>NC_136068.1:742391584-743591584 GCF_964261635.1 Lissotriton helveticus
CATATTAACATTTAATTTATAACCTGAAATTAAGCCAAACTGTCCCACTAATTCTGTTATAATATTCACTGCTTCTCCTGGTTCTGTTGAAAAAACCGCTACGTTGTCCGCATAAGCGACAACCTTCAAAGAATTCACACTTGATTTAAAAGCCCTTATTCAAACATCATTTTGTAAAACTGAATTAAATGGCTCTATGTAAAGAGCAAATAATAAAGGTGAAAGAGGGCATCCTTGACGGGTACCACACAACACGGGGAAAATAGATGATTGCAGCCCCAGATAGGCCAATTTAGCAAATGGTTTGTCGTATATCTTGTATCTGTTTTAAAAATTGGCCCTTTATCCCGAAGGCTACTATCGTAGCCTACAAAAATTCCCACTCCACTCGGTCAAACGCTTTCTCTGCGTCTAATAAAATCATACCAAGTGTGGTGGATCTGATGTTTGCGAAATCAAATGCACTTACTGCCATATTTACATGAGCAGTAGTGTCCCTCCCTGGAATGAACCCATGTTGGTGAGGGGATACTAGATTAGGCATTTTAGGTGCCAAGCGGTTAGCTAACATTTTAGCGTATATTTTGGCATCTGCATTGATCAATGAAATTGGTCTGCAAGATCCACATTCCTCCGCTGGTTTATTTTTCTTTACAAAAAAAAAATATCCTAGTCATATACCATGAGTCAGGAGTTCTCCCCTTAGTTCCAATTTCCTCTATTACCTGACTGAATGGTTCCAGCATAACATCCTTGAATATTTTGTAAAATTCTATAGGAATGGTGTCTTCTCCCGCTGCCTTCCCTAATGGTAGTGCACCCATTGCTAATTCTATCTCATTTTTGGAGATGTTTTCCTCAAGAGAGTCAGATTCATCTCTCCCCATTTTTCTTATAGAGCTAATTTGAAGATACCTGTAAATACCATCTTGTTTAGGCTGTATCGTTGGAGTAGATAATTCTTTGTAATAACAAGCAAACTGTTCTAATATCTGCTGTGGTTGTTCATACATTTTATCATCTAACCCTTTTATTGTTTTAATATGAGCCTTAGCCCGATCATCTGCCACCTATACTCTCCCCAAATTCATACTGTGATAAGCGATATTTATTATAGCTTGTCATGTTTTTCTCTCTCCATGTTTTCTTTAGGGCTGAGCGTAATTCAATTAGGCTAAAGCCTAATCGCTCAATATCCTCCGAGCCTTTTATAATAACTTCTGCGTGTAGATCCTCCTCCTTCCGAATCTCTAGTATTAGTTGTGTTGGTCATATTTCATTGTTTCCAAATATTTTGCTGAGTATAACCTCTAACAACCGCTTTGCATGTGTCCCACACAATTATAGGAGGAGCTGTTTCTACATTTTCCTTAAAAAACATCTCTAGTAGACCCCTAAAATTAGCCACATAGTCCTCATCAGCCAGCAGATATCTAGGAGATGAAAAGGGTCTGACTACCTTGTTCTCTTCTGGGATTTTAATAGTAAGGAGTATGGGAATGTGGTCTGAAGTCACCTTTGGACAGATTTCAATATCAGACGACCATACAATAGAAT
Source organism: Lissotriton helveticus (assembly GCF_964261635.1). Taxonomy (NCBI): domain Eukaryota; kingdom Metazoa; phylum Chordata; class Amphibia; order Caudata; family Salamandridae; genus Lissotriton; species Lissotriton helveticus. Next base: position 742,393,142 of record NC_136068.1, read on the forward strand.
CGGTGGCCCAGTCCATATCTATACGAGAGTATAGTTTGTGTGGAGCTGAGAAATAAGTGTACCCCCGTATATTAGGGTGTAAAGTTCTCCACACATCCCTAACCTCCGAGAACCGCCCTAATTCCCTTATTGCACCTCTTGTCCTCCAAATTCTTTGCAATGCCCCCTGTCTTGGTGTATAGATGTTATAATCCATGATGCAATTAAAATCGCCCATCACGGCCCTCTCCCCCTCCCAATTTAACATTTCTGTATTTATTACATCGAAAAATAGTTGGATCATTCATATTCGGGTCATATACTGCACAAAATATATTTTTTCTTCCCTTTATCTTTATCTGGGCCATTGCCCACCTACCACCTTTGTCTGCCATTATTTTACCGATTGCTCCCTCAGACAATTTATGTCTCAATATAGCGACCCCCCCGTATAGAGGCGCTTTGCGTATTACATACTATCACATCGTATCCTAGCTGCTTCAGTAACCCAAGATCTTTATACGATGGATGTGTTTCCGTCAACATAACGACATGGGGTATATACATTTTCAATTCCTCTGCTACCAATTGCCTCTTAGTCCTACTGTTCAATCCAGCCATATTCATACTAGACACTTAAACTTAAATTGAGCCATTCCGAAAAACAATATAATCAACACTGCCACTCGTACCCTCCATGATTATTGGTTTAGTTTTGTTGCAGTATTCCCCTATTTTACTAGCCTTCTGGTTCTTTGTTTCCCTGCCTTTATTTTCCCCTATTTTTGCCCACTCCCTTTCCTCCCACCACCCCAGCCCCCCAAAAAAGCAATCCCCACCCCCCAACTCCTAGAAGGAGGAATCATCCTCTTCTTTGAGCTGCTGCTGGTTTTGGCAGCTAAATGAGACTCTGGTCCCCACAGTGCCCCCCCCCCGAGACCTTATTTCCTGTAATCTATACATCATTTTGTCTGACATCAAATAGAGCCTAATCCATATTTACAACTGTTAGGAAGGGGAAAAAAAAGAGAAGAAAAAGGGCATTTCCAAAATACTACATAAAGTTATATCACTAAGAGCTGCCTCCTAATAACACATCCCCAGTATTAATCTGATCTAATCATGGAATCTTTTCCCTGTCCCGTCCCCCTTTCTGCCATCTGCATAGTGCATCCTTTACCTCAGATTCAGACGTAAAAACATATGACTGCCCTTCCCGTATTACTTTCAAGCGTGCCGGTTCTTGTAGATCCGCCTGTACTCCGATTGCCTTTAGTGGTGGAATCAATAACCTTAATTGCCAGCGCCTTTCCATTGTCTCTTTACAAATATCTGACCTAAAAAAAATTGAGTATGTTGCTACTGTGATAGACGTTTTAGGTTTGGCTTTCAATGAAACTGCATGCGTAAGCAAAAAATTGCCAAAATGAATAAGAAAGCGGCGCGGGTATCCAGCATCCTGCCTTCGCAGTACTAATGGTAGTCTGTGGGCCCTCTGTATCTGGCAATCCCAGTTCCAGTCCACCAAGTCCGGAAAAGCCTTCTGCATTAAATGTACAATGAAACCCCTCGGGTCAGTGCCTTCTTGTCCCTCCGGGATTCCAAACATTTTCTAATTATTCCGCCGCTGGCGATTTTCTATGTCTTCCATTTTCGCCTCCATTGAAGTTAGCAAATCCTGATGTTATTTGACAGAAACAGTCATTTGCGAAGTTGCTTCCTCTGTGCCAGCAACCCTTGATTGTAGTTCCACTATATCGTTAGTAATAGACCCAACCTTCGAATTAACTTCTTTTAATGAGTGCTGAATGTCCTGATTATCGGCTCTGACTTGAGAGAATAGCTCCCTTGTTTCCTCTCTCTGGTCTTTGAGAGACTTCAATATAAGTGAGAGTAGTGAAGATTCTCCCATTGGAGTGTCTCTCTCTGGTAGGCTCTTTCGGGAGTCCTCTTCTCCCTCAACTTCTTCCATGTATGCAGCACAGGCATCTTGCTGACAACAAACCGCCTCCGATGACCCCTCAGGGTTTCATCCAGATGATAGCCTTAGTGCCACACAAATGTCATCGGCTGATCCCACATCCGAAAGTCTGGATATCAGGGTTTTAACCCCTCCTTTTGACTGAACCCACCTCCGTATGGGGCTTACAACTTCTGTGTTTTTACCCTGCTTCGCTCTCAGTTTACCACTTGTATGACTCATTGTAAGTTTTCTTCTACTTTCGTGTACTTCCTTTGGTGCTATAGATCTAGGATCTTTCCTTTTGCCTACTGATCTTGGGGTCTGCTTCTGCTTTTGCTTTATGCCCGCTGGGTTCTGTGCTGAAGTATCCACCGCGCCATTATTCCTTTGATTCTCAATCTGACCCCCTGCCTCAGTATGTGCGCCCTGGCTAACCAAGACAGCAGCAGAGCTACCATGAACACTTCCGCAAGCCATACAATCCTCCTCTGATGCGCTCTGCCTTAAAGTGTCCTCGGCCACACTGCAATCCGCTACTGCATCTTCTGCCACACTGATTTTCATTACTGAAGCATTATTTGGCTTTTTGCCATCCTCTATCAATGGCGCAGTTGCACCCATACTGACAAAAAGTCCCTCCTGCTGGTTTTCTTTAGCCCCACACAATATCGCACTTGATCTCTGAGGGCTGGCATCTAGTATGTCTTGTTGTTTCTCTTTAAGACCAATCTCAGGATCGAGGTTCGTTTTGTGCTCTATTTCATGCTCTATTTCAATATTTTCAATGTTTTCAATCAGTTGGTCCCCAACCTTAAACATTCCACTCGCCTTAGAATTATCGTGTGGGTTACATTGTGGCTTAGAGCAATACGCGTCCATAGCGTCTATACCTCTGCTACAATGTTGCACGTCTATTGCATGGGTAACAATTGCTGCCAGTTTGTTTCCATTAATTGCCTCCGAGCCAACTTCTGAAGTAAAAAGTGCAGCTGAGCGCTCAGACTGCAGCAAGGGCAGCACCGGTCTCCCAAGCTTCCCACCAGCATAGCGATTCAGTTCGCCCTTCTGTATTTCCGAGCCTTGCACCCCCTCCATACCGCTAGCAGCGCTTACCGGTAGGCGGCTCGTCGCTCGGGTGCTCCTCGCTGTGCACTTCGGCGGAGCTATATCCTGTGAGTCGCTGCGTTCTGTGAAGGTCTGCCAGCACAGTACACCCTGGAAGTGTACTCCCAGCCTTAGCGATAGACGAATCACTGTCAAAATATCGACCTACAGGAATATCGATGCAGAAATATCGAAGGCAAGAATGTCGACATCCTATCTACAACATGGTAAGTACAAAAATATTGGAAAAAATATATATATGTTAAAAATATCGATGTTAAAAATATCGTTTTTTTCTGTGAAAATATAAATGTAAAAAAAGTGAATAACACTAATAAATAAAATAAACATAATTAAATATATCTAATAATGTTTAAAATTAATAAATAATACATATATAATCATAATGCATTAATTAAACATATGCATAACATATATGATATATGTATACTTGATAAGTTGTAATAATTATTTTAATAATGTATAAATTAATAAAAAAATATTATAAATTACAAATACATTTACAAACAAAACAAAAACATAAATAAACAGTAAAGAATTATGTTTAATAAATAAACAAAATATATATACCTTTAATATTGTTAAAATTAATTATATACTACATTATCTAAATTTATACAAAAAAAAACTAAATAAATAAAAATACTATTCAAAATCCATAAGTAAAAAAAATACAGTAATAAAAATGTTGGATAGCATAGAACTTAAAATTACCATTCCCACTCCAGAGAGCGCAACAGTAGAGAAACCGTTGTATAGCGTAGAGGTAAAAATTACTATTCCAACTCCAGAGAGTGCAACAGTAGGGAAAACATTGGATAGAGTAGGGGTAAAAATTACTATTCCAACTCCAAAAAGTGCAACAGTATGGAAAGCGTTGGATAGCGTAGGGGTAAAAATTAATATTCCAACTCCAAAGAGTGCAACAGTTGGGAAAGCGTTGGATAGTGTAGGAGTAGAAATTACTATTCCAAGTCCAGAGAGTGCAACAGTAGGGAAAGCGTTGGATAGCGTAGGGGTAAAAATTACTATTCGAACTCCAGAGAGTGCAACAGTAGGGAAAACATTGGATAGCGTAGGGGTAAAAATTACTATTCCAACTCCAGAGAGTGCAACAGTAGGGAAAGCGTTGGATAGCGTAGGGGTAAAAATTACTATTCCAACTCCAGAGAGTGCAACAGTAGGGAAAGCGTTGGATAGCGTAGGGGTAAAAATTACTATTCCAACTCCAGAGAGTGCAACAGTAGGGAAAACATTGGATAGCATAGGGGTAAAAATTACTATTCCAAATCCAGAGAGTGCAACAGTAGGGAAAGCATTGGATAGCGTAGGGGTAAAAATTACTATTCCAACTCCAGAGAGTGCAACAGTAGGGAAAGTGTTGGATAGCGTGGGGTAAAAATTACTATTCCCACTCCAGAGAGTGCAACAGTAGGGAAAACATTGGATAGCGTAGGGGTAAAAATTACTATTGCAACTCCATAGAGTGCAACAGTAGGGAAAGCGTTGGATAGCGTAGGGGTAAAAATTACTATTCCAACTCCAGAGAGAGCAACAGTAGGGAAAGCGTTGGATAGCGTAGGGGTAAAAATTACTATTCCCACTCCAGAGAGTGCAACAGTAGGGAAAGTGTTGGATAGCGTAGAAGTTAAATATTGTATTGTATTGTATTGTAATTGCATTTATATAGTGCTTACTACCTCTGACGAGGCGTCGAAGCGCTTTTTTTGGCCGAAGTAGCACGCTACTTCGGGACCCATAGAGGATTAGTGTTGAATTAGTATAGTGAAACATGCAAGTACATTTTAAGTGGTTGATAGGTTAGTCAGTTATTTGGATTTGGAATGATAGCAGAAGGGTAGAGTAGGACAAAGGTTTCTATTTATTTATCGCTCGCTTGTTGACGCATGCTATTCAGGGAGCCTGTAAAGGATTAGTGGTGAATTAATATGGTGAAATATAAGGTAATTTCAGTGGTGGATATTAGTCTGTTACTTGGAGTGAGAAGGATGGCGGATGGATAAAAGGGGAAGAAAGATTTGCATTCATATAGCACTTGTTAACCCTGATGGGTGTTGAAGCGCTTTTCTGGCGAGTAGCACGCCACTCCGGAACCCATAAAGGATTAGTGTTGAAAATTAGTATAGTATAAATATGAAGAAATTTGAGTAGTAGATACGTTATTCAGTTATCTGGGCAGTATATTAGTATAGTTGAATATGGAATATGGAATTTGAGAAGTGAACATGTTGGTCTGTTAATTTTTATTGAAAAAGGATATTTACTTTTTAAATAACTCTACATCATTTGCAAATACCCATTAATAATTACTAAAAACATATTTAAAATTGAATAATTAATTAACACTAAATTAACAATAAATACCAATAAATATGAATTAATAAATATAAATTACCACATAATAAATATTGAACACTAAAATATTTCTCAAAACAAAAAAACATATTGATAGTTAAAAATGGATTAGCAATTAAAAAATGGTCAACAATAAATTTAGTTTTACATAAAAAACATTTTTTATGAAAAATTAATTACCAATTAAAAAAATGAATTGAGAATTAAAAATGTAATTTCCAATTAAAAACCTTAATTACCAATTAAAAAAATTAATTGCCTAATAACATTTTGTATTTAGAATTAAAAACCTTAATTACCAATTAAAAAAAATAATTGCCATTTACAAAATGGAATTACCAATTACAAACCTTAATTAGCAATTAAAAAAATTAATTAGTAATTCAAATAATTATTTACCAATTAATAATTAATTAGAAATTAAAAAAAATATCAATACCAATAAAAAATAAATAATTTCTTAATTACAATTAAATTACTTCCCACCCAGTTCCCCTATAAACCCACAACCCGCTACAGAACTTAAACGCAAAAATGAATTAAAATTAATTTACAATTACTCAAAATTAATAATTAATTTACTATAATTAAATTACTTCCCACCCTATTCCCCTATAAACCCACAACCCGCTCCAGTACTAAAACATAAAATTAAATAAAAAATAACATTTTTAATATACAGAAAATAGTACACATATAATTTAAAACAAATAAAATACTTAAAAAAAACATATAACACATACATATAAAATACATAACAAACAAATATCGATATTAGTAACATCGAAATTAGTTACATCGATATAATTGATATCGATATTACTAACTTCGATATTATGTATATCGATATAAAAAAAATCGATATTACTTACCTTAGGGTCGATATTCTGTCCAACGATATTCTTGACCTCGATATTCTTCACCTTCGATATTTTAAACTCGATATTAATGTAATTCGATAATTAGGAATCGATATTTTGACTGTGCACCGCGATAGACGTCGGGCTGCCAAACAAACGGCTAACCTTGTAGACGGCAAGCACTTTGGTCCAATCGCCCGCATTCGGCATAGGTTTGCCAGAGCCCACTCCAGGAGGTGCTTCCGGGTAAGTCCGAGTAGGTCTCCGGGTCAGCCCCGATCTACAATAGAAGTCCGGTCTTTCTCTCCCGGTGCTTGTATCCCAAATAGATGTTTGTATGGGTTCTTACTTTTCTCACCAATTCTTCACTGATTCTTTCTCTATTTCATCGCGTTTCGTACTGGCTTCCACAGCCTCGTGGAGCTCCACTGTGTGCTGCAGCTCACAGACGGCGTCAATCGGCCATCTTGTCTCCTCTCCCCTACATGGACAAATAGTACTTGGACCATGGCAACACATGAAAGTAAGATTTCGAACTGTTTTATGTTTAAAAAATATGCAGATAAATACATTTCCTCCAGTTTACCTATATGAAATAGGAATCCAAGTTTGAGTTGAAAGCAGATTCATTCGTCTTTTTTAACTATTTTAGTAGATAACATAGTGCACAATCTAATTGCTTAGGGCATGATTACGAGTTCAGAGGTCCATGGGACAGCCAAACCTGTGGTGGAGGTGAGGTACCAGTCCCCAGGGACCGCCACACCAGTGGTCTGACGTTTTACATCTATGGTGGGCGGACCTCCATGGAACCGCTGTAACCTTGGTCCTGCTCATATCGTTCATTCTCTCAACGCAGATCAATTCGGTGTAGCAGTAGTAAATCGTTTTGAAGTTTTAGCTAATGTTGATTGCCCTTCTGATGCCCTCTCAGCACCTTCCCCCACTGACATAACTGAAGGTAAAAGTGTTTTGGCGAAGTGCTACAGTCCATAGAATATGTGTTCAAAAGGTTCTTCATGTTAATTCACGAGTGATCGGCGTGCACTGCTATGTTTAAATTCCTATTTTCTTGAGGTTTTCTGTGCTTCCTAGGAATCACTCTCCCCTCCGGAGTGTATACATGTAGTCATGAGTTGCGGTTCAAAAGGACTTTTGAACTGTCTCCCAGGGCACTAGGTAGTTTGCTGTGTATCCAGCTTAATTTCAACCATATGTTTCAAAAGAATGAATTTTTTACTCCTTCGTTTAAATTTCCAAATATAGCTTTATTGTTCTTCACCAATGTTTCATTTCACATTAGTTAATTTTCTTTCAAACATGCCATTAATGCATTCTTTTCAATCGCATTTTTCCATTATATCCTTTTCATTTCCTTTTAGTTCCCAATGCAGTTCGGCATCTGTATGCCTTCATCTGGGGGAAATCTGTGAAATAAATGACGTTTGTTCAGATATAATTGTAGAATTGCCTGCACCCTCCCGTTGGGCGCCCCTGCGCTTGCATGTGCGGTACTTTATTTCTTCAACTGTATTTACCTTAAGAGTCTATGGGCCAGATGTAGGTAAATGTAATTTACCGATTCTTAAATACCGATTTTTACCGAATCGGTATTCAAAAATCGGTAAATGAGATGTAGGTCAAAAATCTGTATTTTTTACCGAATCGGTAAAAGTCGGTATCGGACTTTCTGTAACTACCGAATCGGCAAATACCGAATCGGTAATTACCGAATCGGTAATGGCCATACAACCCTATGGGCCAAAAGGCCCATAGGAATGCATTGAAAATACCGAATCGGTAAATACCGATTCGGTAAATACCGATTCGGTAAATACCGAATCGGCAAACAAGAGTAAAAGTGAAACTTAAGAAAACAGCCAATCAGGTGCTACCACCCTCCCCCTCCCAACCAGGAAGTGGCTACCCAGGCAGCTGCAACTCATTAGAAGGTTCTGGAGAGCCAGTCAGAGCTGAGCAGAGAGACAGAGCAGCAGGGAGCGATTTGTTTGGAGTGAAAGACAGTAAGAATGGCAAGTAGCACAGAGAGCCAGAAGGCAGAAAGAAAAAGAAAATTAAAGTTTAGCAGCATGGAGCTGCAGGTACTGGTTGAGGAAGTGGTAAGGGTCCACAAACAGCTTTTTGGCAGGCTGTCCCTCTCTGTATCAGAGTCAGCCAAAAGAAACCTGTGGCTTGCCATAGGGGAGAAGGTGAATGCAGTGGGTGTGACCAGCAGGAGCCAAGATGACCTGAAGAAAAGGTTTTACGACCTCAGGAGCCTCACCAAACGAAAAATGGCAGAGATCCACAAGCAGGCTGGTGTGACCGGAGGTGGCAGGAACCCTGCGCCCCCCCTGACTGACCTTGAGGAACTAGTGGCCTCCACCATCGAGCCTGACAGTGTCGTGGGAGTAGGCGACGTGGACAGCTCAGCCAGAGCTACTACGAAAGGTAAGAGGCTTGCGCAGCATGACACCCCAAAGCAAACTGCTTCCCTTTAGCCTTTGTGTACAGCCCAACCCCAGTCCAGTACTGCTAGCACTATACATGTGCAATGCATTATGGGAAATGTAGTCAGCAAATGTAGGACCACATGTAAGTGCACAGAAAACAGCAAGGCATTGAAAGCCTATCAGAGTAATGAAAGTGAAATCTGCAATGCATTATGGGAAATGTAGTCAGCAAATGTAGGACCACATGTAAGTGCACAGAAAACAGCAAGGCAATGAAAGTCAATCAGAGTAATGAAAGTGAAATGTGCAATAAATTTATTGTAGTGACTGTAAGACAATAGCACTCAGTGTACATACGCTTTTTTATACCTAGGGCCAACATCAGGCAGTGGACCATCTGCCTCACAAGGTACTGCGCCAGCGAGGGAGGAGAGTGTTGCTGCAGGGCCAAGCACCGCAGAAGCCTCGCAGGAGGACGAATACGCCACTGCCCTCTCCCATGAGGATGACACTGTTCGTCCCCTTGTGTTTCCCCACTCCCCACACCTTTCCCAAACCCCCCCATTGGTGTTCTCACCTGAGAACTCCCCATCACGGTCCCTGACAACACCTGCTACCTCACCAGCCAGGAGGAGATATGTGGCCCCACTGAGAGTCATGCCGGGAGGTGAGGGTGAGGCTCCAGCAACCATAGAAGTCACTCCTACTGCACAGGTGTCCACACATCAGTCCAGCAGCACACGCAGGCGCCAACGCACTCCCAGCAGTGCAGGTCCACATGGAGAGGGCACTGTATTCCGTGGCCTTGAGGGGAGCATGGTGCGCATCCAGCGCATGCAGGGGAAATCCATTCAGGTCTGCCACCGCCAGTTTAGGATCCTGAATCAGCAAATGGGAGACATGGACAAGGGCATCAGTGCTTTGGTGGAAACCAACAGGGAGGTTGCAAAGACAAACAGTGACATGACCACCGCCATCAACCAACTGTGCGATAAAATGGATGCCCAGGAGCAAACAAGGCGCAGGGATGCGCGTGTGCACAACAGGGCTATGCACCGGCTGGCCACGGCAACATCCCAGCTATGCTGTAGGAGCGCCAACATGCAAGAAAGCCTCACGCAGAACACCGCGGAGGTAACCAGGGGCATGGCCAGGATTACCAGTGCCCTGGAGGCCATGATAATCTCTCATACTGCTGCGAATCCTGCCCTGGACGTGGCAGACGACAGCAGCAGCCGCAGCAGCCTGGCTAGCGCAGTTGTTGAGCCACGTCGGAGCACCAGGCGCTCAGCTGAGCCTGCAGGCCATTCCGAAGGGAGTGAACCACACCCCAGTGGGTCTGCGAAGCGTGCCCGTAAATGACATTTACAGTGTGGGTGAGGCAACCTGGGACATTAGCAGTCCCCAGGTCCAAATACTTATTATTTGTTCCACATCAGTGCATTAACGTTGTGGCAACATTAAAAAACCTTTTTTTCACATTCACAAGCTGTCTGTGTCTCTTCACTCACTCAGAAATAGTTGTCTGTTATCTCCTCACATCTGTATCTGCTATCACTTGGTGTTGACACTCCAGCAGGTTGGTTTTCTGCCACAGCATTCTCGTCATCATGATCCTCGTAGTCAGACAACTCCACCTCAGTACCCTTCTTAACAGCAAGGTTGTGCAACATGGCACAGGCAGCAATTATCTTGCAGCAGGTGATGGGGGTATACTGCCTTGCACCTCCACTCTTGTGAAGGCATCTAAATCTGCTCTTCCAGATGCCAAAGGTCCGTTCTACCACATTCCGTGTACTTTTGTGGGCCCGGTTATACCTCCTTTGCCTGGGTGTGGAGGGGTTGAGGTAAGGAGTGAGGATAAATGAACGTAGGGCATATGCACTGTCTCCTAAAAGGGAAATGGGAATACATTACTCACATGCATACTTGTTATTCTTACTGCAATAGGTGTTGAAGGGGTCGCACACTGTGTCTTACCTAGGAGGTATCCTTCGCCAAATTCCCCTGCAGACAGCCGTGCATAGATTCGGCTGTTCTGGAAAATATAGGAGTCGTGGGTACTCCCAGGGAATTTCGCAACAAGGTCTGTGATGACGTACTTTGCATTGCAAATCACCTGTACATTGATGGTGTGGGTAGATTTCCTATTCCTGTAGATGTATTCCGTGGCAGCAGGGGGACAAATGGGGATGTGCGTGCCATCAATGCAGCCGATGATATGGGGAAATCTAGCCATCTGGTAGAACTCAGATTTGGTTTGAACCAGTTCAGCATAGGTGGCTGGGAAAGAAATGTAATGCTCCATCCTCTGCAACATGGCGTCAAGGAATTTGTGAAAGAACCCTGAGAGGCTGCTCTGGGTCACCCCACCCACCGCAGCAACCACGCTCTGGTAGCTCCCAGACGCGAGCAGGTGGAGGCTGCACAGCACCTGTACATGGGGTGGAATTGCATGTGCCCTTGGGGTGGTGTGCTGCAACAGTGGTTGTAGGTCCCTGATGAGCTCCAAGATGGTGTCTGGAGCCAACCTGTACCTTTGCAGTATCTCTTCCTCTGTGAGCATGAACAGGGTCACCCTCTGCCTGTAGACCTGCTCCTGTCTCAGCCATTCCCTCTCTCCTTCCTCCTGTAGCCGTAGCCGTCTTGCAATGACATAGAATGCCGCCATTGTGCAAACAGAATTGCATTTTGGGTCCATTTTTATAGGCTGCACCTGGTTACCACCTGATTTGAATCCATGGTAAATACCGACTCTTAAATACCGAATTTGAAGCAAATTCGGTATTTCAGAGCTTACCTACATCTCAATCTTCATTTTTACCTATTCTTATTTACCGAATCGGTATTTTACCGATTCGGTAAGTGTACCGAATCGGTGAATATTCCGAATCTGTAAATATTTCGAATCGGTATTTTTCCGATTCGGTATATTATCAGATTCGGTAAATATTCCGATTCGGTATTTTACCGAATCGGTATAAATTCCGATTCGGTATATTTACCGATTTGGCCAAATTTCTGTCACCTACATACCGATCGCTCAATACCGGTCGGTAACGGCCGAAAATACCGATTTTCGGCCATTACCGACCGGTATTTGGCTACCTACATCTGGCCCTATATGTTTAATTCAACATCCTCATTGTTGTCTTGCTGCTAATGTCAAAAATATGCATCCCTATCGGTATATACCCCCTGGGTTGTTTTTTAATTCAACCTCGATTACGTTCACAGTGTTCTGTCACTATAGCTGATTTACGCGCGTGTGTTTACTAAGGGCGTGTCAAAGTTACAAAGTCTAATGTTTAATCCGATGGAAACTGACTATTTTATATCGAATGTTGGTATTATCTTACCGTGTAATCGGCGTTTGGCTGGCGTGTAATGCATTCAACCTTCGCTGTTCGCGCGCTGTGTTCAAGTGTCGGTACGCGTGTGACGATGCTGATTATTTATTTAAAGTGGTAAACACTCTTCTTGTGTGCTGTTCTTTCAATAAAGATAAGTTAAGTGAAAAACGCTATGACGGCTTTTAAAGCTCTGCTGCGTTATTGTAATCTAAAGTTGTGCCCGTGCGTGCAACAATTGTATTTGACAAGTGCTTATTGCCGTCGTTTATATATGTTGTGTGTAGATTTTCACATAACCTCAATTTAATTTTAAAAAACGCTTGCGTGTTGGTAAAAGGAGTGAACTTTAGTATCGCAGGGCGGTCTCCCATCCAGGATCTGGCCGGGGTCGACCCTGCTTAGCTTAAGGGATGTGGTAGTTCTATTACTTATGGATGCGTGTGCCCTGTGTGATTCAGTCTATAATGAATGGGTAATGTCCGCCCAGTGCTCTCTTAGACAGTGATTATACTATGTTACTGTTAACATTGTGTCATAATAATCATAAATAACATAAAAATTCAACTCTTGTCATTGAGTCCGTTCGGTTTCATTGTATTAAGATGATAAATCCAGTAGTTCTCTCTTTTCAACAATAATTTCTTATTGTCCGTGCCTTCTTTTCTTTCCACTGTTTCAATGATGCACGCTCCTTAATTGGCTAATTTGATGTTTGGCTTCCAAAAAATGGGTGGCTATGGTGGATTTAATCATTTTAGTCCTTATATTGCTTTTGTGTTCATTCAATCGGGTTTTTAGTTTTCTCTCTGTTTGACCTACATAGGCCTTTCCACATGGACATTTTAACATATAGATAATATTGGTTGTGTTGCATGTTGCATTCACTTTCAACGTTATGTTGTTTCCTTTGGTGGGGTGTGTGATGATCTTGCCCCTAATGATATTATTGCAATTGCTGCAGTTGTGGCATGGTTGCGTGCCAGTGAATTGCTTCTGCTTTTGTTTTTCTTTTCGTTGTTTTAACAATGCTCCTATGTTTTTTGACCTTGTGTGGGCAAATAAAGGTTAGTTGACAAATTCATTTTTAAAATCTGGTTCTGCTTGCAATAAAACCCAATGTTTTTTAATGATCCTTTTTGAAATGTGTGCTCATGTTGGAAAATTTGCTGACGCAGGTTATGCGGTTTTCTGATGACTTCGGCCGTGTTTTGAAAAGGTCTTCTCTGGTCTTTTTTTGTGCTCTACTCAATGCTTGTTCAAGGGTTCTTTCTGGATAACCTCTATGTCTGAAACGAGATATCATTAACTGTGTTTGTATGTCTTGTTGTTCGGGTTCCGAGACCACTCGCTTTACCCAGAGTATTTGGGAGTACAGAAGATGTTCTTTTAGTGACGGAGGATGATGACTCTCGTATCTCAAGATGTTGTTCCTATCTGTAGGTTTTCTGAACATGTTTGTTATGAATCCGGCGGGTTTGTTTGTGTATTCTACATCTAGAAAATGGATAGTTTCTTCCTGAATTTCCCACGTAAATTGTATCCTGTCACCCACCTGATTTAATTGGGTTATTTCATTATGCAATGATTCTTTAGATCCTTTCCAGATTACAAAAATGTCGTCTAGGAAACGAACATATAACTCAATGTTGGATTTCCAAGTTTCTTTCTGCAGTATGTTGGTCTCCTCAAATACGCTCATGTAAATATTAGCATAAGCTGGAGCTGCGCAGTTTCCCATTGAGGTCCCACTCTTCTGTAGAAACCACGTGTTGTTGTATGTGAAGTAGCTGTGCATTAATGTAAATTCTAATAGTTCCATTAAAAATATTGTATGTTTTGACCGTATTCACTGGATAGTAGCACCTTTTCCACTGCTTCCAATCCCTGTTTTTGTGGTATAGAGGTATATAATGCCTTTACATCAATGGTTGCCATAATGATGTTCTGACTGTTCTCTACTCGTATGGTGGATAATTTATTGAGGAAGTCTGTGGTGTCTTTTATATAGGATTTCATGGCTTTGACACTTGATTGTAAGTACTTATCCAGGAATTTTCCAACTGGCTCATGTATGCTTCTTCTGGTTGACACAATGGGTCGACATGGGGGTGTGTGTACATTTTTATGTACTTTGGGTACCATGTAGAAACTTGGACTTACTGGATTTTCTTGGGTTAAGTACTGTTTGACTCTTGTTTGTATTGTTCCGCTTTCTGTGGCTTTCTCTAGTATGATCTGTAACATATTTTTTATATCTTGAGTTGGATTGGAGTCTAATTGCATGTAGATGTTCTCATCCTTCAGATGATCTTCTACTTGAGATTCATAACACGTTTGATCCAATATGACAAGAGCTCCTCCTCTGTCTGCATTTTGACATATCAATTCCTTATTGTTGCAGATACTGTTTATTATTCCATATTCCTTCTTGGTCATGTTGAGATGTTTGCTTTTTTTTGTGTGTTTAGCTTGTGGATGTCTTGTTTGCATAGTTTCTCAACCAGATCTATGGTCTTGTGGCTTATCGGAGCCATGTAAGTGAACGTAATCGAGGTTGAATTAAAAAACAACCCAGGGGGTATATACCGATAGGGATGCATATTTATGACATTAGCAGCAAGACAACAATGAGGATGTTGAATTAAACATATAGACTCTTAAGGTAAACACAGTTGAAGAAATAAAGTACCGCACATGCAAGCGCAGGGGTGCCCAATGGGAGGGTGCAGGCAATTCTACAATTATATCTGAACAAACGTCATTTATTTCACAGATTTTCCCCAGATGAAGGCATACAGATGCCGAAATGCATTGGGAACTAAAATGAAATGAAAAGGATATAATGGAAAAATGCGATTGAAAAGAATGCATTAATGGCATGTTTGAAAGAAAATTAACTAATGTGAAATGAAACATTGGTGAAAAACAATAAAGCTATATTTGGAAATTTAAACGAAGGAGTAAAAAATTCATGCTTTTGAAACATATGGTTGAAATTAAGCTGGATACACAGCAAACTACCTAGTGCCCTGGGAGACAGTTCAAAAGTCCTTTTGAACTGCAACTCATGACTTCAAAAGGTTCTTCCCCTTCGCAGGGAGAATCTCCTCTGGTTGATAAATCTGAGAAGAATGATGTCCTCTCGAAGGGTCTTTGCTCAGAGCCTGTATATTTTTTTGGCCCACTCTCTTTCCTGGGCTGGACATAGCTGGTCTTAAGGATAAGATCATAAATCAAGCCTGGCTTGGTTTAATTGCTATATGATTTTGTTGCATTACAGGAAACCTAGGCTTCTACTCCTATTTCGTGCACTGGTTTTGCCTGATATTCTTGTCCTGCAACACCTTCTGTTCGGGACACAGCTAAGGGCGGTCTCTCTATTTGGGTCCATTTAAATCTTATTGTAGAGGTTTTGGTCTTGGACACTTGGAGTCCTGTCTTTCAAGCGGTCCACATTAAAGTTATTTTTTATGTCTATTTGGTAAATTTTTCTAATAATAACTTTACAAATTCTGTATGCACTTATTTTACATACTTGTTTTCTGTGTTAAACCTTTTAAAGCCAAAAGGGGTGGGGTGGGGTGGGGTGGGGATTTGTTCTCAACCGAATTACCTACTCTGTGGGTATTTTAATGCTAAACTAGCCGCTAATCATGAGGAGCAAGAGATTGTGGACCAAGTTGTTTATTATGGTCTGCCTGACTTTAGAGGGAAGGAGTTAGGCTCTTACCTTGCTGCATTTGATCTCGTTGATATAGTTTGTATGTTTAAAGTGATGGACCGCCTCTGGCCTGTCTCGGAGGGTGGGGACTGGCTTCAGTTATTGATTATATATTTGCAACTATGGCTTTTTCATCGTGGTTCTCAAAGGGCTAAATTAAAGAGACAAAGTAGGGGGTTCAAAATGCACTAATCGTTGTAGGGCATTTCTCGGCGCTCAAAACTAAAACTCCAGCTGCCTCTATAGCGATCAGCCAGCATTATAATGATGGCCTCAGACTAGTTTGGTTATTAAACGAACCCACAACCACACTTGGTTTGCTTCTAGGGAATCATCAGATGACATTTTGTTGCCTGGCAGAAGAGAGTGGTGATGTTCTGTTAGCCCATTATGAACATCTATGTTCAAATATTAGGAAACATTTACTGAAGCCAAGCTGGCGTGTTCAAGTGTATCCAAGGGGTTTGACAAGCATTGCTCTGCGGCTAACAGCCAGTTGAGAAAGGCGACATCTACTGCCCCAAAAGATCTTCAAGAGATATGGGCAGCTAAGAAGCACTATAAAAGTATCTTGAACCATAAGAAGGAGGTCTTGTGCGGAGAACATGGTGGCTGCTAGCAGAGCTGCCGCTTGCGTCCGGAGCACCCGCGTCCCATGATTTTTGTGTGTCTCTGTAAGGTGCGAGCTAGCCCATTACTCCAGGTGAGACCTGCTATTGCTCCTTTTACTAAGGGAAGAAAAAAAGGCAAAAAGCATGGGGGCTGACCCTGGGGCCAGCTAAACCAAAATCGGGGGGAGGGGGGGGATACCAAACAGTGCCTCGAGGAGACTGACAGGGGGAGCAGTGGCAAGAGTCAGGGAATCGGGGGTTCCCTCAGCATTGGAGAGAAAGGTGGATCTCCTAAATACAAGAACCGAGACTTGGGAAACTACGATTGGAGAGTTATAAGATCCTCTTGGGGCTGCATAAGCCGATATTCAGACCCTCAAGAGGGAGGAGGTGGCCCTTCGTGATACGTTAAAGATGTTGGAGGACAACTCTCGAATGAGCAATCTGCGTATTCTGAATGTCCCGGAGGGGAGTGAAGGGGCTGACCTCAAGTCTTACATGGTCGCACTGCTGAAAGAATCTTTGCAGCTTGGAGAATCAAAGGAGGTTTTGACTAGAAACATCCAGAGAATCCATAGGGACCCTTCCTGCAGAAATCCCAACAGAATAAAGCCTAAGAAAATCCTCATGAACTTTCACACATATTCCCTAAAGGAGAAGATCCTCAAAATGGCCTTAAAGGCGAAATTATTGAAGGCTAGGGACTTCTCTTTTGAAATCCGCTCGGACCTCGTCAGAGTTATCCTCGTTAGACAATGGGAATTGGGCAGGAAGCTGGGGGACTTTAAAAAACTTGGCGCCATGGCTAAGCTTAAATTTCTGGCAGCTCTGAAAATTATGCACCAGAACAAAATGTATAATATTAGATCAGTGCAGGCGGCAGACGAGCTGCTTGAAACCATGGGGAAAGGGGGATCCTTAACGGGTGTATCCATACCCGGGGTCTGGCACCAGCTTGGACTTATGTGCTGCTCAGGACAGTCCACGTTAGTGGATCTCTAAATTCTCCTCCCTCTCTCCGCTCAGACATATGACATGATTGAGATAACTATATAGTCACTTATTTTTGGGTTTCTTTTTTTTAGTCTGGCTAAAACTTCTTTTCTCTTTTTCTAATTTACACACAAAGGGACGGGGTGAGTTGCTCCGGGAGGCGCATCTGGACTACATCTGTCCATGTAAATGGGGGGGGTTCTCCTGGGAGGGGATGGTTGGGAAGAGGGGGGTGGGTTTGGGGGGGGAGCACAAGTGGCATAAAACAAAAAATATCCTCATTCACCTTAGTGTCCATTCAATCGGCCGCGGCTAGGTCACGATTGGGCTGGTGCTGGATCCTTCTGTGTTTTAACCGTGTCAGGGATCTTGGGCTTAAACCCCCATGAAAATAATTCAGTTTCTGTCCTGAAATGTTAATGGCTTGCGCATGAAGTCCAGAAGGGCAAACATTTAGCAATACCTAAAAGACTCTCCCGCGCAGGTCATCATCCTCCAAGAAACTCAACTTCTTAAGGAAGAGGTCACCGAGATACTCAAAAATCTAAAATGGATGGACTTTTTCATCTGCTCAAATCAGACTGCCAATATAAGGGGCACTGCTATACTGTTTAAAAAACAAGCTAATGCTTGTGTCTTAGACTTTCTGGCTGTCCCATGCGGTAGGTGGGTAATTCTGAAGGTGATTATCATGGGCTTTCTGCTCACCTTGGTCAGCTATTACGGCCCAAACCAAGATGATCCTTCCTCTTTTAAAAACAATTTTTTTGCATCTCCTAGACTACCCATGCCCGGTTATTATGGCTGGGGACCTCAATATTGTCCTGAATCCTAAACTGGACAAGTCGGCAAGTAGCAGAGCTAGGGTTCCTTCTAGGTCCCGGATGTACCTACAGTCTATGATGGCGCAAACCGGCCTCTGCAGTATCTGGAGAGATAGATCCGGCCATCTGTTAGGAGTCTCATACGCAATGGTAAACATGGCCATAAGTTGAGAATTGACTATATTCTGGTCAGCCAATGTCTGAGGGCAAGGTCAAGGACATTGGATACCTGACTCCTTATCTGACTGATCATTCAGGGGTATCAATGGACTTGGATCTGGTGCAGGCTCAGTACCCCAGAGTATGGACTTTCTATGGATCTTTACTTCTTGAGCCAGATGAGATGATCTACTTATCCCCTAAGATTGAATGGTTTCTGAAGGTCAATCTAGGCTCTGCCACAACTGCGGTCGTTTGGGACTCCCTAAAGGCTTTTTTCTAAAGGGCCTCATCACGAGTAGGGTGAGTTTTAGGACAAGACAATACAGCGGGAGGTGGCACTTAAGGAGGCGGATATGAAGGCAGCAGAGTTGGACCTGAATAATTAACTGCAAGAGGGAAAGCTGATGTTCCGAGAATAGCGAATCTGTTTGTTCCTGCGTTACTCTACACATATGATGCAGTTCTCTTGGCCCAGACCACAAAAGCTTTGCACTTTCTGGTGGAGTCATTTGTGTCTTTTATGAGTAGGCTTGATTTAATCACTTGTTATGAGAAGTTTCATATTATGGCTATTAAGCATTCTTTGTGATTGCTGATGCTTCTGTTCTTGTGTTTTGACCCCTCTGCTTTCTTCCTTTCTTGATCTTTAATTTTCCAGTTACACTTTCCAATCCTTTTTTGACCGGTGGTACAACCAGTCTATCATCTGCTTCACCACGTTTCACTGTACCTCACTTTTTTACATATGAGACTTTTCTCGTTTCTCACTTACATCAAGTTTCTGATTTCGCACTTTCCTGCACCTCTTTTCTTAATGTCTTACAATTTACTTCTTTCTACTTTTAAGCGAAGGTTCAACACATCTGCACCCGTGTTTGATGTGCCTCAGTCATAGTGAATAGCCATTTACATTGTTTTAGCTCCTTTTCGTTCTTCATTCTCTGGATCCTTTTTTTATTTTTTCTACGGTTGTATTCTCACCTGTCACATTTCCCATTCTGACTTGCCCTACTTTTTCACCTTGAATAGACTGTTTATCTTGTTTACATTTACTCTGGCATTTTGTTTCAGTTTTACAATTGTTTATTTACAGACTGTTTTGTATCATCCTTGATATGCATGCATGTTCTTTGTTGCACCCTCCTCATACATACACATTTTTCTAAATGTTTCCAGATTTCGTGGGTTGATCTCACATCTGATGTTTTTTTATGCTTATTACTTGTTTGTGTTTCTCCTATCTATTCTTTCATTTACAAAACTTTATCACCTTTGAAGTTCATTCGACGATATTTTTATACACTTTCACCACAGTCTCTTTTCTATGTTTGTTTCACGCACGCTGATAACGCCGTCTTGGTTTCTGGCGCCGTCAGTACGATACACCCGCGTTTGTGGTTTACCTGGGTGCACGCTTTTGTCATTCAATGCGGTAAGCAGATATCTATCCGCTTCACCTCGCCACTGTATTTTCATGGAATTAGCAGCATGCTATCCAAACCTGTTCTTTTTCGCTGGGCACTTGATTTGCCTTACTTAGTTTATTTCACTTTATTGTTTAACAATTGGGCCATTTTAACGCCGTGGACGCTTTGTATCACGCTGACTTCCTTTTCGTGACACATGATTAATTCCGCTTTCCTGGTATTTCACTAACCTCTTTCCTTGAACATGCACTGATATAGGATTTTCCTATGCCTCAAGTCGTGTGCTGGTCTCTTTTGGGTTTCTTCTTTTATCTTTCACAATAGCACAGGTTCCTCTGTCTACTACTGAATTTACGTCACTTTTACACCAACATAGGCAGCAGCATGTTTAACTTGAAATAGTACTGTTTGTTTTTTGTTTTTTTTCTATTTATTTTTTATTTTTAAGTACACTTTAGTACCATTTCAATAGCGTATTATGAAAATTTTTGCTCCCACCTCGCGCTAACTCTTCTGTATTCTTTGATTTCCTTTTAAACATTACCCCTGATGAAGAGCACTGCTCAAAATGCATAGGGGCTGCATTTATGAATGACGTGTACAAATATACCTTGCTTAAAACGCATCAATGTTGCAATTTGTTTGAAATCATTCAGCATATAAAATAATATTCCGAAGATTGGTTCAAAATAAACCATTTTCTTTGAAGAACATTTAAGACTACTTTTGAACTTCACTGTTTAAACGCGTATCCACGCGTCAGGAGGATTCGAGATTTCTATCTTACACTGCGTAAGATTTTCTTGTTTGAAGTTTCATATTATGGCATGTGGTCCAGGTAAGAAAGGGGGTCCCCTTCTTACAAATTAGTAGTCCGTCGTGCATAGTGTGAGTAGTTTTTGTTACCTTGGAGTCATTTTTGATTTGTCAGGTTCCTAGCAGCCGCAAGTCTCCCTCGCGTGTCTGAAACTGAGCAAGTCGACCAATGCTCTTTTTAATCTCACTCAGACTATAGGTACACACTCTCTCCGAACCTAAAAATATATAACGTGCAGTGTGTTCCTGAGGCTTTGTACGGTTCAGGGGTCCAGGGTTATCACACTCTTTCTACCCTACAGTTAGGGGGAAATTGTATTTGCAGGCG
The DNA here is from genome assembly GCF_964261635.1 of Lissotriton helveticus. NCBI lineage: Eukaryota > Metazoa > Chordata > Amphibia > Caudata > Salamandridae > Lissotriton > Lissotriton helveticus. Next base: position 742,414,133 of record NC_136068.1, read on the forward strand.
AGTGCTTCATCTCCCTCCTACAAGCTCCTAATTTATTATCCATCCGGACCTAAACTTACAATTTATTTCAGAGAAAATTAGGCTGCTCCACATTTACTTTAGGTTAATGTTTGAACTTATGTTTAGGCCAGCCTAAGTAGGGATGTCATTCTAGAGTGTCTCACATTAGACAGGGGCCTTTTTATACCTTGGTTGAGATATGTCTCTGAATCCTTTTGTGAACTAGATTTGTCTGACAAGTTTTACACACCCGACACTCTACTTAAATCTGATAAAATTATGGTTAAGTCTAGATTTTAAAAAATTCTGTTAGTCTAATAGATTGTGTTCAGAGTCTAATAAAAGCTTAGTTAAGGGTATCATTCTTTGTATATACCCCTGAGGTGCTGGTGATTTATTTATCCTTTATCCTCTGACAATGGGAGAGATAGCTACTTTTACATTTCAGGGCTGGCACAGTATGGCAACTTCTGAGTTTTTCGGAAGCCCCAAATCAACTAGATGTTTGTGTATGAGCCTGCCCTTGTGATGGGTTGTCTTCTCAAACCCTGTTGCATTTTATATTTTTTTGTAAATTTGTTGGATCCCTTTTCTTATTTTACCTCAAGCCAATTTTAAAGCACCTTGACATTCGGAAATATTGATACGGGTGACTTTATCTCCAGCTTTTAAATAGCCCTGATGTCTGTTTCCGAGTGTGTTGGATTTTTTAAAGTAAGAGGCGGCTAGATGCAGAAAATCAAAGGAGAACTGATTTAGTGGCCTTTTCTAAGCTTTTAGTGTATGGCATGAGCAGTTTTGGAACTTATATATTTTATGTAATTTTCATAAGCTATATTTTATCACTGTTTGCCCAGTGTAACTAAATGACTCTCTGGCAAGAATCATTGATTTTGCAGTATGCTCTTTCGTTCTGATTGTGAAAAACGAAAATGTGTAACCATTTAGATTAATTATGTGGACTGTTTTTAATTTGTGGTAGTGTATGCATTGTTTAAGTGTTTTTATTTACATTTTGTGGTGGATATTGTTACGTTGCGTTCGAAGTGATCGTGTTGTACTCTCTTTTATGATTTATTTCTAAAAAACTAATAAAGATTAATTGAACTGAATTGACAGGCGGTATATATATATACATTAGCTACCATAAAGCTCTTTCTGTTTCAGGTGTATTCCAAGCTATGTAAATGTCAGTATTTGGCTGGCTCAATTTTGGGCCCCATTATTGCTGTTTCATGATTTATATATTTTGAAAATGTATAACTATATGTAATCTGGAAGTGTATTGTGTCACTGCCTCACACAGGTTAAAAACATATATCTGTTGCTTGCCTCTATCTGAAAGACTCTCCTTTTACTTTAATGAAGGGCACTAATGGCCTCACATTGAGGATGCCCGGCTGTGCAATTGCTGTCCTCGTGTTTTCGGAATGGTGTCCTACATTTTATATTGCCACCAGTGAAGATTGCTTGGCACCAAGGTGTCCTTCACAACAACTGACAGCACTTGGCTTCTAAATGGCATTTTGACATAAGGATCATTTACATAGATAGGAAGGATGCATACACCTCACTAACTGTATGTAGGCACCAATACAGTGTCACAGTATCAAAGTACAGCACAGCTTTAACTTTCTTCTGGTTGATCATTAGTCACTGTAAGTCTATTTGCCCTGGTTTATGGGGCAAGCTGATCCTCATGCTCAACAAACCCCCTCACCTGGGCAAGAGCTGCTTCTGGGAGTGATGGCTGTACACAAGAGTTTCACCAGTAAGCCATGGGAGGGGTTGTATACATGGCTCAAGGCTAGCATTGTTTTTGTTTTTTGGCTCTGCTCATAGGGAAGAATATGATCAATGCGAGTGTAATATTTACGGTGTATAAATAAGATAAAGCAGAGTGCCAAAACTTTTAGTATTGTCCTGAGCACCTACAGCATAACTAGTCCAATTCTGAAAATAGAAAATTAACTCACCACTAACAAATATTCTGAAGTCCTTGGGCAACTCTATGCACACTTTTATCTGTCCGCTCTGGATATGCGGTGATCCCTGGAACTCATCATCTCCATAAATATGACTCAGGGCCAGCATCTCATCTTCCTGGGCATCCTTGTCTTCTGACGCCATTATCCTGCACATGATGAAGGGTGTGTACATCATTAAATTATGCAAAACATTTGGTATATATAATCACTATATCAACTTTAGAGGGTGTATTGACAATTATACACTTGACAAGTAATACCTTTTCTCCACAGAAACTACTGTTTCTTACTCATAATTAGGCTAGTCGTAGATCACGAAACAACAGTTTAATTTTTCAAAAAGTCAGACCAATCACTGCACATATGTAAACCACCAGTCAGAGGCATTCTTTAGTTTCAATATATAAATAAGAGAAAATCCTGTTCTCTGTCTTTGCTTTCGATTAACCCCTCCCACGCTCATGACGAGCTCAGCTCGTCATGAGTTACGACGCTCGTACGCTCATAACGAGCTGAGCTCGTCATGTAACGCGGCTTTTAAAAAAACGCAGCACACAGCGTGAAAAACGCTAGCGCGCATGCGTTTAATGTGATCAGGAACCCTTGACCGAGAGCTCTTGCTCTGCTAAAGCAACTTAGCCTTCACAAAAACACAGAATATATAAAAAACAGAGGTGAGAATGAAGAGGTAGAGGAACATTTGCTATTAGCTTTAAGGGCTGATTTGATGCATGTGATAACTTTCCTCTTTATTAGTATCATTAAAGTTAAAAGAATTTGTTAAAACAGTTTTGTTATTTTCCCTTATTCTTCCAGTCCCACAAGGGAGCAAATGCTGTCCTCTCACAGCTACATATAAACAGTGCATGATTGCTGTAGACAGTATTAAGCGAGGAGCATTCTGCCTCTCAAAGCATCCCAACCGGCCCACTCGAGGTCTGTCTCGTCTATTGAAGGCTGTGGTACATCAATGAGAAGACAATTCAGAGAAACTTTTCAAAACCATGTGCCTCCACCTTGAGGCATCACATTTCCATACAGCTAGTCTTGATACAATAAATGCACAAAAGGTATCAGATGTTCAAATCCTTGAGCTTCGTGCCACAGGAGGCATTCTTCAAATGCATCTATTGAAAGAGACAAATCAGGGAGACCTAGAATGTGACAAAGCTAGGTATCAAGAAAACCCTGTAGGAGAGCTAGTACTGAGTGAGAAGCAGGGGTTCTTGAAAGAGGGACAAGATGCAATGCTGCAGATAGGGAGAGGGGTGGAGATCCAGACTGTGGGTGAACAGCCAGAGAATGATTGACTGAGGTTACATTTTCTCTGTTGAAGGCTGGGGTTTCCAGGAGCAGTTTATCAGTGAGATCCCTTTCGATCTCCTGGCCAGGTAGTGAAGAAAGGAGCAGAACGGAGGAGTTTGTGAACTAAAGTCGGCAAGAAAAGAGATCAATATACCATCTATGGGAAGCCATCCTAGAAAAGTGAATTCCGAGTGATATGGTCAAACTGTTAGCTGCCCAAACTAATTAGGCTATTGCATTAAATGCTGCTTCAAGAAGGCAAGGTGGATATGGGCAATTCCTGCCAAAATTGAGTTAGCATAATTGAGTCTGTAGAGGACTAGGGTTCTAGCAGGGTTAGGGGTACTATTCCATACATTTCTTAGCCGGTGCTAAGTGTTTCACAAGAATGAAACTACAGAATATGGAGCTATCACTGATGGCTTATAGTCTGTTGGTAGCATCAAACCAGTTTTAGACAGGAGTGAACGAGCAAGGAGGGTCACATGAGAAGAAATCCAGTTTTGCAAGGATTATGTTTTAAGTGATGAGGAGTCACCCGTTTTGTATAATTACCAGAGTCTACACTAAGGGAGTGACACTGTCTCAAGAGGAAACCTTCTCCTATCATTAGTAATCAAGAGCCGATGAATGAGTCTTTCATAAGGTCACCATGCAGTTCGAAATACATATCTTTATATCAAAAAGTCAGCCAACTTATTCACATTTGTGGTCTGGATCCTCAACAACTCAGGTGGATGAGGGATCAGTAGGGTAGCAGATCTTACTATTTCAAAAGACTCTTTGGACAGTTTTAGGCAGCAAATGTAAATTTGAGGTAAATTTCTTATAGATTCCCCTTGCAAAAAACGTGTTTCTTGAATGGCTGTGAACAGGGTTGGCACTTTATGTTGTGTGTTGTTGTATTATTTTCTTCATTGAGCTCTCTGGAATAACAGTGTGCTGATCTTTTGTTCTTCAGTATTTTTCCTCTGAAGGGGTGAACAAAGTTATGGTTTCAGACATAGTATCATTACAAGTAGCAGTGAGGTTGTACACCTCTTGATCAATAAAAAGAGAGGGAGAATAGAAGAGGTGCATTAGGTAACATTGGTAAGATTTAGGCTTTTGCATCACAACCAGTTGGTCTTCCTTAAGGGCTACCCATTGGTTGAGGATTAGAAGGACATGGAGCATGGAATTTGGCAACTGGAATGTGGTCATTCACAGACGGTATTTTGTTTGGGAATAGTGAAAGATAGGGCAAGCCTTTAATGTGCTTGGGATTTAAGTAACATTGAATATGCTCATTTTATCAAATGAAAGAGAATATATATAGGTAGAAGGATCATTCGGATTTTCACAATACAGATGGAAATAATCCACAAATATATTGTTCTTGGAGTGAGGACGAGGAGTGGAGATATATCTTATTCATTGTTCAATGGATATGATAGCTATGTATGTGATATACTGCTGATTCAGGTGGAAGATAGAACCATAGCCTTGAGTTTCACAACCAAGCCAAAGGAGATCAGGATTAAGGGCAATAATCATGTCAGCAGTATTATCTGAGGTTTATCTGCATTTGTAAAGTAAGCAAAACAGAGAAGAAGTAGTTACCGTATTGGTGGGGAAAGTAGGGAAATTATGTTTGTGGATAATGGAAGGCATATGCCCTAGAATACAGGGGTCAACAGTATTAGGGGGAATTGTATATTAATTATCTAGCAGATCGGCTGTGTACTCTGGAGGAGGAGGGAATGGGTCTGCTGCGACTGGGGCATTTGTTGCTACTTTACTGCTTAAAGAAAACAGAGATGATTTGACGTTGCTCCTTTTTAGGTTTCGTCTGGCGTCCACTGCGCAGCAGTGTTCGCTCAGGCGAAATCTTTTGTTAAGCAGTACGGGGCTTTGTCCCGCCTGTCTCTTCCATTGGCTAGCTCCATAAATGGAGGCTAGCCATTGGAAGAGAGATGCGTCAGTCATTGTGGGAGCAGATTCGTGGGCGTACCGGTGATTTTTTCGCTCTCCGCCTCTTTTCGTACGTCATGCGGCGGTGTGCGGTTGTTTGTTTGTTTTTTGTCTCTGCATGTTTTTGTCATTTCCAACGTGTGCTTTGCAGGGGTGGTCTGCGCGATTTCACTTTCCTTGATTTGCTAGCAGGTAAGCGGCATTTTTTACTACTTTTTTAATGTATTGGCTTTGTATGTCTATCTTGTTTCCTGTCGTCTCCGTGTACCGTCCTCTGGGTGAACCGTCGTCTCTGTGTATCGTCGTCCGTGGCTTGTTTTTGTCATCTGGGTGTCCCGTGGTGTGCTTTCAGGAGTGGTGGGGGAAGGGGATATATTTCACCCAAAATTGGAGTTGGGCACCTGAGATGTTAGTTTATATTTGAAGATTATATTCTGCCCCATTCTACCCAGATTAGTTTTAGCCCTTGGGGCACATGCTGCGATCCGGTATCGAGATGCCGCTCCTGTACCCAGCAATGTTGAAAGGCGGCGAAATGGCGGTTTTCTCAATTCACCTTCAATTTAAATTAGCTGGCGGCTGCCATCTGGTCTCGGGCACCCATTGTGGGCCCATGTTAATGGCGGTCGCCGATACTGTCAGTAATTTAGGTTTCTAAGGAAAAAGTGGATTTCGATAATATTCGCATGATTTCCTCCTTTTTTGATGAAGCACCAGCGCGGTATTTGGGATATTAATGGGTATCGCCTAGGGCACCCCGGGAGTTGCGCTGAGCAGGGAAGTACTTTGCTTTTCTTCGTTCTGCGCCGACCTTTGTGCTCTTGCTACACAGAATTTCACAGATCCGATGCCCAAGCCTGGATCTGGCCCCTAGTGCCTATTTGTTCTTCTAGCCAACACTGTTAGTCGCTCGTTATAGTTGGATCTCTTCATCAGGAGTGTAAGTTATTGACACAATCTGGGCGCGCAAGCAGCTGTAACGACGGCGACATCTTGACACAGCTTTTGCTGAGAAATTGTTGGCCTACTAATGATTCCTGGACACTTTATGTGAAACGTGCTGAGTTTAATATTCGATGGCTTACTTGTAGTTTTTTTTTTTTAACCGTATAATCTTTGGTAGAAAAGAAAAATGTAAATTGTTGCCCTTTCTCGTGTTCCCTGTGGAGGTGTAAAAAGTATTCTGTGGTAAGGATAGGCTCTCGGAAATCGTTTGTGGTTCTCCTTTTTTGGGTTGTTTTTTTTTGTTTGAGGAAGCGTTGGCCTGGAGATCCTAAGTTGGTAGGCAACAAATGGCGCACGTGGGTCAAACTCGTATTTTTCATTAAGCACATCCGAATTCTTTCATGGCTTGCTATTATGCTTACTTTTCACGTAACTGTTGTTTTAACCCGTTTTTGATGTCAGCGGAGGCCTTTATGTTCTGCTGAGAACAACACTTTTTCTTACTGATGCTACCTTAATACAACCAGCTTTCTTCTGGAATCTGCTCACCTGCCCGTCTTTAGAAAGGAGTTACATAATCCATTTTATGAACACCGGCCCTGCAGTTTCTATCTCACTATGACCGACACAAATCGTTTCATATATGCTTTACAATCTAGATCAATCCTACTCCTTTCTGCGTCAGTTGCATTATTAACTTTCTTCGTTGCTCTTGCATATATTTCCTTTACTTGCCATGTGTTTTAAAAGACGGTATAGAGTGACAGATATGTTTTTTTTTAAAATGTATTTATTTATTTTTTAGCGAATGGGCATACCTACGCTTTCAGACTCTTGTGGGTTTTTTGTGCAATATTTTTCTATCATCTGGCTGAGAGATATGAGCAAATCACTGGGTATCGGCTACCCAGTCCAGTGATTACACCAATGCACCGACAAAGGAGTTGGTCTGGTAGGGTACCCAGACCAGGACGAATGCAGTTTCCTCTGGGGGGATAGTTTGATGGAGCGGCTCTACAAAGTATTGCAAGCGCTTTCTGGTGATATGGGGATTCAAAAAAGAAAGTTTTTTCTATCATCTTGCAAACTACATTTGCACAGGAGATGCAAAATGGATTGCTGTACATCTTAGCCAGCATCGCTATTAATTTTGTCATTTTTTTTTTGCTCACGGGAAATATTCCTAATTAACATTTCTGCATGGCCTCACCCTGGGCACCTGTGATAAACTGCTTCTCCACTTAAACAGTTAACCTCCAAAATTCCTTCACTTGCAGGCACTTTTACATCCCTATGTAAAAAGTTCGCCAGATCATGCCGATTCTGCAGCTTGCTGCTAATTTATCTTTTTAGATCCATACCAGCTTCTTGGGTACCTCCTCTCCTTAGTTTGTAATGTTATGTTCTGTGGAGCTTCTGGGAATATACTCCAGATACTTCTGACTGTACGTGCAATTTTTGGGTATATTGTAAAAAACAAAAATGACCTACGCTGACCGTAAATGTATGGGCATGCATAAATGGATTCTCTACTATGTGGCACTCTACCTACCGCCTGTCATCTCAAGAAGGAAATATCTTTCCTCCGTGTTTGGAATGGATGAATGGCCCAGAACGGTACTTTGCAAACTGATCACTTTCATAATCTAATACAAGCCTGTGCCATCCTCACAATCGGCCAGGCAAATATGGAAGGTTTATTTTGCACTAGAAGGTAAATGTCTGACTTGGTGTGTAGTTTATACATGTTACAGCCAACAGGGGCTTCCTTCATCAACCAACCTGAACTGTGTGTTGCAGCAGAGTTGTTGCATAATATAAAAAAACAGGAAACGGGTTGGGCAGCCCCAATCCTTCTTTTAACGATGGGATGCGCTTTCCTACCCATACCAATTCACCTTGAAGGCAATCTAGTTTATAAAACGTGCTCAGTAGCATCAGGCACATGCTATTTTGCAGCACATTCAGACACAATGGCAGAAGTTCAATTTTCACCCCCAATATGCAGCCCATAACGGTTAGGGGTCTGTGTAGATGTCTGTCTAGTGTTGCAGTCCTTAAACCACTTTACCTATATTACTGATATGTTCGTCTTTTGGCTCCTGAGAGACCTATATTTCCACTAGGACTGGATGAAGTTCAACCACGCGGAACTCTGCAAAGTGACAAAAAAAAAACCTCTGCCGCATTACATGGAGTTCTGCAAGCAGTGGCGTGTGTTCCATCTTGCTAGTTGCTAGCTCCAGGTGTTTAACGCACACTGTAAAATCCGCACAGGCAGCAACACGTGCAGCGCGAGAGTGTGCTGCTTCTTTCTGCCAGTCGAGTAGATGTTCTACTCAAGCGGCAGCCTCCACAACCCGAACAGAAAGTTTCTCAGCGGTAGCAACCAGCCGTGACAGCCCGCGTTGAAGACTCGCTGGGAGGTGGTCTGGGGTAAAAAAAATCCTTGCTCTTCAACTTACCGCTAACAGAGTAGAGTTTCACGCCCAGACCCAATTTCCACTCTGTTCCCACTCCAAACCTAGGTTGCGGAGCGAAGTGCCAGTTCATTTTTAGGTCGAGGCTACGGTCGCACTGCGAAGCAGTGGGCGGAGCCGAAGATTTTATGACTTCTACAGTGGGGCTTTAACCCGCCTCTCTCTTCCATTAGCTAGCTTCGTAAATGGAGGCTAGCCATTGGAAGAGATGTGCGTCACTCGATTCAGACCCCGGCTTGAGCAGATTCGTGGGCGTTTCTTTCTTTTTTTAAGCCCCGCCCCTTTTCTTATTCAGAGGTGGGCCATTGTGGGCGTTTCCTTTTTTTTTTTTTACAGGGCTGTTTTTTCGCCATTGGTAACGTCTCTGTTGCCGGGATGGGCGTAGCGATTTCTGTTGCCGCTCCCGGTCCCCTCTGAAGACCCCCGCGTTCTGGTCCCGCTCTCCCCCGCAGCCCTGCAACCCCCCGCAGCTCGCTCCCGGAGTCCCCCAAGGGCTTGGGCCCGCTCCCCGGTGAAGAGTCGGAAGTGTGTGCCAGCTCGGTCCCGGTCCCCTCTGAACCCAGCGGCCGCTCGAGCCCAGTCCCCACCGAAGGCTCCTGCAGTGGCACCCAAGTCCCCGCCGCCGGCCCGCAAGGCCCCCGCAGCCCGCGCCCAGAATCCTGCAGCTGCCTCACCTGCCCAGCCTCGTAAAGCACCAACCACCCGCTCTCTGTCACCACCCCACGCCCGGAAGGCGCCCGCCGCTCGCTCGCAGTCTCCTCCCTGTGCTCCCACGGGGGCGGCTCTGACAACGCTTGTTTTTTTTGTCCCTACACATGCATGGCGGAGTGCTTTCTCTTTCGCCAAGTGTTAAGGTAGTTTTCGTGTGTTGCGTTAGATTGCCTTGTGTCTTAGCCTGTTTGGAATTGTCTTGCTTTTTGTGCTGAAATGTGAGGCATATATTACTTTGGTTTATTTTCTGTTTGTTTCCCTTTTGGTGCCCTGCTTTGTCGTGTGTTGTCTTAGTTTGCCATGTGTTGCTTTGTTTAAAGTCTTGTCGTAGGTTCTCTTGTGTTGTTTTACTGACCCCATTAGTTGTCTGTGTTTGCCGTGTCGCTTTATTCAAGGCCTGCAATGCCTTAGGTTGCCCTGTGTTCCCTTAGCTTGACTTGTTGCTCTACTTTTCTATGTGATGTCTTTCATCGCTCAGTTCTTTCTGTGCCATATGCGAGAGATTAAGCTATTGACATTGTAAATGACAATGCCATTTATTTATCTGTTTTCAAAACCAACACATAAATAAAAAAATTGTCATTTACAATGCCAATAGCTCTAACATTGGCAAAGGCGAGACCGTTGCATTGTAAATGCTTGTTAGTTCAGTCTCAGATGTAATGGGAAATAAGTGATGTGGCTCATCAGTTTGAGCAACTTAGAGAAACAAGCTTGGGGTTTTCTGGCACAAGATAATTTGGCTGAAAAAAGATAAAGTGCCGTAGAAGACCCTACACCTAGTTTTTTAGGGAGCATAAAGTCCTGAGAAGGTACCAGATTATAGTATAGGCACAAGCAAAACATAATGGCTGCCTAATGGCATTCATCAAAAACATGCAATCAGACAGCTTTTTCTTGCAAGCTTTTTCTTGGACATGTAAGTCCATCAGTATCTTCATGAACGTGCTGTATCTTAAAAACTAGCACCAATTTCCTCTCATGACAGCGTGGGGAGGTCACCTCCAGTTGACAAGTGCGACCATTTTCTCAAATCAATCCTCTGGCAGGTGTTAATGTGAGCAGTCCCATAAGAAGCTCTGTCTGTAGACCTTGCACTGCGTTTCAGAAGAAAAGGTGAAGAGGAGTTGGCCTAACGGCTAGGGCGGCCGACGTCGGATCTGGGGAACCAGGTTTGAGTAGCGGCAATGACGCTGAACATCCTGTGATTCTGGGCAAATCACTTAATCTCCCCGTGCCTAACAAAAATGAATATTGTCCTCATGTACTGCTACTGGTGCTATGTAAAGCGCTTTGATACCCGATACTTTCAGGTCAAGTTCGTGCTATATAAAACTCTGTAAAAAAAAAAAACTCTGGGAACTGGTAAATATAGTTTACAATGATGTTGATACACTGTATGCCATTACAAAGATGACATTACAATGACTGCGTTGCTACATTGCATACCATTACACAGAAGTCGTTACAACGACTTGCTGTAGGGGGCAGAAATCCAACACCCTTCCCTACTGTTTCACAGACTGGAGTTGGAATAGGAAATGACACTATTCCAAAATCCAGGACCCCTCTACAGCAAGACGATGTAATGATTTGCGTTGTAATGGTACGTGGCGTAACGATGTGGTCGTTGTAATGACTGTGTTGTAACATGGCCTGTTCTGGGAACTAGGGTAACAGGCACTGAAACAGAAATCTTGAAGTTAACCATAACAATATTGAATAGGAGGCTGAGAGCTAAGGATGGTGGACTTTAAAGATCCCAGAAGACATTCATAGACTTTGAAACTAAACTATAATCTCTGCGATGAAGCTTGAGGTAATATTTGCACATGGAAAATTGGACCCAAATCGCTAACCTGTAGATTCTACACTACTCAGCCATGCATGATGGAGAGGTACTAAACATGAGGTAAAGTAGTTTCTGTGCAATGAGGTTCAATGCACAATACGATCTTCTTTATTGAAGGTTACTGATGTCTATACTCTCCCTAAAGGGAGCTTGGATGGAAATCTCATCAACAGGAAGCTGTACTTGAAAAATCTTAAAGAGCAAAATAATCCCTCCTTTAATGTACAAGCAGGAAAAGGAACGAATAATAAACTATTTGCTCTTCCTGACTATAATATGGGACTCAGCAATTCAGTGAGCTGTACAAATGAAGTTAGTGTTAGATGTTGGGTCTCTATTATGCAGATATCTACACCCTGCCCAAGTAGGAACCACAATCCTAGTCAGGGTAAGCTAAATACGCACTAAAAGTTAACCTGTGCTCACCCTCTGGTAGCTTGGCACAGAGCAGTCAGGTGTTTCTAAAGAGGCAATGTGACAACACTATAACAAGACTCCACACCAGATTAGAAAAATAGACAACAATTTTATGAATACAACTGGACCAAACGACAATCCAATAAGCAGAACCAGAGTTATACACTTTTAAAGAATAAATAAAAAACATTGTGCTTATAGTCATAAAGCGCCAACCGGGACATCTGGTCGCACTTGACCAGGAAAATCCAAACATTCAGGCCGACCGCGATGGAGCACAGGTCAGATACAGAAACCAGCCTTGGCCTGCTGACAACAGTACTTTTGGAGGGGGCTGAATTGGCTCGAGAGGAGCAGAGTGGCGATGCATCATCGTCGTCGATCCGTAGAAATCATACATGATGCTTTGTCATCGAGCCGCGCACTTGGGGAAAGTGGTGTTGTCGAGCAGCACTCAAGATGGCAATGCCTCATCATCGAGCCACATATGCTGCAAAACTGGGAAGCTTTAACGTCGAGCAGCCCAGCAGATAGGCAATGCGACAGCGTCTAGTGAAATGCACTGGTTCCGATCAACGCAATGGTGGAGATGCATTGGCGTCAAGAATTGCAGCACAGAAAACCTGGATTGATACAACTTGACAGGGCAGGGATTCACTGATGGCAAAGTCCAGGTGTTGTTGCAGGATTGCAGGAAGTGTTTGATGTCCCGGAGAGTTCAGAACATTGGGCAAGCCAATTTACCCTTGAAGTCACTCTGGGTTTAAGTGATATTGGTCCAGTCCTTTTCCTCAGCAGGGCAGAGGGTAGCAAACAGCAGGCCAGCATAGCAGAGCAGAAAAGCAGTTTTTCCAGGGCAGCAGTCATGCAGAATGGAAGTCCTTGTAGCAGCACAGCAGTCCTTCCTCCTGGCAGAGTTCTTCACCGGTCCAGTAGTATCTGGTTTGAAGGAGTCAAAGACCCAGTACTTATACCCAGTAGTGCCTTTGAAATGGGAGTGACTTCAAAGAAGGGTCTTTGAAGAGCACAGAGGTTCTTTCTTCCCAGCCCTGGCTCCAGACTGTTCGTAGGGGGTAATCAGCCTTTGTGTGGGGACAGGACATTGCCTATTCAGGTACAATTTTAAGTTCCTCCCTCCTTTACTGGCAAGGAAGAACCATCAGAATGCAGATGGACATCAGACACACCTATCCTTCCTGTTTTTGTGGCTGTCTAGAGGGAATGCACAAAGTAAAGCTGTCACCCACACCAGGCGTGTATTGAAGACAGGCTACAAGCCCACAGAGCAGTAAGAGCAGTAAGAGCAGAGCAATGTCCACTTTCTAAAAGTGACATTTCGAAATTAATAATGTTAAGTACAACTTTACCATTAGAGAGGATTTATCATTACCATTCCAAAGACATAAAACATGATAAAGCCAACCATTCTAATCAGGAATTACAACTTAAAAGTCTATTAAGGAATTCCCAATTTAAACATATGAGGGGAGTAGGCCTCACTGTAGTGAATTTGGGCGTTTGTCACTACCAGGACATGCAAAACTTAAAGGTCCTACCTTTTACCTACACAGCACCCTGCCCTATGGGCTACTTAGGTCCTACTGTAGGGGTGACTTATGTGTAATAAAAGGGGAGTTTCAGGCTTGGCAAAGGGTTTTGAATGCCAAATCGAAGTCGCAGTAAACTTCACACATCAGGCCCTGCATTAGCAGGCCTGTGACTAGTTTGAAAGTCCACTTGTATGGATGGCACAGTAAGTGCTGGAGGCGCATTGGTAGCATTGAATTACAGGCCCTGGTTATATGGTATACCACATTACAAGGGACTTATATTTAAATGAAATATGCTAGTTGTGTATACACCAGTGTTACCATTTTTAGGGAAAAAGAATAGGCGCTTTAGCACTGGTTAGCAGTGGTAAAGTGCTAAGAGTACTAGGACCAAGAAAAAGAATCAGCAAAAAGTGGAGGTAATCAGGCAAAAAGGCTTGGGGGAAGAGAAACCTAAGGATGGCAAGTCTAACAGTTAGCAATGCATATAGTCCTTAAAAGAAGTGGCATCCAGCTGACGCCCAGTAAGTGTGCAAGTTGAGTGTAAGGGCAAAGCACACATTTGTCCATACATTTTCACACAAGTGGGCGAGGCACTGCTATAAAAGATTAACAGAGCCAATACAAAGATCATTAGCAAATGGAATTGTGAGATGTAAACAACAGTCTGCCATTAAGGGAGTGGCATGGACTTTGATTTAGCAAAATACCAAAGGTAGGAAAAGTGACAATGAACATCTTGTGACTCATACCTCAGTGATATCACGTTTGACCTGTTATCAAGTTTAATTTGTAAAACAAAACAAAAGTGGGGGTTACCCAAAGTTTTCTCTCAAAGTCCACTGCATATATATTCTTGAATGGTGGGGTCACCAAACACCATGGCTGCTTTTACTTGATTCTGATTCCTGCCTTTCTTCAGCCACCCTAAACTTCCTGTCTCTTTTTCTTACTTTTGAAGGTTCTTTCTTATTCCTGGTGTTGTTCCTGTCTCACTTTTTCCCATATTTCCCTTCTTAATTCTTTATCTCTTTTCTGCCTTTCTCTCTCCAACTCTTGATCAAATTCAGATCATGAAAAAATAAGCCCCGTTCTCATAAATGAGTGCTGATACACAGCAGTTGCAACCACAAATAAACATTTAGCACTACTGCTGTCCCACCATTAACCTCTGAGCTGCCTCCTATTTACAGATGAGGTACTAGGGGAAGATCAAATTGTGGAAACTACTGAATGTTTACAGGGCTGAGAGTATTGTTTACTTTCTTTTCCCACCTCTACATTCAAAAGCTTGAGTTCAAAGACAATGCCAGGGTAGTCTCTACCACTGGCTACCTCCGGTGCGGTCCATGGGTAGCTTGGGGCTGTATTTAAAGTTTTCTTTACTTGCTGAAAGATGTGGTGACATTGATTGCAAAATAATATTTCCTTTTCAATAAAAATATTGAACACTGGAAGTATCAGACTTTACCTGATGCATAACCTAATTCAGTCCTTTGGCTAATGAGGACATTGCCACTAATCAGCAAGGTTTCCTTAATTAAATCAAGAGCTTGAGATGTCCTTTGCTCTAAAGTAGTATAATTAGCTTATGTAATTGGAACTATTTTACTACATATCATTTGGCTTCTGTTAAAATTGCTGATTAAAACACATGCTCTGAAAAAGTATTGGGCAATCTAGCAATAAAAAATAGACAGACCCTTTCCATCAGAAAAAAATATGTTGTTGAGATCAGGGTTGCTTCTTTTATTTAATGAAATCAGATATAAATCAATAAAAAACAAATTAAATGAGGATTGGCAAAGCCAGTAGGTCTCACTTAGGCTAACTGCTGAGATGGCTATTTGTTTGTTTTATTGCAAGCATATGCCACAAAAAGAAAAAGAAAAACAATAAAATATGCTGTCACCTAAATGTGGCCACCTTATGCTTGCAAAGAAATGTTACATTCAAAAACATTCAACAATACAGCTGTTTTACTAGTGATGATTTTAAACTAGTTTCAGTTCTGCCATTAGTTTTATTACTATTGCTTATGAAGGAGACAAGAATAAATTGCCATCTAACCAAGTACTCAAATTGCAGGCAACTACAATATATATATATATATTTAAACTGTATTGTATTGGTTTCAAGCAAAGAAAACAAGCATTTTCAATGCAATAGGTCTCGCATTTGCATGAGTTGGAGCTATTGGCATTGTAAATGAGAATGCCTTTTATTTATGTGTTTACAAAACCTGCAAGCGCTAAGAGAAAGATTGTTTTAAGGAGGTGAGAAGAAAGAGATAGGGTGTGAGAGTGCAAGAGAGGAAAAGGGCTGTGTGCCAGTCACATTTAATAGATAGTGCAGTGAGGATGGGAGAAATCGAGAGTGTATTGCGGGAAGGAAATACAAATAATACCTCAGGAAGGGAGCGGTAAGAGAGAATGTAGATATAAACTGAGAGCGGGGAAAAGGTTGCAAGGAGTAGAGAGGAAATAATGCATTGAGGAAGAGGTACCGAGGAGAGTGCAGTGGGAAGGTGACAGGGAAAAAGCCATTGGAGGAGGGTGACAAAGTGTGGTGAGAGTGTGAACAACATCAAGGTGTGAAAGGAAGTCAGGGGGAACAAATGAGAGCCCTGAAGGAGAAAGTGTGGATGATGTGAGAGAGGAAAAGGGGCAGTAAAGGAAGAAACGCATTTTATGAAGTGAGAGAGTAAACCAAAAGAAGAAATGACGTTGGAGAGGAGTGTACAGTGGGGATAGACAGAAAACGCATATTATTTTCTAGGGCCATCAAATAAGAACCCTCAATGTAGTGGAGAACATGCAGGTGGGGTTAGAAGGCTAAATTTGACTGAGACCTGTTTTAGAACTGTAAGTGATGCAATAGCAGAGAGAAGCAGTCGACAGAGATGGCATGAGTTGTCGCAGGCAGGGAATGGCCTAGCGCAGTAAGAGGAGAGCCACTGGAATTATGCAGAACTGGAGGCGGAAATTATGCAGTAGGGTGCCTAAATTATGAGGCAACGGAATGCAAATTCTGCTGGAATAATCTGGGTTGTTTCTCTTAAATACAACACACGATGATAAGGGGTAGGAGGAAGAGCCCCACTCCGCCCTCCTAGGGATACCTTTATACACACATAGAAATGGGGGGCTTTGTAAATATGGTCACAAAGAAGAAAGAAGAAGGGGCAACTCACAAGTGTATTAATACTGCCCTCAGCCACAGAAATGTGTGGCATCCTTCATCATCGGGCTGCTGACCCCCCCCCCGGGCAGACCAACGATGGAGGTTGAGCAGTAGGGAGGGGGAAGTGTAACACAACACAGACAAGAAGCATTTGCAATGCAATCGGTCTCGCCTTTAGGAACTTATAAGTATTTATCCATGCAGCATATTATGCTGGGTGCTGTAATATCTACTGTCATTTAACATGGAGACTTCAACACTAATAAGCACATTACTATAATATACAATGTTTATGATAATATTAACAATACAGTTGCAGCGGCTCTGTTAGAGTGGAAGTGGCCTAGTTAAACACATCGCCATGTAAGGCCTTTAATTTCAAGTTTATGCTAGCAGCCGACATTTGTATCAAGTTAGTTTCAAATGCAGTAGTGCTTGAGTGATTTTTCTTTGCACACAATACTAAAACAATTAAACCAAATAGTGGGGCTTTTGTTTTTGGTTTTTAGCCAACAAACAGGTTTACAGCCAATTCCAACATAACAGGATAGCACAGACTTAATTTTTTACCAAACATTACTTTTCTGGGTTGTGTGGCAAATAATTATGAAAATGTTGCTGCACAGGATTCCGTTTAAAATCGTTTGATATGTAAGAAATTTGAGCATACAAAGTTTAAACAAACATGGCACAATATAGGCCTGTTTGAAACAATCAAGACAGAAGCCACTGGGGCCAGTAATCAGGCTGCGCTACAGGCACAAGCCTCTTGCGCCACCGGTGCCTCACTTTGAACATGGGAAAAAGTGACGCACCGGTGGCGCAAGGGGCTTGTTAATAAGCCCCCTAGTTGTTCTGCATTATATTGACCCTTTTCTGGGCAAGCGAAGTGGACTGTGCAGCATAAAATTGCCACTGTCTGTTTTATTTAACCCTTGAACTGTACGACTGCAAAGTAAATTGCATTTCACGGACCCGACAAACGATATTTTTGAGTTACAGGATTAGATCATGACACAGGATTCACATTTCATATAGTGTGCTGTTTAAAAGAGATAATACAACATTCTTTTTCGCGAAAATATTTCTCAAAAATTTTGAAAAAAAAATTGACCATTTTATTTTTCACCCAGGTGTTTTGAGTTCGCAGTGGTGCATTTTAAAGTGGATCAGGGGAGGGGAACTAGCTTTCGATTGACCCAACAAGTCTCTGTTTGCTGACTTTCTTGGAGATGTCTGTCTTATGCTGGCAACCAAACCTACTTAGATCATTTTGCTTCAAAGCAAAAAAGTGGTTGTTATTGAGCTAAAGTGTGCATGTCGTCAGTTTTTAACGAGATTCTGGGAAGGAAGATCCGAATAAACAACTCACATCTGGAAACACTTAAAAATGCAGAGCCGCATGCACACTTAAAATACTGACTTCCCCCTCATTCTGCCCACGCCCTACAGACCCGTAATACACTGCGCATAATTCTATGTCAGGACCGGAGGCTCCGATTATGCTTTCTCATTTAATTAGAAATGCTCAGCAGCCAATTAGAAAACAATAGGAAAAAACAATACTACAATACCCATGAGTACTTAGGGTATCACATGACAGACCATAGAGTAACTAGTATGAAACGTCCTACAGAGAATACCAAATCCTCTTTCTTTGCTGCTCCGCAGCCAGTTAAGTACATTTCGATCGTTACTACTTTGCTGACTGTTTTGTTGACATTGTTTATGCCTTGTGCGCTTACTTATATTGCCGCCTGTGTTCGCGCTTTGCTCGCGCATTGCCGCTGTGTATTCTGTGTCAGCCCGGCGCTTCCTTTGCTGCCTTAGCGCTCCTTGCATTCCTTCGGTAGTTTTCTCATCCGTTTTTGTTGCGGGGAGCGTGTGCTCACCTCCCCGGTTCGGGCGCTTTGCGCCCACGCCTCTTTTGCTAGGTGGAGCGGGAGTTTGGGGACAGAGAAGCTCGCACGCGGTGCGCGTGTGCTTCTCTTTACAGTGTTTGCAGGCTGCCGTTACAGTGCATGCGTGGAGGGCTATTTTGTTTGTTTACCTCCATTCTGACACGGAGCTCTAAGGCCGGAGCAGCGTTTTTCCTCAGCTCATGCCCACTGCCTGCAATTTTGGTCCTCAATTATGCCCATAATTCAAACAATTTACGTTTTTGGGCTGTAAAATATTCATAGGCTTTGCCTAGAGTGGCCCATTTATTGGCAAGCCCTCCCTCCACTTTTTATTTATTTATTCAGCAGGTTTTTTACCTGTATTCATTTGGCTTGCTTTGGGGTTGGTCACTCCCCCTGCATTTTGCCTTTGGCAATTTCATTTATTCAGCCTCTGTGGGCATTGTGTGTTACACTTTGCGTAATTATGGATGATTATTATGAGGAGGATGATTACTATTATGATGATGACGCCTCTGGCTCCATGGAGCAGGACTTAGTTGAGCCTTTGGACCAGGGAGTTCAACATTCTGTCAATAAAGCGCTTGTTAGCGCAATTGCTCCCTTCAAGCGCCATCTCTCTAACTACGCACTACAACAGGGCTGGTTGCCTTCCTCTTCAGGCCGTGCTTCCTCATCTAAATCTCCCAGCAATCCCCATAAATCTGACTTTCAGAAATTGGAAAAGACTTTGTCCAGTAAGCGTTCTGCTGGTAAATCCTCCAAGGAGGCTTTGACCTCGCACGCTCAGCAGACGGCTACTGATGAGACACATTCAACTTCGTCTTAAGACAAGGATGGTCCTCCTCCATCGAAGAAAGCTTGTAAGGAGAATTATGTTGATGCGCCAACACATCCTTAACTTCTCACATTCGTGCCATCTGAAATCGTTCATCCTAACTCTTCCTCTTGGCTTCCGTCCCCAGCCGTGGCTGAATATGTTCAAGAAGAACAACAAAAAAGTTGCCTACACACTAATATTTTTACGCAAAATTCAAAAAGTCAAAAAAGCTTTCATCAAATTTGACCAGAGGTTTATTAGTACCAACTATTTGTATGTACTATACATTTTTATGAAAACATTTTATCAGCAAATAAGGGCACTATACATCCATATATTTACAATATAATACATTGTGATTTACAAACAAAAAACAACAATTCAGCAAAGACTTGGAAAGACATCAGTGCTAACATCTTACATAAAACACAAAACAATCAGACAAAATCGTGCATAATGTGATTATATATCTTGGAGTTAAACACTCCAATGTGGTTTATCGCCACTTCAAGATGGAAGGCATCCATCTTTTGAGGGATCTTCTTCGGGAAGGGGACTGGATGGTCCGTCTCTATCTGAAAGATGCTTATTTATCGATTCCCATTTACGGTCCTCATCGTCGGTTCCTGCAAATCCAATGGCAGGGGCGTTGGTTCGAGTACAAAGTTCTCCCGTTCGGCCTCTCATCGGCACCTTGGTGCTTCACGAAGCTTCTGAGGCCCGTCATAGAATCTTTGCGAGCCCGGGGTGTTCGTCTAAATATCTATCTGGACGACATTCTGATCATGGCAGATTGATGGCAGATTGCCCTCGAACGTTGATGACGCACTTGGAATGGTCCATCACTTTTTTGCAGTCTCTGGGTTTTCTGGTAAATCCTCAAAAATCGGTCTTCCTTTCCTCTCAATCGATAGAATTTCTGGGTTTCCAGGTCAATTCCCTCTCTTGCCAGCTCCTCTTGCCCAATCAGAAGATCCGGTCCATCAAGAGGGAGTTGAATTTAGTTTTAGCCAAACAGAGTGTGTCGTTGAGGTGTATAGATCGGATTGTCGGTCTGTTAGCTTCCTCGATTCAGGCAATTTTCCCAGGCCTTCTTTATTACCGGGCGCTTCAGCGTCTAAAGATCCATCATCTCCAGAAAGGCATTCGCTATTCAGATCTGGTCCCTCATTCAGAGGAAGCGAGGTGGGAGATGCTATGGTGGTTGGAGCACATGGAATCCTGGAATGGGCGAGGCCTGTTCGGAGCATCCCCGGAGGTGGTGATAGAGTCCGATGCCAGTCTGTGGGACTGGGGAGCCCGTTGCGGTCCGTTGTTGATGGGAGGTCGGTGGTCTCAGGAGGAGTTGTCTCTCCATATAAATTGCCTGGAACTACTAGCGGGGTCTTTTGAAATCCGTTTTTTATCTCCACGCCAAACTAACTGTTGCATACTCCTCCGCATGGACAATGTTTCGGCAGTTCGGTATGTCAACAAGTTGGGGGGGACGAAGTCCAGGATTTTGGCAGAAATCGCCAAGGATTTTTGGCACTTTTGTCTTCAGAGGAAGATTACAGTTATTGCAGAATATCTTCCTGGTTGCAACAATCTGATTGCGGACTGGAACTCGCGACATCTACGGGACTTCAGCGATTGGAGGCTTCACCCTCGAGTGTTCCGCTCTCTCTCTCCCGTGTTTGGGGTCGGTGTAAGGTCGATCTGTTTGCATCTCGTCTCAACGCTCAGCTTCCCCTGTTTTTCAGCTGGCGCCCAGATCCGGAAGCCCTGGCCTCGGATGCATTTCTGCAAACCTGGCCATAGCTCCTGTGTTACGCCTTTCCCTCGTTTATGATGATTCCCAGGGTCCGGGCTCGCACAAAGCATTATCAGTCGGAGCTGATTCTGATCACTCCTCTGTGGAGGGCTCAAGCTTGGTTCCCAGTTCTCCTGGAAATGAGTTGTGCATTGCCGCTCCTTCTTCCCCAGCGGTGGAAACTCTTGCTGGACCCTCTCGGCAATCCGCATCCCCTGATCGGGTCAGGTCATCTTCTCCTAGTTGCATGGCGAATTTAGGGGATTGCTGGCAAGTCCCAGGCCTTTCGCGAGACACTACCAGATTTATCAGCGAGGCTTGGTCACCCAACACACACAAACGTTATGCAGGGGCTTGGAAAAGATGGTGTGGTTGGTGTGCTCAACGGGAGGTGGATCCCGCTTCGGCGGATGTCTCTCTGATTGTTAATTTTCTCGCTTCTATCGCCTCTTCTGGTCTTGCTTATCGAACGGTTAATCATTTCCGTTCGGCCATTTCCGCCGGTCATATCACTATTGATGGCAAGCCTGTTGGAGAACATCCTTTGATTTCTAAATTGCTTAAGGGTATTCGGCTGGTGAAGCCACCTTGTCCAAGATATGTTGCCTTATGGGATGTTTCGAGTCTTGGAAGCCTGGCCATCCAATTCTTCTTTATCCGGCAAACAACTTTCAGCGAATTGACTATGCTATTGTGTCTTGTTTCATGCAAACGCGTTTCTGATGTTCGTGCACTTGACCTGGCAGGTCGTAGTTTCACGCCTGAGGGTGTTACTTTTGCTATCTCCAGACGCACTAAATGTAATACGTCTTCTGTTACCTATCCATCTTTTCCCAATCATCCAAAACTTTGCTTGGTTCAATGTCTTAAGGATTATGAGGTGAGTACTGCTCCTTTTCGTCATGATATTCAGGGCCAATTGTTAATTGCTCTACAGAAGCCTTTTCGTCCTGTGACCCCAGCTACGTTTGCCCGTTGGGTCCGCTGGCTCATGAATGAGGCGGGTATTGATGTTTCCATCTTTGGTGCACATTCAGCACATGGGGCTATGGCTTCTAAAGCTTTTTCTATGGGAGTGACTTTAATTGACATCATGAAGGCCGCTGATTGGTCATCTGATTCTATGTTTAAAACTTTTTATTATAAACCAATTGCAAATATTGCTTCTGTTGTGGTGGATCAGCTTTAAACAAGCATAATGGGAGCCTCCGGTCCTGACATAGAATTCAAAATTTGCGAACATACGTGACAAGAATTTTCAATTCTATTAAGGACACGGAGGCGAGGATTAACCCACCTGTATTTCTGCATTTCGCAAGTGTTGCCTTTGTTATTGATTCTTGCTAATTGCATATCGTACTTTCTTTCTTACTGTTCCTTGTTTCCCCCCCCTGTTTATTGATATTTTCTGCACTCAAAGAATGTGTATTACGGCTCTATATCTTTTTTCAGGTTCTGATCCTAAATAGAGGCTTCTGTCCAGCCTGGTTCGACCTACCTGATGGTTATCTTCAGTTTCCAGTTGTCTATGGCTGCAAGCATCCGGACTTTCATCTCAGTGGATTTCTGTTTGCCTCTGATTTAATCCTTTTATGACCTTCATATTGGACTGACCATTTTTTATTTTGAACTGTTTTAGTCTCCAAAGAAAGAGGATTTGGTATTCTCTGTAGGACGTTTTATACTAGTTACTCTATGGTCTGTCATGTGATACCCTAAGTACTGTAGTATTGTTTTTTCCTACTGTTTTCTAATTGGCTGCTGAGCATTTCTAATAATGAAATGAGAAAACATAATCCTCGCCTCTGTGTCCTTAATAGAATTGAAAATTCTTGTCACGTATGTTCGCAAATTTTGAATTCTTCAAGCCATAGACAGAATGGCTCTAAGAAGGGGTGAAAACACAACAAAAGTCTAATGGTCTGTTAAAGACCAGTGAAGTACTCGGGTGCGTGGCTGCAATAAGACGGTCGTCAACCCGGGCTGACACACACGAAGGGAGGGGGGGCTGAAGCCCTTTTTCCCAAAGGGCGTTGTGCCTGCAGCACAGCGTTTACAGTAATGGAGGCCCCTTTTAAAACATCTGTCCACCGCCAAGTTAGAGGATGCTGACAATGAATGTAGAGGTGTGGCTTAATGGCTAGGATGGCCGACATTGAAGCTGGGTAAGCAGGTTCGAACATCCTGCGATTTTCGGCAAATCACCTAATCTCCCTGTGCCCAAAATGAATGTTTCCATCTGTAACGGAACTGGTGCTCATGGTGCTATTGGGTGAAAATACGGTGCGGCAATGTGACGTATAACTCAGAGTCACCAGTCTGAGAACCTCTGGTTACACAACTGGATGTCGTTAGCCTTGCTCAGCTTTTAATGCACGTGCTGCAGAGGTCTCTGACTCTGTGGATTGGGAAGGTAGCAGAATGCTCGGTGGGTGTAGTAAGATTCCTGTGGAAACCAATGTGCAGACTTACGACGAAAGACCAGTAATTTTTTTTATTTTTAAGAAAGCCTATTTGCACACTCACCTTTACTTTGTGAACAAAAAAATCTGTAAATTTGACTACATTTATACCCACTGAGTATTACGGTTTGCAAAAAACACACCAGCTGAAATAATCACCACAACTCCGTGAAAACCCAACTGTTATGCCGAGGCGATTTGACTGTAAAAAATGGACGGAATGTTCCCTCTCTTCGATACAACAATATAGATTGTTATATTTCCACAGTTGGTGTGTAGACTCAGCGAGCACCAAACGAGAAGTGCAAAAAAAGGAGTTTCCTGGCAGCTGATGTCACAATACATCTCAAAAGCCAAGCTGACATCATCAAGCCAAACACATTGTAGGATGGAACTGATGAGGTCAAGAGGTGTGTGAGAAGTTGGCCTGATATATAGTGCTCACTATTCTAGTGATCACTGTGTATCATACCAAACAACCCTTATTGATGATTGGTTGTAAGTCAACCTTATAGACCAGCTATCCTAGTAGCATGGACACGAGCAGTCTTCGGGCTAAACTCTAGAGGGCGTGTTAAGCCAGCTGTTTTACCATCACATATACCCCTTGAACACCAAGTGAAAGGACACCACACAAGTTGTTATGAAAATAAAGGATATTTATTTATAACAAGACTACCCTGAACTCTTTATGAGTCAGGGAGCTAAGCACAATACAAAACTCTTATGAAAATACTTCAAGTTGCACAATTTACACAAATGCCCGAGGGGCACGAAAAACCATATACACAAAAAGTGGAATGCGAAATACTAGCAGGTAAGTAACAAGATCCAGAGGCTTCAGGATCGCTAGGACTACACTACTGAACCCTAAGGTTAGGAGCAGGAGGCCTAGGGAGATCGGGTGCAGAGTGTGCACTCTCACGCGGGATGCGGGAAGAAGTCTATGGATGCTAGCGTTTCTTAAGTTACTGTTTCCGGACGAATCCGACTAGGTAGACTGAAAACGACAAAGGATCTGGACACTTGGATAGTGAACCTGTGCTGGAGTACCGAGATACTCAAGTTACCTAGCCCAGGGGCCGCGGCTGCATAGGGTTCAAAAGACGTCGGGAATCCTCGTTGAAGTCTATGGAGCCTGAAAGAAGAAGTTGCTGGCAGGCGACCAGTGAAGAAGTTCGGTGTGATCCAAGGCTGGATCAGGGAAGGAGACAACCTGAAATCAGAGGGGACTTAGTTCTTAATCACTAGCCAGTGATTATGTGGGCACCAGGAGGGCACCGGATGAAGTCACCTCGACCAGGTGAGTGGGCGACGCTGGACTCTGCAGTCACACGGGCTAGGAGGCGTTGTCGGCGTCCAGGCTGGAGGTGCGAGCTGTCCCACGAGGCTGTCGGCTGTCGGCGATGCTGGACTCAGGATTTGAGCAACAAACCTTGGCAAAGGCAAGCCCACGCGGTGGAGTCAAGATGGCGTCTGGAGGGGACCAGGAGGGTCCAGGGCACTTCTTGTTGGACAAGAAGCAAGGGCCAGTCTAGGGGACCTAGACCAGCGGTGCAAACGTCGTGGTACGTCGTCAAGAGGGTCACTAGCCAACGGGCAAGTGACCGGACAACGTGGCAAGCAGCAAAGAAGCAGAAGGGCCCCACGCAGATCTCGTGGATGCTGGGGGGCTGGACTTCGGTGCTGGAGCTGCTTAGGGTTAGGGCTTCTCAAACCCCAATGCACTTACTCGAGGGTCTCTCGGGGGTCGTGCTGGTGAAGCATCGTGCAGGTCTTGAAGATGGCCGGTCCCACGGGTCTCGTCACACCCACGAATCTCAGCTGGGCTGGATGATGTAGGTAGAGGTCAGAGATGGCAGGGAATCCGGGTCTCGTCGAGCTGGACTGTCTTGATCCGGAGGATGGACGTGCAGCAAACCGCAAGAGCTTCGATGGTGCCTGCTGGTGCAGGGTGGCTACTCCTTAGCCACAAGGGAGAGTCTTCAGAAAAGTCAAGAGTTCCTTTCGTGGAAAGTAGTTCAAGATTCAGAATGATCTAATTTGGGAAGGGGGCCTGCTCCTACCTTTATCCTAAGAAAAGGGGCTGGCACGCGACTAAGTCCTGCCCTATGGGTGGGACCAGGAGGGGGGTGGTTACACCCCTCTTCTTTGTCCGGTCTCTCCCCAGCTCAGGGGCTGGTGTGCCCCAGGAACTGGTTTGAGCCGGCATATGCACAGTGAGCACCGGGGTGCCACTTGCAGTCACCTTCCTTTCAGCCCTGCCTACCTGGGATACACAAAATCCTGTCTGGGATGGTGCTAGCACCGCCCCTGGCAGGAAACCCTTTGTCCATGCCTCCGTTGCTGGAAGGACTCCCAGCAGCAGGAGGGCAGACTTGTGTCTCGGTGGCAGCATCCATTTTGTGGAGCTGAGGCTGTGTCTGACTTTAACCGGGGTTCACAGTTACATACATGTCGTGTCCCTCTAGAAGGGTGGAATGCTAACCCCGTCGCCAGAATTGGCGAGGGGTTAGTATTCCAATTCGTATGACACCTTACTCAACATGTTTTGATAATGCTATACCAAAGTTAGCATTTAACCGCGAGGATTATAATGCACTTAAGAGTATATGGTATAGCGTTATCATGGAACAGCTATTTGGACTTGGTTCCGCAAGCTGCAAACGGGCTCAGCTCATGCCAGAGCACCATCTCACATAATTCCAAGCACTCTGCCTTAAGGATTGATAAGGCCTGCCATAGGAGTGACTGATAGGAATATATGTGTCCATTTTAGGGTTAGATATAGGAATACTATATCTAAAGCAAAGGGTGTTTACACCACCTTGCCCCAGCTGTCGTGCAGCCAGTTGTGTCTGTTTGGGTGGCCAGCCAGGGGTGGCATAATACCTGCTTCAGCCCCTGGTAGGCCCTGGGTACACCTATGCCCTGGATACCTAAGGTATGCTTGTACAGGGACTGACAAGGTGGCCCAGTACCAATGGGTAAAATGCACCTAAGGTACATGGTTGCAATTTAGAGAGAGAACAGCTAGGCTGTGGGTCTGATTAGCAGGCCCACAGCCAGGGAAAGTCGTAAACCAGTGAAGCAAAAAAGCAAAAATCTGGGGTGGCCATGGGATGCAGACCCCACTCTCATACAAGGTGTTTTAAATCCGGGTCTTTCTCGCCCCTTTCTGTGAATTCTGCAAGTAAACTGGCATGGCCCCAGGGCTCGCTGTGGAAAAAATGAGCCATGATGCGCCTGACAGACTGAGTGAGTAAAGCTTATTATGCCACCAGGAAATTATACCGTTCTGCCTATTGCAAGACACTAGCCTATAAAAAGAAAGGCGTGGTAACAAGTGGTCGCTCCACTTGGGATCGTGCTTGAGCTAACAAGCAGCACCAAACAAACTCCAGTCGGGTGAAAACAACATTTAGAAAACACAGGCGGAAAGCAACAGTTAAAAACAGAGTTCTCCCAAAGGATAAATAAGGAATGCAAGGGTATGGAAACTGTACTCGTTCGTGTGTTTAAATAAAGCAGGTTTTGATTTGACGGCGAACTAGCTGGAGTGGATTTGGAGGTGGGAAAGAGGTGATAGAGGGAGTGAAAAGAAAACAAGCTCTCGGCATTGTGTGGCGGGGGGCGGGGGAGCGGCTTCCTTTGAAGTCTGATGGGGGGGCTGGGGAGCGGATTCCTTTGAAGTCTGATCCGAGGCTCAGACAAATGGTAATGGTGTGTGATGTGGCTGGCGATGTGCACGCGCCTGGCTCACATGAACTGTACCTAATCCGCAGTTTGGGTAGCCTTTTGAAAGCCTTACTATATTCTCACCAAACAAGCATTGCTAAAGTAATGCTGTAGAAGAGACCTAAAAACAACATACTGTGTGAGTTGACAGTGCCATACAACTTCTCATGGCAGGTATATATCAGAGGCAGCTACAGACAAACAGTATACAGTATTCGTAAGCAGGATCATCCACCTGCCCAATATCAATCAAAGCAGTGTGTGTGTATAAATAACCAAGGCAACAAATCAGTTATTATAAAAGGAAGCACCACAACACACTTGGTCGTCAGAAAATTGACATATGTATTAACCCTGTACACAATCAATCCTCTGTCCTAGAGCTGCTCTTGGAGGTCTTCCTGAAACATACCCAGCAATTGAGCCCACAGCATTATGGGAATCAGTGGCCCTTCATCAGTACAGGACATTCACATGTGGTGTTCCTCCGCCACTCTCCATTCAAATAGGTCTCGCAGCCAATGGTTCAATAGTGGGACCCTTGTGCCCATCCACCCAATGGCCACCCATCTTTTGCCATTAGTAGGGCCAACTGGGCAAGTCTGGAGGAGATTTTGCTTCCCTTTGGTCGCATGCAGCTACAATATTAGTAAATCAATTAAACACTTCATAATATTAACTTTAAAAAGAGTGGCGGCAAAGTAAACAGCTGGTAAAAAAAATCACACTTTGAACCCGATATGCAGCCTAAGAGAAGGGAACTGTTTTAGAAGGATGAGAACGCTGTGTACAGGCTTTTGAAGTCAATGGGAACATGGGGCCTACCCATTGCCCAAGAATGTATGCTGTGGTAGGCAAAAGCAAAAACTGAATGGCAATATAACAGACCAATGGATGAAGCCTGCTGATCCAAACCCACTCTGTGTATGTGTATTATGAATGATTTTTTAGGGAACAAACAATAGTTTAAAGATGCCTCGAAGGGCATACCTAATAAAGTTATAAAAGTTTAATCTCAACTTGTCAGTGCAAGCACAATTATATGGTACTGTTTTGTTTTAAAAAGCGCCAGCTGGGCAGGTACATAATTCACATGAGAAACCAGAGTCCAAGAATGTTTGATGGGGAGGAAGATACTTCAAGCAGAAAACCTACGACTCATCAGGAATACTAGAAATCCAATTATCAGGTTTACAAAAGTAATTTATGCGTGGCCTTAGTTGCTAGCAGAGGTCCAAGCACATGGAAAACCATATGAACTGATTACCACTGCTTTTATTTTAACCCTATCCATGCTTATGACGAGCCCAGCTCGTCATGAGGCACAGTGGAGCTGTGCTCATGACGAGCTGGGCTCGTCATAACGGCCACGGCACTCTGAGTACAGTATTG
This sequence comes from Lissotriton helveticus, assembly GCF_964261635.1. Classification (NCBI taxonomy): domain Eukaryota; kingdom Metazoa; phylum Chordata; class Amphibia; order Caudata; family Salamandridae; genus Lissotriton; species Lissotriton helveticus. Next base: position 742,442,622 of record NC_136068.1, read on the forward strand.
TCAATCGGTTGTGGGACACAATTTTGATGGTTGCGTTGTCTCCACTTTTTTAACCTTGTCATTATATGTTGAAATGTATTAAAATTATGTATTTTCTGTATTTTTACAATTGTACCATATAGGTGAATCACTCCTTGATTCTCCATATGGTTTTTACATGTGTATGTATTAAAAACTGTTGATTTTATTTTATTCAGTACATTAGTTTATGTGGTTTTTGCCTTGGGTCTGTTAATTTGTTTATTTGACACTATAGACTGCCTAGGAATTTTTTGCATATATATTGTTTACCCTGCCCTAGGAGTCTTCGACGGCATTACCCAGGGGGTCCTTGTTATTTTCGCCAAGCACATGGAAAACCATATGAACTGATTACCACTGCTTTTATTTTAACCCTATCCATGCTTATGACGAGCCCAGCTCGTCATGAGGCACAGTGGAGCTGTGCTCATGACGAGCTGGGCTCGTCATAACGGCCACGGCACTCCCCGCGCGGCAAATTCCATACCTGTGCTGGTGTTCTATTGCAGTGGGCGGAGTCATGAGTCCAGCTCGTCATGAGCCCAGCTCCACTCGTCATGAGCACCGCGGCCCCTCCCCCATTGTTTACACAATTTTGTTAGAGTCCCTTCCATTAGTACATAAAAAGACCTATTATGAGCACTCTAGTGCGTAAAGGGTGTTAATTTCACACCTTGAAAGTTGATAACATGGAAGGTAACCTAAACTGATCTATGTGAATTAATGGAAAAACAAAAACTGAGAAACCACATTTGGAGGAAAACAAATGACGGAAAAGCAATTTTAACCCGTGGCGTGCGTCGGACGGCCCCCGGCCGTCCATAGTCACAGTGGGTGTCTGCGGAGAACGGCTGGGGCCGTCCGAAACATGCCCACTCATTAATTCCCCAGCACCGTGGCAGAATTTGCGCCGCGGTCAAGGGGTTAAGGAAAGAAATTTTTAAGGAAATACAAATAAATCAAAAATGAAAGGAAACATTTAAAAGGAAAGATCATTTAAAGGGGAAACATACAATTACATTAAACTTAAGTATATTTTTGTTCTCGAGAGAGTTTTTTTGCGTTAGGTTTGGGTAATGTTTAAGGGTGATAGGGTGTTTTTAGGATTCGAGAATCAGTTCAGGTATAGAAAGGGTTTTTTATTGGTTAAGGGGTGGATGGAGTTTAGGGGGGGTGAGGGTATTTTATAGGTACCAGGAATGCATGGATCGAGGGGTGCTGAAGGATTTTTAGGGATCGCGGATGAGTGGAGTTTATGGGTGTCAGGTGTTTTGAGGGCCAGGGATGGGTAGTGTGGAGGGGTGTGGAGGGGTTTTAGGGTTCATTGATGGGCCGAGTTTATGACTGGTGAGGGTTTTTAAGGTTCAGTAATGGGTAGAGGTTAGGGGTGGTGAGGAGTTTTAAGGGTTCAGAATTAGGTTAGTTTAGGGTGGTGAGAGGCTTTAAGGATTCAGGGATGGGTGAGGTTTAGGGGTGGTGAGGGTTTTTTAGCGGTCAGCAGTGAGGCTTTTTTTATGGTTCAGGTATGGGTGGTGTTTGGGTGTGAAGATTGGTTTTATGAGGTATGGGATGAGTGGGGTTTCGCCATACAAGGGGTTTTTAGGATACCGGAATAGGTGGAGTTTAGGGGTTGTAAGGCGTATTACAGTTCAGGAATGGGTGGAGTATAGGGGCAGAAAGGGCTTTTAGGGTTCCGGAAAGGATGTAGTTTAGTGATCAAGGATGGGTGTAGTTTAGGTCTAGTGAGTGGCTTTTAGGTTTCTGGGATGGATGGAGTTTAGGGGTAAAAAGGGCTTCTAGAGTTCAGGGATGGGTTTAGTTTAGGTGTGGTGAGACATTCTTTAGGGGGCAGGGATTGGTGGTGTTTATGGGTTGTGAGGGGTCAGATATGGATGGTGTTTAGGTGTGGTGAGGGCATCCAAAGCAAGTATTTGACAGAGTAAAATATATAAATCTGAAATAATGTCCACTGAGGTAAACATAAAAATAAATACCTCTGACAAAACTGTGTCCAAAAGTAAGATCTGCAGCTATTGTATTTACACCTTAAAAAATAAAGCGTGCAAAAGCCAATTTTGAACAAAAAAAGGTATTCTATGAAGTAATTCTGGAAATTTCCATGAAACAGTCTAGGTGAAACGATTTCTTAGTAATGGTATTTTATTAAATCGTTTTTCTATGAAATCACATACAACCCCATAAACTCTTGCAGTGCAAAATTAGCAAGGATTCTGGGTTGATCTTTGAGAATTCCAGAGGAATGAGAAATTAGTAAGGGAAATCATTAATTCTGGGTCAGATTCCCCCATTGTTTCTCCTGAGATGTTGCCACTTTCAGAAGCCAAATTCTCCAAGTAAAAGATGCCGGTCCACAATAACTTCATGGACCTCATAATTCTAATGGGACCTGGAAAGGACGACCACTCCAATGGGGAATTATGAGCTCTCTAATGAAGGACAAGGTGTGTTGTTCTTGGCCAATAAGAACCTCTAGCTCAGATTTTTTTGCAGATAAGTAGGGGAATGCAAACTGCTCCTAATCCTGAACAGTTCTGAGTTCTTGGTCTGCCTTTATGTGCATTGGCAGACGAGTTTGTAAGGCATTAAGAGTGAGTGGTGCTGCAGATCTGCTGGCCACAAACAATTCGGCATTATAGATCGTCACTTCTGGGCTGTACTTAGAGGCATGAAAATAAGGTATGTTTCACACCTCCTGGCATGGCAGCTGTGAGACATCACATTGAGCGGCCGAGGCTCTGCTCCCATCATATTCTTTAATTCAGGGTCACAATTACGGCTCCCATAACTCACTGAAATGCTTCAGGCTAAATTGCATATTTGGTAATGTCAGCACTATAATTAAAAGAGAACATTTGTAAATTTGAAATGGATGCTTCTGCCTGAAGGGGGATACCTGCAAAAATTGAAATGATATGAAAGTTATCTTTTGTCCAACATCAATTGTTTTGTGTCTTGGTTACAGGGATGTCTGAACCCCTGTACAAACTGGGTAACAGAAAACCCAGTTTTGCATAGTGAAAAGGGCAGCAGTTAGGGGCAATTACTCTCAATCCGACACATTACAGGAATAGAAACGACCTTGAGGAATTGGTGGAAATGCTGATGAGACTGTTACCCCTGACTGCTGTGATAGCAGAAACTTAGAATTACTACTGAATAACCCAACGAGGCAGAATCAAAATGGTAGTGGGGAACTGGCTTTACCAGGCACCCATAAAGTTACAAGTGCGCAACTAAGGGTGAAATCCCTAAGCGTGGATTGTGACCTTGAAATCCCGGAGCAAGATAGTGGCCCTGATGTCAGGCGTTGTTCCATTGAATTTTGCCTACAGGCAAAAAGGCCCTAGATTTGAAAGAGGTAAATGTCGGTTAAGTGTGGCCGACCCATCGTGATTCAATGGTTTCATTAAAGGTTTACAATGTATAAATCTTTGAAAACAATGGTGTGCCCATACACATAAAAGATTTGTAAAAAATTCTGCCTGCTGCACCTTAACTCAAGATCTGGGCTTCTAAATTTCCTCCGCATTCACTGGGTTTTGAGGGTCTAGAGTCTGCGTGCTGGTGGTCGAGGGTGGGCCATGCGTTTTTAGTACACTTCAGGATTGAATCAGTGACCCTGGGGCACCTTCTCCAGTGGATCAGAACACAAACTGCCTTAATGGAAGCCCAATACACAGCTAGCTCTTGGAAAGTAACAAGTGAAAGCAGAATTGGCTGACCGTCTAAGATTGGTTGATGGGGCATTCAGAGATACTACGACCCTCTGGTACAATCAAGACCCAGGTAGAAAGATCACTGAATGTGGAAAGTTGTCACTCCCTCAGGAACAAGCCAAAATACGGTACACGGTCCCGCATTGGATATATTCAGCAAACGCTCTTTGGGACTGGCGGGATTGCTGGTGGTCATCCCTCAAAGAAGAAGGACTATAAAACCCTTGGAGGAGAATCCCTCTATGTTTCTTGCATTGCAACAGCGGTGGCAGGCAACGTGAGACTATTCTGCCTTGCTAAGGTCCTGCTTGGGCTTGGAGCGGATGACTCTCGAATTCATCTGCATTTATCCACCAGCACCACAGTATGGAATCCAGATCTAGTTATTTTGAGGAATAGTGTCATAGCCAGTGACAGAATTGTATCTTATTTTGAATGGAACTAGAGACTTTTTGTTCCACTTCAAGAGTATACTGCATATCAGTCTTTCTTCCCACATCATCAGTTTACTCGCATACTTGCTTATACCTTTTGCCCATACAAACCTTGGAACCTCAGCTTCTCCAGCAGTTGCCTTACCATCCAGAACCTTTGTTTGCATACTGCTTATTTTATTTCACCCGCAGGCCCCAACTTCCACACCAGTGAAAACAAAACTTTGGGGACTTGGAATGCAAGTAATATTTACATTAAAGGCCGTTTCAGTCTAGGAGAAAGAAACAGTGTGTTATGTCATACACTGTTTGATTTCATAATTGGCAGAAATAAAGTTAATAGTCGGTTTCGCCAAAACCAATACTGCACAATGATGGCAAACAACGTAGTGACACCTCCAAGGGGGTAAAACGCTCTGTTGAATTGTTTACATGCAGAGGCGTGAAGCCGGCCCCCCAGTACTGTGCCGGTAGGGAGTGTGGACACGGGCCCATTATTTAGATTCTGTTGAGCCTAAAACGTTGAATAAATGAATGGAACTTCCTGCCCGGTAGGTGCTCAGTGCACTTCGGCTCAGTACGCAGCTTTCTCAAACGTCGTTTTGTAATATGAGAGACACGACCGGTTTGTTTTATTTTTAGTACGTTTCCAATAGTAGCGTAAGTTAAAGAAGGACACGTACCTGGATGAGGAGGGTCCGCAGAGCGCGCTGTTCTCTTGCTTTCCGCTCTCTAAGGGAAGCTCCTACTCCGAGCTGGGTGCGGTTCACAAATCGCCTGCGAGCTGATGTAAACTGAGAGCAACTCTTCCGGGTGACGTCATCTAGACGCAGCGTCAGAACACATTATGGCAGCAATACACAAGACTGATAAAAGAACAGCCTTCAGTGAATCATTGTACCTGCATCCGAGCAGAACAACATTACAAGACAAAGTCTGTGAACGGGGAATCCCCTCTTAAAGCGACAGCACCTCGACATTGGATGATTCAGTCAGTAATGCAGACAAACGACAAAAGGTTAGTAGAGTGACTAGATTTTGAAAACCGAAAATCAGGATTCCACAGACACATACGTAGGAGTACAGTTTGGCATCGATTTAATGGCACAGAAAAACAAAGACATGACGAACTAAGGCAAATTAGATCAAATATTTCCAAAGAGTATGAACTGTGCTAAGTAAAGTGCTTTGTGCTGCTAATTCAGCACTAGAGAAAATATGAAAACCTGTCTCCTTTCTAACTGGGCCATGTGCTTAATTTACTGAAATTAGCCGAGACAAATGGTGAACAAGCATTTACAATGCAATAGGTCTCGCATTTGCGAGAGTTTAAGCTATTGGCATTGTAAATGGCAATGCCTTCTATTTAACAGTTTTGTTAATTAACACATTGATAAAAGGCATTGTCATTTATAAGGCCAATAGCTCAAACTCTTGTAAATCCTAGACCTTTTTCATCTCAGAGAAGCAGCTGCCATTGTCCCGGCTGCTCGGAAAATGAAAGCACGCCTGTCGCTGAATGTTGCAAGAAAGCATGTCATGCCTGCAGTAGGAGAAACTCATAAAAGAAAATAGCGCTTACAGACTAAGTAAGACTTACCATGTAACAACAGAAGTAAAAGGGCCAGTCCTCATGGGAGGTTACAAATGAAGACAAGGCGGTACTAAGGAGGGACTAACATCCCTATTAACGAATCAGAAGCCAGCATTTATGAAGGACAATGACAATGACTCAAGCCAATGACAAATATGGGTGGGGCTTCTATTCCATACTCCAATACAGCATGGCTCACAGACCCTAAGTATATGTAATGTACTGGAAACAACGAGTCTTCAACAAAGCTAAAGCTGTCTGTAGTGACACCTAAAAATGGAAGCTTGAGCTTATTCTTAATTATATACCAAGTGAAGAGCTGAAATTCTGACATACCATGAGCTCCTAATATCCATGCACAGAATGGAAAAACAAAGGTAAGCCCAGAAGTTTTTTTTTCTAGAGTAGAATTCTAGGTACTTTAGGCAGCACCCTCAGAAAGCAGTCACACTAGGATAGTAAGTCTTCGCATTTCTCAAGCGTGGAGAGGCAGGTCCCAAAGTAGATACTACTCATGTCTTTGAGTGAAGGAGTCAATGTAAACAAAAGGCAGACTGCCAGGTATATTATGGGCTGAACAAGCAGCGATTAATTTGTGCAGGTGGTTGTAGGTGGTGAGTGCCAGCACTCATTTTTGTGGCCATGGACTTATTGTTCACAATGACACATACCCAGAGTGAGAAAGGCAGACATGAGAGAATAAAGGAGAAACAGAATTCCAGCACAGAATTAGCAAAAGGAGAAAGCAATTATGAAAAATAACATGCAAGATTGAGGTAAGAGACAGGAAGTTTAGGATAATGGAAGAAAAGCATGCGGATGGAATCACAAACAGACAATCTTTATACTAAGCAATACCCAGTTAAGCAGCACTGGTGGTGGGCTCCTAAAAATTCTGGGCTACTGGCTTTTTTCTTAACATATTAAGCACTGCTAAGCAGAGTCTTCCTGAACTGCAGTTGAATTTCCTCCACAGTTCCTCGGAGTGGTAACATTTCTGCAACAATCTTTCTGGAAACGGCAGTTATTCATGGAGAAAGGATCCAACGATTGAGTGCAGAGCCTTGGTCTACCACAGGTGGAGAGACTCCACAATCATAATAATACTAGCAGTAACATTTGTTTTGAATCAGGCCCTTTGTGCTGTGTGTGAGACAGCATAAAATGTGTGTAACCTCCCTGCCTTTATTTTCACATTACAGGCAAGTTCTACTGAAAGGTTTTCATCATTGGCAGAAATAAAGTGAAAAGGAAGTTTAGCCAAAATCAATACTGCCAACGATCACAAAAATCAATCATAGTAAGACCCCCAATGTGCTAAAATGGAGGTAATACGCCCTTCCGAGTTGTTGACATGCAGAGACGTGAAGCCGGCCCCAGTACTGTGCCGGTAGTGGATATGTGCACTCCTATTTGTTGAATGATGTTGAGCCTAAAATGTTTAATAAATGAATGGCCATTCATGCCTAGTGCGTGCTCAGTGCACTTCGGCTCACTGTGCACCTTTCTAAAATGCTGTTTTGTAATATAAAGGGAAACAACCAGTGTTTTTTTATTTTCAGTAAGTTTCCCATAGTAGATAAGTAAGTTAAAGGACGATAAGTACATGGCAGAAGAGGGAGCGCAGAGTGTGCTTTAAAAGCAGAGCATGTCTGAAGGAAGAAGAAGAGACACCCAGTCACTTTTAACCAATTATAACAGGCAACTAGTGAAATCACCTGGCACCCCTCTTAACAGCTGTCTTCACTTGGAAAAATTGAGTAGCTTAAGCTCTAAATCCATAAACTGTGAATACCAAACACTGTCTCCGTTTGTCAACAGCAGTGGGTAGGACTGCTGGTATCCAGCTTCTGCCTAGTAAACCAGGCTGTGGTTTGCAGCCTGTGTGGAGCACTGGTGCTGCATTCTACTTCACAGAGGTGCCGGTTTTCTAAAAAGAATATTAATAACTTACGAGTAAGGATCTTTTTCCATTTAAAATATACTATAGATACCTGTCATTTCTATCTGAAGCCTGATGTAGGTAAAGTGTGTGACCACATTCTTTTCTGTTTACTAATGTACATTTTGTTAGTTTCTTCACGAGTGCTCACACCCAAAATCGATATCGGGAACATAGAAACATGTGAATCAGTTCACTCTATTGTAAATGTCAGCCTTGAAAAAGCACTGGGCAATAGGGGACAAAACACATGTTGGGTGCCCAATCAAAAGGCATTCAACTGACTGAAACTAGAAATGTTACCGAACTGCCTATCGCAATTATTTAATGAAAAGACCGTCCAACTGGTATTAACATTTAAATTGCATATGCTCAAATTTGTTTGTAGTACGTATCACCAACTGTTGATATTCTAGCGTTATTATCTTGCCATGTGTCAAGATGTGTTTTTGAAATTTTCACATCTTACATTATTGCTCACAGGTGATCTAAAACGTTGAAAAGGTTTGCATAAGGGTCCAAAATTAAGCAAGTACCTACCTATTCAGAAGGTATTTTGTCTCATCATCATGATTTCTGTGATGCATTTCAGCAGCATTTCATTCCACCTCCTCCATGTGTTGAAAGTTTCAGGAAGTAGAGTGTTATACTTTGCTTTCACTTAATATGATGTAATGCCCTTGCTAGAATTCTTTAAGGGATGAGCCACAGAAGATGCCATTGCTAAGGCTATCATTCTTTGTTCTGTTGACAACTTCACTACATCAGTCATGACTGCTCTTACTCAGAAAAATAGAGTGACACTACTACTATCCCTGTATCTCCCTTAACAGTCAGTGACTGTTTTTGCAGGTAAGAAGGGGTTAGATGCTTAACACCTGCCCACTGTGTAGCCACACATTAAGAACAATTTTGAACAGCCACCATACATTCAAACTGTTCCCAGCATGCACTACTTAATGATGCCTTATGAGAGTTGATTGATCTAAATCCTAATCAGACATTTTGAGTACCACAAGTAAACCCACTCACAAAGTACAACATCTATAAAAAATATTAAGGAACACAAATCTTTAGGACCACTGCCTCTGACAAAGGCCTCAACACCTTGTCCCAGAAGGCCATAAAGTTACAGATCAACAGGGCCACTGGTATTATCCGATTAAGCGGCGTGGCATTTTTTTGTATAACTAAAGATTTGCCACGTGTGCTGCATAATCCATCATATGCTGCATAATCTGAAGACTTTGACAAAAACAAATGTTTGTAGCTCAAATAGATCAAAAGTTACTTAAACATAGTGAAACGTGTCCCGCTTAGTGGGAAGCCCATCACAAAAGTTGACTGGTCATCTTTCCACTGCTTATTGCTGTATTTGGGTGTTAAATTGGTGATAAGGGGACATTTTTGCTTATACAGCGTTACCATGTGTAAAAATTATACCAAAATAATGTAATGCTATCACAAAATGTGCCACTTTATGCCACAAAATTAGCCTTATCTTGCCACATAATTTAGTCAACCCTGACACATAATTTGGTCCTCCCTTGTTACATAGTTCTAGTGGCCTGCCAGAGGAGTTTAGGATCCAACTATACAGCAAGTAGCAGGGTTCAGCCTCATCTGGCATTTTGTGAGAGAGACAGCCCTGTTCTTAGTTCACACCATTCCATCTTTACAGCCCAGCCTGGCCACACCAGTTGCTGGACAGTGGTAACAGCCGATACAGCGCGGGCATTACCACGCATTACCTTTATCACGCATATTTACAATCCATGTACCTTTACCATGCAATTTTTACCACTAATATGCTTTTACCACACATGCCTTTACAATGAAAATGTAAGTATTTCACAGGTAAGTGTGATATATATATATATATATATATATATATATATTATATATATATATATATATATATATATATATATATATATATATATATATATATATATATATATATATCGTAGAAAACCTTCAGTATTCTTGAAGCATTCACGGACACCAAGTGGAATTCGTTGCTGAAAGGTTTATTTTCAACTACAAAGCAACGCGTTTCAGCTTACGCCTTGTTCACGCTAAGTGACAGGCGTTTCTTCTCAGTTTTTATGTGTTTTTTTAAATAAAGTGTCAACAAACAAACAGTGTAAACACAGTGACAACATGATCAATAAGGCAGCCATCTTAACAATATGTCAAAACTTCATACTTTGTCTGTTAGCAAGCCACAACATCATTTTATACTTTGAATTTTAAATTAATCCCACTGGTTTTGGTTAAATTATAAGGAGTAGTTTCTGTCCTGTAACTCCAGTTCTGTAGTAGGGGTATCTCTGTTATAGTCATAATCTAGTGAATAGTCCCGCCCATGTGCGTGGACCCCGGAGCAATCAAAAATAATCTCTTACAGTGTCAAAAAATGCAGAAAATGCATAGACACTTAAGAGAGAATTTAAAGACAGATAATGCAGCCAAAAAGGCTACACTGTCCAGTACTTCAACTAGAAATTCCACCACAAAATCCACAAAACAGCAAAGCCTGTACAGATTTCCCTTGCTTAACAGCAAAATCCCTCAGGAATGATAGAGAGAAGAACCTGGACAGACAAGCCCCATAGGCTGCCATTATGTGGCTTAATTAGGATACTGTGCCTTTAAGGAACCTTCCAGAACCTTCTCTCAGTATCCCAGAATGCATAGCAGGTCCAACTTAGCCTCAGTTCTTTTTGGAGGCGCAGAAAACGCCAGACCTGTAGCATTATGATCATGAACAACACTCCACCGGGGAGGCGGGAGGGCGCTTATGACTATAACAGAGATACCCCTACTACAGAACTGGAGTTACAGGACAGAAACTACTCCTTCTGTAGTAGGGGATCTCTGTGTATAGTCATAATCTAGTGAATAGAATGGCAAGCCCATCCCCACACCAAGCGGCGGTGGAGAATAAAATAACGCCACTACTGTGCGAACAGATTCCGCAGCGAAGCCTGCCCAACCTGAGCGTCTGCCCTGGCATCAGTGTCCAGGCAGTAATGCTTAGCAAAGGTATGGACCGACTTCCAAGTGGCCGCCTTGCAGATCTCTGCAATGGGAACATTACGGAGCATAGCTGTCGTAGCAGCCTTGCCCATGGTGGAATGAGCCTTAGGTTTGCCCCCTAAGGTCTTATTAGCTTTGCAGTAACACAACTGAATGCAGGACACAATCCACCTAGAGATGGACTGTTTAGAGGTAGCAAGACCCGTCCTGACTGAGCCATAATTGACGAACAATTGGTCTGACCTACGAATATCTTTAGTCTTATCAAGATAAAACTTCAGCACCCTCCGCACATCCAGGGAATGTAAAGACCTTTCCGCCGGAGATGAAGGGTTCTGAAAGAACGTAGGCAAAGTGATAGTCTGATTGATATGAAAATCAGAAACAACCTTGGGAAGAAACTTAGGGTGAGTACGCATAACAACTTTAGCACTATGAAATACAGTATAAGGTTCTTGGCAACACAATGCCTGAATCTCACTCACCCTGCGGGCCGATGTAATGGCCACGAGGAACGCCGCCTTCCAGGACAGGTGCTGCAACGAAGCCTTATGAATGGGTTCAAAAGGCTCCTTCATCAATCTGGACAGCACCACATTCAGGTCCCATGAAGGCGAAGGAAGCCTGACAGGAGGGAACACTTTCTTCAAGCCTTCCAAAAAATCTTTGATCACAGGGATCTGGAAAAAGGAAGTCTGTGAAGGGCCTTTCCTGTAGGCAGTCAAAGCAGCCAGATGAACCTTAATGGAATGGACATTAAGGCCCGACTGCGCCAGATGAAGCAGATATGGAAGGATGACATCTTCCTTGCATGTCGTAGGGTCATAGTTCTTAGACTTGCACCAGATGCAAAACCTCTTCCACTTGTAAGCATAGGAAGTCCTAGTGGAAGGTCGCTTAGCCTCCTTCAGTATGTCCATACAATCCTCTGGGAGATTCAGATGGCCATATTGCACTATTTCAGGAGCCATGCCGCCAAACTCAAAGACGAGAGGTTGGGGTGCACCATCCGCCCCCCGAACTTCGTGAGAAGGTCCGGCCTGCACGGCAGCTTCATGTGAGGAAGGAGAGATCGGTGAAGCAGGTCCGTGAACCACCACTGTCTGGGCCATTCCGGGGCAATCAGAATCATTCTCGCCCTGGATTGAGACAGCTTGATGAGAACCGCCGGAATCAGGGGAATTGGTGGAAAAGCGTACAGAAAGCTGTTCGACCAGTTGATCCATAACGCGTTCCCCAGCGTCCCCGGCTGGTAGTACCTGGAGGCGAAGCCTCGGCATTTGCTGTTTTCGGCGGTGGCGAACAGATCTACGTCTGGAGTTCCCCACCTTGCGAAGACTTCTCCTAGTACTTCGTCGTTTATGACCCATTCGTGGTTTTCCTGCACGATTCTGCTCAGTTCGTCTGCCTGAACATTCTGCACACCCGGCAGATGGGTGGATGTTATCGACAGTCCTCGAGCCAGAAGCCAGTGCCAGATCGCCTGCGCCTCCTGCGACAGAGTGCGCGATCTCGAGCCCCCCTGCTTGTTGAGGTAATACATCGTTGTCGTGTTGTCCGTCTGAACAAGCAGAGAGTTGGTCTGAAAGGACGGATGAAAGGCCTTCAGTGCCAAGTGAACAGCTCTCAGTTCCAGGAAATTGATGTGGTACGTGGACTCCGTCGGGGACCACGTCCCTTGAATTTGCAGGTCTCCGGAGTGCGCCCCCCAACCTTGGAGAGACGCATCCGTCACGATGGTCTGTGTGGGAATGTCCTTGTGGAAGGGAACGCCTCTGAGGAGATTCTCCTTCGAGCACCACCACTTCAGAGACTGAAGAGCATGTAGAGACAGTCGTATCCTGTCGTCCCAAGAACCTCTCCTCTGGTCCCACTGATCCTCCAAGCACTCCTGCAGAGGTCTCATCTGTAGCCGTGCGTGAGGAGTGAGAAAGATGCAAGAGGCCATCGATCCCAGTAGAGAAGACACCGTCCTCACAGTCGTAGACGGAGTTTTCATGAGAGCCTGAGCCTTCCGAACGAGTGATAAACGTCGCTCTTCCGAAGGAGACACACTTGCTGACAGCGTATTGATGGAGGCCCCCAAGTACTGGATGCACTGTACCGGAATCGGGACCGACTTGGACATGTTGATGTGCAACCCCAGCTTGTTCAAGAGAACGCACGTCTTCTGGAAGTGCGCTTGAGCTTCCGAGAAGGAGGAGGCTTTGATCAACCAATCGTCCAGGTACGGGTAGACAAACACCTTGTTCTTCCTCAGGTGTGCCGCTACCACTGCCATACATTTTGAGAATGTCCTGGGTGCAGACTTCAGTCCGAAGGGTAGCACCGTGTATTGATAGTGATTGGTGCCGACTTGAAAGCGCAGAAATTTCCTGTGTTTGCATGCAATGGGCACGTGGAAGTATGCGTCCTGTAGATCTATGGCACACATCCAGTCTCCTCGTTGCAGCTGAGGGTAGATCTGATGCAACGACAGCATGCGAAACTTTTCTCTGCGAATCCACTTGTTTGCCTGCCGCAAATCCAGAATGGGCCTGAACTCGTTTCTGTCCTTCTTGCGGACAAGAAAGAACCGAGAGTACAGACCTCCTCCTCTTTGAGACAGAGGTACGTCTTCGATCGCCCTTTTCCTTAGCAGAACGTCCGCCTCCGCCTGAAGCTCGCGCAGTTGATACTGCGAGCTGACGGGAGGAATCGATGGAGGAGGGCTGGTGAAACGTAGACTGTATCCATTGCAAACAATATTCAGCACCCACTTGTCCTGAGTAATTTTTCTCCACTCTGCCAGAAAAAATTGAACGCTTCCCCCCACCGGAGCGGGTAACGGACGAGGGGGAAGTAACAGCTCAGGGACGGGACCCGGCCGGGCCCTTGGTCGCGGTAGAGGACTGTTGACGACCTCTACCACCTTGGCGCTTCTGGAAGGGCCGCCTGTACTGCTGCTGCTGCTGCTGCTGTTGATGTTGTCCAGCAGACTGACCCCTTCCACGACCCTGCGACCCAAACCGACGTTGGTACTGTCGGAAGGGTTTCTTTTCCTTGGGCTTCTCCAAGCCCACTGCTGTCAGGGTCTCCGCCTCGGCCTTCATCCTGGCCATCTCGTCATCTGCGTGTTTCCCGAAGAGGGTATCTCCGGAAAACGGGAGATTCGCCACGCGTTGCTGTGCTTCCGGTTTCAATGACGTCAACCTGAGCCAAGCATGGCGTCTCTGGTGAATCCCGTGGCAATATCCGTGCGCGGACAGCAATGATATGTCCGCTGCGGCGCCGATGGCCTGGTTAGAGACCAGCATCCCCTCCTGGACGATCTCCATAAAGTCCTCCCTACGGTCTCGAGGGACAAGGTCTGCGAACTGCTCCATCGAGTCCCACAGGGACCGGTCGTAACGTCCCAGCAACGCTGAGTCACTGGCGGCTTTCATCGACGAGGCGGATGTCCCACACGCCTTACGACCAGCAGAATCGATCCAGCGGCTCTCCTTGTCCGGAGGCACCGTGGACGCAGGGGAGGTGGCATGAAGCTTTCGTGCAGCAGTCACGATGACCGAATCCGGTACCGGGTCCTTCCTCAAGAAGGCTGGGTCTGAGTCCGGAGCCCTGTACTTTTTTAGGATCCTTGAAGGTGCAGACTTCACCGTTGCCGGCGTCAGGAATAGCTGTTCGGCGGGCTCAAGGAGCCCCGGCACCAGAGGTAACAGGGGGCGAGACAAGTGCCTTTTGTGTAATGTTTCAAATATCACCGAGGTAGAAGTCGTAGGCGCTTCCACCTTGATGCCCAACTTCGCCGCTCCACGCAGGAGAACCTCCTGAAATGTGCTTATATCGTCTATCGGAGACACCCTAGTCTCCGGCGAATCGGACAGCGTGGGCGAGTAGGAACGGGTCCCAGAGGGAGACCGTGACCTGGACCGACGTCTCTTGTGGTGACGCCTGGATCGTGAGGAAGATCCATGCCCACTCCTCGATCTGTCCCGTCTCCCCGAGCGAGACCTCGACCTTTTGGGCCTCGGACGCTCCTTCGGCCTCCCAGGGTTAGGAGTCCCAGGCTTCCTAGGTGTCTTCTTCGGAGGCGTCGGAAACTTAGGTATCGACACCGCCCTCGGTGGAACCGGGGGTGGAGGAGTAACCGCACGCGGGGTCTGCGGACTCGGCTTCGGAGGTGGGGTCGGGGCCTTCGGAGGCGGGCCCTTCGGCACAGCCGGCCGCGAAGGAGGTGTAGCGGGCCTCATCGGAGTATCCACCCCGGAATGCGCCTTTCCCGGCGAGCCACCATCTCCTGCGGAGTGTGGGGAGCCCCCCACAGTCCTGGGCCTGTCCTTAGGACCTCCAGACGCTGAAGATCGGTGCCCAGACGACGACCGATGGCCCCTCGACGTCGAACGGTCCTTCGGCGTCGACCGATTCACACTTCTCGACGTCGAACCGTGTCTCCGTCTCGACGTCGACCCCGACCAGATCGACGAACCACGAAACCTCGACGACGGGCGATGGTGCCTCGACGGCGACCTCGACCTCTTCGCCAGCCTCGACGTCGACTTCTTGGATCGCTTCGACGGCGACCCTTTGGACCTTCTCGACGTCGACCGCTCTGACCTTCTCGACGTCGATCTCCTTGACCGTCTCGACGTCGGTCTTTTAGAATGCTTCGACGTCGACCTCTTCGGCGCCGGAGACGCCTTCCGTCTCGACGGCGACCTCCACGACGAGGATCCCCTCGACGACGATGTCCTCGACGGCGAACGGCGGTGTCGCCTCGACGGCGAGCGCCGACGCCGGGCCCTCCGATGTCGACCACTCGACGCCGACAGCGACGACGAGGAGATCGACACCGGCTTCGACGGCGGCCGGAACACGTTCCTCGACATCGACGGGCGACGTTTTCTCGACCCAGAGCCCTGGGGAGACCTGGAACTGGCCGTTGACCGCCCCCTCGACGTCGTGGTCAGCGCAACTGACCCAGACGGAGATCTTGGGCGAGGGCTGGTCTTCCTGCCCCTGGGGAGCCTCCCAGAGGCCTCAGCATGGGTAGAAGGAGCCCCTCCTGACCCACCTCGTGCCTTCAACCTTCTCTCTTCAAGTCCCTGAAGCCTGATCTTCTTCCTCTCCTTCAGGGTCCTTCCAGAGAAGCCTCTGCAGATCACACAGTCCTCAGGAATGTGGGAAGAGGGAAGGCAGAGAATACAGACCTCATGGGAGTCTGACTTGGCCTTCTTCCTTGAGCACTCAGGGCACTTGTCGAATAATGCAGGCATTATGGACAAAAAAGAGTGCAGAAACACAGAAAGAAAGTCACCAAAGTACTTTAAAAGTACCAAAAATCGAAATTAGTGTAAAACACTACAAAAACCCTTGAAAAGGGAGAGCTCAATGCTCCAGGGTCCTGCTTGCAGGAGCCGGAAAAAAGAACTGAGGCTAAGTTGGACCTGCTATGCATTCTGGGATACTGAGAGAAGGTTCTGGAAGGTTCCTTAAAGGCACAGTATCCTAATTAAGCCACATAATGGCAGCCTATGGGGCTTGTCTGTCCAGGTTCTTCTCTCTATCATTCCTGAGGGATTTTGCTGTTAAGCAAGGGAAATCTGTACAGGCTTTGCTGTTTTGTGGATTTTGTGGTGGAATTTCTAGTTGAAGTACTGGACAGTGTAGCCTTTTTGGCTGCATTATCTGTCTTTAAATTCTCTCTTAAGTGTCTATGCATTTTCTGCATTTTTTGACACTGTAAGAGATTATTTTTGATTGCTCCGGGGTCCACGCACATGGGCGGGACTATTCACTAGATTATGACTATACACAGAGATCCCCTACTACAGAACCCCAATTACAAACCAACTTTTATGTGAATTAATTGCACATCATAAGCGGGAAAATCCCCAAAGCCAGTTCTCCGTAAAATTACGCAATTATCAAGGCTATTTTAAGATATCCATGACAATACGGCAATGATTCAGGGAGATGCTGATGATGTCACATATTAAATCATTCATGACATGGTCAGTGACATCACTGATGACATCTCAAATGACATCACTGATGACATCACTGATCACATCATCCAGTGAATGTGGTTTGCTTCGATATTTAAATAAGTATATGTATATATATAGGAATCTGCCTTGAACACTGAGTGGATGTATAAGTGTCTGAATGGAGGATTTAGTAGCAAAGTGATTGAGTGTCTAAGTGACGAATTTAAAGTGTCTCACTAAATATATGGGATAGTGATTACACTTTGTGAATACCTGTATCACATACCTGTTGGTTACTAGGTATGTGAAAGTCTACATCATTAGTTAATAATTAGTTAAGTGAGTATTTGTATGGGATAGTGAATGAATGTGTGTGTGATTGGGGGGACGTGTCTGACTGTCGAAAGATGTGTAAATAGTTGATTTAGTAGGTATATGAGGTTAAGACTGTATGTGGAAACAGTTGTTTGGTTGAGGGAATCTCTTTATGGGTGTGGTGATGAGTAAATATATTTCTCAATGATGTATGTCCAACAAACTAAAAATATAAAAGGTAGTGTATGTGACAATTGTTGTATATAAATAAGTATACATAAGACTCAGTGATTGTATGTGTGAGAAATGGATAACAGTATAGTTGTAATAGTGATTTTATAACACACTAAGTATGAGTTACTATATATATGAATAAATAAAGGGGTGTTTGTGTAAGTGAGTTGCTTAGTAAATACAAGTATGATCAATTATTTGCATAAATGAGTAGGATGTCTGCATAAGTAAATAGGCTATGTGCTGGTGTGTAATGTTGATGTAGGTGTATAAGTATATTTAATAGTGTTCTTTTGTTCTTTGTTGGCATGTATGAGTGAATCTATAGGTAAGTGTTTAGATGTGTGTGTAGATCTAGGAATCACTGAGTGGGTTTTTAGAAACTTGTACTGGTGTGTCAATGGTTTCAAATATGGTACTTCATATTTTATAATGAGTGTTGAAAGGTTATGCTACTGTATGATGAGGTGTATCAGTTTGTCACATGGATGATGTCAACAGTGATGTCATCAGTGATGTAATTTGAGATGTCAACAGTGATGTCATCAGTGATGTCACTGACCATGTCATGAATGATGTAATATGTGACATCATCAGCAGTGGATTGTGTGCACGTGAGTTATAGTTAGTACAACTAAATATAATGGGGGAATTTCAATGGTTTTGTAAGAGTGAAATGTCCAACTAACTATAACACCCCTGAAACCTGTGTTTTTTTCAGTGAATTTCTGAGTTTTTTTTTAATGCTAATTCCTAACTATAACATGTCTGAAACCTATGGTTTTTTCAGTGAATTTCAAAGGTTTTTTAAATGCTAATTTCTAACTATAACATGTCTGAAACCTATGTTTTTTTCAGTGAATTTTAAAGGTTTTGTAAATGACAATTTTTAAATATATTTATTCTTATATTTATTTTTTTATACTGATTTACACATTTTTTTAAAACAATTTATTTTTAGATATTTTATTTTTTAAATTACAATACATTGTGTGGCCCCCCTTCTTTTGATTATTTTTGGGCCCTGGACCCCATCCCCTAGAGCCTGACCCGCAAATCTAAATGTATTCATTTTTTTTTATAGGAATGGGATTCCTATTGAAGGAAATACAAGTTACTTGTAAGTATGCTGGAATTACTTTTCAGGGTCAGTGCTGGGCTAAAAGATGCAGCACTGGTTTCTCTCCTGATAACAAATAAATAAATCGGAATACGTTCTTCGGATGACTTAAGGTGAATATTTTGAAGTTTGAAAACTGCACACTTAGAAGAATTTGCAACTGAAACCAGTCAATGTGAGCCTATGAAAGGAAATTCACTTAGCAGGTAAATAGTGGTATTCTATCTCAGGGGTGGATCCTGAATCCAGCACTGCTGCATCACCTCTAAACAGTTGAAAGAATGCAAATTACCAAAGATGCGCGGAAGTCCACGTCTCTTTATTTAATATAGCTAGAATGCGTGGATCATACGCGCATCCCGCGATTTTACCCAAAAAGAATTTGGGGCCAAGGGGGTCCTTGTGGAACCACCTGAGCAGACCTAGAGGGTCAGGGTGTGTCTAACCTTCCCCTTTTCACGTTTTAAACTAACATTTCACACGCTTCTTCAGCCTCCCTTCTATCGAGGCATAAAAAGGCTGCCAACAGTTTCAAGTTTCGAATGTTGACAAGCACTTGACAGACAATTAGCATTCAGCGCTTAATCGGAAGGCTGCGCTTATGATACGATAACAATAAGCAGAGTATCCGTATTCAATTTTTTTTATGGGAATGGGGCCGCGTGGCCCTCCTCACGTGGTCAATTCGGGCACCGAGGTCCCCACCCCTTGGGGCATGGCTAATTATATATTATTATTTTATGGAGTAGGGCTGCATAGTCCCCCTACTGAAGCCACTTCAAGGCCCCGGGGACCCCATTCCATTTATTATGGCCGTCATAGTTGGGGACCGTGCGAGGGTCTGCAATTCCCCCACTGTCCCGGCTTGTAAATATTCCAGCATGAGAGTGCCGGTTGCCGCAAATAAAGAATTCTGTTGAATTGAACTGCTACTGAGTGCGTCTTAAACTGTGGACATCTTTGGTGAAGATAATTACTGGCAGGTCCAAGCCGGGAAGATCGCACCTCTCCTAGAAATCTGGAAGCCGCGTGGGGCAGGACTATCTTGTGCCTACACTGCGGAGTAACAGTTCCCTGTTTAAACAAACTGGTACTTACAATTCTGGAAACCCACTGGAGGGTTTTAAACAAAGACAAATAATGGATGCGATAATGCAGAACCCACTGAAGGGAAAAACAGCAAAAGGGAAACTACAGGTACCAGCCTGCATCAGTGTGTTCAATGATACACTCCGCCCACCAGAGGGCATAAACTAAATGAAAATGGTGTTTTCCTTTTAATCTGCTCGTCGCATTTTCTGCCTGTGAACAAGGAGCGAGGCGGCTCTGAAACGCGTTGGGCTCGTAAATATTCTAGAATGAGAGTGCTGGTTGCCGCAAATAAAGAATTCTGTTGAATTGAACTGCTACTGAGTGCGTCTTAAACTGTGGACATCTTTGGTGAAGATAATTACCGGCAGGTCCAAGCCGGGAAGATCGCACCTCTCCTAGAAATCTGGAGGCCACGTGGGACAGGACTATCTTGTGTCTACACTGCGGAGTAACAGTTCCCTGTTTAAATAAACTGGTACTTACAATTCCAGAGACCCACTGGAGGGTTTTAAACAAAGACAAATAATGGATGCGATTATGCAGAACCCACTGAAGGGAAAAACAGCAAAAGGGAAACTACAGCTACCAGCCTGCATCAGTGTGTTCAATGATACACTCCGCCCACCAGAGGGCATAAACTAAATGAAAATGGTGTTTTCCTTTTAATCTGCTCATCGCATTTTCTGCCTGTGAGCAAGGAGCGAGGCGGCTCTGAAACGCGTTGGGCTTGTAAATATTCCAGAATGAGAGTGTCGGTTGCCGCAAATAAAGAATTCAGTTGAATTGAACCGCTACTGAGTGCATCTTAAACTGTGGACATCTTTGGTGAATATATATATATATATATATATATATATATATATATATATATATATATATATATATATATATATATATATATATATATATATGCTTCATACTGACCTGCAAAATACATTAAATTTTCGTCGTAAATGCAAGCGTGGTAAAAGCATATGCATGGTAAAAGTTTGCATGGTAAAGGCATGTGTGGTGTGGGATGCATGGTACAGTCATACAACCACTGGACAGGGATGGGAGCCAGTGTCCGGGATGCAGAGGGTGACGCAGTGTCTGCTCGTGCTTGTGGTTCCCTGCGACCACCGTTCTGCATGCTTCTCCAGTCAGGAGCAAGATAATTAACAGGCAGCTTGCGTATGTAGAGCCCCCTCTTCGGCATGCTGCCCTTGTTTATTTTATTCCTAGGTCTTCTTCGAATGTTCCCACATGTGGTGTCACATCAACGACGCCGGTGCTGAGTCACTTCTGGTTTTGCTTCCCAGCCAGATTGATGATATAGAACATCCATGTATCTCCCTACTTAGGGGTGAGGAGGGTAGCCCCCCCGATGTGGACATACACCAAGGGTTGGCTGTTAGCTGGGTCAGCTCTAACAAAACATTGGGGACATTGTTTTTACACCAACTATATGATCAACATAGGGTTCCTATTGGCCACCTTTGTGTAAAATCTATGTAGCGACTACCTGCTGAACTGTCCACTGCCCCTACATGTGTGTTGTATGTGCCCCAATTCCATGCTCGCACAAGTAGTAACCATGATGGACACGTGTAATGAATAGTGGAAAATAATGGTCCCACATTTCCAGAGTCACTCCCTATAGATGTGACATCTGCAAGGTAAACCATTTATTGACTTTCCACCTCTAGGTTTTCAAGCAATGCTACAAATGTCTGCTTATCAGTTCCTATTATAACCATGGCAGGTCTAAATCAACTCCTCCTGGATTGACCTCAGCCCTTGTGCAAAAACCTGGTGAAATAGCTCAACAAAATGCCCTCTGCCATGAGTGGCTGATCCTGATAAATTAGATCATGTGCAGTTTGCTACAGAGACCTGGACCTCTGTCTAACTGGAACCAGTACTGGGAAACACTACACACTGTAGAAGGAGACTATGCAGTTATTAGTGGGAATATGGAAGGGTTACCTAGTACAGTCAATGATGAGATTTTGATTGCTTTTATTAATGAATTCAATGTAATGGTCGCACTAAAGGTAGCCTCATGATATTAACCTCCATACTGCTGAACTTTAGCATTGAGGCGTTAGTAACTTGTTCCTCCAACCTTTAAGCCATCATGATCATTTGTCCAAAAGCGCCCAAAGTACAGGAGTAGAATTTTTACAACTCTAATCCTTCAATGTGTTAAATGGTTAACCTACATTTTTTTTTAGATCTTACATTGAAGAGGTAGAAGAAAGTACTCTTTCAACATCTGGTCTTAATATTAGGAGATTTAATATCAATTTGTTCATGAATATGTGATCATGTCCCAAGTTTCCTTGTTCACGTAGAACAAACTCAGAATTGCATTTAGAACCTACCATGTCAGGAGATTTTTTAATTGCTCTGTTAAGTGAATTTAATCTTGTGTTTTCTTTTGATAAACGTGTTTGTTTTAATGTTTCCTGTTCCTTTCCTTTTACTTTTGCTGGCCAAGGGTGTTATTCAACAATTGTTTTAGTTTCAGCCCTTTCTTTGGATCTTGTGAAGAAAGTAACTGTCCACAAGAGTAGTTTTAGTGATCACAACCCTATATGTTTCTCCTTAGGCTTGAGCGATATCCACCCATATAAGGTGAGGGATGTGTATAGAAATTTGGCCCGAGTCCCCGAGGGCAAAAACTGAATAGAGCCTGAAAACCTGAATAAGCCGCTAATCTCAGGTTGCACTTATGATTTGGTACACTGCTCTACCACAGACCAGATCTTAATGCATGCTCTGAAATCTAGAACTTGGTAGCTGCATTTCAGACCAGATATATGATGGTGTTTAAAAGAAGGAAAAAATTCCTTAAAAGATTAGGCTTGGGAGTGCCTCCTTCAAGCGTGATGTTTGAAGAACATTGTGGTCTTCTGGGATATTGTTCATTTCTGTTGAATTGAACTGCTACTGAGTGCGTCTTAAACTGTGGACATCTTTGGTGAAGATAATTACCGGCAGGTCCAAGCCGGGAAGTTCGCACCTCTCCTAGAAATCTGGAGGCCACATGGGACAGGACTATCTTGTGTCTACACTGCGGAGTAACAGTTCCCTGTTTAAATAAACTGGTACTTACAATTCCAGAGACCCACTGGAGGGTTTTAAACAAAGACAAATAATGGATGCGATTATGCAGAACCCACTGAAGGGAAAAACAGCAAATGGGAAACTACATCTACCAGCCTGCATCAGTGTGTTCAATGATGCACTCCGCCCACCAGAGGGCATAAACTAAATGAAAATGGTGTTTTCCTTTTAATCAGCTCATCGCATTTTCTGCCTGTGAACAAGGAGCGAGGCGGCTCTGAAACGCGTTGGGCTTGTAAATATTCCAGAATGAGAGTGTCGGTTGCCGCAAATAAAGAATTCTGTTGAATTGAACCGCTACTGAGTGCATCTTAAACTGTGGACATCTTTGGTGAATATATATATATATATATATATATATATATATATATATGCTTCATACTGACCTGCAAAATACTTAAATTTTCGTCGTAAATGCAAGCGTGGTAAAAGCATATGCATGGTAAAAGTTGGCATGGTAAAGGCATGTGTGATGTGGGATGCATGGTACAGTCATACAACCACTGGACAGGGATGGGAGCCAGTGTCCGGGATGCAGAGGGTGACGCAGTGTCTGCTCGTGCTTGTGGTTCCCTGCGACCACCGTTCTGCATGCTTCTCCAGTCAGGAGCAAGATAATTAACAGGCAGCTTGCGTATGTAGAGCCCCCTCTTCGGCATGCTGCCCTTGTTTATTTTATTCCTAGGTCTTCTTCAAATGTTCCCACATGTGGTGTCACATCAACGACGCAGGTGCTCAGTCACTTCTGGTTTTGCTTCCCAGCCAGATTGATGATATAGAACATCCATGTATCTCCCTACTTAGGCGTGAGGAGGGTAGCCCCCCCAATGTGGACATACACCAAGGGTTGGCTGTTAGCTGGGTCAGCTCTAACAAAACATTGGGGACATTGTTTTTACACCAACTATATGATCAACATAGGGTTCCTATTGGCCACCTTTGTGTAAAATCTATGTAGCGACTACCTGCTGAACTGTCCACTGCCCCTACATGTGTGTTGTATGTGCCCCAATTCCATGCTCGCACAAGTAGTAACCATGATGGACACGTGTAATGAATAGTGGAAAATAATGGTCCCACATTTCCAGAGTCACTCCCTATAGATGTGACATCTGCAAGGTAAACCATTTATTGACTTTCCACCTCTAGGTTTTCAAGCAATGCTACAAATGTCTGCTTATCAGTTCCTATTATAACCATGGCAGGTCTAAATCAACTCCTCCTGGATTGACCTCAGCCCTTGTGCAAAAACCTGGTGAAATAGCTCAACAAAATGCCCTCTGCCATGAGTGGCTGATCCTGATAAATTAGATCATGTGCAGTTTGCTACAGAGACCTGGACCTCTGTCTAACTGGAACCAGTACTGGGAAACACTACACACTGTAGAAGGAGACTATGCAGTTATTAGTGGGAATATGGAAGGGTTACCTAGTACAGTCAATGATGAGATTTTGATTGCTTTTATTAATGAATTCAATGTAATGGTCGCACTAAAGGTAGCCTCATGATATTAACCTCCATACTGCTGAACTTTAGCATTGAGGCGTTAGTAACTTGTTCCTCCAACCTTTAAGCCATCATGATCATTTGTCCAAAAGCGCCCAAAGTACAGGAGTAGATTTTTTACAACTCTAATCCTTCAATGTGTTAAATGGTTAACCTACATTTTTTTTTAGATCTTACATTGAAGAGGTAGAAGAAAGTACTCTTTCAACATCTGGTCTTAATATTAGGAGATTTAATATCAATTTGTTCATGAATATGTAATCATGTCCCAAGTTTCCTTGTTCACGTAGAACAAACTCAGAATTGCATTTAGAACCTACCATGTCAGGAGATTTTTTAATTGCTCTGTTAAGTGAATTTAATCTTGTGTTTTCTTTTGATAAACGTGTTTGTTTCAATTTTTCCTGTTCCTTTCCTTTTACTTTTGCTGGCCAAGGGTGTTATTCAACAATTGTTTTAGTTTCAGCCCTTTCTTTGGATCTTGTGAAGAAAGTAACTGTCCACAAGAGTAGTTTTTTTTTGCAAAAACGGTTTTTATTGGCAATCAGGTGGAAAGATACATTACAGGATAAAGCAAGTCAGGCATCAGTTAACGATGCGATAAAGCGGCACAGCTCCAACAAGACACCTTTTATAAAGAACAGTCCCCAACTGACCCCCCCCTCCCACATTACCCCCCCCCCCCGTAGCCAGTGTGTCGTGCCCTTCCCCTCCAGTCGATGATGTGTTATCAGCACTCGTCCTGAATAAGGACCACAATGGAGGATAAGAGGCTCCCCTCAACGGAGAGTCCCGACCCCCAGATCAGCCAGCAGTAAGTGTAAGTAGTGTGTGCACCCTGGGGAGTGTGAAGAATCCCAAGTTCGGTGCCCTCACCCCGGGGTCCCCCCCTCATCCTCGCTCTGGTCGCCATCCGGCAATTGGAGCGCTACCACTAAGGCCTCCCACGCCCTGGCCACCTCCAGCGCTTTGTCATTGTCAAGACTCCTAGCCTGTCGCAGCCGCAATGTACTCTCCGCTTTCGCCCAGCGCTCTAGTGTGGTCTTCCAGCGCAGGTAGCTGGGGCCTTGAATTGACTTCCAATGCATGGAGATCTCCCGCTTAGCCAGTATTAAACCCAGGTCGCAAAATTTGCTGGTAACTCGGTTGCGAGGGGTGTGAGGGAACCACAACAAAAGGCATGTGCCCATGTCAAGATCGATCTGCCGGTCCGTGACAGCATTCAGGCAAGACATCACCGCCTCCCAATAACCCGCTAGCTTGGTGCAAGTCCAGAACATGTGGGCGAAGTCCGCATCCGCGGTTCCGCACCTGGGGCAAAGCGAGGAAGCCCCCTCGAAATACTGCGAGAGCTTCGTCGGTGTTAGGTACGCTCGGTGTAGAGTGAAAAACTGGACCATTTGGAACCTGGCGTTCCTTGTGCCCTTCCATGCTCTGCGCAGTAGCTGTGGCCACACCGTGTCAGGAATAGGACGCCTGATGTCCCCTTCCCATTTGGCTCGTAGCCCGTCTAAGGGTCGCAAGGCCGTAGACGTCAGCCGTCGGTAAAGGCACGTGACGGCCTTATAAGTGCCAGCGGCCGTCACCACATACTGGCAGCACTCCGAAGTCGGGGGTTCAGTGAGCCCACTCCTCCAATATCGACGAACACCTGCCACCAATGCAGCATGCAGCAGGTACCCACCCCTCGGCAGACCGTAGGAGTCCTGCAGCTCCTGAAACGGGAGCAGCGAGCCGTCCCTGTAGAGGTCGCCGACCATATGCAGGCCAAGTTCCTCCCAGACTGCTAGGGCGGACCAGTCGTCACCATGAGGGAAGGCAGTGCACATCCCGAGCGGGATGTCTGGGGCGTAAGGGCGAACAGCACCGGAGCGCTTGTGCGCCCGAAGCCAGCAGCTGCGGATCGTCCGTTCCTCCAAAGTGAGCAGAGCTAGGTCCAGTTTCTGTCCCAAAACTATAAAAGAGATGATATGTGTCGGGAACAATTTGCCTGGCGCGTCCTCCGGGCCACGGAACTCCAAAGCCACTGCCTGGGTCAGCCACTGCAACTGCGCTGCCAGATAGTACCACTCGAAGTCCGGGGCTGCAAGGCCTCCGTCCGCCCTGGGGCGCATCAGCGTGGTCAGCGCAACCCGTCTCCTGCCTGAGCCCCAGATGAACCCTGTCATCAGGGAACGGAGTCTGCTGAAAACCGATACGGGTATCCAGATCGGCAGAGTGCGGAACAGATACAGCAATCGGGGAAGCGCTACCATCTTCAGCAGCGCGACTCGACCCGCGACCGAGAGCGGCAGCGTCTGCCAGAAGCCCATGCAACCCCGTAGGTTCCGGATTGCCCTGTTGATGTTACCGTCTAGGAGGGCCGCAGGCGAATGATAGACGTGCGTGCCCAGATAGGGGAGACAATGGTGCTCCCACTGCAAGGCACCCTCCAGCTGGGTGTCATCGGCCCTCGGAGTCAACGGGAAGAGGCAAGACTTCCCCCAGTTGACTCGCAGCCCCGAGAGGTGACCAAAGTCCGACAGGAGCTGTTCGGCCCCGCGTAGAGAATCGCCCGCGTCTGCCAAGAACAACAGGCAATCGTCCGCATAGAGAGAGATGTAGTGAGCGTCGCCTCTCAGCGGGAGCCCTGCATACGCCCGTCCCAGCCGGGCATGCGCCGCCAGCGGTTCTATGGCCAGTGCAAATAACAGGGGTGACAGAGAGCACCCCTGTCGAGTTCCTCTACCCACCACATACGAGGCAGAAATGGTGGACCCCGTCTTGACCCGGGCTGTGGCCGCAGCATAGAGCAAGGCAGTCCACTTCACAAAGCGTTCACCCAGCCCAAATGTCTCCAGGACACGGAGCAGGTATGGCCATTCGACGCTGTCGAACGCTTTCTCGATGTCAATTGAGAGGATTGCGGCATTCGGAAAGCTGGCGGCCTCACCCCCCATGATCCTGAGCAGCCGGCGCACACAGGTGGCAGTGGTGCGCTGAGGAATAAAGCCCGCTTGGTCGCTATGCACCAGGGAGCGCATGTGGGTCAAAAGCCGCGTCGCGAGAACCCGGCTGAGGATCTTATAATCCGTGGTGAGCATGGAGAGCGGGCGGTACGCCGATCGGCAGCTCGCATCACCCCCTCTCTTCAGTAAGGGTATCACCAAGGCCTCGCGAGTAGACGCCGGCAAGCGCCCCAAGTCCCAGGCCTCTTGGTAAACCGCCCGCAATCGTGGAACCAGCACATCCGCGTAGGCCGCATACAATTCTATCGGGAGTCCATCCGTACCCGGAGTCTTTCGTCGAGCCATGTGTTTGATGGCCACCCTGATCTCACCCTCGGAGATATCTCCGCCCAGCTGTTTCACGTGCTCCGGGTCGAGCTTGGGTAACTGCGCCGACACCAGGAACTCCTCCAGCCCTGCCGGGAGGCCCTGCATCCTGCTCACGTAAAGGTGTTCATAATACTGAAGGAATTGGTCGTTAATGTCTAATTGCGTGTAGACCATGCGCCCCTCCGGGGTGGCAAGCGCCACTATAGGGGAGCCACGGGCCCCAGGACTGGCCAACCACGCCAGCAACGAACCCACTTTGTCCCGCTCAGCGTGAGCCCGGACCAGGAACTCCTTATAATCAAAGCAGCGCAGCTTTTCCAATGCCGTCGCCACCACCTCTCGCGCCTCCGAAACCGCGCCACAAGCCTCGGGGTCCGTGTGGTTGCGCCGTTCCTCCGCGCGCAATCGGTCCTCACTGCGCTCCACATCCTGCAGCAGGGTCTTGCGGACACCCGCGGTGGCCGAGATGCAGACGCCCCTAACCACCGCCTTAAAGGTGTCCCACTCCACAGCTCTGCTGGAGGCTGTGTCCACATTGGTGTCAAAATACCCCTCCACCCCACTACGCACACTTGCCTTAAATGCCGGGTCCTCCAGCGTTAGTGGGTTTAACCGCCATGTTGGAATAGCTTGGCGTCGTCGCATCCACTGTACCGACACCAGGCAAGGGTTGTGGTCAGACACCGTTCTAGTCAAATACTCACTATGGCGGATCAGGCTCTGGATGTCCAGTGAGCACAGAATGCTGTCTAAGCGAACATGCAGATCGTGCGGGGGGGAGTAAAAGGAGTAATCCCTTTCCGACGGGTGGTGGGTCCGCCATGCATCGAGTAGGCCCCAACTACCCTGCCAATCCCTCCTACCCTGCGCCAACTTGTGAGCCGCTGCCTGCGCCAGTGGCGGGTGAGATCGATCCAGTCCCACGTCCAACACAGAGTTAAAATCCCCCCCAAGCAGGACCGTGCCAGCCAGGACAGTCGCCAGCTTCCCAGACAGTCGCGCAAAGAAGGCAAGCTGGTCCACGTTCGGGGCGTAGACACTGCAGAGTGTCACGTCCCTCCCATCCAGGCGGCCCTGTACAGCAACAAACCTTCCCTCAGGATCAATTATCGTCACCAAAGGCTGAAAGGGAACCCCCGCCCGGACCCATATCAAAGCCCCCTGTGCAAATGCCGAGTAAGTGGTACAAAACACATGCCCCCGCCACCTGCGCTGCAGGGCCCGCCCCTCAGTTTGATCAATGTGAGTTTCCTGCAGGAAGGCGATCTGCACCCCCCTGCGGACAAGATGTGCATGGACCCTGTGGCGTTTCAACATGGAATTCAGACCCCTCACATTCCAGGTCACACACTTCAGGTCAAGGAGGGTCCCCATACCTCAGAACAAGCACAACCCCAACGAAGGCAACTTCCGCACGCACACTGGCTACTCCCCATGAAATGAACCCCGACACACCCCAACAGCCCCATGTCCCACCCCTCCCCAGAATAGGTCCCCAACAGCAGAAACCCATCCAAATAAGTAGCACCCAACAGCAACAATCCCTGGTAACTACCAGAGTCCCACAGTAGGTGTGGGAAAAAATGAGGGGGTGGCCTGTAGCCTCTCTCACCAGACCGCCAGCAGCTCACTCCCCCGAGTCAGTGAGGCCTCCCCTACGCGCCCCACGCCCCCCGCATCCCCTCCACAAGTAAAGCTATCAGCACTACAGGTGGTGGCCGCCCAACTCCAGTCCCAGGCCCAGCAGGCCAATGTCGCCATCCCAGGGCACGAACACAGCAGGTCATACGATACCAGTTCAGGAGAGCAGTAGCTTCACTCGTCCATCAGACCATCTGCAGTCCCAGGCGTGACATGCGGAGGCGCGGTGTCCCCAGTCACCGATTCCTCCGAGGTCCCCCCGTCAGTGCCACCTCGAGATCCCGACTCCACAGCCGTTGCGGAGTCCAACGCCTGGGAGATGTCGGAGACCGCCTGGAGGGCATCCCTGCACTCCTGCTCAGTCTGTGAGACCGTGGGTGTCCGAACCTTCGGCGGACGTTTCTTGCGTCGCCTGCCCCGTTTAGGCCTCGGTGGCGCCCGCCGCTGTTCCCCAGGCGCGCGATGTGCATCCGCACCGGTCCTGTAGAGCTCCAGCCAGTCCCAGACATCATCGGGGTTGTCGTAGAAGGAAGATTTGCCATCGAGCATGATCCGTAGGCGGGCTGGGAACAGGAGAGAGTAGCGGACGCCCTCCTCCAGAAGCGCCTTCTTGACCGCCAAAAAAGTAGATCGCTGCCGCTGGACCTCCCAGGAGTAGTCAGGATATATGGAGACCTGGGCGTTGTCCACTTTATAAGGCCCCAAAGCTCGCGCCCTTTGCAGAATGAGGTCCCGATCTCTGTAGTGCAGCAACCGCGCCACCACCGGGCGGGGAGGCCGGCCCTCGGCCGGAGGGCGAGCCGGCACGCGGTGGGCACGCTCTAGAGTGTAGAACGGCGACAGCCCCTCCGGGACAACCACGTCCCGTAGCCAGACCTCCAGATAGCCCAGCATGTCGGCCCCCTCAATTTTCTCCGGCAGGCCCACCACGCGAATGTTGTTGCGGCGGTTTCGCCCTTCTGCGTCCTCCGCCCTCTGTTCCAGCAGGTGCACCCTCTGCTGCAGCTCCCCCAGCAAGGCGCCAGCCGCTTTCGACGAAGGTTCCAGCGCTTCAATTCGGGTTTCGGTCTCTTTGACCCGATCTGCCAATTTGCCGTGGTCTGCACGTAGTAGGCCCAGGCTCGTGGACACCTGCCCGATATCACGATGCAGGGCCTCCCTGGTATCAGCGATGGCCTTCAGGATCTGCTCCAGCTGACTTTGCGGCAGACCCGCCGCCGGGACAGCGTCCGGAATGGGGCCCCCATCAACCACAGGCCCCCCAGCAGCCTCAGGGGGGGGTTTCAAGGGGCGTTTCCCCATGGGGGCAGCCGCGTCTCTCCCCCGCAGCAACAGGGTCAACATCTTACCCCGCGTACAGCTCGGCAGACCGCAATCCTCGGGGCCCCTTGTCGTGCGGCACTCCCTCTGGGTTCGCCGGTCCCCAAAACCAGCCACTCTCCGACGATGCCTGGGACCCCCTCGATATAATGCAGTCCGCCGGCCACCAAGGGCCCCCCTAGCCGCAGCACTCCCTCAAATCCAACTGCGACGTGCAGTTCCGTCAGTCCAAAATGGCGGCAGGGCGGCCGCGCAGGGACCCAAGTGCACGAGGGTCAAGGATCAGCGTGCCCGGGCCCCAAGAGAGGAGCCCCCGGGCGTCCTCAGGTGCCGGTCACCAGTTCGTCAGCCGGTGGTGGTAGGGTCCCTCAATGGAGGATGGCCAGGGGTCGCGCAGGGGCATCCCCCCAAAGGTCGGCAGCCTCAAAGTCCGGATGCGCCCCAATCCCGGGGCCCTCGGCCCGCAGCACCCCACTCCTCCGGTTTGCACTGTGCCGGTCCGCACTCCAAGCCTGGGCACCACAGGCGGTGCACAGCGGGGGCCCCAAATCAAGCTGGGAGGGGGCAGCGCCGGTCGCCGTGTCCCTGGCGGGCCGCGCAGGAAGAGGTCCGACTCCAAGCGCGAGCCTCTCGGTCGGGCAGCAGCAGGGCCCCCCCCGGGCCGGGCGCCTCACCAGGTCCTCTCGCGTGCAGGCACCCCCGACGGGTCTCCGCAGGCACCCCACAAGGAAGCGGGTCAAATTCCGCTGCTGCGGTGAACTCCGCACCCAGGGCTCCAGGCCACTCGGCAGTCAGTGGCCGGCCAGGTATCGCCGCAGGTCGGCCGCCGGAGTACTTGAGGCCGGGGATGCGGCTGATCTTCAAGGCCGCAATATGGCCGGCGCCGCCCACCAATCCGTCGGTGCGGCGCGGGCTCCACGCAGGCCGGGGGCTCGCCTCCGCCGCCTCCGGGCAGGCCCCCAGGAGTGCAGGAGGAGACACGGGCAGTCTCAGGGCGCCAGGGCCACCAGGATCAGCTACGGCAGGATTAATGGGGGAAGGCCGCTGTGGAGCTCAGCGCTCACACGTCTTCCTCCATCGGCCACCAAGCCACGCCCCTCCACAAGAGTAGTTTTAGTGATCACAACCCTATATGTTTCTCCTTAGGCTTGAGCGATATCCACCCATATAAGGTGAGGGATGTGTATAGAAATTTGGCCCGAGTCCCCGAGGGCAAAAACTGAATAGAGCCTGAAAACCTGAATAAGCCGCTAATCTCAGGTTGCACTTATGATTTGGTACACTGCTCTACCACAGACCAGATCTTAATGCATGCTCTGAAATCTAGAACTTGGTAGCTGCATTTCAGACCAGATATATGATGGTGTTTAAAAGAAGGAAAAAATTCCCTAAAAGATTAGGCTTGGGAGTGCCTCCTTCAAGCGTGATGTTTGAAGAACAGTGTGGTCTTCTGGGATATTGTTCATTTCGCCATCCACCCCCATGATAATGGCTCACTGTGCCACCATATTATTCCTGAGAGGAGAGTGTTGCATTTTGCAGAAATCTACAGCAACCATTTGACTGACTCATCCCCCAGTGAAGATTTGTTAGGAAATGAGGAGTCAAACCTTGTGTTTACTCTTGAGGAAGCTGATCGTGGAATACTGGACTGGCAAGGAGTAATGCGCCATGAGCGGATGGGAATCTGCCAGAGTTATATACCAAAGATCCTGTGGTATGTGTGTGGAAACTAGCTGCAATGGCTGTTAGCATCAGCTGAAGCCATTTTGTTTTTTGGTGGTCATTTTAGTTAGCCATGTGCTTGCCATGTGCTTTTTCCCTCTTCACTATGCCTGCCCTTGTATTCTGCTTGTGTCATCAGTTAGTTAACTCCTTCAGCACTGAGCCAGAGCCTTCCACATGCTCAGAAAGGCCTGTAGCTGCCAGAATGCACCTGCTCTTAGTGTATAACTGTCAGGCTGTGTTTACTGATGTAAGGAGAAATGTCTCCTCTCCCACTTTGTTGAGCAAGCAATTTTTGTATATCCATATTAGCCAGTTACCAAAAAGGAGGAGGAAAGAGGCTAAGGCTAGGTTTGGCCTCTTGATTCTAAAGTATCACACTATAACCCATATTCCATGGATTGTGAGAAGCTAGCCTGTCAGAGAAGGAAAGGAGCAGGTCTTACCTATTGGAAGTACCTGTTTGGAAAAGAAAATTATTTTCTTTAGTCCCCTCACTCACCAGAGGTTGCCCTTAGGTGACATGCTTCATCATTGGGGCTTCCCAAGCATCTACTGCATGGGGCGTGCTGCGACTTGCGAAGGATACGTAGGAGCACTTTTTGTGAGCTATGTGTTGTGTGGTTTATAGTGGAGTGGTGTTTTGAGTGTGAGTTAAAAATACCTGACTAGTAAGCCTACACATTTATTCTTGCTTCTAGTTGGTATAGTAAAAGGGGGTTAGATGTAGACATTGGATCCTTAATGTG
Source organism: Lissotriton helveticus (assembly GCF_964261635.1). NCBI lineage: Eukaryota > Metazoa > Chordata > Amphibia > Caudata > Salamandridae > Lissotriton > Lissotriton helveticus. The sequence continues at coordinate 742,475,492 of NC_136068.1, forward strand.
GTCTAAAACCTAACTATCTCGTCGACATGGTTCAAGGTGTCCCCTACACCTTTTCTTCAGGACAACATGAGGACCAGCCTCATGTTTGCCACTCCGATTCTGAACCTGTAATATGGTTTTTCAATTAAATGCGAAGACACACCTATAGTGTGTATCTAACATGTATACATACGGTTGCCAATGAATCCTTAGTATTTAGTTATGAGCAGTAATATGCCCATGGTCCGCCTGGGTGGAGGGGCCTGTATACCTTTAACTCAGCATCCCTCCAACTATTCGAAACCTATTCGTACCTCGGGCGGCCGCCCGAGGTACGAATAGGTTTTGAATAGTTTTGAATAGTGGTTTTGAATAGCGGTCTCTACATCTTCCACAGCTACGATTTTTGGAGTTCAAGGACATACCTTAAATAAGGTCTCCTTTTTTTCCTATTTAAGCATTTTGTTTGATCAACACTTTATTTAGAAGCCCCTCACTGAAGCAAAAAAGCAACTAATTAAAGCCATCCATCTCTTCAGTCACTGGTTTTGTGTGCAGGTTGGGCAGGAAACCTCTGAAATCATTACTGAAGGTTTATCAAGCCAAATGTATTTCGAAGGTGGAACAGCCATGCTTATTCTAATAGATCTTAGTGCAGCTTTTGACACCGTGGCTCACTCCATCCTGGTGGACAGATTGCTGTCCCTGGAAGTGGAAGGCTCAGCCTTGGCATGGCTTGTATCGTACTTAAAAGATTCTACGTTGCAAGTTTTTTCATCTACTGCCAGTTCTGAATCACAAGCCTTAACCCCTGGAGTCCCACAAGGATCAGTTTTCGAGTCCCCTGCTGTTGAACATCTATGTCCGCCGTCTGGCATATGTATTGAGAGTTGTGGCTTGACCCTATTTTCTTATGCAGATGTCACACAGATCATCTTTACATTGACATCTGCACAGAATCTTTTACCCTATTTTCTTAACCTGGACTTGAGCCGCACCTTCTCTTGAATGAGCAAAAACTCGCCCAAGCTCAATGGGGATAAAACAGAGGTTATGATTCTGGGAAAGCACTCCTCTCTCTGGGGCCCACAACATTGGCACGGCTCTCTTGGGGCTCTGTCGACTCATCTTCGAAGGTCAAAACTTGGAATTCCTGCTGGATGACACACTTTCTATGAAACCTCAGGTGACCAAGGTGACTGACACTTGCTTTGCTGTGCTTAAGTGGCTAAGAACGATCATTTTGATGATCCCAGTTCCTGCTCACAAGACTGTGATCCAGGCCTTAATTGTGTCAAGACTGAACTATGGTATTGTGTTATACCTGGGCTCGACAAGGCTCGAAAAGGCAACAATTTGTCGGTTGCAGATAGATAAATACAACTTGGACCCCTACTTAGTTACTACTCTGTCCTTGTAGATATCGTAACCCCGCTACCTCCTGCTATCCCACTGACAAGCCACTGTCCCGAGGCCAGGCCCATTAATTCCCTAACGCAATGGCAGTATTGCTCTGACGCTAGTCTGCCACATCCTCACCCTGCACCCCATTCCATTCACTAAGTCCCACCACCTGCGGTCTCACCCCCCAGACCCAGGCCTGCTCCCCAGTTCCCCTGCTCCCAATCTCTCCCTGCCCCCAACTGCGTTTCAAAAGGGGGTGGTGATGGACGGAGCATCTGAACCAATCAAACACTCACACCCAGTCAAAAGATCTGGGTTTGATCCATCACCGTTCTTTAGCCCACTCTGCCACCCCAGTTCAGACATGGCTATATGCAAATCAGTCTGACCCTGTGCCTCATGGGAACAGTCCAGCCCGAACTGCCAAGCCATGCCTTCCCTGGACCGGAAACAAGCTTCCGAGGACCGGTTTCTGGCATTACAGCCGTCTTCAGCCCGGCTTGCTTGAATCCAGTGGCAAAGTGAGCAAGGGACTCACGTCTGAGCATACCCTGCCACACTTATGGTGGCCAAAGTGGTACAAAAGGGGGTGGTGATGGACGGAGCATCTGAACCAATCAAACACTCACACCCAGTCAAAAGATCTGGGTTTGATCCATCACCGTTCTTTAGCCCACTCTGCCACCCCAGTTCAGACATGGCTATATGCAAATCAGTCTGACCCTGTGCCTCATGGGAACAGTCCAGCCCGAACTGCCAAGCCATGCCTTCCCTGGACCGGAAACAAGCTTCCGAGGATCGGTTTCTGGCATTACAGCCGTCTTTAGCCCGGCTTGCTTGAATCCAGTGGCAAAGTGAGCAAGGGACTCACATCTGAGCATACCCTGCCACACTTATGGCGGCCAAAGTGGTACAAAAGGGGGTGATGATGGACGGAGCATCTGAACCAATCAAACACTCACACCCAGTCAAAAGATCTGGGTTTGATCCATCACCGTTCTTTAGCCCACTCTGCCACCCCAGTTCAGACATGGCAATATGCAAATCAGTCTGACCCTGTGCCTCATGGGAACAGTCCAGGCCGAACTGCCAAGCCATGCCTTCCCTGGACCGGAAACAAGCTTCCGAGGACCGGTTTCTGGCATTACAGCCGTCTTCAGCCCGGCTTGATTGAATCCAGTGGCAAAGTGAGCAAGGGACTCACGTCTGAGCATACCCTGCCACACTTATTGCGGCCAAAGTGGTACAAAAGGGGGTGGTGATAGCCGGAGCATCTGAACCAATCAAACACTCACACCCAGTCAAAAGATCTGGGTTTGATCCATCACCATTCTTTAGCCCACTCTGCCACCCCAGTTCAGACATGGCTATATGCAAATCAGTCTGACCCTGTGCCTCATGGGAACAGTCCAGCCCGAACTGCCAAGCCATGCCTTCCCTGGACCGGAAACAAGCTTCCGAGGACCGGTTTCTGGCATTACAGCCGTCTTCAGCCCGGCTTGATTGAATCCAGTGGCAAAGTGAGCAAGGGACTCACGTCTGAGCATACCCTGCCACACTTATTGCGGCCAAAGTGGTACAAAAGGGGGTGGTGATGGCCGGAGCATCTGAACCAATCAAACACTCACACCCAGTCAAAAGATCTGGGTTTGATCCATCACCATTCTTTAGCCCACTCTGCCACCCCAGTTCAGACATGGCTATATGCAAATCAGTCTGACCCTGTGCCTCATGGGAACAGTCCAGCCCGAACTGCCAAGCCATGCCTTCCCTGGACCGGAAACAAGCTTCCGAGGACCGGTTTCTGGCATTACAGCCGTCTTCAGCCCGGCTTGATTGAATCCAGTGGCAAAGTGAGCAAGGGACTCACGTCTGAGCATACCCTGCCACACTTATTGCGGCCAAAGTGGTACAAAAGGGGGTGGTGATGGCCGGAGCATCTGAACCAATCAAACACTCACACCCAGTCAAAAGATCTGGGTTTGATCCATCACCGTTCTTTAGCCCACTCTGCCACCCCAGTTCAGACATGGCTATATGCAAATCAGTCTGACCCTGTGCCTCATGGGAACAGTCCAGCCCGAACTGCCAAGCCATGCCTTCCCTGGACCGGAAACAAGCTTCCGAGGACCGGTTTCTGGCATTACAGCCATCTTCAGCCCGGCTTAGTTAAATCCAGTGTCAAAGTGAGCAAGGGACTCACGTCTGAGCATACCCTGCCACACTTATGGTGGCCAAAGTGGTACAAAAGGGGGTGGTGATGGACGGAGCATCTGAACCAATCAAACACTCACACCCAGTCAAAAGATCTGGGTTTGATCCATCACCGTTCTTTAGCCCACTCTTCCACCCCAGTTCAGACATGGCTATATGCAAATCAGTCTGACCCTGTGCCTCATGGGAACAGTCCAGCCCGAACTGCCAAGCCATGCCTTCCCTGGACCGGAAACAAGCTTCAGAGGACCGGTTTCTGGCATTACAGCCGCCTTCAGCCCGGCTTGCTTGAATCCAGTGGCAAAGTGAGCAAGGGACTCACGTCTGAGCATACCCTGCCACACTTATGACGGCCAAAGTGGTACAAAAGGGGGTGGTGATGGACGGAGCATCTGAACCAATCAAACACTCACACCCAGACAAAAGATCTGGGTTTGATCCATCACTGTTCTTTAGCCCACTCTGCCACCCCAGTTCAGACATGGCTATATGCAAATCAGTCTGACCCTGTGCCTCATGGGAACAGTCCAGCCCGAACTGCCAAGCCATGCCTTCCCTGGACCAGAAACAAGCTTCCGAGGACCGGTTTCTGGCATTACAGCCGTCTTCAGCCCGGCTTGCTTGAATCCAGTGGCAAAGTGAGTAAGGGACTCACGTCTGAGCATACCCTGCCACACTTATGGCGGCCAAAGTGGTACAAAAGGGGGAAGCTTGTTTCCGGTCCAGGGAAGACATGGCTTGGCAGTTCGGGCTGGACTGTTCCCATGAGGCACAGGGTCAGACTGATTTGCATATAGCCATGTCTGAACTGGGGTGGCAGAGTGGACTAAAGAACGGTGATGGATTAAACCCAGATCTTTTGACTGGGTGTGAGTGTTTGATTGATTCAGATGCTCCGTCCATCACCACCTCCTTTTGTACCGCTTTTGGCCGCCATAGTGTGGCAGGGTATGCTCAGACGTGAGTCCCTTGCTCACTTTGCCACTGGATTCAAACAAGCCGGGCTGAAGACGGCTGGAATGCCAGAAACCGGTCCTCGGAAGCTTGGTTCCAGTCCAGGGAAGACATGGCTTGGCAGTTCTGGCTGGACTGTTCCCATGAGGCACAGGGTCAGACTGATTTGCATATAGCCATGTCTGAACTGGGGTGGCAGAGTGGGCTAAAGAACGGTGATGGATTAAACCCAGATCTTTTGACTGGTCCTTCAATCGTTCTCCTCCTTCTTTCGAAATCGCTCCCAAAGGGTAAAAATCTAATTCTTTTTGTCTGACCTTCTACCCGTTAGCAGAGGTGTCCCCCAAGGATCCGTTCTCTCCCCTCAATTGTTCTACATTTATATGGAACCCCTCACCACCATTCTGAAAAAAGCCAACATCCCCTTCCATCTTTATGCAGATGACACCCAGATCTACTTGGAAACCTCCTCCTTCAATGACATTCTAAGACTCAACAATACTCTCAGAGAAGTTCAAGAATGGTTATCAGCAAACCACCTTAAACTCAATCAGGGGAAAACCGAATTCCTCCTCATCTCCAACAAGGAAGATAACCGGCAAATCGTTGAATGGCTGAAAGCAATTGATGCTCTGAACAGTAACCCCACCCTGGCAAACACTGTAAAATCACATGGAATCACCCTTGATAACAAGCTAACCATGACCAACCACACCAAGAACTCCGCAAAAATCACCTTCCTCAACCTGAAGCTTCTCAATAAAATCAAACCCCACATTCCACCCATCAACCTCAAACAAGCCACCCAATCACTTGTGTTGTCCAGACTCGACTATGGGGAATCAGTCATCTCCGGTACAGCTCTCTCCCACCTAGCGCCACTCAAAACGACCCTCAATGCAGCTGCCAGAATGGTCACAGGAGTCAAAAAATACGACCACATATCTCACACACTCAGAGAACTAAAATGGCTCCCAGTGGAACTGCATGCCAGCTTCACAACTGCCTGCCTCACGCACAAAGCCCTGCACACAGGGAAACCAGAATACCTAGGCTCTAAACTTAAGAAAGCCTGCCAGTCTAGAAGCCTCAGGAGTTCCAACTCCCTATTACTCATCCCCCTGAAAACGCGCAAACAAAAAAACGCAGCCCGCTCCTTTGCAGGAAACGCACCCAAAATCTGGAACTCCATCCCTGTTGTCATCAGAACTACCCCCTCCTTTGCAAAATTCAAAAGCCTCCTAAAAGTCCTCTACCTCAACCGTGTCTTCCTGAACTGAAATCCGTCACTCCCAAGCCTCCACCCATCAGTCACCTGGCAATGCGCATCCACTGCCTACCTCATCCCCTCTCCCCAATCCTTCGCCTTGGTCCATCGTCGCTCGGAGAAATGTCTCAGCCTTAAACTTTGTCCATGCATCAAGACTACCTCTAAACCTCTACCTCAATGGCGCACCTCGGACCCCTAGTCCTCGCTACCTCAATGGCGCACCACGGACGCTCAACACAATTGCAACTTTTGAACACTTATGAATACGTTTATTCTATTCTTAACCTGTATGTGATTTGTCTCCCTCCTGCTGTAAAGCGCTCCGATACCTCCGGGTCTGGCCAGCGCTATAGAAAACTTCTTAAATAAAATAAATACATAAATCAATAAATAGTACAGAATGCAGCTGCTAGATGTCTGTACTGACTTCCAAAATTTGCATCGATCTCTCATCCTCTCCGCGAGCTGCACTGGCTCACAATCTCTAAACGTGTTAAATTTAAAGCCTCTTGTTACATGTTCAAGGCCAAAGCTGGATTGGGATCTCGTTATATTCAGGAGCTGGCGGTGCCCTATCACCCCACTCTAGCTTTGAGATCTCTGAATCAGGCTTTATTTAATGTGCCCAGATTCCACCTGGCTTGTCCGAAAGGGCACTCATTCTCTTACTTACGCCCGAAATTATGGCACTCCGCTACAGAACACAGGAGAACTTGTACGTCACTGCTTTCTTTTCGTAAGGTTTTGAAGACCTGGCTTTTTTAATCTGCGACTTCTTAAATTCTCCACCTTACTGCTTCTGCACGCGGAAACCCTTGGGGTAGCTGTGAGGATTACAAATCTTCAAATAAATAAATAAAATAAGGTGGCATACGGCAATGACATTTGGGGGTATACAAATTATTCTCAACTTCAGGTCTCTGAAACCAATTTTTTTAGACGGTTATTGACTGAACTGCAAAGGGGGCCTTCTCTTGTATTGCATGAGGAATTAGGTGTAAATTATCTTTCAGACGCCTTGGCACTCTGCCCCCTCCTCTGCTGGGTTTCTGTCTGTTCTAGGGGGGATGTCCAACTAAACAGAGGCATCTTGCTTGACTCTCTCTCTCTCTATGGACAACGGCAAGAGGATTCCCAGGCTCAGTTACATTAGGCACCCTACAGCAAAGGCTTGTTTCTTCCTTCACTGTCTCTCCCTCACCTTTAGCGGTCTCTCCCCCATCTATAGCTGTCTCTCCTCCACCTTTAGTTGTCCCTCCTCTCTCTCACTTCATGGGAGAGGAGACCCTTCTCCCTTTTTAACTTGCAGCAACAATCTACAGTCACTAAAATGTAAAAACGTGGACTGAATGAGCTCCTCGAAACAAGGGCAGTGGACAGTGTAGCCTAAGGCTTAGGGGGGCTCGACCTCCAATCTAGGGAACTGGGTTCGAGTCACGGGAAGGACTCTGCGAAAGTGGAGAACGCTGTATCTACAATAGTCTTAATACAAGGTGCAGCAGTTACTAGATCACTTGTGTCGCCGCTTGTTAATTCCTAGGCTTTGGCTGGGTTGGTTCGTCTAAATTAAGACTACAACTCCCAGAACATAGCCCACGACTGGAAATATGGTGTCCCGGAGACATGGGGTCATGTGGTGCTTCCTTCGCACCACTAGTTGAATAGGTAACTAACAACGTCCTTGCCGCCCAAGTGACCTATCACCAACCAGAAAGGGCCAGTAACATTCGCTTTAACTGGGGTGCCAAACCCCATTTAGGCCGCTTTTCTACCTTCAGTTATATACTTTATTTTTAAGAGTTTTGATACTTTCGGTTTGAAACACAACTGGAACATGAACCAATAATGATACTTTTAGGCTTGCTATTCAAAGATGTTTTTGAAGGCTATTCAGGTGCTTTTGTTTGAGTGTGGTTAGATTTTTGTGATATATTCTTTTACATGGGAGTTGACGTCAGTGATGTGTTCGATGTTTTCCAGTACCTGGCTGAGGTGGGCCCCTAGAACTTTTCGGCTTATTTGTTAGGAGGTTTTTTCAGGATCTTCTATGGACATTTTTGGATAGTGCGATATAGGTTCACTTGTTTTATATTGAAAGTGTAGAAGCGATGATAGGTACATTGACCTTGATGGTCTGTGCAAAAGTTAGATGAAAGGGACAAAGATGACTCTAGTTTGTTTCTGGCTTTGTGGGAGGTGGGTGTTAGTGGGTCAATGAAAGTTGAATTTCTTCACATGAATATTTATGTTGCAGGAACACTTCTTGTTTTTCTTTTCCCTCTTAGTGCTGAACTCACCATGGATGTTATTTTCTGTGGAGAATATCTGGCTGTCCATGAAATATTAAATGAAGTGCTTTGAGAAATCAACTCTGTTTTCTAGGAGAATGTTAGATGATTTTGACGTATGTTCTTTTGGGTGGCAAGGTTCTGAGGCTGATTTTGAGTCCTTTGAAGAAAAATTCAAGGTTGCGGATTTTTTGATGATGCATTGTGAGTAAGTGGGTGGAGCCAGTGGGGGAAGTGGGTGGAGCCAGCGAAAAGTAGGTGTGGCCTCTGACAAACATTTCAGCACCTGCACTTCAGATTTTACAAATTAAGCACTGGGTCGGAGGCCTTTTGTCTTTTTTCTCACAAGGGAACAGGCAAAGCAATATAATTGTCCCCATTCTGAAGATAGAATGTGCTTCTTTGCTGGTAAAAGGAGGAGCCTTTTGACCTGGAATGCTAAATGAGGCAGAGGTGGTCTGAATGGAGGTGACCCTGGCCAATGTACAACATAGTTCTCCTTCACTAGCAAGAGGAAACGTCATTCTGTGGTTATCGGCATCCAATGGTGGGAGTGAAAAGAAAGCCACTGATAATTGCTTGGGCCGCATTATTTTCTTTCTTTGTCCACCTCAGAAAGGAATCCGTCACATGCATACAGGTCAGGCTCGGTCTTCCTCGCATGAGAACACTCTCGACAGAACTGCCGGGTACAGCCCCCTCTGAACCGGAGCACAAGCAATCCAAGGCCTAGTTAGTCCTCATAAGTAGGGTACAGTACGTGTCCTATGGCACAGTGAGTACAGAGCGTCCATTTGGGCAAACCCATTGCACTTTGGGCGTCGCACCAAGTAAAACAAAAAAGTGATGGGGGAATGCTTGAATTAATCTAAGCCACTAGTAATTACCCAGGACTGTGTCCCAGTCTGGTGTAAAGGCAGCTGGTTGCTAGGGAAGTCTTTGGGACTTCTTGGGTTCTGCTGAGACTGGGGAGCTGGCATGGTTTCCATGGAAAAAGCTCCTCTTTCATTGCCTGTTTCCTTTGAAAGGAAAGGCTCAAGCTGGGTCTTGCGGTGGAAGGATTCCATTAGATGTGTGACTATACAGCCAGGGTTGGCTTTGGTGGTGGAGCTGTCCTGGCCACTAAGGCATAGATATCATACTTCTCAAGTAGGGTTACTAGGATCACAATGGAGTGCCCCTCCAAGGTTTTGGACTTGCGGGATACAGGTTCTCATGGCCACTATATTGATCTGTAGATCAGTGTCTGGATCAATGATTGGCTCTCATAACCAAGCAGAGAGGATGCATGAGAGATGCATCCAAGAGGAATCCGCCTCCCTGATGGTTTACCTGGAATAGATAGTAGCAGCAATTGGTTGGGTTCCTAGCTTTTAACTAAGAGCTTAATGCACGTCAATGGATCGCTTGCGCAAAGGTGAGGGCTGCACAAGCGATCCATTGACACCGGTGCTTTGATCTGGAAGTTTGGCAACTCGAACGGAGGGAAGAAGGGACCATCGATTCACCCGTATAATGAAGGTTACCCACGAACTTCGGATGAACAAACGTGTTGCCTCCCACTAATCGGCTGCATGGCAACCACCCTCTAGGGATCAACTTGGCCCTTTTGAAGACATACGGGATATGTGATCAAGCCACATCTCGGTACCCAGGCCACCCCAATTCCCGTCCCGAAGAAGACCCGCAGGCAAAGGTCCTCAATTACCCTTGAGCCACAAGGGTCCAAACGTCGACACCCACCTCTTGCTTGCACCTGGACCTTTCCTTGTACACGCCTATTTTCAAACAAAGAATTTATTCTGTTTTGTAAATCAATGATGTTGAATTGATATTACTGAGTACAGAGGCCAGAAGCACTCAGAACTGGAAATGGTTGACCAGTTTTTATAAAATGATTGTAAATACTCTTTTTATGTCACCTTGCTTCACTCTATTTTTACCTATCACTTAGGCACCTTTCCACCCCTCCCTTGCACTTTCCTGGACACACTATGTTTGTTATTTGTACCGAGGATTTAAGTCATCAAATATAAATGACGTATAATTGATCTTACAGAAGGAAGTGATTTAATAAAAACTCCTTTTCTGTAATATTCTTTCTGGTCAGTTGTTGCATATGTCTATAACCAAGTACCTTGATACACATGATACGAACTTACTTTTTAGGAGTTCTTAAAAAACTGTAAATAACGATTGAAAGTGTGAATTAGTTTAATATTTGATCAATGGTCTTGGACCGCTGTCTTTGATACTACATTGAACCCAGGTTCAGACCGGATATTGGGAAACCCCATTTTGATAATGGTGGAAGGATATAAAACAGTCAGTCAGAGAGATGGTATACAAGCTTTGCTCCAGGGGAGGGGCAAACACAAATTGGATAAGCTTGGACAAGGAAAGCCATCAAATATGATCCAGGCAAATGAAAGGCACAAAAAAACAATTAATGGTAAGCAATGGGTGGGCTATAAACCTCTGTAAGTTATTAGTAAGTAAATAATAGGTATTTTGCAACCAGACAGATGCACTGTCTGGTAATCTCAACCTAAACACAGACTCTGTACTAGCTCCTTGCCACGGGCTTCCATACCATGATTATAAACCTAGGAAGCAACACAGATTAAATAGACTAAAGCATGGAGGCAGATGGAGTACAAAGCCACAGAGAAGGGCACTGTTAGGACCCAAAGTAAGTGAGGAGAAAGCCCAAGTTATTGTTCTGGAGGAAACATATTGAAAGAGACCTTTTGAGCTCGATTTTCGTTTGATGGCATACCCATGTGCTACATAGGTAGTTAGTGAAGACTACCATATACGAGTCCCTTCCTCAAATTAAGTTGAGCTCCACTTTTCTTTGTCATCTGTTGATCACTGCGTTCTTCCTAGCAGACGAAGTGCCTATAACGTGACAATGTGGGACTATTTTACAAACATTAGATGAAGATCGATGTGCACCAACTTATCCATGTTAGCTTTGTTATTTGTATGATTACATGTCATGTTCTTAATTGACAAAATGATCAAGTTCTTAAAAACATTAAATTAAGAAATACGATCTAGATTCTGCCATTGGAGTGCTGTTCTTTTAATTAGAGATTGTTTACACAGGAGGAAGCTCTCCACATTAAGCTATTAATCTGAATGTTCCTATTGACTTGCTTAATGATTGATTGTATGCAAGCACCCCGTGGTTAGTGGTGGCTAAAACCTTCTAGTTACAGAACAAAGCAAAATAGGCCTACGGATAAATTCGACTCTTGCAACATATTCACCACCTTTTTGGCAATTTGTTCTGCTGGGTGAAATGACACAAATTTCAGACTGTCCCAAAGCTAGGTCTTTTTCTCACTTCCAATCCCCCATATAAACCATAACTGTGGAAAGAATGTGGAAAAAAAAACAGTTTGAGACACTTTTCGAGTTTTGTGTTGCAAAAACATAAGAAAAGGATATGTAGAGGCCTACCCATTATCTGCTAGATCAAATTTCCCATGGTCAGCAGTGCAAGCGCACCTAACAAATCAGTTTTAGTATAGAGGTTAAGTAGAAAGAACAGTCAAACTTTCTGGTATAAATTACTTAACTTCAATGTCTATTAAAATGACAAGAAGATAAATCAGGCATTAATTTACATGACAGAGCAGAAGTAGTATTTATTAAAAATAATAGTTTATCAAGACACGTGTCTATACAAACATCACAATAAGTAAGCAAATTACATATATGTTTTAGAATTAAAAACAAATTAAAGGTAGAACGTTATTCTATACTGTATTATTGCATACTTTTAAAATTGTTGTGGCAACTTTAGTTCCCCATTAACTCAAAAGATGTGTTTGTTGTTTAACAGTTGCTAATTTAAATACTGGCTTTAGATACAGCATAGTTTTCGAAATTTAAAAAACGATGGACAAAGTAGCAGTATGTGGTTGAGTTAACCAGGCATTTAATCATTGCACCCAAAGCTGAGCCCATCATATTTTCTATACAAAGATGCTTTCATTTCACACGGTCAATTGTTCATACCGCAACAACATAAGCCTTCTCCTGGCGATTGGACAAGAAACCTTAAGTATTCTGTAACTTCATTCTGCAAGATGTCACCAAGTCTTTCTAGTAGCACTAGACACAGTCAACAGCAAACAGCTGTATATGACCTTTTTCCTTTAACTGGCTCAGATGTGCTCCCTTTCTATTATTTTCTTGAAGAGAAATCAATATGAAACACCTTCTCATTTGTGTTTTTTAAGCTTATTCACCCATCTTTTCTCAGATTTAAATATATCTCTCACAGTTAACTATATCCCAAAATACAAAACAGCTGCTGATAATGGTTTGCTATTAATTGACCTAAGATGAATTTAATTTCTGCTTCAGTGTTTAAGACTCTAATGAATAGCACCAGCCTTGAGGTCAACACTCAGGGAAAACCATGAAACGAAACGTTTTAGTGCTTTGCCTTCATATGTTTTGTAATGGATCCCTATACAAACATCAAGACCATAGAGAACAATCAAGGCCAACTTCTTCACATAAGTATTTTACGCGCATTTTTAAAAACTGCGTTCTGGTGATCCTTTCATCTCGTGCTTCCATTTAATATTACGCCTAAGTATCTGTAACTCTAGTTTTTCCATTTTTGTCAATACCAATCCACCAGGTTTAATTCATTACCTTTCGACCAAACTCCGTAACTTATGCTTTGGTAATATTTAATCATTAATTTGTCCTATCACAGTAAGGTTCAAGGGTTTTATTTGCCTTTCTAGGCCTGACGGCTTATGATCAATTTAAACTGAATCATCAGCATATAGTAAGACACTAACTGCATGTCCATTGACCTTTGGTGGATTGCCATTAGCTTCTAATAAAGTTTGGGGAAGATCGGCTACAATATTGCAGAAATTCCCTCCAGACTGTCCAATGAAGACTGAGTTTGATACATAAAAGATTTTTAAATAATCTGTCTCCAAGAGATTTGGTCTACAGGTGACTTCTATGTAGATGGGTTCCAATCATTTAGTGTCCCAGCAATTCCATCTTCTTCAGGGAGGACAAGGAGGGGGGGTCTGGCTACTTTGATCTCGGTTAAGCTTTTTACGTCAAAGTAAAACACCTGTGCTCTTCACCTTGGTTCCAAGTATTGATGTTGCCTGAGTAGGCCCTGTTGGTCATTAGTTTTTAAAACCATTTATTTGATCACTACTCCATGGAAGTTGTAGACTTGTTAGATGACTTTGTTGTAAAATTAAAGTTTGAAAACCATGCATTTTGTACGTTTTGGGCGGAGGATTTCACTTGTACTTTGTGTGCGTTTAGTAGGTTCCCCAGGTTGTGGCTTAGAAAATTCAAACAACCAGGAATTGTGCCATTTTAAGCACACAAAGTGTGGAGACGCTTTGAACAAGATGATTTTTAATAATAATCTTTTTGTAAGTGTGGTTTGGCCCCTTCAAAGGGTCATCCAGCTTTCACAGTGGTTGGTACTTACACTGCTATTGATTTCATACTGATTTCAAAACCGTATAGTTTTTTAATATTGGAATTCAGAATCTCCCCCAATTGCAAGTGCAATAGCAATCCCCTCACCCTCTATTCGAATATCGATCAGTACAAGGAGAGGGCAAGCTTGGATGTGGTCCCTATTGCCTTTCTGTAAAAAGGTGTTGTCGTATTAAATAGTACTCTGTTGGCCCGACAAAGTTTTTAGAGGCCATTGTCTCAAAACTTAGATGTAACAATTATTTATCCACCAACACTTCATCTCGTTCTATAATTGATATCTTTGGGGCACATTAGCAAGAACCTTGTTAAAATTATCACCGTTTTAGCGGCAGAAAACTGCCGCTAAAACAGCGATAATGGGCTTGCTAATAAGGGTTCCAATAGGAGCCCAGGTTAGATGTCCTGCACATCTAACCTGTGCTTCTATGGGAATTCTATAACGCATATTAGCAGGCCCATTATCCCCATTTTAGCGGCAGTTTCCTGACGCTAAAACAGCGATAATTTTAACGAGGTTCTTGCTAATATGTCCCTTTGTTTCTATATGTGGCTCAGCTTCACTAGCACTAACACCAAAACACAAGCCGCCCACTGCTCCCCCGCAGCGCTGGTTTAACAGAGCCTGCTCTAAAGCCCATAAAGCACTTTGGACAGCCCTGAATACCTATCCATAAGATTGGGAGGATGTTAAATCAGCCCAGAAGCTTTACAAAGTTATGCTCACGGATGGGAAATTGGAACTTAGAGACTCAGCTTGGGCTGACCTTCTAATGGCAGGGAACGCCAGGAACCCCAGACTTGTCTGGGAGGCAGTACATCACCCCCTGTTCACAGAAGGGCCCTCCTCAAACATAGGTTGCTTAGTTCCAGCTGAATCCTTTGTCTCCCATTTCTACCAAGTGTTTATTTATTTATTTAAAGAGTTTTATATAGCGCTGGCTAGACCCGAAGGTAGTCTGCCCCCCTATAGAACAAGATGATTGGGAACTTTCAGGGCACAGCATGGATTTGGCCCTTCAGTTTAGTAACGCTATCGGGGTCAAGGACTTTGCTGCTGCTATCAATAGGAGCAAAGGCGGCAAGGCTCCAGGTCCGGACGGAGTCCCTTTGGATATTTGTAAAGAAAATATTGACCTTTGGGTCCCTGTGCTTATGAATGTGTTTAGAGCAATGTCTGTATTTTTAAATGTGGATAAAAATGGAATATGGGTGCTTTTGAGTGATTCTAAATATGGTCTGCCATGACTGCCAGGCCAATAGCTGTGTGGATTGATAGGTAAGGAGGTTAAAAAATAAAATAATTTTAGTAAAGAGGCTTAAACAGCAGAAGATATGCACAAGATTGATACTTAAATTTGCATATTTTCATACAAGTGCACTGATTTATCTTCAGCGGGTGTTCACAGCACTGAAACCAGGCAGACATTCAAGCATGAGTGCAAATTTATCAGTTAAATAAATGTGAAAATATACCAGTTTCAGCTTAATTTTTTCACAAAATCCAAAATAAATATGTATAAATACAAATAAAAGGATCAAAAAATAAATATGTATAAATACAGACAGAAATGTAAAAGAAATACCATAAAATCGGGAACCCTAATAATAATAAAGGAGTTAAAACACAAACTTGCTTAGGGCTGTTTCTAATTTCGGTTCCTCCAGAAGGGTCTCATTTCAAACACAGTTTAACTCTGGCCCATATTTCATTATAAAAGGATTGTGCGCTTTACAAATGTGGATTATATGCAAAGCCTCATTCTGTTGCTATTGAAAGTTCTGATCTCGAAACAGAAATTTTCTCTAGAACCACTCTTAGTACAATTATGGAAATTATTGGATCTATCAGTCTGACAGGCCCCAGAACCACAAGGAATGCCGAATATGGTGATCACATTGAATTTTTTATTTGGGAACAAACCCTTTCCCTTTATTTAAACATGTGACTGTAACTGTTGAGATGACTTGGAGGGATCCACCATTAGGCGTATATTTTTAAAAAGGTGCTCTGATGGACCCACCAACCTGTATCATTACTCAACTCTTCACCTACCATTTTTCAAGGATTGCCCTGGAGGCCTAGGAATAAAACGCGCAAAGCACCACTTTGAGCAAACTCGATTTAGGCAGCTCCTCAGTACAAATCACCTGATCTCTTTTGTTTACCTTACAGGGACGCCCAAGTGAGGGTAGCTTCGTTGTTTTGTTGGCCCCTGTGCAGCATTTGATCTGGTCCACCTTAACTTATCGTGAATAAAACTTGACATGTTTGGCATTACAACTGCATTATATATAGTCCTTTTATAATGAAATATGGGCCAGAGTTAAACTGTGTTTGAAATGAGACCCTTCTGGAGGAACCGAAATTAGAAACAGCCCTAAGCAAGTTTGTGTTTTAACTCCTTTATTATTATTAGGGCTCCCGATTTTATGGTATTTCTTTTACATTTCTGTCTGTATTTATACATATTTATTTTTTGATCCTTTTATTTGTATTTATACATATTTATTTTGGATTTTGTGAAAAAATTAAGCTGAAACTGGTATATTTTCACATTTATTTAACTGATAAATTTGCACTCATGCTTGAATGTATGCCAGGTTTCAGTGCTGTGAACACCCGCTGAAGATAAATCAGTGCACTTGTATGAAAATATGGGTCGCTAGGCGCTGGGGGCCGTCGGGAAGATTAAGCGAGCTATTGCCCAGAGTCACATGGTGCTGGGCTGACATGCCGCCGGAGCCGGGGATCGAACCCTGATTCCAGCGTCAGTCGCCTTGGCCGCAGCGCCACACCTCTCCCTTACAGTCAATGCAATCAAGTTAAAATTGTTTCTGCATCTACTTTAGCTGAGATAATACCCATGGTGACTATTATAAATGACCTTCTAGCATCCTTTTTAGGTTGAGCTTGCAAAAGCAGGAGCTAGTGCATGAGCTCCCACTTGCGAGACTTGTGTTCACTAATGGGCTTGAACCCGCCCATACCTTTCCATTAATTGGCATCATTGTCACTCCTCTGTGCTGCATTCTCATTGGGCAGCGAAAGAAATGCATCACTTCCTTTTCTTTCCAGAAGGAAGCCACAAGTTGAAGCGGCGTGTATGCAAATGTTCACATGGTTCAATGGCTAGCAAACAATGGACTCTAACCTGCACATGGTAGCACAGTGTGCTTCCTGTGAGCTGACTGTGATGAGGTACTACTTACCATGCGCTACACCAGATGTGGTGGCAGGCACAGTGCCTTCTGTGCCCCCACAACACCTGCTGTGATGACGTTCACATCTCTTGCTGGTGCTTTGAACGCTTCCCGCCGTTCCCATTTGTAATCTTCAGAGACATATAGTGACATGCGCACTGCACATGTGCCCCAATCAATGGCAAAGAGTCGATGCCTCGCTGCCCCCAGCTCCATCGCCACCTCCAGTTTCAAGCAATGAGACGCGTCTGACAATGGAATACAGGGAATGTCATACATGAAGCACTTACTGTGTGCACATTTCCACCACAATTGGACTCCGTGGTAGACAACTCCCATTCAGATCATGGTAACAAACATGTAAAACCGAGCACCATACACGTCACTGAAGCTCAAAGTACTGAGAACATCATGTGAATTCAACTCAGGAGTAAAAAGATATGCATCTGTACGTTATCCTCCAAAACACAAGTCAATTTAACTCACAAAAGTGTGCTATATGCAGCTTGGAAGTAAACGTGTAGTTTCTCTAATAGCACACATGCAGTACAGCTCCTGAAAACACCCAGAGGTGATTTGATTTGCTGTGTGCACGCTTTACAAAAACCCAGAAGATATACATATTTTTTCGCTGGCTGCGTCATACCTCTTTTTATTTTTTTTTAACTTAATTAACTTATCCCCACCACATCCCTGTTTCTTCTCCCCTCCCTCCCGTCCTGGTTTCTTATATATATTTTTTTACCTATTCCCACCCCCTCCCTGTTTCTTATCATTCTGTTCCTTTTAAGTGGTCAGTGAAGCTTGCTTTATAGGACTTTTTAAAATAATCCTAGTACCCCCTCAATCCCTGCAGTAGCTACCCCCACTCGACTGCCAAAGGCTATAGCTCGCCCGTGGGCAAGACCTATTGGCTTTGCCAATGCTTGTTAATTATAACCTCACTCATTTTATGTCACGCCAAGAATGTACCTTCTTGCTTTTGCTTTTTCCATCTAATTAGGGTTTTATTGGATTTCAAGCTTAAATTGTATCATTTCATCACTAGAGATGAACTGCGTCAAACTACACATATTATTATCACACTCGCTATCGAACCACAGATGTTTTCTTTGTTTTTGCTTTTTAGACTTTTCTACTGTAGGAACTGCAAAATGAATGCAAGAATCCCATCATAGGTTATATTAGTCTCTTTAAGTGGATAGAGGCCTTCTAAATGTTCGATCAAACCCCAATTCATAATCGAGTGAACCTTATATCGTATGATTTTCCTCCTCAAGGCATTATCTAACTCATTTAACTCATTACAAGATGCTGACCAGCTTTTAATAGGAGACAATCATCGTTACCTAGGCTAATACTTGAAAATCAGTTACCTATGCTCTAAATACCCGTTCATGGATCAATGTGTAATCAATCTAACAGGAAAAATACTTAACCTCTGATATTCGATTATCATTATTAAATCGACCGTTTTGCATGTTAAAACCACCAGAAGAGAGACAATCGCCGAATGATTGACCTAATACCAATATGATATCCAGGCAAGGGAAGGAAACTCATTGTCTTCTCTCCAGTGCTGCTCCGGAGTTAATAAATGCAGTTTCTCAAACTGTGAAATTAAACTCTCCCTTAATCAATTTGAAGTCCTTTGGTAGGGATACCTAAAGTTCTCAGTGTCTCATTTTAACATTTCCAAAATGTCACTCAAATGTGCATTTTTACCTAAAATAGTTGTAATGCATACAATACAAATTATTTCATTTTAGCGTGTAAGCCAATATCAACTTGAACTGCTAGTGCAGTGTATGTTGCAATTGCAATTCAGACTTGTGTTCATGAGGGTAGCAACAAGCCCACTGGTGGCCGTACCTCTTTGAAAGGTACATACAATTTCCTTTTCCTTGCAAGACGTGTGCTTATCTGGCACCTGCAGCTGTAAGATATTTATGATGTGGGGGTTTCTTATTGACCATGTTAATTCCATGAAAGAATTCTAAAACATACCTTCTTATCATTGCAACTAAAGATACAATCTTTTTTCTTCAATCTTCTGTAAATTTAAAAGAGGTGCAGACATTTGGGCAGATAGAGTCTGATTGGTGCCAACAAAGTGGTGGCGCCTAAAACACAATGTCTTGTAGATGATACATTAAATCCGTGACAGTGCTGTGTGCTTTGAGAAGCAGCCAATTAAAGAGCTCGGGACATGCCAGAGATGGTCACACTTCCTTATTCTGGATATGAATTGTGCAGCAGTGTAAGACAAAGGGGCTCAGTGGTGCAAGTTGTGACATGAGGAGGCCTGTGTGGGGTCAACTCTTGCTAGGACTATGGCTTGAACTTGGTTCCTGATTTCAGTCCTGCGGATACTGATGCATCGTAAAATTCTTGGAGGATGATTAATGGTCTTTGCTATTGGTTTGATATGTGTGTCTAGGTTCTGTTTGGGAGAATTAGCATGTTGAGTTAAAATGAAGCTTCAGATTTTCCAATAATGGATGTCTTTATTCTGTTGCAAACATGTTTTTTCAAGCTAAGACAACGATCTAAAATGAGTTGCCAATTGCCCTGACTATATTTAACATAACTCCAGCCCCCAAACACCCATCCCACCCCTCACAAACACACATGGGCGGCCATTACATGCGCACAAGGGTCCATTTTCTATACGCTCTTTAATATCCCTCCTAATCGTTTCTAGTGATTCAGATCAAGAGCTCTTATTCTTTGTCATATAGTGGAGCAGATGTCAACGCTAGGTAGAGGATCTATAAGAGTCAGATCTGCTTATAATGTTTATTCAAGTCGTACATTATTTTCTCAACACATAGCGGGGTCCAAAGTTTAGTTATCGGTGAAGGATCTAATTTCTTCCAGGCTGCTGCTGTTAAATGTTTGGCAGCCGATAATAAATGATTCACCAGGAACTTCATTACTTTATTCATACCTTTCGTAAAAAGCTCCATCTGATGTGGTCAAGTGCCTTTTCAGTGTCTAGCATGAACACGGGGGCCAGGATCTTTTCCCTGTTAACATTCTAGTACTTGAGCCACCCTTCTAATATGCTCATGTGTCTGCCTATATCGGATGCACCATGATTGGTCTGCCTTTACTAGTCCTGGAAGATATTTGCCTGGCCTTTTAGCAAGCACCTTGATAAATATCTTTACATGCATATTTAAAAGGGAAATCGGCCTGTAGGACATGCAGTCTCTTAGGTCTGTCAGTGACTTGGGAATTAAACTGATGTCTGCTTCCCATATGACCGGAGTGTCTCCATTGTCCATTCCAAAAGAGTTGTAGAGCAACTTCAACTATGGTGCCAGCGTTCCTTCCATCCCTTTGTAGAATGCAGCCGTGAGCCCATGTGGTCCTCATGAACTACCCACTTTAATGAAACTGATCTGTCTGTGGCGTCCGCCCCTCCCATTTCTCCTGACACTGGGGGAAACTCATTCCCCAGAATGCAGTCAATGGGCATTTGGGGACTAACTATGACCTTTCTCTAGGTCACCTTCCCATCACACTCTAGGGACACCAGGGCCATAGGGCATAACAAGTCCTGCCCACGGGCTGGAATCACTCTACACACCTTGCTAGTGTACTGCTCTGGGGAGGCTAATTCTTCCTCAACCATGGTCCTGCCAGCCCCAATATCCCTCAGAGCAGTGGTTTGGACACAATTCACTCCCAGCTGTTGGAAGTGATGGCTATCACCCTCAGGGATCACCAACTCACCCTCTGCGTCTATCTCCGAGCTGAGGGAGATCATGGGATGTTCTATGACCTTCCCCTGGGAACTACCTCCCCCTAAGCCTACATGGGCCACCCCTGTATAATCCCACCAGTGGGTAGGTTCTTTGGACAGACAGAATACCCCTTATGTCCTAGTTGGGAACAGTCAACGTAGCAGAGTTGAAAGTGCGGCGCCCAGGATCACCGCTCACCAGAACCTCCCTCCTTCTTTTCAGTAGGAACATGGGAAACCTTTCCTCCCCCTCTACTCTGGGACCTGTCTAGGTCTCTCCGGACCTCCCCTCACTCTGTTGGGAGGAACCTGAACCACCCTTCTAGGGGTCGCACCAATAACCTTTCTGGACACTCTAATGCTGTCCCAGATGTAAAACATATATCAAGCATGTGCTACTTCAAATTCAAGTTGCACAGCCCTGAGTAATCATCTGCTTTGCTGCCCCTTACCCAGCCCTTCAGTGCCTTACCAGTATAGTCTAAACAGTCAACCCAGCTCTGTGTGGATAGCTTGTGTCTAACCCTGAACCTCTGTTGGTAATTCTCGAGTGTTAGCCCAAACGTACTGGTCAAGATGGTCTTTAGTGTAGCATGCCGGGGTCCCCACATCTAGTGTAAGAAGAGTGCCCTCCCCCTGTGGGCATGTACCTCCGTAGACTCCCACTCAGAACTCGTCTGGGATCTTGTGCACTCTTAAAGCCACTTCATAGGCTGCAAACCACTGGTCCACATCATCCCCCACAACATAACTGGGCACCAAATCCTTAGGTACCCTGATCTTTGACTCACGCGACGACACTGCAGGTATGCTGCCACCATTACTGTTACGGGACTCCACTTATAGGGCTCTGATATCTAACTCTCTGAGGTTGAGCTCATGTGCAAGTTTCCTTCCCTCCAGAGTCATCATCCACTCCTCTAGAGCTTGTGGTTTCTCCAGCTTTAGCTGTACAAGCTCCAGTCTTAACTTTCTTTCCTCCCTCCTGTCCTCCAATTCTGCTGGGGACAGGTTCCTGGAAGAGACACTGCTCCCTGCATTGGGAACACCCCGCTCCTAGCAAGTTGTGGGCCCTCCCCTCAGGCAGGTCTAGAGCTCTCTCAGACTCCAGAATAAGGTCACTCTCCTCCTCAGGATTTCAGGCTCATCCTCCTGTGGGCCCTCCTCCTCTTCAACATGGACCTCTGCCAAAGCTCTCAAAGCTCCACCTTTCTCTTGAAGCCTTTCATGAAGACTTGAAATTCATCTGAGCCACAGTATAAGACTCTAACTGGGCCAGATCAAACTCCTCTACTGCAGGTGCAGGTAGTGTGGCTACTTCCCCAAAGGTAGACTTATTGAAGCACAAGCATTACAAAGGTCAACCAGGGAGAATTGAAAAAATAAAATAGAAATGGTCTGCATGCAGAGTAGTAGTAAACAGTGGGTTACTGTATGATATTGCACAAACAGAAGTCCTATCCTCACTGCTGATCACCAATGTTAGAAATGGGATATCTGCTTGACTAAGGTACACATCTAGGCCAGCTAGGCAGCACCCACCGTTATAGTCAGGGTAAGCCAAATACACAACTAAGATAAGCTGTGCTCACCCTCTGGTAGCTTGGCACAGAGCCGTTAGGCTTTTCTAAAGAGGCAAGGTGTAAAGTATTTGTCCAACACACACACACACATACACACACACACAGTAACACAATGAATATATCACAAAAAGACTCCACACAGGTTTATAAAAATTGGTTATTGTATTATAAACAAAACAAGACAAAACAATACAAATATAATGTATACTATTCAATTTATCACATTAAATGGCCACGGTAATCACAGTGCTAAACAGAACACGTTTTGCAGTCATTTGGGTAAACCCAGTGCTAGTAGCATGTACGATCGTGTGGTTACTGAGAAGTATTACTTCCTCACTGTGGCAGGGCAAGGCAGTGTGCAAAACGATACCAAAGGTTCATTGTTATACGGGTCCCTCCTAGAACGGGGAAATTCAACAAAAGGCGAACCGCCTGCAAACGTACTGGTCCGTCATTGGCACCTCAGGGGTCCGACTTCTCAGTACATTAACTTTTAATTGAGTGTGGCCTGCGTTGACGGCCCATCTGGGTCACAACAGCATGCGTGTCAACGGCTGACGAACCTTGCACCCTTGGACATGCACCTGGTCACCAGGTCAACGCGTTGCAGTAGAGGCACGCTGGAAGGCACTGCAGCTTCTGGGAGTGCAGCCGTGACTGAGATCGGCACAGCCAGTACAACTTGAACCTCGTAGACAAATCTGGTTGTAGGAAAGTAGAGAGCTGAGTCCTCAGCAAAGGGGAAGCGGTGGTCTTTGTGCTAAGATCGTGGTGGCATTCGGCTCTCAAGCTGATCCATGTCAAAACCCAGTTGCCAGACTCACCAGCTACGGAGCCCCATGGCAGTGGACATGAGTGAGGGTCTTTGATGATCCTGAGACCTCCTGAACAGGTACAAGCCCTTGGAGAACACTTGTAGTTCAGCATAACACAAAGGCAGCAGCCAGCACACCAGGGCAGGTTGCAAAGTGGCAGTCCCTCCCGCAGATTAGCAAACAGCAGGCCAAAACAGCAGAGAAGTTATCAAAGAGGTATTCGTTTCTGGGAGCACAGCAGTCCTTTTGCGGTTTCAACAAAGTGACTGATTTGTAGGGGTCAGAGACCCAGTACTTATACCCAAAAGTGCCTTTGATGTAGGGGTGACTTCAAAATAACTCTCTGAAGTGCACAAGGATCCATTTCAACCGAGTCCTGTCTGCCAGGCTAAACCTGGAATGGATAAATCAGTGCGTTGTGTGAGGAAATGACACAGCCTATTCAGATGTAAGTGTGAGCCACCTCTCCCCCTTCCTGCACAAGAAGGTTATCAGAATGCAGATGAGTTCTGTCACATCCAGCCCTTCCTGTGTTTGGGGTGTCTAATGAGAATGCACTATGTGTAGCTGTCACCCAGCCCAGACGTGTATGGGAGACAGACTGTCAGGCACAAAGAGCAGTAAGTATAGAGAAATGTCCACTTTCTAAAAGTTGCAAAAAAGGGACATGGGTTGGGCCAATAATACGTCAGCAAAGCTAGGCCACTGGAAACTAACACAGAGATACATGTGCCAATGCTAACAATCCTTTCACAAGATCAATGCTTCACTTTGTGGTCACGCAAGTGTATTACTGCGATCACCATTTCATTTTAGTAAAAAAACATTCAATAATTGTTTTTGCAAACAATCATAGAGAGCGGGCCCACAAACATGCATAAGAAAACAATACATCAACTTTTTTCTTTGATGTTACTTACCCGCATAACACACATAACATTTAACAAACATACCAATATCGCAAGTGGTTCACACATAAAAAAACACATAACAATAAATTGTAAAAGAGACATCATTGGTATACAGGGAAAAAGTTGACCGAATGTCAAAATAGATATATCCCTGTTAGCAGGTAGACTTCCTAGAAATTGTGCATGTATCTAGTTATGGCCCAATAAGCAGGAGCTAGCAGTATGGGAGAAAGTTATGAAAGCTCGAGTTGGGCATTCAAATTCAGAACTGGAGTACACTTGTCGATTGCGTTGCTATACAATTTATTGTTATGGGATTTTTTGTGAACCACATGTGATATTGATATGCTTTGTTAAATGTTATGTGGGTGATTAACATCAAAGAAAAAAGTTGATGTACTGTTTTGTTATGCATGTTTTTGGGTCCAAGGTCTATGACTAGTGAATGTTTTTCAACTAAAAGGAAAATAAATGGTGATCGCACTAATTCACTGGTGTGCCCACAAAGTGAAGCATTGATCTTGTGAAAGGATCATTAGCATTGTCACATGTATTTGTGCCACTTTCTAAAAGTAGCATTTCTAAAACAGTAATGTGAAATCCTGCTTCACCAGGAGGGAGGATTTGTCATTACTATTCTAAACATATCAAACATGAAAAGACTTCCCCTTTCTCATAAGGAATTAAAAGTGTATAAGAGAATTCCCAATGCTAACATATGAAAGGAGTAGGCCTCACAGTAGTTAGAAACAAAATAGGCTGTCACTACCAGGACATGAAAAACATAAAAGTACATGCCCTATTGTATACTGCATAGCACCCTGCCTTTAGCGCTAAGTGCAGCATACCTATGGGGTGACTTATGTAATAAAAGGGGAGTTTAAGGCTTTGCAAGTAGGTTTTAAATGTCAAGGCGAAGTGGCAGTAAACTACGCACACAGGTCCTGCAATGGCAGTTTGTAAAGGCTGCTTCTGTGGATGGCACAATGAGTGCTGCAGCCCACTAACAACATTTAAGTTACAGGCCCTGTGTATAGGGTGTATCATCTTACAAGGGACTTGCAAGTAAATTAAATACGTCAATCAGGTATACACCATTTACACACATTTTTAGGTCTCGCCTATTATATCCCGCAGGGATAAATAGGCGAGATTATAGTAAGCGGAAAAGAAAAGTCTACCTAGCCTGCGGATCGCGTACAGTTCATGTGAGCTATGCACATGCACAGAGCCAGCCCCATCACATACCACCATTTGTCTGTGGCTCGGCATCAGACTTCAAAGGCTGCCGCTCCCCGCGTGCACATCGCACACCAACATTAGTCTGAGCCTTTGCATCAGACTTCAAAGGAATGCGCTCCCGCTCCCCCGCCCCCGCCCCCCCCCCCGCCACAGCAATGCCAAGAGCTTGTTTTTTTTGACATCTATTTCGCGGGGAAGCCGTGTTTTATTCGGCGTTCTCTGCACCTTTCTCGGTTTTTTTTCTGGACGAAAGTGAAAGCCTACCGTGCTTGTTTACAGTAGCCTTGCTCCTCAAATGCTGTTGCTGTGTTGCCATCTCTCTAGGGACACTCAGCTTGAAAACACTCGACTTGCTAGCTGCAATGCTACATCCGCTATGCTTTGCCTCTAGTAAATAAAACAGGAGTAGGGTACCCGTCAACCGTGTTGGGATTGGGGTGTAATGGTGTAAGAACAACAATGTCCCAACTGGTATTAAGTAAAGACAATTAGTAAAGATATGTAAAAGCATTATCTAAAAGGAAACAAGGAGACTCTATATAATTCTGACAAGTGCTAAAAGCATCATTTTATGTATAAAAGTTTTTTGGGAAAGGAAACACAATTATAGTTTACAGTTATAGCAGCACTGCAGTATATAAATCACAACAACTGAAAAAACAACCCAAATTGTACGTGGTGCTCTAGGTGTAACAGTGAAAACCAATATAGCGACGCAGGTGACAATGTGAAACAGCGTGAATGGCGCAAAGTGACTAGTGAATAATTATACAGTGTATTCATTGATATACGGCGTTCCAGATAGATTAGGAGTTCATTTCAGAAGTGTTCAATGTGTTCAACCGCTTCGTATCTCGTGCCTATATTTGCGCTGAAAAGGTCGACGGCGTATCGATCCAGGTTACTACAGGATCTTCATCAGGACTGGGTCGTGGGCAGTGCTGGGGGCCGTTTAACTGGCAATCAATCACCAGTTGACAACAATAACCAAGAGGTATGTTCAGCTTCTGGTTCAGGAATAGCAGAAGTAGCTCGAGCAGTTAGTTCCGAAGTGCAAAGGGACTTCTTGGTCCGGGTTCGAGTAGTAGAGTCCCGTGGCAATCCCGGGTAAAAGTGGCTTCAATGTGGCCGATCACAAGCGTGCTCAGTTAGCTGTGAGTAAATCCGGGTCAGAGATATCGAGTCACTTGTAGATCTATTGTTGTCAACCGGCGATTGAAATGAACTCCTAATCTATCTGGAACCGCCGTATATCAATGAATACACTGTATAATTATTCACTAGTCACTTTGCGCCATTCACGCTGTTTCACATTGTCACCTGCGTCGCTATATTGGTTTTCACTGTTACACCTAGAGCACCACGTACAATTTGGGTTGTTTTTTCAGTTGTTGTGATTTATATACTGCAGTGCTGCTATAACTGTAAACTATAATTTTGTTTCCTTTCCAAAAAAACTTTTATACATAAAATGATGCTTTTAGCACTTGTCAGAATTATATAGAGTCTCCTTGTTTCCTTTTAGATAATGCTTTGCCTCTAGACACGTTGATCCCTCCCAGACTGTGCTGACTCTGTCCCTCCTGATTCTGAAACTGACCAACGGAGTCACGACGTAGTCTCTTCTCTCTGTCTTATGATGTCTGCCCTGCCACCATTTACTTTGGACCCTCACCCTCACATCCCCTCACCCTCACCCTCACACCCCTTCACCCTCACCCTCACACCCCCCCACCCTCACCCCCTCACCCCCTCATCCACCTCCTCACCCTCATACCCCCTCAATCTCACACCCCATCACCCTCACACCCCCTCATCCTCACCCTCACACACCCTCACCTTCACACACCCTCACTCTCACTCTCACTCACCCTCTCACCCTCACACACCCTCTCACCCTCACACAGCCTCTCACCCCCTCTCACCCTCACACCCCCTCACCCTCACATCCCCTCACCCTCACATCCCCTGACCCTCCCTCGGATCCCCTCACCCTCACACCCCTCACTCACCCTCTCATCCACCCTACCACCCTCTCACCCACCCTCTCACCCTCACACACCCTCTCACCCTCACACACCCTTTCACCCTCACACCCCCTCACCCTCACACCCCCTCACCCTCACCCCCTGACACCCCCACACACCCTCACACCCCCACTCCCCCTCACCCTCACCCTCCCATCCTGTCACACACCCTCACCCTCACCCTCTCACCCTCACACACCCTCTCACCCTCACAAACCCTCTCACCCTCACACACCCTCTCACTCTTACACCCCCCTCACCCTCCAACCCCCTCACCCTCACACCCTCTCACCCTCACACACACCCTCACCCTCACACCCCCTCACACACCTCCTCACCCTCATACCCCCTCAATCTCACACCCCATCACCCTCACACCCCCTCATCCTCACCCTCACACACCCTCACCTTCACACACCCTCACTCTCACTCACCCTCTCACCCTCACACACCCTCTCACCCTCACACAGCCTCTCACCCCCTCTCACCCTCACACCCCCTCACCCTCACATCCCCTCACCCTCCCTCGGATCCCCTCACCCTCACACCCCCTCACTCACCCCCTCATCCACCCTACCACCCTCTCACCCACCCTCACACACCCTCTCACCCTCACACACCCTTTCACCCTCACACCCCCTCACCCTCACACCCTCACCCCCTGACACCCCACACACCCCCTCACCCTCACCCTCCCATCCTGTCACACACCCTCACCCTCTCACCCTCACACACCCTCTCACCCTCACAAACCCTCTCACCCTCACACACCCTCTCACTCTTACACCCCCCTTACCCTCCAACCCCCTCACCCTCACCCTCACACCCTCACACCCCCACACCCTCTCACCCTCACACACACCCTCACCCTCACACACCCTCACGCACACTCACCCTCACACCCCCATACCCTCACCTCCCTCACACCCCCTCATCCTCACACCCCCTCACCCTCACACCCCCTCACCCTCACACCCAGTCACCCTCACACCCAGTCACCCTCACACCCGTCACCATCACCCTCCCTCACCCTCACACCCTCACACCCACAGCCTCACACCCCCTTACCCTCACAACCCCATACCCTCACCCTAGCAACCCCACATCCTTACCCACCCTCACACCCCCTCCCCCTCACAGCCCCTCACCCTCACACCCCCACACCCTCGCACCCCTCACCATCACACACCCCTCCACCCTCACACACCCCTCACCCTCACACACCCCCTCACACCCCCTCACCCTCACTCCCCCTCACACCCCCTCACCATCACACACCCCTCCACCCTCACACACCCCTCACCCTCACACACCCCCTCACACTCCCTTACACCCACTCACCCTCACACACCCTTAGTCACCCTCACACACCCTCACTCACCCTCACACCCCACACTCACCCTCACACCCCTTCACCCTCACACACACTCACCCTCACACACCCTCAACCCCTCTCACCCTCACACACCCTCACTCACCCCACAACCTCACTCTCACACACCCTCACACATTCTCACTCTCACCCCCTCACCCTCACATCCCCTCACCCTCACACACTCCCTCACTCACACCCCTCACCCTCACACCCCCTCACCCTCACACCCCCTCACCCTCACACCCCCTCACCCTCACATCCCCTCACCCACATCCCCTCACCCTCATGCCCTCACCCCCCTCACCCTCACCCCCCCTCACCCACACACCCTCACCCTCACACCCTCACACCCCCTCACACTCCCTCACCCTCACACCCCCTCACCCTCACACCCCCTCACTCTCCCTCACACACACACACCCTCACCAGCATAGCATAATAAAACATAGCATAGCATAACAAAACAAAGCATAGGATAGGATAGCAAAACAAAACATAGCATAACAAAACAAAACATAGCATAGCATAACACAACTAAACAAAGCATAGCATAACAAAACACAACAAAACATAGCATAGCATAACAAAACATAGCATAACAAAACAAAGCATAGCATAACATAACAAAGCATAGCAAAACAAAACAGCATGGTAGAACAAAACATAGCATAGCATAACAAAACACAACAAAACATAGCAGAACAAAACATAGCATAACATAACAAAACATAGCATAACATAACATAAAACAGAGCATAGCATAACAAAACATAGCAAAACACAACAAAACATAGCATAGCATAGCATAACAAAACACAACAAAACATAGCATACATAACAAAACATAGCATACATAGCAAAACATAGCATAGCATAACAAAACACAACAAAACACAGCATAGCATAACAAAACACAACATAGCTTAGCATAACAAAACAAAGCTTAGCATAGCATAACAAAACATAGCATAACAAAGCATAGCATAACAAAACAGCATAGCAAAACAAAGCATAGCATAATAAAACACAACAAAACATAACATAGCATAACAAAACATAGCATAGCATAACAAAGCATAGCATAGCAAAACACAACAAAACATAGCATAGCATAACAAAACAAAGCGTAGGATAGCAAAACTAAACATAGCATAGCATAACAAAACAAAACATAGGATAGCAAAACAAAACATAGCATAACATAACAAAACATAGCATAACAAAACACAACACATAGCATAACAAAACATAGCAAAACACAACAAAACATAGCATATTAAAACAAAACATATAAGAGCATAGCAAAACATAGCAAACCAAACACAACAAAACATAGCATAGCATAACAAAACATAGCATAGCAAAACAAAGCATAGCATAATAAAACACAACAAAACATAGAATAGCATAACAAAACAATGTATAGCATAACAAAGCATAGCATAGCAAACCATGGCATAGCATAACAAAACATAGCATAGCATAACAAAACACAGCATAGCATAACAAAACACAGCATAGCATAACATAACAAATCAAAGCATAGGATAGCAAAACATAGCATAGCATAACAAAACCAAACATAGGATAGCAAAACAAAACACAGCATAGCATACAGCATTGCTCCGCACCACCACAGCATCACTCAGGGGCACCACAACATCACTATGTGCTACCACAGCATCATTGAACACCACAGCATCACTTGTTCGCCATCACCACATCACTCAGCGCCACCACAGCATCAATCTGTGCAACGATTCAAGAACACCTGGTTTAAATATGTTCTCTCAATGTTTCAAGCGTTATTACAAATGTAACAAAAAGACATTCTGTTCTTGGATTTTCGTCACAATAAAATACACTGAACATAATCTTCACAAAAGTTATTTACAAAACTTTAAGCTATTGCCATTATAAATTACAAGAATTTTTGTTTAAGTATTAATTATTGAAAAACATTAAAAGCCATTGTTATTTGTAATATCAATACATGTAAGTCACGTAAATACAACACATATTGCATTACAAATGCTATAGGTGTTACATTTGCGAAAGGTATAACTATTGGCATTTTAAATGACAAAGCTATTAATTTCGCTATTTTCAAAAACAAAACATATATAAAAATATTGTCATTTACAATACCAATAGCTCAAACGTTCCTAATGCGAGACCTATTGCATTGCAAATGCTTGTTAGGGAAGCAGCACATGCACTTTAACACTGGTTAGCACTGGTAACAAACTCAGAATCCTAAGGACAACAAAAAGAATTCAGTAAAAAGAGGAGGAGGAAGCCAAAAGGCTTGTGGTGACCCTTCAGAGAGGGCCATTTTCCAACATCAGGTTATTCATGTCTTGCTTGATCTGTGATATGTCAATGCCCAGTTCTGATTTTACCCTATTAAGACCTTCTGGTGAATTTACCAAAGTCTCTTTTAAGGTCTGCTAATCAAGCCAGTCGATCTTATTTTGAGAGAGGGGATACATCTGTGGAGGCCATGGCTGCAAGTCTATCTTGTCTTCTTCTGGTCTCTGAGACGTATCTGAATGAATCAACTGGGTGACAAAAGAGTACAACTTTGTAGTTTGCTGTCCACAGGCGCCCCTTGCTCGTGAACATTCTTATGATGACTGTCTTGCGCTGCCCGTTGACAGTTGCTCTTGGTGTTATGTGACAGCTGGGGCTTGGTCCGCGCTGCGCTTTGTCTGTGGGATCTTACCTTTTGGAACTTCAATACACCTGCTTACTCAACTGGACGCTTCCTGTCATTCCTACATTCTTATTGGCGACCAGCTTCAAGAACCAAGATCCCACACAGCACCCTCGCCACTCGTGCAGGACATTTCTCAATCACAGAGGCTTGGGGTTCTCCGACGGTCCTCCGTAAATTCTCAGCATTCCTGCTCATGAGATGATGTTTCCCAACTCACTTTTCCAACCCTCGTCCTGTCCTTGGACTTCAAGCATGTGGGCATCTGCTGTCAGTGCGGATTGAAGAAGCTTCATCATTTCTCCAGCTTTCCGGCTCTCTCCTGTCAGGAGATTCACCCGGAACTCATTTTCCCTCCCTACACATTGTTTGAAGATGTCTTCCAGGAAAACAATGCCTTCCGTCATTGCTTTACCAGTTTAGCACCGCAGGCACCACTGACAGCTGTGTGCGTTTCTAGTCGCGCAGCATAGATCTGTCCGTCTCTCCTGAGGTGCCACATGTTTTCAGCCTCACGCTGTTACCAACAACAAGGGCCCCTTATATGCTGTTCACTCTCCTTCAGGTATTTGCATTTGTATTTATTTATACTTATAAAGCGCCTATCACCCACGGTCTCTAAGCGCTAGGATGTTAACACAGTTCAAAATACAAATGCACTGCAGAGTCTGACAGCAGGAGGGAAAAAAAAGAATTCAGGCACCAGGCAACCAAAAAGAGGCCTCAGGTAGAGCTAACCATAGGCTTCTCTAAATAGCACAGTTTTCAAGCCCTTCCTAAATGGTAGGAGCCTGGCTTCTTTGCGGAGAGTTTCAGGTAGTTTATTCCAGAGTTTGGGAGCAACTACGGAAAAGGTTCGGCCACCCAGTCTAGTTCCCTTAAACCGTGGGCAGACTAAGTGACTTGAGTGTGATGAACAGAGCAAACGACTGGGTGCATAGACCTTAAGACGGTCCCTGATATATTCTGGGACTATACCATACTGTGCTTTATGTACAATACATAAAGCCTTGAAATCAATTCGTTGTTTCAATGGGAGCCAATGCAGCTGCTTCAGTATTGGTTTAGCTTCTAGGTAGCATGTATATTAACCTTGCAGCATTATTCATGTCAACCTGAAGTTTTTTGAGGAGTACCTCAAGTAGTCCGAGGTATACTGCGTTTCCATAGTCTAACCGGGAGAGAATAAGCGCGGTCACCACAGTCTGTCTCGTTGATACAGACAGCAGATGTACCAGCTTCCAGAGCTGCCGCATTAAGCCAACACAGCTCCCAACTACTGCTGAAACTTGCTGCTCTAATGCCCAGACTCTTAACTACAGGTACTGGAGAGGGCACTGTGCCTAGCTCTACAGGCCAGCAACAACTAGACAAGGGTGAAATCATTGCTGACAAAATCAGGACCTCCGTCTTATCTGGGTTTATCTTCAAAGAGTTGAAGGTCATCTAATTAGTGATAAACCGGAGGATATTCTGGACATTGACCTGAGAGGAAGCAGTATTGTCAATACGGACGATTAATTGTGTGTCGTCCGCATAGTTAAAAACTTGATAGTCCAATTTGGATAATGCCTGAATCAGTGGCTGTAGATAAATATTGAATAGAAGGGGGGATAGAGCTGAGCCCTGAGGTATCGCCCATCCTAACCCACCGGCCTTCGATGTGAATTCTCCCATCCAAACTCTCTGAGAACAATCAACCAAAAAGGAGGAAATCCAGCGGAGAGCAGTCCCCAGCACTCCCAGCCGGCCGACACAGGACACCAATTTATCATGGTCCACCGTGTTGAACGCGGCTGAGAGATCTAGGAGGATAAGGGCCGATGGAACCTTCCTGTCTGCTGCACAGCGCAGATCATCTAATACTGACAGCATCACCAATTCCGTGCTATTGTGTGCACGAAAGCCAGCTTGTCTGGAATGAAGAGGGTTATTGTCTCCTATATACGATGAAAGGGCGCAGAGCACATGTTGCTCCAAGATTCTAGCCATGAAAGGGAGCTGAGAAATCGGTCGAAAGTTTTTTGGATTTTTTGCATCTGCTCCCGCCTTCTTAAGCAGGGGGGTAACTAGAGCTTCCTTAAGTTTAGATGGAACTATCCCCCCTGGCTAATGATGTATTTAATATAGATAGTACATCTCCTTCAAGAACAGGCATAATAGATTGAAATACTTTGGGGGGGGGCAAGGATCTTCGGCGAGCCAGATTTAATTTTAGGTTTAAAGTATTTTATTGCATTTCCATAAACAAGAAAAACAGGACAAACAAGGAATACAATTGTCATGGTGAATATTCGCTCAAGCTCCCCTCCATATCACTATCTAAAAATCACAGATCGGTATCAACCCATTCGCAGAGCCATAGTTGTCCGTAAAAGGTCTGAGACGACTTATTCCAGAGCCAACAACCCCCCCAAATCCCCCCTCCCTCACCCTCCCCCCAAACCCCTCCCTCCCCACCCTCACCCTTCGTGCCTGTGCAAATGTCTCACATGTCTCACACTTTCGCAGAATAGCCATGTCCTCCAACGTACCCACACTCTATTTCGATTATGCAATTGGGTTCGTGAGTCGCAGCAGCCTAAGATAGCGTGGGCAGGTAACCTCCTTGAACTCCGATTGCAGTAGGGTTATAAAAGGCTGCCACAGTTCGTCAAATCTATCCACCTCCCCTGCCACCGTGAGAGACAGTTTCTCCATCCCCAAAACGTGCCATAACCGGTGCAGCCAGCCAACGGAGCTAGGGAGGGTGGTGGTACGCCAATAAATGAGTATGTTCTGGATCGCCGAGCCCAAAGCGATCGCTATCTGTCTGCCCTTCCTCGATCGCAAAGGGTACATCAACCCATTGGGCAACCCCAATAAAACATAAGCAGGGAGGCGAGGCAATTCAATGCCAAAGCACTGGTCTATTTCGTCTAAGACTTCTCTCCAGTACTGGTCCAGCAGCGGACAGTCCCACAAAACATGCGTAAGCGTGCCTATTTGCCCACAGTTGCGCCAACAGGTGTCCGGGACATGACGATTCATTTCGTGTAACCTCTGGGGTGTGTAATACCAGTACGTGGAAATCTTAGTGAAGGTCTCTGTGAGCCCGGTGTGGTATGCAGAGTGGCGCGCCCTGTAGGAGATGTCATCCCATTCCCTATGACTCAATTCCCTCCCCAGCTCTCGTTCCCAGCGAGCCCTCCCGGGACTATAGATGTGGTAAGGGGGGGGTTGCAGGAGTCGATATAGGTCAGATATAAGCTTGGCGTCCGAGGAGCGCGTTGCTAGCCATAGCTCGTACTGGGTAAGTTTCCGATCGGCCAGCTCCCGTACCTGCGGCTGAAGCGCCCAATGGCGCACTTGCAAATAGCGCAATCGCTCAGTCTCAGGTAGGTGATATTCCCGACGAAGGTCTTCGAACGGCACGGCCCCTTCAGGGCCATAGATATGGAACAGTGCGCAGCATCGAGCCGCCCGCCAAAGCGAGAACGCTCCGGGTTCCGTTCCAGGATGAAAGTCCGGATTCCCCACCAACGGAGTAAGCGGTGACGGGAAGGAGGTAAGGTCCTGTTTAAGATTCACCGCGTCCCAGACCCGGAGCGGGACCTGGGTGACAAAGGACGCGTAGAGATTGGGGGGTCGGTGAGGTCTGCGAAGGAAGGGCACCTCCTGGAGAGTCCTCCCCGCCACCGCCTGATCCTGGAACAACCAGTGCCTATCAGACTCCCACTTGCTCCACTCAACCAGGTACCGCAGCTGCGCTGCCTGAAAATACTTGTGGAGGTCCGGAATCCCAAGACATGTTGACAGGGACCTCTTGAGTCTGGGTTTACGGCCCTGCCAGACAAACCGTGCGATATCGGTCTGAGCCCGACGTATCCACCGCTTCGGCGGCTGGAGTGGTAGGGCCCGGAATAGGTACAGTACCTGCGGCAAGAGGGTCATCTTGACCGCGGCGACCCGTCCCAATAAGGACAATGTACCTTTGCTCCAACGGAGCAGTTCCTCCTTCAGTTTCTTGCCCAAGGCCGCGTAGTTAGCGGTAACCATGGCAGGCAGAGAGGGCGCCAGCAGTACCCCAAGGTATGGGATCAGACCCCTAGACCATTGCATGGGGAAGGCACTCTGCAGCTCACGCCGCGTGGCGGAGGCGAGCGAGATGTCAAGGGCTGCAGACTTTCGGATATTCATTTTAAAACCCGCCACCGCAGCGAAGGCGTCCAACTCAGCAATGCAAGCGGGGAGCGATTCCCTCGGGTTATCAAGCATGAGAATCACATCGTCCGCGTACAAACTGATAGTGTGGATGTAGCCCCCCATCCGGACGCCGGTCACCTCCGGGTTGCACCGAATCTTCTGGGCAAAAGGCTCCATGTAGAGAGCGAAGAGCAGGGGGGAAAGTGGGCACCCCTGTCTGGTCCCTCTTTCTATCGTGAACCGGTCAGAGTTGCATCCATTCACCCTCACCACCGCCGTAGGAGATTTGTAACAATTAAATATGAGGGTGCGGAACTTCTCTCCTATACCGAATTTGCTAAGTACGCGCTCCAGGAATGGCCAGTGCACCCGGTCGAACGCCTTCTCCGCGTCAACCGAGAGCAGCATGCGCTCTCCGGGGATACGGGAGGCCTTCTCCAGGACGTGGATGACTCGGCAGGTGTGGTGCCAAACGCGCCGCCAGAATCCCGGTGTAGAGCTTGAGGTCCACATTGAGTAGCGAGATCGGCCGGTAAGAGGCACATTCTGCCCGGTCCTTCCCAGGCTTAGGGATGACTGTCACCGTGGCCCGCAGGAGATCTGGGGGGATAGCCCCAGGCTCGGCAAACGAGCTAAAAAGCCGCGTCAACAGCGGCGCCAGCTCCAGGCAAAACACCTTATAAAAAAGTGGGGTGTAGCCGTCGGGACCCGGGGCCTTCCCATGCCTGAGGCGGGAGATAGCGCTAATCACTTCCTCCGGTCGGATATCTCGCTCCAGGTATTCCGCCTGCTCCGGTGTGAGAACAGGGAGGTTGACCGATGCAAGGTAATCGGTCCCAGCTTGGACGGAGGGGGCATCACTTGCATACAGGTCGGCATAGTAACGGCGGAATCCGTCTGCAATCTGGAGGTCGTCCGCGGCCAATAGACCGTCAGAGGTAGACAACTCCGTAACCCGCTGGCGCAGACGTTGCACCCGAAGTCTATTCGCCAGCAGGCGGCCGCAGCGGTCACCCCCGGTGTAGTACGCATGTTTCATGCGCAGCGCCGCATATTCCGCCCTATCCATATCGAGCGCGGAGAGTGACTTCCGGGCCGCTTTGAGTTGTCTCCATACCCGGGGGGCCCCCGTCCTCCGATGCATCTGTTCTAATTCCCGCACGGTGTCCGTTAGCTCGTCCCTCTTCTTTTGGCGGTCTTTATTCTCCGCTGAGGATATGGCGATGAATTCCCCCCGCAGCACCGCCTTCAGGGCAGCCCACTGCGTCGCCCGAGAGGTATCATCATTCTCATTGTGTTCCCGGAACCCCGCAATTGCAGCGCGCACCTGTTTCAGTACCGCTGGTTTGTGCAACAGGGTGTCCCGGAGGCGCCAGACCCCTCGGGACCGAGGCTCTGGCGGCAGTCGGAAAGATCCTGTCACCGGAGCGTGATCAGACAGGGAGAGGACCCCTATCTCAGAAGCGGACACCAAGTCTGCCATCGGTCCCGTGACCAGGAGATAGTCCAGCCTCGCATATGTCCTATGTGCATGGGAATAATAGGAATAGGCCTGCGTAGCGGGGTGGAGGCGTCGCCAAAGATCGTGCATGTCCAGATCCTTGAGGTGGGAGGTACTCAGCCGCGAAAACTCACCTGTGTGTGGGTGGCGCTGTATGGACCTGTCCAGGGAAGAGTCAAAGACCATATTCAGGTCGCCCCCAATGATTATGTGCCTATCTGGGGTAGTTGCGATATCTTCTAGGGCAGACTGCAAAAACTGGTCTCGACGGTCATTGGTGCTATACACGGAGCTCACAGTGAACAGAAATCCCCCTAGCCTAACCCTGTATGCCAGGAGCCTCCCCTTTTGCTCTGCGACTTTGGACAACACTTCCCCCTTAAACTTCCTGGACAGCAAGATAGCCACTCCCGCCGTTTTAGTAGCCCCAGAGGAGAAAAGCTGAACTGGAAACCTCGGGGACCGCAACCTGGGACAATCTCGGGCCAATAGGTGTGTTTCCTGCAATAGGCAGATGTCCGCCTGGGAGCTCTCAAGTAAGGACAGTATAGCTCTGCGTTTGACCGGATTATTTAACCCCTTGACATTAAGAGTGACAATTTTAAGAGCCATGGTAAAACATCAAAAAAGTGGTGGTAAGTGGGCCTGAAACATCAGAGGGACCAGTACAGGCCGGCAATATGGGACGGGGCAAAAGCCACGCACAGCTAGCACGACATCCCGCCCACTGGCCTAGCGGAGGAAGGACATGGCAGTAACAGCAACAAGAGATCAGAGCAGTAACCCAACATGAATTCTGAAACCCCTCCTGAGCAGACCCCACCCCGTCCCAGTGAGGCGACATGAGGACACAAGAAACACAGCATAAGACAAATGCAGCACAACCCGAACCCCGAATCCTTCCCACCCCAACTCCCCAAACAATCCCCGAACTCCCCAACCCCCCACATCCCCACCCCATGACCAAAGCCCTACCCACCTCCCCTCCCGCACTCTGCAGCATCAGCCCCAACTTTGCGGAAATCCCCAATGTCCCAGTCCAGCCCCTAGCGGGCAAGTCTGTGGTAAAGTGTCCGAGTGGACGTCCAGCCACCATCAGTGCCCCCCCAGATCCCCCATCCCCCCTGGAACCCTCAAACCTGCAAAGCCAGTGGTGCTAAGACGATCTCCCCCCGGATGATGCTCAGGCCGTCAAGGCCACGTCACTAGTCGATGTGGAGCCGGATACCTCCCGTATGGCGCTGTCCATTTCCGCCCTGATCGTGGGAGAGTCCGGGCGGGGAGGCGGGAGCGTGGTCCGGCGCCTTCGAACCGATTGCCAGCCCTCCCTAGAAGTGCGGCGGCGTGGCGTTGGTACATCATCATCCGCGGCAGTGATACCCAGCACTCCACACGTGTCCTGAAGGGACCTCATTTGATGCAGTGTGCCGTTCCACCGGAAAATAAGCCTGAAGGGGTGTCCCCAGGAATACTGCGTGTCGTGCTCTCTCAGAAAGTCCGTAGCAATCTTGAAGGACTTGCGCTTCTGCAACGTGATTGTGGACAGGTCCTGAAATAAAGCAATTTGGTGACCTCTGAAGCTCACCGGCTGTTTCTGACGTGCCTCGCGGAGGATCCGCTCCTTCAGAGGAAAATCCGGCAAAAAGGCTAAGATATCTGGGGGTGGCGCCGAGGCCCGGCGCGGGCGTCCAACTCTATGCGCCCTGTCGATTCTCACCGGAAAGTCTCCCGCTTCGCCCAGGATATCCCGAAACAGGTCCCGTAGGTAGTCCGTTACGTCTTCCCCCTCCTCCTGAGACGGAGCGCCTGGACCGATTCTCAAGATCCTCGGCGTGGGCCTGGAGGTCGATCTGTTGGTCCCGAAGCTGCAGTACTTCCTGTTGCAGGTGCGCGACCTCCTCGTCCCGGGAATGATTAGCGTCCTCCATGGTGGCGACCCGTTCACCAAGCGCGTCGACCTCTCTCCTCACCTCTCGGACCTCGCCAGCCACCTCCTGTTTCAACGTCTGAAAGTCCTCCCTGAGGGTGCTAAACAGCGACTCCAGAAAAGACCGGGTGACCGGGGGCTCACCCCCCTCCGCCCCACGAGAGCTGGCCGAAGGACTCGGCGTCGGCTGGGATCTGTCCTGTCTCGGGGCGCCTCTGCCCAGCATCTCCGGCAAGGTGCGGTCTCCTTTCTTGCCCCCTCTATTGCCTGACATCGCAGAGGTGGGGGTGCGTCGCAGAGAGAGGAACGTGAATGGGGCTGTGTTCCACGTGGGCCTCCGCAGCAAGTCAGTCCAGCGCAGCCCCGGGCCCCGGGGCAGCGTCCCACGCCCGGGCGCAGTAACCAATGCACCCCCGCAGGTAGTCGAGGAAGGGTAACTACCAACACCCAACTGCAATGCCCTCTTAAGGTACCCCCGCGTTCCAGGAGCAGATCAGCACGCTGTCTCTAGGCCATCGGCCGTGTCGTCACTCCTCTGCCACTGTCCGGGCGTGCTCCGCCGCCCCGGGAGACTCAACACCAGGTAGGCCCCCTCCAGGCCAGCACGCACCAGCCGACCAAGCGTCTGAGGGGCCCCAGGGGTGGCGCTCGGGCCCAAGAAGCCCGCCGGGGAGCGTGGGTCAGCAGCGCAGGTTCGGGGGTCAACGGCCTGGTGACGGGCAGGATCGCCGAATTTCGATGCGGCCCTCCGACTGGGCCCTGTGCAGGGACCTCCCACTTGCTGCTCGTAGATCTGTCTTGCCGGTCACGAACCGGCCGGGTAGGCAGAGGCGTCCCACCAGGTCCTCGTCCGGCCCGCCCCGCAGCCGGGGCCCACAAAAGAAGTCCGCCGGTGTCTCCGGCCTGCTAGGCCTCTCGGCCCCGCCAATCCCCGGGGCCGCGTAGCGCGGCTCACCAGCTCCTCCCCCAGTCAGGCGCGGGAGGCGCCGCTCCGCTGTGGTCGCCTCCTCCTCCCTCAAGGGCGCACCGGCGGTACAGGAGGGGGACTCAGCTGGGCCCCCGCTGGTCGGCGGCCCGGGAACTCACCACCGCCCCGGGGCACTGCGGGGCGGCCGCTCTACTTCCGCTCTGCCGCGTCCGAGCCGCAACGCCCGCCCGATCCAGGGGCCTGCGCAGCGAGACGTCGCTCTCCGCCTCCACGTCTCCGGAGGCTCCAGAACAGCTCTCACCGGGTTCACGGCCGCTTTCGCCCTC
Source organism: Lissotriton helveticus (assembly GCF_964261635.1). Lineage (NCBI taxonomy): Eukaryota > Metazoa > Chordata > Amphibia > Caudata > Salamandridae > Lissotriton > Lissotriton helveticus. The sequence continues at coordinate 742,515,600 of NC_136068.1, forward strand.
CCCTTCGCTCGATCCGGGGGAGATCAGCAGCGTAGGAAGGGTCAAGGGCCCCGGGGACTCAGGAGCTCACGGGAAGAGCGTCTTGTCAGCCCGCCATCTTGGCCACGCCCCCAGATTTAATTTTAGATGCAATACGAGAAAGGTCGTGAGGCTCAAGGGGGGGGAAAGTCCAGCAAGAGATTATTTTGTGGCATTCGCGGTTCTTCTTCTAGCGGTGGATCGGAGGTGAGGCAGGAGTTGTTTATATTAAGAATAATGTCCCTGACTTTGGTCAGGAAAAACTCTTGCATCTTCTCACACTCAGCCTGGTCGAAGTCTGAACTAGGTGCTTTAGGACAGCTTAGTTCTCTGAGGACTTTAAAGGATTCCTTTTGAATATCAGTTGCATCCTTAATCTTAGTTTCATAGTAGCTAGACTTACCTTTGGTCACAGATAATTTATAAAGTGCTAATTTAGCATCATATACAGATTTGGAAGCAGGATCCTTAAGATGCCTCCAAAGACGCTCAGCTTTACGGAGAGCTTGTTTTTCCGTTCTCAATACTAGTGTATACCGAGGTGCTCCCTTACTATTATCTGATAGTCTAATCCTTACTAACGGCACAGCATGATCAATCGTGACCAACATATCAGATACCAATTCTTTGTACATTAAATCCAAGTTGGTAGACAGATCCGGTAAATGTATAGAATCTACCAGAGCTCTGTTAGATTTAGCTTCTACAAAAGCCTATTTAAATTTGGATTCATCAAGTTTTAGCCATTTGCAATTCATTTTCCACCGAGCCGGACTATATTTCAAACGTTTGTCCAGAACCAGTGTACCGTTAATCAAAAAATGGTCAGACCAGCTACAAGGGCTGTTAACAAGCTGGATAGAATTTGAGGTGTTTGAGGTGCAAATCAAATCCAAGAAATTACCTTTATTGTGAGTGGGATGGTTTACAATCTGATGTAGCCCCATCGTAGTCATAAGGTCATCAAAATTACTGGCCAACAAATCTCTCGGGTTTTGATCCCAGTGATAGTTAAAATCACCAAGGACCAAAATTTGCTGATATTTAGAGCAAATGTTAAACATGATTTCATAAAACTGGTGATTAAAAAGGGGGGTCGGCAGTGGGGGGCGATAAACAATAATCACGGCTAGACAGGCAGACACAACTCCTAGTCTAATCCCTAAAATTTCTGCGCCATCAAGGCTTTCCTCAATGATTGTCTCTGTACTGTAAGTATCGCGGAAAAAGAGGGCTACCCCTCCCCCTCTTTTATTCTCCTGGCGATTGTATGCAAGAGCTCTAAATTGAGCGGGCAGGGAGGCTACAATGTCAGGCCCTGACCTCTCATTGATCCAGGTTTCTGTAAGTGCCACGAAATCGAGTTTCTCATCTTGTAGGAGTGAGAACACCTCGAGAGAGTGTTTTGCAAGGGAACGAGTGTTTAAAAGGCCAAAATGTAATTTAGATCTGGTCTCAACACAGGCCTTACCAGCCTTGCTCTCTAAACCTAGGTTTGACCCATCACCTTGTGGGGGATTGAGACCGTTCACTAGCAGGTTCTCTCGATGCAGTGATTCCATCACCGAGTCCTCCAGTGAGAGTGATGGTAAAGTTGAATGTATTAGGCACAGATCTTACCGATTATAGGTGGTAATTTGGCCAGGGATTTTGGCCACTGGACACGGCTGGGCACGGACGGGCTTTCCTTTGGCACTCCTTCGGCGCGCCCGCTGCGCGCATCCGCTGCGTGTCCGGGAAAGCATGGGAGTAAATGTTGGCAGAGGGTGGGAGGAGCCGCGTCCCTCCACACAATCGGCACGGCAGCCGTGGTGGACCGGGGAGCGGAAAACAACCTGCGCAAATCTGCGGTAAGCAATAATGAGACTGAATTAAAAAAAACGTTCGTCTCCCCACAGCTTTAAATGACAGTAAGTGAGCAGCAGTGCTTTAAAAAACTCTGGGATCGAGTCCTAAACTTTTACCAATTGTTGCCTGCACTCAATGCACGATTAGGCTGTGTGTAAGCCACTCGCTCGTGAGTGTCTGCCCCTTACAGTGTACAGGTACAGTGTTGGTACCATTTTTTTCCCCCAACTCGTGCTCCACTGCGTGTGTTTCTCATCACAGTGACACGCACACCAAATTTGTTATATTCAAGAATGGTAGTGTAAATTCGATTGTGAGTGTGTCTCACATATTTTCTGTATGTTTACACTTTGCCTTCACACGGTGACATGCACACTTTTATTGCCCTATGTAATGACATTGAGCGTGCACTTAACTACACGGTGACATGCACCCCTCTTCTTTTTTATACACATTATATTTGTGTATACATCCTTGAGAATTAATAATTCATTCAGAGAAGTATTTTGTTATATTTTCGCCTAGTTTTCAATTTACCATACAGTGTGATATTGGTAGTGTATTTTCTGTATTTGTCTGCCTACGCTCTCCCAGACACTATCTACAAATTGGCTTGTTATTTACATTCCTCTGTATCACAATGCAAGTAGTTCACCTGCCACCACCCTTTCTTGACTCACCCGGTGAACCGCCAATTACATGGAGTCATTGGCTAGATGCTTTTGAGACCTACTTAGATGCTATTGGAGCACACAGGTTTAGACCTGAAAGAAAAAAGTTTTTACTATTACATTCCGTAGGATGTGAGGGGAGGGCTACTCTTAAACACTTACCTGATGTAGTTGGTGAATAAAATGAAGATCTTGATGAATATCAGAGTACTATTAGAGAATTTGCCTCCAGATACGATGTGCAGCCAAGTATTGTTGTACTTAGGCACAAATTCCTCAAACATGCGCAGAAGAACGATGAGGATGTAGACACATACATCACTGCCCTTAGAAAAATGATCGCTGATTGCTAATTTGAAAACTTTAGTGAGCAATTGGTACAAGACCAAGTTATAAGCCAATGTTCTGATAGAACTATTAGACAAAAACTCCTGTCACTAGAGAACCATTCTCTTGAAGAGTCCATGCAAATTGCTAAAAGCATAGAAACTTCTCAGAATTCTGTCAAGGAATTTGAAAACAAGTCAGTTGAGGTTATTACCCCAGTACGCATTACTACATACAAAAAAAAAAGAGAAACCCCTCAGAACAGTTTTTTTTAGAAGAACAGACATATGCTTTAGGTGTGGTAATCCTGTCCATCCTAAAAACGGCAAACCATGTCCAGCAAAAAATGTGTTTTGCAGGTCTTGTGGGAAAGTTGGCCATTTTGATAAAGTGTGCCAGGGGCAAAAAAGAGATAATGTCAGAATAGGGCGTGTCAAAGACACTAGTGACAGTGATAATGAAGACCTCGTGTCTGAAATGAAAGACATGATTCTTGTTATCACGGACAGTGAAATCAGGAACGGGGATCCTTCAGAATGTGAAGACCCCTATGCAAACATACTAGTTGGTGAAAAGAAGCTACATCTACTCGTGGACTTGGGTGAACGCATCACCATGATCTCTGAGTTCGTTTTTACAGCCAATTGGGGTGATAGACGGTTACTGCCAGCTGATCGTGCTCCTGTGTCCTACGAAGGGCGTAAGATTGACCTCTTAGGATATTTTGAAGACATGATGGAGTTTAAAGGTAGGCACATTCATGGTCAAATCTATGTAGCCATACAAGGTTTGAATATCCTAGGGTGGTTCCACCAAGGATTGTTCGACATGATGTTGTGTCCAGGAGCAAAAGAACAGGTGTTAGCAATTTGTGATTCCACCCAAGTAGAAGATCTATTGAACAAGTTTCCCAAAGTTTTCTCAGGCGAGTTGGGTAGAATAAAAGGGTTCAAACACAGAATAAAAGTCAGAGATGGTGCCATACCCATAAAACACAAGTTGAGAAGTGTACCGTTTAGCATCAGAGAGGATCTTGAAAAAGAACTCTTGACACTGTGTAAAAGAGGAGTGATCGAACCAGTTGAATCCTTGGATTGGTTATCTCCCCTAGTCATAGCACACAAAAAGAACAACAAACTCAGAATTTGCATTGACTTGTGCAGTCTAAATAAAGAAATATGGGATGACGCTCACCCTCTACCCAACATCTCTGAAATGTTGGGCATGGTAGCTGGAGCAAAGATTTTTTCCTAAACTCACCCTTGCTTCCGCTTTTCATCAGGTGGAACTCGATAGAGACTCACGCCATCTCATCATGTTCAATTCACCATCAGACATGTACCAATTCTGTCGAATGCCATTTGGATTGGCTTCGGCAGCTTCAGTTTTTCAGCGCCTCATGGACAATCTACTTAAAGGGATTAAAAACATCGCCATCTTCCAAGATGCTGTCCTTATACACGCCGCTGACCAGTCAACACATGGTGAGACATTGAGTCAAGTTCTGTCCATTTTTCAAGAATGTGGGGTTGTTCTCAAACGTGACAAATGCGTGTTCTCAAAAGACACTGTAGAATACCTCGGTCTCACGATCTCGAGTGCTGGAGTATTACCCAAACCCAGTCTGGTCCAAGCCATCTTGGACGCTTCACCTCCCAAAGACAAAACTGGAGTGCAGTCATTACTTGGACTGACGGAGCTCTATTCTCGTTTCATTCCAGATTACGCAACTAAAGTACGCCCCATTTCAAATTTGTTAAAACATCAATCTGTTTTTGTATGGGATGATGAATGCACACATGCTTTTGAGTGGTTAAAAACACAACTCACCAAAGTCAAAGCGTTGAAACCGTTTGATCCCTCAATACAGTGCCCCTTAACAGTCAACGCCAGCTGTTATGGTCTTGGTGCTGTCCTGACCCAGCAAGTAGGGACCCAATAGCTTTGCATCTAGGGTTCTGAGAGACTCCGGATATCACTATTCAGTCATCAAAAAAGAACTACTTGCATGTTGGTGGGCCATCAAAAATTCAAATGTTACCTATGGGGCAGGAATTTCACTCTACAAACGGACCACAAACCTCTAGTTGCAATCTTAGGGAACACCAGCCATCGCAGCTCTACGCCATGTCTAGACCGTCTCGCCTCTAAGCTCCTTCAATTCAATTTGAAATTGTACACATCCCAGGGGGGGAAGAACGTACGTGCTGACACCTTCTCATGTTTGCCTCCCATTTCTAACTTGTCTTATGTTAGTGAGAAACTCAATAGCAAGGAAGAGCAAGAGGACTGCATAGTTGCTGGTGTAGAACTCCAACATGTTTGTTTTGTAAATGAAAATTATTGGTATGCTGCCATGGACTGTGATAAAACATTGAAATGTGTAAAAAGATACATTACTGAAGATGCTGAAGACTAAAGAGATGAATTTAAATGTTGATTTACAACCTTTTGTAAAAATCTGTGATGAATTAACTGTTGAAGATGGTCTAATTTTCAGCTCAGATAAAATTGTACCTCCCTACAATCTCAGAAGTATCTTGTTGACAAAAGCTCACGAAGGACATATGGGTGCTACACTCACCAAACGCAGAGTTCGTGAATTCTTTTGGTGGCCCCAGATGGACAGAGACATTGACACCTTGGTCCAAGAATGTACCATTTGTGCTGGTAGTGACAAGACTTTTTCGCACCTCTAACCCTCCCCTAACCCTTTCCCCCTTCCTGACAATCCTTGCGAAAAACTGGGAATCAATGTGTTGGGTCCCTTCCACACTTTACACCATCAGACTCGGTTTGCCATAGTCCTAATGGAAAGAGATTTTCATGCAGGAAGGATTTCCCAAGACAGTTATTTCGGACTAGATGGTAAAGTTTATTTCGACTGATGTGGAAGAATTTCTCAAAGATAGATGTAGTGTGCTGTCCACATGCGCCCCTTGCACATGGACATTCTTATTATAACTGTCTGCCCGTTGGCACGTGAGCCTATCTCTATGTTGACAGTTGCTCTTGGTGTTATGTGACAATTAGAGCTTGGTCAGCGCCATGCTTGCAGGCACGCTGCGCTTTGTCTGTGGGATCTTACCTTTTGGAACTTCAATAAACCTGCTAGGATAGGGTGTGTTGGTATGTCGTGCCCACTATTCTCACACTGGAGCAAATCCAGATAGTCCTCAATTATTTCTCTCATTTAGGGGTATTCCTTAAATTCCCTTTGCCAGACAGGGCCTCCGAGTTTATTCTGACCCATTATTCTCCGATGTGCGTCACAACCATGTTGCTCCAACCACCTACCCTTACCCACCATGCCTGCTGGCAGCGGTTTTATCTGACCTTCGACAAGCCACGTTCTGTGGCCATGGTGCAGCAGTGCATATGAGGCATGTCTGTCTGTTCCTTCCTTCAGACCTCCTCAGGCCAGAGGCGTTTTTGCCCACAAATGGCAATTATCTTGGAGCCGTTCCTCCCATCACCTTTTGCGTATTTTATGTACTGCCCTAAGTGGTAAGGGTTTGCTCAGACTGGGTCCAATGCTCACTGTGCCACTGGAACCAAGCTACACCTGACGTATGAGCCCTAATCACGACAAAACCAGTCTTGGGTTGCTTGTGTTCCAGTTCAGGGAGGATCGGGCCTCGCAGTGCGGGCTGGACTGTTCCTATTGGAGCTGGGCCATGACTGTTTTGCACATGACTGGGTACAAACTGAGGTATCATGGTGGGCAAATAAGCAAGCAATTGCCAGTGGTTAGAAAAGGTGTCTGCTGGCAGCAGGTAGTGAGTACGGTGTCAAGATTCCACATGCAGGTAAATTGATTCTTGTCTGGTAGGTTTGTTTTCTGTCAGGCTCTAGTTGAGATATGTTCTCTCTTCGTCATGCTAAACAAGGACACACCTGTTCTAGAATGTGCAAGACTCAAATGCTAAGCCATGCTCAAAGGATCCACCAGTTTCAAAAGATTGGAGATCTTCGTGCTAAACCTTCTGGTCTCATGAGACAGCATAGGCAGAGGAAGTAGTGTTGCGGTGGTGCTGTAGCACCCCTAAAACAATAATGCTGGAGTTAAGAAGTTGTAGGAGCAATACAGATGCCTTCAAATTTTGCTTTTATCTTGTCATATCAGTAAAATAGCAGGTCTGTGCAAATTTAGCAGCCATTTCAATGGAAAAGGTTTGTTCTGTCTGTAAGTTACAGTGTCCTACCACACGATGCTTTAGTAATACATGTGTGACTATCCTCCAAAATGCAGCATTGGCTAAATAGTACACCCTTACCATTCTCCTGTTGAATGCGCATGGCTCATTTTCTACATTTGTTCTTAGTGCGACACTTTGGTTTTTTCCACAATTCCTATGACTACAGTGATGTAATATTGGTTATTTCATGCTTTCTGCCCATTACTCGACCAGCCGCCTCATTTATGCACAAGTTTACCTGAAACACTGCTTCAACTTTAAAATCATCCTGTACTCTGCACTTTGTGACGTCATGAGTGCTGTGCACTAGGCAATAGACACTGGCCAAGTGGACGTGGCCTGAGTGGTCCTTCGTGCTTCCCATCCACTGCCTCGATTGGTCATCCATGACCTAACCAGCTCCATAATTTGTGTGCGAGCTTAAGCACTGCATCAGCGACCCATGCAAAGCGCATCGCCCACAGCCCAAATGTGAGTGTGAGCTACAAATGTGTTTGCTGTAGTTTATTACCTTACATAAACTTAATGTCTAGCGTAGATGACTTATTATTACGATCATGGAAACTGAGGAATGCTCAGACTGTTAAATCGATTTCAAAACATCCTAATGCAGAATGCAAATCCTTGACCTCTAGTTCTCCGATGGTGACCTTTGGTTGACGTTGTCGTCACACATTAAAAAAAACAACTCATGTGCTACACAGTTATGGAAAAGTCCTCGAGTGATTCAGATACTTCTCGAAAGAAGGTTGATTTTTAAATTAATTATGAGGCTTTAAACACTAACAATAGTGCACTAGACTGTCGCTCTCTCCATCTCCCATTATAACACCTCAATCAACTGGTAACCCTGCTACCACTTGTGAGGAAATCGATATCAATAAAACGATCTCATATTTGGTTCTTGAAGACTTGCTGAAGGACTCGTTCTCGCCTTGTGAATAAACAGTTCGCTTTGGCAGAAATGCAAAAGAAAGGCAGCTAGAATACACAATTTTGTTGTTGTTGAAAATTATGTTTATTAACTTTGCTCACAGGTACAGAAAATACATAGCAGCAATTTTGTTAACTACCAACCTGTAAGGAAACGCCTCCTTTTTGTATGGTCTTCCCCAATTTCTTTGACTGATGCTGCTGTTTTTTTTACGCTTAGAGTGCACGGAGGACCGCTAAACAGACCTCAGTGTCTGGGCCCTTATCCTTAAACTGGTATGTCGAACTGGCTTCTATCCAATTGGCTGAGCAAAATTACCTGCAAGACCCTTCCTAGTAAATGGTACCCGAGGGATGTAAGTTAGAGCACCCCTACCTGCAGGATTGCAGCACTGGTTATGAAACCCTGGGTAGGACACAAGTAAGACCAGACTCCTGGCCTGCCATTTGCAGGGAGAGCAGTTTTAACTGATTGCCAAACGTTGCCATTTAAGGCAATGACAAAGCCAGACTTCTACTGGTATATGTGCAAGTCACCCCATGGCAGGCCTATTGAGTCCTAAGGCAGGGTGCAACATATTCCACAGGCAGAACATATAATTTTACATGTTCTGATAGTGAAAATGCAGAACTGTTGTTTTTACTGGGAAAAAGCTTGGTTGCCTATTTGGTGAGTGCAGAGTTACACGTGGACCCCTCTGTTGTGCTACCTCTGAAACAGTGCGACCAAAGGGGGTCATCCAAGTTATCAAGCAACAGTTACTTTAGGCCCAACTTGATTCTCAGACCAAAATTAATGTGACAAGTTGTAGTGCCACTTTAGCAAAGTTACTACTTAGTTGCCTCTCGTCCCCTGTGCCCATACTGGCTGCACACAGGGTCCTGTAGCAGAGACCGCTTTCTGCCCTCCTGGGGAGACATGCTAAAGAATGCCAGGAAAGGCTACAATATGTGCCTGCTTTGGAAGGTGGTGTCACCTACCTCCAGCAGGAAGGCACATGGGTGTTGGCCCAAAAGGCAAGCTTCAAGGGTGATATGGATTTTTGCACTACATGCTCCAATTGAACCATATTGAAGCTCTAGTCTGTTGAAACTGCAATTGCTTTGGATTATTTTGATTACTTGATTGCTATTTTACATTGAAAAATGTGACTTTTATATACTATCACTAACTTGAAGATGTAATGAGATGGCTTGTTTTGTTTTATTTGCTGGGCTAATTAGGTCAACTAGTTTTTCTCTGGCAGGAAGTGGTTTGTTTATGACTGTGTGTATTCATAATTTCGGCTAAAAACTGTAGGTTTCTGTGACTTTAGAGATGCCATATCCTTATTTACAGTTAGACCTAATAAATTAAATAACTGCATTCAGGCTTTTGGTACTTTTTTTTTTGTAGTCAAGAGTGAATTTCCTTTCACCAGAAAGTCGTCGCTCACGTTGGTAAATGCTTGATGGCCTTTTCTCCGGTGGGGCACTGCTACAGGAGTGATACAATTTGTAAATATTTTTGGGGCTGACTGGAAATACTTTGAATTGATAGTGGTGACTGGCCAATTCGAAACACAGATATTTTCAATGTTTAAGGTGGATGGGGACATGAAAATAAGCATCCTGTAGGCCTAAGGGTGTTGCGTTATTCCGTCCTTTTAGGAGCTGAAGGACTTCTTGTAACAGAACCACGTGAAATTGTTTAAGAAATAAATTTAGCTGCCACAGAATTAGAATCTGCACCCAGTCGCCGGATTATTTTTCCAGCTGAGGGAAAAACTAGAATAAAAACCTACTTTCTTCTGGGATCTGGTGACCAATTCAATTGCTTCTTTTTCTAACAGAGTATCTCTGCTTGTAACAGATTGAGATATTGATGTGACCATTTTGTAGAGAGACATATATTCATTGTCATCACAATTGCTACATGTGTATGTTTTGACTTAATGTATTGTTTATGGTTTTTTCAATGTACTTGTGAACCTCTGTAAATGCGGTGTGAATCCTTTTGATGCCAAGGCATTTTTTCATAATCTTTTTTCATAAAAATACAAGTGACCAAACACAAATGGTTTGTCAGCCTAGCAATTTATTGTACTAGGTGTGTACTTGTGTCTACCAACTTATACTGCCCGGCAATTTGGTTTGTTTGTCTCATAAGAGTGGTCCAGCCGGTCAGAGACAGGACCCAGCCTTTCCCCTTTTTTCCTCATTTTGTAGATAGAGCAGGTGGAGTTTTCTGAACAAACTCCAGTGAATGGCCATATTTTACAATGGCAAGGACCAAGCAATCTGTGCTAATAGTGAACCACTCCCCGAAACAAAGATTCTTCCTCTAATGAAGCTGATTAAGGTAGAGGGATAATTGTACCCGGTGCCTGGAAGTCGCCTGGAAGTCACCTGGACCAGTCTTGTTAGATGCTGCTTTTCCTGCAAAGGGAGATGGTTTTTGGTATGCAGCTGGTGGATGAACCCTATACTGAAGGATGGAGAATTGATAAGGTAATTGGTAGAGTTGACATCTTCCTCCGTATGAGTATTGACTTCTACCTCTAACCTCACAAAAGGACTATCCTCACCTCTGCTGAAGAACTCCCTGATCCATGCAGTTTCTGGATCAGCTTTAATTGACTAGAGCCTCATCGACATGTCTCCCATACATCAGTTCTCCATCATATTAGGGTTAATGCTTTGGACCTCTGGTCTAAATGAGGTTGAGCTAAGCCAACTCTGCCTGCCCAACATAGCTGCGCCAGCGAGATGCCTGAAAATGCCTGGATAAGTCGATTGTGGGGTCAAAGATGTCACCATGTCTTCTTCGTGTAAGATCGGGTTTGCCTCGTTCTGTTTATCCTCAAGCCATCTCCAAGTAGGTTCCTATGTCTGACGACATTTTGCTGTCATATTTGACAACAACGGATAATAAATCAGCTGCCCTGATGGAATATGTAGCCATGGCAGAAAATCTTTTTCCACTATGGTTTATTTTTCTGCCTTCTCTGTGAGTTACAGCAGAACAAGAGATTTGGTATCTTGATCAACTCGGAGCTGCCTGCATTACACAGAATCTACTCATGGATTACTAATCAGACATGACAGGGTTGTCAAGAACTTTGCTTTTTTTCCCCCAGCCGGATTAGGACGGCAGCCACAGTAGCTGGATTTTTCATGGAGTATGGGACTGAGACCATATATAATAAATAACAAGTCCTGCCTTTACAGTTTAAGCATGGACTTAAAAAACTCATAAAACGCTGAATATTTAGTAAGAATAAGTAAGTAAATGTGTTCAGATGAAGTTTTGATAAAGGGAAGGAAACATACAATATCATCCAGAGTACAGTCTGTGTAGGGGAAGGCCTATATATTGATGCTACACACACAGGCTTCCCATTCGAGTCTAGCATATTAAGGATTATCCCCTTGCAATACACCTTCCTCTTGTCAGATATAGGAATATGTAACCCAATAAAATGGAGTAATCGGTCTTCCTGGAATTGGAGATTGTTATGATTGTGATATTTTTAGACTTAATCTTGGGAAAAAAATTGTATGTGGCAGCGAAGGCTGCATTTTCTGAGGTAATCGCAGTCTGGAAAGCTATGAATGTGTTTCACTTAATGAAGGCTCTAAAACGTTGATTATTAATCCGCAAACATTTTCCTAAGATCTTTCACCCGTGATACAGGTACCCGATTCAATGGTTGTTAGGGAAATTGAGGATCTTCCTCATAAGAATCGTAATACACACAATTAGTCATCTTCCAGATGCTCCTAGAAAGATAAGGGCCTCTGGAATCAAATCCATCACTACTCCCTGTGGATCAACTGGTTATGCGGTAGTCCCCTTCAGCATATTCTTTTTCTTCATCAGGACCTTAATGTACAAGTTACTTACCTTGGTAGTGCTCCTTCTAGAAGAGACTATCTAACTGCAGATTCTTCACCTTGTCAATATGCACTGGATCTTGAAACCTTTCCAGCAGTACCTCAATGCCCCAGTAGATGGCACAGTGCAGCACCACACAGATGCCGTTCCATTCCAGTAATGACAGGAGGAGCGTTTATAGGCGCTACCACCACGCTCAAACATCAGTTTCTTTTGAAGTTGTTTGCACCCCAGATGCACAGCCACAAAATCAAATTGGTTGTGCCCCAGTGTGAGGATTCCGAGACATGGGAACTTTTTAATGGATTGAGTACAATTCACAGAACGGGGAGGACAGGACAGTTGGTGAGGACTAGGCCTCCAGAGGTTACTAGCACTTGTGAGGCTCCAAATCCTGTAGGAAACTACGATAGTTTGGATTTGGAAAAACAAACAACGTCTCAGTTTATAATTTGTCAGTATGTGGTGGGCAGATCTGACATTTTGCTGGACTTTTCTTCACTTGTGGGTGGAAAGGATATTTTCAAATGCGAGGCATGGACCCAGTTCGCCTATCCGGAGCACTTGACCCTGTGAAAATGACGAGCAAAACTTGGACAGGGCCCATTTACCTCTGTAAAAGCAGAGTTTCCATACATGACAGAAAGTATCAGAGTGCAGTTGGGGAGAGTTTATTTAAAACTCGAGTTTGAGAGTTACAGAACAAGCAGCTCCCAAGCAACTCAACCGTAAATCAATTTCACACCGGCTTTTATACATTTATCAGTTGGACCGGGGAACACTGACACACACACACAGTTACACAAGCCCAGAAGAAAACAAAATAAGAAATGTACGGTTTAGGCTTATCTTATACAAACATGTCCAGCTCAGAACGTTAGTTTAAACATGTGGATCACAGTACACAGGGGTTCACAGAAGTTAAAGTTTACTATGAAAGCTCAGAAACATGCAAGGGTGTTCGTGACTTAGCACACTATATCTTTCACAGTTCTACAAAATAGTGACATTAAATAATATGGATTCTAGACATCTGCACCTGCTAACTGTTCGTTCTCAATCCTCCCTTTAAAAATAAGGTTCAACCATTTGTTCAAATCTAATCTACTTCTATTACCATTATTTTCTCTATTTTGCCTTCTTCTTTCCTTTGTGATTTCATAATAGATTCTTTTGAGGTACATTCTTTACAATGAATTTTTCAATACACATTTGAAGGCATGGGGTAAGATATTAATATACAACATATCGACAGAAAGGCTATTATGATAAAAGCCTTTTGCCTCCAACCCCTATTTCAAAATAGGTATCTGATGTCATCCCACAACGTCCTCTCTGTTAACTCATGTATTTGAAGTCCAATATCATGCAAATTCTCCACAGCCTTATACACATTTGGGGTGCTATTTGTAATATTGTCTGTTTTTAATCATCCTACAAACTCCGCCCTTTCTACCAATATGTCTACAACCATTCTATTTTGTAGAACCATGTACCTTATAGCCACCAATTCTTCATTTGGGGTTTTTAAGGCTGCAGAGGTTTTGTTTATAGTTGCTTTTAACAATCTACCCAATTGCCTCATTTGTCGACAATTAAGGGCTACTCCCAGCATTCTGTATTATTTCCTTCCCAATGTCACTAGCCTCTTTGGCCGTGGTATCAGTCTGATCTACTCTTCGTTTCCCTCCGACTACGGATTTGTATTTTGTCAATACATATTACTGTAAATGGTCTTTCGGTTGAAGCCTTATAATAAGAAATACCCATTCTATATACCAGTCTGTTGGTTATATGCCTTTTCCCCACATATAAAGTATATCTGCTTCCCTGGATATATTGGATAGCCCATAGAAAATATGCTACTTATATTAAAGTACTGTCCAAAATCACGGTTTCCAACTTCCGCTCTTCCTTCGTCTACTAAACAAAGGCTTCCTGTGAGCCTCCTTCTCAGCTTTAAACGTACCTTGTATAGGAGGTGCTGTATCATTCCGAATCAAGTATAGAAATTCTCAATGATGTGTTGCATTTATTATCAAGGGTTCTTTTTCCTCATGTCCTGATATTGTTCATTCCATACACCCTGATGGTATGTTTATTTGCCTGTTATATTCTGACAATATCTTTCTTTGCGATCTCTCAAAGGTAAGAATTCTAAATAGGAACAAAAAGGCATAGCATGATGCATTAAATGGTGGCACGAACAAAGAAAAACCAAAGGTGGTGATGGACGGAGCATTGACAATACAAACACTCACCCCCAGTCAACTGATCTGGGTTTAATCCATCACCGTTCTTTAGCTCACTCCGCCACCCCAGTTCAGACATGGCCATATGCAAATCAGTCTGACCCTGTGCCTCATGGGAACAGTCCAGCCCGAACTGCCGAGCGATGTCTTCCGTGGACCGGAATCAAGCTTCCCAGGACCGGTTTATGGCATTACAGCTGTCTTCAGCCGGCTTGCTTGACTCCAGTGGCAGAGTGAACAAGGGACTCACATCTGAGCATACCCTGCCAACTTAGGGCGAACAAAGAAAAACCAAAGGTGGTGATGGACGGAGCATTGACAATACAAACACTCACCCCCAGTCAACTGATCTGGGTTTAATCCTTCACCGTTCCTTAGCTCACTCCGCCACCCCAGTTCAGACATGGCCATATGCAAATCAGTCTGACCCTGTGCCTCATAGCCAGTGTCTAATCCAGGGTGGTGTGGAGTGCAAAAAAACGATGGATTTAGGCCCAGATCCTTGTACTGGGGTGAATGTATGACATTGTTCTACATTCTGTCCATCAACTGTGTTTTTTGCAATTTTCACCCCGAGTGGGCTGGGTATGCTCAGACGTGAGTCCCAGGCTCTCCACACCACTGGAGTCAAGCTATCCAGGCTGAATGAAGGCTGATAGCCAGAAACCGGTCCTTGGATGCTTGATTCCGGTCTGGGAAAGACATGGCTTGGTAGTTCGGACTGGACTGTTCCCATGAGGCACAGGGTCAGAGCTGATTTGCATATAGCCAGTGTCTAACCCAGGGTGGTGTGGAGTGCAAAAAAACGATGGATTTAGGCCCAGATCCTTGTACTGGGATGAATGTATGACATTGTTGTACATTCTGTCCATCAACTGTGTTTTTTGCAATTTTCACCCCGATGGGCTGGGTATGCTCAGACGTGAGTCCCAGGCTCTCCACCCCACTGGAGTCAAGCTATCCAGGCTGAATGAAGGCTGATAGCCAGAAACCGGTCTTTGGATGCTTGATTCCGGTCTGGGAAAGACATGGCTTGGTAGTTCGGACTGGACTGTTCCCATGAGGCACAGGGTCAGAGCTGATTTGCATATAGCCAGTGTCTAACCCAGGGTGGTGTGGAGTGCAAAAATAATACGATGGATTTAGGCCCAGATCCTTGTACTGGGGTGAATGTATGACATTGTTCTACATTCTGTCCATCAACTGTGTTTTTTGCAATTTTCACCCCGAGTGGGCTGGGTATGCTCAGACGTGAGTCCCAGGCTCTCCACACCACGGGAGTCAAGCTATCCAGGCTGAATGAAGGCTGATAGCCAGAAACCGGTCCTTGGATGCTTGATTCCGGTCTGGGAAAGACATGGCTTGGTAGTTCGGACTGGACTCTTCCCATGAGGCACAGGGTCAGAGCTGATTTGCATATAGCTAGTGTCTAACCCAGGGTGGTGTGGAGTGCAAAAAAAAGATGGATTTAGGCCCAGATCCTTGTACTGGGGTGAATGTATGACATTGTTCTACATTCTGTCCATCAACTGTGTTTTTGGCAATTTTCACCCCGAGTGGGCTGGGTATGCTCAGACGTGAGTCCCAGGCTCTCCACACCACTGGAGTCAAGCTATCCAGGCTGAATGAAGGCTGATAGCCAGAAACCGGTCCTTGGATGCTTGATTCCGGTCTGGGAAAGACATGGCTTGGTAGTTCGGACTGGACTGTTCCCATGAGGCACAGGGTCAGAGCTGATTTGCATATAGCCAGTGTCTAACCCAGGGTGGTGTGGAGTGCAAAAAAACCGATGGATTTAGGCTCAGATCCTTGTACTGGGGTGAATGTATGACATTGTTCTACATTCTGTCCATCAACTGTGTTTATTGCAATTTTCACCCCGAGTGGGCTGGGTATGCTCAGACGTGAGTCCCAGGCTCTCCACACCACTGGAGTCAAGCTATCCAGGCTGAATGAAGGCTGATAGCCAGAAACCGGTCCTTGGATGCTTGATTCCGGTCTGGGAAAGACATGGCTAGGTAGATCGGACTGGACTGTTCCCATGAGGCACAGGGTCAGAGCTGATTTGCATATAGCCAGTGTCTAACCCAGGGTGGTGTGGAGTGCAAAAAAACGATGGATTTAGGCCCAGATCCTTGTACTGGGGTGACTGTATGACATTGTTCTACATTCTGTCCATCAACTGTGTTTTTTGCAATTTTCACCCCGAGTGGGTTGGGTATGCTCAGACGTGAGTCCCAGGCTCTCCACACCACTGGAGTCAAGCTATCCAGGCTGATAGCCAGAAACCGGTCCTTGGATGCTTGATTCCGGTCTGGGAAAGACATGGCTTGGTAGTTCGGACTGGACTGTTCCCTTGAGGCACAGGGTCAGAGCTGATTTGCATATAGCCAGTGTCTAACCCAGGGTGGTGTGGAGTGCAAAAAAAACGATGGATTTAGGCCCAGATCCTTGTACTGGGGTGAATGTATGACATTGTTCTACATTCTGTCCATCAACTGTGTTTTTTGCAATTTTCACCCCGAGTGGGATGGGTATGCTCAGACGTGAGTCCCAGGCTCTCCACACCACTGGAGTCAAGCTATCCAGGCTGAAGGAAGGCTGATAGCCAGAAACCGGTCCTTGGATGCTTGATTCCGGTCTGGGAAAGACATGGCTTGGTAGTTCGGACTGGACTGTTCCCATGAGGCACAGGGTCAGAGCTGATTTGCATATAGCCAGTGTCTAACCCAGGGTGGTGTGGAGTGCACAAAAACGATGGATTTAGGCCCAGATCCTTGTACTGGGGTGAATGTATGACATTGTTCTACATTCTGTCCATCAACTGTGTTTTTTGCAATTTTCACCCCGAGTGGGCTGGGTATGCTCAGACGTGAGTCCCAGGCTCTCCACACCACTGGAGTCAAGCTATCCAGGCTGAATGAAGGCTGATAGCCAGAAACCGGTCCTTGGATGCTTGATTCCGGTCTGGGAAAGACATGGCTTGGTAGTTCGGACTGGACTGTTCCCATGAGGCACAGGGTCAGAGCTGATTTGCATATAGCCAGTGTCTAACCCAGGGTGGTGTGGAGTGCAAAAAAACGATGGATTTAGGCCCAGATCCTTGTACTGGGGTGAATGTATGACATTGTTCTACATTCTTTCCATCAACTGTGTTTTTTGCAATTTTCACCCCGAGTGGGATGGGTATGCTCAGACGTGAGTCCCAGGCTCTCCACACCACTGGAGTCAAGCTATCCAGGCTGAAGGAAGGCTGATAGCCAGAAACCGGTCCTTGGATGCTTGATTCCGGTCTGGGAAAGACATGGCTTGGTAGTTCGGACTGGACTGTTCCCATGAGGCACAGGGTCAGAGCTGATTTGCATATAGCCAGTGTCTAACCCAGTGTGGTGTGGAGTGCAAAAAAACGATGGATTTAGGCCCAGATCCTTGTACTGGGGTGAATGTATGACATTGTTCTACATTCTGTCCATCAACTGTGTTTTTTGCAATTTTCACCCCGAGTGGGCTGGGTATGCTCAGACGTGAGTCCCAGGCTCTCCACACCACTGCAGTCAAGCTATCCAGGCTGAATGAAGGCTGATAGCCAGAAACCGGTCCTTGGATGCTTGATTCCGGTCTGGGAAAGACATGGCTTGGTAGCTCGTACTGGACTGTTCCCATGAGGCACAGGGTCAGAGCTGATTTGCATATAGCCAGTGTCTAATCCAGGGTGGTGTGGAGTGCAAAAAAACGATGGCTTTAGGCCCAGATCCTTGTACTGGGGTGAATGTATGACATTGTTCTACATTCTGTCCATCAACTGTGTTTTTTGAAATTTTCACCCCGAGTGGGCTGGGTATGCTCAGACGTGAGTCCCAGGCTCTCCACACCACTGGAGTCAAGCTATCCAGGCCGAATGTATAAATGTATGTAAATGTATTGCGACTTATATAGCGCACGTATCACCCGAAGGCATCAAGGCGCTTGCTTAGGGAACCCGTCCTGGTATTCCCCTGTGAGATACCCCGGCAGGGTATCCACAAGGTGAAAGCCAGGCATCCCGCTGCGAGGGGCCGTAGTGGAGATTAAGCAAGCTATTGCCCAGAGTCGCGGAGTGTGACCCCGTGAGTCGAGTAGGCACCGGAGCGAAAATTGTCGAGTGTGTGGAATTTTTGAGCCCGAGTCCCGCCGAGGCAGGGAATCGAACCCTGGTCCACGGCCGATCTCAGCTTCCGGGTCTGCCGCCTCTAACCACTGAGCCACGCTTCTCCACCTCTCCAATGAAGGCTGATAGCTAGAAACCGGTCCTTGGATGCTTGATTACGGTCTGGGAAAGACATGGCTTGGTAGTTCGGACTGGACTGTTCCCATGAGGCACAGGGTCAGAGCTGATTTGCATATAGCCAGTGTCTAACCCAGGGTGGTGTGGAGTGCAAAAAAACGATGGATTTAGGCCCAGATACTTGTACTGGGGTGAATGTATGACATAGTTCTACATTCTGTCCATCAACTGTGTTTTTTGCAATTTTCACCCCGAGTGGGCTGGGTATGCTCAGACGTGAGTCCCAGGCTCTCCACACCACTGGAGTCAAGCTATCCAGGCTGAATGAAGGCTTATCGCCAGAAACCGGTCCTTGGATGCTTGATTCCGGTCTGGGAAAGACATGGCTTGGTAGTTCGGACTGGACTGTTCCCATGAGGCACAGGGTCAGAGCTGATTTGCATATAGCCAGTGTCTAACCCAGGGTGGTGTGGAGTGCAAAAAAACGATGGATTTAGGCCCAGATCTTTGTACTGGGATGAATGTATGACATTGTTCTACATTCTGTCCATCAACTGTGTTTTTTGCAATTTTCACCCCGATGGGCTGGGTATGCTCAGACGTGAGTCCCAGGCTCTCCACCCCACTGGAGTCAAGCTATCCAGGCTGAATGAAGGCTGATAGCCAGAAACCGGTCTTTGGATGCTTGATTCCGGTCTGGGAAAGACATGGCTTGGTAGTTCGGACTGGACTGTTCCCATGAGGCACAGGGTCAGAGCTGATTTGCATATAGCCAGTGTCTAACCCAGGGTGGTGTGGAGTGCAAAAATAATACGATGGATTTAGGCCCAGATCCTTGTACTGGGGTGAATGTATGACATTGTTCTACATTCTGTCCATCAACTGTGTTTTTTGCAATTTTCACCCCGAGTGGGCTGGGTATGCTCAGACGTGAGTCCCAGGCTCTCCACACCACGGGAGTCAAGCTATCCAGGCTGAATGAAGGCTGATAGCCAGAAACCGGTCCTTGGATGCTTGATTCCGGTCTGGGAAAGACATGGCTTGGTAGTTCGGACTGGACTCTTCCCATGAGGCACAGGGTCAGAGCTGATTTGCATATAGCTAGTGTCTAACCCAGGGTGGTGTGGAGTGCAAAAAAAAGATGGATTTAGGCCCAGATCCTTGTACTGGGGTGAATGTATGACATTGTTCTACATTCTGTCCATCAACTGTGTTTTTGGCAATTTTCACCCCGAGTGGGCTGGGTATGCTCAGACGTGAGTCCCAGGCTCTCCACACCACTGGAGTCAAGCTATCCAGGCTGAATGAAGGCTGATAGCCAGAAACCGGTCCTTGGATGCTTGATTCCGGTCTGGGAAAGACATGGCTTGGTAGTTCGGACTGGACTGTTCCCATGAGGCACAGGGTCAGAGCTGATTTGCATATAGCCAGTGTCTAACCCAGGGTGGTGTGGAGTGCAAAAAAACCGATGGATTTAGGCTCAGATCCTTGTACTGGGGTGAATGTATGACATTGTTCTACATTCTGTCCATCAACTGTGTTTATTGCAATTTTCACCCCGAGTGGGCTGGGTATGCTCAGACGTGAGTCCCAGGCTCTCCACACCACTGGAGTCAAGCTATCCAGGCTGAATGAAGGCTGATAGCCAGAAACCGGTCCTTGGATGCTTGATTCCGGTCTGGGAAAGACATGGCTAGGTAGATCGGACTGGACTGTTCCCATGAGGCACAGGGTCAGAGCTGATTTGCATATAGCCAGTGTCTAACCCAGGGTGGTGTGGAGTGCAAAAAAACGATGGATTTAGGCCCAGATCCTTGTACTGGGGTGACTGTATTACATTGTTCTACATTCTGTCCATCAACTGTGTTTTTTGCAATTTTCACCCCGAGTGGGTTGGGTATGCTCAGACGTGAGTCCCAGGCTCTCCACACCACTGGAGTCAAGCTATCCAGGCTGATAGCCAGAAACCGGTCCTTGGATGCTTGATTCCGGTCTGGGAAAGACATGGCTTGGTAGTTCGGACTGGACTGTTCCCTTGAGGCACAGGGTCAGAGCTGATTTGCATATAGCCAGTGTCTAACCCAGGGTGGTGTGGAGTGCAAAAAAACGATGGATTTAGGCCCAGATCCTTGTACTGGGGTGAATGTATGACATTGTTCTACATTCTGTCCATCAACTGTGTTTTTTGCAATTTTCACCCCGAGTGGGATGGGTATGCTCAGACGTGAGTCCCAGGCTCTCCACACCACTGGAGTCAAGCTATCCAGGCTGAAGGAAGGCTGATAGCCAGAAACCGGTCCTTGGATGCTTGATTCCGGTCTGGGAAAGACATGGCTTGGTAGTTCGGACTGGACTGTTCCCATGAGGCACAGGGTCAGAGCTGATTTGCATATAGCCAGTGTCTAACCCAGGGTGGTGTGGAGTGCACAAAAACGATGGATTTAGGCCCAGATCCTTGTACTGGGGTGAATGTATGACATTGTTCTACATTCTGTCCATCAACTGTGTTTTTTGCAATTTTCACCCCGAGTGGGCTGGGTATGCTCAGACGTGAGTCCCAGGCTCTCCACACCACTGGAGTCAAGCTATCCAGGCTGAATGAAGGCTGATAGCCAGAAACCGGTCCTTGGACGCTTGATTCCGGTCTGGGAAAGACATGGCTTGGTAGTTCGGACTGGACTGTTCCCATGAGGCACAGGGTCAGAGCTGATTTGCATATAGCCAGTGTCTAACCCAGGGTGGTGTGGAGTGCAAAAAAACGATGGATTTAGGCCCAGATCCTTGTACTGGGGTGAATGTATGACATTGTTCTACATTCTTTCCATCAACTGTGTTTTTTGCAATTTTCACCCCGAGTGGGATGGGTATGCTCAGACGTGAGTCCCAGGCTCTCCACACCACTGGAGTCAAGCTATCCAGGCTGAAGGAAGGCTGATAGCCAGAAACCGGTCCTTGGATGCTTGATTCCGGTCTGGGAAAGACATGGCTTGGTAGTTCGGACTGGACTGTTCCCATGAGGCACAGGGTCAGAGCTGATTTGCATATAGCCAGTGTCTAACCCAGTGTGGTGTGGAGTGCAAAAAAACGATGGATTTAGGCCCAGATCCTTGTACTGGGGTGAATGTATGACATTGTTCTACATTCTGTCCATCAACTGTGTTTTTTGCAATTTTCACCCCGAGTGGGCTGGGTATGCTCAGACGTGAGTCCCAGGCTCTCCACACCACTGCAGTCAAGCTATCCAGGCTGAATGAAGGCTGATAGCCAGAAACCGGTCCTTGGATGCTTGATTCCGGTCTGGGAAAGACATGGCTTGGTAGCTCGTACTGGACTGTTCCCATGAGGCACAGGGTCAGAGCTGATTTGCATATAGCCAGTGTCTAATCCAGGGTGGTGTGGAGTGCAAAAAAACGATGGCTTTAGGCCCAGATCCTTGTACTGGGGTGAATGTATGACATTGTTCTACATTCTGTCCATCAACTGTGTTTTTTGAAATTTTCACCCCGAGTGGGCTGGGTATGCTCAGACGTGAGTCCCAGGCTCTCCACACCACTGGAGTCAAGCTATCCAGGCCGAATGTATAAATGTATGTAAATGTATTGCGACTTATATAGCGCACGTATCACCCGAAGGCATCAAGGCGCTTGCTTAGGGAACCCGTCCTGGTATTCCCCTGTGAGATACCCCGGCAGGGTATCCACAAGGTGAAAGCCAGGCATCCCGCTGCGAGGGGCCGTAGTGGAGATTAAGCAAGCTATTGCCCAGAGTCGCGGAGTGTGACCCCGTGAGTCGAGTAGGCACCGGAGCGAGAATTGTCGAGTGTGTGGAATTTTTGAGCCCGAGTCCCGCCGAGGCAGGGAATCGAACCCTGGTCCACGGCCGATCTCAGCTTCCGGGTCTGCCGCCTCTAACCACTGAGCCACGCTTCTCCACCTCTCCAATGAAGGCTGATAGCTAGAAACCGGTCCTTGGATGCTTGATTACGGTCTGGGAAAGACATGGCTTGGTAGTTCGGACTGGACTGTTCCCATGAGGCACAGGGTCAGAGCTGATTTGCATATAGCCAGTGTCTAACCCAGGGTGGTGTGGAGTGCAAAAAAACGATGGATTTAGGCCCAGATACTTGTACTGGGGTGAATGTATGACATAGTTCTACATTCTGTCCATCAACTGTGTTTTTTGCAATTTTCACCCCGAGTGGGCTGGGTATGCTCAGACGTGAGTCCCAGGCTCTCCACACCACTGGAGTCAAGCTATCCAGGCTGAATGAAGGCTTATCGCCAGAAACCGGTCCTTGGATGCTTGATTCCGGTCTGGGAAAGACATGGCTTGGTAGTTCGGACTGGACTGTTCCCATGAGGCACAGGGTCGGAGCTGATTTGCATATAGACAGTGTCTAACCCAGGGTGGTGTGGAGTGCAAAAAAACGATGGATTTAGGCCCAGATCCTTGTACTGGGGTGAATGTTTGACATTGTTCTACATTCTGTCCATCAACTGTGTTTTTTGCATTAAATGGTAGCAGCATATGTGGTAGATGGAAACCTTGTTTTACCTCAGCCGACATTTGCATACGTATCCAACAGTTTGAAACATTCAGTTCTTCATGGTATGTATTCATCATTTGTAGGGGCGTGGCTTGAGCGCCACCGAGTATGGACGCGTGAGCTCCGAGCTCCGGGTCGATCTCGGTAATTATCCTGGCAGAAAAACTCCCCTGGCGGTGTCGGCGGTCCCGTGTGGCGCCCCGGGGCTGAGGGGCACACGAGCATCCCTTCGGTGAGAGCTGAGGGACCCGGCTGCGGCAAGAGGGATGAGAGGCGAGGGTCCGCTTGGCGGAGAGGCGGAAGGGGAGGCAGAGCATCTGGGGGACGACAGAGCGCAGCACCGGAGCAGAGCGCGAACGCTGCCCACGCCTTGAGCGGGCTCCCCTGCGGATGCGGTCCTAGCGGTGCCCCGGCAACAGCGGGAGGATCGACTGATGGGGCTCCGTCAGGAGGGCCCAGCTATTTCCATCGCGGCACAGGGCGGGCCCCTTACCCCCGGCCTGCAGTGACGGTGCGACCTGCGGTGCAGAAGTGTGCCCTGGTGACGGCCTGGCCCTGCATCGGACCACGTCTTGTGCGGGCTTGCCGGCGGGAACGGGCAGAGCGGTGCGGCCGACGGTCCCCGGGAGGGACCCGGACTGAGTCCCGGGACAAAGAGGAGTGCGACGTGAGCCGGGGTGCGCCGTCTCTGAGGGCAGCCATACCAGCGGCTGGAGGTTGGTGTTCCCGACTTGCGGGACGAGCTCTGGAGCGGGTACCCTGCCCGGAGACTGGCAGAAGTGGCTACGGGGGTGGTCCTGGATATTACAGGCAACCACCCCGGATTGACAGCGGAGATTGGCAGTGGGTCGGGGGGACCTGGCAGAGCAGCTGTGGTGGTGCCCGGGCAGCGTGCACATTGAGGGGGCCCTGAATTGTATTCCGCCTTCTCACATCCCCGCTTCCTGTTGACCGGCGAGGAGGGAGAACTGAGACCGCAGCAGACCTACCCCGAATGCGGAGGCTGCCAACAAAACTATGGCCTGGGGAGGGCGGACTTCGCGCCCAGACGTCCAATGGCGGTGGGGAAGGCCAGTGTTGCGATGGCGGCGGCTCCCCCCGCCTAGCTTACTGCTACACCATTTGGGGGCCTGACTCTGCCTCACGGCGCTGAAGAACCGGGACCTGCCAGGAGCGGACACAGGGCCCTGTTGAGGAAGGCCTCAGCACGCCTGGTGTGGGGCTGGCTGGGTGTCGGCACCACTAGCAGGAGGTGCTCCTTCGCCGAACGGAGGGCAATTGTAGCGCCCAAAGGTCGTTGTGGAAGGGGATTGCTGGCCCTTGGAACGCCCTGAAGGGTAGCTGGTGAGGTCGCTTTACTAGCCGCCCGGCCCGCGGTGCTAGCGGGAGATAACGGATGCGAACACTCCTGCCTCTGGAGAGGGCAACTGGTGGTACTGGGCCTCTGCTGTCGGTGCTAGTGATCAGTTCTGGGGCTGGGACATGAGGAAACCTCATAAGGCGCCGGGGACGGCGCCGGCAGACCAGGGTGAGGACTTGCCCGAGAGCCAGGAACAGGGCTCGACCGGAAACCCGAACACAGGGCTCCAACAGCAACAGATGGACCAGATCCTCAAGGCTATCTCGGACACGAGAGAAGCGTTACATCACGATATCGCGCAGCTGTCGACAAGCATGGGATTGTTAAGGGCAGATCATGACAAGCTAAATGATCGCGTCAAGAGCACGGAGCTGGTGTTGGAGAAGCTGGAGCCAGCCCTGAAGGCGACGGATGCCACAATGGATGACCTTCTGCGCAGAGTACAGCAGCTGGAGAAAAGGGCTGAGGATGCGGAAGGGCGTCACAGGCGCAACAACATTCAGGTGGTGGGTCTTCCTGAAAAAGTCGAAGGGGGTGATATGGTCTCATACCTGGAGGCCTGGCTGCGTGATGTGGTTGCACCTGAGGGACTGACGCACTTTCACATTGGAAAGGGCACACCGGGTGCCGGCCCACCCTCCGGCGCCGGGCCGCCCCCCTCGCCCTGTGGTTGCGCGACTGCTGCATTTTAGAGACCGAGATATCATACTGCGGCAGGCCCGGATGTCTGGCCCGTATAAGGTGGACAATGCCTCCGTCTCTCTTTACCCTGACTATTCCCAGGAGGTTCAACGGAGCCGCTTTTCATTCCTAGCGGTCAAGAGGGCCCTCCGCGAGGAGGGTGTGCAATACTCTCTTTTATTTCCGGCACGTTTGAAGGTGACAGCGACCTTTTGTGACACGCCGGAGGATGCCTGGCAATGGCTGGAACGATACCGTGCGGGCGCGGACGGCGCTGGCAAATGGGAAAGGACGGCCGAGACACAACCGAAACCCCGCAGGAGCCGACGCAACCGGAAACGCACATTGGACAAGCAATCCCCGTCGGCCTCGCAGACAGAGTTGGAGAGACTTGCTGCCTTGCAGGCGGTGTCCGTCATTTCTGGAACAGTGACTGCGGCCTCACAGGTGGACTCGGGCTCACACCATGGATCGGATGAAGAGGAGTCGGGGGGCTCAGGGGGGGACCCCAGGGGCTTACCTCAGGTTACCCCACGAACTGCTGATGAATGACTCTGTTGGACTTCGCATGGTGTACAGTAAGGGGGCATGCTTGTACTGCAGCGAGAGACACTGGTGGCTGTTGCTGGGGATTTATTAGAGTAGGTG
The DNA here is from genome assembly GCF_964261635.1 of Lissotriton helveticus. Lineage (NCBI taxonomy): Eukaryota > Metazoa > Chordata > Amphibia > Caudata > Salamandridae > Lissotriton > Lissotriton helveticus. The sequence goes on from NC_136068.1 coordinate 742,541,224, forward strand.
GGAGGCTTGCCCTTTTTTTTTTTTTCTGAGGCGGGGGGGGGCCCAGGGGGGGGGGCTCCTGAGGAAGGGGGGCATGCGGGAGGCGGGACACTGCCGGGGTGAGGGGGTTTTCATGCACGAGATCTGACCGATACGCTGAAGTGAAGTGATTGTTGTCCGGGTCGGTGGTGTAGAGTCACCTCCTCTACCTCACATAACTAGTGAGTTTCTGGTTGTTGCCAGAAGTAACCCCGACAGCGGGGTTTGGGTTTGGATGAGTAACAATTGTTTGGCGCCTGTTCTGGAGCAGGGTGGGTTGAGGGTTTATTGGGGATGTTCTGAGTTTTGGGGAATTGTCAGTGTGCCCGTTAGGATGTGCGGGGTTGAGCTCTGTTGTGTACTTACTTAGGTGACCCGACTTGAACTAAAATGTATCACCTGGAATGTGCGAGGGCTGAACTCCATGCGGAAGCGATATAAAGTGCATGCCTATTTAGTCCGCAGAGGGATCCAGGTGGCCTTTTTACAGGAAACACACATTACTCAGGCAGAAGGGCAGGCGCTGCAGCGGCGATGGAGGGGACAGCTCTATTATACCACCTATTCTGCATTTGCCAGGGAAACCTTGATTTGCGTGCGCGCAGGAGTTCCCTTTCAGCCCCTGACCACGGTGGTGGACTCGGAAGGGAGATATGTAGCGGTGTGGGGCCGTCTGGACGGTCGAGATGTTACGCTTTGCAGTGTCTATGCTACGAATTCTGACCAGGCCGTTTTCCTTTCGAGGCTTTCTGGGAGGTTGACCTCCTTCTTGGTAGGCACAGTGTTTATGGGGGGGGGTTTAATTCCGTTGTGGATGTGGAATTGGATCAGTCTCATCCACCGTTAGCCCAGTCAGTGGTGCGTAGAACGGCTAAGGCGCGGCGGGAATGGCAGGAGGAGTGGGACCTCGCGGATGCCTGGCGGACGCATCACCCCACCGACAGGGATTATTCATTCTACTCCGCTCCCCATGACCTCCACGTACGACTTGATAGCATTTTATGTACGCCAGGGGCCCAGGAACTCACGTACCATAGCGAATATCTGGCGAGAACGATCTCAGATCATAACCCTTGTATGATCAGTCCTCTGGTCATGCCAGCAACAGGCGGTCCCCAGGTGGCGACTGAACCCTATGGCGCTGGAAGACCCTGTGTTTTGTGCGGAAGTCAGGGAAGGCATCGAACATTATTTTAGGGAAAACTCGGGGACGGCATCGACCAGAGCTCATGAGTGGGACGCCTTCAAAGTTGTGGTGCGGGGTGTGTGTATCACATCCACTGCGGGGGCACGTCGGACTTTGTTAAGCGACATAGAATGGGAGGAGGCTTGCCTGCGCCAGGCGAAGAAAGATAGTCACGCAGCTGTGGACGGACAGGAGAAGGTTCTGGCAGCACGGGAGCAGGTGGCCACACAGGTTGAGTGGCTTCGCTGTTTTGACTACAGGGAATACATGGTTTGTGCGCACGCTGAGAGGGACAAGGTGGGCACACTGCTGGCCTGGCTGGCCAATCCGGCTGTTTGGGGAACTCCGATAGTGTCGCTGGCCACGCCAACTGGGGGTCTGGTCTATTCCCAGAGAGAGGTCAATAATCAGTTTCTAGATTATTATACATCGCTTTATAAGAGCAGGTTGACGGCGCAGCTGGATGGGTTAGACACTTTCCTGGAGGAGGCGCACTTGCCGCGATTGGAACCGGAGCAGGGGGACATGTTGGGCGCAGCTGTCTCGTTGGGCGAGATCAGGGCAGCGGTTAAGCACATGGCCAGGAGAAAAACACCGGGGGTGGATGGCCTGCTGGTGGAGTTTTATGCGACATACATCGACCTCCTCGCGCCACAGTTACACGTGGTGTACGGAGAGGCTTGGGAATTTGGCAGGTTGCCGCCGTCCGCCAGGGAGGCGATTATAGTGCCGCTGCTGAAGAAGGGTGGAATACCCACTTCCAAGACTGCATACCGCCCGCTCTCAATGCTCACGGTGGATTATAAGGTGTTGAGCAGGATTTTGGCCACGCGACTCTCAGATCATATGAGTACTCTCGTGCACCCGGATCAGTCAGGGTTTATTCCTGCTCGTGCAACGTGCATAAGGCGGCTAATACGGATCATGGGGGAGAGAGGAGAGGATACGTCGGAAACGGTGGTGCTGGCGGTAGATATCGAAAAGGCGTTCGACAGTGTGGAGTGGCCGTACCTGTTCCAGGTGCTGCGGGGCTTTGGATTGGGAGATAATTTCATACGTTGGACCCGGCTGTTGTACAGCTCTGCCACGGCCAGGGTTCGTACGGGGCGCTCCATATCGGCGGCGTATCAGGTGGAGCGAGGTACCCGTCAGGGATGTTCTTTATCTCCTCTCTTATTTGCCCTAGCGATTGAACCACTGGCAGCGCATGCTCGCCAAGGACGGCATTACGAGGGGGTACTGCTGCGAGGTGAGACTCATATCTCCCTGTATGCAGATGACCTTTTATTATACTTGGCCGACGCGGAGGGTTCCGTGCGGGGGGCTAGGGCCCTTCTCCGGGAGTTTGGCCAGCTGTCGGGGTTGCGGGTTAACTGGACTAAGACCTGCCTGTTCCCCTTAACTCCGAAGGGCCCGCAGCCCCTGGCACTGGAGGATCTGCGCTGGGAGCCTGAGTGCTTGCCGTACCTGGGTGTTCGCATCTACCATACCCACTCTGACCTTTTGGAAGGAAACGTAGGAGGCGCGCTGAGGGGAATTAGAGGTAGCATGGGATTCTGGCAGACCCTTCCGCTATCGGTGGCAGGGAGAATAGCGCTCCTGAAGATGGTGGCCCAACCGCGGTTGCTGTACTTCTTCCGAACTTTGCCGGTGTGGATCCCGGCATCCTTTTTCAGGATACTGCGCTCAATGGTGACGGGGTTTGTTTGGGGCTCCGGCAGAAGGAGAGTGGCGATGACCACCCTGCTGCGGCCGCGGGAGGAGTGGGGGCTGGCAGTCCCAGATTTCGAGTGGTACTACTTGGCGGCGCAACTGCAGTGGCTTACACAGGCGGTGGCGCACGAGTTTAGAGGCCCGGATGGGCCGCAGGGCAGAGTTATCCCTCGTCACGTGCTTTCCTTCATAGTACTACAGCAAAAACTTAGGCTGGATCAACTTACTCTTGAGGAACGCACCCTCCGACAATGCTGGTTGCGCAGTCAGAAGCGAGCGGGCCTTCCCGACCCGTATGCCCCAGAGATTCCTTTGGGCATGTGCACTGCCATTCCGCATGGTGGAGACTGGTCAGCGCTGGCGGGCTGGGAGGAGTGCGGGGTCCACATGATTGGGGACTTATATAGGGATGGTGCCCTGTTGCCTTTCCAAGACCTGCAGAGTGCCTTTGATCTCCCAAAGGGAGACTTTTTGCTACACGCCGCCCTGGTATCAGGAATCCAGAAACAGTGGAAGATGGGACTGTTGGAATCCCCAACATCGCTGGGCTGTCAATATGTCACGATGGCCGCGGGCACATTCAAGGCTATCACCTGTTTATACAGGAGACTGGCACTGGAGGGGCTTCTGCCCCTGGATAGGCTGAAGGATAAATGGGAGGAGGACCTTGGAAAACCTATTCCTGAAACGACATGGCCACAGCTCCTGCGGAGGGCCTGGAAAGGCACGCGCAACGCCCGGTTTCAACTAGTTCAATATTTCACGCTGCACTGGGCTTATTTAACGCCAGTCAAAATTCAGCGAGCTTTTAGGGGGACTAATTCGCTATGTCCCCGATGTAATGCAGAGGGTGCTGATTTTGGACATATGTTTTGGTCCTGCGAGAGGCTGGGTCCTTACTGGACAGAAGTGGTGGCGTGTTTGAACCGGGTGACGGAGCGTCGGATTGACGTGGAGATGCGAGTTTGCCTTCTGCTTTGGTTCCCACATACACCCGCCACAAAAATAACTAGCAAGTTCTTCGATTTGGGGTTGGTCATGGCGAAAAGGGAACTCACCATGCATTGGAAGTCGAGAGCGGGACCTAGCTTTCAGAGATGCGAGTGAGTTTTCTGAATTGGGCGAGCAGCGAAGGGACGCTCAGACTACAGTTAGCCAGGCGCACCTCTAATGACAAGGCGCTACACGCAGCTAGAGCGTGGGGCACATTGGTAGTGGAGCTTTAGTCTTCAACAGAGGCAGATGAAAAGGATGGGGGGGGGTGTCAGCGACCCAGGACCTAGAGACTGGGGAGGGAAACACAGGGGAGCGCACTGGAGACGGGACCACCTAGACACATGTAGGCTGGAGTAGGTTACCGCACACTAGGTTGGGCAGCGCGGCGGACTCAGAGTAGGAGCACAGGGCGCACCTGGTTATTTAAATGGACCCATCACTCTCCCGAGGCGGAAGTGGCGGCACACATACAAGGGTTGGAGTTAGATACCTGCACGCACGAGTATATTGTCATTTCATTGGGAGGGTAGAGGAGGGCACACTGACATGGGGGGGTGGGGGTAGAGGGGGAGGTGGGTGGGGGAGATAGGCCAGGGATGTTGGGTATTGGATACTCCTGATTTGTATTCTGCGGATTAGACCATCGCAGCGATGGCCCAGATTGAACTGTGAAAATGTTGGTAAGATGTGTGAAGGAAATTAATAAAAATTTGTTACAAAAAAAATGAATTCACCATTTGTACTACCATTTTATCATGGTATTCCTTAATATGATGTTTGTATAAATCCAAGTCATAGTCTGCGCTTTTTGGTGTTCCTATGGCATAGGTTTCATATATATTTACTGAGCACTTGCGGGGCCTCAAACACCGTAGGAAACTGAGGTCGTTTGGATTTGAAAGACAAGTGAGGTCTCAAGTTATAACATGGTTTATAGGTATGAAGTAAATCTGACCATTTGCTCGACTGTTCTACACTTGTGGGTGGAGAGGATCTTGTCACATGCGAGGCATGGATCCAATCGTTGTATTCAGAACACTTGACTACCGTTTTGGAGACCAGCAGAACTTGGATAGGGCATTTCCACCTCTGCTGCAAGCAGTTAGATCTATGAAAATTCGTCACCACAACCTACTCACCAGGCTTCAAGCCATGGCCTTTATCCATCAGGGGCTGGGGAAGGGCCTCTTTCACCTGATGTTGAAGAACATGCAATCTTTTGGTTAATTCAATACAATAGTCTCTCATTAATTCATCCCTTAGTTGCATAGTGGCAGCATGTCAAGGGGCACTCCATACAGACATTTATTTATTTATTAAAAAGTTTTGTATAGCGCTAGCTGGACCCGAAGGTATCAGAGCGCTTCACATCATGCACAAGAGTATGCCTTATCAGCGAGGGAAGATTGATAACTGGAACACTCAAGGGGCTTTCAAATAACAAAGTACATACAGATCATAGTGATTACACAAGATGGTGGTAATATGAGCATCTCTTACAGTTCAGGTGGCTTCCAGGAAGAGGGCTTTGACATCAATCTATCAGTCACAATCTCGTGGAGGCTGAAATGGGTTTAGGAGCTCGGGCTGCTAGGTATAACCATTAGGGCTAATGGAAGGACATCCACCCGTTAACTTGTTTTCTGCAGATATTTTAGCTATTTTGTCCTTCTAAGTACTATTTCTCTTTTCCACAACAAATCCTCTGTTTGACGGCAAAGGCTTGAATCACTTGTTCAATAATCTTATTAACAAAATGTGGCCGGTTATCGGAAGACAATAACCTGGGCAACCTAAACTTTGGAAACAATTGCTTTAGTAGACACTTGGTCACTGTTTATTTTTTTAAAACATATTTTACTGATGTTTTATAATGTTACGCCTTGCTTGTGCGCTGCAGCAATTGGCACATAACTCTTGTAACTCATGTACAGTGTATTGTAGCATAATGATAATACAAATAGTAGCTAGGTTTGGGGTATTGACATTTTTAGGATCCACCAACTGCAATAGCCGTTTCAGTTGTATGTTGTCCATCAGAATCAAGTAAAAACAGAGCATTTCTTAACTACCTACCCCCCTCCCTCTAGTCTGGCTCACCCCCAGATGAAATCATTCAGACCAGAAGTTCTGCCTTTGTATCTACGTCATGTGGGGATCATTGGGTTAGGGATGTCGCTCAGGTTGACAGGCCCAGCATCAAACAAAGGTGGGTGGGGAAGGCTATCATTATCTCATGCTGAGGAAAGGGGGCGCTGTGCACTATAGATGATGTGGTGTAAGGAGATCTGTTTCCTTTAAAGCCTCCAGCATCTGGTCCCATTCCAGCAGACAGGTGTTTTTCGCAACCCACAGTATTCCTCTTGTCTAATGACTGCGCTTTCTGCTCCTCCCCATTGGGCCATCTCCCCATGCCAAGTGGATACTGTTGGGGGAAGGGCCAATTTCCACCTCATTGTAATTGAGAACTTTACTATGAGGAGGGCCTTTTCAGCTAAACTAAGCTGCATGTTCTGTGACTTAGGGTGACGGAATATTCCCAGTATGCAGTGATCTACTGTGTCTCAGTTGGTGATTCATGTGATATCTCCTATAATTTGTGCGACTGAAGACCAGAACACTTTGAGGCGGGGGCACGTCCAGCACATTTGCAAAATGTATCACCTCCTCTGCCTGGCAACTAGGGCAACAAACACACACATTGGGATATATGCAGTGGAGATGGTGTGGGAGAGGTAGACCCTGTGGAGAATCGAATATATTGTATTGTATTAACTTGAATATGGAGTTACGAGACAACTTTTTCAGGTATTCCAGGAGAGAGGACCAATCGCTGTCCGTTAAGTCCTTTCCAAGATCTCTAGACCATGTTTCCCTAAGTGTGCCCAGGCGCCCCTGTACAGTCATCTAATGAGGTGGCATCCCTCACCCATCTAGTATACAGCATCTGTTAACTCATGTGTAGAGGGTTCCTCGCCATTTGGTGACCAATGTTTCTTTACATACTGGGTAATAACTGCATGTAGCATGAAGAGAGCGCGCAGGAGTCCTTGTTCTAGAGCAAAATTCTCATGATCCATCAGGGTTCCGTCTGCAAACAGCACCCCCACTGTGAAGACCCTCTCTCGGGACCAACAGAGTATACTTCATCTAGTGACCAAGCCTGTTGTGGTGGGGATTCCTACTAAGGGAGTGTTAGGGGCATAAAGGAGGCATTGTTTGGTGTATTGGAGACAGCTGTGAGGGTTATATTGTGTACAGATAGAAGGCGCTCTGCCTATAGTAAACGTTACAGTTTAGTAGGAGAATAATGTCTGTGGGGTGGTGCGTGAAGAGCGAACGGGATAACCCTAACCGTTCTGAGAAAATCTATTAGACCTTCATTAATGAATAAAAAACAACGCTCTCGCAACCACAAGGCAGTGAAATAACATGAAAACAGTAGTGACAATAAAGTGGAGAACAACAGCAGATCTTATATTCTCAAATTTCCAAAGACGTTTATTGGATCCACATTCAGCCGACACGTGTTTCGTCGTGTTCAAAAGTGGAGTCAACACGACTCTTCAGGGCTGACAAAAGATAAAAACAACATGTGTATAGGACATTTTGTTTACAGTATGTATTGTACACACTTTAGTATCCCAGGTGCGCACAGTGGTAATTGTGAGGTTCCAAACACGGGTATTACGTGTCTAGCATCCATATTCGTGCCTATACACACAAGAAACTGTGCACATCTGCATGCCTATATCGTGATAATGGTGCAGGCCAAGCATGAGATACAACATACTGTATACTCATTTGTTATGGATTCAGAGAATCACATCACCTGTGTGGTCATGCTCAAGAAGATCCGCATATGACAAAGGGATCAGGGTGCAAAAGCATTAATTGTGCTTCAATAGAGAGGGTGTATCGTGCTCCGTGTTGAGTGAAAAGGTCTATATATAAAGGGGGTCTCATGCACATTGAGTGTCTCACTCTTGCTCATAATCGCATACCTGGTAAAAGACCCAGGCATCTATGGGTTAATGCAAAACGTCGGTGTTGTAGAGCGATGAATCTGGTAACACAATAGTAAGAGACTATAGTTACGAAAAACCACATTAAAACGGGAGGAAATAATCAGAGTGGCACGTGATTGTAGTCCCAGGGTGCCTAGATAAATAAATATCGTTCACTCTCGCTTACCCTGTGTATGAATTGAAGGGTAATCACAGTATGAGTAATCCAAAGATACTAGGTTCCGGGTTAGGAATACGACTAGTTTTTGAACGTAGGCGCTCACTGAAGCGCATTGGTGAAAGAATAAAGAGACTGTAGGAAAATTTGGGAAAAATGCAACAGTCCATAAATATACGCCTGGTAAATGCAGAAAATTGCCAATTCAGTACAAAAGAGATACACATAGGCACCAGTTCGGAATAAAATGGAAAGGAAAGAAAAAATATCTTTCACATACCTAGACACGTGTTCGTGTCAGATTCTACCGGGAGGGGATCCAATAAGAAAAGGACTGGAGTTATTTATTTCGTTTTCATTACACAAGCGGTGCGCTGAAAAGGACAAGAAAACGAAGAAAAAGGGAGTAAAAAACCGCATGAGTAACGGGCTACACGCCGAAATCGGCAAGTACATAGAGAGCCAGTGTCTCACCTAAGATTTGGAATCCCTCCTCTGTGTGTTCCCGGTCGCCGTGTTCCATGGACGGACACGTGACCGGAAAACGGAACAACACAAATACTCGACGAGCACACACAGCTAGAGTGCATCGTGTGAAGATCGAGAAGCCATATTTAGCCACCATTTTAGGTGAGGAAAAGTGCACAATAATACGATACTAAAGGGGCACAAACGGGTGAAAGCGGAACGCTTCCTTCACTGAATAAACTGCATCAACCAAACCAACGAAGGATGAGTGTCAGTTGCGTCTGAAACACTCCAAAACGATAATAGACACATGCACCCGTCTTGTAATGAGGGTGAAGGCTGATCGGTTTCTGCATCAAATAAAGGGCTATATCTAAATATGAATTACGTGATACGTCAACTAGAACACCTCCGTCTGTCACTGAGCGGTGGTGAAAGTATGGACCCATATTGTGGATGGGTCTTGTTACGGTATTACATTATTAAAATTGGCGATATTAAGTAAAAAGGGAGAAATAAAGTTGAAGGATAATATTGATGAAAGGTTGGCTAGGCATATCAATAATAGCCTATTAATCACATGGACTGAAACCCGAAAGGTGCACCCATAAGTGTGGCTAAGAAAAACACGCGGTGAATGGTGACATCACAACATATATGTATACATTACGAACTGGTACGTATTCATATCTGGCTGGTGCGACTTCATTCAATCGTAGGTAGACTTAAGAGTATTGTTGTACCTTATGTCCATATTCGTGATAAAATTATGACAACTAGCATAACTTATTCATAATCAATAGGTAACATGGTATAGTGACAATAGGGCAAACTGAACTTTAAAATCTGATTCATGTTACTGTACAGTAGTCAACATTATTTATAATGAAAACATTTTTGCAGTTCCCCTTATCAAACACAAAATTCATGTAGGACAACAAATTGAGTATGACCAGTTGACCAAAGTTAGTGTAAATACAGACTTAATTAGAAATGAGTATTCAGTTCCCCAAGAAAAATTGAAGCTCAGGGTCATAGTTTAGCCCGTGTTCCACGCATTGCAAACGCATGATCCACGTAGCCTCCCTACGTCTCAATGTAAGTTCTCTGGTTCCCCCCCTAATGTTTGGAGGGATCAGGTCAATACCAAAGAAACGTACCTTCACTTCATCCTCAAGTGGTTGACAGGCTGCAACGTGCAGGGCAACTGGGTATTTAGGATCTCTTTTCTGGATAGCTCTCATGTGTTCCGCTAGTCTTTCCTTAAGGGGTCTGATGGTGCTACCCACATATAACTTGCCACATTGGCATTCAATAATATAGATCACATATCTGGTAAGGCAAGTGATATTGTGTCTGATTTTGTAAGTAACACCATCATGTCCTGTGAAAGTCCTAGTTCCATGTTTAGCCCAAACACATAGAGAACAAAAGCCGCATTTATAGAAGCCTAGGCTCCGCATAGTGAGCCAGTCTAAGGCTGAAGTGTTGTGTGGAACTGTGGGACTGAGTTTATTTTTCAGAGTGCAACCCTTTTTGTATGTGATGGCCGGTCTCACTGGTAGCCATTCTTTAAGGGTTGTATCCTCAGTTAGTATTTTCCAATGCTTATTAAAGCTTCTGGAAATTATCTGGTGCAGTGCATTGAACTCAGTAATGAGTCTGATTTTTTGGGTAGAGGATTCTGTTTCAGTACGTTTCTTTAAACAATCAGGCCTTGAGGCGCGACGAACCCTTTTCTCTGCAGATTTCAGAACTTTAAGGGGGTAGCCTCTATTGAGAAATCTGTTTTCCATATTATCCAAACAATTGTCAAATTCTCTGGATTCACTACAGTTGCGTCTGGCTCTAAGATATTCACCATAAGGTATGGCTTTTATTTGGTGTGTGGGGTGAGCGCTGCAAGCATGGAGAATAGAGTTACACGAGGTAGGTTTTCTGTAAAGTCTACTATGGAGTTCATTTTCTTTTACGTAAAATTCCAAATCAAGGAATTCCATCTTCTCTTTGCTGTATTGCATGGTGAATTGTATACCTCATGTATTTTCATTAAGATATCTGAAAAAAGTAGATAAAGAGTCTAAGGTTCCAGACCAAAGTAAAAGACAATCGTCGATATATCGACCCCAAAACAGAATTGAGTCGATATACGATGAACCTTTGGGGCCCCAGATGAGGTCGGACTCAAGTGCCCCCATGAACAAGTTGGCAAACGAGGGGGAAAATTTAGAACCCATCGCCACCCCTTTTGTCTGTCGAAACCATTTACGGTCAAAGATAAAAAAGTTGTTATCCAAAATTATTTTCATCATGTGTAATAACATCTTCGTGTGAGCCCACAGCGAAGCTGGTTGATTGGAGAGCATTTTCTCCATGGCTTGCATTCCCAAAATAGGATTGATGCTGGTGTACAGCGACACCACATCCAATGTGACTATAAAGGTATCTGTTTGCCAATCAATATCCGACATGATTCCTAGGATATGTTTGGAATCTTGGATGTAAGAAGGTAGATTTTTGACCAAGGGGCCTATGAATAAGTCCACGTACTCCGCTAGTCTCTCCGTCGGGCCCCCTATTCCCGAGACTATTGGTCTGCCAGGCGGGAATGGTAAATTCTTATGTACTTTAGGGAGTGTATACAACCATGGAAATGTAGGTCTGAAAACCTTTAGATAAAGGTGTTCATCCTCGTTCAAAAGGCCTGATTGTTTCCATTCAAGTAGTAGTTTATTGATTAGGATGGTTAGAGGACCCATAGGGTTGTGGGAAATTTGTTCATAACAGGAGTTATCACTAAGTTGTGTAAGAATCTCGTTGTTGTAATCAACGAGATTCATCACAACCACATTACCTCCCTTATCTGCCTCCCTAATGATGATATTGGGATTATCACTAAGAGTCGAGAGTGCAAGACGTTCGCCGTTAGTCAAATTATCCTTATATTTAAATTTGTCATTCAGGTTCTTAATGTTCACTTTGTTTATGTCTTCAAGGACATGCCTATGGAAATTATCTATGGCATTCCCCCCAGATAGAGTAGGGGTCCACCTAGATTTATTTTTTAGCCCACTGGCCATGCCATAATCCGTTTCAATGTCAAGTTCTTCTAGAAGCCTCTCCATGTCATAGGGGCTATCCTCTCTATCTGTTAAGGAAAGAAGCAGATGAGTTGCTTGAACATCTTTAATGGTCAAATTGTCTTTATCAAAAACAATACGAGAGGGTCCACATACACTGGGTACATTGGATTTACATGCAAAATGTTTTTTCAACTTTAAATTTCGTACAAATTTAAAAATATCAATTTTGCTCTGACAGATATCACCAGTATTGTATGGGTTAAAGTTCAAACCTTTGCTGAGTAAAGAAACCATCTCAGTAGTGAGGGGAAAGGTAGAAAGGTTAATTACTTGGACAGTGTCACCAGAATCGATCAGTTCCTGTGTGTGCCTGACCTGAGTTTCCTCCGGTATTCCTCGTTTGAGACTACGTTTCCCCCTGTGGGTTTTGGGTCTGTAACGCCCCTGTTTGGAACTGTCCTGTTGCCCTTCCTGATGCGTTCCATTTCTAAAAAAAAAAGGGCATATTGCCCATATCAGTATTGTCCATTCTTTCATTCTCAGATTCACTGAGTCCAGTAGAATTCAGTGAGGACGTACTAGAAGCGACTGAGCTCGCCGTAGTCGATCTACCCGACTGGGAGCCTTGTTTGGACTTAGGAATTAAGGAGTCATATTTTTGTTCATACGTGTAGACCCTCCCATTTCTATAATCCGCCTCATCCCTTCTGATTTGGCGGGCTTTCCTGATTTTTATTTCTGCCTGATGTTTAAGGAGAATTTCGTCCATGATGGTGTAGTTCTTTACAGTAGATTCAGGTTTGTTTAGATCCTTAATCTCCTGTTCTAAGGTAGAAATTTCTAATAGAAGCTTGGCAGACTTGCGTTCGGCACTCTCTATTAGTATATCCATTAAAGTCATTGAGTTCTGGTTAAGAGACTCTTCCCACTTGACCATTAAGTCAATATCAAGATTGTCATACGTGGGAAAGGTCTGAGATCGTAGACCTCTGGGAATCTGTTTGATCTTTCTATAGTAGTTGAGGGTGGTTCCATCCCACCAACGAGAATTTTCCTGTTTCTTAAGCTTTTCTAGCCTGAAAAACTTTTCCCTGAGTCCCTCCACAGGTGCAGGACCTGTAGCGGCAGATGCCTGATGTGTGGGCATTCCTTTAGCTAAGTTTTCAAAAAGATCTGATGCTGCCTTGTCCCTGTCCATAATAGGGAGTAAGCGAATAGAAGTACAAGTAAAGTAACGTGGAGGCGCCCACCCTGAAAAACAGTCAAGGAGACAGCTGTGAGGGTTATATTGTGTACAGATAGAAGGCGCTCTGCCTATAGTAAACGTTACAGTTTAGTAGGAGAATAATGTCTGTGGCGTGGTGCGTGAAGAGCGAACGGGATAACCCTAACCGTTCTGAGAAAATCTATTAGACCTTCATTAATGAATAAAAAACAATGCTCTCGCAACCACAAGGCAGTGAAATAACATGAAAACAGTAGTGACAATAAAGTGGAGAACAACAGCAGATCTTATATTCTCAAATTTCCAAAGACGTTTATTGGCGTTTATCTGATTCATGTTACTGTACAGTAGTCAACATTATTTATAATGAAAACATTTTTGCAGTTCCCCTTATCAAACACAAAATTCATGTAGGACAACAAATTGAGTATGATCAGTTGACCAAAGTTAGTGTAAATACAGACTTAATTAGAAATGAGTATTCAGTTCCCCAAGAAAAATTGAAGCTCAGGGTCATTGTTTAGCCCGTGTTCCACGCATTGCAAACGCATGATCCACGTAGCCTCCCTACGTCTCAATGTAAGTTCTCTGTTGCCCCCCCTAATGTTTGGAGGGATCAGGTCAATACCAAAGAAACGTACCTTCACTTCATCCTCAAGTGGTTGACAGGCTGCAACGTGCAGGGCAACTGGGTATTTAGGATCTCTTTTCTGGATAGCTCTCATGTGTTCCGCTAGTCTTTCCTTAATGAGTATACAGTATGTTGTATCTCATGCTTGGCCTGCACCATTATCACGATATAGGCATGCAGATGTGCACAGTTTCTTGTGTGTATAGGCACGAATATGGATGCTAGACACGTAATACCCGTGTTTGGAACCTCACAATTACCACTGTGCGCACCTGGGATACTAAAGTGTGTACAATACATACTGTAAACAGAATGTCCTATACACATGTTGTTTTTATTTTTTGTCAGCCCTGAAGAGTCGTGTTGACTCCACTTTTGAACACGACGAAACACGTGTCGGCTGAATGTGGATCCAATAAACGTCTTTGGAAATTTGAGAATATAAGATCTGCTGTTGTTCTCCACTTTATTGTCACTACTGTTTTCATGTTATTTCACTGCCTTGTGGTTGCGAGAGCGTTGTTTTTTGTTTTTTATTGTTTGGTGTATTGTAAGGCCTTTTTCCAAAAAGAAGGTGCTATTTGTAACAGGGGGGAGTCAGGGGGTATCCTGCTCCGCGGTAATAGCATGGTGTGCAGGGTGCCCCGGCTCAGGGATTGCGGCGTGTAACCAACTTCGTGCCAATTACAGCCCGCGAGCCAGTACGACAGCCATTGTAACAGACTTGCAGAGCAGTAGGCACGAAAATCAGGCACCCCTAGGCCACCTTTGTCTGGCCTCAGCTGTAGCTTAAGCAGTCCCACCCTTCTGTGCCCTGTTCCCCACATGAGATCGACCAGGAGGGAATCCAGTGTTTTAAAAACAGAGGCGGGAAACAGAACTGGCATATTTTTGAAGAAGTACAACAGGCGCAGGAGCACAACCATCTTAGAGATGGCTATTCTGCCCATCTCCGGCAGAGGCAACGACACCCAGAAGGATATCGGAGTACATAACGCCCTGACTGCCCTCATAAGATTGCCCTCCATTAAATCTTGTGGAGTCCTATATATTTGGATACCGAGATATTTGAAAGTGTGTGGGGCGACTTCAAGGACAAGCTGTCCAAACTTAACAGTTTCGGGGTGCTCTCTCGGATGAAAGAAGAATGCATGGGATTTCTTCTCATGTATGGTTAGGCCTGGGATACGTTTAAATTGTTTAAAAATTACAAGGTAAGTCCCCTGTCAAATCATCAGTGTATAATATAAGGTTGTCTGCGTATGCTGACAATACGTGCATGGGGTTGCTCAGCCCGATCCCCTTTGTTTCTGATTCCTTCCGGAGTCTAATTGCGAGAGGTTCGAGTGCCAGCACAAAGAGCAATGGTGACAGGGGGCAACCCTGCTGTGTGTGTCTGCCAACTGGATAGGGTCATGAGATATGGGAACCAGAGCGTACTCGTGCCATAGGGGCCATGTATAGCAGCTTGATCAGCTCATGTATCCCGGTGGGACGCCAAACTTGTCCACAGCCAGTCATGTACTCCCAATTTAGGGTGTCGGAAGCTTGGCACAGATCAAGAGAGATGCATCCAACACCACAGTAGTTGTCAGGGTGGCCTCCATAACATGGTGTAGGCGTCTTATATTCAGGGAGGTACTACGGGCTGGGATGAAGCCACACTGATCAGTGTGGATCAGATGTGGCAGGTAGGGTAGTAGCCGGCAGGCCTGGATCTTAATTAAGATCATGCATTGTGGCTAAGAGCGATAGTGGGCGGTAGCCCAAAATATACCTTGGGTCTCTGCCCGGTTTGGGGAGGGAGGTGACCAGGGCCGGCATGGTGGAGAGAGGGAGATTATCTGTATTTTGTGCTGTTTGGTATTGGCGTTCCAAGTGAGTGACTAGTTTATCCGTGAAGGTGTCAAAGAACTCCACAGAAAGGCCATTAAGACCCGGAGCCTTATTATGTGGAAGTGGAGGGGGGCCGGGGCACATCTTGCACTAATCGTGCCAGGAGCGCTCAGGATTTATCAGCCTCTGCGTGTTTGTGTTGGGTGAATGATTGATAATCTATTATAAGTCGCTCCAGGAGTTCAGCATGTTGTATAAATGACCTCCTGCACTGCCTCTTTTTTCGAGGGGTTGCCTCCTGTTCTAGCTTATTTAGAGTGGCTTCTACTGATTTAAGACTATTGTGGATCTCCTGTCTGGTCCCCACTGCGGCACAGATGGCTGAACCCCTAATCACTGTCCTAAACGCGTCCCACTCTATGAGGCATGAGGAGGCCGATATAGTACTCTCATTAAAATAATTAGTGATAGTCATCACCATAGTTTGTCGGACAACAGCATGCTCCAACATCTGCGGCCACAGCCTACAAGTAGGGACAGGAGTGGGGATTCTTCCCCAGGATAACGTGATTTCTAGCGGGTTGTGATCGGATGTCTTACTCATATATGTGGTGTGGGACACCTGGGTTGTTACGGAGAGGGAGCAGAATATCCCATCAAGACGTGTGTGTAGTAGGTGGGGCGGGCAGTAAAAGGAGTATTCTTGGCCATTTGGGTTTTTAAGGCGCCAAACATCTCCCAGGGACCAGCCTGCTGCCCATGCACGTAAGGACTGCGGCTGCCCAATAGAGACGGCTGCCTAGACGGGGGGATGAGAGTGGTCCAACTGGATATCTAGGACTGTGTTATCTCCCCCTATTACCCATGGATAGCCCACCCAGTCTGCCAGCACTGTGTTCTGTGTCCTGCTCGTAGTTCGGAGCATATATGCTGCCAGTGACGATGTGTGTACCGTCTAGTGTGCCATTGACCAAAACATACCTGCCCTGTGTATCAGTGCACAGCTCCAGGGCCACAAACTGAACCCGTTTCAGACCCATATGGTTATTCACCTTGCAAAGGTGGAAAATGATGTGGTGAACACTTGGCCTCTCCATTTTTTACGGAGCTTAACCGCCTCTGAGTCCGTGAGGTGGGATTCCTGTAGCAGGGCAAACTGTACCCTACGCCTATTCAATTGGGCATGAATCCTATAGCGTTTGTGAACCGATCCCATTCCTCTGACTTTCCAGGTGACTATAGTATACTTTCCCAGCATGGCCATGTGTTTGTATGTCCGGCTCTTGAATCTACACTGGGTCGTGAGACGGGTAAGGTGTGGAGTGTGATGAGGGGTAAGCCAGAAATCCAAAGACCAATAGCAACTCCCAATACTAGGACTATCCCAAAAACTATGCTGGCCCAAACAATATACACAAACGTGAGAACATTTGTTTGATTTCGATATGCTTTTGCTGCAGGGGGGGGTGGTTCCTACGCATTTCATAATGCACAGGGTTGTGTGCATCTATGTGAATGACAGGACCATAATCCTTTATTAGGGGTTTAGAGAAGATGGGGGGGGGATAAGAGATAAGAGTGTATACAATGCCTTACATCTCCACAATGAATTTGAAAAGTCTCTGGGGTATACCCGTGTAGGGCCGCCATTAACCGAACAGGTCATTTACAGTCTGTGGAGTGATTGAGGGAAACAAAGCGATACTGTTCTCAGAGTCTGGGTGCATGGTGGTGTCCTCTGAGGACTACGGCGCTGAGGGGGGTCACGGTCCCTGAGGCAGCCGCCGCTGCTAGTGCAGACTACCTGCCCTGGCGAGGGACTCTTCGCGTTGGTTTTGCAAGTAGATTTGTTATGACGCATTCTCTTCCCTGTTGCCGTCCATGGTTCCCGATCCAGAACGGTATAGTCTGGGCATAATGAAATCCAGTGATTTTCGTATTGTATAGGGGATTTCTTTATGGCCATTAGGAGCAGGGTGTCACGGTCCCTATAGTTCAGTATAGGGGCTATCATTGGGCGTGGGGGAGCGCCCATCGCTGGTCTCCCTGTAGGAATTCTGTGCCCCCTCTCAACGTAGACGATATCAGACAGGCCCTCCGGGACTACATGCTCTCGCAGCCATTGTTTCACGAAACAGGTGGTGTTGGGTCCCTCGGAGCTTTCCGGTAGACCTATTATTTGAACATTATTCCTCGGTGCCTCAGCACTGTCGAGGAGGCCAGACAACTGCTGCTGCAGTTGTGATAGTTGCTCTGAATGTTCCATGTTTTTCAGCAGCAGTTCAGGAATGACTAGTTTATTGTTCTCCACTGTGGAGGACAGCTTATCATGATCCGCCTTAAGAAGCTTGAAACCGGTGGTCAGGTAACCTATTTGCTGCTCTATTGCCTGCTGCTACTCTCGTACCTCTTGCAATATGAGGTCCAGCTTGTTCGGAGCGGATTTCCATGTTGGTTGGTGGGATGCAGCTGATTGTGGGTGTTTGGGTGGTGGTGTCCGTGTCTTCCGGCAGCTGCGTGCCCGCAGAAGCCATCTCCGGGCCCTTCCCTTCATGCGTCCCATGGTGCAATATTCAGCAGGGACTGTCCCTCCCCATACACCAGAGTACGATTTGAGGTTATAGTGCCACCAGATGAATAAGCACCAGGTTCGTGCTCAGTTTCAGGGGTGGCCCGGGCAGAAGCAGATGCAAGTGCGTTATGCAGCTGGTTAAGGCAGATGTGACGTGGTCTGAAGGATCCATACTCAGCCTTTAAGATTAACCGCTCCCACTGCTGAATAAGGAGAGCGGGGGCACCTTGTAGCAGGCCGTTATGTGAAGAATGTGTTATAAGGAATCATAAGGGCTCCAGGCAGCCCATGCATCACTCCGCCAGGCTTGAGGTGAGGGAAGGGCCTCCCCGGTGGGGTAAGGCCGCCGTCCATTTTGCCACAGCCTCTGAGGTCCACAGTCGGATGTTCACCCATCTGTTAGAATCCCGGGCGCCCAGGAGGCTGCCGACATGGCAGGTACAGCACCCAACTGGCAGACAGTTCCGGGGGACCACATTATGCAGGACGCCAACCGTAGTTATGGACAGCACGTCCTCAGGGACATGGGGAGGATGGGTAGTGGGAGCGCCATGTCACACAGCAGGCATGGTAGACTCACCGTCAGGTAGGAAAGCGCTCCAGAATTCGCCACGTGGACCGGTGCCCCTGCAGATCAAAGGGGGGCCGATCCCAGGTCAGTGAGCACGTCAGGCAAGGGCCACCATCACCCTCACGCAGCCTGAGCCCCAGATGTATGGGGGGCCTCTCTCGGTGTGTCAGCTCAGAGTCGCGTCTTCCTCTAGGTAGACCTGGGCCACCACCAGTGCAGACTACACAATACAGCCGCGCTGAGGGTGAAGGGCAGAAGGCCGCCGCAGTCCAGGATGCCGCTGCCTCTGCCGAATCTTGTCATGTGCCGCATCTTGGGGGCACACCTGCAGTTAGTCAACTCGGGTCTCCAGTGCTACTACAAGCTTGTTAAGGGGGTGTTAGACCTGACACCTTTGGCGTGGTTCTTCCCCCATCTTTTTGCCTCTGACTCATGTGTTTTGATGCTGTGCTGGATTTCGTTTTTGCTGATTTAGATGCTTTGGACACTCTGCCACTGCTGATCAGTGTCAGAGTGTAAGTGCTCCCTCTGTAAATTGCCATATTAATTGAATATACCGGATTGGCATATTTGTATCACCATGGAGTCCCTAGTAAAGTGCACTGTGTGTGCCAGGGCTGGTGATGACAGATACTACTAGTGGGCCTGCAGCGCAGATTGCGCCACCCACATGAGTAGCCCTAAAAAGGACTCAGGCCTGCCAGCGCAGGGCCTGTGTGCAGTCAGTGGACTGCCCTGTCCCCCTGGCCAGTGTCTCCACTGGCTGGGCCTAACCCTTCCCTGTCTGTGCACCTCAGTCACCCCTATGGAAGGCTCAAGATACCCCCCCTGGGCAGGGTGCAGTGTATGGATAAGGTAGAGCATGTACTAGTGCAGGTCACATGCTCTGGTAGTGGGCAGCAGCCATTTTATGTGCTCACTGCTGTAAGGCTCTCTTGCTCCATAGAGTAACATGGAGGTGGCTGGCCCCATGTGATGCCAGCCCATCTCCCCATAGGAACAAGATGGGACATAAGTGAAAGATATCCCTGAACTCAGAATTTAATGACACATCTTTTAGTGAAGGGTGTTTTTGAATCCTGTGTTGGAGAATAGCACTTTTAGAAAGTGGCTGTTCTCTTGTCTAAACCTTTCTGTGTGCCTGGGTTTGTGGAATGCCTGTCTGGTCTGGGTGTGACAGGGGGGCTGCAGAGCCCCCGGAGGAGAGGGTCGGAGCCAGCCCGGGGATGAAAGGGCACATCTGCTGCCAGGGAGGTGGGAGGAAGAAAAGCCTGAGTGCTGGGCTTTGCCTGCCTGCCCCCCATGCTAGCTCCCTCCTGCCGGCCAACTGACACCTCTGACCCTGGAGCGGACAGGAAGAAGAAAACCAGAAACACCTCAGTGCTTCAGCAAACCCCAGAACTGGTTTAGACTGGAGACGAAGCCGCCGCGCTCCCATTGGCTGAGGGAGCCGAGCCCCCTCACTAACGCCACGACGGGATTGGCCCGTGCGGCGCAGCGTCATCAGTGGTGGTGGGCCGTGATTGGCTGAAGGAGCGGAGCGCCATCGTTTGCCTGTCCCGGGAGCCGCTCTGCCATTGGCTGACTCCCGGGTGCTGCTGGAGGCTCGCCCCCGACGCCGCGACAGGATTGGTCCCCGTCATTGGGACCTCTGTGAGCGCCGTCTGATCACCGCCGGACCCGGGAAGAAGTGACCCGTCCCCGCCGAGGGAACCGCGAGGGCCTTGGAGACCCCTGGCCTGCCGTCCCAGCAGCTGACTGCCTGCCTACCTCCCCCGCCGCTCGTAGGAGTGCCGAGAGCGGGCGGGAGAGCAACCAGGACCGAGTGCGCTCTGCAGGCGCGGGGCACCTGAAGCTAGCGGGCGCAGGAAGCTGTGCCGGCGGAGGACAAAAGAGTCCGAGGAGCACGCGGTGAGGCGCTCTTGCAGCGCTGGGGGTACAGTTGCTCCTAGGGCTGTTAGGGGACATTATTTACCTACTTGCATAGCGTGGTGTGCTCGTGTTGCGAGCCCCCTAAACACAAATCAGCAACCCTATTTTTGAAGGCTGATTTAAGTGACTTGAGACACTGTTTGATATACGAACTTCCTGAAATTAAGTACCACCTTAAAGATTAACTGCAACCACTAAGATTAAGCGCAACCTAAGCTTGAAAAAATGATTATCGTGCTAATGCTTTATTTACCTTACTGAAACTAGATAAAGTTATATATTTTTATAAAATATACTTACCTGTGTGGTCTCAGTTTGTTGTGTTAAGTGCAAATGTTATCCACATTGCCTCTGTTTAGCCTAGACTGCTCGCGCCATGCTACCTAGAGGGTGAGCAGGGGTTATCTCAGAGGGTCATTCCTTCACCCTGACTAGAAGCAGGGGTCCCTACTTGGTCTAAGGTACTTACCTCTGCCAACTAGAGACCCCCGATTCTAACATTGTTGGACAGCGGTGCAGATTTTGAACTAATAATTGCACTTGACCTGCAGTGATTTCTTGTACATCACTAGTCTAGTTTAGCAGAACAGGTTGCGCAAGATTTTTTTTCTTTTTGGTGAAACCTTTTTAGTTGAAAAGGTTAGGAAGCATCATGTCTCGGAAAGCGCCAAGCGTGAATGGAGAAGTGGAAGTGGAATTTGAAATCCAGGAGTTGTTCACCTATAACAAGGAGCAACTGAGAAACTTCTGCAAACGGCTTGAATGCCCAGTAAGGGGCGGCGCGAACAAGGAAGAGCTACGGAAAGCTCTGAGGGCCTGGTGGGAGGCCAAACATGGTGTTCCAGAAGCTACTATTGGAGAGGGAGGCACACAGGAGAATGGTTTTTTTGTCCACTGAATTGCCAGTGGGGAAGCCAGCTTCTAGGCCCGGCAGCAACCACTCCGGTAGGGTTATTTCTCCAGAGGAAATAGAGGAGAATCAGAGAGCTAGGGCCCATGAGATTGAGCTTTTTCAGCTCAAAGCGCAAGCGGAGGAGAGAAGAACTACTCTCGCTTTGGAGGAGAGGAAACTCCAATTGGCTCATGAGTTGAGCATGAAGGAGTTGGACATCAAATTTAAAGAGGTGGTGTCCAGTTCTAATGGTGGCAGCGCACAACCGGTACAGGCGGGTAAGGTATACATACCAAAGGATCTGGTACAGAATTATCAGAGGGGTGAGGATATTTATGCGTGGTTCAGAGCGTATGAACTTGCCTTAAAGATGAATGAAGTGCCTGAGAAGAATTTGGGGGCAGGATTGTGGAAGCATTTTGAGGCCTCTAGGAGGGATGTTTTGGCACCCTTAGAAGCAGAGGATGCTTTATCCTACCACGCAATGAAGGAGGCTTTGTGCCTCAGGTATGGGCTCACTGCAGAACAGTACCGCCAGAAGTTTAGGAACTTCAAGAAGCTTGATTCAAGTACTTGGGTGGAGTGTGTGAGTATGTACACGCGTGCACTGGAAGGTTGGATAAAGGGCAGCAAAGTTACTGATTATGTGGGGTTGTGTCACTTGATTAGTAGGGAGCACTTAAGTAGTTTATGTGTCCCAGAGCTGCGCCAGCATCTGTTGGATAGCAAGTTAACTGATCCCAGTGAGCTTGCTAAAGAGGCGGACCGGTGGACTAGCACCAGGGTCCACAAGGGGGTGGTAAGTACCCCAGCCAAAGGTGGACAGGGTCCCCAGAAGAAGAGTGGGGGGGACATGGGTAATCACAAGGAGTCTTCTAAAGGGCCCCAAAATGGTTCCCAAGAGAAGGTGTCTCAACTCCCCCAGCCTAAGAAGTCCTGGCCCCCTAAGGGCACGCAGGAAAGAAGGGCCCCACTTACTTGCTATTCATGTAGGGAGGTGGGGCACATTGCCCCCAAATATCCAAAGAAGATATCAGCACCCACTGGTGCTCCAGCTCCAGCTCCGGCGTTAGCCAGTGTAGCTTTGGGAGGGGATTTGATTTCTAGTGGGGAGAAGGGGTTAGCGTTGATGACCCTTGTCTCTCTAGGAGACCAAGAGATGGCCCCGGAAACCTTGCTGCCCCAAAACACTAAGAAATACGGGCAGAAGGTGACCATCAATGGACAGGAGGTGGAGGCTCTGAGAGACACAGGGGCCAGCGTGACATCTGTCAGGTGTTGGTGGGTGACTGAAGAGCAAATTGTTCCCAAGGTACTCCGGCCTGTCGTGTCATCTGACAGTTCAGTGCGCTACTGCAAGTTGGCAAAGGTTCCATTTGAATGGGGAGGAGTCTCCGGTATTTTGGAAATTGTTGTAAGTGATGCCTTGCCTGTAGATTGTCTATTAGGTAATGACCTGGAGAGCTCCCCATGGAAAGAGGTGGAGCACCGGACTCACTTGGAGATGTTGGGTTTGCCTGCGTGGATCTGTGTGTCCACCCGTGCAATGACAGCCAGAGAGGGCGGTCTAGCAGAGCTGGAGCCTGGAACAATGGCCCAGGGACCTGCCAAGAGAGGAAGGGGTAGAGGGCGCGGGAAACCAGCCCCCACTGTTCCCACGGTCCAGGAGGAAGCAGACCCTGAGGGGGATGCCCTGGAACCTACAGGGGAGCAGGTGGCCGAACTAGGGGAATTGCCTGAGCTGTTCCAGTGGCAGCAAGAGGGTGGTCCCTCCAGGGAGGAATTCTGCCAGGCTCAGAAGGAGTGCCCTTCTCTCATTGGTGTGCGGCAGCAGGCTGCAGACCAGGCAGCAGGCCTGGGGTCCAAGGAGCATTTGATCTACTGGGAGGATGACTTACTTTATAGTGAGCCTAAGTTCGCTGAGCCCGCTGCAGCCCGTGTGCTGGTAGTACCGGAGCGCTTCAGGAACTTCCTACTGGGTCTGGCTCATGACGTGCCTCTCGCAGGACATCTGGGGCAAGACAAGACCTATCACAGGCTTGTCACCCATTTCTACGGGCCCCAGATGAAGACGCACGTCTTGCCAGACTTGTCAGGCCAGTGGCAAGAGCGGAGGGAAGCGCGTGGCCCCCCTCCAACCCTTTCCCGTGGTGAGCACCCCTTTTGAGCGGGTGGGCATTGACATCGTGGGGCCCCTGGATCCCAAGACAGCCCTAGCCAACAGGTTTATCCTGGTCTTGGTGGACCATGCCACTCGGTACCCGTAAGCCATCCCGCTCAGGACAGTCACCGCCCCAGTGGTGGGCCGTGCCCTGATGGGGATCTTTTCCCGTGTGGGATTTCCCAGGGAGGTGGTCTCTGACAGAGGGACAAACTTCATTTCTAGGTATATGAAGTCCCTGTGGAGTGAGTGTGGGGTGACATACAAATTCACCACTCATTACCACCCTCAAGGAAATGGGCTGGTTGAGAGATTCAACCGCACATTGAAGGGCATGATTATGGGCCTGGAAGCGCCCATGAGGCGGAAATGGGACGTCTTGTTACCATGCCTGTTTGCCTACAGGGAGGTGCCTCAGAAATCCTTAGGGTTCAGTCCCTTTGAGTTGCTGTATGGCCACCCTGTCAGAGGGCCTCTTACTCTGGTGAAGGAGGGGTGGGAGAAATCCCGTGGGAAAACCCCTCAAGATGTGTTCAGCTATGTGCTGGCCATTCGCAACCAGACCAAGCGCTTCAGGAAGCTCGCTCAAGAGAACCTGGAGGCTAGCCAGGAGGAAATGAAGAGGTGCTATGACCAGAACACTTCACTGGTTGAGTTCCACCCTGGTCAGAAAGTGTGGGTGATGGCGCCAGTGGAGCCTTGTGCGCTCCGTGACAAGTGGTCTGGGCCATATGAGGTGGTGGAGCGCAAGAGCGAGGTTACCTATTTGGTTAACCTGAAGACTCCCAGGCAGCCCCTGAGAGTGCTACATGTGAACCGCCTCAAACCCCACTTTGAGAGGACTGAAGTGACTATGCTTATGGCTACAGATGCTGGAGGGGAGGAGGATAGTGATCCTCTCCCTGACCTCCTGGCAGTCAAGGAGCAAGATGGGTCAGTGGATGGTGTGGTCCTCTCCCCCACCCTGACTCCAGAGCAGCAGGAGGACTGTCGCCAAGTCTTGGGTCAGTTCGCCCCCCTGTTCTCCCTGACCCCAGGTGTCACCAAGTGGTGCGTCCACGACGTGGACACTGGAGACAGTCTGCCTGTGAAACAGAAGTTTTACAGAGTGGCTGACAAGGTCAGAGCCAGCATCAAGGAAGAAGTTTCCAAGATGTTGACGCTAGGGGTTATTGAGCCCTCCAGCAGCCCTGGGCTAGCCCAGTGGTCTTAGTGCCTAAGAAAGCTGCTACCCAAGGTGGCACCCCAGAACTTCGGTTCTGCGTGGACTTCCGTGGGCTCAATGCGGTCACCAAGACTGACGCGCACCCCATCCCCAGAGCTGATGAGCTGGTGGATCGGTTGGGAGCTGCCCAGTACCTGAGTACTTTTGATTTGACTTCAGGGTACTGGCAGATTGCCCTAACTGACGGGGCAAAGGAGAGGTCAGCATTTTCCACACCAGAGGGGCACTTCCAGTTCCGTGTTATGCCCTTTGGTTTGAAAAATGCACCTGCCACATTTCAGAGATTGGTCAACCAGGTACTGGCGGGGCTGGAGCAATTCAGCGCAGCCTACCTGGATGACATTGCTGTGTTCAGCTCCACTTGGGAGGAACACCTGCAACACCTCACTGAAGTGTTGAAGGCTCTGCAGAAGGCAGGCCTCACTATCAAGGCCAGTAAATGCCAGATAGGGCAGGGATCGGTGGTGTACTTGGGACACCAGGTGGGGAGCGGCCAGGTGGCGCCCCTACAGGCGAAGATTGATACCATTCTGGCTTGGGAGCCCCCCAAGACCCAGACTGAGGTGAGAGCCTTTCTAGGTCTCACCGGGTATTACAGACGGTTTGTCAAAGGTTATGGCACCCTTGTGGCCCCTTTGACAGAGCTGACATCTAGGAATCAGCCCAGAAAAGTGAATTGGACTGAGGCCTGTCAAACTGCTTTTGACACCCTCAAAGCTGCCATGTGCACAGCACCGGTGCTTAAGGCACCTGACTTTTCCAGTGAGTTCATTGTGCAAACTGACACTTCAGAGCAAGGCATGGTAGCAGTACTCTCACAGATCAACGAGGAGGGAGGAGATCAACCAGTGGCTTTCATTAGCCGGAGGCTAATCCCCAGGGAACAGAAATGGAGTGCCATTGAAAGAGAAGCTTTCGCTGTGGTCTGGGCTCTGAAGAAGCTGAGGCCCTACCTGTTTAGGACTCACTTCCGTGTTCAGACCGACCACAGGCCCCTCAGATGGTTAATGCAGATGAGGGGTGAGAATCCGAAATTATTGAGGTGGTCCATTTCCCTACAGGGGATGGACTTTACGGTGGAGCACCGCCCTGGTACAGAACACGCCAACGCTGACGGTCTTTCCAGATTCTTCCGCCTTAGTGATGAGGACTCCCAAGAGGTTGGGTAGTTCTCCCCACTTTCAGCTGGAGGGGACACGTGTTAGACCTGACACCTTTGCGTGGTTCTTCCCCCATCTTTTTGCCTCTGACTCATGTTTTGATGCTGTGCTGGATTTCGTTTTTGCTGATTTAGATGCTTTGGACACTCTGCCACTGCTGATCAGTGTCAGAGCGTAAGTGCTCCCTCTGTAAATTGCCATATTAATTGAATATACCTGATTGGCATATTTGTATCACCACGGAGTCCCTAGTAAAGTGCACTGTGTGTGCCAGGGCTGGTGATGACAGATGCTACTAGTGGGCCTGCAGCGCAGATTGCGCCACCCACATGAGTAGCCCTAAAAAGGACTCAGGCCTGCCAGCGCTCAGCCTGTGGGCAGTCAGTGGACTGCCCTGTCCCCCTGGCCAGTGTCGCCACTGGCTGGGCCTAACCCTTCCCTGTCTGTGCACCTCAGTCATCCCTATGGAAGGCTCAAGGTACCCCCCTGGGCAGGGTGCAGTGTATGGATAAGGTAGAGCATGTACTAGTGCAGGTCACATGCTCTGGTAGTGGGCAGCAGCCATTTTATGTGCTCACTGCTGTAAGGCTCTCTTGCTCCATAGAGTAACATGGAGGTGGCTGGCCCCATGTGATGCCAGCCTATCTACCCATAGGAACAAGATGGGACATAAGTGAAAGATATCCCTGAACTCAGAATTTAATGACATCTTTTAGTGAAGGGTGTTTTTAAATCCTGTGTTGGAGAATAGCACTTTTAGAAAGTGGCTGTTCTCTTGTCTAAACTTTTCTGTGTGCCTGGGTTTGTGGAATGCCTGCCTGGTCTGGGTGTGACAGGGGGGCTGCAGAGCCCCCGGAGGAGAGGGTCGGAGCCAGCCCGGGGATGAAAGGGCACATCTGCTGCCAGGGAGGTGGGAGGAAGAAAAGCCTGATAGTGCTGGGCTGTGCCTGCCTGCCCCGCCATGCTAGCTCCCTCCTGCCGGCCAACTGACACCTCTGACCCTGGAGCTGACAGGAAGAAGAAAACCAGAAACACCTCAGTGCTTCAGCAACCCCCAGAACTGGTTTAGACTGGAGTCAGGGCCGCTTGCACAAAGACTTCAAAGGACTTCAAAGACTTTGAGGGGTATAAGGAAAGGACCCCTGACTACAGAAGTTTAGATTCTAAGATCCTACAAGCAAGAAGGAACCTCGGCTGGAAGGAGGACGGCTGGAGAACTAAAGGAAGATTGCCTTGCTGTGTGCTCTAAGGGCTGACCTGTTCTGCTGTCTAACTGGAAGCTGAGGAGGAGAAAGGGACTTTGCTGTGTGCTGTGACCCTGCCTGCTTGAAACTGCCAAGACTTTGCTGTGTGCTGCGTCTGCAACTTGAATCTCCAAGGGCCTGAGAAGAGCTGGCCCCCTGTCTGCAACCCAGGGACATAAAGGTTGCCCAAGGACTACAAGACCCTGCTGTGCCCTCTGAAGCTGCTGTGTGGCGAGGAGATCGTGAAACCCTGTAGTTTGCCTGCTTAGCGCATGGGCTGCTCTCTAATCTGCTTGAGAGCGCCGCGCTGACACAGCCTGCTGCGTGGCCAAGATCGACGTGTTCATCGACACGTGTGTGGGGCAGACCGGAGACTTGTGGGCCTTCCCAGTGCAAGGCACACTGAAAACCACTGTGAGCTGTGTCACCGCCGCTGCCCGGGGGCCAGGAATACCCCCCCCGAAGATCGCCGATCGTTGGGGAGCTGAAGCGGCGAAGAACGAAGCCGCCGCGCTCCCATTGGCTGAGGGAGCCGAGCCCCCTCACTAACGCCACAACGGGATTGGCCCGTGCGGCGCAGCGTCATCAGTGGTGGTGGGCCGTGATTGGCCGAAGGAGCGGAGCGCCATCGTTTGCCTGTCCCGGGAGCCGCTCTGCCATTGGCTGACTCCCGGGTGCTGCTGGAGGCTCGCCCCCGACGCCGCGACAGGATTGGTCCCCGTCATTGGGACCTCTGTGAGCGCCGTCTGATCACCGCCGGACCCGGGAAGAAGTGACCCGTCCCCGCCGAGGGAACCGCGAGGGCCTTGGAGACCCCTGGCCTGCCGTCCCAGCAGCTGACTGCCTGCCTACCTCCCCCGCCGCTCGTAGGAGTGCCGAGAGCAGGCGGGAGAGCAACCAGGACCGGCCGGGGCAAGGAGCGAGTGCGCTCTGCAGGCGCGGGGCGCCTGAAGCTAGCGGGCGCAGGAAGCTGTGCCGGCGGAGGACAAAAGAGTCCGAGGAGCACGCGGTGAGGCGCTCTTGCAGCGCTGGGGGGTACAGTTGCTCCAAGGGCTGTTTGGGGACATTATTTACCTACTTGCATAGCGTGGTGTGCTCGTGTTGCGAGCCCCCTAAACACAAATCAGCAACCCTATTTTTGAAGGCTGATTTAAGTGACTTGAGACACTGTTTGATATACGAACTTCCTGAAATTAAGTACCACCTTAAAGATTAACTGCAACCACTAAGATTAAGCGCAACCTAGTCTTGAAAAAGTGATTATCGTGCTAATGCTTTATTTACCTTGCTGAAACTAGATAAAGTTACATATTTTTATAAAATATACTTACCTGTGTGGTCTCAGTTTGTGGTGGATTGGGGATTATCGTTGTGTTAAGTGCAAATGTTATCCACATTGCCTCTGTTTAGCCTAGACTGCTCGCGCCATGCTACCTAGAGGGTGAGCAGGGGTTATCTCAGAGGGTCATTTCTTCACCCTGACTAGAAGCAGGGGTCCCTACTTGGTCTAAGGTACTTACCTCTGCCAACTAGAGACCCCCGGTTCTAACAGGGGGCAGCTCCACATGGGCGGCGCAGGCCTCACAGTCAGTGAGCCGGGCCTGAAGTGTACGCAGCTCTCGTCCTCTGCTTTGTGGCTGCTCTCGTGTCCCCAACAGCATCGTTCGGTGCCACATCACTTTTCCCATGTCACTTCGATCTATTTTTGCAGTGGCGGAGATTTGTGTCCTGGATGCCACCTAGCTTCACAGATACTTACAGGATTTTCAGATCTGGTCATAGAGCTCCGCTAAAGTGCAGCCGCCATGGTCGGCAGTTAGACCCTCCCCGACACTAGGCTGTTAGCACATCTTTCCTCTTCGTTGGGTATGCTTCCACCCTGCCTAAGAAAAGAAAGATCACCAACACATACTGATATTTGTCAGTGGCATTTCTAAAAAAAAAATCTATCTGAAGATGTTCAAAAGGTGTCTTGGGTGGAGCAAAATGTCCAAAAGGGGTATACATTTCTTTTCCTACATTGTTAAACAAATGTAATACAACTTTTGCAAACTCTTTCTGCTGCTTTTCTGAATATGTAATTGTTCCACCATTTAGAAAACCAAGAGCACAGAGTCTGTTCTTAAATGTTCTGGGCCATGTATAGTATATGTCAAAGGCTGAACAGCAGTATCTGGTAGTATAGTCCTTACTTTAGAATCTTCCAAATTCCATCTACCGAACTTCCAGTCCTATCCCATATTTCTCTCTTGGCCCGATTAGCTTGGTCTTCTCCAATGTATCCATAAGTATGAAACATATATTAGGGAAGTGCTTTGCTGTGCAGTTTCTCTGGCAGTTACATCAGCGAATGTGCTTTCTTTTCAAACATCAACTACAATCTGCTTATGAGCTGAACATTTAATTATAGATACCCTTCTAGGTAAGTTTACAGCAACAAGAAGTTTGACAAGCAATGTACCATGCTTTATTTTCTGCCCTTGTGATACAAGAAAACCCCTCTTTAGCCAACCTACCACAACTGTGGTATACCCCGAAAATAATACTGGCTGTCTATATAGATGTTTACCACTAGCCCATTTCTTAATTCACATGCTCTGGTTAGGGCAATTATCTCTGCTGCTTTCGCAGACAATTAATTAATTTTACAGGTCTCAACCACAGATTTCTACGTAGTCACAGCCTATGCAGCAGGGGTGGTCCCATCTGGTAATTTAAAACATGATCTATCAACCCACAAATCTTCAGCTCTCTCAACCATAGGTGTCTGTGAGGTCTATCCTACCCCTGGTGGCTTCTTCAGTAATCAAAATACAATCAAGTGGTATCACTATATCCTGACAAGGGATAGGGATCACTGACATAATATAGAATGCCAAAATATCAACCTACCAAAATATCGAGGTAAAAATTTACAATGCCAAAATATCAACCTATCTCCAAACAGGCAAGTACAAAAATATCGAATCAAAAATATCGATGTAAAAAATATAGTAAAAATATCGAATTTTTTAAAATGCTTTAAATTAATTAAAAATTAATGCAATAATAAATGTAATTAACTTAAACATACTTAAATAACCTTAAAATTAATAAATAATTAATGTAAGTAAAAAAACAGAGAAATTGATTTGTTAATACACATTATATATATATATATATATATATATATATATATATAAACGTAATATTAATAACAAATTTACAATATTTTTACCATAGGATAGCGGAAAGGGTAAAATTCACTATACCCACTCCAGTGAGTGCAACAGTAGAGAAAGCGTTGGATAGCGTAGGGGTAAAAATTACTATTCCCACTCCAGAGAGTGCAACAGTAGGGAAAGCGTTGGATAGTTTAGGGGTAAAAATTACTATTCCCACTCCAGAGAGTGCAACAGTAGGGAAGGCGTTGGATAGTTAAGGGGTAAAAATTACTATTGCCACTCCAGAGAGTGCAACAGTAGGGAAAGCGTTGGATAGCGTAAGGGTAAAAGTTACTATTCCCACTCCAGAGAGTGCAACAGTAGGGAAAGTGTTGGATGGCGTAGGGGTAAAAATTACTATTCCCTCTCCAGAGAGTGCAACAGTAGGGAAAGCGTCGGATAGTTTAGGGGTAAAAATTACTATACCCACTCCAGTGAGTGCAACAGTAGGGAAATAAATAATTCATATATAAATAAAAATAAAATAAAATAAATATTAATACTAATTACAAATTAATTAAAATAATTAACTTTTATATAATATATTAATTAATCAATTAAAACTACAAATACAGCCTTTTTTTGGCCTCTCTGCGGAGCAGGCGGACGCGTTGGAGCCACAATCATGGCTGCCCTAAGACCTCTTGTCAAACCGAAGATTCTTAAGAAAAGAACCAAGAGGTTCTTTCGTCACCACTCTGATCGTTATGTCAAGATTAAGCGTAACTGGCGCAAACCACGAGGTATTGATAACAGAGTGCGCAGGAGGTTTAAGGGCCAGATCCT
The DNA here is from genome assembly GCF_964261635.1 of Lissotriton helveticus. Classification (NCBI taxonomy): domain Eukaryota; kingdom Metazoa; phylum Chordata; class Amphibia; order Caudata; family Salamandridae; genus Lissotriton; species Lissotriton helveticus. The sequence continues at coordinate 742,572,311 of NC_136068.1, forward strand.
GATGCCCAACATTGTTTATGGTAGTGATAAAAGGACCAAGCACATGTTACCCTCAGGATTCCGAAAGTTTCTGGTACACAACGTGAAGGAGCTGGAAGTGCTAATGATGAGTAACAAGTCCTTCTGTGCCGAGATCGCCCACAATGTTTCATCCAAAAACCGCAAGACCATTGTCGAGAGGGCCGCCCAGCTCGCCATCAAACTCACAAATCCAAACGCCAGATTGCGTAGCGAGGAGAACAAGTAGACTGCCCTTGCTTTGCGGCTGTTATTTGCAAATAAAAACTGTACAAACTTAAAAAAAAAAAACATATACAAATACAAATTAATTAATAAAAATAATTACTTACTAATACAAATTTACCAATTAACAATCAATTCATTAACAATTAAAAAAAGAATTAAAAATTAGATAACATTTTGTTTTTTAAAATAGAATTACTTACAATTAAATTACTCCCCACCCTATTCCCCTATAAACCCACAACAGAAAATAAAATACAATTTACATAATTACCAATTAATAAATTAATTACACATATTTTAATTAATTACCAATTAATAATTAATTAACAATTAATTTAAAATACAAATAAATAAACATATTTAATTATTTATAATTAAATAACTTCCCACCCTATTCCCCTATAAACCCACAACAGAAAATAAATTACTAAAATTAACATATTTATCAATTAATCTATTAATTAAAATTAATTACCAATTATATTTTAATTAATTACCAATTAATAATTAACAATTAATTCAAAATAAATACCAATAAATTAACATATTTAATTAATTATAATTAAATTATTTCCCACCCTATTTCCCTATAAACCCACAACCCGCTACTGAATTATATTACGCAAAAATTAAATACCATAAAAATAATTAAATATAAATAATAAAATAAATATACACTTTTCAAACATATACTAACATAAAAACACTTTAAAAATTGATATTAACTTACTTACCTCAAATTCGATATTTTTGTAGTCTATATTCTGTCCATTCTATATTTTTGTAGTCTATATTCTGTCCATTCGATATTCTGTCCATTCTATATTTTTGATTCGATATTAATGCTATCCTATTCGATATTTTTGTAGTCTATATTCTGTCCATTCTATATTTTTGATTCGATATTAATGCAAATCGATATTAAAAACTCAATATTTTGACTGTATACCAAGGGATAGGTAATAACATGGCAAGGTTCAAAACATTGTATCGATGCAAAAAGGAATGCGGTGATGATAATCTCATTTCATAATGAGAAAGTCTGGCATTTGTCAAATGCTGGGTGCAAGTTTTGTTTAATTATAATTCAGCAGAGTGAGATACATAAACATGACACGTTTCCCCAGTATAAAGGACTCTGCTTGCTGCAATGAAACTGCTGCTGTGCAGTAGCACAGAGGAAAGCAGGAAGACCCTTAGCTACTGAGTCAAGGGTAGAAGAATAAGCGTACAGATGTTTATTGTCCCCTTGTGTGTTAGGACTGCTAGTGCACAACCATCTCTTCCGTGTGCAAACAAATGACAATCTTTGTTATAATTGTGCATCCCCAGAGCTGGTGCATCACACAATACTAGGCAAATAACAAGTAAGCTATCATACTGTTTTTGCCCTCAAGAGATTGGATCTGAAACATCCATACAGATAAGAGCATGTAATGGTTTAGAGATCAACCAGAAGTTTGGTATCCATTGTCTAAAAAGGTCTAACCATTCCAAAAAATAAACTAATTTGTTTCTGTGTGGTATGGACACGTATTTTGATAGGAGATGCCCTACATAGGCAACCTCCTGTCAAACTAATTGCAGTTTCATGGTAGATACCATGTGACCATGTTTTCAGAGGAAGCTCAGTAGGTGTACTCTGTAATTGATACATGCCTGTTAATCTGTCCGCCCAATAGAATTTTGTCGCTATATTGAATCATGGTGGTGTCGGCAATAGGTGTTAAAATAGCTAGTTTTAGGGCTTCGGAATATAGGCAAGGAGATGCAGTAAATCTTTGTGGTATCATTGGAAAACTGTAGGAATTCATTTGAAATACAAAATAAAATAGACACTGGGAATCATCATGCAAAAAATGGAGAGAAAAAAATCTTTAAATCAACAGAAAAATATGCTGCAGTTGGAGGAACAGTTACCAATATTGTCGTTATGTTTGGTACCACAGGAAAATGAGGCTCCACTATTTTGTTTATTTCCCTATGGTCAACTACTAATTTCCAAAAATCAGGTTATTTGGGTCAGAACTTTTTTTAAATAGAGGAAGAATTGTACTGTTGCAAGGGATGCCTTCTATTTCTCTAATTACTAATTACATTATCAGCCAGGAGGTCTGCAATCACTTTTTGGTACCCAAATTCTCTTTCCCTGGATATTTCATACTGCTGCATTAAAAGCATGTTTAGTTTAACCTTTACCTGTACAGATGCTATATCCATTAACGCTATGTAATTATTCCCTTGTACCCAAACTTCAGGGTTCACCTGTTCTTGAGGTACAGTCGAATGGGTGTCCGTAGTGACATAAAAATACTCAGTGTCAGTAAGGTTTGATGCCAAGGGCATTCCAGATAGAAACTGCGAGGGGTACATTTGATAGTAGCATGCAGTTTGGTCAGTAAGTTCATGCCCAATAAATTCAAAGAACACTTGTCGCACAAGGTTACCTTCAGTAACATATCTGTAAGAAACATTAGTAGTGATAGATTCCTTACCTTAGAATTACCCCGAGCCATCAGACTGGATCCAGAAAGTTTTTTCGTCAGCAGTACCCCTGCGCGACGGTAGGCGTCGTCGTGCGGCTCCACATACGTCGTTGGCACTACTTAGACACGCCCACTGACATCAGTTCTGTACAAGACTTTCCACGCCAGGAACGCAGAGCCATGCAAGATACTGACCACTGGTGCCATGATGCTAGGGCCCTGAAAGAGATGACCTTAACCCTACAAATCAGTTCGCAGAAGGGAGAGGATGGGTGGGGTGGTAAGGAATCTATCACTACTAATGTTTCTTACAGATATATCGTTACCGAAGGTAAGTAACTTGTGCATCTGAACAAAACAAGTAGTGATAGATTCCTTACCTTAAAATAGATACCCCAGCAGTACCAACCCCGGTGGTGGGTCTGCGAACCAAGATCACACCAGAAAGTCCTGTAGAACAGAATGGCCAAAGAAGCTGCCTCTCTGGACTTGGTTGTCCAGACAGTAGTGCTTGGTAAACGTGTGCAGCGAGGCCCACGTAGCTGCCTGACAAATGTCCTGCAAGGGAACACCTCGTCCAAGAGCAGTAGTGGCTGCAGTCGACCTTGTAGAATGGGCACGCAACCCCACCGGTGGCTCCTTTTTAGCCACGGAGTAACAAGCCTTTATGCACAGAACAACCCAAGAGATGGTCCGTTTGTGCAGCCAGACCTTTCTTAGCATCCAGGTAGCCAACAAAGAGCTGGTCATCCACCCGGAATTGTTGTGTGCGGCTCAGATAGAAAGAGCGTGCACATTTTGGGTCCAGACGATGGAGACTATCTACCTTTTTAGAGGGATGCGGAAGCGGCAAGAATGTGGGCAAAGTGATGGTCTGCCCGATGTGAAATGCAGTGTCAACCTTTGGCAGAAAGGAAGGACGTGTCCTCAGAACAACTTTGTCCGGATGGACAGAGAGGAAAGGAGGTTTAGAAGAAAGAGCCTGGAGCTCACTCACTCTTCTGTCAGAGGTGATGGCAAACAGGAAAGTGGTCTTTAGAGTTAGAAGACGAAGAGGGCAATTACGAAGTGGCTCAAATGGAGCACACATCAGAAAGGTAAGAACTAGATTCAAGTCCCACTGAGGCATCACGAAAGGAACAGGAGGAAACGTGTGTGTGATGCCTTTTCAAGAATCTATTTACAACAGGAGACTTCAAAAGGGGAGCCTTAGAAAGGCAGAAATGGCCGAGAGATAGCCCTTTATAGTGCCCAGAGAAGAGCCCTGCTGGGCCAAAGACAGAAGAAACGAAAGACCTCTGAAAGAGGGGCAGAAAGGGGATCCACAGACTTTGCTGTGCACCATGCCACAAACTTATTCCACCTACAGGTGTATACCGTTTTTGTGGAGGAACGCCTGGCTGCCAGAATAACATTACAGACTTGGGGAGGCAGATCGAAAGACATCAACTGCTGCCGCTCAATCTCCACGCAAGGAGGCGGAGGCTGGATAGGTGCGGGTGGAGGACCGTCCCCTGCTGCTGCGGCAGAAGATCCGCCCGAAAAGGCAGATGGATCGGAGGATCGATGCTCATACTGGGTAGCTCGGGATAGCATACTCTTCTAGCCCAGTCCGTTGCCACAAGAATAACTTGGGCCCGGTCGCGCCTGATCTTCTTCAGCACTCTGGGCAGAAGTGGTATAGGCGGAAAGGCATATGACAGACCGCAACTCCACTCGTGACGAAAAGCGTCGCAGAGCAAGTGACGCCTTGGAAATTCCAACGCGCAGAACTGATGGCATTGCACGTTCACTTCGGTGGCGACTAGATCTAGCCTAGGCTCTCTCCACTGCTGAAAGAGGCCTTGCGCCACGTCCGAGTTCAGACAATATTTGTGATCCATCATGCACCGGCGGCTGAGTTTGTCTGCCCTGGTGTTCAGAGAACCTGCCAGGTGTTGAACCGCCAGGTACATGCCCGGATGTTCCATCCAAGCCGAAGCGCAGAGCCTCTTGGCATTGGGTCCACAACCCCACCCCACCCTGTTTGTTGCAGTACCACATGGCGGTGGTGTTGTCTGTGAACACCTGCACTACTCTCCCATGACAGAGGGGAGGAATGCCTTCAGTGCAAGTTGGATCGCCCGAAGCTCCAGCAGGTTGATATGTATGGAGCCTGGACTCCACCAGAGACCAGAGGCCTCTGATCTCCATCTCTCCCATGTGGCCGCCCCATGCCAGAAGGGACGCATCCGTCACAACTGTATGTTCTGGTTGGGGGAAGGGAGAAGAATCGGCCATTGACCCAATCGCGAATCGTGAGCCACCACTACAATTGCTGTGCAGTGCCCTGCGAGATTTGGACATGATCGGACAGGTTGCCCTGATGCTGTGCCAACTGAACTTCCGGTCCCACTGCAGAGCCCGCATATGCCATATGGCATGATCCACAAGCAAGATGCAGGAGTCCATCAAGCCCAGCAGCCAAAGGGTCATCCTGACGGAAACCCGGGACAGGGGCTGAAAGATCGTAATCATAGCCTGAATGTCCCGGACTCGCTGTTCGGGAGGATAAACCCGAAAGCGCACCGAGTCCAGAACCGCTCCGATGAAGAGTAGCTTCTGCGAGATAATCAGGTGCGACTTCGGCACATTGATGGAGAACCCCAGAAAATGCAGGCGGTCGGCCGTAGTCCGGAGGTGGGAGACAACTGCCTGGGGCGAGCCCGCCTTCAACAGCCAGTCATTGAGATAGGGGAAGACTGAAACCCCTGATCTGCGCAGTTGAGCTGCGACCACAGCCATCACTTTCGTGAACATCTGAGGGGCACTGGTAAGGTAAAAGGGGAGCACACTGAACTGAAAGTGCTCGTGGCCTACCGTGAATCGCAGGTAGCGTCTGTGGGCAGGCAGGACGGGGATATGGAAATAGGAATCCTGTAAGTCCAACGCCACCATTCAGTCTTGCGGGTCTAGGGCAGACAAGACCTGAGCCAGCGTGATCATCTTTAACCTCTCTTTCCGGAGGAAGCAATTGACGTTCTGAAAGTCTAAGACAGGACGCAGGCCCTTGTTCGGAACCAGAAAGTAGTGGGAATAACAACCACGACCTACTTCTGGCGTTGGAACGCGCTCGATGGCCCCCTTGGCCAAGAGGGACGCAACTTCCTGCTGGAGAAGCGCCAAGTGAGCCATTAAAGGGCATGTCCATCAAGGTGTTCTGGACATTTCCCCGAGAAGCCAGTTGTCCTCAACCAGGCGTGGCACCAAAACACCACCGTCATGGAAATCGACCTGCCCAGTGAGTCAGCAGTATCCAGCCCACTACATATGGTGAACTTCGCTGCATCCCTCCCGGCTGCAATCGCTTAGGAGAGAACTACCTGGGCCTCCTCTGGGAAGTTGGGCAGCATCTACGTAACCGTGTCTACAGAGAGTGGGTATTATGGCCCAAGAGGCATGCAGTGTTCATCGACCGCAGCCCTAAGCTGGCAGACGAAAACAGCTTCTAGCCAAGCTGATCCAGCTTCTTGGATTCCCTATCTGGGGGTCTGGTAGGGAAAGCGCTCTGGGAAGCTGAGGCTTAGACAACCAAGCTCTTAGGGGTGGGGTGTGGGGCAAGGAAGAAGGGGTCACCCGGAGCCAGACGACGGTGTCAGGCCACGTTCCTATCCACAGGAGCCCCCGTGTTGGGCCTGGACCTGGTGCCCAAAAGAACATCTATCAGTGCTTCATTAAAAGGCAGTAAGGGCTCCGAAGAGCTGGCCGCCGGTTGGAGCACTTCTGTCAGGTTAGTCTGGACGGCCACCGTAGGGAGGTGGAGAGCCTCGGCTGCCCTTCGCAACTCCACTAGGTAACTGGCTCCAACCTCCGTAGCCACGGTAGGAGGAGACTGCATGCCAGGGTCAGGTGAGGTGTCAAGACCACTGGCCTCCCCCAAATCCTCTGCCCAGTCCGCATCATAAGCACAATCCTGTGCTAGAGGGTCCTCAGGCCCCTCCCAGTCCTCCGAAGTCTGCGGAACAGGCTCAAAATAAGGAGGAAGGTAATAGGGCACAACAGGCCCCATCAGCGTAGGTATTGGCGTTTGGCACCGGGTCAGGGCTGAATCTGGGGACGACTTCGTCCCAAGGAGCAGGCCACGTCGGAAGCGGTGCTGGGGAGATCGGCGCCAGTGGAAGTGTGACATGGTCCATAGACGTCGACCGGGGTACGATCACGGATCCCTGGGGGGCCTGCGGCACCGGGGCCAGGCGCACTGGTGGGGCCAGACGTCCCAAAGAGTCGGGCCATGGAAGCAAGAAACTCTTGCACATGAGCAGAGGGGGTAAGACTGGAAGAGACGTCGCAGGCTTAGCCAGAGCAGCGGGGGTGGCACCGCCCGAACCCTTAGCCACGACAGGCGAGGGGAAGACAAAGAGCGATGATGCTTCTTCAACTTCTTGTTGGAATGCTTCGACTTACCTGACCCCGAGTGCAAAAGCAAAGACTTAGATCCAGAAGAATGGTGAAGACTGTTCCGCGACCGGTCCCTCGACCTCCCACGTGACTGGGACCTCGAGCGGCGCAGAGCAGACTGCCGGCTTCAAGCAACTTTGGGGACCGCTCCTGCAAATTCTTCGGCGCCATGGCCTAGCAGTCCGAGCACGACTTGGGGTCGTGATCGCGCCCCAGGCAGTAGAGACAAATGCGCTGGGGATTCGTCATTGACATCATGCGATGACAGTCCCCACAGTTCTTGAAACCGGGCATCCCTACGACACCAGGAGTCGATCGACTCGAAAAGATGAGGTAAAAGGTACTTGCTCTTCCCATAACTGCGCTTGCTGGTGCGTAAAAAGAACTGACGTCAGCGCGCATGGGCGCGTCTAATTAGCTTCGACGACGTCATCCCGGAGCCAACGACGCACGCAGAGCCGCACGACAACGCCTACCGACATGCAGGGGTACTGCTGATGATAAAACTATCCAGATCCAGTCTGACGCCTGGGGGTCATTCTAAGGTAAGGAATCTATCACTATGTGTTTCTTTCAGATAGTGATCACAAAAGAGCAAACATCAGAAATAGGTCCAATAGTTTATATTGAAGGTGTTCTGATGGGGCTCGAAACGAGAATGTTAGGAAATTCCACTCAAGCACTTGTGTGTCCAGAGAGGCGTACTGATGGTAGTACATTTTACGAGACAGAGGAACTAGTGGCTCCAGTGTCCAAAAGGAATTTTGTTCTCCTCCCTTGTACTCGGGCTTCAACAAATGGTCCCCTTGAACCTACTGGTTCCCTTACCTCTCGGGCCCCCCCATGTGATATAATCCAGGTAATATTCATTCTCAGTGATGATAACCATCTGATACTTTTTATTGTTCCTCTGATCAAAATAATTTGCCTGTCTTTCAGCAAAAATGTACTTGACCTTGTTGGGTCTTGATATGAATAAGAGGTGTGCTGCTGACCTCTACCCCTGACTCGGGGAGGAGGTCTTCCTCTGTTAGCCGTGTCATGAACGGAACAGAAAAAGCTGTCCTCAACTAAGGGTTGGGTTTTATCCCAACTCCTAAAGAGGACATTTTGAAACTCAAATTGGAAACAGCTAACTATATGCGAAAATTTGGATTGAGGGTTGACTTCCAGGATAGAGCCCAGAGGAAGGAAACAGGTACTGGCTTTTGTGAAAACTGTCACTAGAGGGGGTGAGTGGCCGTAGGTTCTGCACCATGAGTAAAGTGGAAAGGAAGGCTTTGGAAACACTTGCAGCGGATGAATCAATTGTAATCAAAGGGGGAGCAACAGTGATTCTCCCTAAGGTAATGTATAGGAATGACTGCAAAAGACTACTCAATGAGGCTCGCCATCACAAACGGCTCTCAAAAGATCCCTCAATTGAGGTACAAGAAGAGGGGGCATAAGGTCAATGAAGGTTAGCAAAATGGATGGATAACAAAACAAACTGACTTTATCCAAAAACAATCCAGAGTATCCTACTTATATACAATACCACAGGTACACAAAATAGGTTTCCCCAACCTAGTAGACATATTGTCTCAGGGATCAGGTCAATTTTGGAACCCCTCTTACAGGTCTGTGACGTGTTCCAGAGACCACTAGTCCAGAAAATGCCAACCTACTTACAGGACTCAAAATACATGCTGAACCAGATCAAGGAATTACCATTTGGCAAATCCAATGGACTCCTCATCAGCTTGGATGTGAAGTCCATGTAACAAACATTCCACAGGAAGTCACTTTAGAGGTAGTACAGAGAATTCTTAGCACAACCGAATGGGACTGCATTACTTAATGGGAGTTTGTTCTTGATCGGGCACATTTGGCACTCACACAGAATTGTTTTGAGTTTGAGAGAGTGTATTACCTGCAGGTGCATGAAACATCAATAGGGAGCACCTTTGCTCCCAGCATTGTCGCCCTCTATGTGTCCTCTTTCGAATCGGAATTTGTCCAAAATGATCTTAAACCTTTCCGGGGTAAGAAAGAAATTTGGAAACACTATATAAACAATGTGTTGCTAGTCTGGACCGGAGCCAAAGAGGAGGCTCTAGACTTTGGCGACTGGCTGAATGCACTCAGTCCATGTTTGAGGTTCACAATCACTATTGGCGGAAGAAAACTTCCATTTCTTGACCTGCTGTTAAAAGAAAAAAACGAAAATTTGGAGAGTGAGGTATACTACAAACGGACGGACCGTGATAACCTTTTACAGTTTGAGCGTTTTCACCCCTGCGGACTGTGGGAGAACCTACCAGTAGGGAGGTGCTTGCACTTGCACTATAATAGCTCAGAAGTAAAAGATGATAGGTTGCATGATAGAACACTGTGTCAAAAACTGTCCAAAAAGAACTATTCCCTAAAATGGTCAAAAGAAGCCAACAAAATAGCAATGATTTATAGGGATCAGCTCCTCACAACATACAAAACACAGGGCATTGATAGGTTGTTTTGTGTTTCCACCTATATAGTCTAAGTCTAATGCTTTCCAGGAACTAATTAATAAAAACGGTTACAATCAGGTGAACTCAAATTTGCCAAACTTATGTAATCCTTTAAGAGCGCGACCAATATAAAAGACCTAGTGGTACACACTTGGCCAAAAAAGATCACAGACCAGAACAATCAGACCACCCTTTGAAACCTTCCCCCCACTTTGGGTCACTCACCATGTGGCAATTGCAGCACATGACCTCTGACAGAGTTAAAGAACTGGATGTGGGGATGAGGACGCCTTGGAAATGTAAGAACCTGACCAATAGTAACACCATGAATGTGGTTTATGCAATCAAGTGCCCTTGCAATCTTTTGTATTTAGGGATGATGACAAGAAAAATGCATACTCTCATAACAGAACACAGGAGCACTATCCGGTGTAAGAAAGACACCACAATACTAACACATTATATAGAGAAAGCAAAAACAAGATGGAATAGTACGTGCTAGAGAAACTCCAACAAACACGAACAGACATGACAATACCACTACAACTTTTTTTAACAGAGATGGGTATACAGGTTACGTACTGACCTAAATAGGTTGCATGAGGAGATACCCTGGTGTAGCCTTAAGCCTTGAATCGTACCAACAAATATTTTTTCTCCCATAGAGAGACTGTTCCTGTGAGACCCATAGATACACAAGGAGATCCACCATGGACTTCTTAGAGACCTCTCCAATGATAAGGGTGATGAGAATGTGGGTTACGCAAATAAGATCCAAGGAGACTCTGGATCTCCATGGACTACTAGTACCCCGATGTATGTTTCCTTCATTTTTTCTCACATGTAATGCATTCCAGTCCTGCAGCTTCCACTACTCCCCCTTTTCTCTACTCGAGGTTTCTTCCAGCCAGAGATTTCACATCAGTAAGGGGGCTCAGTGGCAACCTTACAAAGGCCTCTTGAGAGGACATTCTCTTAATAGAGGGTATTAACTTTTTTATTTTTGGGGGATTCCCCCCCCATGCTCCCAACACCCAAGACATACCCCTCCCTTTGGGTAACCAGCCCATCTATCCTTGCTGAACTCCGCCACAAGTGCTTAACCACCATAAGTATATACATATATTCTTAAATCAAGTTTCCTTCTCCTCTATCTCGGATAAAGACACCTAAGTTTTAGAGGCAAGGGCTGTTGCCTCATACATCTGAGCGATCAGAGAATCTACCTCCTCTGCATCCCTCAGGCTTTGCATCTCATTTCTCCACATAATCCTTAGCATCGCAGGGAATTTCATCTGAACCTTCGCCCCTTCCACTGTAGGTAGTTATCCTGGCACCCCCAGACAAAACTGACTAGGATAGGTCACATACATTTGCTTGCAATATTCCTATAGGCTTTAAAACCTGTTGTCATGGGAAGTGACATTTCCCTTGCACACTGTAATTTAATAGATGAGAAGTCGCAAACCGACAAGAGAGCGCTCCCGATCTACGTCTGGTGGCGTGGAAAGAAAGCAACAGCTGTCAGCACACAGTAGGCTCCGCAACTCATTTCCAGTGCTCATCTGAGTTCGTATTATGCTGCATGGCACCAATTACCTCCATGCAGAGGTACTGCTGTTAGTATCTGGATCCAGTCTGAAGCCTGCTGAATATTCAAAAAGTGAGGAATCTGTGGTGAAAAGTCTATCAGAAATGTTACTTTCAGTTGGGTTGGGATCTAAGCTGGTCTAAAAGATACCTCACCATCAGTCAAGTCCAAAATATGTTAAGGAGGGAATAGAGAAACTTTGCTAGATGTCCTCTGGTACTAGCTTAACACAAATACGTTTCTTAAAGTAATATTTGTTGTGGAATGTCGTCAACAGAACTTTAGTAGATGGGATGGTCGTTGACTGGACCTTCTGCTGAGCTGACATCTAGGCAGTATCAATCGTTCTGGAGTTGTAACTGTTTGAAGGAACAGAAAACTTTGAGGGGGACACTTCTGGCTTTGTGGACGCTGGTGGTGGTTTTCACTGGTGCAGTCAGCAGTGTTAATGTTACCAATGTCAACCTTGGCACTACTAAAAGGTACCTTACTTGGTGGGATGGAAAACAGATTTTGGCCAGTCAGTTAACAGTTTTGATGAAAAAAAACTCTTAAGTAGCTACAACACCTCGGACAAACCTACACCCCTTTCATGTTTGTGCTCAGCATTTCTGAGAATCTTCTTAGGAGGTTCATTAGATATTTAAGTAATCTCTGAGTGATTTTATTGGAAGAGTGTGAACATTTTCAGGATGCCACCTTTTGTAAGTTTTCGCTGTCACTTTTGAAGATCCTTCTGAGTCATTCCCTGAGGCAGAAGGTATCCTTGACTATACAATTTTTAAACTATGAGGAATCTACAGTTTCGGTCTTTGGTTTTGTGGAAAATGTCCACTAGATTATACAGGCTTTGGTTTGTGGGTAGGATGAAGACAATGTACTTATCTGTCGTCGACGATCCAGTCGACGAGCCCGTCGACGGAACCAGTTTCAGCTTCTGTTTCAATTTCTTCGTCGACGGAGCCTCCGTCGACGACGCCTTCTTCTTCGACGACTTGGAACTTCTGTCAGAAGAATGGGAAGAGCGCTTCTTGAAGGCTGGATCAGTCTTCAACCCTTCAGAAGGCGTAGATGGTCCTACCCTCTCCTTTTCACCTAGGTCAGATTTGCCTGGACCCTGGCTGTCAGACTCACTGGGGTCTTTTTTGAGGCCTTAGAAGGACGCTTCACAGAAGGAGAAGGGGAACCCCTACCCCTTTTCACTGACCTTCTTGAGGAAGATGCAGATGCAGAATCCTCACTGTCACTGGAGACAGTATCCTTCCTGGATTTCAACTTCTGGATCCATGTCAGAAGCCTACCCTCACTCTCCCGGAGGGTTTTAGTTGAAAAGGTGCGGCAGATCTTACAGTCCGCAGCCTCGTGGTCAGGTTACAGGCAGTAGATGCAATCCTTGTGCTTATCCTCAATGAAAAGCCTTTTCTTACCACTGGTGGAACATGGCTTGAAAAGGGCTTTCTTCTTGTCAGACATCCTGGAAGGATCAGCAGACAAACTGAAGAGAAAATTGAAGAGAAATTTTGAAGAATAAACTCCTGAAGAGTAAATTGAGCAGAGCTCAAAGGAGACTCCCTAAGCACAACGTGCGGTAGAAAATCTGAGGCTCTGAGGTTCCTTCAGGAGGGTTCTAAGGGGTGAGGCTCTTCTGATTAGCTGATGCCTAAGTTTGGTCTCTTTTACACAAAGAGGGTAATGGGCTACAAAAGAGAATGAGGCCTAGGCCTGTTTTCTTTCTCTTTTGTGCCTACTGCTATGTTATTTTTGTTACCGAGACTCCCATTCCGACAACGGGGAATGATACAAAAGCATGGGAATCTATGAAAGTTCCAATACTGGGGCAATAAGACTTTTCTTTCGTTAGAAATCAGATTCAACTGAAGGCAGAAGGCTCAGGAAGACTCCGTTCACTTAGTATGCCGCCTAGAAATCTGAGCTATAGTGGTCTCTAGTGTAGTGTTCACTGTGGATCGCTTGATTGGTTGGTTGAGGTTTGTGTATCTTGAAAAGATGCTAATCGGTAACTAACCATGTTTTGAGCCTCAGACTATGTTTGACATTATACTGCCATCTATGATGACCATAGGACTCCCAGCTTGATGATGGGGATGATTCAATAATGATGTGTATCTATGAAAGATCCAATGCTGCAGAAGGTATTTATCGCATTCATGGTAGGAACCTAGGGAATAAACTAGTATACACATTTGCATCTATAGAAGGAATTACCCTTTTCAAAGACGTTTGTACCAACAGTGCATCTCAGTTTTCCTCTTGCTCTTCTTGTTGCATTTTTGATAGACTCACAGCAGCAGACTTCAAAACCAAATGCACTTAAAAAAACGTATTTTTTGTTGGTGTTATTTCAGCAACTGGATTTTCTTTCCAGGTACTCCTAGTAGCAATGACCTGATGCAAGTTACCCAGGATGAAGTCTCAGCCTTCAAAGTGCGGATCTATTTCAGTACATTTGACAACCCCTGACTCTGTTTCGAGGAATTACTAAACCAGATGGGCTCTCTCTAGTACAGTTTGACAATGCATAATATGCTGCGAGTTCACTAAGTGTTTCAAGGCCCCAATTCTAGTAGGTTGGTACATTCCCTTTCATAAGAATGTGCAAACGAGTCTGCTCAGAGATTGCCCTTGAGAAGGTCAAGTACCAGTAAGCCAACTGGTAAAAGCCACACTACATTTTCTTTTAAACAAATGGGACAACAAAATGTAGGTAACTGGGGTGGATGGCAAGCTTATCAGTACAAACAAACAATAGACGTCCCTGGTACAGTATTTGGTACCGAAACCAAAGTCTTCTCAGAAGCAACAACTTATGTTCCACTAGGAAACACAGGGATTCCCTTCAATGCGTGTCCCCAACCCTGGATGAACATCAGTGCAGGAAACATTACAACTCATGGAATAACAATTTCCCGTACACAAAATGCAAACCATGTGCTAAAGTGTGGCCTGCTTAAACCACACCAGCAGGGAAATTCTCATTATGCAATCCGATAAACTGAAAAACATGCTGATTGAGGCACAGCATCAAAAAAGGAGATACTTGCACTGTGCAAGAAAAGCAAAAAAACAAGAAATAGGTTAAAGTATATGGGGTAAGTAAGATCCACGCAGCTTTCAGCTGTTAAAAAAAGTAACAGTATTTGTAGGTTTTTTAAAGAGAAAAATAATGCTCTTTAGTGGTCCAGTGTTCCAGCATACACTTTTTCAAACATGACATGAAGAAGAAAGAGCCCAGAGCAAATGAAACATAAAAACAAGATATTTGGAAGAACAACTTAAGTAGTTATTAGGAAGAGACAGTAAACAGTAAGAAAAGTGTTGGTAAAAAAACCAGCATACATTTCTGAATGCAAATACTACCCACCTGATAACGAAGAAGCAATTGGATCGTAGGTACCAGTAACATAACTGCCCAGGAGAAAACTGGAAACGATCAACACTGAGCAAACCTTTACTGTAACACGTACCTAATGCACATTGTGTATTGATACTCAATTCAACATTCTACAAGGTAGATTTTTTGTGCATTTGCAAAACGAAAAACGCATTGCTCCCAATGTGCTTTACCTGTAAACATTTGATCAACACCTATTAAGCCAGTACAAACAATCCTCCTTCATGAATTGTATCACGTAAACAGAAAACTGAATTTGACATTCTTTAATAGCGATCTCATTCAACTGTTACAGAATACCCAGACACTGATATGAACATTGCAAATTTAAGTCATTCAAAACCATACTGTCACTGAAAGCTACCTTTTCATTACTAGATGCCTTGTAATGAAAAAAAATGTATGAACACCATTTCAAATAATACTCAAGAAAATAATACAGCTGGTTGCTTTCAAGTGACATAAAATAAAGACCTGGACAATACTGTTTTTGGCCTGAAGAATGCAAGCATCTAAAGTAGACTGTTATTGCTCTTATGGGCCAAGGAAGAGACTGCTGGTTGGTACTTGCAATTACCCAGTTGTACACAACATATGTTAATCCGAGCTTAAGCTATTATACAATTTACATTTGTGGTTCTGTGTGAAGTGAAGATTCCGAGAACAATTTCTCTCTACATTCTAAACTTTTACATTTATCCTAAGCTGCCACTCACTTCTGCAAATATGGTGCCACGATTTTATACGCAGAACGTATGAAAAAGTCAACTGCTTCTACCGACATCAAGCTGCTAATGCAGTAATCCATACTAACAAGAAATTTCAAATTTGCAAATGAATGTTTAATGCATGAAAAGGCTTTTTCTTTGTAAAAGTCTGATCACGCAGAGGCAATGTTACAAGCGTCATTTACCTTACAACATAGTACAGTGCTAGGAGCTGCAAAAAAAAAAAATGAAAGGCGATGTATGTGCTACTAAGACTGCTTTATACACATTGAGAAATTGTTTCTCTCACGTGGAACATAGCAGTCATGGTATTTGCAAAAGGAAGCTCACTTACATAAAGGCAAATAACTGCAATGGAGTTATAAATTTTACTTTCATTCACTAAGCACGGAGGTAGAGCTGCTCCATGATCAATAGCAGTAGCAAGCACACCATTAAGCAATGTTTTTAATTTGTTTTTAATTTGTTAAATAACTTCCAAGTTCAGCTCCTAAAGACATGTCATGCCATGTATTTTGCAGCAGTGTCCCAAAGAAATAGCGATGTTTATGTAAACACAGTTCTGAGATCAGGACTTGACAGTCTTGCACTTTACAGAATTAGTTCCTTCCTAATCACGTCCTTAACTTCAAAAGTCACCTCATGGCTTGTATACAAAACCCAAAAGAGAGGATATGCGATTCATAAGACAAGAAGTGCTCATCAGGGTGTGTGAATATCAGTGTTTGCTCCTCGAACAAAACCGGATATTCCTTTTACCATAGCCAAGAAATGGCTGCCAAACATATTTCAGTTATATGTGTGAGCTCTTGGCCCCTACAGCAGAATAAGTATAATGACAGCAGAGATAATGTACAAAACAAAAAAATAAATATTTTACATAGCTAGTCAACATTAAATGATAAAAACTAATACTACATAAAAGCATGAGCTCTAGACCAACATCTAGGTCTTACACTTTACAGTGCAATAAACAAAAGCAGTTTTATGCTTTTCGATCTAGCCTGCTATACATAGTGCCAACACCCAAGGGCGCTGCTGCTTTTCAGCCTTGCATGAAAGGCTACAAATTATTTGCAGTGAAAACATACCTTTATATACCCACACACAAGGAGCTTAGAGCACAGGGGCACAGGACAGAGAAAAGTTTACTTAATTTTGAAGAAATAACCTATAACTATAGAAGTACGGCCACTTGTTTTTATTATTTCAGACTTGCAAAACTATAGACTTTCATATTTTCAATCGTACAAGAGGACCATCAGTGTATTGTGACTGATCCCAGACAATACTATTGTCACAGCTATGAAGCACCGGCTTTGAAACTTACTTGGTACCAACACTAGGCACACTAAAAATAATTAACCTAGTTTTTCTTAAACACCAATCGCATTAGTCACCCCTAGGCTCTGCACTATATAACAGGTAACTCAAGTAGATGGAACGCATCAACAATTATAAATAGCTGAACTTGAATAAGACTAAATCAAATTTGGAAGCAAAAGTAGAGGCATCTTGAGGAGAAGCACCTCAAATTAAAAAAGAGGAAGCCAAATATATTATGTAAATAATTGGTAAGTTTGCTGTGTATGTTGAATAGAAAGCAATACAAAATTACTCAAAAAACAGCTATGGAATACAGAAGTAATTCTCCACTCAGCAACACACTCCATTATACTAGACCAAGTATTAAATTCACGTAAAACATGGCTACTTGCATCAAAACGGACAACAAAAGTTGCAACGCTGTGCATTTATTTCAGATACAGTCTGCGCGGATGTTTTAACGTTTAGTTAAAAAAAAAATACAAAGCAATCATTTTCAGGCTTGCAGTACATCAAATGAGGACAGATGAGTCATTTTGCACGTTTGCTCATGAAACCTGACAAATCTAGCAAATGGAAAGTAGGATGCGACCACTTCTAAAACTGAGCGTCGGCAATAGCTTCGACAGAGGTTCAGATTTCTCTCCTCCCCCATATTAAACCGGTTTCAACACATCAATTCTTTAAATATAAAGAAAAAAGTACATGAGAAAAGCTGAGATAGCTTCTAATAACCCAGAAAAGTTATTTAGGGTCTTCAAAATGTGCGGACATTCTTCATGTACTTAAAAACCCACGGTCTTCATAGATATTCGAAAGAATATTTAAGCCAATGGTAGCTGGCTCATAGAGAAACAGAAAAGGAATGATCTGACACAGACAGATCTATTTTACATTAAACAATTTGTGCTCAAACGCTAGAAAGCTTGCAATAGGTGTGACCTTGGGCACACCAATGTATCAAGTTATTTCAGAGAAATTACATTGCTGCCAAATCATTATAAATACTAAAACCTGCGCATTCTGCATGGACCTTAATCTGCATTAATGCTGGAAGCAATTCCCCCCACCCACCTCCTCCCATTTATGCGGACTGAAAATTTGCCACCCCCCAAAAAATAACTGCTTCAAGCTAACAAAAGGCTACCATGGGGAAGAGTTCAAACATTATAGAAATGCTATCCAGAAAGGCTCCATGCAGCCACCTCGTGGATGAGTGACGATGCATAATTTTAAGTGGAAAAATAATGAATGAATTTGGAATAGGGGGACACAAGTAGCAACTACACTTGTGTATTTGGGACTCAATTTTAGTGCGAACAATAATAGTGTCACTTGGGTGTCAACTACAAGTCAAAATTGCAACATAGTATGCCAGTCCTGGAGTTCTCAGCATATTAGAGTGTAACAAATCTTTGAAACATGCCACAGTTTCACTAATCAGATAAAGAATGCAAGAGCTAGAACACTCAAATAGGACAACCGTGACATTAGGAATGGGTAAATTAAACCCGAAACTCTCAAATTTGCAACTGGTTTAAAAGGAATTAAAGTATTCAGGGTCAATAATCTACGGTACAAATATTCTCAACTGGTGTTTAAAAATGCACAGCTGCGACCTAAGAGAATGAATATGAATTTGAGGAACGCAGAAATGTTCACATTTGCTACTACAAAGTGGTAATTGCTGCACTGAAGCACAGACAGGAATTTGAGAAACGCTTTTGTCTGTGAGGCAGCATGCTTGCTTCTGGGAGCACTGCCTCAATTTAAGCCCTCCATTACCAAATAGCATTTTTTTACTATCATGAGGTCATGCTAGCACCATGCTAGGTGGTCAGTCGAGAATATACAGCATACCACCAGATAACTGAGCAAGTACACATACAGAAGGAGTGGCAATCGAGATAGATTTAAGATCATTTGTGGCTGAGAATATTTCCAATAATACATATGTAAAAGCAGACTGCAGAATAATGAACAATTTCATTCATCTGCTCTAAATAATCGTGGCTTTACAAGCCACTTAAAAAAAATATGAAGCAACAAAAGACTCTGTAGCAATAGTTGGAAACAGATGCTTACGGATACCAGCCATCTGAAGTCTGTGCTACCATTTGTTTGGACGTACAGGGCTTGAGAAACAAAGGGGAACAAAACACGCAAAGGAAAATGTGTTATTGTGGACACGATACATTCTATTAGAATTGCCACTGGCCACCAAGTCGGACGATGACTGAAAAGTACAACTTACTTGATTGAGTAGTCATTTTAAGGTCAAAATGCTCCATACATTAACAACATAGGGAGTGCTGGGAGGGGGAGGGTGTGGGAACCTACAGAAAACTACAATAACTGCAGTATTCACTTCCGCTGATCTGTACTCAGAACCATACAAAGTCAACAATTTAAAGCTTTATTACAGTTTATAACAGAAAGCTGGAATTCAATCAATATCCATGTCCGGAAGTTTCTTTTCTGCCTCAGAAGATGTTGTGCTGCCATTGTGTTCAGTTGGTTGGTGTCCCTGCTTAGCAACATCCCCTTCCCCATCAACTGGTCCGTTTTGTTCAGCTGACTGCTGCTCCTCTTTTGGAGGTTCCACTTTAGGTTTTGCTTTCGTAACAATAGGATTGCAGGTACTTGTTAATTCCTTAAAAAGAAATAAATTACAAGAACATAAGAAAGTGTTTCTAGGCTAACAACGTAGAATGAAGCAAAGAGATTGCCAGCATGCATGAAACAATTCAGAAAAGAGGTAAACTAAAAATCTTAGAGGAAAATGTAGTTACCTGTAAGTACAGGTCCACAAACACATGTAAAGAAGGCTATCTGTATGCCCGATTAGTTAGAATATATGCATTTTCTTTACTAAAGGTTGCATTTTTAATGTTAAAATACCACTTAAGTAATAGGTGCACAGTTAACTCACATTTAAAAAAAAAAAGTTTAGTAGAAAAATTAGAAGGGGAGGCAATGTAGCTAGAAAGGCTGTTGGACTTAAAAGCTCAGAAACTAAAAACTCCTTTAAGGAAGAACACACCACCTGTAAGGAAATGCCTCTTTTGTATTATCACCCTGCTAACCAGACCTCAATGCCAGTGACCTAACCCAAAGAATTTTATGTTACATTCACTATACCCAATTGACATAGGCTAACATACCTATACGTCCCTAGTATATGGTCACCAAGGCCTTTAAGTAGGAAAGTCAACCCAGGTATTGCAGCACTGGTTGAGACAACAAATATACCAGTCTGCAATTGCAGACTGGAGGGGCAGTTTCTAAATGCTAGCTCAACTTTGCCATTTTAAGCCATGGCAAAGTCAAATGTCCCCCTGAAACCTATGGCAGGCCTACCGAGCCCAAAGGCAGGATGCAGCATATTTCACGGGCATGTATTTTTTGTGTCCTGACAGTATAAAGACAAAACTGGCAGTTTAACAGGAGAAAGACATTGTTGCTTCGTGGGCAGTGCAGGATTACACACTGACCCCCTCAGCTGTGCTAACTCCTGAAAGGTGCGACGAAAATTGATACTCCATGGTATCAAACAACTTGTTACATTAATCCAGACTGGGTTCTCAATGTCGAAATTAATGTAACAAGTTAGAGTGCAACTTTTATCAAGTTGACACTTTGTTGATCGCATGTGCCCTTAGCAGTTGCACACGGAGCTTGAACCCGAGACAGCTTTCTATCCTCCTAGGAAAACATGCGTACAGCTCCCAGGAAAGGAGAGAACAGGGGCATGCACTGGAGAGAGGTGTTACCTCCCTTCTGCAAGAAATCACACAGGTGTTGGCCCAAAAGGCGAGCTTTAAAGCTGAAGCTGCCTCTGATCAGCCAGTGATCTCTGCTATCAACCAGACTAGCTTCTTCAGCCTTTATTTTCATGTGCTGCTAAAGGAGTCGTCTCTTCTTGCTGGGATACAGGAAAATCTTGTCCTCGAGCAGGACACAGCAGACAGACCTTAACCTTCGCTAGCCCATGGAGCAGCAGGAGTCCAACTTCGCTGCAGCCTCTCTTTGCCAGCTCCAAGGTCAGCAGGACAGTTCTTCTGTCTATTACCTCAGTCCAAGCGAGATCGGAGTTCTGGGTGCCAGGGGTGACACTTATGCCCAGAAAGTGCCCTAAGGGCAGTTTGTGGTCAATAACAAACTGGGTACATGGTTCTTTCCCTCCTGTAGGAAGCGGTCTTTTTATGTAGTGGACCACAATGAGGTGTACTGTGTAAAGAGTCCAGGCAAACCCCAATTGGTTTACAGAGGCATAAACAATAATCCAAATGCTCTCTTTAGTGCTAGTGTGGGGGCGAGCAGTTATCAGAGGGTAGTGCTAAGCATTTACTGTATATAAAGGCAGTAAGTGAGACACACTCAAAGGAATCACACATCAACTTATAAAAGTAGCACAGATTGGTTTATGTATTTAGATACCAAGATCCTAGGAAAACATGCGTACAGCTCCCAGGAAAGGAGAGAACAGGGGCCTGCAGTAAGATAGCTGAAAGACACGTCAATCAGATCCTCTCCTCATTTGTGGAGACCACGGGTGCACTCCATTCCTCTCAGATGGGATTTAGAGCTAAACAGGGCACGGAGACTGCCCTGGTGGCAGTGGTGGAGGCGACTAGGAGTATTGTGGATGCCGGGGGCTGCGCGGCGGTGGTCCTGTTGGACCTCAGCGCAGCCTTCGACACTGTCAATCATCCACTACTGCTTCAGCGCCTCCACCGGGCAGGGGTCTCCAGAATGGCCCTCAAATGGCTCCAGTCCTTTCTAGCGGAGAGATTCTTCTCCGTTTTTGAGGAGGAGGTATGATCGGACCAACTGCCATTGTATCACGGCGTTCCCCAGGGATCCTCTCTCAGTCCTACCATGTTTAACATCTACACGAGACCACTGGCTGAGGTGGTGCTTCCCTGGGGAATTCAGCTTATCACCTACGCTGATGATACGCAGTTGGTCGTCTCCCAAGCAAGGGATGATACTATAGACCAGGTGAGCAATAATTTGACCCCATGTCTCACCAAAGTTTTGGAGTGGATGACGGCTTCGTTTTTAAAGCTAAATGGGGCCAAAACTGACATCATCCTCCTGGTTTATAAAGCCCCCATCAACCTTGACCCATGGTGGCCGCACTGTCTGGGCCCCCCCTCCCACCCCTAAGACCGAGATAAAGAGCCTGAGGGTCTGGTTGGACACCACCTTGGGATTCCAGGTTCAGGCCAAGAAGGTGGCGGCGACCTGCTATGGACTGCTTAGGGTCATCAGGAAAGTGCTGCTCCTTCTTCCTGTTGAGGCCAGACGTGTGCTGGTCCAGTCGCTCATTCTTTCGCGACTGGACTATGCTAACGCCATTTATTTAGGAGCTACAGTAGGCTCCATTCAAATCCTTCTAACAGTGCAAAATTGTGCAGTTTGTCTGCTTATGAATCTATCTAGACGCTGTTCGGCGAAGGCGGCTCTTCGGTCGCTCCACTGGGTGCCGATTCAGGAAAGGATCATGTTTAAAACGTTCTGTATGGTGCATAAGTCCATCGGTAATGTCGGTCCTACCATCCTTAAGCCCTTGTTCTGCCATCATCAATCCCACAGATCCCTGAGATCCAATCTGCGAAATTTGCTGGTGGTACCAAGGGTGAAGCGAGCCTGTATGGGCGGCCGCCAGCTCTCCTTCCATGTAGCCAAGGGCTGGAACAAACTCCCAGATAACATCAGGCTGGAAACTAATCATCTTGCATTCAGGAAGCGATTGAAGACATTTTTGTTCCACTGATTGTCCTCTCCTGTCCTTGGGTCTTACAGCGCTGGGATGCCTCAGGGTAGCCATGCGCTATGGAAGAGCGTATTCAATTCAATCATTGGAGTCGGGTAAGTACTTTTTCAAGTAAGGAATTATTACAGGTTTCAAAGTTCACACTTCACTGCAATTCTGGAGCTGTAATATTATCCTATGAGGGAAGAACATATACTGCATTTGGGCACTTGCCAGAGACTTACAGGACCCTTCTCCTGGACTTTAGGGGAGTATGGGGTAAGGTCCAAGGCAACACCAACAGGTTACCAGGGGCAGCATTGGGGCAGCCGGGTGCAGAGGTGTGTTTAAGCGTCAGGTGCCCCATTCACTTCAATGGGGAACGGTCTGGTTGAAAAGAGGCTGCAATATAGCACTGGGAGCAAACCAGTCTGGGCAAACCCACAGAGGGGCTCGGTACGAGATACTCTGGCATCCGGGGACACTGCTAGTCTACTTCTCCTCGGGCGCCGAGGTGCTTTTAGGTGTCTGGTTTGTGCTGTGGGAGACACTCGCGGTTGAAAGGGCCTGCACAAATAGGCTGCAGGCAGTGACTGGGAGTCCAGTAATGGTAAACACAAGGGTGGGCTCAGGGTCTTTTGGCATAGCCACCTTCCTCTGACTTGGTTCTGCAGATAAGGGCCAACAGGACAGCTGGGCAACTCTTGCTGTGGTTCTCACTTTCCCTGAAGACCCTCGACATGCATGTAGGCCTTCACTGGTGTTGGTGTCCATGCTGGACACAACAAGCCTTAGTTGCTACAAGAGGTCAAATACCCCGAATATTGGTTCTGTGCTGCTTCAGTGGGTCCTGGCGTACCCACACGGAGGGAGGACAGATATGACCTGTGGGAGCACGGCGATCTCTTCCTGGGCGGCTGCAGCATCCAACGTCCCAGTATGCGGCAGGACGGTGAATCGGACACTGCTTCTTTGGTGCCTGCGGCTGCAGGGGAGTAGCTCCTCTACTCCAAGGGAGTTTCCAAGGCGATTTGCAAAGCACTGGCAGCCCTCCAAGTTTCTTGGA
The DNA here is from genome assembly GCF_964261635.1 of Lissotriton helveticus. Classification (NCBI taxonomy): domain Eukaryota; kingdom Metazoa; phylum Chordata; class Amphibia; order Caudata; family Salamandridae; genus Lissotriton; species Lissotriton helveticus. The sequence continues at coordinate 742,595,853 of NC_136068.1, forward strand.
GTCTGCATAGAGGCAGGACAAGTCAGTTTCTTCCAGAAGGGTCAGGCTGGCAGGGTTGGTGGCAAGTCAGTAGTTGCTCCTCTGTCCATCGAAACTGAAATCCTGGCATCAGGGGTGCCACCCAAATACTGTATGTGGCAGTGTTACAGGGAGTGTCAGGTAGTAGCCAGTGGGCTACCTACTTTTATGACCACTTCCTGTTTGAAGTTGGCATCATCCTGACCCACTGGACCGAATGCCAAGATGGTGGCATTTTCACTTCAGGTAGCCCACCTTAGGGGTGGTACTAGCCTGAGGGTGAACACCTTTTCCTGCCTGTCTTGGTGTCAATTGGGCCCTGGGTAGGGGGTGGCATTTCTCTCTGGGGGGGGGGGACTGGGTCGCATATTCAAGGCGGCGAAGGCCTTTGAAGCCTCCTGCTTTGCCATGCTGATTCCCAGGCATCCTGCTTAGATGAGGTGACAACACATCCTGCCAGAGCAAGGATAATGTTAATTACCCAGTAAGCATCTGTTCTTGGCATGTATAGCTGTAGATTCACATGCTTTGCATACTCCTGCCATCTGGTGTTGGGTCCAAATGTTTGCAGTTTGTTTATCGAATAAGTATTTTCCAGACACGAGGTAGGTGATTCCTCTCGGTGATAGTGCGTATGGGCATCGTCTCCATTGTAAGATTGTTATCCCGCAGATGGCGAGAATGAAGTTAGTAGTAAAGAATAGAGATGTCCATGTGCATGTATGTATACTAAAGAGAACTGCAGCAGCTACAGGTACCCAGGAGGCGGGTGGGCGCATGTGAATCTACAGCTATACATGCCAAGAACAGATACTTACTAGATAAGTAACATTATCCGTTCGAGGCATGGGAGCTGTAGATCACATGCTTTGCATAGACCATATAGCCGTATTCTCCCAAAGTGGTGGCTAACCTGTAGTTACTGGTGCTGGAGTTTTCTGAAATAGTGTTTTAAGTACTGCTTGGCCCACATTAGCTTGTTGTCTCGCTAACACATCTACACAATAGTGTTTGGTGAAGGTGTGCAGAGTAGACCATGTTGCAGCTTTGCAAATGTGGAGATGTTTCCTAAGAAAGCCATAGTAGCCCCTAACTTTCAAGTGGAATGCACTCTAGGGGGTACAGTTAGAGGTCTTTTTGCTTATTCATCACAAGTTTAAATGCATTTAACAATCCACCTTGCAATACCCGATTTGGAGATAGGATTGCTCTTGTGTGATGGTCAAAAGCAACAAAAAGTTGTTTGGTCTTACGAAATGCTTTTGTTCTTTCGATGTAATATAAAAGAGCTCTTTTCACATCTAAGGTGTGTAGAGCTCGTTCTGCAACACAATCAGTTTGGGGGAAGAATTCCGGTAATTCTACAGACTGATTTATGTGAAAAAGCAGAGACTACCTTAGGTACAAATGTGGGGTTTGTAGAAGAACCACTTTGTCTCTGTGCAGTTGGAAAAAAAGGTTCTTCCATGGTTAGTGCCTATAGTTCACCCACGCTCCTCAGTGAAGTGATTGCAATAAGGAAAGCAGTTTTCCAAGAGAGAAACTGGCTCACATTTATACATGGGTTCAAAAGGTTACCCCATTAGTCTTGTGAGGACTATGTTAGGATTCCACACTGGGGCAGGTGGGAGTCTTGGTGGTGTGACTCTTAAGTCCTTCCATGAAAGCTTTAAACACGGGCAATCAGAAAAGCGATAAATGTTGCCTATTTTGTAGGTATGCAGTTATTGCAGCGAGATGTAGCCTGATGAAGGTGTAAGCCAATCCAGACTGATGCAAGTGTAACAGATGGCAGATGTTTTGTATGGAAGCATCAAGGTTGATGTGATTGTTGCAGCAAATAAAGCGTTTCCATTTAGCTGCGTAACAGGCTCTTGTGGTAGGCCTTCTGGCCTCCCTGATTATCTTCATTCAGTCTGGTGGAAGGTTCAGATAACCAAACTAGGATTTCAGGAGGCAGATTGTGAGGTTCAGTTGTTTGGGATCTGGGTGTCTGATTTTTCCATGGCTCTGTGTGAGGGGGCTGGATGTTAGGTGCAGCTTTTGATGCGGGACCAGAGAGAGCTATAACAGGGTTGTGAACCATGGTTGACGGGTGCATGTGGGAGCTACTAGGATCAGTATGAAGGATGTTTGCCTGAGCTTCCGAACCACTAATGGAATGAGTGGGAGAGGTGGAAAAGCGTAGGCAAATATCCCTGACCAGTTCATCCATAGTGCATTGCCCTTGGAGAGCGGGTGTGGTTATCTGGAGGCAAAGCTTTGGCATTTTGCGTTTTGGTGATTGGCAAACAGATCTGAGGGACTCCCCAACTTTGCAAGTATGGGAGGAGAACCTGAGGGTGAAGTTCACATTCGTGTATTTGCTGCCTCTGCCTGCGGAGGTCTACAATCTGTTTGTTCTCTCCTGGGAGGTGTTCCGCTTGGAAATCGATTTTGTGGTGAATGGCCCACTTCCCGATGTCTTGGGAGAAGTGGGACAGTTGGAGAGTGTGCATCTCCCTCTGTTTTTGTATGTAATACATAGCCGTCATGTTGTCGGTACAAACTAAAACTGCTTTGCCAACCAGTTGAGTTTGAAATGCCTTGAGAGCTAGAAAGACTGCAAGAAGCTCTAGATGATTGATGTGGATCTACTTTTGCTGTTGGCTCCATGGGCCTTGCACTGTGTGGTGCTGAAGAAGAGCTCCCCAGCCAGTGAGCGACGCGCCCGCTGTTAGTACTGTCTGTTGAACCGGGTCTATGAAGGGCTGCCTTTTTGATAAATTTTGTGTGTTCTACCACTTCAGACGGCGAGACGTCGTAAACATGTTCTCGGTGCCGACCGCGGCCCGGAGGCGGTTGTTGGACCGAGGTGGATTTTGGGGCAAGGGAAGATCTGTACTGATAGTACGCTGCCCTTGCGGGATTTCGTCATCCACCTCTGAGCCATAGTTGGAGTTAGGATCCTTTTCTTCAACCCCCATGATGTCCCCGGCTTCTTGTTCCGAATCCTCTCCTAAGAGGTCCGGAATGGAACTTGCGTGCTGGCTCTGCATGTCGCGACATCTATCCAGACGGTCGTGAAGCGTCTTCTTGGAGCAGAAAGCTGTGCTTGCGTCGCAGTCCTGTTATCTGTGCTCCGGAGACTAGCACAGGTTGCACACTTCGTGTGAGTCGGTGTGCGGAAACTGTGCATGGCACAGAGGGCAGAATATCGTTCCATCGACTGTGAGGCAGACAGACGCTGGTAGGCCCGACGGCCTTCCACAAGCTTTCTGATCAAAAGAGGGTTTTTTAGAAGTACATTTGATACACGGAAAATGGGATACACGATCAAAAACAATACCGTTGAGGGTGAGTGTCTTGCGCACCGACGGAAACCGAAAAAAACTGTCAAATCGAAGCACAGCAATTCACGTCTGAACCTGATGGCGGAAAAAAACAAATCTAAAGATAGAGTCGATGCCCATGCGCACTATCACCGAAAGGAGGAGTCACCTACCTCGTGACTGGAAAATACTTCTTCTAAAAAAAACTCCAAACATCCAGACGCAACACTAGATGGCAGGAGTATGCAAAGCATGTGATCTACAGCTCACATACCTCAAACTCATGGTTTCCGACCTGAGAGAGCATGGGCTCTCCCCTCTAGGGGGGAAGAAATGCACCCGTGGTGGCAGGCTGGACAGGACCAGTCAGCCAATTGACTAGAAGCCAGTAGGAGTTTAGGGAATAGCTGTAAGGTACCCTCTGGGTGCATGTATTAATAAATCCACCACTGGGTGAACGTATTAATAAATTAAATCACTGGAATCAATGTGTGCTTATTAATACGAGCGGTTTGATTCCAAAAACCATAGGTTTTTAGTGAAGTCATTATGTAGCTGGGAAACTCGTTTTGACCAGTGCTCAGTACATTCCTTAAGATGGCTTACCTGTTCACTTGTACTGTCAGTAATTAAACTGGCCAGCACAGGGGCATATTCGATCATGCAGCTATGTCCTCACATGTAATATAATGCACCTTGCTTTATGGCTGTAAGGCCTGCTGTTTGGGTGACTTACAAATATTATGTACAGTGTTAGGGGACATGTCACACATGGTGTAAGCCATGTCGTGTTTTCACTTTTTACAGCACCTTGTCACGCAGTGGCAGTCTGCATGTGTTTGGTGCTAAGTCCCCTAGAGTGGCACAAGATCTGCTGCAGCTCTTTAATACCTATACTCCAAGTGCCAGGGGAATCATTTACTAGGGACTTACAGTGACGCCAAAGGCCTGGTCAATTGGGAGATCAGTAGACCTATCTTAGCCAGGGCAACCTCCAGCTAACACAAAGAGCTTACCCACAACTTGAGTAACCCCACCAGGACCAACAGGGTCGGGGAATCTAGCTTGCTATTTGGCATGGGTTCAGACCACCATGCCAATGATAGTGCAGTCATAAAGGCTAACACCCAGCAGAGGCCACAGACAGCTGTCAATACCCAGATCCACATCTTTAGCTCTTCATTGACAGGTGAAGAAGGAGGTTACTTACCTGTAATCCTAGTTCTCTTCCAGGAGTATCCTCAAAGTCATAAGCACATGAATATTCCCACCCATGCGCGGGAGCCCGGAAACACATATATGTGAAAACCATATATGTAGCTCTACATATATGTATATATATATACACATATATAAAAACATACAATGCAGCCTTCCTTAGACGTGCTGAACAATGCTGCAAGAGAAGTCTTTACACAAACACATTCCAATAAAGCAGGGAGAAAGAAAGCCTTTGAACTGCTTTATTCTACAGCAGAAAAGGTAATCCTGCAAGGAAAGTGAAAACGTTGTCAGCACATAGGGGTTCTGGCAGTGTTTGCACAGTCTTGACCTCAGTTTCTGTAATTTGTTTTGTAGAAAGTTCCCCTATTGAATTGGTTTTAATAGGAACCCTGTTATTTGTGGATTATTTGAGTTAGTGGAGAAATTTCCTCGGTTTGTACCTCTGTATTGAACCCTAGAAAGGAACCCCAGTACCGATATGTTTGTAGGGCCCCCATTGCTTTAGAGGTTTGTGTCTTTTTAAAGCTTTTGCTGTGCTTTTGGTTTGAACCCAAATACTCTTCGCCCTGCATGTCTTGTAATTAGTATGGTAGTATTAATTTCTCTTGCACTGGTGTCAGCAGAATCTAATGTGCATTGTAAGTGGTATTGGATATTTATTTGCCTTCTTCCACTAACTGTGTTGCACTATGTTGATATTGGGTAGGGAGATGTAGTAATAATTCCTGCATTTCATCCTATGCAGTCCGGTTATAACAGGAGAGTAGCCCCGCAGAATTAATGTTACGCATATAGTTGGCAACCTGAACTGCTACCCTTTTACCTGCGTGGTACAAAAGGGGGTGGTGATGGACGGAGCATCTGAACCAATCAAACACTCACACCCAGTCAACAGATCTGGGTTTAATCCATCACCGTTCTTTAGCCCACTCTGCCACCCCAATTCAGACATGGCCATATGCAAATCAGTCTGACCCTGTGCCTCATGGGAACAGTCCAGCCCGAACTGCCAAGCCATGCCTTCCCTGGACTGGAAACAAGCTTCCGAGGACCGGTTTCTGGCATTTCAGCCGTCTTCAGCCTGGATAGCTTGACTCCAGTGGTGTGGAGAGCATGGGACTCACGTCTGAGCATACCCATTCCACTCGGGGTGACAAATGCAAAAACAACAATTGATGGACAGAATGCAGAACAATGTCATACATTCACCCCAGTACAGAGATCTGGGCCTAAATCCATCGTTTTTTTGCTGGTGTAAATGTCCTTTAATATACTGAGGGTCCAGCGGACATGCCTTACATTTTTTTCTCACCATGAGGTTTGATGGACAAGTTACTTACCTTATGTAACGCCTTATCTGGTAGAGATGTGAGCCATCAAAATGGATGTCCATCGGGTTTGCCTGGACATCCCCCAAAAAGCCAGACGTCCTCAGCCAACGTTTCAAAGAAATCGCTCTGCCCAGCGAATCAGTCGTGTCCAAGCCACAGCGAATGGCTAACTTCGCTGCGTCTCTCCAGTCTGATATTTCTTATTAGAGGATCCGGTCCTCCTCCGAGACCCTAGGCAGCCCCTGCGCAACCATATCCCATATAGAATGGGAATAATGGCCCAAAAGGCATGCGGTGTTAACCGAATGCAATGAGAGACTGGCAGAAGAGAAGCAAAATGCTACTTACCCTGTATGCATCTGTTCTTGGCATGTAGAGCTGTAGAGTCTCATGCTTATGCATAGATCGCCATGTAGTGTTGGCCTCGGATGTTTGCACTTTGTTTTTGTTCAAAGAAGTCTTTCTAGTCACGAGGTTGGTGGTGACTCCTTTCTGTGATAGTGCGCATGGTCATCGACTCCAGCTTCAGATTGTTTTCCCGCAGAGGGTGAGTGAAGGGAGTAGTAGTAAAGAATAGATGTCCATGTGTATGTATGAATAGTAACAAGAAAACTACAGCAGCTACAGGTATCCAGGTAGGTGGGAGGGCGCATGAGATTCTACAGCTCTACATGCCAAGAACAGATGCATACTGGGTAAGTAGCATTTTCCGTTCGAAGCATGCGAGCTGTAGATCACATGCTTATGAACAGTGTTTTACGTTATGCCTGGCTCACGTTAGCTTGTTGTCTGGCTAACAAGTCTACACAATAGTGCTTGATGAATGTGTGTGGTGTGGACCCTGTTGCAGCTTTGCAGATGTCAGTAATAGGGATGTTCCCTAAGAAAGCCATGATTGCAATGAGTACAGCGGTTTCCTAAGTGAGGAACTGTAGTTCACATTTGTTCATGGGTTCAAATTGTGGGCCAATTCGCCTTGTGAGAACTATATCAGGATTCCATACTGGGGTAGGTGGAAGTCTTCGTGGTATAAGTCTTTTTAGTCCTTCCATAAATGTTTTGATTATAGGCACTCTAAAGAGCGATAAATGTTGCCTATTTTGAAGATAGGCTGCAATTGCAGCGCAATGCAGTCTGATGGATGTATAGGCCAATGAGGACTGCTGTAAATGTAACAGTTAGCAGATAATGTTTTGTATGGAAGCATCAAGAAGGTTGAGGTTATTGTAATAGATAACAAATCGCTTCCATTTGGCTGCGTAGCAGGCTCTTGCGGTAGGCTTTCTGGCCTCCTTAATAATGTTCATACAGTCTGGTGGAAGGTTCAGATAACCAAACTCTATGACTTCAGGAGCCAGATCCCGAGGTTCAATTGTTTGGGATCTGGGTGTTTGATTTCTCCATGGCTGTGTGTGAGGAGACTGGAAGTTGAATGTAATGTTTGATGCAGTATCAGAGAGTGCTCCAACAGGGTTGTGAACCAGGGTTGATGTGCCCATGTTGGAGCTACCAGTATTAGGGTGAGGTATGTTTGCCTGAGTTTCCAAACCAGTGATGGAATGAGTGGGAGAGGTGGAAAAGCTTAAGCAAATATCCCTGACCAGTTCATCTATAGAGCATTGCCTTTGGACAACGGGTGTGGATACCTGGAGGCGAAGCTTTGTCATTTTGCGTTTTGGGGTGTTGCAAACAGATCTATGTGAGGACTCTCCAAACTTGGAAGTATGGGTGGAGAACTTGAGGGTGAAGTTTCCATTTGTGCATTTGTTTCCTCTGCCTGCTCAGGAGGTCTGCAATCTGATTGACTCCTGGGAGGTGTTCCGCTAGGAGATAGATATTGTGGTGAATAGCCCACCTTCAGATGTCTTGGGCTAAGTGGGACAATTGGAGAGTGTGTCCCCCCCTCCCCCTCCCCAGTTTATGTATGTAATACACAGCTGTCATGTTGTCGGTTCAAAACAAGACAGCTTTGCCAGACAGGTGATCTTGAAAGGCTTTGAGAGCTAGAAAGAATGCCATCAGCTCTAAATAACTGATGTGGAACAACTTTTGCTGGTGGCTCCACAGCCCTTGCACTGTGTGTTGCTGAAGATGAGCTCCCCAGCCAGTTAGGGACACGTCCGCTGTTAATACGGTCTGTGGAACCAGGTCTATGAACGGCCGTCTTTTGGACAAATTTTGGGTGTTCCACCACTGCAGAGAGTCAGGAGTACGGCCGCTTACCAACACTAGATCGGTTAATAGACCGTGTGACTGCTTCCGCTGACTGGCTAAGCATTCTTGAAGTGGACGAAAGTGCAGCCTGGCATGGGGAACGATCATGATGCAAGACGCCATCATTCCCAACAGCTGCATAAAAACTTGAGCTGGAAGTGACTGACTGGCTCTAAACTGGAGAATTAACGCCTGAATGTTTCGAATTCTGGCTGCGTTGGGAAACGCCAGAGCCCTTCGAGTATCCAAAGTGGCTTCTAGATAGTTCTGACTTTTGGGTGGCTGAAGATGTAATTTTAACACATTGACTGCAAACCCAAGGTGGTGAAGTAATTGAATGGTTATGGAAGTAAGCTTGCAGCATTGTTGATACGTGCCGGCTTTGATGAGTCAATCGCCCAGGTTTGGGAAGACATGGATGCTTTGTCTTCTTGGATACGCAGCTACTACCGCCAGACACTTTGTGAAAACTCTGGGGGCAGTGGTGACTCCGAATGGGAGTAACTAGACTTGGGAAGGTTGACCTGCTTCCACAAATCTGAGAAATTTGCAGTGAGCCAGGTGGATTGGAATATGAAAGTAGGTGTCCTTTAAGTCTAGAGTAGACAGAAAGTCTCCCTTTTGCAAAAGAGGTAGTACCTGTTGAAGTGTTACCATGTAGAAATGATCTGACTGTATGTAAAGATTTAGGTCTCAGATCTAATATTGGTCTGACCGAGCCGTCCTTTTTGGGAATTATTAAGTAAAAGGAATACCCACCGACCCTTGATGTTGTGGTGGTATGGGCTCTATAGCTTGTTTTAGTAGTTGGGATTGTACCTCTTGTTTGAGGAGGTATATGTGATCCGGTGAAAGTTTGTGTGACTTTTGGGGAATGTTCTAAGGTGTGTTGATGAACTCCAGGCAGTAACCAGAATGGATAATTTGTAGAACCCACTTGTCTGCTATTGACTGCCACTTTGGTAGGAATTGGGACAGTCTTACCCCCACAGGTGTTAAGTGGTCGGGGGAAGTATGGGCAAGTCACTGCTTTGTATTGGAGGAGGAGGTACGTGTGTTCGAACCTCTACCTCTGCCGTTGTTTCCTCTACAACCTCCTCTGAAGTAAGTTTTGCAACCGGAGGGTTGGTTATTGCCCTTATAGGTGGATGCAGTTTCCGGGGAAGTATTTTTGGACCCTGCCTGATAGAAAGAGCGACGAAAGGAACCACAGCCTTGTGTAGACTGAAGCCACTTCAGCATTTTTTTTCATCTTTTCAAGTGAAGAATCTACCACCAGCCCAAAAAGGTGTTCTTTTTCAAAAGGGGTGTTCAATATGGAGGTGTGATCCTCAGGTTTGAACCCGGATATGCGTAGCCAGGTGTGTCTTCTTAAGAGGACATTAGTGTTTATCACTCAGACAGATGTGTCAGCACCATCTAGGGAGGACCTAATTTGATTGTTTGACATTAATTGTCCCTCACGTACCAGGTCTTGCACTTTAGACTTATGTTCTTGGGGTAGAAATTGGATGAGTTGTTCCATTTCATCCCAATTCGCACGGTCAAATCTGGCTAGCAACGCTTGTGTATTAGATATGCACCAGAAGTTAGATGCCTGGCAGGCAACCCTTTTCCCTGAAGCATCAAGGAGCTTTGACTATTTATCTGGGGGTGGAGCGTCTCAAGTAGTTTGGGAGTATTCCCTTTTGCGTGCATTGGAAACTACTAACGAGTCTAAGGGTAATTGTCCTCTTATGTAGACTGGATCAGATGGTGCAGGCTTGTATTTTTTATCCACCCTAGCAGTAAGGATACATGCCCGGACAGGAGCCTTTAATATGTCATCTGCATGCCTGGTCATTCCTTTTGATGCAAAAAAGTGAGTGTTACTGCACACCTAGTCTTGTTATGTAAACCTAAATGGTTATCTGTACTCCGTGGTTAAATATATGTGCGCGTGCCACCGTTATGTAGAGTGATTAGTGATTAGACCCCTGTCACTCAAACTGTATACAATGTGAAGAAGGCTCTGGACTACCAGAGTCTAAACGGGGTGCACAGCTTAAAGGACAACTATCTGTTGGCTCCCAGTTTTTTTGCAATTTCTAAACAATAAACCAAATGGACTCAATATTCATTCAAAAGCTTTGTTCATTGTATATATCACGAAATGAATGAATGAGTGAAACATACACAATTTCATATCTTTTTTCTATTTTATCTTCATGTATGTTTCACTCATTTCATGAGTGCAAATTCTATTTCACTAATCTGTAACAGGTGAAGGTTTTTGGGTATGATAATGCATACCATTTTTGAACTGATAGCAGTCAACTTTTGTGTTGCAGGCTTCCTGCGGATGATAATCATAATAATTGGAGGATTTAGCGGACTCTTAGAATCTTGTTTATTGATTGTTTATCTATTGTTTTCCCCTGACGAAGGGTTCAAATGTTGGAACCCGAAATGCATTGGAATTTTCGTGGGATTTTAGTTTTGTTAAATCAGTATTCACCGCATTATACAGTTGTTTAATGGCACTTTAAAGATTGAATGAAACATCAGATATTTGTTGTGTTGAAATTGTTGACTTATTATTTTCCATGTTCATTTTCTTTTTTCATGAATGTGCAATAATTATGTTGCTCTGCTGAAATTCTTATATATACAATGAACAAAGCTTTTGAATGAATATTGAGTCCATTTGGTTTATTGTTTAGAAATTTTAAAAAAAACTGGGAGACAACAGATAGTTGTCCTTTAAGCTGTGCACCGCGTTTAGACTCTGGTAGTCCAGAGCCTTCTTCACATTGGTCATTCCTTTTAGCATGGGCAACACAGGTGTTTTTTGTGTGCTGTTCAAGGTTTTAAAAAGGAAATCCTCTTCAAGGGATTCTTTATGGAGCTGGACCACATGGTAATTGGCAGCCCTACCTAGCAATTCAATGTAGACTACATTGTAGTCTGGGGGAGAGGGCCTGGTAAGATATAGGTCAGGGTCACTGTCTGTGGGCAAGTCAGTGGTGTAGTCATCCCACTCACTTGTAGGTCCTTGCTGATCATCATTATTATTATTATTATCATCCCCATCACCCTGATTGTCAGGTGTATATGGTGTGAGTGCCCAGGTGAAGTTGGCACAGGTAGAAACTGAGGCGAAGGTGGTGATGGAAAAGGTGGAGTGGAAGGGATTGCTCCAATATTTCTCTTCTTCAATGGAATATGATATTCCTCTTCAGTATTAGTCATTTTCTTTAGAGTCACTTTAGTTGTAAAGTGTCCAGTTTTAGGATGTATGTACAATATTTTCTGTTTCTGGTCCGTTTTTTGGAGCGGATCAACAAAACTGTGCTTTTTAGGCGACTTTGATGTATCAGTCTGTTTCGGCACCAAAGCTTTCGGTGCCGATGGCTTCGGGGTTGTGTTTTTGGATGCAAGTTGGTTTTGGGTGCCGAATGGTGATATTCGGAGCAGGACTTTGGCTTTGATCCTGAAGGCTTTGGCTCGGTACCCAACTTGGCGTGAGGCTTTTCAGAGCCAGAAGGCTTTTTGGTAGGCTTCGGTGCAGACCCAGAAGGCAGGGTGTCGGAAGCGTGGTCTTGGGCCGACTGGGGCCAGAGGGTGCGGGTTGGTCCAGAGCCTTCTTTTTCGGTGAACTTGGGATTCGGGACGAGGTTGGGACTGTACTTACAGTACATTGTCCATGCGGAATGTCTTCATCCTGGTCGGAGCAGTCGTCGGAAAGGGAGATCTCTTCCAGTACCTCCTCAGCTCCAATAGCGTCGCCGGATTCTTCATCAGATTCAGGTCCGCAGAGGTCCAGAATGGAGCCTGTGTGTTGGCTCTGCATGTCGCGTCATCGAACTGGACGGTCACCAAGAGTCTTTTTGGAGCGGAAAGCTCGGTACGCGTCGCAGTCCTGTTCACTGTGTTCTTGTGACAAAAGCAGGTAGCACACTTCGTACGCGTTGGTGCGCAGGTATTCCGCTTGGCGCGGAGGACAGAATTTAAAAGGAGTTTGTTTCATCGACTGAGTCGAACCGGGAGCTAGACCCGATGGCCTAACAGGAGCTCTCCGATCAAACTAGGGTTTATATCAATAAACACGATACGCGAAGAATGTAATATGCGATCGGAAATGATACCGTAGAGGGTGAGTATTCTACACACCAGGAAAACGGAAGGATCGGCCTCGGAGCGCAGCGAATAACATCCGAACCAAATGGCAGAAAAAATAAATAAATCTGAAGATGGTGTTGATGACCATGCGCACTATCCAACTTTTCTGTAGCCAGGTTAGGGGGAGACAGCATGCCAGAATCTGGGGGAAGGAGGGTCCAGGCCACTGGCATCACCCAGTTCATGTCCTGGGGCTGTGGGATTTCGAGGGATGCTGCTCCTCCCCCTCCCAATCCTCTTCATCCAACCCTAAACCTTCAGAAAGGGGATGGTTAGAAGGTATGAAGCCATACAGCATCAGTGGACACCAGACTGGCTCTGTATAGTCTGGAATGAGGATGGGGGGGAGGGGGGACGCGGGGCGGCGTCGGACACAGTGCAGGGGAAGGTCGCTGTGGAGGTGTGGCTGGCGTCAGTCCGGACCTGGGAACGGGTCTGGCAGGAGGCCGTGACGCCGGAGCCAAGGGACCCACAGGATCTCCTTCACCTGGGCCTGTGGGGACCAAAGGCACAAAAGCAGGGTAGGGCCGCCTAAACACAGTGCACATGGAGACGTAAATTTCCTTAAGTTGGGCGGGGGATCGCTCCCATCCACAGAAAGGGAGGGACATGTGGAGTCGACCCAAGTGCCCACTCAGAGGAGCCTCGGCATTCTAGGCCCGGTTCCACAGTCTCGTCTCGTGGTGGAGCTGGTGAAGTCGAGGCACGCTTCCACTTCTTGTGGTGCCTCTTCCCTGGTGACTTCGAAGAGGACTTCGAGCCACAGGAGAAATGCTCGGACCTTCCTCTCAACCGAGACTGGGAGCGAGATTGACGAGGCAATCGCCGTGGTGTGTGCCGGGCAGAGAGCAGCTTCAGGGATCGCTCCCTCAAAGCCTGCGGCACCATAGTGTGGCAATTGGAGCACGATTTTGTGTCATGGTTGAGCCTCAGGCACCAGAGAGACACGAGGTGGGGGTCTGCGACCGAATGGTGCAGTGAAAGGCACCACAAGGCTTGAACCCCGAAGTCTTCCAACTGGACATCCTAACACACCAAAAGGAGTAGACAAAAGGTTGAAATTTTTTTATAACACTTGTCCTATGCACATGCTAGTGTTCTCCAGATAAATATCTATCTAGGTCTCTTATGTTTTCCTCATGATCAAGTCAAACACACAAAATGAAAGTGTCATCAATTGTTCTCAAAAGATTTTCCAATAATTAGTCGTTGAGTGTTCTGATGTTCCTTTATTTCATATGGAAATGCCCAGCCAACACGTGTTTTGTCGAGGGAGCTGTCCCACATGACTTCTTCAGGGCTGATAAATAAAAGGACGATATTTGTCCCGTTCTCTCCGCCGGTTCTACTTCTGTCCCGGCTGTTCCTGGTTCTCCCTTCGTGTTCCAAACTTCTTATAATGTTCCCATGTTATGGTATCTCTGTCACTAGTAAAAGTGTATTGTCCAGTGATCAACTCAGTACTCTCTGTGAGAAGTTGGCCTGATATATAGTGCTCACTATTCTAGTGATCACTTTGTATCATACCAAACAACCCTTATTGATGATTGGTTGTAAGTCAACCTTTCAGACCAGCTATCCTAGTAGCATGGACACGAGCAGTCTTCAGGCTAAACTCTAGAGGGCGTGTTAAGCCAGCTGTTTTACCATCACATATACCCCTTGAACACCAAGTGAAAGGACACCACACAAGTTGTTATAAAAATATAGGATATTTATTAATAACAGTTCTACCCTGAACTCTTTATGAGTCAGGGAGCTAAGCACAATACAAAACTCTTACGAAAATACTTTAAGTTGCACAATTTACACAAATGCCCGAGGGGCACGAAAAACCATATACTACAAAAGTGGAATGCGAAATACTAGCAGGTAAGTAACAAGATCCAGAGGCTTCAGGATCGCTAGGACTACACTACTGAACCCTAAGGTTAGGAGCAGGAGGTCTAGGGAGATCGTGTGCAGAGTGTGCACTCTCACGCGGGATGCGGGAAGAAGTCTATGGATGCTAGATTTCGTAAAGTTAGTGTTATCGGACGAATCCGACTAGTTAGGCTGAAAACGAAAAAGGATCTGGACACTTAGATAGTGAACCTACGTTGGAGCACCGAAATGCTCGAGTTACCTAGCCCAGGGGCTGCGGCTGCATAGGGTTCAAAAGACGTCGGGAATCCTCGTTACAGTCTATGGAGCCTGAAAGAAGAAGTTGCTGGCAGGCGACCAGTGATGAAGTTCGATGGGATCCAAGCCTGGATCGGAATTGAAGATGACCTGAAAGCAGAGGGGACTCAGTTCTTGATCACTAGCCAGTGATCAGATGGGCACCAGGATGGCACCGGATGAAGTCACCTCGATCAGGTGAGTGGGCGACTCTGGGCTCTGCAGTCTCTCGGACCAGGAGGCGTTGTCGGCGACCAGGATGGAGGGGCGAGCTGTCCCACGAAGGTGTCTGCTGTCGGCGCTGCTGAAACCAGGATTGGAGCAACAAGCCTTGGCAAAGGCAAGCCCCCGCGGTGGACTCAAGATGGCGTCTGGAGTGGACCAGGAGGGTCCGGGGTGCTCCTCTCTTGGAAGGGAGCAAGGGCCAGTCTGGAGCAACCAGACCAGCGGTGAAATCGTCGTGGTACGTCGTCAAGAGGGTCACTAGCCAACAGGCAAGTGGCCGGACAACGTGGCAAGCAGCAAAGAAGCAGAAGGGCCCCACGCAGATCTCGTGGATGCTGGGAGGCTGGACTTCGGTGCTGGAGCTGCTTAGGGTTAGGGCTTCTCAAACCCCAGTGCACTTACTCGAGGGTCTCTCGGGGGTCGTGCTGGAGAAGCGTCGTGCAGGTCTTGAAGATGGCCGGTCCCACGGGTCTCGTCACACCCACGAATCTCAGCTGGGCTGGATGATGTAGGTAGAGGTCAGAGATGGCAGGGAATCCGGGTCTCGTCGAGCTGGACTGTCTTGATCCGGAGGATGGACGTGCAGCAAACCGCAAGAGCTTCGATGGTGCCTGCTGGTGCAGGGTGGCTACTCCTTAGCCACAAGGGAGTCTTCAGAAAAGTCAAGAGTTCCTTTCGTGGAAAGTAGTTCAAGATTCAGAATGATCTAATTTGGGAAGGGGGCCTGCTCCTACCTTTATCCTAAGAAAAAGGGGCTGGCACGCGACTAAGTCCTGCTCTATGGGTGGGACTAGGAGGGGGGTGGTTACACCCCTCTCCTTTGTCCGGTCTCTCCCCAGCTCAGGGGCTGGTGTGCCCCAGGAACTGGTTTGAGCCGGCATATGCACAGTGAGCACCGGGGTGCCACTTGCAGTCACCTTCCTTTCAGCCCTGCCTACCTGGGATACACAAAATCCTGTCTGGGATGGTGCTAGCACCGCCCCTGACAGGAAACCCTTTGTCCAGGCCTCCGTTGCTGGAAGGACTCCCAGCAGCAGGAGGGCAGACTTGTGTCTCGGTGGCAGCATCCATTTTGTGGAGCTGAGGCTATGTCTGACTTTAACCGGGGTTCACAGTTACATACATGTTGTGTCCCTCTAGAAGGGTGGAATGCTAACCCCGTCGCCAGAATTGGCGAGGGGTTAGTATTCCAATTCGTATGACACCTTACTCGACATGTTTTGATAATGCTATGCCAAAGTTAGCATTTAACCGCGAGGATTATAATGCACTTAAGAGTAAATGGTATAGCGTTATCATGGAACAGCTATTTGGACTTGGTTCTGCAAGCTGCAAACGGGCTCAGCTCATGCCAGAGCACCATCTCACATAATTCCAAGCACTCTGCCTTCAGGATTGATAAGGCCTGCCATAGGAGTGACTGATAGGAATATATGTGTCCATTTTAGGGTTAGATATAGGAATACTATATCTAAAGCAAAGGGTGTTTACACCACCTTGCCCCAGCTGTCGCGCAACCAGTTGTGTCTGTTTGGGTGGCCAGCCAGGGGTGGCATAATACATGCTTCAGCCCCTGGTAGGCCCTGGGTACACCTATGCCCTGGATACCTAAGGTATGCTGTACAGGGACTGGTAAGGTGACCCAGTACCAATTGGTAAAATGCACCTAAGGTACATGGTTGTAATTTAGAGAGAGAACAGCTAGGCTGTGGGTCTGATTAGCAGGCCCACAGCCAGGGAAAGTCGTAAACCAGTGAAGCAAAAAGCAAAAATCTGGGGTGGCCATGGGATTGCAGACCCCACTCTCCTACACTCTCAGTATCACTTCGATTGTTCAAAGTCTGTCTCAGATCTGCTTCTCAGCGAGTAAGCCTTTAGATTCCTTATCGCTCCATGGATTCTTTGAAACTTACACTAAGAGAAACAATAAAGGTACTGTAGCTCATTTCTGCTTGTTGCTCTATTTTTGGAGTGTTGGCTCCTCCAATGCTCCAGGAACAGTAGCAACAGTCTTATAGTAAGGAGAGCACTCAGTACAGCAAAAAAGCATGCGATTGCTCTTGAACAAGAAACAAGCTATCTTCTAAGGGAAAAGGTTTCATTTTAGTGTATGTAGAATGAGATTATATACGGATGAACTGAATTGGGATTGGTGTGGATGGATAACTTACTTGCCTGTAATCCTAGTTCTCTTCCAGGGGTATACTCATCAAAGTCATAAGCACTGAATTATCTCCTCCCATAAGCGGGAACCCGGAACATATAGCCTAATACATATATATGTGTAAAATATATAAATAGAGTACAAAGTAGAAAAAAATTATACACATATACATGTATAATAAATAATATGCAGCCCTAAACATAACCAATAGGCTAAGCAAGCCAAATTACATGTCTTTCTGTAGTATGAAAATAACTCATAAAATATACAGTAAGAAAAAGACATGAACATTAGTTACATTCTGCAGAAAACACCTATTTTCATAAAAGAAAATAGGTAATGAAAGGCTATTAGCCTATAAGGCTGCATAAACAAATAACATCCCTGTACAGAAAAAGGGAACTGGCACCTCGCCTTTAAGGCCTCAGAGAATCTGAACACTTTGCCTTTAAGGACACTAGGAGAACCCAGCTCCCATCATGCACCAAAGGTGACAGTTAGGTCAGTTCTTTTGTACGGTATAAAAACCTGTAGGAACCTGCATAGCAAATGCAACAGTAACATATCCAACAACTGCCACTGCTCGACCAGGGAGGCGGGAGGGTGCTTATGACTTTGATGAGTATACCCCTGGGAGAGAACTAGGATTACAGGTAAGTAACTTATCCTTCTCTTCCAGGGGATACTCATCAATAGTCATAAGCACTGAATAGAGTAGCAAGCTTATACCCACTTCCAAGCGGCAGAACAGAAAACAAAAAATCCCTTTGACATGGACATATCAGCTAGTATTAGAAAAAAAAAGTTTCTCAATCAGGCTTGCCCAACCTGAGTGCCAGCCTGTGTGTCCGAATCAAGACCGTAATGGCGAGTAAAGGTATGCACTGAACGCCATGTAGCTGCTTTACAAATTTCCGCCATGGGAAAGTTTCTTAGGAGAGCTGTGGTAGAAGCTTTACCCCTAGTAAAATGAGCCTTTGGCCTCCCCGACAAAGATCTGTTGGCCAACTGTTAGGCCAGTAGAATACAAGATACAATCCATCTAGAAATTGATCTTTTGGAAGCTGCAGACACCATATTAATAGGACCGTAGTTAACAAACAAACTGTCTGACTTCCTCTATGTCTTTGTTCTGTCCAACTAAAACTTGAGGATCCTCTTAAGATCTAAAGAATGGAGAGATCTTTCTGGAGGATTCGCAGGATTGGGAAAGAAAGTCGGTAAAGTAATAGTTTGATTAATGTGAAAGTCCAATATTACTTTAGGCAGAAAACCAGGATGCGTTCTGAGAACCACCCTGTTAGCATGTAACACAGTGAAAGGTTCCTTACAACAAAGAGCTTGGATATCGCTCCCCCTACGAGCGGAGGTAATGACCACCAGGAACGCAACTTTCCAAGTTAAATGTTGTAAGGAAGCTTTATGAATAGGCTCGAAAGGAGCTCCCATCAACTTAGTCAACACAATGTTAAGCTCCCATGGAGGAGAAGGAGTTCTGATTGGAGGGTACACCTTCCTTAAGGCTTCCAGAAAGTCTCTCACCACCGGAATTCAAAAGAAAGAAGTCTAGTTAGGTGACTTTCTGTAGGCGGTGATAGCTGCCAGATGAACTTTAATAGAGTTAAACTGAAGACCAGACTTTGCCAAATGAAGCAAATAAGGTAAAATCTCCTGCTCTTGACCTTGGATGGGATCATGTCAATTGTCTTCACACCATAAGAAGAATCTCTTCCACTTGAAAGCATATGACTTCCTTGTGGAAGGACGTTTAGCCTCTTTCAGAATATCCATACAGTCTGCATTCAATTGTAGGTGACCATATTGGATGACTTCAGGAGCAATGCTGCCAACCGAAGGGAGGACAAGTTGAGATGGAATACTTTCCCCGCCTGCTTGGACAGAAGATCCGGGCGACATGGCAATCTCCAGTGTGGCACTTCCGATAACTGAAGGAGGTCCGGAAACCACCCCTGGCGAGCCCAATCCGGGGCTATAAGAATCATCCTGGAGTTGACCTTGTACATCTTGTTTATCAGTGCTGGTATTAAAGGGATCGGTGGAAAAGCATACAGTAAGTTCTGACACCATTCTATCAAAAGGGCATTCACTTGAGATCCTTTCTGCGGAAAACTGGATGCGACGACGGGACATTTTGCGTTTCCCGCGTCTGCAAACAGATTGATATCTGGAGTTCCCCGTGCCTGAAAGATGTTGTCTGTGACCTGGTCGTTGAGAACCCAATCGTGGGCCTCGAAGTCTCTGCTGAGAAAATCCACCTGAGAATTGAGAGACCCCGGCAGATGTACAGCTACTATTGACAAGTCCCTTGCCAGAAGCCAGTTCCAAATGGCTTGAGCCTCCATGAAGAGAGTCCTTGACTGGGTGCCTCCCTGTTTGTTTAAATAATAAATTGTTGTCATACTGTGTCTGAATCAGGAGGGATCGAGACTTGAACGACGGAAACAGGGAATTGAGAGCCAGGTGTACAGCTCTTAACTCTAGCAGATTGATGTTGTAACCCCTCTCGGAGTCGGACCAAAGACCTTGTACTTGCAAAGGTCCCATGTGAGCCCCCCAACCCTGGAGAGGCATCTGTGACCAGAGTCTGTCTTGGAGGATCCTGATGAAACGGCACTCCTTTCATTAAGTGCGATCTCTTCATCCACCATCGGATGGAATCCTTGGCTGCCTGATGAAGGCTTCTGTCTCCCAGCACCCTGATATCTGCACACTGATATCTAGACATTGTTGCAGTGGGCACATGTGCAATCTTGCGTTTGGCACTATAAAGATGCACAAAGCCATGGACCCCAGCAGAGATGACACTTGACAAACTGTCGGGAATTCTGTATGAAGAAGAATCTGGCATTTTGCTTGGATTGATAACCACCTCTCCTCCGGACACCCGTTTACTGTTTGTGTCGAGGAGGGAACCCAGATAATGAATCCGTTGCGTAGGGTTTAGTATGGACTTTTTGAAATTGACCACAAGCCCCAGCTTGTGTAGCAGTTGAAGACATCTTGAGAGATGATTCTGCAGCAGAGATGGAGACGAGCTTTTCAGGAGCCAGTCGTCCAAGTAAGGGTAAATAAAAATCCTCTGCTTCCGAAGGAAGGCGGCAACCACCGCCATACACTTGGAGAATGTTCGGGGAGCTGATTTCAGCCCGAACGGAAGAACTGCACATTGGTAATGCTAAACAGACACTTGAAACCTCAGAAACTTGCGATGTCTCTTTGAAATTGGCACATGAAAGTATGCGTCTTTCAGATCGATGGAACACATCCAATCCCCTTGGTGAAGTTGAGGGAAGATTTGATGAAGTGCCAACATTAGAAATTTTTCTCTTCGAATGAATCTGTTCAACAGTCTCAAATCCAGTATAGGTCTGTACTCTGCAGAGGGACCTTTCTTTTGCACAAGGAAAAAACAAGAATAAAGCCCCTGATTTCTTTGTGGCTTTGGAACTTTCTCTATGGCTTTTTTGCTCAATAAGGTATTCACTTCTTTTTGCAGCAAACTTTGGTTCTGAGTAAAAACAATTTTTAGAACTATGGAAGGATGAGGTTTCTTGAATTTGAGAAGATATCCGTTCTGAACGATGTCGATAACCCACTTGTCCTTTGTCAAGTGCCTTCAGTCGTCCAGATATAATGCAATGCTTCCTCCCACCGGAGTGGACAACTGCTTTGGAGGAAGGTACATCTCTTGGTTTTTGTGACTGTTTTGAAGCTGTCGACTGCTGTCTGTTTCCGTCTCTGCCATGTCCAGGTCTGCGTTGCTGAAACTGCGACCTCTGTTGAGATTGGCCCTGGTTTTGTGAGGACCAGTCGATGTTTGCCCTCGCTGTTGAAAAGACCACTTGTTGTAGGAACGAAAGCAACGACAAAACTCCAGGTCAACAGTCTTTAGAGTATCCAGTTCGGTTTTCATTTTAGCCATCTCATCGTCTGCATGTGATCCAAACAGCGTTGATCCATTAAAAGGCAAATTAACAATTTTCCTCTGAGCATCAGGCTTGAGGCCCGTGAGACGGAGCCAGGCTGATCTCCTGGAACAGATACCATGGGCATATCCATGCGCTGCTAAATCAGCAGGCAGCTGCCGTCCCAATAATCTGATTGGCCACCAAACATCCTTCCTGTACAATTTCTAAGAAATCTTTATGATCCTCCTTGGGTAATTTGTCAACGAATCTGTTTAAGGAATCCCATGACAGTCGGTCATATCGCCCCAGTAAAGCAGCAGCACTCGCCACTCATTACAGAGCCTGCCGTATTACACATTCTCCGCCCCAAGTAGTCCATGTTTTTGCTATCCTTTTCTGGCGGGGCAGATGAGATGGACGTCGCAGAATGTGTCTTTCTAGCAGCGGCAACTATAAGAGAATCCGGTGGTGGATTAGTACGTAGAAATAAAGGATCCTGATCAGGGGCCTTATATTTCTTTGCAATCCTCAAGGGCCCGAGCTCACTGTGGCAGGTGTTCAGAAAGGAGTAGTTTGTCCTGTAACTCCAGTTCTGTAGTAGGGGTATCTGTTATAGTCATAATCTAGTGAATAGTCCCGCCCATGTGCGTGGACCCCGGCAATCAAAAATAATCTCTTAAGTGGTCAGAAAATTGCAGACCTGCAAAGACACTTAAGAGAGAATTAAAGACAAATAATGCAGCCTATATCCACAGGCTACACTGTCCAGTACTTCAACTAGAAAATTCCACCAAAAAAACCCACAAACAGCACAGCCTGCCCAGTTTCTCCCATAGAGAAACTTGCCTCTACCAGTAAAAGACTCTGGAATGATAGAGAGGAAGGCATGGACAGACAAGCCCCATAGGCTGCCATTATGTGGCTTAAATAGGATACTGTGCCTTTAAGAGAACTTTCCAGAACTTCTCCCAGTATCCCAGAATGCACAGCAGGTCCCTCTTACTTTCAGTTCTTTTTGAAGGCGTAACACGCCAGACCTGTAGCATTCCTTACATGAACATCTCTCTCCACCGGGGAGGCGGGAGGGCTCTTATGACTATAACAGAGATACCCCTACTACAGAACTGGAGTTACAGGACAGAAACTACTCCTTCTGTAGTAGGGGATCTCTGTGTATAGTCATAATCTAGTGAATAGAATGGCAAGCCCATCCCCACACCAAAGCGGCGGTGGAGACAAGAGAAATAACACCACTAATGTGCGAACAGATTTCGCAGCGAAGCCTGCCCAACCTGAGCGTCTGCCCTGGCATCAGTGTCCAGGCAGTAATGCTTAGCAAAGGTATGGACCGACTTCCAAGTGGCCGCCTTGCAGATTTCTGCAATTGGAACATTACGGAGCAAGGCTGTCGTGGCAGCTTTGCCCCTGGTGAAATGAGCCTTGGGCTTACCCCCTAAGGTCTTATTAGCTTTTTGGTAACACATGTATGCAGGACACAATCCATCTAGAGATAGACTGCTTAGAGGTCGCAAGACCCGTCGTGACCGATCCATAATTGATAAACAATTGGTCTGACCTACGAATATCTTTGGTTTTATCCAGATAAAATTTCAACACCCTCCTAACATCCAGGGAATGTAAAGACCTTTCCGCTGGAGATGAAGGATTCTGAAAAAACGTAGGCAAAGTATGGTCTGGTTGACATGAAAATCAGAAATAACCTTGGGAAGAAATTTAGGGTGAGTACGCATAACATCCTTAGCAGCATGAAATACAGTATAAGGTTCTTGGCAACACATCGCCTGAATTTCACTCACCCTGCGGGCCGATGTAGTAGCCACGAGGAACACCGCCTTCCAGGACAGGTGCTGCAACGAAGCCTTATGAATAGGTTCAAAAGGCTCCTTCATCAGTCTGGACAGCACCACATTCAATTCCCATGAAGGCAAAGGAAGCCGGACAGGAGGGAACACCTTCTTGAAGCCTTCCAAGAAGTCTTTGATCACAGGGATCTGAAAGAAGGAAGTCTGTGAAGGGCATTTCCTGTAGTGAGTCAAAGCAGCCAGATGAACCTTAATGGAATGAACATTAAGGCCAGACTGCGCCAGATGTAGAAGATACGGAAGGATGACATCTTCCTTACATGTCGTCGGGTCATAGTTCTTGGACTTGCATCAGATGCAAAACCTCTTCCACTTGTAAGCATAAGAAGTCCTAGTGGAAGGTCGTTTAGCCTCCTTCAGTATGTCCATGCAATCTTCCGGGAGATTCAGATGGCCATATTGCACTCTCTCAGGAGCCATGCCGCCAAACTCAAAGACGAGAGGTTAGGGTGCAACATCTGCCCCCTGAACTTCGTGAGCAGGTCTGGCCTGCACCGCCGCCGCACGCGAGGAAGGAGAGACCGGTGAAGCAGGTCCGTGAACCACCACTGTCTGTGCCATTCCGGGGCAATCAGTATCATCCGCGCCCTGGACTGGGACAGCTTGATGAGAACCGTCGGAATCAGGGGAATGGGTGGAAAAGCGTACAGAAAGCTGTTCGACCAGTTGATCCATAACGCATTCCCCAGCGTCCCCGGCTGGTAGTACCTGGAGGCGAAGTCTCGGCATTTGCTGTTTTCGGGCGGTGGCGAACAGATCTACGTCTGGAGTCCCCCACCTTGCGAAGACTTCTCCTAGTACTTCGTCGTTTATGACCCATTCGTGGTTTTCCTGAATCAGTCTGCTCAGAGCGTCTGCTTGAACATTCTGCACACCTGGTAGATGGGTAGCCGTTATCGTCAGTCCTCTGGCCAGAAGCCAGTGCCAGATCGTCTGCGCCTCCTGCGACAGGGTGCGCGATCTCGAGCTCCCCTGCTTGTTGAGGTAATACATCGTGGTCGTATTGTCCATTTGCACAAGCAGAGAGTTGGTCTGGAAGGACGGAAGAAAGGCCTTCGGCGCCAAGTGAACAGCTCTGAGTTCCAGGAAATTGATGTGGTACGTGGACTCCATCTGGGACCACGTCCCTTGAATCTGTAAGTCTCCGGAGTGCGCCCCCCAGCCGTGGAGAGACGCATCCGTCACGATAATCTGTGTGGGAATGTCCTTGTGGAAGGGAACCCCTCTCAGGAGATTCTCCGCCGAACACCACCACCTCAGAGACTGAAGAGCATGCAGTGACAGTCGTATCTTGTCGTCCCAAGATCCTCTCCTCTGATCCCACTGATCCTCCAAGCACTCTTGCAACGGTCTCATGTGCAGACGTGCGTGTGGCGTTAGGAAGATACAAGAGGCCATCGATCCCAGTAGAGAAGACACCGTCCTCACTGTTGTAGATGGAGTGGTCAAAAGAGCCTGAGCCTTCCGAAGGAGTGATAACCGTCGCTCCTCCGAAGGCGTATTGATGGAGGCCCCCAAGTATTGTATGCACTGGACCGGAGTCGGGACCGACTTGGACATGTTGATGTGCAACCCCAGCTTGTTCAGGAGAACGCACGTCTTCTGGAAGTGTGCTTGCGCTTCCGAGAAGGAGGAGGCCTTGATCAACCAATCGTCCAGGTACGGGTAGACAAACACCTTGTTCTTCCTCAGGTGTGCTGCTACCACCGCCATGCACTTTGAGAACGTTCTCGGCGCAGACTTCAGTCCGAAAGGCAGTACTGTGTATTGATAATGATTGGCGCCGACTTGGAATCGCAGGAACTTCCTGTGTTTGTGTGCAATGGGCACATGGAAGTATGCCTCCTGTAGGTCTATGGCACACAGCCAGTCTCCCCGTTGCAGCTGAGGATAAATCTGATGCAACGACAGCATGCGAAACTTTTCTCTGCGAATCCACTTGTTTGCTTGTCGCAAATCCAGAATGGGCCTGAACTCGTTCTTGTCCTTTTTGCGAACCAGGAAGAACCGGGAGTACAGACCTCTTCCTCTTTGAGACCGAGGTACGTCTTCTATCGCCCTTTTCCTTAACAGGATATCGGCCTCCGCCTGGAGCTCACGCAGCTGAAACTGCGAGCTGACCGGAGGGATTGATGGAGGCGGGCTGATGAACCGAAGACTGTATCCATTGCAAACAATATTCAGCACCCACTTGTCCTGAGTAATTTTTCTCCACTCTGCCAGAAAAAATTGAACGCTTCCCCCCACCGGAGTGGGTAACGGATGTAGGGGAAGTAAGCGCTCAGGGCCTAGACCCGGCAGGGCCTTTAGTCGCTGTAGCCGACTGGTGGCCGCCTCTGCCTTTCTGGCGTTTCTGGAACTGTCTTCTGAACTGCTGCTGCTCCTGCCCTGAAAACTGGCCACGCCCTCTGCCCTGTCCACCGAACCGTCGCTGGAACGGGCGGTACGACTTCTTGTTCTCCTTGGGTTTTTCCAAACCCACCGCCGTGAGTATTTCGGCCTCCGCCTTCATGCGGGCCATTTAGCCATCCGCATGTTTTCCAAATAGGGTTTCGCCAGAGAATGGTAGATTGGCAACCCTTTGTTGTGCGTCAGGTTTTAGCGACGCGAGGCGAAGCCAGGCGTGTCTTCGCTGGTTAATCCCATGGCAGAAACCATGCGCCGCCAGCAGGGAAGAGTCGGCTGCGGCACTGATGACCTGATTCGCCACCAACTTCCCCTCATTCAACACCTCTTGGAAATCTTCTCTCTTATCACGCGGCAGATGTTCAACAAACTGCTGTAGGGATTCCCAGAGGGCTCTGTCATACCGTCCCAACAAGGCCGTGGCACTCGCAGCCTTCATGGAAGTCGCCGACGTTCCACAAACCTTTCTCCCAGACGAATCCAGCCACCTAGATTCCTTATCTGGTGGAACTGTGGAGGACGGAGTGGTGGCATGCTGTTTACGAGCTGCCGTCACAATCACAGAGTCTGGAGGGGGTTCCACCCTTCGAAAAGTCGGATCCGAATCGGGAGCCCGGTATAATTTCTGCAGTCTCGAAGGGGCCGCCTTAGTCACCGCCGGGGTGAGAAAAAGGTCCATGGCCGGATCCTCCAGGCCCGGTACCAGTGGTAGTAATGGCCGAGACAGATGTTTCTGGTGCAGCGTCTCGAAGATCACCGATGTCTTGGGCGTGGGCACCGTCAACAAGATGCCCAATTTTGCTGCACCCCGTAAAAGGATGTCATGGAAAGACACCAGATCATCAATCGGTGAAACCCTAGTTTCCGGTGACTCCGACAAAGTCGGAGAATAGTCCCTGGTCCGGGAACGAGACCTGTGCCTCCTATGGCACCGCCTCGACCGTGTGGATGACCTGTTGCGTGATCGTTCCCTCCTCCTGGAACGTGATCGCGATCTCCCAGTACGGGGACGCTCCGCAGGTTTCCGTGGAGGCGTCTTCCGTGGCCTATGCTGGGGTTTAGGTTTTGGAGTCCCCTTAGGCGGTGTAGGGAGCGGAGGCAGAGACACCGACCTCGGTGGAAGGACAGGAGGTATCTCCGACCGAGGAGCGGGCCCACGAGGCGGGACCGGTGGAGGAGGTTGCCCCGCGGGAGGAAGTGGCGGTAGCGGAGGATTGATGGGAGGATCCTCCTTAGGTAGAGGCGGAGGCGTTGGAGGCCGGGGTGGTGTATAAACCACCGAGTACACCGAGCCCGGTGACTTCTTCGGGGGAGGGGACTGTGAACCAGACCCTCCAGTATGTGAGCGACGCCTCTGGTGTCTTTCACCAGACCCAGCGTGACTTTTGGCCCCAGAACTCCTTCTGCGCCGCTTGGGGAGGCGGAAAGTCTCAGACGCCAATCTCTTCCTTCTCGACGTCGAGCGTCGCTTTTCCGGCGTCGAACGTCGACCCCGCGACTCCGAACGCCGCCTCCTCGACGTCGAGTGCTTCTTCCTCGACGCCGAACGCCGCCACGACGAATGGTCAGTCCTCGACGATTAGCGTCAACTCCTCCTCTGCGTTGACCGTTTTTCGCGGTCCTCGACGTCGAGGATCCCCTCGACGCCGACCGTCTGCTCGACGGCGACGTCGCTTCGACGGCGAGCGCCGATGCCTGTCGGTCCTTCTTCGACGTCGATGGCTCGACGCTGACATCTACAACGACGAAGACGCCGTCGGCAGTGATTTTGACGTCGACCTTCCACGCTGTCTCGACCCGGAGCCCCGGGGAGATGGGGAACACACCGTCGTCATCCCTCTCGACGTCGTCGTCGATGCAATCGACGTCGACGGAGACCGGGACAGTTTGGTGGGCTTCCTGCCTCTGGGGAGCCACCCAGAGGCCTCAGCAGAGGCAGAGGGAGCCTTCCCAGCCTGCCCAGACCCACCTGCAGCCTGCAGTCGTCTCTCCTCTAGGCCTTGAAGCCTAATCTTCAGCCTGTCCCTCAGGGTCCTTGTTGAAAAGGTCTGGCAGATGGGACATGTGCTTCAGGGAGACAGAGTATGCAGACGTCGTGTGGATCAGTCTTGGCCTTCTTCCTTCCACATGCTGGGCACTTGTCGAAGAGAGCAGGCATTTTAGAGCCCTAAAAAGCCTGAACAAATACACAAGGGTGAAGGGAAACACCAAGTACACAAACTGAAAACACTTTTAAAGCAAAAAGTGCACAAAATTCCAATAAACCCTTGAAAAAGGGAGAGCTCAATGCCAGGGTCCTGTTAGCAGGAGCCGGAAAAAAGAACTGAAAGTAAGAGGGACCTGCTGTGCATTCTGGGATACTGGGAGAAGTTCTGGAAAGTTCTCTTAAAGGCACAGTATCCTATTTAAGCCACATAATGGCAGCCTATGGAGCTAGTCTGTCCATGCCTTTCTCTCTATCATTCCAGAGTCTTTTACTGGTAGAGGCAAGTTTCTCTATGGGAGAAACTGGGCAGGCCGTGCTGTTTGTGGGTTTTTTTGGTGGAATTTTCTAGTTGAAGTACTGGACAGTGTAGCCTGTGGATATAGGCTGCATTATTTGTCTTTAATTCTCTCTTAAGTGTCTTTCCAGTTCTGCAATTTTCTGACAACTTAAAGAGATTATTTTCGATTGCCGGGGTCCACGCACATGGGCGGGACTATTCACTAGATTATGACTATACACAGAGATCCCCTACTACAGAAGTCTTCATTGCCGGTTCCAGTAACCCTGGCACTAAAGGCAATAGAGGTCACGCCAAAGACTTTTGATGTAGTGTCTCAAAAATGACCGATGATTTAACTTGAGGTACAGTCATAGTTATGTTAAACTTGCTGGCACCCGGACATAACACCTCAATGAAAGTACCCAGATCATCCACAGGCGAATCCCTGGAAGGTTGGTGTTGAAGAAATCGTAGGAGAATAGCCTCTATAGGATGACCTCGTAGACGTGGTCGTTGTAGGAGACCTCTGCCTTCTCCTTGGAGTAGGAGACCGATGTTATCTGGTTCGTTCTTTAGAACGAAAACGTTGTTTCAGTGGAGATCTGGAACGTCTCGGTGACCTATTAGCAGGAGGTCTTGAAGATTCCAAGGCAAGAGGCCTCTCGCCCGCTCTGGGTTGCATCTTCCAATGGCGAAGACTTTCCAGCCATCTAGGGGACACATTGACAGGAGGTGACTTCTGCACCGGAGAGCCCTCCGGTGTAACCTGAATAATCTGGATCCCCACTGAAGATGACGAAGAACTCCTTGACCTTGAGATCTAGATATAGGTCTGTTCACATCTTCCACAGGTACCAATTGCCTGTCCCTCGACGTCGAACGTCTCAACGTCGAACCAGAATGAGCCACCAATGACGATGACTGATGAGGTGAGGCTCTGGTAGATGGAGATCTATGGGAAGATGCCCTCCATGTCGACCACTGAAGGCCAGTCGGTGTCCTCGACGTCGGTTCTGACCTCGACAAAGACCTATGACGGGTCCGAGAGGTTGATCTTGAGTGCCTCGACGCCGACCTCGAACCAGGTGGCGGAGATCTCAACGTCGACTTTCTAGACGTCGGCAACTTCTTGGACGTCGAACGAGACTTCATACCTCGAGCCCGAAGCATGCCTCGACCTCGACGGCGATCTTGATCTCTTGCGCTTCTCTGGTCGCGACGTCGATCCACTCCTCACCTTCGACTTCTATTCCATTGCCGTCGACGTCACTGGTCGCGACGTCGATTTTCTTCTTAAAGGCGATGTCTTCGACTACGATCTATCCTTTCCTACTTGCCTTGACATCTAAAGCGCCGACCTTACACTTTTGACTGGTCTAGACGTCGACGATTCATCATGACGTTTTTTCTTACTTCTATCAACAGGAGAAGCAGATCTTCGATGTTTTGTGGGAGAGGAGGGCCTTCCAGATGAAATACAACTTCCTGGGCCCTTTGTATGAGGTTTCTCTCTCTCCATAAGACCAAGAAGTCGAATCTTCTCTCTCTCTCTCCTTCAAAGCCCTTCTGGAAAGTTGAAGGCAGTGATAAAAATTTTCTGTGTCGTGAGAAGAAGGCAAACACCACACAAACCGAATGTGGGTCAGTTTTAGACATTTTCTTCCCACAGGAAGGACAATTGTAGAATAAAGGTGGCATATCGGACTAAAAAATAGCACCCAATTAGTCAGAAAAGATGTAAAAATACCAGCAAATAGCAGAAATAGCGAAACAAGTAGTAAATAACCTAATTCTGACTGAAAAAAGTCAAAATCAGTCGAGCTCCAGTTCCTCTCAGAAAGAGCCGGAAAAAAGAACTGACCTAACTGTCACCTGTGGGGCATGATGAGAGCTGGGTTCTCCTAGAGGCCTTAAAGGCAAAGTGTTCAGATTCTAGGAGGTCTTAAAGACGAGGTGCCAGTTCCCTTTTTCTGTACAGGGATGTTATTTGTTTATGCAGCCTTATGGGCTAATAGCCTTTCATTACCTATTTTCTTTGATGAAAATAAAAAGTGTTCTATGCAGAATGTAACTAATGTTCATGTCTTTTTCTTACTGTATATGTTATGAGTTATTTTCATACTACAGAAAGCCATGTAATTGTGGCTTGCTTAGCCTATTGGTTTTGTTTAGTGCCGCATATTATTTATTATTCATGTATATGTATAATTGTTTAGTACTTTGTACTCTATTTATATATTTTACACATATATATGTATTCGGCTATATGTTCCGGGTTCCCGCTTATGGGCGGAGATAATTCAGTGCTTAAGACTATTGATGAGTATCCCCTGGAAGAGAATTGAGAATCTACCCGAGACCCTGATCCAGAATATGAATAGTTGCTTAGAAATCCAGCTGCAAATGTTTTATAAAGGAGACTGAGCCGATCATCAAGATAAAGATTCAAAATTTCTTCAGAGATAATCATGCATTTGAAAACCATGTGGGGCCCCAATTTCAATTTGAATGGTAGATTTTGTACTGTTAGTGCTTTGCACACAACAAAGCATAAAAAACGTTTCTAAACGTGTGGACTGAAAATATGTATCCCAGAAGAGATTGCGCATATCGCACAAGGTACTTACCTTCGGTAACGATATATCTGTAAGAAACAGTAGTTAGTATAAGATTCCTTACCTTAGAATATCCCCAGGCGTCAGAATGGATCCGGAAACTTTTGCGTAGCTGTACCATGCACGTCGGTAGGCGTCGTCTGCGGCTCCGCGTCCGTCGTCAGGATAACGTCGCCGGAGTACTTAGACGCCGCCCTCGCGCGCTGACGTCAGTTCTTATACACCGCTTTTCCGCGCCAGAAAAGCAGAGCCATGATAAAAACCAACACTGGTGCCATGAAACTAGGGCCCTGAAAGGGGATGACCTTAACCCTAGATATCGGTTCGCAGAACGGGGAGGATGGGTGGGGCGGTAAGGAATCTAATACTAACTACTGTTTCTTACAGATATATCGTTACCGAAGGTAAGTAACTTGTGCATCTGAAAGAAACAGGTTAGTATTAGATTCCTTACCTTAGAATAGATACCCCAGCAATACCAACTCCGGTGGTGGGTCTGCGCACCAATGATCACACCAGAAAGTCTTGGAGAACGGAAGAAAAAGCCATCTCTCCGGACTTGGCTGTCTTGCGAACGTGTGCAGCGAGGCCCATGTAGCTGCCTGAATGATGTCCTGCAAGGGGACTCTCCGGCCCAGGGCAGTAGTAGCCGCCGAGGCCCATGTGGAATGGGCACGAAGCCCCACAGGAGGCTCCTTTCGAGCCAAAGAGTAACAAGCCTTGATACAAAAGACGACCAATCGACAAATGGTTCTTTTGTGTGCCGCCCGTCCCTTCTTAGCGCCCACATAACCAACAAAGATTTGGTCATCCACCCGAAACTGGCGTGTGCGATCCAAATAGAATGAGAGCGCACGTTTTGGGTCCAGACGGTGGAGCCTCTCTTCCTCTTTCAAGGGATGCGGAGGCAGAAAGAAACTGGGCAAAATGATGGACTGCCCGATGTGGAAGGCTGTGACTACCTTGGGCAGGAAAGAGGGTCGCGTCCGCAACACAACTTTGTCTGGATGGACTGAAAGGAAAGGAGGCTGAGAAGAAAGGGCCTGGAGCTCACTCACTCTCCTGGCAGAGGTGATGGCAACCAGGAAAGCGGTCTTCAGGAGGCGAAGAGGACAGTTATGAAGTGGCTCAAAGGGAGCGCACATCAGAAAAGTTACAACAAGTTTCAAGTACCACTGAGGCATCACGAAAGGAACTGGAGGAAACATATGAGTAATGTCCTTCAAAAACCTATTTACAACCGGGGACTTGAACAAAGAGGGCTGATCAGGTAGCCTTAAGAAGGCGGAAATGGCCGAGAGGTAGACCTTCAAAATGCCCAGAGCGGAGCCCTGCTGGGCAAGAGAAAGAAGAAAGAGGAGAACCTCTGAAAGAGGGGCAGAAAGGGGATCCACAGCCTTTGCTGTGCACCATGCCACAAATTTGTTCCACCTGCAGGCGTATACCGATTTTGTGGAGGGACGCCTGGCTGCCAGAATGACATTACAGACTTCAGGAGGCAAGTCAAATGGCCTCAACTGCCGCCGCTCAAACTCCACGCATGTAAGTGGAGACTGGACAGGTTTGGGTGGAGGACCGTCCCCTGCTGCTGCGACAGAAGGTCCTCCTGAAGGGACAGACGAGTCGGGGGATCGACAGAAATGCTGAGTAGCTCGGGATACCAGAACCTCCGTGCCCAGTCCGGAGCCACAAGGATGACTTGGGCCTGGTCACGCCCGATCTTCTTCAGCACTATGGGAAGAAGTGGTATAGGCGGAAAGGCGTACAACAGACCGCAACTCCACTCGCAACGAAAAGCGCCTCCGAGCGATTGCTGCCTTGGAAATTCCAACGAGCAGAACTGATGACATTGCGCGTTCTCTTCTGTTGCGAATAGATCTAACCAAGGCTCTCCCCACTG
Organism: Lissotriton helveticus; assembly: GCF_964261635.1. Lineage (NCBI taxonomy): Eukaryota > Metazoa > Chordata > Amphibia > Caudata > Salamandridae > Lissotriton > Lissotriton helveticus. The sequence continues at coordinate 742,627,880 of NC_136068.1, forward strand.
CTGAAAGAGGCCTTGCCCCACGTCCGAGTTCAGACGCCATTCATGATCCATCATGCACCGACGGCTGAGCTCGTCCGCCCTGGCATTCAGGCCACCTGCCAGGCGGTGAACCACCAGGGTCACGCCCTGATGTTCCAGCCACTGCCAGGGGCGCAGAGCCTCCTGGCATAGGGTCCACGACCCCACCCCACCCTGTTTGTTGCAGTACCACATGGCGGTGATGTTGTCCGTGAACACCTGCACTACACTCCCTCGGACAAAGGGGAGGAATGCCTTTAGTGAAAGCCGGATCGCCCGCAGCCCCAGAAGGTTGATATGAGGCTGGGACTCCGCCGGAGACCAGAGGCCTCTGATCTCCGCCTCTCCCATGTGGCCTCCCCAGCCCTGGAGGGACGCATCTGTCACAACTACGTGCTCGGGTTAGGGTAGGGAGAGGGATTTGCCCCCGACCCAATCGCGGTCCGTGAGCCACCACTGCAACGGTCTTGCAGTGCCCTCCAAGATCAAGACATGGTCGGACAAGTTGCCCTGATGCTGGGCCCACTGACACTTCAGGTCCCACTGCAGAGCCCGTATCCACCACCTGGCGTGATGCACCAGAAGGATGCAGGAGGCCATCAGCCCCATAAGCCGCAGCGTCAACCTGACAGAAACTCGGGAGAAAGGCTGAAAGATCGGAATCAGAGCCTGAATGTCCCAAACCCGCTGTTCGGGAGGATAAACTCGAAACTGCGCCGAGTCTAGAACTGCTCCGATGAAGAGGAGCTTCTGAGAGGGACACAGGTGCGACTTCGGCACATTGATGGAGAACCCCAGCAGGTGCAGGAGGTTGGCCGTAGTCTGGAGGTGGCTGACGACTGTCTGGGGCGAGCCCGCCTTCAACAACCAGTCGTCGAGGTAGGGGAAGACTGAAACCCCTAACCTGCGCAGATGAGCGGCGACCACCGCCATCACTTTCGTGAACACCCGTGGGGTGCTGGTAAGGCCGAAGGGGAGCACGGTAAACTGAAAGTGCTCGTGGCCTACCGTGAACCACAGGTAGCGCCGGTGGGCTGTCAGGACGGGGATGTGGAAATAAGCTTCCTGCAAGTTCAATGCTACCATCCAGTCTCCCGGGTCCAGGGCAGCTAAGGCCTGAGCCATTGTCAGCATCTTGAACCTCTCCTTCCGGAGGAAGCCATTGACGTTCCGCAGGTCCAAGATAGGGCGTAGGCCCCCTTTGCCCTTCTTGGGAACCAGAAAGTAGTGGGAGTAACAACCACACCCTACTTCTGGCCCAGGAACGCGCTCGATGGCCCCCTTGGCCAAGAGGGCCGTAACTTCCTCTCGCAGAAGAGTCAAGTGATCCCCCAACACGCGGTGGTACTGCGGTGGCATGGCTGGAGGGGTCGCCTCAAAGGGGAGGGAGTAGCCCCTTTGGACGATTTGCAGCACCCACCTGTCCGTTGTGATGTTGCGCCAGTGGAGGTGGTGATGGCGAACCCTGCCCCCCACTGGCGTCACGTGGGCCTCAAAGCTCGGACTAGGAGGGCTTTGAGGCGGATGTGGACTGGCCTCGCCGTTGTCCCCGGACACCGCCACGGCGGTTACCACGTCCGCCACAGCGCTGGATGTTAGTCTGCGGCCCGTGGCTGGCAGGACGTGTGGGGGCGCCCCTTCCTTGGCCACGAAAGGAGCGAAAGGCAGCAGATTGCTGGCGCGGGGCCGACAGGCCCAAGGACTTGGCCATAGCCCTTGAGTCCTTAAAGCACTAAAGCGCACTGTCTGCCTTGTCGCCAAAGAGGCGACGGCCATCAAACGGCATGTCCATAAGGGTGTTTTGGACATCAGCCGTAAAAAGTTGGCGGACCGCAGCCAGGCGTGGCGACGAATGGCCACCGTTGTTGCCATCGCTCTACCCAGCAAGTCCGTTGTATCCAGCCCACATCGGATGGAGTACCGTGCCGCATCTCGAACCTCGGCAAGGGCTTTGGAGAGTTTAGTCCGGGCCTCCTCCGGACATTGTGGCAGCACGTCCGCGACCGTGTCCCACAGAGAGTGGGTATAACGGGCCAAGAGGCACGCGGTGTTAACGGACTGCAACCCCAAACTCAGTGAGGAGAACATCGTTTTGCCATACTGTTTGTACCTCTTGGATTTCCAATCGGGTGGAGCCGTCGGGAATGTGGTCTGGGAGTTAGAGGCCTGTATGACCAGGCTCTCGGGAGTGGGGTGGGGTGGGTGGACAGGAAGCAAGGGTCGCCCAGAGCCGGGCAGTGGCGTCTGGCCACGTTCCTATCTACAGGGGGACCTGTAGCGGGCCTGGACCAGGTGCCCAGAAGAACGTCAGACAAGGCCTCATTAAACGGCAAAAGAGGCTCCGAAGAGCTTGCTTGCGGTTTAAGGACCTCAGTGAGGAGGTTAGTCCCAACGGCCGCAACGGGGAGTTCAAGGGATAAGACCTTGGCAGCCCGCGTCAACACCACACTATAGGCAGCCGACTCCTCCGAAGCCACGGTAGGAGGGGGGACAAAACCAGTGTCTGGCGAAGTGTCCAGACCACTGGCGTCCCCTAGCTCACCTACCCAGTCCTGATAAGACTGGCACTCACGTGCCAGAGGGTCCTCAGACCCCTCCGAATCCGCCTCGCCACCCATCTCCTGATACTCAGGGTAAAATGATGGGGCCGGATCATAGAAGAAAAACTGGGGACAACGTCATCCGTGGACGGCGCCGGGGGCGACACCCTAGGGGCCGGCGAGGTAGTAAGGTCGACCGGCGACGACCCGGATACGGACCCGGTTCCAGCAGGGCCCTGATGCGCCGGGTCCGAAGCACCCGCCGGAGCAACCGACCCGCTTGGGCTCCCAGTCGGGGCTACTTGGCCCGAAGGCGCCGGGGAACCAGACGAAGGAGTGAGGGGGGGGGGGGGGGTTTCGGATGGTGGCTATCTGACTATGGTTACCCCCAACTTTTTGCCTAGTGTTTTGCTGGTTTTTGACTTAGTTGGCCTGGGATCCTGCTATTCAGGACCCCAGGCTTCCTGCTCTCTCTGTTAAAATGGACTCCATGTACCCTAGGAACATATCTAATTGGATACTGAGTCACCTTATCAGTCCCTGTACAGTGTAACTTAGGTACCCAGGGCCTACCAGGGGCTGCAGCATGTATTATGCCACCCCTGGCTGGCCATCCAAAACAGACACAACTGGCTGCACGACAGCTGGGGCAAGGTGGTGTAATCACCCTTTGCTGTAGATATAGTATACCTATATCTAACCCTAAAATTGACACATATTTTCCTATCAATCACTCCTATGGCAGGCCTTATCAATCCTGAAGGCAGAGTGCTTGGAATTATGTGAGATGGTGCTCTGGCATGAGCTGAGCCTGTCTGCAGCTTGCAGAACCAAGTCCTAATAGCTGTTCCATGATAACGCTATACCATATACTCTTAAGTGCATTATAATCCTCGCGGTTAAATGCTAACTTTGGTATAACATTATCAAAACATGTCGAGTAAGGTGTCATACGAATTGGAATACTACCCCCTCGCCAATTCTGGCGACGGGGATAGCATTCCACCCTTCTAGAGGGACACGACATGCATGTAACTGAGAACCCCGGTTAAAGTTAACTCGAGCCTTGGCATCACAAAACGGATGCCACCACCACAGACACAAGTCTGACCTCCTGCTGCTGGGAGTCCTTCCAGCGAGCGAGGCTTGGACAAAGGGTTTCCTGCCTTGGGAGGTGCTAGCACCACCCCAGACAGGATTTTGTGTATTGGGTAGGACAGGCCTGAAAGGAATGAGACATGCCTGGGGCACACAAGGTGTCCTGTGCATACACCGGTTCAAACCAGTTGCTGGGGCATCCCTGCCCCAGCTCTGGCGTGAAAACCGGACAAAGGAGAGGGGGTGTAGCCACCCACCTTCCTGGTCCCACCCAGGGGAGGGACCTAGTCAGTAGTGCAGCCCCCTTTAGGAGAATAAAGGTAGGAGCTGGTCCCATTCCAAATTAGATTATCCTGAACAACTTTACAAGAAGATACTCTGGACTTCGACGTTCTGCTCCACAGAAGACTGAAGATTCTCCCTTGTGGACAAGGAGTGTCCACCCTGCACAAGCAGGCACCATCAAGCGTCCAGCGGCTTCACTTTGTCGTCTTCCCTTGAGGATCCAGACTTCAGAGCCCGACGAGACCCGGATTCCCAGACCTCTCCGACCTCTATCTACATCTGCAGCACAGCTGAGATCCGTGGGTGCGACGAGACACGTGGGACCGGCCATCTTGAAAGAACCTGCACTTCGCTTTCAGCACGACTCCCGAGGTAAACTCGACCAAGTGCTTTGGGGACTGAGAAGCCCCAGCCCCGAGCAGCTCTTGCACCGAAGACCAGCCCTCCAGCATCCACGAGATCTGCGTGGGGCCCTTCTGCATGTTTGCTGCTTGACGCGTTGTCTGGTCACTTGCCGGCTGGCTATTGGCCTTCTAGACGACGAACTTTGAAACCTTCACTGCTGGTCTGGTTGCTCCAGACTGGCCCTTGCTCCCTTCCAAAAGAGGAGCACCCCGGACCCTCCTGGTCCTTTCCAGACGCCGTTTCCACTCACCGCGTGGGTTGCCTTTGCCAAGGCCTGTTGACGCCGATTCCGGATCCAACACCGCCGACAGCGAGAGCCTGCGTGGGACAGCTCGTGCCTCCATCCTGGTCGTCAAAGACACCTCCTGGTCCACGTGGCTGCAGAGACAATCGTCCACTCTTCACCTGATCGCGACGACAGCATCTGGTTCCCTCCTGGTTCCACACCGGTCACTGGCTAGTAACTTAACACTGTCCCCTCTGCTATCAGGTCCTCTTCTTCATCGATCCACCCTTGGATCGCACCGGACATCTTCCTCCTGGTCGCCTGCAGCATCTTTTCCTCCAGGCTCCATAGACTTCAACGCGAGAACCCGACACACTTTGACACCTATGCACCCGCAGCCCGTGGGTGAGGTAACGAGAGCATTTCGGTGCTCAAGGGTAGTTTAACTGTCCTAGTGTCCAGTTCCACAGTCGTTTTAGTCCTACCTAGTCAGGATTGTCCGTACTCACCTTTAACTTGAACTGTACTGTCCATAGACGTTGTTACGCATCTCGCGTGTGAGTTCACACTCTGCACACGCGTCCCGTGGACCTCCTATTACTTACCTAAGGTGAAGATAGCGTAGTCCTAGCGAACCTCCAGCCTCTGGACAGCTCCATTTCCTCTATCGACTTTCACATTCCACTTACTTAGTATATGGTTTATCGTGCCCCTAGGGCACCATTGTAATTTGTGCAACTTATCGTATTTTTTTTTAAGAGATTGTCATGTGCTTAGCCCTCTGACCTCAAAGAGTTCAGAGGTGTTTGTTATTAATAAATATACTGTTTATTTTCATAACAACCTGTGTGGTGTCCTTTCATCTGGTATTCAAGGGGTTATATTGTGGTAAAACAGCTGGCATCACATGCCAAAAGAGTTTAGCCTAAGACTGCTTTGTCCATGCTACCATTAGGATAGCTGGTCTATAAGGTTGACTTACAACCAATCACCATAAGGGTTGTTTGGACTGATACAAGGTGATCACTAGAACTAGTGAGCATCATATATCAGGCCAACTTCTCACAAGGGGGTCGGAAGAGCGATGTCGTTTCGACTTCTTGTGCCTCTTACCTGAGGACTTGGAGCTCGAGGAGTGGTGTCGATCCTCCGAGCTCCGCGACCAGTCCCTCGACATCCTTCCGGACCGGGACCTCGACGGCACGGGGCTGACTGCCGGAGCTCGAGGCGCTTGCGGGACCGCTCCCACCTAGCCTTCTACGTCAAGGCCCGGCAGTCGGGGCACGACTTGTCATCGTGGTCGGGCCCCAGGCAATGAAGACACGGGCGATGGGGGTCAGTAATCGACATCAGTCGGTTGTACTCGACGCAGGGCTTAAACCCGGGCATCCCTACCGGCACCGTCTGAGTCGTTCGACTTCGAAAATGATCAAAAATGATCGAAAAGTGTAGTCAAAAATTTACTAGGTACCACTGTTCCCGGATCGGCGCATGCTGGCGCAGAAAAAATAGGAACTGACGTCGGCGCGCGAGGGCGGCGTCTAAGTACTCCGGCGACAACGACGAAGCCGCAGACGACACCTACCGACGCGCAAGGGTACTGCTACGCACAAGTTTCCGGATCCAGTCTGACGTCTGGGGATATTCTAAGGTAAGGAATCTGTTACTAACCTGTTTCTTTCAGATCAGTCCTGCAGAAAGAAGGATGAATAAATTGGGTCTAGGTCTAGCATCATAAATATTTTTCAATCCCTTTTTTGTAGACAAAGTCCTATAAGGATCCATACCAAAGGTCTTCGAATGTCTGCAACCCTCAGTTTGGGACAGCATGAGGGGAGGGCTGACTTGATCCCAGGAATGACTCCAGACAGTGTTTAACAGCGTTTTGTCATTAGTAAAATAAAAGAGGCACTGAGCCACTCTAATGGGCTATCAGTGACATCTTCTGTCACTCATACCTTGGCTAGGAGTAGGTGTCAAATGTGGAATGCTCCAAATAACACTTAAACTCAACTCCATGCCCATTTCTGACCGAGGATCACACAGTGGAAACTTTTACACTTTAATAAGACCAAATTGCCGAACATAACTGCAACGTTCAAATGGTTAAATATGTTCAGAACTGCTAATTGTAAAGAAAAATTGTGAAAAATGTTTGCACTATTGAGGAGGTGGAGTTTCCCTGATGTATTGTATTTATTTACTGGGGAAAGGGAGGATTAAAAGTTTGAAGACTGATTTCAACACCTCTCAGTAAATGGAAGTAGCAGGAAGAAATCCCACTGCCAGGGTGGGAAAAATAAATAAGCTAGGAGCTGGTCAATTTCTTGCATTGGATAATGGCAATATTTCTTTTAGTGGAAATAACTGTTGAGGAGCTGAAAACCTCAGAGTACAGACATTCTTCAAACTCTTGAAATATTGATTCATTTCATCTTGAGCCCTATGCAAGGTAACAATTTACTCCCGCCCCCATCTCACATCACCCCCAACCCTGAGTAGATTATCTATAAGAGGCTCTGCTATATCTGTGGAGAAGTGTGGCTCACTGGTTAGAAGCGGCAGACCCTGAAGCAGAGGTCAGCCCGGGACCAGGGTTCAAGTCCCGACGCGGCAGGGTCTTGGGTCAATGTCCGCGGACTCGATAATTCTCGCTTAGGTGCCTACGCTAACCATGGGTCCCACTCTGCAACTCTTGGCAATAGCTTGCTTAATCTCCACAACGGCCCCAGCAACGCCGGGGATGCCTGGCTTCACCTTGGGGTGCCCTCTCACAGGGAAAGCCAGGGCGGGTTCCCCAGCGGTATACAGCGCCAGGACGCCACGTAACGAGGTAACAGTGCACTTTACAAGTATACATACATTACATTACATATTAGACGGACTAGAAGCTATACTTACATAGATCTAGGTTGGTGATTTCATTTTGCCTACAACTGCCAACTTTGCTAAAACAGGCAATTTTGGTTTTGTGGTAGTTCAGAAAAGAAGGTTCAAACCCCCTTATGTTTAATCTTCTATTCACAGATTTCTACAGACCGCTGGCTCTATTGATTAACTAATTAGGACTGGTTAAGTTACAAAGGTAAAAACATATTTTTCACTACAGTAAATATTACATGTAGAGGAAAAATAGCCCAAAATTATGTAGATTTACACAGGAGTGCAACGTGGCAAAGTCTTTTATAACAGTTATCCACCAGTCACAATCGGTATTTAAAAAACAAAGTATTTTTATAAAGAGTGCACAATAAAAATACTTAAGAGCTCTTACTTGAGTTTTTGCCCGAATTTCCTTAGTTTTTACAACAGGGTCCACAGTAAGACTCTGCTTACTCTGCAAGTTCATTTTATTGTTCATCCATTCCATGACCTCGCTTGCACACTTTTCTACCTTGGCTATATCAGTTGCGTCCAAATGGTTGTATTGTTCCTCCTATGAAAAACAATTGAGGATTAAAATATGCCATAAAAACAGCTGCTGCTTCAGAATTAAGATGTGGAAAACCATATTATTTTAAGTACTTCTACAGCAAAAAACTAGACATACTAAAAATAGGCCGGAGAAAAACTGGGTTACAACAGAATTGTCAATCCATCTAGCCAACAGGCTAACACACAAATAAAAACACCTTGGCCACATTTCTGTAGTGTATGCTGTAAACTGGGAAACATGCCATAAATCTATCATTTGATATTTTTAAGATGGGAAAATCACGGGTGCCTTCAAAAAGAATTCTTCCCCTCACAAACTCAAACGTCCCACAGCCATATCAATCATCAACTACAAGTAGAACATAAAACACATCATGGCCACAAACAATGTTTACTTCATGGGTTTAGAAGCTTTAGCAGTCCCTATGATTAAGCAAGTTTTCTATCATAGAAAACCAGCTAATTGCCAATCATGGTTTCCCAAAGACAAAGTGGTGGATGAACTGGGCATGGGTGTAATTACCAAAAATACTGAAGCGCATTCTACACACAAAGGCATATTAAAAATAGGAAGATACATCTTAACAACTCTACACATTCTCAGTTTTTGGCTGTTTCAATACCAACTTTTTACATGTTTGCAATTAAAAAATAAGTGCAAGTTACAACACACAGCAATTGGAAAATGTTTTTACAAGTATACCTCGTTCCTGAAAGACAGGACAACCTTCATGTATTGCTGGATGTGCTTCCCCAATTCTTCAAATGCTTTTGGCCTTTCTTCAAATTCCTGGAACCGAGTCTTAATTGGCTGGCCCATATTCTGAAAGAATAACAGTCAGATAATTAATATATATATTTTTTTAAAATTCTATTTATTAACCACCAACAACATGCTTCCTTAAAGATGGTACAATCTACTCAGCAGCGAAGCAGCGCATACAATGACATATCAACGTTCACAATGTACAGTTCCGCATGGTCTCTAATGCCTCCAAGGTGATTGCGGATGACCTAAAACCAATGCATTTTGATTAAAGGTTCCCTTAAATCAATCAAAAAATCACCCGTGTAGTCCATCCAAGCTCCTCAGATCTTTTCCCATATCCGCGGGCACCCTCTACTCTGGTACACAGTTTGTTCCGCCCTTTGACAACAGTCTAAATCATTTTTCCAGCCCTCCACCGATGGGACCTCGATAGCGCACCATAGTTGAGCAATGTTTAGTTTTGCCACTAAACCCACCAGTGCGAGCCAGAATGTGTGGCCCATTTGGCCCATACTACGTCCCCTGTCACTCCTAAGACATGCCACCTAGCGTCCATCAGGACCGTGGTGCCCACCACCGCAGACATTACCTTGGCTAGGTTCTCCCAGTACCCTTGAATCTTAGGACACGCCCAAAGGAAATACAAGAATGTCCCGGTCTCACCAAATCCCCGCATACATTTCTCAGATACACAATAACCTATACGATGTTGCACTGTCCTAGGGACGTATGACCTCTGAAGAATTCGGAGCTGAACTATGCAAAATCTTACCCGTATCGCTATTTCTCTGGGGCTTTGTAAAGCCTCTGCCCAGTCATCCTCAAGGAGGCCAAGATCTCACTGTCAAGCCTCCAATAATTAAGATATTTAACACACTGGGTAGAATTGCTATGCCAAATTTTAAGATTGCCACGTAAATGCAAGCATAAGGAAGAATTTTAACCAAGTATTTCAATAATTACTTAGTGTTGGCCTTCAATGATTTTACAACTTAAGGTCTTGTCTTACAATTTGAAACTTCAGGAGCCAACCTGAGCAAAGAAGATAATAGGATTCAAAATACTTAATGTTACATCAAATTCATTCAGGGGGCAAACCAGAAACTAACTTATATGGAGCCAATCAACTCTAAACCATCACACTTCGAATTAAACGATGTAAAGAAATGTAAAAAACCCCCCAAAGTTTTACATAATAAACAGAAAATAATCCACACATGGCATTTAGTGGGTCAGTTCTGCCATATCCATTCGCTTATTCTGCCTGCACAAAAAACGTATTTGTAGACTGAAGTTGATAGATAAAAAGGAGTCATCTAAGATGCAGCATTAATAATGGAACTAGATATAGCTTCTTTTGTTCAAATAAATGAATATGTTACTTACCTTCAATAATGCTTTTTCTGGTAGACTCTATAACTGCAGATTCATTATTAACAATATTCCCCAGGCGTCAGATTGAATCTCGGAAATCTGGAGCAGTACCCTATGCGTGCAGTTAGGTGGAGTTTATCGGCTCCAAGTCGAAAGTGAGTTCCACAGTACCTACCTAGGCATCACCCTGGCATGCTGACATCAGTTTCTTCTGTTACTGTTTCCAAAAGCAAAAACTCAGAGAAACGACTAAATGATGTATGACCAGTGTGCAGAATCTAACAGGAACTTCAGGGTAAATAGCCATTTTGCAGATCGGGGAGGATCGGTCAGGAATTTGTGATTAGATAGAGCCTCTACCACAAAACGCCTTATCAAAAGATAAGTAACTTGTTCTTCTGATAGGGACTTCTAACCGCAAATTCCTCACTTTATAACAGATGCACAAGTTACTACTTGTGCAACGATATATCTGTAAGAGACATTAGTTAGTGATAGATTCCTTACCTTAGAATATCCCCAGGCGTCAGACTGGATCCGGAATTTTTTTGCGTAGCAATACCCCTGCGCGCCGGCAGGCATCGTCCGCGGCTCTGCGTCTGTCGTCAGCGTCGGAATGGCGTCGGAGTACTTAGCCGCCGCCCTCGCGCGCTGTCAGTTCTGATACACAGCTTTTCCGCGCCAGATACGCAGAGCCATGATAGAACCAACACTGGTGCCATCAAACTAGGGCCCTGAAAGGGGATGACCTTAACCCTAGATATCAGTTCGTAGAACGGGGAGGATGGGTGGGTCGGTAAGGAATCTATCACTAACTAATGTCTCTTACAGATATATCATTACACAAGTAGTAACTTGTGCATCTGAAAGAGACATGTTAGTGATAGATTCCTTACCTTAGAATAGATACCCCAGCAATACCAACCCCGGTGGTGGGTCTGCGAACCAATAATCACACCAGAAAGTCCTGGAGGACGTAACGGCCAAAGAAGCCATCCCTCCGGACTTGGCTGTCCAGGCAATAGTGTCTTGCAAACGTGAGCAGCGAGGCCCACGTAGCTGCCTGGCAAATGTCCTGCAAGGGCACTCCCCAGCCCAGGGCAGTGGTAGTCGCCGTGGCCCGAGTGGAATGAGCCCTCAATCCAACAGGGGGCTCCTTCTTAGCCAAGGAGTAACAGGCCTGGATACACAAGATGATCCACCTAGAGATGGTCTGCTTGTGCACCGCCTTTCCCTTCTTAGCGCCTACGTAACCAACAAAGAGTTGGTCATCCACCCGGAACTGGCGTGTGCGATCCAGATAGTAAGAGAGCCCACGTTTTGGGTCCAGACGGTGGAGCCTTTCTTCCTCTTTCGAGGGATGCGGAGGCGGAAAGAAGGTGGGCAAGGTAATGGACTGCCCGATGTGAAAGGCCGTGACAACCTTGGGCAGGAAAGAGGGTCTTGTCCGCAACACAACCTTGTCCGGATGGACAGAGAGGAAAGGAGGTGTGGAAGAAAGAGCCTGGAGCTCACTCACTCTCCTGGCAGAGGGGATGGGAACCAGGAAAGCAGTCTTCAAAGTAAGAAGACGGAGAGGACAATTATGGAGCGGCTCAAAGGGAGCACACATTAGGTAAGTAAGAACTAGGTTCAAGTCCCACTGGGGCATCACGAAAGGAACAGGAGGGAACATGTGTGTGATGCCCTTCAAAAACCTATTTACAATTGGGGACTTGAACAAGGAAGGCTGATCAGGTAGCCTTAAGAAGGCGGAAAGGGCAGAAAGGTACCCCTTGATAGTGCCCAGAGCAGAGCCCTTCGGGGCAAGAGAAAGAAGGAAGAGGAGAACCTCAGAAAGGGGTGCAGAGAGTGGATCCACAGCCTTTGCTGTGCACCATGCCACAAATCTGTTCCACCAGCAGGCATATACCGACTTTGTGGAGGGACGCCTGGCTGCCAGAATGACATTACAGACTTCAGGAGGCAAGTCAAATGGCCTCAACCGTCGCCGCTCAATCTCCAAGCTTGTAGGTGGAGACTGGACAGGTTCGGGTGGAGGACCGTCCCCTGCTGCTGCGACAGAAGGTCCTCCCTAAGAGGCAGACGAATCGGGGGATCGACTGACATGCTGAGTAGCTCGGGATACCAGTACCTTCGTGCCCAGCCCGGAGCCACAAGGATAACCTGGGCCCGGTCGCGCCTGATCTTCAGCACTCTGGGCAGAAGTGGTATAGGCGGAAAGGCGTACAACAGAACGCAACTCCACTCGCGACGAAAAGCGTCTCCTAGCGAGTGCCGCCTTAGAAATTTCAACGCGCAGAACTGATGACATTGCGCGTTCTCTTCTGTGGCGACTAGATCTAACCAATGCTCTCCCCACTGCTGAAAGAGACCTTGCGCCACGTCCGAGTTCAGACGCCATTCGTGATCAATCATGCACCGACGGCTGAGTTCGTCCGCCCTAGCGTTGAGAGAACCTGTCAGGTGTTGAACCACCAGGGTCACGCCCTGATGTTCCAGCCACTGCCCAAGGCGCAGAGCCTCCTGGCATAGGGTCCACGACCCCACCCCGCCCTGTTTGTTGCAGTACCACATGGGGGGTGGTGTTGTCCGTTAACACCTGCTCTACACTCCCACGGACAGAGGGGAGGAATGCCTTCAGTGCAAGTCGGATCGCCCGCAGCTCCAGAAGGTTGATATGGAGCTGGGACTCCGCCGGAGACCAGAGGCCTCTGATCTCCGCCTCTCCCAGGAGGGACGCGCCCGTCACAACCACGTGCTCCGCGTGGGGTAGGGAGAGGGATCTGCCACTGACCCAATCGTGGTCCGTGAGCCACCACTTCAACTGTCTTGCAGTGCCCTCCGAGATCAAGACATGGTCGGACAAGTTGCCCTGATGCTGGGCCCACTGAAACTTCAAGTCCCACTGCAGAGCCCGCATCCGCCACTGGGCGTGATGCACTAGAAGGATGCAGGAGGCCATCAGCCCCAGAAGCCGCAGCGTCAACCTGACCGAGATTCGGGATAAAGGCTGAAAGATCGGAATCCGAGCCTGAATATCCCGAACCCGCTGTTCGGGAGGATAAACCCGAAACTGCGCCGAGTCCGGAACTGCTCCGATGAAGAGGAGCTTCAGAGAGGGACACAGGTGCGACTTCGGCACGTTGATGGAGAACCCCAGCAGGTGCAGGAGATCGGCCGTAGTCTGGAGGTGGCTGACGACTGTCTGGGGCGAGCCCGCCTTCAACAACCAGTCGTCGAGGTAGGGGAAGACTGACACCGCTAACCTGCGCAGATGAGCTGCGACCACCGCCATCACTTTTGTGAACACCCGTGGGGCGCTGGTAAGGACGAAGGGGAGCACGGTAAACTGAAAGTGCGAGTGGCCTACCGTGAACCGCAGGTAACGCCGGTGGGCCGGCAGGACGGGGATGTGAAAATAAGCGTCCTGCAAGTCCAACGCTACCATCCAGTCTCCGGGGTCCAGGGCAGCTAAGACCTGAGCTAGAGTCAGCATCTTGAACTTCTCCTTTTGGAGGAAGCCGTTGACGTTCCGTAGGTCCAAGATAGGGTGTAGGCCCCCTTTGCCCTTCTTGGGTACCAGAAAGTAGTGGGAGTAACAACCACACCCTACTTCCGGCCCAGGTACGCGCTCGATGGCTCACTTGGCCAAGAGGGCCGTGACTTCCTCTTGCAGAAGTTGCAAGTGATCCCCCGACATGCGGTGGAAGTGCGGTGGCATGGCTGGAGGGGTCGCCTCGAAGGGGAGGGAGTAGCCCCTTCGCACGATTTGCAGCACCCACCTGTCCGACGTGACAGTGCGCCAGTGGAAGAGGTGATGGCGAACCCTGCCCCCCACTGGCATCACATGGGCCTGAAAGCACGGACTAGGAGGGTTTTGAGGCAGGTGCTGCAGGGGAAGGTGTGGATTGGCCTCGCCGTTGTCCCCGACCGTCGCTACGGCGGTTTCCACGGCCGCCCCCGCGCTGTTGAACATTCTGCGGTGCGTGGCTGGCAGCACGTGTGGGTGCGCCCCTTCCGTGGCCACGAAAGGAGCGAAAGGCATCCGTTTGCTGGCGTGGGGCCGAGAGGCCCAAGGACTTGGCCGTAGCCCAGGAGTCCTTAAAATGCTCAAGCGCATGGTCTGCCTTGTCACCAAAGAGGCGACGACCATCGAACGGCATGTCCAGAAGAGTGGCCTGGACATCGGCCGAAAAGTTGGCGGACCTCAACCAGGCGTGGCGTCGAACCGCCACCGTCTATGCCATTGCCCTGCCCAGTGAGTCCGTGGTATCCAGCCCACACCGGATGGAATATTGCCCTGCATCTCGACCCTCCTCAAGGGCTTGGGCGAGTTTTGCCTGGGCCTCCTCCGGACATTGTGGCAGCAGGTCCGCGACCAAAGGGTGTGGGTGTAGCGGCCCAAGAGGCATGCGGTATTGACTGACCGCAGTACCAAACTCGGGGACGAGAACACCTTCTTCCCGAATTGTTCATACCTCTTGGATTTCCGATCGGGCAGAGCCGCCGGGAATGCGGTCTGGGAAGTGGAGGCCTGGATGACAAGTCTCTCGGGGGTGGGATGGGTGGACAAAAAGTAAGGGTCGCCCGGGGCCGGGCAGTAGCGTCTGGCCACGTTCCTATCCACAGGCTGACCTGTGGCGGGCTTGGACCAAGTGCCCACAAGAACGGCACACAAGGCCTCATTAAACGGCAGGAGAGGCTCGTGGAGCTTGCCTGCGGTTTAAGGACCTCGGTGAGGAGGTTAGTCCTCACGGCCGCGACGGGGAGCTCAAGGTGTAAGGCCTTGGCCGCCCGCGTCAACACTACACTGTAAGCAGCCCCCTCCTCCGTAGCCACGGTGGGAGGGGAGACAAATCCAGTGTCTGGCGAAGTGTCAAGTCCACTGGCCTCCCCAAGCTCATATGTCAAGTCCTGTTGAGACTGGCACTCCTGTGCCAGAGGGTCCACAGACCCCTCCCAATCTCTCTCGTCACCCATCTCCTGCAGTTCAGGGTCAACAGATGGGGCCGGTTCATGGAAATAGAAATCTCCAAACGACGTCGAGAGCGGCGCCGGAACAGGACCGAGGGTAGGATCGGGGACGGTGTCCATAGTAGGCGCCGGTGAGGTCGTGAGGTCGACCGGCGACGACCCGGATCCGGAAGCTGATCCAGTGAGGGCCTGCGGCGCCGGGACCGAAGTCGCCAGCGGCGCCGGAGCCGAAGCACCCGAGGGCGTCTGAGCCGAAGCACCCGACCCGCTAGGCCCTCCTGCCGGGGCCGCTTGGCCCGGAGGCACCACGGAACCCAGCTGAGAAGGGAGGGACCTCATGGCCACGAGGTACCGCTCGACCTCCTCTGGCGTCGCACCATGCCCAGGGACCGGAAGGTGTGGGGCAGGTGGCGACGTCCGCGACTCTGTCGGAGCCGTGTGGGTGGTGTCACCCGAACCCCCGGCCTCATCGCGCGAGGGGTGGGTCGAAGGAACGATGACGTCGCTCCGACCTCTAGTGCCTCTTACCTGAGGACTTGGATCCTGACGACCGATGTCCACTCCCGGAGCTGCGAGGACTCCGACCCCCGCGACCGGTCCCTCGACCTCTTGTGGGAACGGGACCTGGAGCGGCGCCGACTGCCGGAGCTCAAGTCGCTTGTGGGACCGCTCCCGCCTAGCTTTAGACGTCAGGGCCCGGTAGTTGGAGCAGGTGTGGTCGTCGTGGTCAAGGCCTAAACACTGGAGGCACCGGCGATGGGGGTCGGTAACCGACATCAGTCGGTCGTACTTGGAACAGGGTTTAAACCCGGGCATCCCTACCGGCACCGTCTGAGTCAAAGATTCGAGTAGAGAAATGATCAAAAGATCAAAAAGTTTAGTCAAAAAATGACTAAGGGGTAGAGCTTCTCCTGATCTGTGCTAGGTGGCGCGGAAAAAAGAAGAACTGACGTCAGCGAGCGAGGGCGGCGTCTAAGTACTCAGACGACGTCATTCCGGCGCTAACGACGCCGACGAGGGACGCGGAGCCGCGGACGACGCCTGCCGGCGCGCAGGGGTATTGCTATGCAAAAAATTTCCGGATCCAGTCTGACACCTGGGGATATTCTAAGGTAAGGAATCTATCACTAACGTGTCTCTTTCGGATACCTAAACACAGCCCCCTTTAGATGGGTCTGCAAACTGTAACTAGTAGTATAAATTATTTCAATTATGTCAATTATTATTGCATTTCCCCATATTATAAAGTAGCAAGGCATTGAGACTGAGAGCATTGGATTTACTTAAGTAGGCTTGCTATTGAACAATTTGAATAAAAATAAACTAGCCTTATATAGCAAATGATCTCTTCTGAAAAAGGTATTTGGATTGTTCTAGAACCAGAGGATAATA
Organism: Lissotriton helveticus; assembly: GCF_964261635.1. Classification (NCBI taxonomy): domain Eukaryota; kingdom Metazoa; phylum Chordata; class Amphibia; order Caudata; family Salamandridae; genus Lissotriton; species Lissotriton helveticus. The sequence continues at coordinate 742,644,399 of NC_136068.1, forward strand.
GTCCCGGGAGTGATCTTGACATGTATGAATAAAATCTGCCGCTTGATTCCATACGTCAACTCCGGATAGGACGTTCGTGGAATCATAAGTTTCCTCCGGCGCGCTGACGTCAGTTTCTTCTTTTTTTTTGCACTGTACGAGGATCCAAAGTATCGTATCTCTAGCCGTTTTTGGCCTGCTGTGATGAGCTTTTCTCGTCTGAAACAGTGTGCTAAATTCCTATGCCATCTTGGTTTAAGTCCTGTGCTGGTCAATTGTCTGGTGTGGACACACATTGTATCTGTATGTGGTGCTTGGGCAAGCACCACAATGCCACAGAGTTACGCCTGCCAGTGGTTGAAGCAGATTCAGCGCTCCATTCTTCTCCCTGTGGTCAATGGCAGTAATCCCAGTCTCCAGCTACCTCTCATGGTTAAGTGTTGTCTTAAGACATCGAAGTTCCAGGCCTCTGTGACTCCTCTGACTACCAAGGTCGATCGTGGTGACTCTTCTACATCTGCTCTGACATCGCTTCCGCAACTCCAAACTTTTTCTGGAGTCGGGGAGACCTTGAACCAAATGCAGGAGTACTACAAGCCTCTCCATCTAGTCTTTGGACCCTCGTCTCCCTCTGGAGCACCTGCGGGCCCCAAGGAGGTCATAAGTGCAGTAACTGTCTTGCCAACATGTTAGCCCTCTGTGGCAGTTCCAGTTTGGGACACAGAGGCGCCAGTGCACCATCCTTTGGGACCTCCACTATTGACGTTGGTTGCCCAGTCAGGGCCACTTTCCACGGCGACTGAAGACCTCATAGGGACAACTTTGCCTCGGCACATTGCATTCGCGCGCTCAACATTAAACCGCCCCCCCTTACCATACAGACGTCAGTGCGGACACGGCGCCATCAGACTCCGGTTATAGAGCAGATTTCGGCACCAATGGTTTTCTGTGGAGGTTTCCCAGGACCAGATTGTGGAAGGATGTGAGGGGATAGCCCCCTTGGAGCAGCCAATGCTTGTGGCTCCTACTATGCTGGAAAACTGGATTACTGAGCTGGGTGAAGCCTGGGGGCTAGATTTATCCCCTGATTCCTCTCTTTTATTGCCTCATGGCCTTGCCTCAGAAGCTAGCTCTTCTTTGGCAGAAGTTCAGAAAAGAGTGGCTGAAATCTTACATCTCACTCTACCTACCTACAGTGGAGAAGGCTATGGACCCTCTTACTGAGGTCCTTCATCCTGGCCAGTTAGAGGCTGAACCGGTACTCCTTTTGAGAGGCACTGTGGTACTTTATTGGGGCATGGGCAAAACTGGAGTCAGGTGTACCAGTGGACCGGGCTATTGCTCACAAATACCCCGGGGGACACAGCTTGTCTTATTCGACAGCCAGCCCAACACAGCTTTGTAGTCCAGGCCATTATGGGGTCCCCTGAAAGTGAGAACCTTCCCCATTTCCCCCTTGACAAAGAGTCCAGGAAGCAGGATTCTAGCGGGAAGCACATTTTTTCCTTCTCTAGTGCAGCATTACGCACAACCAACACAAGTTGCATCCCAGGACACAATCTCCATGCCTTGTGGAACTCCTTGGCACAGCTTTTACCATTGTTTCCAGAAGCCAACAAGGACGAGTTGACCCAGTTGATTTTCGATGGTCGCCAGGCAGTTACGCTGCTCATCAGGTGTGGAATGGACTCAGATTCCACTGGTCTAGCTATGGCGTCTGGTGTGGCATTGCGCAGACATGCCTGTCTTTGGGCATCTGGAGTTTCATAAGCGGTTAAGACCGCCTTGCTTAACATGCTATTTGATGGGGTTCATCTTTTTGGAGCCCAAGCAGATGTCGCCTTACATAGGTCTCAGGCTAGTCGGATCGGGCCAGATCAGTAGCTTGCACCTCCTTCTATTTTCCCCTTGTTATTACAATGGAGTATGTGCGTTTTGTGACGTTGATTGCCAGATCAGTGCCTTTACCCTGGTTTTACATATTACCTCAGGTCAATCGTTTTTTTGCCAGTGTGGCGCTATGCCACCTCTACTGGCTTGATGTAGGATTTGCAAGTTTCATGAAGATTTGTTTCTCTAAGCTTGAGATTCAAGAGTGCCGCCTTGTGCCTCTGTTGGTACAGGTCTCCCCAAGCCAGGGACTCTAATTCCTCTGATGTTGGGGAATACATGACATACCCCAGGTCACTCATCAGGGTCGGTCTGGTTGGCATTTCATTGTAGAAAAACAGTTTTCTTGCTTTCTTTCTGCCCCATGGCCATTGCATAATCTGCTATCCTGCCCTCATGGTCGTTGCGTGACCGGTTGTCATTGCCTTCGACTGTTGTATGAAGTGTTCTCCTTGGCTCAGGGCTGTTGGTCCTTGTATGAACCTCCATTCTATACAGATATATTATATGGTTGCCCGTCCGATGGGGATTGCTCCCTCATTTGTCTTGTGGGAGTTTTTCTTCTGGACATTCCGTTGGGTGATTCTGGTATACTCGCTCATAACTCCTTGTCGGAGTCTAATTATTGGTACACGCTTTTGGACAAGCACCCTCTTTCATGTTTTCCCCTTGGGAAACCCTATCTGTTAAAATTCTGCTAGTAGGCGGGGGCGTGGTTTGGACGCCGAGGAAGATGGCGGATTAGGGTTTCTCTCCTCCCGCATCACGGCCTTTATTTGAAGTTTGGAACATTTAGAGCTTGCCCACTCGAACTCGCGGTGACCGATTCGGGAATCGGAATGTAAGGGGAGCACGGTGGCTGCTTTTCGGGAGCGGAGTCGCCCGAGATTCACCAATATCTCGATGGGAGTCTGAGCGCGCCTGCTGCAGCGTCGGTGGGAGAGCGTGTTCACGGTGTCTCCGAGATCCCCGAGTATGGTTGACGACTGACGCATCAGAATCGCCCGATCCGCAGTGAGAACCGACGCCTGTCCTGTACTCTACATCGTGGGCTCGTGAGTACGTTTTCACCTTTCTAGTCAGCCGCCACGGACAGTAAATAGACATCCGATGCCTTTACCAAGATGGCGGCCGCAAATTCTTCGAGTGTCTGGTACGAGCTGATTTTACTGCCATAATCGCCGAATGCACTAGTGATAATCCCCCGAAAAACTACGGAAACACCCTGAGCATTGCTCTGACATGATGAGCTGGGTATTTAAGGAGGATAACAATAGTGGTTAAAACCCACGAACCACTACATGCAGTCTGCCTATGACGCCACGTGTCCTGGTGCACAATGTTCAATTGCATCTAAGCTCACAGGCTCATTCACTCATGCTGTCTCAACTGCGGTATAGATTCAGACTGCGTATGTACAAACTAGTAGCGATCTAAAAGCTGTATCAAAATGATGTCTCTTGTGGGGGACGGGGGATTGCTGCAAACAAAGGATGAAGAAGACGACTTCTCGAAACAAGCTTAACTGCTAAGGTGCTAAGGTGCAGGTAACGCCCAGAGGCGGGTTCTGCAGACCAGGCAATGGTGTGATATGGTCCCTGTTCCTGTGTAGCTCACGCTTGCTATCGATGCAGTCACTCTCACTTGGTTTGTGAGCTTATCTATGAGGTTATCACGATAACGGAAGCTAGTTCATACCTACTTCACCAAGTCATAAGCATTGGCAGCAGACCTACTCGGCGGAGAGTGTCACTCCCTACAACACAAAGAAGGGGCTCTGTCCTGCTGTCACCAACTGCCCCTATAAGTGTTTAGTCAACCCACCTCATCTGTGGTCTCGCTGCTCAGTTGCCTGCACTCTGTTATTAGCGTAACCTCATTGAACCCAACACACTCCAGTCTACGGCGTGCGCAACTCACTGTGAGTACAGTTCCGTCACACACTGTGTAACAGCCTTGCCCAGAGACAGGAATAATGGACGCCAAGGACCAAAACACCCTGAAAAGGCTTAAATCAGACCACTCAAACCCAGGGTCGCCTGTCAAGACCAAGAAAGTTACCCCCGACGCAATCGACATGATCCTAAACAGGCTGGATGAGGTTAAAGATCTGGCCAAGGCAACCAAAGAAGAAGTGGCCGCAATCAGACAGGACATAAGAGACACCAACGCGCGCATTGCAGAGACGGAGTCACGGATCAGCCGTCTTGAAGATATAGAAGTTAAAACATGTGCGGCTCTGAAACATCTGCACGTGTCCTCAGACCAGACAACAAGGAAGCTAGCGGAATTGGAAGACAGGAACCGGAGGGGGAACCTACGCATTTTTGGCGTTCCTGAGGGATCCGAAGATTCACAAGGTTCCTGTGGCGCGTTTCTGGAATCATGGTTCACTCAAGCCACCAGCCTGACTTTTGTCCATCCCTTAGAATTTGATAGGGCGCACAGAGTACCGGGGAGGATCACTAAGACGCATAAAGGCCCGAGACCCATCGTTTGTAAGCCACTGCGCTATCAGCACGTGGAGCAAATCCTCACCTTTGTCCGGAAGCACAACCATATACTATGGAAAGATGCAAAGATATACATATCACAAGACTATAGTAAAGACACGGTAGATATGAGGAAAGCGTTCCTGGCCCTACGTCAGCAATTGAAATCAAGGGGATTCCAGTTTGGTTTTGTGGGCCCAGCGAAGTACAGAGTAATTATTAGGGGGTCAACTCACATCTTTTCAGACCCCATGAAACTCAAACGTATGCTGGATGATCTGGATGAACGAGATATGGACACTAACAATCCTGACAATATGGCGGCCTCGGCCTCTGGCTATAAATGAGTATCCTTTGTCTAAGATAGCTATGTATAATTCTATTAGCTGTTTTGACCCACCATATCAATGGCTCTGGAGTTCTAGCTGGAGAGCTGACGGGGGTGAGGTTACCTAATTTAGACAAGGGTCTGACTACTAATTGGATGGTCACATTACGATGCCTTTCAGAACTTCTACTACCCTTCTATCCATTGTGTTCTTGCCTTCTTTGGGTGGCTCATTACTTAGAATGTTTTCCTTAGTATGCGCCCTGATATTGTAATGCATCATTACTTTGTCCTATTGTAATACCTATTGTAATACCTCATTACTCTGGCCTATTGTGTTGCTAAACACTGCCTACCTTTGTACGTTGTATTCTACTGCTCCGATTTCAGGGGTTGGATAAACCGTTGCCATATGACAGTTTAAGGTCTTTCAATGCATTAACGCTCCAATGCAGGATGTGAAGAATTTGGGTGATAGATATGACAGCTTACAATATGTTAATTTCTTTCTTCACAGCCTGCTCCTTAGTTTTTAAAACGATCTAGCTCAGAAAAGCTAGTGTTGATAGTAAATTTTCAGCTGTTTCCTCTAGTCCTACAGACATTTAGCTGAACCACTTGCTGTTAAGTACAAATGTTCTTGTTTGATAGTGGCGGAGCTACGGACCCGAATTGAGATTCTTTACCTATGGGTATAGCCTGCCTACCATCGGGTTTACTGTTTTCAGAGATTGTTCCAAGGTTTCTACTTTATAAACAATTGACGGGAGGGAATTCTGCGATTTTCCTCAGGTCACCATGCTTTCTACTTACGGTTGGGGAGGGTGGGGAGGGGGTTGTGGGGGGATAGTGGGGGGGTGTGTTGCATGTTTTGGCTTTCATTTTTATTTCCATTTCCAATTTCTTGCTTTTTTTGTGTATTGACAAGAGGTGAAGACTACATGATATCCCTACAAGCTTTTTCGTCTGCTCGATGCCTTAGTTGGTCGGGTGCCACAATAGACGTGCTGAGGGGACTTGTATCAAACATGACCTATGCTGGTTTGCATAGAATTAACTTTCATAGGAGTCATATGGGTCATCTAATGTCTATAACTGGGTGAAATGATACATTCTACACTTGACACACCGATTGGGGTGGCTACCGCGGATAAGCTAAAAATCCTGTCCCTAAATGTAAAAGGTCTAAATCAACCCATAAAAAGACAAAAGATACTAGATTATCTGCGCAGACAAAGAGGCAATATTGTATTACTACAAGAAACCAAACTAGACACAAAGCAATTCTATACACTAAGAAACAAATTTTACTCTGAGGTGATAGGCTCTGAGGCGGTGGGTAAAAAGAATGGAGTACTGATAGCGAAAAAATCCAAAGTGGACTTACTATCCTCATCTGCAGATGAAAAGGGTAGATGGGTTACGGCCAAACTGAGCAGGGATAATACAGAATTTTACGTCACCAACATCTATGCACCTAACACAAGTGACCTAGGTTTCTGGGATGACCTGGCAAAGCAAATTGAAATTATTCCAGATTCGGCTGCACATTTGATGGCTGGGGATTTCAATTTACCATTTGACCCAACCCTAGATAGAGACTCACGGTGTACTTTTAGGCCAAACAAATCACATAAAGCCTTCCTTAACCTGTGCCATCGCTTTCACCTGGTTGATACGTGGAGACTACAGAATCCTACGGATAGGGACTACACATTCTACTCCTCTCCTCATGACTCTTATTCACGTATTGACTATATCTTTATTACTCAGAATGGGGTTGCAAGGATAGAGGACACATCTATCGAACCAAGAGTTATGTCAGACCACTCATGTATTTCCCTTTCCATCTCCAACATTAAACCCTCCCCGAGACAAACATCATGGCGTTTAAATGACGAAATTTTAAATAAAGACCAGCACCGGATTGCTATTCAATCCGCCATCCGTTCGTATCTAGCATTAAATGCGAGAGGGGTTACTTCTGACCTCACACGGTGGGAATCCCTGAAGAGTACGCTCAGGGGGATATGCATCAAAATCCGCTCAGCAATAAACAAAGATCACAACGCTAAACTGGAAACACTAGAGCGTGAGATATCGGAGTTAGAAAACAGGCACCAGACAGACGGGGATAACGTGACACTAAACACAATGACTAATAAGAAGTACGAATACAACAAATAGGTGAGTGAAAGGGCAGGCGTATGGTTAGACAGGAAATGTAGGTTTAAGCTTTGTGAGTCCAATAAGGCGAGAAAGAGCCTGGCAGCCTATCTAAAATTTAAAGTTCAGAAGAATTCGATCAATGTCATCAAGGACTCATCGGGGGTGGGACACTCAGAACCACATGAAATAGCGGAAGTATTTAAGGACTTCTATGAAACCCTATACGCCAAAAATGCATCTGTAGATGAGGGGAAGATTCAGGACTACTTGAATGAATGTGACTTACCAAGGCTCTCCTCAGAGGAACAACGGCGTCTTAATGACCCGATCACGTCAGCTGAAATAGAGAAAGCGATCAAAGGTCTAAAATGTGGTAAAGCACCTGGTCCGGATGGCTTCACTGCTAAATTCTACAAATGTTTTGTCTCCTCTCTAGTGGACCCCCTTCTCCACCTGTTTCACGAAATAAGTGGCACGGGTGAAGTAAAAGGCACACTGGCGGAGGCAATTATCGCGGTACTCCCCAAGGATGGGAAAGATCCTTCTCTCCCAAAAAACTACAGACCTATATCTTTAATTAATCTTGACTGCAAGATCCTAGCTATGATCCTCTCAGCCCGTCTGCAACTAGTTCTTCCCACCTTAATCCACCCGTCCCAAGCAGGGTTCCTAAAAAATAGACTATCTAGTGATAATACCAGGGTGCTGGCACACGTGCTGGAGAAAGCTAAATTCCTAAATACACCAACGGCGGCAATAACGTTGGATGCCGAAAAGGCTTTTGACAAAGTCGATTGGGCCTTTCTCGAAGCGGTATTGTTCAAGTTCAACTTAGGCGCAACATTCACGAAACTTGTATTGTCCCTTTACGCTTGTCCTACTGCGCGGGTGAGAGCTGGTGGTTCTTTCTCCTCATCTTTCTGTCTTAAACAGGGAACGAGACAGGGCTGTCCTCTTTCCCCATCCTTGTTTTTACTAGCAATTGAGCCGTTTCTACACCATATAAGGCAAAACGATGCAATTGCTGGTATCCCATTCAACGATTGCACCGTAAAACTGACCGTGTATGCGGACGATGTACTCATTATGTCAGAAAGAGCGGATGAAGCTATTCCTGCGCTAATGAATACTATCGATGACTACTCCAGAGTTTCAGGATACAAACTAAACAAAGATAAAATGGAGGTAAAACTCTTGAACAACATTGGAAATAAGGATATCCTTGGAATCTCTGGCCTTTCCTGGCAACCACAACACTTTAAATATTTGGGTCTTGATTTTGGGAAGGATTTAATATCAACCTTGAAAATTAATGAGGAACTGACGTTAAAGAAAATTTCCACATTGTTAGACGGCTGGTCACCCAAGTTTCTCTCTTGGTGGGGCAGGGCAGAAACTCTCAAAATGATGTCCACCCCACTGGTGAATTACTTGGCTAGCATGCTTCCTATGACTTTTACGGACGACTTTATCAAGAAAGTGGATAAGCTATTTGGTGAGTTCCTGTGGCGGGGGAAGAAAGCCAGGATATCATTGAAAAAGTTGCAACTGGCAAAAGAGAAAGGCGGCCTGCGTCTCCCCTCGTTCAGGAATTACCAGACGGCTTTCCTCTGCAAACAGGGAGCTCTCTGGCTGGTAGACTCTCCACCCTACGTCCCAGTGTGGTTAACCATTGAAAAATCCATCATCGCACATGCACCCTTACCAACTCTCCTTACTATGGATTTAACATACTTACCTCATTCCAAATACATCCTGTTAAACACTAGACGAGCTTTGCTACGGCTCGACCAATCCCATAAAACCAACTCCACCATCAAAAAAAACACTTGTGTCACTTTGGAGAAACCCAATGCTCAAACTGGACGGCAAAACCCTCTTCTGGAAATTGTGGGCTGAAAAGGGCACTAATATGGTTAAGGACCTCTATGATGGTGCACAACCCATTCCGTTCTCGACATTACAGAAGACATATAATCTTCCCCCCATAGATTTTTATCAATTCCTGAAATTGAAATCTGTCATCTCTAAACGTAATCTTACTACTGACTCACCTTGGCTCCTGACGCGCCTACCTCAACTGATTCATGCGGGCCACTTTGTGTCTAAAGTCTATAAGCTACTCCTCCCTCTGCCCAACAGTTCCCACAGACTGGTGGAAGGTAAATGGGAATCCGAAGTTAACTCAACGGGTATAGTAATAGACTGGGATGTAATACACGCAACCACCTTATCCAATAAATATCTCCAATTCTCTGCCAGACGAAATACAGGTTGTTAAACAGAACATTTTGGACCCCACATAGGCTATTTAAATGTCATTTGAGAGACACGCCCACTAGCTGGAATTGTCAGACAGCGGATGGGGACCTTGCCCATATGCTTTTCTACTGCCCCATATTACAGACATTCTGGGGGAAAGTCTTTGCTTATATCCGCCAAATTTTTAAGATAGACCCTGTGAAGGACTTCATTTACGTTATACTAGGGGCAATAGACCCTCAACTACCGGACATTCATGACCGCCATCTTCTAGATCTAATGAGGACGTTGGCATGCAAGGTTATCCTTTGTAAATGGAAGAGCTCATCAGAAGTCAACTTTGGAATGTGGCAAGAATGGCTCTCTTTCCTGAGAGGAGCTGACAATCCAGCTCTGCAAGCGACTACATGGAAATCCTCCGGCAAGAAATTGTGGGAATCCTTAGATGCATCGTCTTTTCATTATGACCCTCCGTGATGTAATACTTAATATTGTAATCTATTCACATGTGGCTGTTTCTATAGCTCTCCACCTGATCACTTTGTGCACACCCTACTTTTTGGGTAGCTTGGATGTAGTGTACCTGATTCGCTTGTCTTCTTTTTTCTTTGATTTTCTGTAGGTGTCATTTAACAACATGTTTTAATCAGTCTATGTAATTGAAGATTTATTGTATTGTCTTTCGTTTCTTTTTTCCTAAACTTTCAATAAAAACGATTTGAAATGAAAAAAAAAATTCTGCTAGTAGGCAATGTTATCTTTAATTCTGGTACCACTCTGTTCTTGCAGGGGGTTTGGAATCCCCTGCCCCTTTTTCCCTCTTTTATGGTTGGCACTCGGGGTATTGTCAATGTGCCTTGAGCATTGCTGTATATTTTTGGACTGTGGCATTCATTACCTATATAGGTGAATTGCTACAACAGTGTCCAGTTTTTTCATATGTCCATTTATGCCTTTGTTTGTTACGGTGGTCTTTCGCCCATACGGTGTCCACAGTTTCGGTCACTCAAACCCCCCCCCAAAAAAACAACAGTATGGGGAAAGGAAGAAAAGGGAGAGAAAGGCACAATATGAAGTATTACTGTGTTAACAACAAGGACCCCCTGATACGGATCAAAATCCTGGGACAGGGAAAAACAATATATGTAAAATAACACTCCCAGGCATATACCAATTACACAATAGATTAAACAAACAAACTAGTACAGTTTAGACCAAATATATTTTTAATTAGATTAAAAAAGGAAAACAAATAAGGAAACAACACTAAAAATCAGTGCATTGATTACAATTAATAAAACAATCCTATATTTATACATCTGTATTTACAAAGGATTTCTTATTTAAAAAAAGGAGGGGGGGGATTAGATGGCATCCGGTCGACGCGTTTCAACATAAAAATGTCTTCATCAGGACATATACCATCCAGTTTCTTACCCCTGAAAAGTTATCTGACGTTCTTCATCTGGGGTTCTATTTATCCTCTGGTACCACGACTCAAAGCTGTTATAGTAGATAACGTCCCAAATTATCACCGAGCGATAAACAGTCCTGGTAACAGTCCTATCCCTGGGTATTTTTAAAAACGATATGTTCGGCGTAGGGGTCTCGCTTTTAGTTTTGTTAAGCCGCCAGTCACGCTAAGCACCTACTTTTAATAAAGCGGTGTTCACAAATTTGAATGTTGTACCCTCGTGGTTTGCGGTTTACAAGTATACGGCGATGGTGTCCTGGTAATTATTCTTTGCACTGCCAAACGCACGTTACTCCCGGTGAAAGTCCACGAGGGTCCAGGAAAATTTCCGGATACACTGCCAGTCGGTCAGGTATTCAATCTATTGTGTAATTGGTATATGCCTGGGAGTGTTATTTTACATATACAATATGAAGTATTATCCATGTTAGAACGCCTCCATTTTAAGTCTGCCTCATTTTTCCAGGGCTTTACCCTGCTTGGGTAAAGGGGGTTTGGGTCTGATGGCCCTTCTTTTATTGGTCTTATTAGAGCAGGAGTTTCATGTTTGATCGTATCCATTGTTAGTGTACTTGGGGTTCACATACGGCATCCTGACTGTTGTCAGGCGATTTTGTGTAGGATTTAGTAATACTATTCCCCCCCCTTTTCCCCCCAGACGGTTTTCCTTGCGAGATGGCTGCAACATCTTGGGCCAGGCGCTGCAGCAGCTCAGAGACCATGTCCTGTGCTTTTGTTGTATAGCTTACCCACCTGGCGATGGAGAAGTAATTCATTTTGTTGTGCATGGACAGATTCCATTTGCACTTTTCTTCATATCTTGGTATTCCTCTTTCCACTTAGCGGTTTGCTTGGCTTCTCTAGTGGCCAAGTTCTTTCACCTAGATAGATGCTATCCTCTGGTTAGTCGGTCTGGTGGCAGTCCTCTATTATACATATTTCCTTTTAGTGGTCATGTACCCACGATCCAGAGTGGCATTTTAGCCTTCGTTTAATTGGATATATGTCCATCTTCCTTGGAGTTGGGTTACAACAGGCATCTGGACTTTGGTACCACTATACCTGAGGAAACATGCTCCCTACTCTTTGTGCATTTTCATTGCTTGCATTTTTGTTGTGGTTGTTACCTCCTTTAGAAGAGAGCTCCCTCTCTCTTCCTTATCCTTTCCCACTGAAGTGTCGCCAATCTTAATCTAAGTCAGCCGATCCTCCTGGATCTATTGTGGGGTTGGTACGCAGACCCTCAGCCTAGAGATTATGGCTATGGTATCTAATTAACTTCACAAGTTAAGGAATCTGCTGCTAGATGTCTATCAGATGAACAAGTTACTTACCTTCGGTAACGATCCAATCAAATTCATTCTATTAAGTACAGAAGGGAACAGTACAATAGACCTATTCCTGGCAACCGTTTTTTAAGGAATCGAAGGGGCAACTATCGCCCGAGATTTAGGAACCAGCAGAGAGATCGCTTCGTAGATACCGATCATCATCAATAGTATCTCTATACCCGTAAACAGCAATATTGGTGAAACTAAACATACCAATCTGCAACCTTTCTAATGAAGATATAGATTCCAACACTGAGAAGGAAAATGCTACTTACCCAGTATTCATCTGTTCTTGGCATATAGAGCTGTAGAGTCATATGCTTTAGCATAGATTGCCATCTGGTGTTGGGTACGGATGTTTGCACTTTGTTTTTGTTTGAAGAAGTATTGTAGTCACGAGGTAGGTGACTCCCCCTTTCGGTGATAGTGCGCATAGCCATCCTTAGATTGTTTTGACATAAAGGTGGGTGATGATGGAGTTAGTAAAGTGATAAAAGGAGATGTTCATGTAAATTGTATCTAAATAAGAGATCACTGCACCAGGTAAAGGTACCCGGGGAGGTGGGTGGGTGCATATGACTACAGCTCTATATGCCAATAACAGATGCATACAGGGTAAGTAGCAAGCATTTTCCGTTCAAGGCATATGAGCTGTAGATCATATGCTTTAGCATAGACTATAAAGCAGTTCTTTCTAAAGCAGTGGCTAACCTGTAGCTGTTGCAGTGGCCTGAAACAGTGTTTGTAAACTGCCTGGCCCACACTAGCTTGTTGTTTTGCTAACACATCCACACATTCATTTTGTGAAGGTGTGTGGTGTAGACCATGTTGCAGCTTTGCAGAGGTCAACTATGGGTATGTTTCCTAAGAATGCTGTAGAAGCCCCTAGTTTGCATGTAGAGTGCGCTGTAGGGGAATTGTTAGTGTGTGTCTAGTTTTGATGTAGCATATTTGAATGCACTTAACTATCCACCTTGCAATGCCTGATTTTGATATGGGATTGCCTGAATGTGGTGGAGCAAAAGCAACAAAGAGTTGTTTGGTTTTTCTAAAAGGTTTTGTTCTGTCTATGTTGTAAAGTAATGCTCCCTTAACATGTAATGTGTGAAGGCCATGTTCTGCCGCTGAATCTGGTTGAGAGAAGAACACAGGCAACTCAACAGATTGGTTGATATGAAAGGCAGAGATAACTTTAGTAAGAATTTGAGGTTAATTCTAAGAACCACTTTGCCTTGATGCATTTGTAAAAATGGTTTTTTCATGGTTAGTGCCTGAAGCTCACCGACTCTTCTTGGAGAAGTGATGGATATAGGAAGGCTACCTTCCAGGTGAGAAATTGTATTTCACATGTGAGCAACGGCTCAAATGGTGGACGCATGAGTCTTATAAGGACTATGTTGAGCTTCTACACTGGAGAAGGTGGAAGTCTGGGAGGAATGAGTCTTAAGTCCTTCCATAAAAGCTTTAATAGCAGGTACTCTAAAAAGAGACAAATGCTGCCTATTTTGCAGATATGGAGCTATTGCAGCGAGATGTAAGCGTATGGAGGTGTACGCTTAATTAGAAAGTTGTTTTAACGGGCTTCGGGCCTCAGGCTTAACCCAGATAGTCGGCCTTGGTTCCCCTACACCTGTCCCGCGAATATTTCGACTGGCAATTCAACACTCCTCTTAGCCGTCAATCCTTTAAATATTTGGGGATATGGATGACCTTGCTCCCTGAGCTCAGCTGGGCCCTCAACATGGCCCCACTGGTGAAGCGGGTTAAGGCAGACCTCCAGAAGTGGCAGTCATTGCCCCTGAAACCCATGGGGAGGGTCGCCCTATTTAAAAAGATAGTGCCCCCCGTTTCCTCTATGTATTACAAAATACCCCCATCGGTTTTCCCAGAGCCTGATTCTGTGAACTCAATAGCATAGTCAGCAAGTTTATATGGGGAAAAGGTAGGGCCCAGTTGGCACTCAGCGTGTATAGAATCTCCTCATTCGACGGGAGATTGGGGACGACCCATCTCTATTTATATTATTTGGCTGCAAGGCTTCTCTCCATACACAATTGGTTCAATGGGGGTTGGTCGGAACCGGCATACAGGCTCGAGGTCGGAGTGTTGGGCTTCACTAAGATCCAGGCTATGTTATATGGGGCCCTATTCCCTCCTGCTTGCCAGACGTGACACGTTCTGTGTTGCTGGCCTGGCGGGCTGCACAGCGACATACCAAATGGATGCACACGTTAACCCAATGCACACCCTTGTGGCAAGGGACCTAGCTCAAAGAAGTCAACACACTATAGGGGTTTAGAACCGGAGACCTGACGGGCATTTCGCAGCTAGGCGATGTGGGGGTGTGGGGGGGGGGGGGGGGGATCACATGTGGACCTTTGGTGACCGTCAAAGCAGGTATTCCTTACACCAGTCACAATTTTATAGGTATTTACAGTTGCGCCACGCCCTTCACACCCACCTCGTGATTGGCACGCGTCTTCCTGATCACAGTCTGCCTGAGGCCCAAATAAAGTTCAGTGACCAGGGGAGGGGCGGCATCTCCTGCATCTACCGTACACTGATCAACAAAGCCCCCACTTCCCTGGACAGACTACTGGCTTAATGGTTTCACACATATTTTTGCCTGAACTAAGAAGAGGGTAATTACTTTATAGTTTTACCGTTTCGGATGATCTTTCCATGTTTAGTTTAAGAACAAGGAATTCGCGGAGATGTTAAGCCCGCTCAGTTGCTGGGTTGATTGGGAAAGAAAAAGAAGGACAAGCACGGGAAAAGAACAAGTTTGACGAGGAGAAGAGGAGGCAACAGAGGGAGGGGAGAGAGGAGGGGGTCTGCGCCTGTTTCCCTTGCGGGAGCGAGCATGGGCAACATCTGTTTGCAAGTTAATTACAAACAGCTGTCGCCAAAGCTCGCTCGTGCAAGGGAATCGCCAAACGTGCACGCGGTGCCATTGAAAGCAATGCACAGCGTGCACGTTTTTGGGCAAAAAAGCAGATCGATTTTAAGAGGATCCCTCCTATGAGCGCATGCGCGCTTTGTAGGCGAGACCTAATACAAATTGTAACCTTCCTATTAGTTAGCTATTGTTCATGACGCTTTCTAATGGCCATTGCAACTTTGATATAATTTGAAACCGCAATACAGATGGCAGGAGTAGCCAATGATTGCAAATATTGGAACAAGTCAACGTATGTATAAGGCCGGATATCACTTAAAAGTGGTGCTAAAAAAGTTCCCCTTGGTTCTTTATAGAGGGAGCAACATAAAGTGAAGCGTGCTCTGTGTTGCTGTGTTATCACAAGGACAAGGAATTAGATTGTCGGCCCACCCAGCTTGTTTTGGGAATGCCAGTAAAATGTGCAAAAGGCCTAGACAGAGTCTGGTTAAAAAAATTGTGTCTGTACGTTAATCGTAAAAGTTAAATAAAATTGTTGTTTGGCAAGGAATGAGCAAGTGGGACCGGTTGTCTCAGATTGTATGTGGCCGGCGGTTGCCCAGAGATAATGTGCCTCCTTTATAATGGCCTTGGCATTTGTGTGAATACTCGGATTGTCAAACTACTCTCCCAAACCTACCTCAAAGAGCCTTTCCCTCAGAGATCGAAGCTAGGGCATAGACAATGCACTGTCCAAGTTAATGCAATCTTCGATCACCTCCCTATAAAAGAATAATTCCTCCAGCTATTTCACTTACTCTTTCCACCATCTGAGGAGATAACATATAGCTATGTTTTACTCAGTCTTGATTAGATTTGTTTTATTACTTTATCATCAATAGGATGTTGATGTGGCAGTGTTTTTCTTTGAGCACCACCAGTAATATTTGACTGGTTCCCTTCTCTGTCCTCTGCAACTAGAGAGGATATATGAGTATTCGAGCCGTTTGACCCTCCTATGTTTCTTTTCTTCCCAATTTGGACCTAGCATTTCCATTTCTTTTAAATATTCATACACAACGATTTGTACATAAAGCAGACCGTAGTGACATGTCAGAGATATTTTCTCGAACAAGCCATCTATCTTCCTCTATTCTGCACGGGTGTTCGGCTTTATTTAGACAGCATACTACTGCAAGCTTTATGGTACACTATCCTCTCTATCCATTTATTGGAAAACCTCACAAGGGAGTTTCTACTTCAGGCATACTACTTGACACATGGGAAGCACATCTCTACCTGTACATCTTTAAGTCGTCTTGGTGTGGCCAATCAAGCATACTGTCGTACGTTGTTTTAACTGTATATATTTTGCATCTAGTTTTGGATCGAGAATCTTTGGTTATACATATATTTTTATCTTTCTAGGATTATTTGATAAAAATATTGCTGCTTTGCTTCAATTTTTACCCCTTTACTCCTGATGTTCGGACCAAGTCAAGCTAGTGGGCGCTAAGGAAGATTTTGGCTTTAAGTTGGCCCTTACCGAAACGCGCATCGGCACATGACTAGGAATACACAGGAATATTTGAGCACTTCGGGTGTTGAAACAGAAGGAGACTTTTATACTAATGTTTAAATTATCTAGTAAAGAACTGCAATGATGCTGTGAACAACTGTTGAGATGAATTGTATGAAGCACTGAAGGATTTGGTATATAATTATCTAAAGAGAATCCCTTTAACAATAGATCTAGGACTGTAAGATCTGCCATTTTGCCATTAATCCGGTTTTACGAGTGCAAGCTCTGGTCTGACTGGTTGAACCTGGGTCATGTACAAAACAATGTGGATTGCTACTCAACAATATAGGGAAATGCAATAAAGATAGACATAATTGAAGCACTTCATACTACTAGTTGTAATTACAGGGGGACTCCCACCTCAACGACAGGGAAAGATTCAAGCATGTTACTCAATGAAACATTCAGTACTGGAGAACCTGGACGACCGAACAGACAAAAGGCCAGCCTCGACAGACAAGACTGTCCAAGCAGTAGTACATTGTGAATGTCGCTATACAAAGTACAATTCATTGAGAGATGATTCTTATCTGCATAGCCCTGCCCTTTTCGCTCCTAAGAAACCGATAAAGAGCCGATTGTCTACCTGGTAGTCTTTGGGACAATCAAAAAGTAAAAACAAAGCTCTTTCCGGATCAAACCAGTGGAGCGTCTCCACTTTCCTTGGATAGGGTGGAGCGAAAATATCTGCAAAATTATGTTCTGGTCAACATGGGACAGAGTTACCACCTTCAATAGGAAGGAGGCCAGAGTACAAAGAACCAGCTTGTCTAGTTAGAAACTGGTGTATAGAGGATTAACTGAAGAAGCTTGAAGCTCACTGACCGTCCTGGTCATTGAGATGGCCAGTAAGACGACTGTCTAAGGATTTAGAAGTCACAGCTATGTAGGGGTTCATATGGGGAGCCAATAAGAAATATCAAGAGCAAATGAAGGTCTCATTGGGGGCATGATGAAAGAGGGTAGGAGGGAACACATTTTCCAAACTCTTAAGGAAAAGTGTCCAAACAGGTGACAAACAGTGAGAGCTGATCCAGCAACAGCAAAAAAGTTGAGATGGCAGAAAGATAACCTTTAACAGAGCCCAGAGTAATGCTATGTCCAGCTAACATCATCACAAACACCACCAGTTTCGACAAGGAGGCAGAAGGTCAATCAAGATGAGAAGAACATCCAATCACAAATGTTTCCAAAAGACAGGTGTATACAGTTCATGTCGAAGCAGGAGTGGCTACCAAGATTACATCACAAATCTTGGGAGGAAGGGCATTCAAAGTATTTAACTGTCACTGCTCAAGCTCCATGCATGTATGTGGAGTATGCACCATTTCAGGTGCAGCACCCTACTGCTGCTGTAAAAGGAGGTCCTCCTGAAGGGATATATTGGTCCGAGTTCAGATGCTCAGGTGTTGGGGATACCAAATTCTCTTTGTCCAGTCCAGAGTCACCAAGATGACTCTGGCTTAGTTGGTCATGATCTTCTTGAGAACCCAGAGCAAGAGTGGGGATTGGGGGAAAGGAGTCTTCGGTTCCATTCTAAACTAAATGTGTCTCAGCACGATAGCATCTTTAGAAACTCCAACATGCATAAGAGCGGATATTGCAAGATTTCTGTGGTGGCGAATAGATTGAGCATTCAGAGATCCCGTCAAGATGCTACATGACCAGGAAGATGTCCTGGCACTCCACCCAATTCTAGATGAGCAGGGCTTCTGGCACAGTGTCCCTATCCCACTCTGCCTTGCTTGTTGTTATATCATATAATGGTGGTGTTGTTAGTGAACACCAGAACCAGCATTCTCTTGATGTATGGGAGGAAGGCCTTCTATGTAAAGTGTCAAAGAAGCGCACACTGAATGACCTACCCAAACAGTGTGTAGTGTCTAGACCCAAACGATGCAGTATTTTACAGCATCTTGGCCATCTGTAATGAGGCGCTGAAGGGTTTGGGGGAAGCGAGGGAGCAGAGACAAGATCTGGGCTTTACTCAGGTGCCCATCAGTACATTTGACTAGGCCTCATTGAAAGGGATGACAAGTTCCTCTTTAGTTTGGCCTAGGTGAAGGACCTCTGTTAGGACATTAGTTTTGACCTCTGTGGTGGGTAAGGTGAAGTTCAAGAAATCTGCTGCCCTCCGAATCCCTGCAGCAAAGGAGGCAGTGTCTTCTGTAGCCATAGCAGTATGATTAGGGGTAAGAGAGACCCATGTCTGGGGAAATGCCAAGATCACCAGCATCCTCCAAATCCAAAAATAAGTTCTAGTTAGGGCTCTTATTTCCAGGATTGCGGTCATCAGATTAGTGCTTGCAATGTGGATGGGGGAGGGGGGGGGAGGGTCATATTGGGTTGCTTGGACACTTCTGCCAAAGAGACAGGTGGCAATAATGGAGCGAAGAGATAAGCTGTCAGCCGCAACAGCCTTTTTGCCTAAAGCCTACATGAACTTTAACCCCTTATCCGAAAGATGTATAGGGAAAGCTGGGTGCGCAAAAGTTCTGCACAATGGGACTCTCTGGTGAAAAAGGAACAGTTTCGTATCTGTAACACCACTTCTCTTGCAGTGGAGTTTCTACTGTAGCTATAAGCACTGAATAGTCCCGCTGACGTGTGGGGACCCTGGAGAACTTTTCCACAATATAAGTATATATATTCATGATGGGATACTGGTGGCCCCTTGGTTCTTAAAGGCACAGCATCTATTTTTAACTCCATGACAGAGCTGCGGTTCACATCGCTAGGAGCTGAAGCGCCCCAGAGTGGCTCTAAGAATGCATTCATTATTAATAGAATACGCTGGGGACAACAATACACATGGGCCTTTAAGGGGTCCATCAGTACTTCGATGTTCGTTGGCCCAACAAATTGGGATCCGAGACATATCCAGGTCGCATTTGTGGGCTACAAAGCAGACAGCGAAAGACAGGTTGTATGCAGTCAAGCCAGACAGGCATGAAGGGTAAGAACCAGTGCTCGTTCAGTTCGTTAAACCGAAGTGTGCTGAAGCAGTGTACCATGCGCTCACGGCTACGTAGCACAAGCAGTGCTGTTTCCATTCCGGGTTGAACGGGCCCCCCTAACAGTGCAGGTAGATGGTAACAGTTCTTGTGTGCAACAAGTCACCATGGAATTAAAAGTCACCAGATAAGTGATGCCCGGTTCCATTGCTGCAGCAACCTTGATCATTCAGCATCAAATAGCTTCTGTTTAAGAGCAGTTTGAACACTGGATGAATCACAACAGTTCGAGAACCCTTCAGAGAACCCTTCAGATAACAAGACAACTTCACTACCGAAGCATTTCAAGCAGCATGGAGAGAAATGCTATTGAAAACGAAGGACCCGCTTAAAGCATCTTCACATTTGGAGCGACCAAGAGAAACGTATGTGTCCCTATTCCTGCATCTAAACCTGAAACGTAATTCCCAAAACCCATGCACATAACCTTCCACTAGAGCTTCATATCTCCCGGTCTGTTGGTATTAAAGACAATTGGAAAGTCGTGACCAGTAGGGTGATGTAACCATGGATTATCCAGTCAGTGGATGGTAACTCAGCCATGGCGAAAGGTAATTGGTCTAATTTTTCAATGTGCAACACAGTATATTTTACATCTGTGAATAAAATCTGGATGATAATGTGGTCATACTGTTGTCAAGCACAGCCAACGCACTTTCTAAATTAACCGTGTCGATCTCACACAATCGCTCAGCAGCTTCCCCCCCAAGTTTCTTTGTAAATGACTCTGCTGGTCTTCCTGAAAAAAGAAACATCTACACATTAGAATATATATATTGTGAAAAAGTGCTCTGGGTATTCGTACGTGGCGGGACTATTCAGTGCTTATTACTAAACATGGTCATCTCCTAAAGATAATCAACAGTTAGGAATGCCGATCACCCGCTGCTGGTTTGTATCAGCAAGCGATGCCCTTATTAACCAATGTCTATTAACAAAATAGGGCAACCCAATTATCCCCAAGGAATTGGGTAAAGTGAAGTACATATACAAAGAATTCTTTGAGGAATTATTCACACTAAATGTTCACAACACAATTATATCGGTCACAGATGCGATCCAGTCAATTAAAGAATAACTGTATTCAAGGATGTATTCAAATTTCCATGTACTTTTTACTTGAAGTAATTCATTGAGCATCACATCCACATTTCATGAAAAGTATATTCACGCTGTATGCAATATACACAAAGCAAACAGCTACACTGTAACTACCAAAACAATCCCTTACGATGCACCATTTTGTTAGGGGATTGGAGGTAGTATAAACACCCTTTAACCAAGTAATATGGTCAGTGCAAGTAACAGCCCATATATTTTTAATTCTCAGTATTCAAGACACATTGACACAAAATTTAAATCAAGATATTCATAGGCAATAAGGGTGTTGTCAACGTTTGGGTCTTCATGGCCACATGGGTCTGCAAGACCATCCTCAGGACTGAGCGTTGCACATAGGAAAACTCCTGTAGATACTGACAAAACAAACCAGTCAATACACCCTGTATCATATTGTATCGTCTGCTCACAAGAAGCCAAACACCAGTGTCTGACATGCCAAACCATGCAAAAGTGTAACCAAGTTAAAAACACACACCACAAGTGCCCATATGAAAACATACAAACACCCTAGTGCACCAAAAGCAAGCTTATAAAATAATCCCTTGCTGGTGTCTCACTCCCCTTCAGTGAGATTTCAAAGGATTCTAATAAATCATAGCTAAGGACAACAAGAGAAAATAGAAAACCAGGGGTAATTTATACCAAACTAATGATAACTAACCGATAACCCCAATCCAGCATAGCGTAATAACTGCCGATATTCACTTAGTTCTAATTGAATAAATCTTATCCAAACAGCGTCCGACTACCCCACGAGGTCGGCAAACACAGTGCCTTCCTCCGCTGAACTTCAACCCAAGTCGCGTACATACGCAAGGTCACGTGATACGGAAGCTCGTATCCATCCGCCATCTTGGGGTGTATCGTATTGCATAAACACTCAGAGAGTGAGTAAGTATTGCCTTAAAAGTGGGCAAAAACACCAGAAATGGTCACCATCGGTAGGAAAATTAACATACCAACTCTAAATTAACCGCCTATGTCATATGATAGTCATAAGGACATAGAGATCAGAAAACTGAGTCAAAGATGGCAGCCATTTTGAAATGGGGACACTTACAGATAACATATCTTAAAGTATAAAAGAGGACTCGCAAGGCAACAAAAAACTTAGTAATCATAATAAATATAGCAACAAATGTCATCACAAAGAACAATCCACCACGTCAACCCAAGAGGTTACAGAAGATGGTGGTGCATAATAATATGCACCAAGGTACAGAAGGCTAACTTGATACGGTCATGGTGTAATTATAAAGCAGCTAAGGTATGCCATTCAACTAATAAATTGAGTCCTTTTTCCACAGTCTTGGCTGACCAGAGCCACTTGTTCTCCATTGTGAGCAGGTGATCAACATCACAAATCAGTCAAGAGCATTTAACTATCTCTAGGACAAACCATTTCTTTTTATGCGGTGCATGGGTCAGTCATGTTCAACAAGAGGTGCAGAAGTTATTTTTACAACGTATGCGTGACTGATGTTGTATTATACGTTTTTTTACTTGTGTAGTTTTTCCTATGTAATACAATGAGCAAGGACATTCAATGCAGTAAATCACATTTTTTGAAAGGCAATTTGAGGATGTTTTAAAACCCATTCTTTATCATTGAGAATACATGATTTTACTACGGATGTGGCAGCACAAGCTGCATAGTGGCCACAGGGATAGTGACCCACCACAGGTGTTAAACCCCAAAGATATTGTAATGAATTATGTCCACATTCATTATATGCCCTGACCAGATCTCAGATTTCTTCCACGTTTAAATGCAAATAGTAGTTTGTCCCACTGAGTATCCTCTTTGCGTATCAGATGCCAATTCTTCAGTATGGTCTTTTTGATCAAGTTAGATTCTGTTCCAAAGGTAGTCACACAGCCAATCCTTTTATGATCTGCCCCTTGACGCACAAGTTACTACTTGTGTAACAAAATATCTGTAAGAGACATTAGTTAGTGATAGATTCCTTAGCTTAGAATATCCCCAGGCGTTAGACCGGATCCGGAAAGTTTTTTGTCAGCAGTACCCCTGCGCGTCTGTAGTCGTCGTGCGGCTCTGCGTCCGTTGCTGGCGTAGTAAGCGTCGAGATGACATCACGGAGACTACTTAGGCGCCACCCATGCGCACTGACATCAGTTCTGTACAAAACTTTCCGCGCCAGGAACGCAGAGCCATGCAAGAAACTGACCACTGGTGCCATGAAACTAGGGCCCTGAAAGGGATGACCTTAACCCTAGAAATCAGTTCGCAGAACAGGGAGGATGGGTGGGGCAGTAAGGAATCTATCACTAACTAATGTCTCTTACAGACATATCGTTACACAAGTAGTAACTTGTGCATCTGAAAGACATGTTAGTGATAGATTCCTTACCTTAGAATAGATACCCCAGCAATACCAACCCCTGTGGTGGGTCTGCGAACAAGATTACACCAGAAAGTCATGGAGAACAGAACGGCCAAAGAAGCGGTCTCTCCGGACTTGATTGTCAAGGCAGTAATGTTTGGTAAACGTGTGCAGCGAAGCCCACGTAGCTGCCTGACAAATGTCCTGCAAGAGAACACGGCGCCCCAAGGCAGTGGTGGCTGCTGTTGCCCTGGGAGAATGGGCATGCAGCCCCACAGGAGGCTCCTTCTTGGCCAACGAGTAACATGCTTTTATGCACAGAACAAACCACCGAGAGATGGTTAGTTTGTGCACAGTCCCACCTTTTTTAGCACCCACGTAGCCAACAAAGAGTTGGTCATCCACCCGGAACTGTTGTGTGCGCTTCAGATAGAACAAGAGCGCACGTTTTGGGTCGAGACGGTGGTGCCTCTCTTCCTCTTTTGAAGGATGCGGAAAGAAGGTGGGCAAAGTGATGGTCAGCCCAATTTGGGAGGGCATGACAACCTTGGGCAAGAAAGAAGGACAGGTCCTTAAACCCACCTTGTTCGGATGAACAGAAAGGAAAGGAGGTTGGAAGAAAGAGCCTAGAGCCCACTCACTCTTCTGGCAGAGGGGAAAGCTATCAGGAAAGCCGTCTTTAGAGTGAGAAGACGTAAGGGACAGTTATGAACGGGCTCAAAGGGAGCGCACATCAGATAAGTCAAGACAAGGTTTAAGCCCCATTGAGGCATTATGAACGGCACGGGAGGAAACATGTGCGTAATGCCTATCAGGAAATGGATAACAACTGGGGACTTAAAAAGAGAGGGCTGATCTGGAAGCCGTAGAAAGGCGGAGATGGCCGAAAGATAACCTTTGATAGTGCCCAGAGCAGAGCCCTGCTGAGCCAAAGAAAGGAGGAACAGAAGAACCTCAGAAAGAGGGTCAGAGAGGGGATCCACAGCCTTTGCTGTGCACCATGCCTCAAATTTGTCCCACCTGCAGGCGTATACCATGTTAGTGGAGGGACGCCTGACTGCCAGAATGACATAACAGACTTCGGGAGGAAGATTGAAGGCTGTCGACTGTCACCGCTCAATCTCCACACATGGAGGTGGAGGCTGGGCAGGTTCGGGTGGAGGACAGACCCCTGCCGCTGAGACAAAAGATCCTCACAAAGAGGCAGTCGGATCCGGGGATCGATCGCCATGCTGAGTAGCTCGGGATACCAGTATCTTCGTGCCCAATCCGGAGCCAAAAGGATGACTTGGGCCCGGTCGCGCAGAATCTTCTTCAGCACTCTGTGCAGAAGTAGTATAGGAGGAAAGGCGTACAATAGACCGCAAATCCACTTGCGACAAAAAGCGTCGCCTAGCGAGTGCTGCCTTGGAAATTCCAACGCGCAGAACTGATGATATTGCTCGTTCTCTTTGGTGGTGAATAGGTCTAACCAAGGCTCTCCCCACTGCTGAAAGAGATCTTGCGCCACGTCCGAGTGCAGACGCCATTCGTGATCCATCATGCACCGGTGGCTGAGGTTGTCCGCCCTGGCATTCAGAGAACCTGCAAGGTGTTGAACCACCAAGGTAATGCCTTGATGTTCCAGCCATGTCCAGATGTGCAGAGCCTCCTGACATAGGGTCCAGGACCACACCCCGCCCTGTTTGTTGCAATACCACATGGCGGTGGTGTTGTCCGTGAACATCTGCACTACACTTCCCCGGACAGAGGGAAGGAATGCCTTCAGTGCAAGTCGGATCGCCCGAAACTCCAAAACGTCGATGGAGCCTGGACTTCGCCGGAGACCAGAGGCCTCTGATCTCTGCCTCTCCCAAGTGGCCTTCCCATCCCAGGAGGGACGCATCAGTCACCACTGTGTGCTCCGGTTGGGGAAGGGAAAGGATCTGACATTGACTCAATCTCGATTCGAGAGCCACCACTGCAATTGTCGTGTAGTGCCCTCCGAGATCTGGATAAGATCGGACAGGTTGCTCCGATGCTGCGCCCACTGGAACTTCACGTCCCACTGCAGAACCCGCATATGCCATCTGGCAGGAGGCCATCAGGCCCAGGAGCCGGAGGGTCATCCTGACTGACACCCGGGATAGAGGCTGACAAATCGGAATCATAGCCTGAATATCCCGGACTCGCTGCTCGGGAGGATAAACCAGAAACTGCGTCGAGTCCAGAACCGCGCCGATGAAGGGGAGCTTCTGAGAGGGACTCAGGTGCGACTTCGGCACGTTAATGGAGAACTCCAGCAAATGCAGGAGGTCGGCCGTAATCTGAAGGTGGTTGACGACTGCCTGAGGCGAGCCAGCCTTCAACAACCAGTCGTCGAGGTAGGGGGGGGGGAAGACTGACACCCCTGACCTGCGCAGATGAGCTGCGACCACCGCCATCACTTTCGTTAACACCCGAGGGGCGCTGGTAAGGACAAAGGGGAGCCCAGTAAATTGAAAATGCTCCTGGCCTACCGTGAATCGCAGGTAACGCTGGTGGGCCGGCAAGACTGGGATGTGAAAATATGCGTCTTGCAAGTCCAACGTTACCATCCAGTCTCTAGGGTCGAGCGCAGTCAAGACCTGAGCCAGGGTTAGCATCTTGAACTTCTCCTTCCGGAGGAAGCGATTCACGTCCCGGACGTCCAAGATAGGACGCAGACCCCCTTTGTCCTTCTTGGGGACCAGAAAGTAGGTGGAATAGCAACCACTTCTAGGCCAGGAACGTACTCGATGGCCCCCTTGGCCAAGAGGGCCGCAACTTCCTGTTGGAGAAGAGCCAAATGATCCCCCGACATGCGGTGGCACAGAGGTGGCATGGCTGGGGGTGGGGACTGAAAGGGAAGGGAGTAAGCCTTGCAGATCTGAAGCACCCATTTGTCTGACGTAATCTCGCGCCAGTGGGGGAGGTGGTGGCGGATCCTGCCACCCACTGGCGTGGGGTGCTCCCTGAAGCTCAGATTAGGAGGGTTTAGAGGCAGAAGCAGCGGGGTGGAGGTGGATGGACCCGCACGCTGGTTCCCCAACCCGTCCATGCGGAATACACGACCGTGGCCTCACTGTAGCTGGTTCTGCACAGGCCTAGGGGAAGGGCACGCCTGGGCACCTCGACCCTGGTTCCGAAATGAACGAAAACCAGGAGTGGCTGGGCACTTGGTAGAAAGACCCAGGGACTTGGCCGTAACCCGAGAGTCTTTAAAGCGCTCCAGGGCACTGTCAGCCTTGTCACCAAACAGACTGGTGCCATCAAAGGACATGTCCATGAGCGTACTCTGGATATCGGGCGAGAACCAGGTCGAAAACAACCAGGCGTGGCGCCGCAACGCCACTGTTGTAGAGATAGCCCTGCACAGGGAGTCGGTGGTGTCTAACCCACACCGGATGGCAAACCTAGCCGCATCTTTGCCCTCAGCAATCGCCTGAGAAAGGGTAGCCTGCACCTCATGAGGACACTGAGGCAACACCTGAGCAACAGCGTCCCAAACCGCGCGGGAGTAGCGGCCCAACAAGCAGGTGGTGTTCACCAACCGCAGCCCAAGGCTAGCCGAGGAGAACAAGCACTTCCCAAACTGGTCAAGCCGTTTAGAGTCCTTATCCGGCTGGGCAGTAGGAAAGGCACTCTGCGACGTCGAGGCCTGAACGACCAGGCTCTCAGCCGTAGGGTGAGTGGTAAAGAAAGCGGGGTCACATGGCGCCGGTCGGTGGTGTTTAGCAACGTTTTTATCCACCGGGGCCCCCGTGGCTGCCTCGACCAGGTGCCCAAGAGGACCTCTGTAAGAGCGTCATTAAAGGGAAGCAGCGGCTCCACCAAGGTAGACGCCGGCTGGAGCACCTCGGTGAGGAGGTTGGTCTTGAGGGCCACTGTGAGGAGGTCAAGATTGAGGGCCTCAGCAGCCAGACGGAGGACCACCATATAGGAGGCACCCTCCTCCATTGTGGGCGGGGGAAGAGGCGAATCCAGGGTGAGAAGAGACCTCGAGGTCGCCTGCATCCTCCAAGTCATCCACGCAATCGAGCTCTGAGTCACATTGCCGAGCAAGTGGGTCCTCTGACCCCTCCCAGTCATCGTCCGCCTCTGGCGTGGAGGGAGCTGGACGCGGAGGCAGAGCCGGGGCCGGAGATGGAACGAACAGGGCCGGGAAAGGCACCGGTTCCCAAGCCAGAACAAAATGGTCTGGGAATGGGGGCAGGGGTGGGATAAACGGCACCCAGTGCGGCGCCGGGGGCAGAGCTGAGGGTGGCGCCAGAGCTGGAGCCAAGGGTGGCTCCGGAGCCGGCAACGCAGCACCTCGTGGTGCCGGGGCCGGAGCCAGCGCAGACAGGAGCCTGAAGCCTGTAAAGGTGGTCCAAAGCAGCAAGGAATTCTTGCATCTGTTCGGGAGTTGCCGACGGACCAGGGTATGGCGGGTAGGCCGCGGAACTCTCTGGCTTTAGAGGAGCCACAGGGGTGAGGCCCCTGTTCCCCTCGTCTGCCTCTGAGGAGCGCCGACGGGGGGATGTCGGAGAGCGAACACACTTCTTCAACATACAGGAATCCGAGGGCGAAGACTTGGAGTCCGAGGAGCGACGTCTCTGGTCCTGCAAGCGGTCCCGGGAGTGGCCTCTGGACATCCAGCAGCTTCCGACGCCGCTCCCGTAAGGCCATGGAGGCCGTGGCACGGCAGACCACGGGAGTCGTGGTCGGCCTCCAGGCAGTAGAGGCAAACATCGTGGGGCTCCTCTACTGACATGTTTCAGCGACAGGTCCAACAGGACTTAAAACCGGGCATCCCTACGTGCACCAAGAGAAGGTTGGGAGACAAAAAGCTTCAATACAGTGGTCAAAAGAGACCAAGGTACGTGCTCAATCCGTATCTGCTCTTACTGGTGCGGAAAAAGAAAAAACTGACATCAGCGCGCATGGGTGGCGCCCAAGTACTCTCTGTGACGTCATCTCGGCGCTGACGATGCCAGTGACGGACACGGAGCCGCAGGACGCCACCTAGTGACGCGCAAGGGTACTGCTAAGCAAAATTTTCCGGATCCAGTCTGACGTCTGGGGATATTCTAAGGTAAGGAATCTATCACTAACGTGTCTCTTTCAGATCAGATGTCCACTTTGTGCCGAAGGAGATGTGCGTGTATTAGTAGAGTCTTGCGGTGGTCATTGAGACCATGGATGTTCCATGTCCAAAATACAGTGTCCATCATGCTGTCAGGCAGAGGTAGAAGAATGTAATGCAGTGTGATGAGTGGCATGGGTCTTTGAGTGATGACATATAAGGTGCGATCCAAGTGAGGAGAGGATGCGCAGTACAACAACGTAGGAGGTGCAAACGAACCAGCAAAAGACTGTCAGGGCGGATAACTGGGTGATAGGGAGGAAACACCAGCTATAGGAGTGTGGACATCCATAGGGGTCGTGTCCGGAATCGTGACCCTAGGAGTGCGCGATAAGCAGAACGCCATGGATAAGCAGACCACGTATGTAACAGTGATGTAATGCAGGCAATATTGCAACATATCTAAGTCCCAAATGACCCCCATCCCACACCCACCCCCCACACAGAATGAAACAGCCTCGGAAAACATACTAAGGAGCAGCAATATGCATACAGTCATATACAAAAGCGCCTCAGAAGGAGGACGTGAACACCCATATCCCCCCTCCCACAACTCACTCCAACCACCCCAAACAGGTTGAGAAACCACCCACAGCCACCCCAGGGAACCACAGATTGGGGGGGGGGGACAGTCAAAAGCCAGAGTGGGAATCATCCCGCGGAGGCATGGCGTCGCTTGGCATACACCCCTGGAGTCGAAGGCAGGGTGGCCAAGCCAGAAGAGGAAGCAGACAACATAAACCTAAATAAGGGGACAGGCGTGCCAGGACCCCAGGCGTTGCAGCAGGTGGCAAGCAGTCCAGAAAGCCGAGAGGCATAATGGGGTCACGTTAAACAGGTGAAGAGACAACCATAAGGGAAGGGGGGGGGGGGAGGGGGGGGGGGGGCAGGGTGGGCGGGCGGAGATAACCAACCAGAGATGTTGAAAGAATCCATGTCAGTCATTGTCGCTAAGACGGGTGGTATCGGAGTCCTGAGAGGTTGCTGGGGTGGAACGATGAGTGCGATCCAGTTTCTTGGCGAAGACAAGTGCATCCTTAGGATCTGTAAAGATCAGTGTCTTAGAGCCCTGCCGGACTCGTAATTTGGTGGATAAGCAAGAGAATATGGGATCTCATGTTTTTGTAGAATACCCTTTGAAGGCAGAAACTCGCGGCGGGCAGCCTGTACCGCCAAGGTGTAGTCCGGGTAGAATGACAATGAGTGGCCTTGATGACAGATTTATCTTTTTCCCTGGCCGCTCGGAGAATTGTGTCGCGATCCAGGAAATTTAGGATTTTTGCGAAGATTGGGCGAGCAGGCAATCCGGGGGGCGGGCGAGTGCCAAGGGAGCGGTGCGCTCTCTCCACAATTAAGACCGGGGGAGCACGTCAACAAACAGTTCACGCACCAGTTGCTCCACGAAATCTAATATCCGCGATATGTTGGTGGACTCTCGCATCCCCGTGATGCGTAGATTGCTCCTGCAGGAGCGCACCTCCAAATCCTGGTTCTTGGTACATATTAGTTCCAGGATTTTATCCATTTGGAGGAGTTTGACGGTCTTGAGTGGCGGCGTCCTCCGCGTCAGACCCTCGACTCGACATGCAGCAAACGGTTGTCGTGGGAGTCCACCCGGGACTTGACCACGTCGAGGCGAGAGGACAGCTGTTCCAGCTGGGTGGCAATGCCAGAGACCGCAGATTGGACCTCCAGCATATTGGATTTGAGGTCATCTTCCCGAGCGGTGGCCATCTCAGCAGGGGATGTGGAGTCATCCTTGTCGACGATTGCACCCTCCTGGCGCGTCTGTCTGCGCTGATCAAATGTAAGTAAGGGTTGTTTGAGGTCGGCTTTGCCCATGCTGGCCACCAGAAAGGAATAGCGCACAGGAGGTGCTCAGCTGGGCAGTAGAGTGGTGGTGACCAATTTAGGAGTGGCCAGATAGAGAGACGAAGGAGCATAGGGGAAGTGTCGAGTGTGGGGGTGGGGGGGGGGAGGAGGAGGGGGGTACCAGGAACCTAGTGAGAGTGTCTAGTCGTGTCTGCCACCCACTCGTCCTGAAGAGTGCCAGCGGTGGCCTCCGGGTCAGTAAGGCGAGCACACCAAGGAAGGCGTACCTCCATGCAGGCAGAGCAGGCTTGCAGTAGGATCTCGCACCCTCGCCCGGGGCAATCGTGAGGGGGAGTGCAGTCGGTAGGGAGAGGGCAGCAGGGATGCAAGGAGGGCGCACGTCTCACCCCCGCGGGGCCAAAACCACCAGGCTTAGAGACGAGGCATAGGGAGCAATGCCGGCAGTAAGGAGCAGAGGCCCCTTGCTGTGCGCACGCACACCAAGCCCAGCCGCGGCGGTCCCAGAGGTACCTGCACTCACCCCTAGCTGTGATCGCAGGTCTCAGCAGTCGTGGAGAGGAAGGTGGAGGTCCAGCATGGAGGGCAGGCAGACAACTGGTTCAGCAGCCGTGGGACGCCGGCAACACCGGGTCATGCATGCATGATGGCACAGGAAGACCCTCCACTGGTGCCTTGGTAAGCAGTGGTTTTAGGATCAGGGATATCTGGCAGGTCCCATCATGATCTCTCAGGACACTGCAAGAGAGTAGACCTGGTAGGTGACAGAAGTACCTTGCTCTACTGAAATCCTTTTATCAATCGTTCGCGCGGGCCACTGGTGCTACTGATGCATCTGCTTCGGGATAGGGAGCATGCCATTTTTAGGGGAAAAACAAAACAAAAGCCAGACACTTCTGCAGAGCACTTTGTTACCCAAAAAACCTCAAAATGTATCTATATTGTGTCTATTTCTCAGTCCACACCAGGGGGAATCCACAAATGCTGGATAACTTTAGAATTCCCAGATGTTGGAAACAAATGGACTCAAATTTGATGTGGATAACTTATGAGGAAAGGAATATGCTACTTACCAGTATGCATCTGTTCTTGGCATGTAGGGCTGCTGACATTCATATCTGTGCATAGATCGCCGCCTAGTGTTGGGTCTGGATGATTGCACATTGTTGTCCTGGAAGAGTCTTCGAAGTATCACGAGATATGTGGCTCCTCCCTCGGACTACAGTGCGCATGGGCATCCTCACATTGTTTTTCGCCATTGTGGCAGAGATGGAGTATAGTATAGTAAGAGATGTCCATGCAAAGCGTGAATGCTACAGCTGCGACAGGCACCGGGGAGGCAGGTGGGCGATATGAATGTCAGCAGCCCTACATGCCAAGAACAGATGCATACTGGTAAGTAGCATATTCTGTTCGAGGCATGTGGGCTGCTGAATTCATTTCTGTGCATAGAATGTATAGCAGTATCTCCCCTAGCGGTGGCCGCCTGTGCCAGCTGCAGCAGTCTGAAAAAGAGTTTTGAGAACAGCCTGTCCTTCAGCAGCTTGCTGTTTGGAATGTACATCTACACAATAGTGTTTTGTAAATGTATGTATGGTTGACCATGTGGCTGCTCTACAAATTTTGTGTAAATGAATATTTCCTAGGAAAGCCATGGATGCCCCTGGTTTGCGTGTAGAATGCGCTCTAGGGGGAACTGTTAAGGTGCGTGTTGCCTTTAAAGAACATATCTGAATGCACTTAACGATCCATCTGGCTATACCTGATTTTGAAATAGGGTTGCCTTTGTGTTGCGGTGAGAAAGCAACAAACAACTGTTTTGTCTTTCGAAATGCCTTAGTTCTATCTATGTAGTATAGCAGAGCTCTCTTGACATCTAGAGTATGCAAGGCCCTTTCAGCTACTGTCTGTGGATTTTGAAAGAACACTGGCAGTTCTATTGTTTGATTTATATGAAAATGGGATACTACTTTTGGCATGAATTTAGGGTTTGTCCTGAGAACTACTCTATTTGCATGTACTTGAATGAATGGCTCTTGAATGGTTAGGGCTTGCAGCTCACTAACTCTTAAGTGAAGTAATGGCAATAAGGATGTAGTGTAGTTCCTATATTCCCAATAGGCTCTGCGCATTGGAATAATATATTCAGCAGTGTAGACGTAGGACTGAGGTTAACTAGGTCTCTACTGACTATATTAGACTTAAGGTTTGCCAGCTAGCTCAGAGGTCACTAGAAACTTTCTCGAATAAACGAGGAGGAGTTTAACCTCCCTGGATAGACAAGAAGGGATTAGCTTCTGACAACCATAAAACATGAAAACGTTGCTCTCCCTGAATAAGAGTATATCTCTAGAGTCGTGTGAAAACAAAAGACAGCTATTTCACTCAGCCAAATGTGCGTACTTAGTTTCACCAGAATGCAGAGAAAAGAGAGACGGGCGTTTTCAATAAAAGGTATAATTTATTGAGCAGTCTTCTTCCTCATGCAAGAGAAATGAATTGCCACGATTGTAATGCTCATGGTAAAATAAAGTGCGTACAGTAAAAGTAGGATTATAAAATACTGTAAAAGCATTGATACGTTTTCTGAGCCATATGATACTTTAAAATAGATAAAATATATACATACATATATACATTGACTAATCGTACTCAACTGGTGCTTTTAAATACGCCTACCCCGGTGTACCTGACCTAAGCCTTATACATGGGAAGGAGTAAGTAAGTAGCAGTTTAAGTTCAGTTTGTTTTGCCAAGAATCTGACTCAAGAATTCTCTGTAAGGGTTTAGTCAGTTCAGTACCTGGGTAATAGAAAGCAGGAGGGCTGGTATCTCTCTCTCAGGACTCGATATCCCAGTCACCCGCAAGGGTAGGCTGGAAACGCCGGAGCTGGATTTTCTCGGCAGGAGAAAAGACAGCGTCTTTCTCAGCGCGTCAAAAGGGAGGGGCAGCGTCCGTGGGCTCTCGCATCAGCTGGGCTCTCGGGCAAGTAGATAGCTGCTCCAGAATCACCACCGTGTGTTTGCTTAAGGCAACGTTGGTATATTTATACCTGAAAGGTGCCGGGTTTGACGTAAGGCTGGACATAAGACGTCAATAAAGATTTCACTAAGAACTGGCCGTTCTTACAGTGCTTTACAGGAGTTCTAGGACGAAATCAAAACAAAGGCAAGGGGGATTTCCCAGGTTGCTGGAGGTTTGGTTTTGTTTAGAGAACTCGGTGTTCTTTCTAGGGGGCCGGAGAAGTAGCCTTGCTTAATGTGACAGCATGTGCTACGGCTGAATTATGAATAGGGTTTTTATGCCGTTGTATGGATATTATTGATTATAACCGGACAAGGGCATAAAATAGAAATATCGATTCTGGTTCCTAGATAAACACACTACAAGGAAAGCCACCTTCCAAGTAAGAAATTGTAGTTCGCATGAGTGTAGTGGTTCAAAAGGTGGTCCCATAAGTCTGGTTAAAACGATGTTTAGATTCCAGACTGGTGAAGGTGCGTGTTTTGGTGGAATTACTCGTTTGAGTCCCTCCATAAATGCTTTAATTGCTGGCACTCTAAACAGTGAAAGGTGTTGCCTGTTTTGGAGATATGCTGCTAACGCAGCTAAATGTATCCTGATGGATGAGTAGGCTAAATTGCAACGTTGTAGGTGCAAGAGATAGCAAATGATGTTTTGTGTAGAAGCATCTAATGGGTTTATGTCGTCGGTACTGCAGTAAATGACAAAATGTTTCCACTTAGCTGCATAACATGCCCTGGTAGTGGGTCTTCTTGCCTCTTTGCTAATATTCATGCAGTCTGGAGGCAAGTTCAGGTAACCAAACTCTAGGATTTCAGGAGCCAGATCGCCAGGTTCAGCTGTTGCGGGTCTGGGTGTTGGATTTCACCATGGTTCTGAGTTAGAAGACTGGATGTGAGTCGCAGTCTTTGATGAGGCACCACTGACAGTTCTAGGAACGTTGTGTACCATGGTTGCCTCGCCCATGTAGGAGCAACTAGGATTCGCGTCAGCGAATGTTGGCTCATTTTGCGCGCCACTAGCGGTTTTAATGGAACTGGGGGAAAAGCGTACGCAAATTTGCCTGACCAGTTCATCCATATCGCATTGCCCTGCGACTGCGGATGTGGGAACCTGGCGGCAAAGTACTGGCATTTTGCGTTTTCGCTTGTGGCAAACAGATCGATCTCCGGTTGTCCCCCACTGCCGGAAGAATGGTTGAAGCACATAGGGATGAATCTCCCATTCGTGCATCTGTTGACTGTGCCTGCTGAGCAGGTCGGCTATTTGATTGTCCTTGCCTGGGAGGTGTTCTGACATGAGAAACATGTTCCTCTAAATGGCCCATTTCCACACGCTTTGAGCCAGGTGCGACAGCTGTGGGGAGTGTGTTCCTCCCTGTTTTTGAATATAATACATGGCTGTCATGTTGTCCGTCCGGATCAACACAGTTTTGTTGCATCGGTGTTTCTTGAACGCTTTTAGGGCTAGAAAGATCGCCATCAACTCTAGAAGGTTGATGTGCATCTTTTTCTGTTGTGTAGTCCATAGTCCCTGGACTGTGTAATGCAGGACATGGGTGTGAGAAGTTGGCCTGATATATGATGCTCACTAGTTCTAGTGATCACCTTGTATCAGTTTAAACAACCCTTATGGTGATTGGTTGTAAGTCAACCTTATAGACCAGCTATCCTAATGGTAGCATGGACAAAGCAGTCTTAGGCTAAACTCTTTTGGCATGTGAAGCCAGCTGTTTTACCACATATAACCCCTTGAATACCAGATGAAAGGACACCACACAGGTTGTTATGAAAATAAACAGTATATTTATTAATAACAAACACCTCTGAACTCTTTATGAGGTCAGAGGGCTAAGCACATGACAATCTCTTAGGAAAAATACGATAAGTTGCACAGAATTACAAGGGTGCCCTAGGGGCACGACAAACCATATACTAAGTAAATGGTATGAGGAAAGCAATAGAAGGAATGGAGCTGTCCAGAGGCTCGCTGGGACTACACTATCCTAACCTCAGGTAAGTAATAGGAGGCCCACGGGACACGTGTGCAGAGTGTGAACTCACACGCGGGATGCGTAACAACGTCTATGGACAGTACAGTTCAAGAAAAAGGTGAGTACGGACAATCCTGACTGGTTAGGACTAAAACGACTGAATCTGGACACTAGGAGAGTCAAGCTACCCTTGAGCACCGAAATGCTCTTGTTACCTCAGCCACGGGTACATAGGTGCGAAGTCGTGTCGGGTTTCTGCGTTGAAGTCTATGGAGCCTGGAAGAAAAGATGCTGCTGGCGACCAGGAGGAAGATGTCCGGCGCGATCCACGGGTGGATCGAGGAAGAAGAGGACCTGAAAGCAGAGGGGACAGTGTTAAAAGTCACTAGCCAGTGACCGGTGTGGAACCAGGAGGGAACCAGATGCTGTCGTCGCGATCAGGTGAAGAGTGGACGCTTGTCTCTGCAGCCACGTGGACCAGGAGGTGTCTTCGACGACCAGGATGGAGGCACGAGCTGTCCCACGCAGGCTCTCGCTGTCGGCGGTGTCGGATCCGGATTTGGAGTCAACAGGCCTTGGCAAAGGCAACCCAGGCGGTGAGTGGAAACGGCGTCTGGAGTGGACCAGGAGGGTCCGGGGTGCTCCTCTTTTGGAAGGGAGCAAGGGCCAGTCTGGAGCAACCAGACCAGCAGTGAAGATTTCAAGGTTCGTCGTCTAGGAGGCCACTAGCCAGCCGGCAAGTGACCAGACAACGCGTCGAACAGCAATCAAGCAAAAGGGCCCCACGCAGATGTCGTGGATGCTGGGGGGCTGGTCTTCGGTGCAGGAGCTGCTCGGGACTGGGGCTTCTCAATCCCCAAAGCACTTACTTGAGGATGCCTCAGAAAGTCGTGCTGGAAGCGAAGTGCAGTTTCTTCAAGATGGCCGGTCCCGCGTGTCTCGTCGCACCCACGGATCTCAGCTGTGCTGCAGATGTAGGTTGAGGTCGGAGAGGTCTGGAAGTCCGGATCTCGTCGGGCTCTGAAGTCTGGTTCCGGCAGGAAGGACGACAAAGTGAACCGCTAGGACGCTTGATGGTGCATGCAGTTGAAGGGAGGACACTCCTTGCCCACAAGGGAGATTCTTCAGTCTTCTGTGGAGCAGAACGTCGAAGTCCAGAGTTTCTTCTTGTAGAGTAGTTCAGGATAATCTAACTTGGAATGGGACCAGCTCCTACCTTTATCCTGCTAAAGGGGGCTGTACTGCTGACAAGGTCCCTCCCATGGGTGGGACCAGGAAGGGGGGTGGTTACACCCCCTATCCTTTGTCCGGTTTCGCGCCAGAACTGGGGCTGGAGTGCCCCAGCAACTGGTTTGAACCGGTGTATGCACAGGGCACCTTGTGTGCCCCAGGCATGTCTCATTCCTTTCAGCCCTCCCTACCTCAATACACAAAATCCTGTCTGGGGTGGTGCTAGCACCTCCCAAGGCAGGAAACCCTTCCTCCAGGCCTCCCTCGCTGGAAGGACTCCCAGCAGCAGGAGGTAAGACTTGTGTCTGTGGTGGCAGCATCCATTTTGTGATGCTAAGGCTTCGTTTAACTTTAACCGGGGTTCACAGTTACATACATGTCGTTGTAGTGTGTTTATCTAGGGACCTGAATCGATATTTCTATTTTATGCCCTTGTCCGGTTATACATCAATAATATCCATACAACGGCATAAAAGTCCTATTCCTAATTCAGTCGTAGCACATGCTGTCACATTAAGCAAGACTACTCCTCCAGCCCCCTAGAAAGCACACCGAGTTCTCTAAACAAAACCAAGCCTCCAGCAACCTGGGAAATCCCCATTGCCTTTGTTTTGATTTCGTCCGAGAACTCCTGTAAAGCACTGTAAGAACGGCCAGTTCTTAGTGACATCTTTATTGACGTCTTATGTCCAGCCTTACGTCAAACCCGGCACCTTTCAGGTATAAATATACCAACGCTGCCTTAAACAAACACACGGTGATGGTGATTCTGGAGCAGCTATCTACTTGCCCGAGAGCCCAGCTGATGCGAGAGCCCACGGACGCTGCCACTCCCTTTTGATGCGCTGAGAAAGACGCTGTCTTTTCTCCTGCCGAGAAAATCCAGCTCCGGCGTTTCCAGCCTACCCTTGCGGGTGACTGGGATATCGAGTCCTGAGAGAGAGATACCAGCCCTCCTGCTTTCTATTACCCAGGTACTGAACTGACTAAACCCTTACAGAGAATTCTTGAGTCAGATTCTTGGCAAAACAAACTGAACTTAAACTGCTAATTACTTACTCCTTCCCATGTATAAGGCTTAGGTCAGGTACACCGGGGTAGGCGTGTTTAGAAGCACCAGTTGAGTACGATTAGTCAATGTATATATGTATGTATATATTTTATCTATCTTAAAATATCATGGCTAAGAAACCATATCAATGCTTTTACAGTATCATTTTATAATCCTGCTTTTACTGTACGCACTTTACTTTACTATAAGTATTGCAATTGTAGCAATTCATTTCTCTTGTATGAGGAAGGAGACTGCTCAATAAATTATACCTTTTATTGAAAACGCCCGTCTCTCTTTTCTCTACAATCTGGTGAAACTAAGTACGCACCTTTTGACTGAGTGAAATAGCTGTCTTTTGTTTTCACACGACTCTAGAGATATACTCTTAATCAGGGAGAGCAAAGTTGTCATGTTTTATGGTTGTCAGAAGCTAATCCCTTCTTGTCTATCAAGTGAGGTTAAACTCCTCCTCGTTTATTCGAGAAAGTTTCTAGTGACCTCTGAGCTAGCTGGCAAACCTAAAGTCTAATATAGTCAGTAGAGACCTAGTCGACCCCAGTCCTTCGTCTATACTGCTGAATATATTATTCCAATGCGCAGAGCCTATTGGGAATATAGGAACTACACTACATCGTGTCCCTCTAGAAGGGTGGAATGCTACCCCCGTCGCCAGAATTGGCGAGGGGGTAGTATTCCAATTCGTATGACACCTTACTCGACATGTTTTGATAATGCTATACCAAAGTTAGCATTTGATCCGCGAGGATTATAATGCAATTAAGAGTATATGGTATAGCGTTATCATGGAACAGCTATTAGGACTTGGTTCTGCAAGGTGCAGACAGGCTCAGCTCATGCCAGAGCACCATCTCACATAATTCCAAGCACTCTGCCTTCAGGATTGATAAGGCCTGCCATAGGAGTGACGGATAGGAATATATGTGTCCATTTTAGGGTTAGATATAGGTATACTATATCTATAGCAAAGGGTGATTACACCACCTTGCCCCAGCTGTCTTAGCAGCCAGTTGTGTCAGTTTTGGATGGCCAGCCAGGGGTGGCATAATACATGCTGCAGCCCCTGGTAGGCCCTGGGTACACCTATGCCCTGGGTACCCAAGGTACACTGTACAGGGACTGATAAGGTGACCCAGTATCCAATTAGATATGTACCTAAGGTACATGGAGTCCATTTTAACAGAGAGAGCAGGAAGCCTGGGGTCCTGAATAGCAGGATCCCAGGCCAACTAAGTCAAAAACCAGCAAAACACTAGGCAAAAAGGTGGGGGTAACCATAGTCCGATATCCACCTTCCTACAATGGGCTCCCCAGCCTAGCAGGGATGCGTCCGCTGTTATCACGATTTGTGGGACAGGCTCCTGGAACAGTCGTCCTTTGCAAAGGTTTTGTGGATTCCACCAATGCAGAGAGTTGTATGCCCGACTGGTCACCAACACTAGGTCCTTTAATTGTCCCTGAGCCTGGTTCCACAGCCTTGCTAGGCACTCCTGTAGAGGACGCATGTGTAGTCTGGCATGAGGGACTATGAATATGTATATACAACAAGAGAGGAAGGGAACACTCGGCTACTCTCCTACCCCAAAATTCATAACTATTAACAACAAAAGAGAGCCTACAAATTGTGAATTGTTAAACGACAGTGTCTCAGATGAGGAACAACAACACAGTGAAAAAATTAATTAATTTAAATGGTCAAAAAACAAGGGCCTTAGTGGAGAAAAAGAGATTATTTTCTAAAAGAACCCTCACTCACCCTAGTGGTGACATGCTTCATCATGAGTCTAAAAGAGGAGAGTATAAACCCCCTTTTTTTCATTTCTCTGAAGTCCTAACGGTGTGGGCACGCCTTAGTGTGTGTGGACCCCCGTAGGACGTTTTTCTTTTCTTTTGTTTTTCCGGGCCTGATGAAAGCTGAGTCAAAATGACATTAACCAGCAGAAACATGTTGACCATTCACATTAAGTCACTGAAATTTTAATATACATTCCAGTAACGTCACTGTTTTTATTGTGAACAACTGGCCTTTAATAAAGATTGTTGAGGCACAGCTGTGATCTTTTAAATACATTTTTTCATCACAGATCACTTACATCACTTCTTTCTCACATACCTGCTCCGCTGCACTTGCAGGCGTTGAAGCACACAGGTGGGGTTAGTCGGCCCCATCTGTGACCGAACCCCATGATGAAGCATGTCACCACTAGGGTGAGTGAGGGTTCTTTTAGAAAATCTCTTTTTCTCCACCAAGGCCCTTGTTTTTTGACCATTTAAATTAATTAATTTTTTCACTGTGTTGTTGTTCCTCATCTGAGACACTGTCGTTTAACAATTCACAATTTGTAGGCTCTCTTTTGTTGTTAATAGGACTATGAATATGCACAAGGCCATCATGCCTATTAGCTGCATAAACACTCGAGCTGGCAATGAGTGTTGTGGTCTGAACCTTTGGATTAACACTTGCATTCCGTTGATCCGTGCTGCGTTTGGATATGCCTTTGCTGCTAGTGTATCTATTGTTGCTCCCAGGTACTGTTGGACGTGGGAGTGTTGCAGGTGTGACTTTGGGTAGTTTAGCGAGAAGCCTAGACTGTGCAGGAGATGAATGGTCTTTGACATGTGGCTGGCACATTGCTCGGCCGATGGCGTGTGTATTAGCCAATCGTCCAGATATGGGTACACATGAATGTGTTGTCTCCTGAGATGTGCTGCCACTGTTGCTAGGCACTTGGTGAACACCTGTGGAGCTGTTACACCAAATGGTAGGACTTTGAACTGGTAGTGCTGTCCTTGAATAGTAAACCTCAGATACTTCCTGTGAGCAGGGTGTATTGGTATATGAAAGTATGCGTCCTTGAGGTCTAGAGTTGCTAGGAAGTCTCCCTGGCGAAGCAGTGGTAAGACTTGTTGGAGAGTGAGCATATGAAAATGCTCTGATAAAATGTACAGGATTGAGGGGCCTGAGGTCCAATATTGGTTTGAGAGAACCGTCTTTTTTTGGAATGAGGAAGTATAGTGAGTATACTCCTGTTCCTTGATGTTGGAGTGGGACTGGTTCTATGGCCCCCTTTTGCAGCATACTGATGACCTCTTGCTGCAGTGATGTTCTATGTTCCTGTGACATTGGACGGTGTACGGGTGGTATGTTGGGTGGTGTTGATGTGAGAGTTCTAGGCAATAGCCATGTTGGATAATTTGCCTGACCCATTTGTCTGTAGTGATGTTTAACCAGACTGGCAGGAATTGTTGTAGTCTTCCCCCGACCGGTGTTATATGGTCTGGGGGTAGTGCCAAGAAGTCACTTTTTGGTGTTAGTGGAGGATCTATTGGCATTTCCTTCACGACCTCTGCCCTTGTTATTATTTCCTCTGTATCCACCTCTGTTTGTGTTTTTATTGTATGTGGATTGCGTATTAGTTTTGTATGTGGAGGATTGCTGCGATGTGTTACCTCGCGCTCCTCCTCTATAATTAGAGCGACGAAAGGAGCCTCTGTGTTGTTGGGATTGAAGAGCTCCCATGGACTTGGCAGTCTCAGTGTCCTTTTTCATTTTGTCCAGAATAGAGTCAACTGCTGGACCAAACAAAAAATCTGGATTTATAGGCTGGTTAAGAATTGTGGCCTGTACTTCATTCTTAAATCCAGATATGCGAAGCCATGCGTGCCTCCTAAGCAGTACGCTTGTGTTGATAGATCTAGCAGCTGTATCTGCCGCGTCTAGAGCACACTTAATCAGACCCTCCAGCTTATCGCGATTTGCAAAAAAAATCGCGAAATCGGCCGATCGCGGGAAATGCCGCGATATTTGCAAAAAGCCCGCGAAATTTGGCGTTTCCGCCCGTTTCCGCATAAAAGGAGGCGCGAGGCACCCATTTTTTCTCATTGCGGCGAAGAGGATTGGGATATTGCGGGCGAGGTCAGGAGGTCGGCGGCCGAGCGAGGGAGAAGACGAAGACCAGACACACACGAAGATTCCAGACGAAGACCAGACACACACGAAGATTCCAGGGCTCGGCGGAGCAGAACACAGGTACGTCCGTCCCGCTGGTGGGGGCCCGCACATAGGGGAGAGGGAGAGTGCTGCCCGGGCGGGAGGGTAGCTGTGGAGATGTGGCCGACCGGCCCCCGGCCAGGGCTGCGTGTAAGTCATCCAGCCCGTCTTTATCATGTATTCCCCAGCGCACCGAGCCTTACAGCCACCTGTGTTTATATTGTAGCAGAATGCCACCCTTGTGTATTTATCTGCTCAGTTTTTGCAAACCTCAGACCATGCCATAACATACGTAGCTACATCCCCTTCTGTTGCACCCATTCCCTTGGAGATGTCCCTGACAGAATGCACAACCTTTTTTGTCCCCCTTGCATACTGCTTCTTTCACCATTTATTCCATAAATGTTTAAAAACTATCACGATCACCTCTGCTCCTTTACCATAGCAGCTCATCATGTGAATCCAGGCTTGGTGACTCAGTGGGCGAATGCATATACTCCAGGAATGTGTGTGTTAGTCATAGTCGGATGGGGGCCCGCACATAGGGGAGAGGGAGAGTGCTGCCCGGGCGGGAGGGTAGCTGTGGAGATGTGCCCGACCGGCCCCCGGCCAGGGCTGCGTGTAAGTCATCCAGGCTCAGTTTTCCGTCTTTATCATGTATTACAGGCAGCATGGAAATAACACTGCCGAGTCACATAAATTATGTGACTCGGCAGTGTTATTTCCATGCTGGCTGTAAGGCTCGGTGCGCTGGGGTTTGTTAAGGCCACCGAGTTATTTTCCATTGCAATTTACATAACATCTATACCTACACACAGTCATAAACGAGTGAAAAGATTTGTCCAGTTATGGATTTTACAATGTGCAAAAATGAATAGGTTGACCTCCCCATAAGCCTGGAGAAACACATTTTAATTAAATCAACCACATTATGTCATTTTAGATCTTGTTATAAATATATGTATATATTAATGCAATGTAATAGTGTATTGTTCCATTTCATATGTACCTAAATGTATAAATTGTGTAAAAATAGCTTTTTCTATTTTCTTTGTTTTAAAAATAATTTTTTTCTCTGTGAAGCTAGGTATTAGGATTTGGAAGGTTCAAAATATCAGGAAATATCATAATGTATCAGGTCACATATAGTGCAAGTGTGTGTATATATATATATATATATATATATATATATATATATTTCGTCAGACAGGCGTATGTATTGTATCATTTACATTTATATTACAGTTGTAGTCTTTGGCCTCATTTTTAGAAAAAAAGATATGGCTTTGCTGTTGTTCTAAAGTGCTAGAAAGCCAACTAGTTTCTTTACTTTGTGAATGATTTATTGTGAAACCTACACCCTCAAACTTTCAATCAAACATAAAACATTAATAACCTGCTGCCAGTTCCTTACCATTTCTTTTAAAGTTACAATATAATTTCTGAATGCTTAATTTACAATATGCAATGATGCAGCGACTGCTTCTGCTGTTTCAGGGACTCGAATTGCTGGGGCACTTGACTTGTGAGTTTTGAAATGCGATTTTTATTGATGTTTTGTAATTGAATTATACAAAGGATTGATGTATGCTGTTAATGAAATGACCCAAGAAAATGTCTGCCTATCCTTGCAAATGTAGCACACATTTCTTTGGAACACGAAAAGTATAAAACATTGTGATGTATGTCATTCCATTATAAAACAAGCATTTACAATGCAACGGTTTCGCCTTTGGAAACGTTAGAGCTATTGGCAATGTAAATGACAATGCCATTTATTTATCTGTTTTCAAAACCAACACATAAATACAAATGTTGTCATTTACAATGCCAATAGCTCAAACTTTTCCAAAGGCAAAACCGTTGCATTGTAAATGTTTGTTTAATTTAGGTGCTCACAAGTTTCAGGTGGCAAGCATCTAATGCCTTCACCAAACAATATATTTTGCCATCAACAAGGGTGCTAGAAAAAGGAACTAAAAAAATTAAAGAACGGAAATAAGGAAGTTTGTGTTAAATTACATTAGGGAGGCACAAGTAAAAAAAATCATAGAATGCAATACAGTGGGACACAGAAGAGTACACAACGATATAGATGTGATCGTGAAATGTGTACATGAAACGATAGTAATGAATAAAGAGAAGATAAATAATGACACATTGAAAAATGACAAATGCGCAGAACAAAGGTCGAAATCCATCCACCGGTGGGAAAAGCACGTCCGTTCCGGACCTAGAAACGGCAATATATAGTGGATTTCCACTGGTAATGAACTTCTACATCCTGTTTATAACCACACGTTTTTGCCATGGTGCATCATAACAACCCTCTCCAGCCTCCACATCAATTGAAAGACCTACGTGTGCGTACGGAACTATACTTCATAAAGCTAAGAGCGTATTTAATATGAACAATGTAAATTTCGAATAACAAAATAAATGGAAAAACCTAAATGAACGTAAACAATCACGTGTGTTGTGTATATTGTAAGAGACAGGCGTGAGAAGAGGCAGGGTCTGCTGTCTACATACGTCTATTAGACTGCAGCCGAACCAGCCTTTTCGCGCCCTTTCCTGTTTCGCGGGAGATTACAACTGCATTTAGACCAATTTTCCCAACGTAACAGGTCTATATGCCAACCCACCGGCGCCCGGAATGATCGTGAACTCACGTCTTACCTTCCGTCAGAAGATCCTGAAAATCCGAGTGCCTCTACTATACCAAGGACCTTTTCTGAATTCAATGTATTTGAGGACCCCGGGAGTAAATTCAGAAAGCGGGCTTTAAAACTGATTGACGGGCAAGGGGCGGTCTGAGAAGAATTTTAGCCGCTGTCTTTCTCAGTGATACTTGCTATTGGGTACACGAATGAGCCCGCCCCAAAAGAGACGGCCCAACCATCGCTAGCATACCTCGCTTGCATGCAGCACCGGAAAAGACCTTTCTGCTGCACCGGAAGACGTGGTCCAATGGCAACAGAGCCGGCACCGCTGACTGAGCGCATCCACCTAGTATTTGCGCACTACTGTCAACCTACTATCCTGTAATGTGCAGATACAGTTCTTATAGCACATGTCCGAACTCTGATCAAGGTATTGTGTGGTTAATTAAAGTAATATAAAGGACGATAAGAATACAACGTACGGTTGTCAGAGTGCCTTTATTCTGCATGTATCCAACATCAGCTCCTCGCACATTAATAACAAATCAGCTGTCAGTTTCAACTGTTAGCATTAGACCACCTCAAGACATCAAAATTAAGGGAGGGAGGAGGCACGGGAGGGCGAGGACAGGGGAATGAATGGACGGGGGTGGGATGGGAGTGCGTGTAGGGATTCGGGGGCGTGCTCTCCCCTTCCCATTGGCTGGAAGGTAAAATTCCAGCCAATGGGAAGAGGAGAGGGCGTGACTTAAAAAAAGACACGGAAACGCCCCCGAATCGCGTCAAGGCGGGCCCTGAACTCAGTGACGCTCCTCTCCTCCAATGGCTGGCCAGCATTTACGAGGCCAGCCAATGGAGAAGAGGGGCGTGTTCAGCCCCCATACTACAGACAAAAGATTTCGGCTCCGCCCACTGCTTACGCAGTGCGACGGTAGCCGAAACCTAAAAAATGGGTACCTAAAAAATGAAGGCATTTGTTCATGACAAAATAGAATAAACTCTAACAGTATACATAAACCCCAGATAGCTTGATTCCAGTGGCATGGAGAGCACGGAACTCACGTCTGAGCATACCC
Organism: Lissotriton helveticus; assembly: GCF_964261635.1. Lineage (NCBI taxonomy): Eukaryota > Metazoa > Chordata > Amphibia > Caudata > Salamandridae > Lissotriton > Lissotriton helveticus. Next base: position 742,689,270 of record NC_136068.1, read on the forward strand.
GTCCCACTCGCTCAGAGACCTGTCTCTGCCTCCAGCATGCCTAGTCTGAAACCTGTGGGGGCCCGCGGGCCCCGGGGGGCCGTACATTGTTTTGTTTATGCTTTTTGTCACAGGGTTGACCACAGATGAATGCACTATTATTTTAGCTGTGCAGATTTTATCTGCGTTCTCCACCACTTGGAAAGTCTTGTCCTGAATCTTGCCCCTTTTTCATGATGTTTTACTTGCACAGTACTGATTTTTTTGTCCTGAATCTTGACCCTTTGTCATGCATTTTTACATGCACTGTACTGAATTTTTGTCCAGAATCTTTACCCTTTTTCATGCATTTTTACAAGCACTGTACTGTATTTTTATCCTGAATCCTGACCCTTTTTCATGATTTTTTACTTGCACTGTACTGATTTTTTTGTCCTGAATCTTGACCCTTTGTCATGCATTTTTACATGCACTGTACTGAATTTTTGTCCAGAATCTTGACCCTTTTTCATGATTTTTTACTTGCACTGTACTGATTTTTGGGTCCTGAATCTTGACCCTTTGTCATGCATTTTTACATGCACTGTACTGAATTTTCGTCCAGAATCTTGACCCTTTTTCATGATTTTTTACTTGCACTGAATTTTGGTCCTGAATCTTGACCCTTTGTCATGCATTTTTACATGCGCTGTACTTCAGTTTCAAGAGCCATTGGCCCAGCTGCCGCAGCGCACTGGTAAGTTTGGGGTTGTGGGCACCAGGTGAGTTTCCTAACTCTTTACTTGGTTTCTTTGGCAGAGCATCACTGGGAAGAATCTGCTGTTGCAAGAGCCAGAATTGGGTCAGCTGCCACAGCGCACTGGTAAGTTTGGGGTTGTGGGCACCTCGGGGGAATTTCATCGTTGTTTATTTTGGGGCAATTCTTTCTCTTTCTTTGCACGTGGCTGACTGGACACGTTTTGGTCGAATTTGCACCACCCATGTAACCGTTGGCATGTTACATTTTCTATTTTCGGGCACTTAATTTGAGCTTTTCAACAATTGCTATGGCTTTTTCCCCCTGCGCTTTTCACACTGTCTGTTTGCTCAACACCGTTCGGGGACTGGCATTTACCATTGCAGTTATGGCCCAACACGTTTGTCACTTTACTTGTGCCTCAGGGTTGCATGCATTTCTTATCGTTGAGCACCGGCGCTTTCTGAACTTTCCTTTCAACAATTGCCTTTCCCCCCTTTGAGGTGTCTTTAGTAATACCAACTATCTTTGTAGGTGAGTTAACTGACTGCGCCACAACCGGGAGATCTTCTGTTTTACAAGGGAGCAACAAGCCACCACAAGAAAAGCAGAATGGAGAAGTTTATGCAGCCTGCAAAGGGTGTGAAGCACAGATCACATCTGCCCACCCAGATAACCGCAGCAGACCGGGCCAGAGACTACAGCAATGTGATGCACGCTGATGGTGGGGTGCTGTTTTGCAGTGTGTGCAATGTGGCGGTGGACCACATCCGGAAACACACTGTGGATATGCATGTGCGGTACCAAAAACATTTGAAGCGCTGTTCAGATGATCCTGACCTTCAATCTTCGCCGAAACGTGCACGCCAGAAGAACTCGCTATTCACCAAGAGTACAGCTGCCGGTGCCGCAAACCACGAAATGATAACTGAGTGGGTTAATGTCTGCACCGCGTTGAACATTCCGCTCAGCAAAACCGACCACCCTGTGTTGCGCAAGTTCCTGCACGAGCGAGTACGGAATGGTGGAGCGATACCTGGGAGTCATCAGCTGCAAGAACGGTATCTCCCAGAGAGATATACAAGTGCCAAGAACGAGCTGAAAGAGCTATTGAAAGATCAGAAGATTAGCGTTATCTTTGACGAAACACCAGATGTCGAAGGGCGGTGTGTTTTGAATGTGCTAGTTGGAGTAGTCTCTCCGCAGGGTGACCGTCAGACCAAACCTACCTGGTGGACACAGTCTTCCTATCCCATTAAAGTCCAATTGGACATTGTGGCAGAAAAATGCCAAAGCATTTTAAACCTGATGGAGCTATTCCAGAGTCAGACTCCAGTTACCATGAAGGTATACGATTATTTGGAGGACCTCCACATGAACTTAACCAACAATTCAGTCCTCACTGTGGAGTCACTAGAGCCGTTTGTACAGACCACTGCAGGGGCAAAACTAAGCCTGGCACAGAAAAAAAAAATTACAGCCCAGCTTAATGAAGCTTTTGAACATTCACTAGAAAAGGTGGCCAAATACATGGGGGAGGCCCAGCCAGGCATACAATTCTTGAAACAAGTGCGCCTCTTCAACCCTGCGCGACTCAGCATCCTGCCTAATGAGAAGAGTGCCTATTCAGCAATCCCTGGTTTCAGCGAAGTTCCCGATCAGGAGCTTCGCCTCTACTTTGACAATGTAGGGCCAGAAGCAGTGCAGGTGTCTGTTTCTGGACTTATTGACACCGACCTCTTTTGGCGTGGGCTGGCTGACCGCCTTCCAGCTCTTTCCCAACTTGCAGCTGTGTATAAGGACTGCGTCACAAGCTCAGCAGATGCTGAAAGGAGCAACAGTATATACAAAATTATTCTCTCTTCCAGACGACGGTCCCTTTCAGAGCAATCAATCCGGGCATTATTGTTTCTACATTACAACCAGCAGCACAATACTGGTCTTGATTTGGAGTGCTCGGAAGAACTTACCGTACGTGGCCAAGACTAACATGCCTTTTAAGTAAAACAAATGGGCTGAATTGTAAATAAACAAAATGTACATAGCTCCATGTTGTCAAATAACTCAAACAGTAAGATATCTGTGTTTGGTGTTGCAAAAACCACAAAATAAAATGCCGCTAAATGCCGCTAAATTTCCATTTTTGTGCCGCTAAATTTTCGTTTTTGTGCCGCTAAATTTGCCAATCCATGCCGCTATATCCTGGGGGGTCTGCTTAATGGAGGCATTGGTGATGAGCTTTCCCTCCTGTATAAGTTAATCTGCCTGCTCCTTGTAAGGCTCAGGTAAGTGTTGGAGAAGTCCCTCTAAACTATCATAGTGTGCCCTGTCATATCTGGCCAGCAAAGCCTGAGTATTGGCTATTCTCCATGAGTTTGCTGCTTGAGCTGCTACTCTTTTGCCTGATACCTCTAAAATCTTTGACTCCTTGTCAGGAGGAGGAGCCTCTCCAGTAGTTTGTGAATTAGCACGCTTTCGTGCGTTGCATACCACCAATGAGTCTAAAGGCAGTTGTCCCCTGATGTAAGTAGGGTCTACTGGTGCAGCCCTATACTTCTTCTCTATTCTAGGGCTGATGACACGTGCCCTAGCAGTGTCTTTGAATATGTCATTTGCGTGCTTTAAGACGCCCTTTAAACCCTTCCATGCTTGTGATGGAACCGTTCCGTCATCAGTCACGGCTGAGCTGTGCTGATGACGGAACGGTTCCGTCACGACCGCGCCCTGTTCTGGAATGTCCAGCACAGGGGCGGAATCGGCGCCGCATGGAAGCGGTTAACATGGGGAGTGTTTGGACACTTCTTTCTGGTGTTGCCAGTGTATCAAATAGAAAATCTTCTTCTATAGCATCTGAATGCATGTCTACATGATGGAAGCTTGCTGCTCTATCAATTAAAGAGTTAAAAGCCACTGTGTCTTCTGTGGGTGATGGCTTAGCTGGGTATACAGTAGGGTCTGTAATGGGTAGAGCCCCCTCAGTGTCTGGCTTCCCCGCCCCCCCCCCCCCAATGGCTGTGAATTGGGGTCTACATATGGGTTTTGTGGATATCCGAAACCCACATCTGCATCCTGAACTTCATCTGGGTTGTAGTCAAGAGCGTGCAGGTGAGTATGGGGCATATGGAGTAGTAGGCATAGCTGGAGAGATAGGTTGGAAAAGAATAGGAGAGGTTGCACAGTCTTCTTTTTGAGTGGAAAAGTCTTCAGCAGTCACTTTCCCAGTATTTGGGTCAATATATAGCTTGGACAGATCTTCTGTGGAGGGGTCTGGATGGATGATCACCTCTTCCACAGTCTTTTGCCTTGGCGCCGTAGTTTTAGGTTTGACCTTCTTCGGTTCGATGCCTTTAATCGCTTCGACCGCTTTCGGTGCCTGGATCGGTTTTTGAGGTTTTCCGACAGGTTTTGTCGGTCCGATGTCTTTTACAGGTTTCACCACTGTTTTTGGATCGAGCGGTTTCGTCGGTTCGGTAACTTGTTTAGGTTGTAGGGGTGTTTTCGGAGCCTGCGGCTTTGGATCGATGGGCTTCGGCTCTACTGTTTTGGTTTGGTCGACCTTAGGTTTCGCTTTCGGTTCGACGACCGCCTTGGGCGTAGCCCTTTTGCCTTCGTCGACAGGCTTCCTTCCTTTTTCGACAGTCTAACTCGATTTTGTCGATTCGACGGCCTTTGGCTTCGAAGGTTTATATGGAACGGTGGCCTTCGGGTCTGCGCCCTTTGGCATAATCACCTTCGGTTCGACGACGTTCGGTCCGAAGACTGTCGTGTCGATGAGTTTCGGTTTCGATGGTACCGGCCTCGGATTACGTGTCTCAGAAGGCTCTTTTTGTATGTTCTTAGCCGGGCGGTATGGCGGGGCTATAGAACCAGTTTTTAGATCTTGGCTAAGGCCTGTTGGCGATGCCTCGACGTGAGTCTCTGATATAGGCGTAGTGTCTGTATGGGGCGGTGTACTCACGGTTCGCCCCTCGTCATCGGAGTCGTCTTCGACAGCTACGATGTCTTGATCGTATTCTTCGATCTCGACGATTTGTTCTTCCTCGTCGATATAATATTCAGAGTCGTGCTCGGAGTATTGATCTTCCTCTTGATCCGAGTCTTCGGCGTCAACTAGTTCTTCCTCATCGTCGAAGATATTCTCGGGCTCCGGTGCCGACCTCTGCATTTCTTGCCTTGCCGCCCGCCGATTCTGGATTGTCTTTTTGGACCAGAACTGGGCACAAGCTAGGCAATTATCTTCATTATGATCTGGAGATAAACATTTGTTGCACACGGGATGCTTATCTGTGTGCGAGAACTTTGAGTTGCACTGCGGGCAGTATTTGAATGGACTTCGTTCCATCGACCGTCGGTCCACGTGGCGTCGAGAAGGCCTAACGGCCCGATTCGACGACCGGAGTGCAAGCAAATGGTGAAGAAATCTTATCGGTACCGAACGAAAACAATACCAACGAATCCGAAGGCCTTTTGGCCTTTTTGAAAAGTTTCTTTCGATTCCGAACTTGGAGTGCTGGAAAGTACATCCGAACCCAATGGCCCATGCGCACTGTAGTCCGAGGGAGGAGCCACCTATCTCGTGATACTTCGAAGACTCTTCCAGGACAACAATGTGCAATCATCCGGACCCAACAGCCCACATGCCTCGAACATAAAGCTATGGAGCGTAAGCGAAAACTATCCCAAATAGCCAAAATAACAAATAGATGGTTTACAAAAAGGGAATCTGTGTCAAGGGTAGGAAATGTATACAATTAACAGACGAGCTGCAGGAAGTGTTCCTATAATATGCTGCAATATTTAAAAAAAATCATGCATAAATTTAGGGGAGATATCTGTGAACCACCACAAGATCAGGCGGATGAGAGCACGGCTGAAGAACACTAGGGAGGGAGATTTGAATATCATGTGGGATACTGTTCATGGAATTGGAGTATTTACTTTTACTGTACTATTGTATTGGGGATGTGTTTTGCTGACTCTGTGTGTTTGTATACCATCTGAATGCTTATGCCATGTTAATGATGAATATAATAAAAAGAACTTAAAAAAAAACCATGCATGACTGTTAAAGGGAACTTGCCTTAAGTTCAGTTAATTTATCTATATACACTTGCTTTGGCTGGTCTTCCCCATCTTCATACAGCCAATTCTCAGTGTCTTCAAGTCTTAGGGTAAAACTGTTGCGGTCCTATAATTATAAACATGCAACAAAGCATAGTTAAGGGATTGAATTATTGAAAATCTTGAAATCACCATCCACCACACATTACACCTAAAACGTTTGTATTTGTTTTTATTTTTGTGGAAATCCTAGAAATGCATACATTTTAACTTAAAGATCAGCCTCAAAGTATTAAGAAGTAACTAATGAAGAATTTAGGCTAGTCTCTTTAAATGAGAATATATGGGTGATAGCATTTTATGAGGGGCTGAGGTCTGCTGCCGTCAAAATACCAAGCTATCATAAGTTATCATAATGACAATTGCAAATATTTTTAAAAGTTACTTACATCTTCACTGACAAACATTTCATATACACCGCACACTTTGTCCCTCATCTCATACACATACTCTTCCACTGCATTTTTGGCATCATTTCTCTCCTTCTCTAGCTTGTCCTGCATAATCATTTTACCCTGCAAAAAAACAAAACATTTTACAAACTTTGTATAATGCATATTGCAGTCCAATCAAAGAATAAAAAGAACATAAAATAGGAATTCTTTATTATACATTACTTACCTACATTGGAGAGCATCATTTTTTTCATATAGAAACTTCCTTCCTGAGAGCATCATCATTAAAGTCATAAGCAATGAATGTTTTTTTTTCCAACTCTGAGAAATACTTCTTTTTAGAAAAAACTTTAATAGCCTGTGCACAGGATGTGTGACAATTTTTGCATATTTTCTTCAACAAAGAGGCCAATTACATCCCAAAAAAAACACATAAAATTTTGCGACTAAAGATTAAGAAACATCTCCTGTAGAAAGGTGGATATCGGACTATATGGTTACCCCCACTTTTTGCCTGGTGTTTTGCTGGTTTTCGACTTAGTTGGACTGGGAGCCTGCTATTCAGGGCCCCAGTCTGTCTGCTTTGTCTATAAAATGGACTCCATGTACTTTAGGTACATACCAGATTGGTTACTGGGTCACACTAGTGAGCCCCTGTATATGGTACTCTAGGTACCCAGGGCATAGCTGCACCCTAGGCAGACTCGTGTCTGTGACAGCAGCATCCATTTTGTGATGCTGTCTCTTTTTAACTTTAACCGGTTTTACCAGTAACTACATGTCTTCTCCCTCTAGAAGGGTGGAATGCGAACCCCGCCGCCAGGACTGGCGGGGGTGGGGGGGTAGTATTCCAAAGTGTTTGACACCTTACACGACATGTTTTGATAAAGCCAAACCAAAGTTAGCATTAACCGCGAGGATTATAATGCACTTAAGAGTATATGGTATGGCTTTATCATAGAACCGCTATAAGGAGATGGTTAGGAAAGCTGCAGAGGGGCTCAGCTCATGCTAGGGCTCCCTCTCACACAAAACCAAGCACTCTGCCTCCAGGATTGTCAAGGCCTGCCATAGGAGTGACTTATAGGTTACTATGTGTCTATATATAAGGTTGATATAGATATACTATAATCAAAGTAAGGGGTGATTCCACCACCTTACCCAGGCTGTAAGTACAGACCTGTGGTGTCAGTTTGGAAGGCTAACCAGGAGTGGCACAATACATGCTGCAGCCCCTGGTAGGCCTAGGGTGCAACTTTTATTGCCGGTACTCTGAAGAGAGATAGATGTTGCCTATTTTGTAAATAGGCTGCAATTGCTGCAAGATGCAGGCGTATGGAAGAATAAGCCAAATTGGACTTTTGCAGATGTAAAAGGTAACAAATTATATTTTGGAAGGAAGCGTCCAGTGGATCAATGTGATTATTTTTGCAATATATTGCAAATCTTTTCCATTTAGCGGCATAACACGCTCTGGTAGTGGGTTTTCTAGCTTCCTTAATGATGTTCATACAGTCTGGTGGTAGATTTAAGTAACCAAACTCTAAGACTTCAGGAGCCAGATCGCCAAATTCAGTTGGCTTGGTCCTGGGTGTCTTATTTCTCCATGGTTCTGTGTTAACAGGGAGGGTGTGAGCTGTAACTTTTGATGTGGAACCAGCGAGAGATCTAGTAGTGTGGTGAACCACGGCTGGCGTGCCCATGTGGGAGCCACCAGGATCAGTTTGATAGACTGTTTGAGCTTGCGCACTACTAGTGGAATGAGTGGCAGAGGCGGAAAAGTGTACGCAAATCTGCCTGACCAATTCATCCATATCGCATTGCCTTCGGACCGTGTGTGTGGAAACCTGGCGGCGAAGGTTGGGCATTTTGCATTTTCGTGGGTGGCGAACAGATCTATTTGTGGATGCCCCCATATTTGGAAGAATGGCTGAAGAACTTGTGGATGTATCTCCCATTCGTGAATCTGTTGTGACTGCCGACTCAACAGATCTGCTATCTGATTGTGAACTAACGGAAGGTGTTCTGCTGCCAGATGTATGTTTCGAGGAATGGCCCATCTCCAAATGTTCTGTGCGAGCTGGGACAGTTGCAGAGTGTGTGCCCCCCCCTGTTTTTGTATATAGTACATGGCTGTCATATTGTCCGTCCGGATTAAGACCGCTTTGTTTTGTACTTGTAATTGAAACGTTTTGAGTGCTAAGAAAATTGCTAGCAGCTCGAGATGGTTGATATGGAACGGTCTTTGTTGGTTGTTCCATTGGCCTTGTGTGGTATAATGTAAGCGATGGGCTCCCCATCCTGTGAGGGATGAGTCTGTTGTGAGCACTATTTGTGGAACAGGGTCGAGGAACGGCAGTCCTTTTGTCAAGTTTTTGGTGTTCCACCATTGCAGAGCGATACGTACGGCCGTCTACCAACACCAGGTCTGTGAGGTGACCTTGAGCCTGATTCCACTGTTGTGCTAGACATTCTTGTAATGGGCGCATTTGCAGTCTTGCATGTGAAACTATGAAGATGCAAGATGCCATCATGCCTATTAGTCTCATGAACACTTTGGCTTGGAGAGACTGCAGGTGTTGAAAAGTGGAGACTAAGGCTTGAATGCTGTGTATCCTGGCTGGACTGGGATACGCTCGAGCTGTAGATGTGTCTATGGTAGCTCCTAGATACTGATGAACATGCGAAGGCTGCAGATGCGACTTGGTGTAGTTGATTGTGAACCCCAAGTTGTGCAACGTTTGAATTGTTTGATTTGTGTGTTGGACACACTGCCTGAATGATTTGGCTTTTATGAGCCAATCGTCGAGATAAGGGAAGACTTGTATCTGTTGTCTTCTGAGATGTGCCGCTACTACTGCTAAGCACTTTGTGAACACCCATGGTGCTGTTGTGACCCCAAATGGAAGTACTTTGAACTGGTAGTGCTGACCTTGTATTACAAACCTTAGATACTTCCTGTGAGCAGGATGTATAGGAATGTGAAAATAGGCGTCTTTTAGTTCTAGTGTTGACAGAAAGTCGCCTTGTTGCAGCAGTGGGAGTACTTGTTGCAGAAAGATCATGTGAAAATGATCTGATTGTATGTAATGGTTGAGGGGCCTGGGGTCGAGAATTGGTCTCAGTGTCCTGTCCTTTTTGGGGATTAGAAAGTACAGGGAGTAAACTCCTGCTCCTTGTTCATCTAAGGAACCAATTGAATAGCATCCTTTTGTAGAAGCGCTAGAACTTCCTGTTGAAGCAGTCAGATGGTCTGTAGACATTGGATGCTGCCTGGGTGGTATGTTCGGGGGGGGGGGTTTGCTGTGAGTTCTAGGCAGTAGGCATGTTGGATAATCTGTCTCACCCACCTGTCTGTTGTGATGGAGTTCCAGACAGGTAGGGACTGTGATAATCTGCCCCCTACAGGAGTGGAATGCCGTATGGGGGAGCAGAGGGAAAGAACTAGTTACTTACCTGTACACTATGGTTCTCCAGTATTATCTTTCATAGATTCACATGCTTGTATCTTCCCCGTCGTCATGGTGGGAGTCTCCCGGTAAATGATAACCATAGCAGTAGTAGAAAAAACTGCCTGGAAGCCATAGAGCAGTGAACCCACTAGGCAACCTCTCCTCCTCATTATGTGGCCCAAACTACAGCCAATCACCTGCCTGCACCAGCCTACACCATTCCCAGCAGAGCCACCATACCTCAGATTTCCAACAGCCCAAGAGTGAGCTATGCAGGAAACCAGAGATAAAAAGGTAGTCTACCTAAAAGAAACAGGGAGGCGGGCGGGCGCATGTGAATCTATGAAAGATAATACTGGAGAACCATAGTGTACAGGTAAGTAACTAGTTATTTCTCCAGTATTCAATCTTTCATAGATTCACATGCTTGTATCAGAGTAGATGGCAGTCCTTGTAGTTAGAGCGTTTCTAGGCTAGACCCCTTTCTTTTCTCGGGGCTGTGTGCCATAAGAACAAGTTACTTACCTTCGGTAACGCTTTGTCTGGTAGATACAATATCTGCCTGTGGATTCCTCACCTTGTGAATATCCCCTTGCGTCAGCAACATTCGCAAATTCTTTTTGTAGCTTCGCGCCGACTTGGACGTCAGAGACACTGCATCGCACGCGACTCCGCTGATGTCACCGACGCCTACAATAGGCCACGCCGGCGTAATGACATCAGTTCCGCCCTTTTTTCCGTGCCTTGGAGGCACACGGACCGACCAATGACAGTAGACATATACACAGTATACGCAGTACAAATATCAAGGTAACACACACAGTGTGAAGCAAATGCAATAAAACATTTGAAATAAACAACTCCTTGACAATAAAATAAATACATTACAGAAACTCTGGTATAGAAGAGCGGACAACGGGGAGGCGAGTGGGTTAGTGAGGAATCCACAGGCAGATATTGTATCTACCAGAAAAAGCGGTACCGAAGGTAAGTAACTTGTTCTTCTGATAGATACATCTGCCGTGTGGATTCCTCACCTTGTGAATAGAATCCCACAGCAGTCCCCACTCCCAGAGGAGGGTGTCCACTCTTCTAAACCAGGAAATCCTGGAGAACAGAGCGTGAAAAATGACCGTCCCTCCTCACTTCGGAATCCAAGTAGTAATGCTTCGCTAAAGTGTGGAGGGAAGACCAAGTTGCCGCTCTACAAATATCCTCTACAGGAACACCTCTAGCCAATGCTGAGGTTGAAGACTTAGCTCTTGCAGAATGAGCCCTTATACCCTCTGGTGGTTCCTTACCGGCCAAAGAGTAGCAGATCTTTATACAGAGGACGATCCATCTCGACAAAGTTCTTTTATGGACCGCTCTTCCTTTCTTGCAGCCAGCAAACCCAATGAAGAGCTGGTCATCCAAACGAAAGTCTTTAGATCTGTCCAAGTAAAAGGACACCGCCCTTTTGGGGTCCAGACAGTGCAACCTCTCCTCATCGTTAGAAGGGTGTGGGGGAGGATAAAAGGTAGGGAGGGTAATGGATTGACCAAGGTGGAAAGGAGTCACCACCTTAGGCAGAAAAGCAGCCCTGGTCCTTAGAACCATTCGATCAGCATGAATGGTCAAGAAAGGGGGCTTGTAACTAGGAGCTTGAAGCTCACTTACCCTCCTTGCCGAGGTCATTGCAACGAGGAAGACTGTTTTAAGAGTCAGAAACCTCATAGGACATTTGTGAAGAGGCTCAAAGGGAGCACCCATTAAAATGGTCAATACAAGATTTAAGCCCCACTGAGGCACAATAAAAGGAGTAGGAGGGAACTTATTTGTGAGACCCTTCAAAAACCTTAAAACCACAGGAGATTTAAAAAGAGATGGCTGGTCAGGCAAACAAAGAAATGCCGACAGCGCTGAAAGATAGCCCTTCACTGTGGCAACAGCAAGCCCCTGTTGCGCCAGAGAAAGGGCAAACTGGAGAACTTCAGACAAATGGGCTCTCAAAGGGTCAATAGATTTCTCCCCACACCACGTGACAAATTTTGACCATCTATAAGAATAGATAGACTTAGTGGAGTCACGCCTGGCTGACAAGATGACATCCACCACGTCAGGTGGGAGAGAAAAGGAATTCAGGTTGCCTCATTCAATCTCCAGGCATGAAGGTGTAATGTCTGGAGGTGGGGGTGTAGAACCTGCCCCTCCATCTGAGAGAGGAGGTCTGCCCTGAGAGGGAGACGGAGCGGCGGGTGAGAGGAGAGGAGGAGAAGATCTGTATACCACACCCTTCTTGGCCAGTCCGGGGCGACCAATATGACTTGGGCCCGCTCTTGGCGAATCTTCCTCAGAACCCGAGGAATCCAAGGTATGGGAGGAAACGCGTAAAAGAGTTGATTTCTTCAACTCAACTGAAACGCGTCCCCCAAGGCTCCTTGCACCGGATACTGGAGAATGACAGGCAGTGAGCATTCTCGCGAGTGGCGAACAGGTCCAACCGAGGAGTCCCCCACATCTGAAAGATGTCATGAACCACCTCCGGGTGAAGCCTCCACTCGTGGTCGGCAGAGAAATGCCGACTGAGACTGTCTGCACGAACGTTCAGAACTCCGGCCAGATGATTTGCCATCAGACAAATCTGATGGTCCTGAACCCAGGACCAGAGACGCAGAGCCTCTCTGCAGAGACACTGTAACCCCACTCCTCCCTGTTTGTTGATGTACCACATCGCGTCGTGTTGTCCGTCAGGACCTGGACCGAACGACCGCAAAGGTAAGGGAGGAAGGCCTTGAGCGCCAAACGTATCGCCCGCAATTCTAGAAGGTTGATGTGAAGCAACCTTTCCTCTGGAGACCAAAGACCCTTGACCTCCAGATTCCCCAGATGAGCACCCCACCCTAGAGTGGATGCATCCGTTATCACTGTGGCCACCGGAGGAGGCAGCTGAAAAGGCTTCCCCTGAGACAGGTTGCCTTCCACGCCCCACCAAGACAGATCCGCCGCAGCTTCTCTGGAGATCCTCACTGACTCCCTGAGATCTCCGTTGTGCTGATACCACTGCCTGCGGAGGCACCACTGGAGCGCCCTCATGTGCCAGCGCGCATGGTTGACCAACAGAATGCATGAATCCATCAGACCGAGCAGGCGAAGGACCTTCAGGACTGGAACGACCACTCCATTGTAAAATAAAGGAATCATTTCCTGTATGTCGTGAATCCTTTGAGGAGGAGAGAATGCACGACATACAGTTGTGTCCAGTACATCACCTATGAACAGGTTGCGCTGGGAGGGCACCAGGTGACACTTGGGTACATTTATCGAAAAACCCAACCTGTACAACAACTGGGTTGTCTCTCGCAGATGATGGAGCTCTCTCTGACGACTCTGCTTTGATCAGCCAGTCGTCCAAATAAGGGAATACAGGAATCCCTGACCTTCTGAGATGCGCCGCCACCACTGCCATCACCTTGGTGAAGACTCGAGGCGCAGTAGTAAGCCCAAACGGAAGGACCGCAAACTGATAGTGCTTCGATCCCACCGTAAAACGGAGATACTTCCTGTGCGACTCCAGGATGGGGATGTGAAAATAAGCATCCTGCAAGTCGAGCGACACCATCCAGTCTTCTTCTAGCAGCGCTTGAAGAACCTGAGCAAGGGTGAGCATCTTAAATTTCTCTTGTTTCAGATAGAGATTCAAGATCCTGAGATCCAGGATTGGACGAAGCCTGCCATCCTTCTTGGGAATCAGAAAATACCGGGAGTAGCATCCCTGACCCCTTTCCCGCTCTGGAACCACCTCTATCGCACCCTTTCTTAACAGAGTTTGAACTTCCTCCTGTAGGAGTAACAGATGTTCCTCTGAGCAATATCCCTGGCAAGGAGGGTAATTGGGAGGGAATTCCCGAAAGGGAAGGGCATACCCATTTTCTATGAGATTGAGAACCCAAAGATCTGATGTAACCGATTCCCAATCCCGTAGAAAGTGGGTAAGCCGCCCCCTCACCGAACCCACATGATCCTGAATGGCGGATCTAGGGCTGCTTTTCTGTGGCTGGGGGGTTGGAGGAGGTGGAGGAGGAAGAGGCTTGACGCCCTCGAGGACGTGCCCTTTGTTTTCCCCTGTATGACCTATACAAGGTATTTTGCTGCTGCTGCTGTTGTTGCTGCTGTTGACCTTGTGTATAGGTACGAAAAGAAGAGCGTCCAAAACCTCTGAACTTTCTGGTCGTTAAACCTCTTACTTGAAGACCAAGAGATCTAGCAGTTGCCCTGCGATCCTTAAATCTCTCTAAGGCTGTATCTGCCTTTTTGCCAAAGAGTCCAACTCCATCAAAAGGTAAATCTAAAAGAGCAGACTGCACATCTGTAGAAAAATCCGAGGACTTCAGCCAAGCTGATCTTCTAGTGGCAACCGCAGTGCCCATGATCCATGCCACAGAATCTGCAGTATCTAGACCGCTCTGGATAACCTGACGAGCTGCTGCTTGAGTATCAGATAATACCTCCTCAAAGTCACCCCTGCAGTCCTCTGGAACCTTAGGAATCAACAAACGCATTGAGTCCATAAGTGCATGCACATACCTTCCCATAAGACCAGTGGCATTCGTTGACTTTAATGCCATACCTGCGGAGGAGAAAGTTTTCTTGGCCACTTGATCTTGTTTCTTGGCCTCCTTGTCACCAGGCACTTGGGGAAAAGCACCAACTGACTTTTTAGAGCACGCAGCCTGAAATCACTAGACTTTCAGGAGAAGGGTGAGATGATAAAAAGGCAGGGTCCTCGGGAGCCACCCTATATCTCCTCGCCACACTTTTTGAGACAGCAGGAGCAGAAAGAGGCTTTTTCCATACCTCCATAATAGCTTCAGTTAATGCCTCATTAAATGGGAGTAATGGTTCTACAGCTGAGCTCGGAGAATGAAGTACCTCTGTAAGTAGATTTGACTTAAACTCAACAGTAGGTAATGTCAAGCCTAAAAGTCCTGCTGCCTTTTTCATTACCACGTGATATGGCTGGACATCCTTAGAGGGCGTATCCGGACCTGATGGTAACACCCACTCTGGGGAAAAATCAAGGCCACTAGCATCAGCTAGCTCTTCGAAATAATGCTCATCCAGTTCACCTTCCTCCAAGTCTGAATGAGACTCATAATACCTCCGTTCTTCCAGGAGACGTTGAGCTTCTCTCCTAGATCTCTTTAACACGGATCGCAGCCGGATCCACTGTCGACTGCGACGGCGCCGGAGCCGACGTCGGTACCGAATCCGAAGGCTTAGAAGGATGCTCCAAAGATTTGCTTGGAGCGGGCGACGCCGGTGCTGGAGTCATCGACTTCAGTCGAGCCAACGTCTACATCGGCGTCGACCTCGGTGGAGCCGGGTACTGCCACAGCGGAGTCGGGGCTGGCATATACGGCATGAAAGGTGTCGGGGCATAAGAGTGAGGCACACCCAAATTAAATGCCATTGGACCCATGGGACCCGAAGGTGCACCAGAGGGGTACCATGACCTCGAGAATACTCCATACATAGCATTCAGGAACGCTGGTGGATCCTGACCTGGTGCAGGAAAAGGTGGATGATCACCCTCAGGCCGATTGAGGCAGATTCGAATCTGGTTCTTCAACAGGAGCCGATTATTCTTCCTCATTAGGAACCTCCTCGACCTCTTCTTGAGCCGGAGACGGCATCGGAGTCGGATTGGAAACCGGAGTCGGAGACTGAACCTGCGACTCCGAAGGTGAGGCTTCATCTTCCCGATCCGAAACCTCTTGTGGTTGAATTACCTTCGATTTAACTTTGAGTGATCTCGATCTCGAGCCCGACTTCTCACCCGAATGACGTCGAGATTCAGGTCTCCTTTTCTTATGCTTCTTATGCGACCTCGAAGCATGATCCGACGAAGACTTCGAAGCCGACGCCTCTCGAGATCTTGATCTTGACCTAGACTTCCTCGAGCGGGATTTTGAAGACTTCTTTCCTTTATCGGCTTTCAGTTTCGCTACAAAAAGCTTGGTCTCCCTTTCTCGCAGGGCCTTTGGGTTCATTTTTTGACACGACGAACATCCATCTACGTCGTGGTCGGAGCTCAAACACCAAATACAGTCCTGGTGTGGGTCCGTAACGGACATCATTTTCCCGCACTCCCTGCAGGGTTTAAATCCAGTCTTCTTTGTCGACATTATAAGGAAACAAAGAGGCAAGAGAACAAAGAAACGAAGATAAACAGTAACAGAGTTACCAAAAGCTACTCAGTATCCCGAAACCGTTAGCGTCGATGACGCGGAAAAAAGGGAACTGATGTCATTACACCGGCGTGGGCCTATTGTAGGCGTCGGTGACGTCAGCGGAGTCGCGTGCAAGTCCAAGTCCACGTCGGCGCGAAGCTACAAAAAGAATTTCCGAAGTTTGCTGACGCAAGGGGCTATTCACAAGGTGAGGAATCCACACGGCAGATGTATCTATCAGAAATTCCTTTCAGAAAAAAGAACTCATTACGAATCAAAAGGTAGTAACAACCAAACATAGCTATTCCAGATATTAGCATAAAGGGAAAAAAAACACATTATATATAAAAAACAGTAGTATAAAATTCATAAACATGTACCTTATTTAAAGAGATGTCGCAGAACTGCCTGTCCCACTGCCGCATCTGCTTTCCATTCCGTGTCCAGACAGTAATGTTTGGTGAATGTATGAACATTTGACCAGGTTGCTGCTCTGCATATGTCTGGAAGGGGTACTCATGCTAGCAATGCAGAAGACGTCGCCATCTTCCGTGTATCATGGGCACGGACTTTCATGTCGAGAGGCCTTCCTGCTTTCTCTTGACAAAAGACAATGGTGGATGCAATCCATCTGGAGTTGGAGGAACGTGAAAGGGCCAGACCTTTTCTGGGCCCCGAGTAAGCGCCAAACAGTTGGTTTGATTTGCGAAAGCTTTTAGTCTTCTCAATGTAGAACTTTAGGCATCAGCCAATGTCTAAAGTATGTACAGCTTTTTCAGCCGCTGTAAAAGGATTTTTAAAATATGCAGGCAGGATCACCGGTTCATTTAGATGAAAAGACGAAGGTATTTTAGGCATAAATTTCGGATTAGTCCTTAGCATCACCTTATCTGGCCTGAATTGTATGAAGGGATCCTGTATAGAAAAAGCTTGGATCTCGCCGACTCTCCTGGCTGATGTGAGTGCCAGCAGTAATGCTACTTTCCATGACAGGAATTGCAGCTCAGATTTGTGGATCGGCTCGAACGGAGCTTTCATAAGTTGTGACAAGACTGTTAAGCTGCCATGGGGGTGGAGGACGCTTAATTGGAGGAAACTTTCTGAATAGTCCTTTTAAGAACTCCTTGATTAATCTGTTAGACCACAGAGATGGGAATCCTGGAGATCTTCTGTATCTAGATATTGCTGCTAAATGGACTTTTATAGTAGAGTGCGCAAGCCCTGATCTGGCTAAATGCAGCAAATAAGGAAGAATTTGCTCAGGAGAAGACGTCAAAGGATGCACTGTATGAGCAAGGCACCAATTACAGAATCGTTTCCATTTTGCAGTATATGTCTTGTTGGTAGACAGCGCTGCGGAACTTTGCAATATTTCACGACATTCTGGAGTGATATCTAATGACTGAAATTCGTGCTCAAAAGGTTCCAAGCCGACAATTTTAGAGAGGTCAATTGCGGATGAAGTACTTGGCCTCTGCTCATGGAAATCAAATCCCTGGTTATTGGGAGCTGTATTCTTGGCTCCACCGACAATTGTAGAAGCTCTGTATACCAAAACTGCCTCGGCCAGGCTGGGGCTATTAGTATTATTTGGCAAGGTTCTGATCTCATTTTCCTCAGTAATCTGGAAATTAGGGGTAAGGGAGGGAAGGCATAAGCAAACATCCCTGTCCATCGGAGGTGAAGAGCATTCCCTCTCGAACCCTGTTGAGGGAACCTGCTGGCATAATGTCTGCACTTTGTGTTGCTCTGAGTTGCAAACAGGTCCAGACTTGGCTTGCCCCACACATTGAAAATCCGATTCAGCTGGACTTGACATAGTTCCCACTCGTGGCAAATGTCGGATGACCTGCTTAACAGATCCGCTTTTGTGTTGTCTACCCCTGGAACATGTTCCACTTGCAGCGTTATGTTCTGACACAATAGCCATTTCCAGATCCTTTGTGCCTGAATCGACAGGGGTCTTTATCACGTGCCACCCTGCTTGCGCAGGTAAACCGGTGTGCTGTCTGTTCGCACTAAGACCGATGAACCTTGGATCCTGGGAAGGAAGGCCTGAAGGCCCAGGAAGACGGCTTTCAATTCCAAGAGATTTATGTGAAGTTTTGTCTCTTGAGGAGACCAAAGGCCTTGAATCTCCAGGTCTTGCAGATGTGCTCCCCAACCTCGTAATGAAGCATCTGATGTCATGACGTAGCTTGGTGATTGAGGTTCGAATAACAGGACCTTCGTTAGGTTGCTCCTGATACCCCACCATGACATTGCATGTTTGATCTGACAGGTTATGACTAGCTTGTCGTCGAAGGAACGCAGGGCTTGGACCCATTGTTTGTCCAAGGCTTCTTGCAGCGGTCTCATCTGTAAACGGCAGTTGGGAATCAATGGGATACAAGAGGACATCATTCCCAGTAATGACTTGAATATTCTGATGGAAGTGAACTTTTTTGTTGCCAGAGATGCAGTCAGATTCAAGATTTTTGTTACTCGTTCTTCTGATGGGTAAGCTTTCATTTCCTGTGTTTTCAAGATTGCTCCTAGAAATTGTAGAGTACAAGTCGGAAGAAAAAATGATTTTTCTTTGTTTATCCGAAGGCCTAATTTTTGGAAGAGATCCGTGCACATCCGTAGAGATCTCTGTGTTGCTTGGAACGATGGTCCTTTTATTAACTAGTCGTCCAGGTATGGGAAAACCTGGAGACCTTGCTGCCTTAAGTGCGCCGCTATTGGAGCCATGCATTTTGTGAATACTCTGGGGGCAGACTTCAGGCCGAAAGGCAAAACTCTGAACTGGTAATGGCGCCCCGCCACCATGAATCGCAGATACTTCTTGCGTTTCTTGTGTATGGGAATGTGGAAGTATGCATCCAACAGGTCTAGAGAGACCATGTAGTCTCCCTTGCGGAGCAGTAGAAGAATTTCCTGTAAGGACAGCATACGGAAAGAAATGTTCTTTATGTACGTGTTCAGATCTCTGAGGTCCAGTACCTGCCTCCATTTTGAGGATTGCCTTTTCCTTATAAGGAAGAAGTGTGAATAAAAACCTGTTCCCCGCTGGTCTGATGGGACTTCCTCTATCGCTCCTTTCAGTATGAGTGATAAGATCTCTGCTTTGAGAGCTGCTATATGTTGATGAACTCTGCAGAGAGGTGGACGATTTGAAGGCCTTTGTGAGAATTACAGGGTGTGACCCTGTGTAATGATGTCTAATACCCATCTGTCCGATGTTATAGACTGCCAATGCAGGAGAAACTGAGAGAGGTAGTGGAACTGGTCGATCTGAAGCGGTATTGGAGGCGCCTGAGGAACATCACTGTCTGCGACCAGAGTCTTGCTTTCCTCTGGCGGCGGACTTTCTTCTTCCTTGTTGTTGGAAGGAAGTGTTCGAGGACCGATATTGCTGGTTGGAGGAGTACTGACGGTATCCCTGTTGGTTGTAAGGTTGGTACCGATTAGATTGGTAAGAGGAACGTTGCTGTTGAAAGTGTCCTCTGGATCCTCGTCCACGAAAGGACTGATAACTGCCTTGCTGTAATGATCCAAAGGATCTAGCAGTATCAGAATCTGCTTTTATCCCCTGCAACGCCTCGATCTGTTTACCAAAGAGGCTTTCGCCGTCAAATGGCATGTCCAAGATTTTAGACTGGTCCTCCGGTCGAAAGGATGTAGCTTTGAGCCATCCTTGCCTCCGTAGGGTTACCGCTCCAGCCATCTGGCGGAAAGCTATAGACGCTATATCCATTGCCACGTCTATGGACTCAGACGCTGCTCTGGCTCCATCCTGTAGGATGGTAGTCGCCTCCTCTTTCTTGTCCTCTGGAAGGTGCGACAGGAATGGTGCGATGTCAGACCACATCTGTCTATTGAACCGGCTCAGAAGGGCCATTGCATTGGTTGCTTTGATGGAAGCTGCTGCCATGACTGCAAAGCGTTTACCTATGCCATCCATCTTCTTGCCCTCCTTATCGGGGGGCGCCACGCATGTTGCCATTGGGTTCTTGGGCGCTTCTGCGCTGCTCGAGTCAAAACAGAGTCCAGTCGAGGATGACCAATAAGACATGCTGGAGCAGTCGCTATAGCGCGATACTTTTTGTCCAGCTTGGGTATGGATGCTGGGACTGAGGCTGGATTCTTCATCAGTTTGAGTCCTTCATCCCAGATATGGTCAATAATTGGAATGGCTCTTACCGACTTCCTGGAGGACTCCTTGAAGTCGTAAAGGAAACATTCGCTTTCCTTGATTGGCATAGTAAGCTTGAATCTTTTAGCCGCTTTTTCCATCAAATCGTGAAAACTGGCTATGTCCTCTGGTGGAGAGCTTGATTGAGGCAAAGGTGACACCGGGGACGTTGGATCAATATTTTGGTCCCATTCATCTCCAACCCCCTCATCCTGAGGAATTTCCCCTTCCTCCTCTTGATCGTCCTGATCGGAATCATTTAAGTCATCACAAATTGTAATATCATTTTGGACCTCCGTCCGAGGAGGAGGAGGCGGCTGAGTCAGGGCTGTCTCTTTTGCAGGTTGAGAGACTTTCTCAGTGGCCGCGGAAGCATTATCTTCCGGAAAGCGACGGTAATAGCTGTCAATCATGCTTCTTAGGTCTGATATTAAAGAGATAGGCACCGACATGGCCTCTTCCCGCACAGGCGTATCCACTTCCTCTTCATCCTCATAGTGATAGGCCTGGTGAAATGACTCGTATCTCATCTGGCCTTTGACCGGCCGATCTGTAAAAGTGAAGTGCTCCTTGGCCTCTTGGTGGTCTTCTTCATCGGAATCCTGATGTTTAATATGGAGCTGCGAAGGACTGTAAGCAACACCATAGGATCCTTCCTCCTCTGATTCCTGGCAATCCAGAATGGTAGAGGGCAGTAGAGGTGAAATCTTCGGCGTGGAAAACTCCCCTTTTTTGCTCATCAACGCTCCCGTCGACGGAGCAATCCTCTTTATGGAAATATAGGTTGAAGTTATCTTTGTTGGAGATGGCATCGTCGACGATTTTTTCGTCGTCGACGGGGCCGTCGACGGAACAATCATCCGCATCGTCGACGGGATGCTCGTCGACGAAGATCTTGCCGTCGACGATGGTCTGGCACTCACCATCGACGGAGTCGTCGTCATCGAAGCGGTCGTCGATGTTGTCATCGTCGACGAGATGGTAGTCGACGGTCTCGTCGGCGATCTGACTGGAATTTCGGTAGAT
Source organism: Lissotriton helveticus (assembly GCF_964261635.1). NCBI lineage: Eukaryota > Metazoa > Chordata > Amphibia > Caudata > Salamandridae > Lissotriton > Lissotriton helveticus. Next base: position 742,710,368 of record NC_136068.1, read on the forward strand.
TTCGTCGACGGAAGCGACGACAGCCTTCTTTTCTGAGGAAGGCTTGAGAGGAGTTTCCTCACATCTCCCTTTTCATCAGAGGACCCTCTTTTTGTTTCTTAGAGGTGTGTCCCTTGGCTTCTCCCTCAGACTCAGTCTTGAGCTTTCCTTTTCTGAAGCCATAATAAGAGACGCGCTTCTCTATCCTTAAGTGTTTTGGCAGAGAAGGTCCGGCAATACTTGCAGTCCTTAGGAATATGCTTAGGGTACAAACAGTACAAGCACTGCTTGTGAGGATCTTCAGAAAACAGTCTGGCCTTGCCACAGGACCTGCAAGCTCTGAAAAGGCTCTTCTTGGAGCTTTCAGACATTCTGAATGAAATGATGCTTGACAATAAAAGAACAGTACCTGACTTCCAACTGTGAAAGGTCAAAAGTTCAGTGAAGAGAGAATAAACTGAGCAGAGCTCAGGGAGACTCCTTCTCACACGAAGGCGGTTGGATATCTGAAGAATGGTGGCTCTGCTGGGAATGGTGTAGGTTGGTGCAGGCAGCTGATTGGCTGTAGTTTGGGCCACATAATGAGGAGGAGAGGTTGCCTAGTAGTTTCACTGCTCTATGGCTTCCAGGCAGTTTTCTTCTACTGCTATGGTTATCATTTACCGGGAGACTCCCACCATGACCACGGGGAAGATACAAGCATGCGAATCTATGAAAGATTGAATACTGGAGAAAAGCTAATTCCGCTGTGTCACCAACACGGAAAATTGCAAACCTATTGTAGGAGAGTGGGGTCTGCAATCCTATGGTCACCCCAGATTTTTGCTTTTTGCTTCACTGGTTTACGACTTTCCCTGGCTGTGGGCCTGCTAATCAGACCCACAGCCTAGCTGTTCTCTCTCTAAATTGACAACCATGTACCTTAGGTGCATTTACCAATTGGTACTGGGCCACCTTATCAGTCCCTGTGCAGTGTAGCTTAGGTATCCAGGGCATAGGTGTACCCGGGGCCTACCAGGGGCTGAAGCATGTATTATGCCACCCCTGGCTGGCCATCTAAAATAGGATACAACTGGCTGCACGACAGCTGGGGCAAGGTGGTTTAATCACCCTTTGCTGTAGATATAGTATACCTATATCTAAACCTAAAATGGACACATATATTCCTATCAGTCACTCCTATGGAAGGCCTTATCAATCCTGAAGGCAGAGTGCTTGCAATTATGTGAGATGGTGCTCTGGCATGAGCTGAGCCCGTTTGCAGCTTGCGGAACCAATTCCTAATAGCTGTTCCATGATAACGCTATACCATATACTCTTAAGTGCATTATAATCCTCGCGGTTAAATGCTAACTTTGGTATAACATTATCAAAACATGTCGAGTAAGGTGTCATAGGAATTGGAATACTACCCCCTCGCCAATTCTGGCGACGGGGGTAGCATTCCACCCTTCTAGAGGGAGACGACATGTATGTAACTGGGAACCCCGGTTAAAGTTCACTCGAGCCTTGGCATCACAAAATGGATGCCACCACCACAGACACAAGTCTGACCTCCTGCTGCTGGGAGTCCTTCCAGCGAGGGAGGCTTGGACAAAGGGTTTTCTGCCTTGGGAGGTGCTAGCACCACCCAGACAGGATTTTGTGTATTGGGTAGGACAGGCCTGAAAGAAATGAGACATGCCCGGGGCACACAAGGTGTCCTGTGCATACACCGGTTCAAACCAGTTGCTGGGGCATCCCTGCCCCAGCTCTGGCGCGAAACCGGACCACCCCCCTTCCTGGTCCCTCCCAGGGGAGGGACCTAGTCAGTAGTGCAGCCCCCCTTTAGGAGAATAAAGGTAGGAGCTGGTCCCATTCCAAATTAGATTATCCTGAACAACTTTACAAGGAAGAAACTCTGGACTTCGACGTTCTGCTCCACAGAAGACTGAAGAATCTCCCTTGTGGACGAGGAGTGTCCACCCTGCACAAGCAGGCACCATCAAGCGTCCAGCGGCTTCACTTTGTCTTCTTCCCTCGAGGATCCAGACTTCAGAGCCCGACGAGACCCGGATTCCCAGACCTCTCCGACCTCTACCTACATCTGCAGCACAGCTGAGATCCGTGGGTGCGACAAGACACGTGGGACCGGCCATCTTGAAAGAACCTGCACTTCCAGCACGACTCCCGAGGTAAACTCGACCAAGTGCTTTGGGGACTGAGAAGCCCAAGCCCCGAGCAGCTCCTGCACCGAAGACCAGCCCTCCAGCATCCACGAGATCTGCGTGGGGCCCTTCTGCTTGGTTGCTGCTTGACGCGTTGCCTGGTCACTTGCCGGCTGGCTAGTGGCCTCCTAGACGACGAACTTTGAAACCTTCACTGCTGGTCTGGTTGCTCCAGACTGGCCCTTGCTCCCTTCCAAAAGAGGAGCACCCCGGACCCTCCTGGTCCACTCCAGACGCTGTTTCCACTCACCGTGTGGGTTGCCTTTGCCAAGGCCTGTTGACGCTGATTCCGGATCCAACACCGCCGACAGCGAAAGCCTGCGTGGGACAGCTCGTGCCTCCATCCTGGTCGTCGAAGACACCTCCTGGTCCACGTGGCTGCAGAGACAAGCGTCCACTCTTCACCTGATCGCGACGACGACATCTGGTTCCTTCCTGGTTCCACTCCAGTCACTGGCTAGTGACTTTGAACATTGTCCCCTCTGCTTTCAGGTCCTCTTCTTCATGGATCCACCCTTGGATCGCACCGGACATCTTCCTCCTGGTCGCCTGCAGCATCTTTTCCTCCAGGCTCCATAGACTTCAACGTGAGAACCCGACACACTTTGACACCTATGCACCCGCAGCCCGTGGGTGAGGTAACGAGAGCATTTCGGTGCTCAAGGGTAGTTTAACTGTCCTAGTGTCCAGTTCCACAGTCGTTTTAGTCCTACCTAGTCAGGATTGTCCGGACTCACCTTTAACTTGAACTGTACTGTCCGTAGACGTTGTTACGCATCTCACGTGTGAGTTCACACTCTGCACACGCATCCCGTGGGCCTCCTATTACTTACCTAAGGTGAAGATAGCGTAGTCCTAGCAAACCTCCAGCCTCTGGACAGCTCCATTTCCTCTATCGACTTTCACATTCCACTTACTTAGTATATGGTTTGTCGTGCCCCTAGGGCACCATTGTAATTTTGTGCAACTTATCGTATTTTTCCTAAGAGATTGTCATGTGCTTAGCCCTCTGACCTCATAAAGAGTTCAGAGGTGTTTGTTATTAATAAATATACTGTTTATTTTCATAACAACCGGTGTGGTGTCCTTTCATCTGGTATTCAAGGGGTTATATTGTGGTAAAACAGCTGGCTTCACATGCCAAAAGAGTTTAGCCTAAGACTGCTTTGTCCATGCTACCATTAGGATAGCTGGTCTATAAGGTTGACTTACAACCAATCACCATAAGGGTTGTTTGGACTGATACAAGGTGATCACTAGAACTAGTGAGCATCAACTTCTCACACCTATTTAATGAAGATTCTTTTTCAGTTACAGATCAGCTCTTCCTTCACCACCACAGGATCCTTTTTTTTTTTTAATAACTGTAGTTTTTCAATAAACAGTACACAAAAAGAAGAAGTAAGGCACATTGGCATGCAGTTGCATCGTCTTCACAAATTCACAATCTACATTTGTTTGCCACTTTTGGCAAACATCCTTTCACCGTTCTAGTTCTGATCAGTTACATGTAACATTAATCATCCCTGATTTACCATCTCAATGCTTTACAACTGGCTGCAATCCCCAGTTCCACCCATAGGCACTGTCCTCTCACATTATACTTGAAGCTGACCTTCATATCTATGAACCTTGGTCTGAAATCTGACAGTCCTGGCTAGATTGTGTTTTACGTTCCTCCTGCTGCTGGAGGTATTCCCTTAGGGGCTACCATATATACTTATGGCGAGATGTGGGTGGCTGTAGTTCAACATATGGCTCACTCGTCGTGTCACAAAAGGACATGCTCTTAATGCAGCTTTCAAATGTCAGCTTCTGACTGGTGCCCCGTTGAATCACTATTTCGCACTTCGCTAGGAGCATTGCCACTGCTACAAATCTGTGATTATTTTTAGGCAACATGTCCGCATATCCCATCAGTGCTAGTAATGGGGAGGGGGGGCAGCTGTAACCCAGTCATCTGTTGGATTGTACTAAATACATCCTGCCAGTAGATCGATATTAGATTACATGTCCATGTCATATGTATAAAAGATGCCGCTAGCGTGTTGCACTTAGGACATCGTGTGAATTTTGCGCTATTTATCCTGTTACATAAGCCCGTCTTAGTGTTTTGAAGTGACGTAAAATGTGTCTCTGGTTACATGAGACAAGCTTAGTTTGCATACAACACCCCTTCCATATCTTATCGGTGAGTGGTTACCCTATATCCGCTGTCCTGGCGTCTCTAACTTTGGTGTCGGGTTATGGCATTAGTACGAGGCATGCCTTGTACAGCCGGGACATAATGTGATCTCCGCTGCTGTGATTACTAATGTGAGCGGTGCAAACGAAAACAAGTTATTTACCTGTAACTGTAGTTCTCCAGTATTGGAAGCTTTCATGGATTCACATACCTGAATCATTCCCCATCGTCGAGACGGGAGTCTCCGGTATATAAAAAGCAATGCTTAGCAGTATAGCCAACTGAAAAGAGGCCTAGGCCCATTCCCTTTTTGCAACCCATAACCTTTGTTATGTAAAAAAGGACCAAACTTTCCCTTAGCCAATCAGAGCTCCTCACCCTCTAGAACACTTCTGAGAGAACCTTTTGGCCCTCAGATTTTCGGGCACTGGTGCCATAAACACCTTTTGTGCCTAATCCGAGGTGAGCCTCTCAGGGGAGGAGGATGGGTGTATGTGAATCTATGAAAGCTTCCAATACTGGAGAACTACAGTTAACTTGTTTTCTTACTCCAGTAATGGAGCTTTCATAGATTCACATACCTGAATCAGAATAGTGAGCAGTAAATCATAGCACATTTTGTTTTGTCACCTACTTCTCTCAAATAGGCAACATATGTCCTTCCCCCCATAGCAGTAGCTGTGTATAAACATCCATAGACAGATTGTTCATAAATTACATACAAGACAGCATACAATAATAAAATGTGCTCGTCTTACCAACCAAGGAAGGAGGGATGACAAAGAAGGCTCACCGTTACTGGAAAAGGTTCCTCAGTACAGCTTGTCCCACTGCTACACTACCTCTTGCATGAGCATCTAGGCAGTAATGTCTGGTGAACGTATGCGTACTCCTCCAGGTAGCCGCCCTGCAGATGTCCTGGATAGGTACGCCTGAAAACAGAGCAGTAGAGGTTGACACCCCTCTTGTTGAATGTGCACCAATAAGTGCATTCAACGGCTTCCCTGCCGCCTGATGACAGTATTGAATGACTTTTGAAATCCACCTACCAATTCCCCGTTTCGACAACGGGAACCCCTTCCTGGGGCACTAAAATTGTGTAGATTTCCTGAAAGATTTTGTTCTTTGCAAGAGCATGGAGAGTCCTCTCTGCAGCTGTAGATGGTTGAGAGAAGAATCTTTTAAGGATCAATGGCTTATTCAAGTGGAAATCCGTTGGTACCTTTGGCATAAATTCTGGATTCGTTCTGAGCACCATCCTGTCTTCCCTGAATTGCAGAAAATGTTCTTGAGTTGTAAGTGCCTGTATCTCTCCTACTCTCTTGGCTGAGGTCAGAGCTATTAATAGAGACACCTTCCAGGATAGGAATTTTAGATCAGTTCTGTGAATAGGCTCAAATGGTGGTTTCATCAACTGTGATAAAACAATGTTCAGTTGCCATAGTGGAGGTGGAGGCCTGATTGGTGGGTAAACTCTAAACAACCCCTTCATGAATTGTTTTATAATCCTCTCTGACCACAGAGACGGACCCGATGAGCTTCTCCTGTATCTAGAGATCGCCGCTAGATGCACTTTAATAGAGGCATGGGCCAATCCTGACTTTGCCAGCCGTAGTAAATATGAGATGATCTGATGTGCCTCTGCCCGCAGAGGATGTAGGTCGTTCTCTTGACACCACAAGCAGAATCTTTTTCATTTCATTTGATATGTTTTATTAGTGCTCTCGCAGAGATGTCGGGTCTGGATGCCGCACCTGTCCCTGAGCCATAGTCAACAGTGCTGGTATTGGCTGAAGACGTATTGGTTCTGTTTCCAATAAAAGGAGCAGTTCCGTAAACCAGTGCTGCCTGGGCCACCAAGGGGCTATCAGTATTATCCTGCACGGTTCCGTCTTCATCTTTGTGAGCACTCGCGGCAGAAGGGGAATCAGCGGAAAAGTGTAGGCAAAGACGCCTGACCATGCAATCGAAAACACATTCGCCCATGATCCCCGTTGGTGATGCCAGTTGGCAAAGACCTGGCATTTCTTGTTCTGGGCTGTGGCAAATAGATCCACTGTCGGAATCCCCCATTTGCCAAAGATTTCCTGTAGTATGTCCTGGTTGAGTTCCCACCCGTGACAGGTCGTCTTCTGCCTGCTGAGAGTGTCCGCTGTAGTGTTTTGATCCCCTGGAAGATGTACTGCTTTTAGAGTTACTTTGTGTCTTAAAGCCCTTTTCCATATCCTCTGAGCTTCTCTCGACAGAGAGTGATCTTGTGCCCCCCCTGCTTGTTTTTATAGTGCATCGCGGTTGTCCGATTTTCCTTCGACTCTTGGCAGGAAGGCTAACAACTCCAAACCTATTGTCCTCAATTCCAATAGGTTTATGTGAAGTTGCTGCTCATGCTGCTTCCATCGGCTGCTGACCTGTAAATCCTGGAGAACTGCTCCCGATCCTTCCAGAGAGGCATCCGTGGTAACCACTAAAGGGGCTGGTTCGGTAAGGAAGGAAAGACCCACCGAGATGTTGCTTCTGTGAGTCCACCATGTTACCGCCTGCAACATCGGTTGCGTGATGTTGATTTAGTCCTCGAAGGATCCCTTTGCTTGGCACCACTAGATCTAACGCTTCCTGCAATGGACGCATTCTCAATCGACAAAGGGGGATGAGTGGTATGCCATAAGACATTGTCCCCAGAAGCGATTTGTACTTTCGGACTGAAAGACACTTTTTTTTCTCCTGAACTTTGGCTAGAGATACGAGTCCCAATTGTCTTTCTGTTGATGGGAATGCCTTGTTTTGTGTAGTGTCTAGGATTACACCTAAAAACGTGATCCTTCTGGATGGTTGAAGAGACAATTTCTCCACATTTAAAGTCAGACCCAGATCTGCAAACAACTGCATGCATGCCGAAGTTGAAGTTTGAGCAGACTTCTCCGATGGTGCCTTTATCAACCAATCGTCCACGTATTGGAATATTTGGTGTTTTTGTCTTCGGAGATAAGCTGGCGCCGGCGCCAGACATTTTGTAAAAATTCTCGGGGCAGAATTTAGGCCAAACGGCAGCACTCTGAACTGGTAATGGTCTCCGGCCACTGTAAATCAAAGGTACTTTCTGTGGGAAGGATGAATGGGGATATGATAATATGCATCTTGTAAATCTAGGGAGGTCATTTGATCTCCTGGGCTTAAGAGTAGCAGAATATATTGGAGGGTCACCATCCTGAATGACTGTTTTTTGAGATAGGCATTTAGAGACCTTAGATCCAGAATCGGACGCCATTGGAGAGCATTCTTTCGGATCAAGAATAAACAGGAATAAAGTCCTTTCCCCCTTTGGTAGTTCAGTACCGGTTCTATTGCTCCCTTTCTGAGCATTGCCTGAATCTCCCGACGCATTTGAGATAAATGTTGGACTTCTTGATACGTAGGTGGCGTGGGAGGAGGGAATTGCAGAAATTCTGGAGTATGTCCGAATCTTATTATTTGGAGGACCCATTTGTTCTATGTTATTCTCTGCCACTGATGCAAATAGTAGGTTACTCTTCCACCCAGGGGAACATTTGGAGGGGTAGGAGTATAAGAAGCCGGACACCGAAGATTGTCATTGCCTTTTATTGATGTCTTCACCTGGACGACCTCCTCGTCCTTTGGGAGCGGATTCAGAATAGCTTCCAGATTGACTCTGTCCGTACTGCTGTCGGTATTGCTGCGATGAGGAAGAATAAGAGGGGTATCTACCTTGTTGGTATCCACCTCTATAACACGGTTGTCCTCTCCCTCGGGCACCTCGAAAGGGCACCTTCCGATATTGCAACGTACCCAAGGCCTTCGCCGTATCCGTGTCCTTCTTAATACCTTGAAGGGTTTCATCTACCAGACGTCCAAACAAATCCTCCCCATCAAATGGCAGATCCAGAATCTTATTTTGGACCTCCTGTCTAAAAGCATTGACCCTCTGCCAACCCTGGCGCCGTAAAACTGCCGCCCCTCCTAAAGAGTGAAAGGCTGTGGTAGCGATGTCCATCGCACAGTCGATTACTTCAGCCGAAGTCCTCTTACCTTCTTGCAGAATCTTCTTCACCTCCTGTTTGCTGTCTTCTGGAAGGAGTTCGACATATGGTGGCATGTCGCAGTACATGTCCCTGTCATATCTGCCCGGAATGGCTAGGGCATTAGCTGCTCTGACTAGAAGAGCGGACATGAAGGAGAAACTTTTTCCTGCCTTTTCCAAACGCCGTCCCTCCCTGTCTAGAGGTGCAGAAATAGGCGCCAATGGGTTCTTTGATTTCTGTTGTGCTGCGTGCAAAATTATAGAATCCGGTTTAGCATGGCCCAGCAAACACGCTGGTGCGTCAGAGGGTGCCTTATACTTTTTGTCCAACCCAGCAAGCACAGTTGTAACCGTCGCTGAAGTAGTCATCACCTTCAAGCCTTCCTCCCATACATGAGTGATAATTGGTATGGATCTAACTGATTTATGATAAGGCTCTTTAAAGACAGAGGAAGCATTCTGTTGGAGTTGTCTTCATTGGCAGCTGAAATATTTTCGCAGCTCTCTCCATCAAGTTAGAATCCACCAATATCCACTGTTGGAGAATCCGCCGGCCCTTTTGTGGGTGATGCCGGAGATGGGATTAGATAGTCAGCCAACGAGGAATGGTTCTGGTGCAGTGTCGGCGATCTCGTCAACGAGAGAAACTCCAGAAAAACAAAGAAAAAAGATCACGCCAGCAGTGACTTCCCAGAGTAAGATTACTCCTCTGGTTTCATCACACCTTTAGTAATAGTCGTCGACGTTCCCGTCGACGACCACGTAATCACAGTCGACGACGATTGTCGACATGGTCGTCGTCATCACTGCCATCGTCGTCGATATCGTCTATGTTACCGGCATCAACGCTCCAGTCGACGCGGACGACGTAGACACCATAACAGGTAATGCCAATTTCTGTACCTCTGTTTTTGTCACTGTAGACAATGATTTCTTAGTCGACGCTCTTGTCGACGATCCAGTCGACGATGTAGATTTTTTGCTTTTCTCCTCAGGAGTAATAGAAGATGGTTTTCTGAAGGATTCCTTGACCAGAGGTGGGGACTTTGAAGGCTCAGAAGAGGCTCTCTTTGAAACTCTCTACAGAAGTGTGTTCTTTGCTCTCCTTTTCTTTTGGCTGAGGAGATTTTGAAGGAATACACACTGAAGAACCATGAGTGGTCTTTTTTAGGGCCTTCTCAGGACGTTCCCCTGAGGAGATCTTGATCTTTTCTGAGATCTCAGAGATGTAGAGGAAGACTCCTGATCACTATCGCTAGAGATGACCTCCTTTCTAGCCTTAATGTTCTGAAGCCATACCAAAAGGCGTCCCTCAAGATCTCTAAGGGTCTTGCTAGAGAAAATGTGACATACCTTGCAGTCCTTGGCTTGGTGGTCCTAGTAAAAACAATAAATGCAGTCTTCATGTGGGTCATCAGTGTAGAGTCTCTTCTTATAGCAGGTAGCACAGGCTCTAAATAGACCCTTCTTCTCTTTGCCAGACATTCTACAGAATGTAGTTGAGAACGGGTCACAATATTATCAAATCCAAGAGAAAATAGAAAGAAATCAAGTTCCTGAAAAGCTGAATAGCTAGAGTTTGAGCAGAGCTCAAAGGAGACTCCCTAGAACAACGTGCCGGTAGAAAATCAGAGAGGCAAAAGATTCTCTCAGGAGTGTTCTAGAGGGTGAGGAGCTCCGATTGGCTAATGGAAAACTTTGGTCCTTTTTTAAATAAAGGTTATGGGTTGCAAAAGAAAAACGGGCCAGGCCTCTTTTCAGTTGGCTATACTGCTAAGCATTGCTTTTTATATACCGGAGACTCTTGTCTCGACGACGGGGAATGATTCAGGTATGTGAATCTATGAAAGCACCAATATTGGAGTAATCTTTAGATTCAATAGGGCAAGTTGGAGTAACTTCTCTCAGGGTGTTCTGTATACAGGCCAGTACAAACTGATCCATGAAGGTGGCAGATGAGAAATGGGGGTCTTCAGATCGAATGAATACATGACCATTTGGAAACAAGTCTCCTGCAGTGTTCAACCCCAATTGGACTAGAGTGTGGCTAGTCAGGGCTTCCAATGTCGGAGGTAACTATGGGTTAGTTAGTATTGGCAGTGCTGGAGAGTATATCGTCGCCCCCTCTGTCTTTAAGGAGCTTTTGCCAAGCCCAACAGGTGGTGGATATGTTTGTATATCAAGTGGATCACGTAAGATCCCCACAGGCAGGACTGCATTCAGAGGGGTTGAACGGTCAGCTAGGTCCCTTTCTGGTTTAGTGTAGGGTATTTGCAAGTCCGGGTGGTACCAGTGGCGAGCTTATCCACACTGCGCTACAATAAAGTACAGCTGTATATCTGGTACCCCAAAGCCCCCCTATCATAGGGAAGAGTGAGCGTGTCCCAGCTTACTCTAGGCTGTTTTACCCATAACAACTTTATTAAATGTGAGCGTACCGGTTAAAAAAAAAAACATTTGTAAGTAGAAGGGGTATGTTTAAAAAAAGATAAAACAGACGGGGTAGTACCACCATTTTAATAATAGCTATCCGTCCATCCATTGATAACGGTAGCTTGACCCCATCACTCCACTTGTGTTTGTAGGCAGTCTATCGCTGGGCCATAGTTGAGGCGCAACACTTGTTCTTTATCTCTGTGCAAGTGAATTCATAGATATTTTGTCTCAGCTGCACACCAATGTAGTGGGAATTCTCGCACGAGCGGTCATGTACCTCCGTCAAGGGGTACACCACAGATTTCCCCCAATTTATGTGGAGGCCGGACAATGCTCCAAATCGCACTATCTCCACTAATAGCGGCTGCAGGGTAACCTCCGGTGTTCTAATATACAGAATCACATCATCCGCGTATCATATCACTAGTACCGGGACATGCTTAAACTGAAGACCTCTATGTAAGAGGTCCTTTTGGAAATAATGTATTAGCGGGTCCATTGCAATTATAAAAATTTACGGTGACAAAGGGCATCCCTGCCTGGTGCCTCTAGTTATGGAAAAGGGCTTGGTTACCGTGCCATTAAATCTGATACGGGCTGAGGGTGCAGCATACAGTAGCTTAATCAAGTTTGCAAAGCCCTTCGGAATGCTCTATTCGGCGTCTAAAAAAGCCGCTACTTCAGGGGTGGCCAGGTTTATTCTATTAACTACAGAAAAAAAGGTTCTTAAGTTTAGTACTGTGGACCTGTGTCTTATAAACCGGGTTGTGCTGGTGCTGTGATCTGTTCCATAAGTAAGGACAGTCTAGTCGCCAACATCTTTGTTAAAATGTTGTAATCAAAATTAAGTAGTGAAAGTGGGCGGTATGAACCGCACTGTTCGGGATCTTTGCCAGGTTTTGGTAACCGATTCAGGACTGCCTCTCTAAACGAGGGAGGGAGTATTGCTTCCTCCAGCGTTTCTGCATACCTCTAGGAGGTGAGGGTCCAATAGACTCTTATAAGCTTTGTGGTAGGCCCTGGAGAAGCCATACAGGCCCAGAGCCTTGAAGCCGTCCATGGCCTCGATAGCCTGTTCCATTTCTTCAGGTGAGAATGGTTTGCTTAAAAATTGTCTGTGTGCGTTGGAGAGCCAAACCATAGCTATATCCCCCAAGCACTTCTTGATTTTGCCTGGGCTGGTAGTCGCTCTTGCAGTGTAGAGGTCTACATAGTATTGCAGCAGTGTCTGCCCAATGACGGTCGTACCCACGGACACCTTTCCGTCCTGCTCCTGCAGTTTGGCTATATAACTCTGATTATAATGTGGCCGAAGTAGTCGCGCAAACGTGCGATCCAGACTTTTCCCTGCTCCGTACTTTCGGGCCTTTGCATATTTCCCCAGGTAATGTGCTTCCCGTTCTGCTGCTTAAGTGTATTCTACTAATAATTCCGCCCTGCGGTTCATATAAGGTGCATTGTCTCAGGATATCCCTGCCATGTTTACTCTGTCTAGTTTAGCCAATTCTCCCTCTAGCCTAGCAAGGCTACGTCTCAGGTCTCTCAGCACCTCTGTGTGCATGTAAATGCATACCCACCTGATGCATGCTTTAAAGGCCTCCCATAGAACTATTGCTGTGCGCAGCTCCTCTCTAAAAACTCTCTCAGTGCCAAGGAGGGAAACCTCTACTGCTTCTCAAACCCTCCCTACCCCGGTAATTGTAGTGAGAGGAGCACTAGGGAGTGATTTGATAAGGTGTGGGGTATGTGTACCACTGTTTGTACCCATGGAATCGTTGGTCATGATAGTAGCCAGTAATCTAGCCTTGTCCATGTATTGTATTGTTGTGCATAGTGGGTATATTCGCTGCTCCGAGGGTTAAGGTGTCACCATACTTCCTGTAAGTCCCAATTGATGCAAATTTCCATCAACACTTTGTGGGATTGGGGTTTATTGACCAGGGATGCAGCGGTACTGCCTAGTCTGGGTTCTGACAGGATGTTCAAGTCCCCTCCCAAGAGAACATGATCGCCCGCTAGAGGGTCGAACTGCGACTAAAGATGTTCATAAAAAGGCTGAGTCATCTGTATTTGGGGAGTAGACATTGGCCTATAAAACCTTGTGTCCCTCAAGAGTCCCCGCTACTAAGAGAAAGCACCCTTCCAGGTTCGCGAGCGAGGCTGTATGTACAAAAGCCAATCATTTATCAATCAGTATTGCTAGCCCACAAGCGTATGAGCTGTAGCTCGAGAAGAACCTGTGGGGCCCCAAGCAAAGGCGAACATTGGCAATGTAGTAGGTGATAAGTGTGTTTCTTGCAGGTAAACTGATTGTTGAGAGCTCGTACATTCCATGTCAGTAGGGTGATCTTCGTGTTACGGTGTATTTCTACCTTGTGTGCCATTGTGGTTGTTCTAACATGCTATGCCTTTTCTGTAAGTCATTGACAGTGCACGTGCCTGTCAATTGAACTAGTAAAACTGCATCTTTTAACATTCGAAAAATTTCTATACCCATCTCCCCTCCCTCATCCCCACCTAGTGGCTGCCCGCCAAGTGCTATCCCTATGTTCCCTAGGATTAAGTGGTGATTTATACAACGCCAACGTGGCAAACTTCCCCACTCCAGTACTATTGTGAACTCACGACGGGGGCAGCAACGCCATGTGAGCGATCGCACACTAGCGCTGTTTGGTTACAATAGTCCCTCAATAAATCTCATCTGCTTACTCAGCCTTGCTCGCTGCTTCTTCGACTTGCACCACTTGTCTGCTACTAGCTAATGTCAGTGTCCACTTATGCTTCTCATGACTCCACAAGCCATTCGGCCAACAGGACCCTTTAAATGGTTGTGAACAAATCTGCACTTGGTCCGGATTGGTCTCCTTGCGACGCTCTTCCTGGGGAATTGCCACAGCGCAATTCGCTTGTTCCTGTGCATGCTACTTACAAAAGTTTTGGAAGTCTTCAGGGTTGTCGAATATTTTCGTCTTCCAATTCAAATCGACTGAGTCTCCCAGGGTATAGCATCCCATAGCGCAGACCTAGCTTCCGCACTGCTGCCTTTGCTCCAGTAAACTTGCGCCTGGCGTCCTGCACCAATGCAGTAAAGTCTGGGTATATAGTGACAGTTAATCCCTGCCAAGTCAAGTTCCCAGCTTTTCTAGCGAGCCGTAGAGCTGTCTCTCTATCTTTGAAGTTTAGGAGCCTTGCCAGTATGGGCTTTGGGGGGCATCCAGGGTTTGGTTTCTGCCCCAATGTTCTATGTGCTTGCTCCACTACAAACATGTTTGTAAAATGTTCAGGTTGGTCAGAAGGCGTTCAATAAACTGGTCTAATCAACGGCGGTTGGTGGATTCAGGGATTCCATTACACGTACGTTATTGCGGCGGCTCCTGGCTTCTAAATCTTCTTTCTTGGCAGCAACTGTCTTCATGATATGCTCAAGGCGCCACACTCGCTTTGTAGTCTGGGCCGCTCCATCCTCAAAGTCTGATATGCAGCCTTACTCTGTATCCGGGTGGGTTTTGGGCCATCTATGCGTTCACCCAGCCCATCCAGCCATCTATCTAGTGTGTCGAACCTGGTATCTAGTACCTTAAACCCTGAGCGCAGTTCCAGTAGGAGTGCGGTGGTATCTGGGGGGCAGCTCCTCTTGTCACTCCAGTGGTCGTTTCTCCTGCCATTCCGGTAGTTTGTTGACCCTCCTGGGCCTTAGATGCTTCAAACTGCAGTTGCCGCTGCTTGGGGTCCTTGCGCATCATTCACTGCAAATACTGGGGTCATTGCGCATCATTCCCTGTGAGTACTATCATCCCCTCACAAGTAGGCGGTGATACACGGGTTCTGCGTGTGCCTCCTCCGCTGTTTTAGGCTTCTGCCCAGCTATTGGCGTGATGGCAAGACTTTATATTGGAGGAGATCACTGATGTTTTGTGCTCATACACACCGGGTGAGACGCGCTCTCCCAAACGGGTAATGTGTGGCTCCCTCAGCCTCCTCTATCTAGGTCTCAGTCAAGGGGCCCACGTTCTATATGCGCTCAGTGTACAAGTTGAAGCGGTGTATTTGATATTATGCTAGACTACTGTATTCCACTCCTTCTCACAGGCAAAGCCGCTCTCCCCCGCTCTAGTAATTACCAGGTCTCAAAGTCACCCCCAGCCAAGACACAAGAAGGGGCCCACGCACTATATGCGCCTCAGCATGCGAGTTGTGGCAGTGTCTTATACATATGTAATTCGTTCATCTTCTGCATGGTCTCACAGCCTGTGTCGCGCTCTCCCCCTCAGTCGTCGCAGCCTCCTCCACCCAGGTTGCAGGCAAGGAACGAATTGCGGCGAAGGGAGCAGTGTCGCAAATGCTGCTTTTACTGCAGGCTTCCAGTTCTCTTATTTGGGCTCACGAGGTCCCAGTTCTGCGGTGCATTCAGGCATCTGCTGTCCTGCACCGCGGCGCCTCAATGGGACCTGCAGAACAAGTCAGCGGCTCGAAGACGTGCAGGTGGGGAAGACTGAAATCCTCGCTTCTCTCATTCGGAGCACCACCACTGTGCACCCACGTCACTAGCAGGTGAGCCTCCAGAGTCGCGCCAGTGATCCACTGCATTAGGGTGGTCCGCAGGGGGAAAGGGGGGGGCACCGCTTACTTGTGCACATCGCCACTGCCCAGAAGTTCACCCTCCTCCCCATGTCTCCCTCACCAGGTCTGCGGAGAGTAGCAGCATCACGCCTCAGTCGCCATCTTGCCTCCCAGGCGCCAAAGAGTTCTCAAGCCGATTACATGGCATAGCAGTGAAGTAGACAAGCGGCGGCAGTCTCAATGGCTGCACCGGGTAGAAAGCTGCATTATGTAGGTAAGGATGCAGGTTTATCACCACTTTAAGGAAGGTGTACGGATAAATTACTTACCTGTAATCCTAGTTCTCTTCCAGGGGTATCCTCATCAAAGTCATAAGCACTGAATATTCCCGCCCATGTGCGGGGACCCGGGAAAAATATAAAAATTATATATCGAACTCACATATATAAACTCTACATATATGTATGTACATATATCATTTTTTCTCATAACAACGCAGCTCCCATAGGAGGCTAAACAATGGAATTACCCATATAAAGATTATTTGCAAAGATATACAAAACATATGAGGGCAAGTGACACTTTAACTCTCTTTTTTAATAAGCCAAACACTCATATATCATGAAAACTGCACATAAAGTAGACATTGTTAGCCTACAGGCTGCATTGCAAACCAAAAGCATAGAAAATTAAAGCATTTTCAACAAAACTGGCACCGTGCCTGTAAGGCAGCCATGACCCCAGGCTTCCCATCATGCCTCAGGGGTGACAGTTAGGTCAGTTGTTTGCATAACCCTGAAAGTCAGGGCTCAACATCATCCATTAACACTTAGACAGTGTCTCATTTACCTGGGGAGGTGGGTGGGTTGATTATGACTTTGATGAGGATACCCCTGGAAGAGAGCTAGGATTACAGGTAAGTAACTTATCCTTCTCTTCCAGGGGATCCTCATCAATAGGCACTGAATAGAATAGCAAGCCCAACAACCACCTGCAGATAAATGAGAAAAAACCATAACCCAACAAGATGCAACAGCCGAAATCAGCTGTTGAACAGATTCCGCAAGGAGGCCTGGCCTACTTGTGTATCTGCTCTGGTGTCTGACTCCAAACAATAGTGTCTGGTAAACGTATGGACGGACTTCCAGGTCGCCGCCTTACAGATTTCAGACATGGGAACATTCTGGAGAAAAGCTGTAGTAGCCGCTTTTCTTCTGATGGAATGAGCTTTGGGAGAAAAGCCTTGGAGCTTTAGCGCCAATTGGTAAGCAAGTTTGATACATGAAGCACAAGTTACTTACCTTCGTTAACGATATATCTGTAAGAAACAGTAGTTCGTATTAGATTCCTTACCTTAGAATATCCCCAGGCGTCAGAATGGATCCGGAACATTTTGCGTAGCAGTACCCCTGCGTGTCAGTAGGCATCGTCTGCGGCAGCGCTGGGATGACGTCTGAGTACTTAGACGCCGCCCTCGCGCACTGACGTGAGTTCTTATACACAGCTTTTCCGCGCCAGAAACGCAGAGCCATGATAGAAACCAACACTGGTGCCATAAAAACTAGGGCCCTGAAGGGGGGATGACCTTAACCCTAGATATCGGTTCGCAGTACGGGGAGGATGGGTGGGGCGGTAAGGAATCTAATACTAACTACAATTTCGTACATATATATCGTTACCGAAGATAAGTAACTTGTGCCTCTGAAAGAAACAGGTTAGTATTAGATTCCTTACCTTAGAATAGATACCCCAGCAATACCAACCCCGGTGGTGGGTCTGCGAACCAATGATCACACCAGAAAGTCCTGGAGAACGAAACGGTCGAAAAAGCCATCTCTCCGGACTTGGCTGTCCAGGCAGTAGTATCTTGCGAACGTGTGCAGCGAGGCCCACGTAGCTGCCCGACAGATGTCCTGCAAGGGGACTCCCCGACCCAGGACAGTAGTAGCCGCCGTGGCCAGAGTGTAATGGGCACGTAGCCCCACAGGAGGCTCCTTTTTAGCCAGAGAGTAAAAAGCCTTGATGCACAAGACGACCCATCGAGAAATGGTCTGTTTGTGCACCGCCCGTCCCTTCATAGCGCCCACGTAACCAACAAAGAGTTGTTCACTCACCTGGAACTGGCGTGTGCGATCCAGATAATATGAGAGCGCACGTTTGGGTCCAGACGGTGGAGCCTCTCTTCCTCTTTCAAGGGATGCGGAGGCGGAAAGAAGGTGGGCAAGGTGATGGACTGCCCGATGTGGAAGGCTGTGCCTACCTTGGGCAGGAAAGAGGGTCGCGTCCGCAACACAACTTTGTCCGGATGGACAGAAAGGAAGGGAGGAGGTTGAGAAGGAAGAGATTGGAGCTCACTCACTCTCCTGGCAGAGGTGATGACAACCAGGAATGCAGTCTTAAGAGTAAGGAGACGAAGAGGACAGTTATGAAGTGGCTCGAAGGGAGCGCACATCAGATTAGTCAGAACAAGGTTCAAGTCCCACTGAGGCATCACGAAAGGACAGGAGGAAACATGTGAGTGATGCCCTTCAAAAACCTATTTACAACCGGAGACTTGAACAAAGAGGGCTGATCAGGGAGCCTTAAGAAGGCGGAAATGGCATAAAGGTTGTCCTTTAGAGTGCCCAGAGCAGAGCCCTGCTGGGCAAGAGAAAGAAGAGAACCTCTGAAAGAGGGTCAGAAAGGGGATCCACAGTCTTTGCTGTGCACCATGCCACAAATTTGTTCCACCTGCAGGCGTATACCGATTTTGTGGAGGGACGCCTGGCTGCCAGAATCACATTACAGACTTCAGGAGGCAAGACAAATGGCCTCAACTGCCGCCGCTCAATCTCCATGCATGTAAGTGGAGACTGGACAGGTTTGGGTGGAGGACCGTCCCCTGCTGCTGCGACAGAAGGTCCTCCTGAAGAGGCAGACGAATCGGGGGATCGACTGACATGCTGACTAGCTCAGGATACCAGTATCTTCAAGCCCAGTCCGGAGTCACAAGGATGACTTGGGCCCGGTCGAGCCTGATCTTCAGCACTCTGGGCAGAAGTGGTATAGACGGAAAGGCGTACAACAGACCGCAAGCGCCTCAGAGCGAGTGCCACCTTGGAAATTCCAACGCGCAGAACTGATGACATTGTGCGTTCTCTTCTGTGGCGAATAGATCTAACAGGCTCTTCCCACTGCTGAAAGAGGCCTTGCGCCACGTCCGAGTTCAGACGCCTTTCGTGATACATCATGCACCGATGGCAGAGTTTGTCCGTCCTGGCGTTCAGGGAACCTGCCAGGTGTTGAACCACCAGGGTCACACCCTGATGTTCCAGCCACTGCCAGAGGCGCAGAGCCTCCTGGCAAAGGGTCCATGACCCCGCCCTGTTTGTTGCAGTACCACATGGCAGTGGTGTTGTCCGTGAACACCTGCACTACACTCCCCCGGACAGAGGGGAGGGGAGGAATGCCTTCAGTGCAAACCGGATCGCCCGCAGCTCCAGAAGGTTCATGTGGAGCCGGGACTCTGCCGGAGACCAGAGGGCTCTGATATCCGCCTCTCCCATGTGCCCCCTCAGCCCTGGATGGACGCGTCAGTCACAACTACGTGCTCCGGTTGGTGTAGGGAGAGGGATCTGCCGCTGACCCAATCGCGGTCCGTGAGCCACAACTGCAGCTGTCTTGCAGTGCCCTCCCAGATCAAGACATGGTCGGACAAGTTGCCCTGATGCTGGGCCCACTGAAACTTCAGGTCCCACTGCAGAGCCCGCATCCGCCACCTGGTGTGATGCACCAGAAGGATGCAGGAGCCCATCAGCCCCAGAAGCCG
Organism: Lissotriton helveticus; assembly: GCF_964261635.1. NCBI lineage: Eukaryota > Metazoa > Chordata > Amphibia > Caudata > Salamandridae > Lissotriton > Lissotriton helveticus. Next base: position 742,729,579 of record NC_136068.1, read on the forward strand.
CAGCGTCAACCTGACCAAGACTCGGGATGAAGGCTGAAAGATTGAAATCAGAGCCTGAATATCCCGAACCCGCTGTTCCGGAGGATAAACCCGAAACTGCGCAGAGTCTAGAACCGCTCCGATGAAGAGGAGCTTCTGAGGGGGAAACAGGTGCGACTTCGGCACACTGATGGAGAACCCCAGCAGGTGCAGGAGGTCGGCCGTAGTCTGGAGGTGGCTGACTACTGTCTGGGGCGAGCCCGCCTTCAACAACCAGTCTTCGAGGTAGGGGAAGACTAAAACCCCTAACCTTCGCAGATGAGCTACGACCACCGCCATCACTTTCGTGAACACCCGTGAGCCGCTGGTAAGGCCGAAGGGGAGTCACGGTAAACTGAAAGTGCTCATGGCCTACCGTGAACCGCAGGTAACGCCGGTGGGCCGGCAGGACGGGGATGTGGAAATAGGCGTCCTGCAAGTCCAAGGCTACCATCCAGTCTCCTGGGTCTAGGGAAGCTAAGACCTGAGCCAAAGTCAGCATCTTGAACTTCTCCTTCCGGAGGAAGCCGTTGACGTTCCGGAGGTCCAAGATAAGAAGTAGGCCCCCTTTGCCCTTCTTGGGAACCAGAAAGTAGTGGGAGTAACAACCACACCCTACTTCTGGCCCAGGAACACGCTCGATGACCCCCTTGGCCAAGAGGGCCGTAACTTCCTCTTGCAGAAGTTGCAAGGGATCCTCCGAAATGCAGTGGTACTACAGTGGCATGGCTGGAGGGGTCGCCTCGAAGGGGAGGGAGTAGCCCCTTCGGACGATTTGCAGCACCCACCTGTCCGATGTGATGGAGCGCCAGTGGTGGAGGTGATGGCGAACCCTGCCCCCCACTGACCTCAAATGGGCCTGATAGCTCTGACTAGGAAGGCTTTGAGGCGGATGCTGCGGGGGTGGATGTGGACTGGCTGCGCTGTTGTCCCCTGTTACCGCCGCAACGGTAACCACGTCCGCCACCGCGCTGAATGTTAGTTTTCCGGCCCGTGGCTGGCAGGACGTGTGGAAGCACCCCTTCCATGGCCACTAAAGGAGAGCTGGGAAGAAGATTGCTGGCGCGGGGCCGACAGGCCCAAGGACTTGGCCGTAGCCCTGGAGTCCTTAAAGCGTTCCAGCGCATGATCTGCCTTGCCACCGAAGAAGTGGCTGCCATCGAACGGCATGTCCATAAGGGTGTTTTGGACATCGGCCGAAAAGTTGGCAGGCTTCAGCCAGGCGTGGAGGCGAACCGCCACAGACGTGGAAATCGCTCTTCCTAGCGAGTCCGTGATACCCAGTCCACATCTAATAGAGTACCGCGCTGCGTCTCTTCCCTCCGCAAGGCCTTGAGCGAGTTTCGCCCGGGCTCCCTCCGGGCACTCAAGCAGCACGGCCGCAATCGCATCCCACAGAGAGTGGGTGTAACGGCCCAAGAGGCACGCGGTGTTGACGGACCGCAACCCCAAACTAAGGGAGGAGAACATCTTTCCGAACTGTTCATACCTCTTGGATTCCCGATCTGGTGGTGCCGTTGGGAATGCGGATTGGGAGGTAGAGGCCTGGATAACCAGACTCTCGGGGTGGGGTGGGTGGACAAGAAACTTGGGTCGCCCGGACCTGGGCGGTGGCGCCTAGCGACGTTCCTATCTACAGGAGGGCCTGTAGTGGGCCTGGACCAAGTGCCCAACAGGACTTCTGTGAGAGCCTCATTAAATGGCAGTAGAGGCTCTGGGGAGCTTACCTGCGGTTTAAGGACCTCTGTGAGGATGTTGGACCTCACCGTTGCGACGCGGAGCTCAAGAGCCAAGGCCTTGGCTGCCCTCATCAGCACCACACTATAAGCTGCCCCTTCCTCCGTAGCCACGGTAGGAGGGGAGACAAAACCAGTGTCTGGGGAGGTATCCAGGCCACTGGCTTCCCCTAGTTCCTGTGTCCAGTCCTCATATGACTGGCACTCGCGTGCCAGGGGGTTCTCAGACACAACCCGACCCCCCCCACCCCCAGTCTCCCTTGTCATCCATGTCCTGAAATTAAGGGATAAAGGATGGACCCAGATCCTCGAAGAATTGCTCTTCGGCCGGCATCGAATGCTGTGTCACCCCCGGAGCTGTCCTCGGACGACGCTGTCCCTGGTCCGACCCTCGGTCCGGATCCAGCGTCGGAGGACAGCACCGGGGGTGACACCCTAGGGGTCGTAAGGTCGACCAGCAGCGGCCCGGAACCGGATCCAGTGGGGCCTTGCGGCGTCGGGACCGAAGTCGCCGATAGCGTCGGGCCGAAGCACCCGGCCCGCTTGGGCTCCCAGTCGGGTCCGCGGAACACGACGGAGGAGAGAGCAACCTCATGGCCATGAGGAAGGCATTGATCTCCGGCGTCACGTTCTGCCCAGGGACCGGCGGGTATGGAACAGGCCGCGGAGGCGCGTGGGCGGTGTCACCCCGGCCGAGTCGCGTCTGGGGTGGGGTGGGGGGGGAGATAGGGGGATAGGGGGATGGGGGGATGGTGGGGGATGGTGGGGCTGGGTGGGGGGGGGGAGTCAGAAGAGCGATGTCGCCTCTTCGACTTCTTGTGCCTCTTACCGGAGGACTTGGAGTCCGACAAGTGGTGTCGACTCGCCGAGCTGTGATGACTCCGGCCCCGCGACCGGTCCCTTGACCTCCTTCCGGACCGGGACCTCGTGCGGCGCGGGGCCACCTGCCGGAGCTCGAGGCGCTTGCGGGACCGTTTACGCCTAGCCTTCGACGTCAAGGCCCGGCAGTTGGGGCACGACTTGTCATCGTGGTCGGGCCCCAGGCAATGTAGGCACTGGCGGTGGGGGTGGGGGTCGGTAACCGACATCAGTCGGTTGCAGTCGGCACAGGGCTTGAACCCAGGCATCCCTACCGGCACCGATGGAGTCGTAAACTCGAAACTGATCCAAAAAAAGTGACTAAAGGGGTACCACTTTGTCCGAACCTGCGCTTGCTAGCGCGGAAAAAATAAGAACTGAAGTCAGCGCGCGAGGGCGGCGTCTAAGTACTCCAACAACGTCATCCCGGCGCAGACGACGGACGCAGAGCCGCAGACGACGCCTACCGACGCGCAGGGGTACTGCTACGCAAAATTTTCCGGATCCAGTCCGACGCCTGGGGATATTCTAAGGTAAGGAATCTAATACTAACCTGTTTCTTTCAGATACTATCCATCGGGAAATGGAACGTTTCGAAGCTGCAAAACCCGATCTGATCGATCCATAGTTGACAAACAGTTGATCAGATTTTCTTATAGATTTGGACCGATCTAGATAGAATTTTAAAACCCTTTTCAGGTCCAAAGAATGCAAAGCCCTCTGATCTGGAGTAGAGGGATTGTGAAAAAGGTGGTTAGAGAGATGGACTGGTTCACATAAAAATCTGACATCACCTTAGGAAGAAAAGAGAGATGTGTTCTCAACACCACCCTATTTAGACGGAAAACTGTATAGGGCTCTTTGGAACAGAATGTCTGTATATCGCTCACTCTGCGAGCTGGCGTCATTGCTACCAAAAAAGCAGCCTTCCAAGAAATATGTTGCACGGTTGTTTTGCGTATGGGCTCGACAGGTGGACCCATCAATTTCGATAGCACCAGGTTTAGCTCCCAGGGTGGCGATGGAGGTCGTACCGGAGGGTAGACTTTTTTCAAACCCTGCAGAAAATCCTTAACAGCTTGCAATTGGAAAAAAGAGGGTTGAGAGGGTGAGCGTCTATAAGCCGTTATAGCTGCCAAATGCACCTTAATGGAATTAAACCTCAAAACTGCTTTTGCCCGATACAGTAGGTAAGGGAGAATGACCTCTTCCGGACCCTTGATAGGATTACAATTGTTCTGTATACACCACAAGTAAAAGCGCTTCCACTTGCATGCATAAGAATGCCTCGTGGAAGGTCTTCTTGCCTTTTTCAGGATGGACATGCAGTCCTGCGGCAGTCCTAGGTGGCCGTATTGTAGGACCTCAGGAGCCATGCTGCCAAGTTCAATGAGGGAAGGTTGGGATGATAAATCCTCCCATTCATCTTGGAAAGCAGGTCCGGCCTGCATGGCAGCTTCCTGTGAGGACACGATGTAGAAGGTCCGGGTACCACCACTGCCTCGGCCAGTCTGGGGCAATGAGAATCATCCTTGTGTACGAATGAGCTAGCTTGTTCACCACCTTCGGGATCAGCGGAAGGGGTGGAAAGGAATACACAAATGCCCCTGACCAGTCTGTCAAAAGGGCATTCCCTTACGATCCTGGTCGGTAGAACCGTGAGGCGAAGTCTCAGCATTTGGTGTTTGTAATCCGCTAAGAGATCTATGGTGGGACGACCCCATTACTGGAAGATGTTTGACTATCTTGTCATTGTGAACCCAGTCCTTTCGGTCTTCGAAATGACGGCTGAGAGCATCCGCTCTCACGTTCTGTTCTCCTGGCAGATGGACTGCTGTGACTGACAGATTCCGAGCCAGGAGCCAATGCCACAGATTTTGTGCCTCCAGGGAAAGGGGGCATGAACGGGTTCCTCCCTGTTTGTTCAAGTACTACATTGTGGTGGTGTTGTCCGTTTGTACGAACACTGATGTTGCTTGAATCGAGGGTAGGAAAGCTTTGAGGGCTAGATGGACTGCCCTCAGCTCCAACATGTTGATGTGGTAGGAGCTCTCTTTGGGAGACCACAGTTCTTGTGTCTAGAGATGTCCCATGTGTGCCCCCCAGCCTTGTAGCGAGGAATCTGTGATCAGTGTCTGGGCAGGCGGAAGTTGATGGAACGGAATTCCGACTTGCATATTTAGTCTTATCATCCACCAAGGTATGGACTCTCGAGCTGCGTTTGACGAAGTTATTTTGTCGTCCCAGCGAGCGGACTGCTGGTCCTACTTGTCCTCCAGATCCTGCTGGAGAGGACGCATCCGTAGCCTGGCATTGGGGATCAGGAAGATGCAGGATGCCATCCACCCTATCAGGGAGGAAATCCATCGCACCGGCAACTCCTTGTTGCCCAGAACCAGTTTGCATTTCTGAACGATGGAACACTGTCGCTCCTCCGAAGAAAACACTTTTTCTACCTCAGAGTCTAACAGAGCTCCTAAGAAATGTTTTATCTGTGTCGGCTGTGAAGTTGACTTGTTGAAATTCACATATAGACCCAGCTGTTGACATAGGTCAATTCATCTCATGAAGTGGTTCCTTACACTGTCCGGGGAAGGACCCTTCAACAGTCAGTCGTCCAAGTAGGGGTAGACGAAGACACCCATGCGTCGCTGAACGGCTACCACCACCGCTATGCACTTCGTGAATACTCGGGGGCTGACTTCAACCCAAATGGGAGGACTTTGAACTGGTAATGAGCGGATGCCACCAGGAAACGCAGGAATGGTCTGTGACGGGGGGTGATCGGGACATGGAAGTACGCATCTTGTAGATTCAACGAACACATCCAATCCCCCTGATTGAGATGTGGATATATTTGATGAAGTGCCAACATGCGAAACTTTTCCTCCTTGATGTAAAGGTTGAGTGTCCACAAATCCAGAATGGGTCTGTACTCTGCTTTTTGGCCTTTTTTCTTGACCAGGAAGTATCTTGAATAAACTCCTTTCTCTCTTTGAGATACTGGTACCCTCTCGATGGCGGACTTTTTGAGAAGGGTGGCCACTTCTTTTTGCAGGTGCTTTAACTGGTGACCCGATGTTGGCATTGGAGGGATGGAAGGAGGTCGATGTTGAATACAAAGAGTATCCATTCTGACGCGTAGCTAACACCCAGCGATCTTTTGTGATAGCTCGCCTCTCAGCTCGCCACTCTTCGATATGATTTGTGATGCTTCCCCCCCCACTGGAGTGGTCAATGGCGCTGGGGGTAGGGAGAACTCATTGTTTGGATTGCGTCTCGTTGGAGTTGTTGCCTTGACGCTGATTTCCTCCACCTCTTGAGGAGCGCCTGCCTCTGTATGTGACTTTTGTTGCCCCTGTTGATCTTTACTCTTCTGCCACTGAGGGGTTTGAACCCTCTGTTGGGTAGATCGCCTATTGTAGGGGCGGAATCTTTTACGGAACTCTTTTTTCTTTTCCAGGCCAACAGCCTTTAGTGTGTCCAGTTCCGTTTTCATACGTTGCATTTCCTCGTCAGTGTGTGAACCAAACAAAGATGACCCAGAGAAAGGTAGGTTGAGGATACGTGTTTACGCTTCTGGTTTTAGCGCGGTGAGTCGCAACCAAGATGATTCCCATGAGCATATCCATGCGCCAATAGGGTAGCTCCGTCAGCTGCAGCGCTAATGATCTGATTGGAAACCTGGCTGCCCTCCGAAAGCATTCCTTCAAAATCCCTGCGATCCTCTTGAGGAAGCTTCTCACTGAAGCGTTGTCGAGAATCCCACAGGGATCTATCGTAGCGGCCCAGGAGTGCCTCCGCGTTGTATACTTTCAGCAAGGAGGCCAAAGTGCCACACACCCTCCGTCCCCAGGAATCTTGTGTCTTGCTCTCCTTGTCTGGTGGTACAGTGGAGGAAAATGCAACGGCATGGGTCTTTCTCGCCACCACAATTATTACTGAATCCGGGGGAGGGTCGGCTCTGAGGAAGAGTGGATCATCCTCTGGCGAACTATATTTTTTCAGAATCCTCGCTGGAGCAGATTTAATCGTCGCTGGTGTGAGGAAGACTTCCATGACCGGTTCTATGATGCCCGGAACCAAGGGAAGCAGAGGTTTAGCCGCTGTCTTGTGATGCAGGTTTTCAAAGATCACGGAAGACTTGCTTTGGCGAGCTGGCATAGGAATACCCAGCTTGAGTGCCCCTCTGCCCAGAATGTCCTGAAATGTGTAGATGTCATCCACTGGAGAGATTCAACGCTGGACTGTCTGTCAGAGTTGGAGAATAGTCTTTATGTGAAATGCGAGTAGAAGACTGGAAAGGGGCAGGAGTTCTGCGCTCTCTCCTTCTTGATCTGGACCTCAGTCTGCGGTGCGTGTCCGCTCTCTGGCTCTTGAAGGAGATCGATCCCGATCCGCTGCATGGATCAAACGAGCCAATGGAGACCTGTGTTGGGGACAGGAATACTCCTGTGCTGTTGTGTCCTTGTCAGGAGCCCAGTGATGCAATGGTCTGTACCATCTAGGAGACAACCTGATGGAAGGCGACTTCTGCCCTTCTCTCCTCTCAGAAGATTGTGCCGAAGGAGATGGATTCACCTCTTCGTGCAATGACCTTGCTGGTGAATGTCTTGACACTGTGCTGTCAGAAGATGAGATCACAACCTCCGGGGATCTGGATGTTGAACCTCAGTGTGAATCTTGGGAGCCTGTAGGCGATGACGATAGGCTCACTGGAAGAGAGGCCTCTCCGGAAGGGCATTTAAACAGATCTGGAGCATCTATGTGCTGCCTGGGATCCTGACGGAGACATCTGCCTTGATGAAGGCCTCATCCTCTTAGAAAGGGGGCTTGAACGTACGGTAGAATATCCCCTGGACTTTGAACGCCTCTCAGACGCCGATGCCGCCTCTTTTCTCGACGTTGTTTCAGCAGATTTCTGTCTCGACATCGACCGGTGATGGGCCTGTGACGGAGCTCTCAATCTCGATGTCGTTCTCATAGGCGTCTTCTGCTTCAACGTCGAGGTATGTTTGATCGACGGCGAAGACCGGTGACTGCAAATAAAGTAGACTGCAAATAAAGTAGACATTGTTAGCCTTCAGGCTGCATTGCAAACCAAAAGCATAGCAAATGAAAGCATTTTCAACAAAACTGGCACCGTGCCTTTAAGCCAGCCATGACCCCAGGTTTCCCATCATGCCTCAGGGGTGACAGTTAGGTCAGTTGTTCTTTCCGGTTCCTTCAGTCAGGACCCTGGATTTTCAGCTCTTACCTTTTTTGACTTTCATGATATATGAGTGTTTGGCTCATTAAAAAAACAGAGTTCAAGTGTCACTTGCCCTCATGTGTTTTGTATATCTTTGCAAATAATCTTTATATGGGTAATTCCATTGTTAAGCCTCTTATGGGGAGCTGCATTGTTATGAGAAAAAATGATATATGTACATACATATATGTAGAGCTGTATATATGCAAGTTCCATATATAATTTTTATATTATTTCCGGGGTCCCGGCACATGGGCGGGAATATTCAGTGCTTATAACTATTGATGAGGATCCCCTGGAAGAGAAGTTGGGCTTCCACGGAGATTCAGCTCAGAGTGCCATTACAGTCGCAGGTCCATCCACGCCCCCCTCCACCATGGAATCTTAACAGAATGGTAAGCCCAACCCTCAAAGTCAGAAGGGAAACTCTGAGATGAAAAGGCGATCTACACAATGACAGGTAAGCTACTTTTGAGATTACTTTTCTTACACAGTGTAATATACCTGGATACTACACTGGGACATTTCTTGTAAACAGGGAAGCAAAATTATTTGTTGGTTAGTACAATTTTAAAGAATTTCTTTAGGTTTTCCAACTTCGCACTTAAAAACTTGTCATAGAAAGACAATGTTATCCCATGGAGGAAAATAGCGTTTTCGATTTAAAGGTAAGTACTTTGTTGTGGGAGTTGGTGTTGTGGGAGTTGGTGTTCTGGGGTTAGACTCAGGGGTCGCCCAGGGTCAAGGATGCACTCTTGTTACACCCTAAGTGGCACTAGGGCGGCCGGGTGCAGAGTGCTGTGGCACAATGTTATCTAATGGGGGATAGAGAGCCTCCAGTTGGTGGGTGCTCATGAGCAGGCCACAAGGTTGTGGAAGCAAAGCTCCAGGACCTAGGCTCAGGCCAAAGGGGGGATCTTAGTTAGCAAAAGGTGAACCCATAGCGGAGCAAGGCAGCCGGGTGCAGGGTGCTGTGCTTTGGTGTTGGGTGTCCGGTTTTCAATGGGAGTTGCCAGTTTTGGATTTTGGCTGCAGGCTCGGTCCAGGAAGTCTTCCGGGAGAAACCAACAGCTGGGCAGGTAAGTGGGAGGGCTCAGCGACGTAGGTGCACCTCAGGTCCTCTTCTCCAGGGCACAGGGCGGCTGGAAGCAGGGGTGTCTTGAGTTCAGAATTCACCTTACTAGACCACTTGCGGTTGGGGCTGCAGGTGACATCGGGGAGTCCTGGAAGGGTCAACCCACAGGGGAATCATACTCTGGATTGCTGGGAAGACCTCGCTGGGACAGGTGGGCCATTCTGACTCGGTGCAGAGAATGTTCCAGGAGTCTGGTTTATTTGTCCTCAGCAGGCTCAGAGTGTCTTGGAAGTTGAGCAGCTTTTCACAAGAGATCCGGTCTTTGTTGAAGGCAGTCAGTCCTCCCAGGGGTTCTAGAGGTCGTTGGCTGCAGGACATATCTTGCACAGCCTCAGAAAATCAGGGAGACTGTACTGGTGGCCGCTCTAGTGGAGCTGGCCACGATGTGGATGGCTGCAGCACTGTTTACCAGTGTGCTGGAGTAAAGCATCCTGTCCATCTTTTTCAGTTGCTATAGACACTCTAAGTGGGAAGATAATGACCAGGCCTGGGTCCTGTGCTCACTATGCCACTTGATTCAAGCTAGCCTGGCTGATGACGGGTGATATCCTGAAACCAGTCCAGTATGCTTGTTTTCCGGTCCTGAGAGGACCTAGCCTGGCAGTTTGGGATGGACTGTTCCCATGGGGAGCGGGGTCAAGACTGATTTGCATACGGTCGAGTCCAAACTGGGTTGGCACAACAAGCAAAAAATACAATGGATTTAACCCAGATATATGACTGGTGGAAAATGTATAACAATGTACAGTATTCTGTCCATCATTTTTTTGTGTTAGTAAAGGAGGGAGGCATTGGTCCTGAAAGGACGGATCGGAACAGCACCGATGTTGGAGCCAAAGGCTTCAACATTGGCAGTCAATATGGCACCATGTACCCTGAGGGTGTGCTAGCCTCTGTTTGGAGTGGACAAAGATTGTATACCTTATGTTGAGGAATGCCGCCATGTCAGAGCCTGGGGTTAGGAATTTCAGGAAAGGAAAGTGTGCATCAGGTGTTGAAGGGATGGTGGGCCCAGGATCTCTGGAGCCGGGTAAATTGTTGGCTCCTGGGTCGGGTCCTGTGGAGTAACTGGTGCTAGACTATTTGGGGACTTAGTGGCTCCACATTACCCACTCTGGTTGAGAAGGATGAATATCCTACAGGAGACTGAGGGTGTCTAGGTGAAAAGCTTCACATGTTTCATATACTTCCTCTATTTCTTTGAGAGTGAGGACAGTCTCTTTCATATTAAACAGCAAGATATCAAGGATTTAAGCAATACATGTTAAGGGTTATGGTGTGACCATGTATTATAAGGAATAAAATACCCTCTGCAATTAGTTAAAAGAATATTAAGTCATCTCGGAATTCTAGGTCCTGATAAAGGAAACTAGGACTTCAGCCTTATTCCACTACATGGTAACTGCAATACTGTTACAGTGCGGAATACTTTCTAACATACATAAAAGTCTGTTTTAGCAAGTGCTGAATATTACAATACAAAGTACTATGGTCATGATTTTGAGTGGGCAGATGGAAATGAGGTACTTGTGCACTCAGTCAACACCTCTTAGCCTGAGTGTTCCCCCTGAAATGGTGCATATCAAGGGGAATTCTGTTTTTATGCATCAAATTCTGAAGGTGTTGGTAGTCGGCGAACATTTTCTCTAGGTAACGGCTATGGGTGAAGTAATGGCCAAGATAATGAAATTTATTATGTTATGTAACAGGTGTTGATACCCTTATATCAATTTTACAACCCATACATAATCTGGGCAAATGCCAGCATTGCAGTATTCTATATCTTGCGCTACTGTTAAATCATGATTTGCAGCATCACTTACCGAAACTGAGCAACAACTTACCTCATTTTCAATAAATGTGTTCAATGCATCTTTTCCTATTTGCCAAGGAAGATAGTTCTCAATGGGGAGGTCAACAGTATTCGTTTTCACTTTGGGCTTCTTGGCTTGAGGAGGTTGATCCATTTTCTTGTCTTTTGCACCAGCTTGAGATACCTACAATCCAGGAAATAAATGGGTCAGAAAACTGAAAACTCCATTTAGAAGCAAATGTTGCAGTGAACGGGTCTAGTTGGTTTTATAGAGTACACTGCATGGCTAACACAAAAATGAAATATGAACTAGGTTTGCATTCAATTTGTTTGTTCATTCATGTGTGTGTAAAGTCTACTTTTCTGTTTTACTTTGAAGAAGATCTTAAGATGATACAGAGGTGCTGGAATTTAAGAAAAGATGAATGACCTAATGAGAAGCATTATTACAGTTACTTTCATAATAACAGATGGGCTGGGTAAATGGGCAGAATTTAAAAAGCAGTTTTCATGAACCCCTATTCCAAATATTAAGAAATTAAAGAAGTATTTACTTATTTAAAGAAATAAATTTTAATGTCTTTGGGACCTCTCTACTTGCTAGCATTTACTGAACAATGAATGACTGGGTTTTAACAGAACGGAAAGGTGGTGGGGAACTCCAAAGAGGAAGACTATTTCATCAATATGGATTTCTGAGAAATCTCAATGTGTTATATGTGCACAATGTATACATTATTCTAGACTACATAACCGTAGGACGTTGGATGTTTAAAACAGTCAATACAGTATGAAGTGAAGTCAGCAAAAGTGAGAACCTCAAAAACAAGAAAGGCATTCACAGCTGAGTATATCTCTGGCTCTCCAGGATTTTTAAGGTTTATGGCCTTTTGTTTGATTTACTGGGAAGGAATGCTTGCTACCTGTTGAACCAATACACTGGACACTGCAGGGGCCACATCTAGGACAGAGTTTCCCTATGATGATCAACTGGGAGACAAAGAGGCGGAATTCATGCCAGGTTACCATGATAGCCACTGATATTTGTATACAAATATAAATTAAATTAATGATACATTAACTACTTTTAAAATCTTGCGCGGACTGCTCACCTCCAAATCAGCATTAGACAACTCTGCTGTAAGTTAATCAGTATCCAAAAGTTAGGGTGTATGAAACAACCACAATACTACAGCAACAGAAAGTTAGTGTTAGAAAAACCTACTAGTGCCTATAGACTGTGGGGAGTGAACCAACAAAGAAGTTCCAGTAGCTACATGAAGGAGGCACTACTGGAACTAATACACAAAAAAGACATGTGCAGAAAAGTGTGAAAGGTACTACACAGTACGAGGCATAAACATCTAGTTGAAGCCCGTGTTCCTTGGTCCTGATGTAAATCATGTTTCTAGTTTTTACGTTAAGTTTCAGAAAAAGGGACAGCACAGGAATGCAGGTGCAGGATGGCATACCACCAACAAAGACGAGATATACTCAATAGGTCTGATTAGGACAGGTAGCCTTTTAAGAGAAAATGTTTAGTCATTACAGTTGTTCAAGAGGACAGAAATACCCAAGTTGTAGGTGGTTTGAAAATCACCTACCACAGGTCAGGAACGGCAGGCACATTGTGTTAACTAGTTATTAATAAAAAGCCCACACTTGAAATATTGAGGAAAGTAAAACAAAGAGTCACTCTGCTGCCTTTACTATAAAGCAATTAAAAAACGTGTTAAAAAAAAAAATACATCAATAGTATTTTTTCCCTTCATAAAAAAAAAATAAAAAAAATCTTAGTTAGGCAGCAGAGCTACTCACACTGGCAGCAGAGGTAAGACTTGCTGACTCCTTCATCCAATCATGTATCTACCCATCTCAAAGAAACTCGAATATAGAGCATCAGTGACAAGGACTCTTGAGAAAACGGGAACTTGTGACCTGGAGGTCTTTGGGAAATAAATTCTTCAATTACTCTAGTGGACAAAGATATTCTCAGAGAACACTATGACTAACAGGGAGAAAAAGGGGACCTGTAGAGCTGGGAAAGGTAGACAAAAGAAATAGTTTATTATCAGGAAAGCACAAATTAAAATGAGAGGGAAATAATAACATGGGTGTTGAGTATCCATGAAAACGTAAGACGAGAAACCATACACCTAGAGGAGGAAAGAAAAGAGACAAACATTGCAAATGGAAGCCCCTAACGCAGCCACCTACGTCACTTGAAGGACCAATATCTAATAAAATTACATGACAAACTGCCATACATGATGAAGATTAGGTGGAGGACCTAACGACCCAAACCCAGTCATGAACCACCATGCAGAAAAATCAACTACAGAGAACATTCACACATCTTAGGTGGCAACTTCACACAATCTACCCTGCTTGTCTTGCAGAATAACTCAGTAAGAATAACACCACCAACCAAACAAGCTGCTCACATCAGTATTGGTTAGAAATGAAAGCCCTGCTACAGAACCAAAGCTGCATGAGTCACAATCATAGGCAGATGTCAACACAAAGAACCAGAGGGCCAAGTAATTGCCAAAACCCAGTACCATAACGTACCAAAATAAATGTTTTTTTTTTTTAAAGTGTTTTAGATCCACTTTTAGTTTTCATGAGACTTTAAAAAATACTGAAGACTAATAGCCCTTGTTTTATGGTACAGAGTTGTTTCTCTCAGTTTTTTAAAGTATTTTGGGATCCCACAAATAAAGAAGTTCTACATGTGTTATTGTTAACCTGCTCTGGAATGTTAAGCTTGGATGGGGACTATTCATTACTTGTGAGACGAGTGACCATTCCTGAGAAAGAAACCGGATCACGGGTAAGTGGCTATACTAACAATCAAGAGCATTTCCATATTCTGCTTACAATCGTAGCACCCCTTTCAGTCACACCTAACTTTATTTCCTCCTACCAAGTGCCCTAATGACTGCTTCCGTCATTATTTCCTCATAGCTACATATATTTTGTTGTAACCTTTGAGCTTTAGTCCACTTTAATTTGCGAGGGTTTGTGGTTATACTTGTCCTGTGATAAGTCGATTTCTAACGAAAAAGATGCAGTCTGTACTGACTAGATTTAGATTGTAAGGAAAAAAGCCAACATAAAACAAAATAAAAGTTACTAGTGTAAAATCAAACGCCTAGAAAGATCTTTCACAAGCCATTATCTTTTTTTGCTTTGTTTAAAAAGGGTAGGTCTGTTAGACTTTGTCACAATACGTTAGATATTTGCCTGGCATGATTTTTTTTTTAGATTAGATCAGGCATATATTAGTGCTAATTTTTAAGTGCAATGTCCCAATTAATTAATTGGGTCCTGAAACTTATGGTTTTGGTTCAGGACATACATGTCTGCACACAATGTGTATAAAGAACGTCTGCATATAGTCGGTGAGGTTAAATTAAACACACCACACATGTACTGTTTTAACATAGAACAATAATATCATAGGCCCACTAGGGCTGGATTGAAAGGGGCATTTTTGCACTATGCAGTGTCCTCTACCAGTAATTTATGAAATCATTTCCTGGGTACGTTTCTGACAATTTATTAGAAATGTATGCCCACTTGGGCTGGAAAACCATGTGGATAAAAAGTGACAATTATTCATATATGCCTTTGGCATTTTTGATGTAATAAGTTTTTCATGAGCAATACTCGAATCAATTGTGTTAACAAATGGGCAATGTATTGTAACTGCCTGCATAAGAAGGTGGTTGTTCACGTTTACAGTTTTTCAATTTCATTTGCAATTTTTATTCAACAGTGAACTGAAGTTAAATCAGATACAAATATAAATCAACATGGAAGACTCCCGTGAGTATAGCTGATTACTAGCTTGTCTAGTTGGTATACTATGCCTATTGTAAGCATTGTGGTGCTGTAGTGACTATGAATAGAAAGTGTATCCAATATGGTGGCTACCACAATGTGACCAAGACCAAACGCGTTATTGCAGACATTAATAAGACGTGAACGTGCACTGCCAAAACCGAAACCTGTCGTGGGGCGGGACTTCCGTCTTCTGAAGCCCGCGCCCAGAGTGGCTGACCCAGAGGAGCAGTGGTGACGCGGGGCTCCCATGCCCGAAGGAGTGCCCCGCGGAGGCTGTAGAAGTCCGGAGTGGCGCCGATGCGGTGAGTGTGGCTTAGTTGTACTGGGGGTGGCGGCGTTGGGGTGTCTCTGTATGTGTGCGCTCATGTGTGTGCATGTATGTGCGCTCATGTGTGTGTGCATGTATGTGCGCTCGTGTGTGTGTGTGTGTGCATGTGTCTCTGTGTGTGCGCTCGTGGGTGTGTGCATGCATGTGCGAAACGAAAGCAGGGGGGGGGGTGGCTGTGTGTATGCGAGAAGTGCACAAGGCTTTTAAGGAAGACAGGAGATGGTGAACGCGGGCGCGACCTGATCCGATTCCGGCATGCTGCGCATGCCCATCTCCTGTCTCCTTAAAAGCAGACTCGCCGACTATAGGTCTCGCTGCGACATCGCTTTGCGATGTGCCGCAGGTGCGAGACCTAAAAATCAAAGAAAACACAGGTGATGTACCTAAATATAATGCTACAACTGAACAATGACACTGCTGCTTCAAGGCAGCATACATTTTCAGAATGCCATCATCTCCAGTCAGTGGCAGATACTACAGTTTGACAGAACCTCAGCATTCCTGGCTAGTATGAAATAACCCTTCTGATATTACCAAACGGGAGCATGGAAAATTATTTCCGACTTTAAATAAATCCCCATGAGAGACTCAAGATTACAGGTAAGTGAATTCTCTAAGGATTTCCCTTGATAAGCATTGAATAGAGAAGCAAGGCTTTAACTTGAAAAGGTGGTGGGAAAATCTCAAACGCAATTCTTTAAACAAATAGGATCCATTAGCCGAAAACTGTCACATTTGGGTGTCAGCCTGGGATTATAAAACACAAACCCATCTTGCAGAAGCCTATCTTTTAATGGGTGCAAAATAAAAGCTCCACTAGCTTCAAGTTACAGACTGGGCCCTCGTAGCACTATAAATATAGATGTCCCATTTGTCGCCACTGCGCCAACCAGGATTCAACTTTGCGACCCTGTAGGCAGTTGTATTGTATTGTATTGTGGGTATTCTTATATAGCGCAACTACCACTCTACAGGTATCCTGGCCCTCAGATATAGGAACACAACCATCAAGAAGTGGGGGAGTCAGGAAAAGATAGATAGCAAGGAATCATACTTTCGGAAATAGCCATGTTTTTAAGCTCTTTCTGAATTCAATTAATGAATCAATCTGTCTGATGTTCTGTGGCAACTCATTCCAGAGGTGAGCAGAAGCCACGCTGAAGGCCCTCAAGACCATCCCCCCCATCCTAGAACGCTTGAATCTCGCAGTTACCAGCAGGCTGGCACCAGAGGAGCAAAGCTGCCTCTGAGTACGATACCAGGCAAATCTTTCCTGTAGTGGAACTGGGCCCAATTCATGTACCGCTCTGTGCACCAAGCAAAGTGATTTAAAATGGACCCTTTCCTTGAAAGGCAGCCAGTGGAGATCCCTCAATGCTTGAGTGGATGATGAGCCGCGTCGCCTGTTCAGCACCAGCTTTGCCGCAGCAGACTAGATTCTCTCCAGCCCCTGAAAGATGTACTGAGGGGCCCCCAAATATAAGGAATTACAGTAATCCAGTCTGCTCAACACTGTGCTTCTTATTATTATTATTATTATTATGCGTTCTTATATAGCGCTTGATTACCCGTAGGCATCTCGGCGCTTGCCTTGGGAACCCGTCCTGGCTTCCCCAAGGTGAAAGCCAGGCATCCCGCCGCGGGGGGCCGTAGTGGAGATTAAGCAGGCTAATGCCCAGAGCTGCAGAATGTGAACCCGTGATTCGAGTAGGCACCGAAACGAGAATTATCGAGTCCGTGGATATTTAGGCTCAAGACCCTGCCGCGTAGGGAATTCAACCCTGGTCCCGGGTCTGACCTCTGCTTCAGGGTCTGCCTCCTCTAACCAGCGAGCCACACTTCTCCACTACAAGGGAGCGCGAGTCCTTGGGTAAGATTGGAAGTATTCGACACAGCATACGTATCAGACTGAAACATACGCTGGCAGTCTTGTTTGCCTGTGATTCCATTTGGAGATTCTTATTTATCAGAACTCCCAGATTATGTATCGTATTAGCAGGGGCCAGCGGGTCCTCCTCGGGGGTGAGCCTGAACTCCACTGGTATATGTGTGAGCATCTTCGCCGAGGAGCAGTACAGCACCTCAATTTCCCCCCCATTGAACTGCAGGGAGTTCTTCCGTAGCCATCCTACAGTCTGTCGCATGCATTCTTGGAATGGATCCATCGAAACGGCATGTTTCCCTTCCATAGAAAACGCCGTTTGCGTATCGTCCGCATAGTTGACCAAGTCAAACCCTAACGATTTGATAATGGGGAACAGAGGCTGCAGATAAATATTAAAGAGAATGGGGCTAATAGCAGAGCCCTGCGGAACCCCATAGACTATTGGAGATTTGCAGGCTGAGAACGGTGCCAAGGTTACCACCTGCTGTCTCCCTGTCAGATAAGACCGCAACCACTGCAGGGCCCGTCCCTTCACGCCAATTTTCTCTAATCTCTCTAACAAGATTGAATGGCTCACAGTGTCTAATGCGGCAGACATATATCAAGAAGCACTAAAACAGTGGCACTCCCGTTGTTGGCCCGCATATGCAAATTATCCATCATGGTGGTCAAAGCAGACTCCGTCCCGTGACCGGGCCGGAATCCAAACGGATCCTTGTCCAATAGATGATTTTCTTCCAAAAAAACAGATAATGTCCTGCTTACAGCCTTTTCCAGGATTTTATTGGGAAAGAAAGTTGAGAGATTGGTCTGAAACTTGCCAGATTAGTCATATCCAGAGAGGGGCTTCTTAATCAGGGGTGTCACTACCGCCTGCTTCCATCCCTCTAGAACGCTACCTTCTTCTAAGGACCGATTGCAAATCCGTAGTAACCAGGGAAAGGTCGTTTGACCATAGGTCTTCCACACTTTTTGAGGCAGAGGATCAGAAGGGGAACCTGAAGATACGCTTTGCGCCAAGGTGTTAAAAGTGAGATCTTAAAGCTATCTATGGTTCATGACTGTCTCGAATCCCCTTCCGCTGCCTGTAAAGCAGAATCCTGGTCGATAGTTTCATTGTCCAAAAGAGAGCCAACAATCTTGGTCACTTTATCCGTAAAGTGGAGGGCTATCTCATCACACAGTGTCTGCGAGGCCACTACCCTATTACCCAAACAGGTTGGGGCAGAAAGGTCCCGGACTATCTTAAAAAGTGCTTTAGTACCATTAGAGGCTTGTAGAATGGAATTAGCATACAAATTAGCTTTGCACTCTAGGATAAGCTCCTTATATTCAATCTATGCTGCTCTCAATTCTTGTTTCTCCACCTCTAGGTACTTCCTTCTCCATTTCCTCTCTGCCTTCTTACAAAGTAGACAAAGCTGTTTCAATTTGTCAGTGTACCACGGTGCTGAGATTATTTCTGATTTTTAGTTTTTTTATCGGGATTAATTGATCCAGAGCATCTGTGAAATCCTTATGAGTTAAAAGAGCACTAGTCCTTCCTAATCTCGCCCACTCCCTACCTTTCCGGTAGACCACTCGAGATTTAGAATGATCCACCAGAGCGGGTAACATAATTTTGAAATGAATTAAGTAGTGATCCGTCCAATTTTGAGGTGTAATGTTTAATACTTCAGTTTCCAGAGAATTGGCAAACAGCAGATCAAGAGTGTGTCCTCCCCGATGGGTCGGGGATTTTACCTGTTGTTGAAGGCTAAAATTAGCGCAGGTATAGTTCAAATCTCTCAAATGGTTTTCCAAGGTGCCGTTCTCCCATAGATTGAAATCTCCCAGAATAATCATTCTGGAGTGTGCTAGTGAGATTGATGATGATATCTAGAAATTATTGACATTGCATAGCGCTCCCTGGGGGTCTATAGCAAATCATTCATGTGAACAAGCTACCTCTAGGTTCCTGCAACGTAAAGCCCATAAGTTCTATCCCGGCAACCTCATCGACCTTCAGGGGAGCAAAATTCAACTTCTCCTTGAAGATCACTCCAACCCCTCCTCCTCTGCCCTCTGTTCTTAGATTATGCTAAATTTTATAGCCAGCAGGGCAGGCAAATCCTACTTCTACCGCGGACTCAGCGCTGATCTAAGTTTCTGTTAGGAACAGTGCATCCAGGTTCATATCTTCAATCAAAACGGATTCTTCCACATGATGCTGGACTAGCGACCGGCTATTTATCAGACCGTATATCAAGATTTTATGCGCATCCTGCTTCATGGGCCGCCGGTAGGCAGGCTCAATATGTGCCCTCGTACCTAAATCCAGTAACTGTGCTCTTGAATAGGTCACACGGCCTTTCCCGCAGTCTGAACGGGTGCATGGCTGGCTCTAGGCACGTACGAGGAGGGGACGGGCGCAGACGGGCTTGCCTCTGGCGAGACTCCAGCGCGCCATCGGCACGCCCGCTGCGCCCTTGCATTGCCAGAGTTAAATAGGCAGCAAGTGTGGACCACCTCGCCACTAGTGCGCTCACCAAAATGGCCCCCGAGAATGGCAACTCCTCACCCGAAATTGGGCAGGAGCAAAAGAGGTGCAATTGTAACCACGCTCAAGAAGCAGGCGAGAGGAGATTCGTTTTTACTGTGCGAGTATGCGGATAAACTGTAGCATAGAAGACTTTAATAAAAAAAAGTTTAAAAACTCAATACTCTAAAATAGCAGTAGCGTGCTACATGAGCATTTTACCAGCAGCTGACAGCCTAAAACCGCCGATGTCCCTTTCCTCAAATCAGACACCAGAAACTAGTCTTAGTTGGGAACACGGACACACGCACAGACACACACATGCACGGAAACACACTGGCGCACACACACCCTGCGCCCCCACATCCCTCCTGCTCCGGTCTGACCCCCCCACACCCTCACCCCAGTCCCATTGCCCACTCTGCCAAACCACAGCTTAAGTGCCAGTGCTCTTTCCCTAAAACCAAGACAGACTCAATTGTTCACCAATTAGCAAGAACTTTGGTACCCCTGAAAATCCCTAGGATATGGTACTCGTGGTACCCAAGGCATGGGTACTAAAGAGGGTCCCTAAGAGCTGCAGAATGTATAAAACCACCCCAAGGGACCCACAAATTGCTTGCAGCCTGCCAGTGCAAAATGCGGGAAAGGGTGCAAACCCTTGTGAAAACACGACATTCGGGGCCCATGCCCAAGAACACTGAATGCATCAAATGTAAGTCACCCCAAAAGCAGACCATATAGCCCCAAGGCAGGGTGCATAATGATACATGTGAGGGCACTTCTGCATGGGCAGATATGCCCCTGTAATGCCTAGCACCATTGCTATGGCACTGCACTTTGATTAGTCATCCATCTTAAAGATATGTACTTGGCACTGGTCATTACGAGTTACCCAGCTACATAACTGAAAACAATGGCATTTGGTATTAAACGCGTAGTCTTAACCCCTTCCATGCTCATGACGAGCTGAGCTCGTCATGAGTTGCGTCGCTCGCATGCTCATGACGAGCTCAGCTCGTCATGTAACGCGGAAAAAGGAAAAAAGCAGCAAAGCGCGAAAACGACCGCAGCACGCATGCGGTTAATAAATCCTTACTGATGCCAGTAGTGGATTTATTAGGACATGCACACAGAGGGCACCTTAGAGGCGCCCCCTTAAAACCTACCAGTGGCTGTGTGCTGGCTGACTGGTATCTACCAGCCTGCCACCACAGACAAGTTTCTGACTCCCTGCAGGTGAAAGCTGGCGCTCTGAGGTCATAAACAATGCCTGCTCCAGCAGGATGGCTAGTGATTTCGAATATTAAGGTCAGAGGATTCAAAGCCTCTGCTGCCTTTGATATGCGACCCCGGTTTTCACCTAGACCTGGGAATACCATCCTCTGCCCTGAGGCCCATTTGACACCAGGACAGGTAGGAAAATTAGCTAGTCAGGAGCAATGTTCCCTCTAATTTTTTTCCTCTGTGTGCGGCAGTGTGGGGTCTCTGTGCGCTGCAGCCATGGTTATGTGCGCCAGGAACCAGACCGTGTGTGTGGGTGCAGCGCCAAATACCACTCGAAACTCATGCTTAAACAAGTGAAAAGACTGCATTTTCACACATAAATCGCCACGTTAAGGGTCTTATGGCAGGTTTACAATTTAGAAACACACCATTACATGAATTGGTTATACAGGCAAGTACACTTCGGGTTTAGAAAAGCACAAGACTCCAATGATAGTACCATTATAAGATTTTACTGCTGTAGATGTAATGTTAATTGTTGTATTGTATATCTGGATGCACAGACGAAAAGAAGCAAAAAAATACCAGCCAGGCGGCAAACTAGGCTAAGCAGAGAGATTTCTAACTTGCGTGATCTCTAAAAGAAATGCAGCAAGTCCAAAAGAACGACGTGTGCTTTGCAGGTTGTTCAATTGGACTTTGGTCAGCCAACTTCAACTAGGCACAAGCCAGGCGCCTTTAACACTGGTGGAGCCCTGTGCGACAATGTTTGTTGGCGCCCCCCCCAATGGCCACCTCTACCATGGATTCCCTCACTAGCACCCTTTAACAGCGGCCCTCAAGTCTCCAGAACCACTGGCTCTCTGATTCATTTAGTATTATAGCACCACTCATACCAGCGTAGGGTGTCAGAGCACTTTACATAATACACACATTGCACAGAGACAATCATAGGTGTGTAAATCAGTGTATTGGAAGTGTTACATCAGACAAGACTACAAGGTGTAGTGTAGTAGTCATCGATACTAGTAGGCAATATAGTTTAACAATGCTTATTCTGGAAAAGTACGAATTCAGAATTCAAAATGTGACCCCATTGTTAGAGGTTCTCTTAAAAACAAGATTTTTTTTTTACCCAAATGAACCCTTTTGGAAAGATTAGAATAATAAAAGACTGGACAATAAAACATATTGCTCTAACATAATACTTGCAGTTAACACTCAGCTGTTTGATCACAGTTAATCAGGGGTGTGGAATTTTCCAAATAATCTAGTTGTCCAAGGGACAAAATGCCACTGAGATCTACATGTCCTTTAAAAACCACTTGTCCCACCTACTCCAATCCCACATCAAGCATAAGGGCTCCGGCTGACAGAGAAACATTAACCCAATTTCCGTTTTTATCCACATTTAAAAATAAATACAGATAAGAAAATAAATAGTTTTCGGTCTGTATTTATCTGTAAAAATGAGTAAAAACGGAAAACAGGGAGCCTTAATTATGAAGAAAAAGTTAGCTTTGGCGAAATAAAATATTTGCCAAAGATCACACAATTTAAGCATGGAAGCCCTTTTTTTAATTAATCAAGTAAGGTTCTCTCTCACAAAGAGTATGTAAATAGTTCTGGACCGTCAAGAATTCTGCAACATCACAAATAGCAGATAACTACTGTAAATAAACTCTGCACTCAAGAAGGATATTGCACAATGTCACAACTCTGCACAACTAATTGCAAACAGTACTTAACTCACTGCTTAAAAAAAAAAATCATGATCACTAATAAGGAACATCTGTCGCCAACAAGCCACACCTATTCAGAATACTGGACTATCCCAGAGCATGCAGCCATATCACAAATAACGGACAGACGAACAATATCCACCTGCTTCAAGTAAAACTGTAGATACAAAGACCAAAAGAATCCCTGACTATGATTAAATAATATAACGTCAATGTACATTTGCAGACCTATTAGAGGCAGAACTGTAGTGCATTGCAGTGCTATTTATAGAGGCCTGGCTCCCCTGTTTCACACAAGTCAGAGTGGTCTACTTGTGTGTTCATTGGCAGAGGCTCTGCATATGTGTATAAAGTAGCGCATACCAAATTAACAGACCAGATTTGATGTACTGCTGCCAAGTGAAATCATTCAGAAAAGGGGGTGGTGATGAACAGTGTGCCTGAATTAAGCAGACCACTCTTACCCAGTCCAAAGATCAGGGCTTGATCCATCACCGTTTTTTAGCTCACTGCATCATCCCAGCTCAGAACTTGGCTATATGCAAATTAGTCTGTTCCTGTCCCAGTGCATGATGGAAACAGGGCAAACCAAACTACCAAGCCAATTCTTGTACTGGGAAGGAAACAAGCTTCCGGGGACCGGTTTCTGCCATTTCAGGCGTCGTCGGCCCGGCTTGCTTGAATCCTGATGGTGCAATGAGCAAGGGACTCACATCTGAGTATACCCTTCCACGCTTATGGTGGACAAAATGATTCAGAAAAGGGGGTGGTGATGAACAGAGTGCCTGAATTAAGCAGACCACTCCTACCCAGTCCAAAGATCAGGGCTTGATCCATCACCGTTTTTTAGCTCACTGCACCATCCCAGCTCAGAACTTGGCTATATGCAAATTAGTCTGTTCCTGTCCCAGTGCATGATGGGAACAGGGCAAACCAAACTACCAAGCCAATTCTTGTACTGGGAAGGAAACAAGCTTCCGGGGACCGGTTTCTGCCATTTCAGGCGTCGTCGGCCCGGCTTGCTTGAATCCTGATGGTGCAATGAGCAAGGGACTCACATCTGAGTATACCCTTCCACGCTTATGGTGGACAAAATGATTCAGAAAAGGGGGTGGTGATGAACAGAGTGCCTAAATTAAGCAGACCACTCTTACCCAGTCCAAAGATCAGGGCTTGATCCATCACCGTTTTTTAGCTCACTGCACCATCCCAGCTCAGAACTTGGCTATATGCAAAACCCCCTTTTCTGAATCGTTTTTGGCCACTATAGGTGTGGCAGGGTATACTCAGACATGAGTCCCTTGCTCACTGCTCCATCAGGATTCAAGCAAGCCGGGCCGACGAGGCTGAAATGCCAGAAACCGGTCCCCGGTAGCTTGTATCCTTTCTGATGAAGAATTGGCTTGGTAGTTTGGTCTGCCCTGTTCCCATGATGCACTGGGCCAGGGACAGACTAATTTGCATATAGCCAGGTTCTGAGCTGGGATGGGGCAGTGAGCTAAATAACGGTGATGGATCAAGCCCTGATCTTTGGACTGGGTAAGAGTGGTCTGCTTAATTCAGACACTCTGTTCATCACCACCCCCTTTTCTGAATCGCCAAGTGAAATCAGCATTGTCTCTTTTTTTTTTTTAATGGTAGTAACCTTCATATCTTCCTGACCACCTCCCGATTTCAGTTGTTTCTAAATATCCTAGCCCGAGTTATTTTAACACTTGACTACACTTGCATATGACCTTGAGACTGAGAGTGCATTTACAGTCAAAGAATTACAATTTTTTTGCAGTTTAATAGCGCGAATAGCGATCTCGACCTGAGCGTATTAGAGCGCTGTACATGAGCGCCAGTTACATTACGCAACTTGGACACGTTTATTTATTTCTAACTGTAGCACTTATTTGCAGCTGCACGAGAAATCATATTAAATGATATGTTAACTAATGCAGAGCCTGCAAATGGGACATTATTCTGGCAGGCGCCAATACAATAATAAGGCGATCATTGTAGTTTTCAGAATGAAAACCAAGGTTTCTGCTAGAGGTAAATCTGGTGCCTCCCTGTGACCCCGTCATTCGCCTTAAGCATTCTCTGCTCTGAGCGCGGCTGAAGTTGCAAAGTAAAACAATATGTGGCTCACTGTGACAGTGCTCCTTGTACTCTGTCAGAAAGCGCCCTTCCATACCACATAAGCACACGCCTGCAGTTAACTTTATGCCAATGTCGATCACAGGATTTCACTACATGTGCTTTCCTTTCCTTGCACCTCCACCTTCGCTTTCTATGTCTGAGGTTTTTAAACAGCGGCTGTATGCGCTCTTCCTTCTCCCTCCAGTGCAGCGCTGCCTCACTTTATTGCGCCGGTACATACAAAGCTGATTGCAGCGAAAACACAACCACCCCTAGAGATCCCTCCTTGGTGGTGGAATTGGCGAGCCTTTCGTTTCCATCATCAGCAAAAATACGGACTTCTAGCGTGACTTCTAATCCCGGTCACAAAGAGCTTTATGGCTTCAGCATCAGCACAGTGAGGCGGTGAATTTCACTTTCGCTTGGCAGCTATGGCCTCTGTCTCGCCCGAGCTGTCAGCTGAGCAGAGCGCCCATGCATCTGCCCGAGCCAGCCACAACAGAGACCTACCTGTATGGTACCACTAGCGAGGAGGGGCTGGTGACATGGTTGAAAGTGGCGGGAGACACCGCCTAATCCCGTCTTTTCTTTAGCTGAATTTGTGTTATAATGGGTTGTGGCTGCGGGCTGTTTGTGGCCCTTTGTGAAAACATTTGTTAATTGCAGCACCGTCATGCGCTGCAATTAACAAACATTTTCACAATGGCTCACAATCAGCCCCCAACCAGGGAGCGCGGTTGGGGGCTGATTGTGAGCCATTGTGAAAATGTTTGTTAATTGCAGCGCATGACGGTGCTGCAATTAACAAATGTTTTCACAAAGGGCCACAAACAGCCCGCAGCCACAGCCCATTACTTCGGAGCAATTTATGTTCTTAATATTTCCCTTAAACATGGAATTGCCGTTTTCGCGCCGCTCGCTTTTTAAAAAGCACTCACAGGATGTGTGCGCGCTTTCCTCAGGACTCTGCGCGCTCGGGGTCAGCAAGGTGCGCGCGAGCGCAGGCGCGCGTTACAGGGAACACTGGTCAGGAGGCATGCTCACTCTTAGGCTAGTTACACCCCTAAGGTGGGCTAAAGAAGGGTTCCACCATTTTGATTTTTGGTGGAATTAGCTACTCTGGGGCAGGGTTATGTCCACTTCTTACAGGAGATGTAGTCACCCCAGGGGTAAGTAGCACATTGACTACCACCTTACACTACACCCCTAATTTCAGTATTCAGATGGCCCCCTGACACCAAGAACTCATATTAGTCTACTGGGAACAGAAGAAGGACCAAGAGGAGTAGAGAACACAAAACTGTGGACCAGGACCAGGACTGGAATTGGCGCCAACCCCTGCCTGCCTGCCTGCTGCCATCCCAATAATTGAAAAGAGCCCTCTCGTCTTGCAGCAGTGCATCCTCATAAGCCTATGAGGGTTGCCAGCACTTCACCAGCCAGCCAGCACCTCCCTTGAAGTGCAAGAGCCACAAGCCTGCAAGCATGAACTGCAAAGTTGGGTTCACCGATTTGCTTACCACTGGGTCCACCAATGCAGAAGCAACCCAGGAGAGGATCCTAAAACTTCCAGAGGTCAACCCCGCTCCACAACGGGTTTCAAGATGCTAGACCCTGCAGAAGCCATCCAGCACCAATACCCAGGCTACCAGCGCCCTTGTACCAGCCAAGGCTTGTTCAATGTCCAGCCCGGAAACCAACTCCGCCAAGACCAACCTACAGACGAAGGACATCAGCATCACAGAGGACAGCATCCAGAGTGGCCTAGCTGTCCTGTTTTGTCCCCAACTCCAGTTTGATTCCAAAAGTGAGAGCCTCAACACAAGCAACCACCAGACAAAACACCACTGCACAGAGCCAAACAGTCCAAGTCCAGACCAACCTGCTCTGCTCTTTTGCCCCAGAGACCCTCAAGAAAGAGTCCCCGACTTTCCTTTTTTAGGTTCCAACGGACTTGTCCCCAATTGCAGCATTTTTCTCGTTACAGGTTTCTCCATAGACTTCAACAATCGCACATCAGGCTACACCCTTGCGACCAGCACCTCTGCACCATGACACACCAGGGCAGGTAAACTGAAACTGCCAGTGATTCTAAGAACCTTGGCCCCTACTTATCTTAATTCCAGATTAACAAATGTGTAACTCGACTGCAAGTATACCTATGCAGTGAATGTTTCTCCCATAGATAAACATTACAGCATTCGAGGTGCATGCCTCAAATCTGACAGCTGTATTTACTATATTTTCTAAAATCGCTAACTCAAAAAGTACTTACCTGATCCGAAGATTTTAATGTCTTAATATAAAAAGAAATGTTATTTTTCCAAATTGGTATTGCATTTCTTCATTGAGATTGTCTCACATTTGACTGCGTGTACAACAAATGGTCAACACTTCCCTCTTATAAGCCTAAAGCTGCTCAACCACACTACCACAAAATAGAGCACTTTGGAAATGTTAAAGCAAGCCCCTGTAAACCAGTAAGGGTCGTCTGGACTCTACACAGCATACCTCATTTTGGTACACTATATAGAAAGTCCGCTTCCTACACCTAGGGTCTGTAATTTGTAGGGTCACCCATGGACTGCATCACTAGTTGTGCCACCATGAGTATGACAAATTAAAACATGTCTCCCAAGCTGCAACTGCAGACTGGTAGAGCAGTTTGATCTTCTAAATCAACTTTGTCATTTAAGGTAATGGCAGAGCCCAAACCTCCCTTTTACATATGTACAAGTCACCCATCTATCAGACCTATCCAGACCTACGGCAGGCTGAAGCATATTAAAAAGCAGAAGATGTGTTTTACATATTCTAACAGTAAAAACTCCGAATTGTTGTTTTTACTGTATGAGAGGCTATTAGACCCACTGGCAACCACAGAGTTACAGGCTGACACTTCAACCCTGCTAACTTCTGTTTTGGACCACAGAGACGGGCACTTCCAGGTGTCAAACAACTCGTTACATTAAGCCCGACTTGATGCCCAAGTCGAAATTAATGCAACTTGTTGCCAAAGGCAACTATTAAAAAGTTAAACCAAAGTAAATGATGGACGGAGCGTTGACAATACAAGCACTCACCCCCAGTCAACTGATCTGGGTTTAATCCATCACCATTCTTTAGCCCACTCTGCCACCCCAGTTCAGACATGGCCATATGCAAATCAGTCGGACTGATTAAACCCAGATCAGTTGACTGGGGGTGAGTTCTTGTATTGTCAACGCTCCGTCCATCATTTCCTTTGGTTTTTCTTTGTTCGTCATAAGTTGGCAGGGTATGCTCAGACGTGAGTCCCTTGCTCACTTTGACACTGGATTCAAGCAAGCCGGGCTGAAATGCCACAAACCGGTCCTCGGTAGCTTGTTTCCGGTCCAGGGAAGGCATGGCTTGGCAGTTCAGGCTGGACTGTTCCCATGAGGCACAGGGTCCGACTGATTTGCATATGGCCATGTCTGAACTGGGGTGGCAGAGTGGGCTAAAGAACGGTGATGGATTAAACCCAGATCAGTTGACGGGGGGTGAGTGCTTGTATCGTCAACGCTCCGTCCATCACTTCCTTTGGTTTTTCTTTAACTATTAAAAAGTTGCCACTCTTGCCCAGCTTTCCAGTGGCCATTTGGGGGGGGGGGGGGATGTGTCAACGGCTCCCAAGACAGGTAAGAAAGGGCTGCCGCTATAGGCGGCATTACCTCCTCCTGGAAGGAAGCCACGCAAGATGTTAGTCCAAAAAGCGAGATTCAAAGGGGAAGTGACCTTTGAAAGGCAAATGGTAAACACCCTTGAGAGGGCTGCTGTTCTATTCAAGTAAACAGGTTGGGTGTGACACGCAGAGGAGCAACCAGTTGTCAAACAGTTTTTTCATGGGCATGTAACCCCCCCCCCCCCCCCCCCCAAGTGTGTATATATATATATATATATATATATATATATATATATATATATATATATACACACACACACACACACACACACACACACACACACACACACACACACACCCACCCACCCCCCACCCACCACCACCACCCCCTCCAACAAGAGAAGGGTCCCGATGTCTTGGGAATGGGTAGAGTAGAGCACGCTGTGATAGCTATAAGCCACGCATCACTGGAAGTTGTTATCAGGCAGGAGGGAACAAAGTAGACCACTGGTAATGACTGCGACCTCCCTCCCCTAAGGGCACACACTGGGTATAAAAGAGGCACCCCTGCCTCCCAGAACTCAGATCTCACTTTGACAGGAGAAGGAGGACCAAATAAGGAGTGCTGCTGACCCTCGAAACGACAAACAAGAGGCTGCACCAACGCTGGACTGCACTTGCTGCTCCTTGGGCTATCAAGCGAAAGCACTATGCCTGCTGCATCCTGCTCATAGAGAAGTCGCACTCTGAGTTCAGCCAGAAGCAGAGACTCCAAGCGTCAGTTAGCCGACTTCATTTTTGCATCAAAGGGCACAAAAGAGGACAAAGCCTGCCTAGGTGAGTTGGTAGCACAGGTCACAGAATCGTCACTACTGTTAGCAGGTCAGCCTGGGAGACCAAGACCCGGGAAAGTCATCAGTGTGCTGTTTGGACACCCAGTAGAAGAGCTAAAGCTGAGCTATTTGTAGGGGAGAGGATGTAGCCTTACGGCTAGAGCGATCGACGTCGAAGCTGGGGAACCGGGTTAGAGTCTCAGCCACGACGCTCAACATTCTGTGATTCTGGGCAAATTAATTTCCCTGTGCCTAATAAAAATTAATGTGGTGTCCTCCTGTAACGAAACTGGTGCTATGTAAAGCGCTCTCATACCGATATCTCGGGTCTAGTTCGTGCTATATAAAACTCTCCAAAAAGAAGGGAAAAGAATTGTACCCGGTTTTCTGGACCAAAGAGTACTTTTGAGGTGGTCGAGCCCTGTGGCCAAAGTCAGCCCACCAGGGCTGTGGGCCAGTGAGTGGCCCCAAGAATACTCCGGTCAACTATTACAACCTCTTCAGTATCCTTGAGCATCTTCAGCATCCTGTATTCCTCGTATCAGGGCCACTCCATTGAAGTCCAAGGCAAAGGATCAGTGACACTAACTTTACTGAAGCCTGCTTTGCTCATCGAGGTAATTGTTTCTTTGGACCTTGCTGGTCTCTTTGACCATCTCACTGTCGGAAATGGATGCGCAAAGCAACTTTTTTTTAATTAAAAGTTTATTATACTGTTAGGGCAATACACAGCATTAATACGCCTACAACCCGGAGGCCGGCAGCGAATAATATCAGCAATCTCTAACTGTTACACAGCTCAGTGGCCGACAACCCGGGGGTTCGGCAGCGAAGTCAAATCTACAATAAACCAACCAAAAATAAGCCTTACTGCAACGATGCTTTGTAGACCCAATTAAGATATAAAACACATCAAATGTATCCTGTTTGTGTCTACCTATCCTATAAGTAAGTTTAGACGAAACACCCCCCCCCCGAACCCTGTTCTGCCTACTCATATCTAGTGTGCAACATACAATCCGTCTTTGTGCGACAAGTGGTGTTCCAAGGGATAGCTAATACCATCATCCTGTGTGACATTTTGCCCTTCCTGGATCCAGCAATCTCTGAACAACATCCATACTGCATATGCCTCCTCATCCCTATACATCTCGACCCCCCTCTGCATGTCCCGATCAGTCAAGCACCTCCAGACAATGGTCCACTTCGCCTGCTTCCAGCCACGCAACCTAAGGCCCCCAAATATCTACTGGGCGGGAACTAGCAGGCATCCGTTCCCAATAATGTGTCAGTTGGTCTTTACAGTAGGTGACCGAGTTCAGCCAACCCCGGACTGTAGGCGGTCTGGTTGTCTTCCAGTGAATCGCCACCTGAAGCTTGGCCAAAAGGAATAGCATTGACACCAACCTACGACTCTCCCTGGGAAGCGCCTCGGTATAACTCAACGCAAGCAGAGGCGTGAGCGCCATCTGTACATTAACAATGGTGCCAACGTGCCGGGTCACTTACACCCAATATCAGGAAATTGGATTACAGGACCATGCCAAAAGTAGAAATGTAGCATCTTGTTGACCACATCTCCAACATTTTGTGTCTCCCAGAAGGCCCATGCGGTGTAATTGCACCGGAGCGCAGTAGACCCTATGCAAGAAATTAAAATGTATGAGCCTAAGCCGGTAATTTGGCGACAGACACTCTAGCTGCGAGCAACAGTAAATCCATTGCTC
Organism: Lissotriton helveticus; assembly: GCF_964261635.1. NCBI lineage: Eukaryota > Metazoa > Chordata > Amphibia > Caudata > Salamandridae > Lissotriton > Lissotriton helveticus. Next base: position 742,760,269 of record NC_136068.1, read on the forward strand.
TTCCGTGATTTGTGAACCCGTGTCAGTTTCCCATTCAGCTCTCGAGGTGTAAGTGGCAATGGGGGATGTCTTCTGTGTTTCAGTATATATACACGTGTGATCACGGAGATGGATTAGACAGAACATTCTCTAAAGCTGGGAGAGTCTGTGGTTCTTGGGGAAATTTTGAGTACCGCGCCCTACACGCGGCCCTAAGCTGATAGAATAGCAGTGCGTCTGTCGCTGTGGGCATCTGTTCCCCACACATAGTTTGTAATGTCAAAAACGTGGCCTCTGGGAATAAGTCTCTGCCTGTCATCAACCCGCGCGCTTCTGCCCTCCGAGTCGTGGCCCTATCCGTGAGCGGGGTCAACAGTGGGCTTCCCCCCAGTGGCATGGAGGGAGCATAAAGTGTCCTTACCCCTGCACGTTTCGCTATTTTATGCCACACCCATCTTGTTGCCTCTACCTTGTCTATTTCCTGCTGTGGCAGTTTATATGCCTGATACACTGCCGCGATTAGCGAGACCGGGGCTGCTCTATGTATCTCCACTGCCACATGCGGTTGAAATGGTGTTGGGTGTTGCCAGAAATGCAAAAACTGCGCCTGAGCACTGTATGCATAGAGTTCGAAGTCCGGGGCAGCCAGACCACCCTGTGCGAAGGGCAGCGTCAGCAGATTCCAGGCGACACGCGGCTGTCTGCCGGCCCATACCAACTCAAGCACAGCTGTCTTGAGTCTACGAAAAAAATGTATATTAAGAGGCATGGGTATATTGACAAATAAATATAACAATTTAGGCAAAATAACCATTTTGGTAATTACTATACGACCTAATAGAGACAGGGGGAGTCGTTTCCATCTCTGGACCTTGGTTTCAATCCAGTCTATAACCTTCCCATAGTTTGCCAGCCACGAATCCTGCATGGATCTACTGATAACGATCCCTAGATATCTTGTCTCAGACTCCACCCATTCGATAGGGTATTCTGTCGTGAATTGTTCAGTCTCTGCGGTGAGCGCTAATATCGTAGATTTGGTCCAGTTGATTTGTATCCCAGTGAGCCCCCCATATCGTATCAATTCCCTCATCAGAACATCAAAGTTATCTTTGGGATTGGTCATATAAATGGTCATGTCGTCAGCGTACTTGGAAATGAGACAGCCTCGTGACGTAAACCCTATACTTCCATGCGTGTGGTGTTGACGTAGCCTTGCCGCCAGAAACTCCGTCGCGATGGCGAAGAGCAAGGGCGACAGAGGGCACCCGTCTCGTGCCACGGGTAATATAAAAAGGGTCAGACACCTGGCCATTTACACGCACCCTCGCCACTGGTTTGGAATATAAAATATGAATCTGCTGGATGAAAGACGGGCTTAGTCCCATACGGGCCAACAATTTAAACAGGAAATTCCACTCCAGTGAGTCGAAGGCTTTAGTGGCGTCAAGCAGAGCGGCCACTGCCTGTACACGAGGACCTAGGTAATGGAGCACCCCAAACAGTGTGCGCTAATTGTGTGACGTCGACCTCCCCGGTATGAATCCGGATTGGTCCAGAAGCGCCATATGCGGGAGCATTGGCTGTAACCTGTGGGCCAATAGTTTTGCATATATCTTGGCGTCTAGATTGATTAAAGACAGGGGCCTGTAGGAGTCAGGAGAGGCAGGGTTCTTATCTGGTTTAAGCAAAGTTATGATCATTGCTTCACGGAGCGTAGGGGGAAGCTCGCCCGACTATCGCCTCATGGTATACCTGCAGTAAACGAGGGGCAAGTATGTCAGAGTACTCTTTGTAAAAAAGCAGCCGTTAGGCCATCTGCACCTGGGGCCTTGCCCGGGGGCATACTGACAATTACTTGTCGTACATCCTCAACTGTGATCGGCATATTCATGTAAATTCTGGCTCCATCATTAAACCAAGCCAGAGCCACAGTATCGAGATAATCTATTATGTCTGCCTCAGACGGTTGCGTGGTGGATGTGTATATTTTCTGATAATAGTGGGATATAGTGGACACAATCTCCCGCGGCGTCCTAGCAATCTCACAGTTTTCTAATTTTAATTCTGTGATATAGTCAGCGCCTCTAGGGGTTCGCAACAGTCCAGCCAGCGTCCTCCCAGCTCTATCACCCTCTCCGTATTGTCTTGCCTGTGCATATTTGTGCAGATAATTTGTCTCTTTCCGCCTCAACTTGAAATTCTGTCAATTTCGGCCTAATTTTCGCCGTAGTGGCCGGGGATGGGCTAATCTGAAAGTTGTGCTCCAGATCACCTATATCTTTCTCCAATCTGACTAGCGTGCCCCTAATATCACGTAAGACCCCAGTTCTTAATGCTATGCAGTTACCTCTGATGAGCGCCTTGAAAGCTTCCCAGAGCGTACCAAGCGAGTCCACTGAACCTTCATTAAGTGTAAAGTATTCTTCTTTTTTGTCCCACAAGCCTTCTCTGAAAACCTGATCTAACAGCGCAGTAGACGGGAAACCCCAGGCAAATCGCTGAATGTACTTTTCAGGGATATTTATTGCAAGCACAGTAGGTGCATGATCCGACAAGGTGCGAGGATAGTGCACCACGTCAGATACCCAAATATGAATGTCTTTCGATACAAGCCAGTAGTCTATTCTGGACCACGAGCTCCTATGGTGAATGATGCAGGTGCCCTCCCTGTCTGTGGGGTGTAGTGCCCTCCATGAATCCACTAGATGAAGATCCTGTATGAGGTCGTTTAATGTTAGCGCGGCCCTAGGGTGGTGGTCTCGAGTCACTCCCTTCCTGTCTAATGTGGGGGATAGAACTACATTAAAATCCCCACCCCATAGTATCGCCATTGGTCCCAGTGCTAGTATCTGGTGGTGGAGAGACTGAAAGAAATCTGAATTGTCAGAGTTTGGGCCATATACATTGACTAACAGTGTGGGGGTGTCGTAGAGCGTGCCCTGCACAATAACAAATCTACCCTCACTATCCACTACTGTCTGAAGTGTCTTCCAGTGCAGCCCTCTACGTATAAGGACGGCCACCCCTCTAGAGTACGTCGAATAGCCAGAAAGTTGTACCTCTCCCCATCTATTATTCCTAAGGGTGCATGCTGCTGTGGTGGGCAAATGTGTTTCTTGAAGAAGGCAGATATCTATCTCATGTCTTTGCAAGAATGCATGGACGAGCCTCACTTTCCTGCGGTCATTAAGACCCCGTACGTTCCAGGACATGCATTTAAGCGACTGTGTTCTAAACACTTGTGGAGAAGCACCTAGGTTGCAGTAAATCCTACCGTGTCCGGAAAACCATCCATCTGTGCCACCGGGACACAGAATTCTCCTAAAATGAAAAGACACACCGGATGCATATATAACCACACAACATGAGGCAGAACAAATACAGAGGGAAAAAAAATAATATCCCCCCCACCCCCCTCCCATACCAACCACCCAATCAGGTTGTGATATACCCTCCCGTAATCCTGCGATCTGCAAACAAAAGCACCACAATAGCAAACGTGCGGGAATCATCCCAGTGGGGTACATGGGTCAGCTGAGCAGGCACCCCTGCACTCTTGGCAGGGTGGCCGGGAAGTTGGCGCCTCACTCCGGTCTCCCAACTGAACCACTCCAACTATACACCAAGTTGCTTACTCCTACATTAAACTTGAACCTCAAATAATCGCTGTTCTTACGGTCTAGTGCACCCCAGAACCACGCTCCCCCCCCGATGAAAGCCCCAGCAAGTTCCAATTACAAAACATAGTACTTATCTTTGCACATGGGCAACCGGCCACCCCTGATCAGTCATTGTCACTGAGGTTGTTATCAGCTCTCCGTTCCTCTGCCGTGTCCTGCCGCCTGTGGTCTTTGGCCATCTGCTTAGCGTACGTGAGCGCCGCTTTGGCATCAGTGAAGAACGTCGGTTTCCCCGGCCCCTGTACCCTCAGCTTGGCCGGGTATATCAGAGAGTATTTGGTGCCTAGCTGTTGAAAAATTTTCTTGGCTGGGATGAATTCTCTCCTTGCAGCTTGCACCTGGAGTGTAAAGTCCGGATACAATGCCAGGTTGTTTCCATCGTATTGAATGTCACCTCTCTCTTGCCAGACGCAATATGGTGTCGCGGTCTCGGTAGTTTAGGATTCGTGCAAGGACCGGGCGTGCCAGCGCCCCCGGCCGTGGTCGCGGGCCCAAGCGTACGATGTGCTCTTTCAACCAGGAACATGTTCGATAGTTGCTGCCCAAACAGATCTGAAAACAGCTTCTCTATGTACTTCTCCATGTTCGAAATGTTTATAGTTTCCGCAATTCCGGTGATGCGTATGTTGTTGTGTCGTGACCTGGCTTCCAAGTCCTCATTTTTCTGTTGCATGATTTGAAGGATTCCGTCCATGTTTCGTAGGTTTTTGTCCATCTCCGTTTAGCCCTCCTCAGTTTCAGTCACCCTTGTTTCAAGCACGCTCACTCGACCTTCCTGCTTGTCCATCCTCCTAGTTATCCAGTCCATTCTCATGGCCAGGGCGTCCATTTTGGCATCTATGGCTTGTAGACTAAATTTCAAGTCTTTAAACATCTCGCGAATGTCATCAGGTGGTGGTTGAGATGTCGCAGCATCCTCCGATTGTATCTGTGAGCCAGTGTCTGTTTCAGGCACCTTGGTCGCCTTCTTTTCAAAATTTAGCCGGGGTTGTCTGGTATCTGGCTTCCCCATCCTTGGTGCCGCTCTCCACAAAGCGCCAGGAAGATGCACGTGCCACCAATGTAGCTTCAAAGTTGTCAAAAGGTATGGGCTTCCCTTCAATATTGGAACAGGGCACCCCACCCAATCAGGCGCAGGCAGCTTCACCACTCCACGACTTCACGCTCCACCTGCAGCGCCACTGCCACGCGGGTTGTCCACGCCCCTGTCCTGGCTATGCGCCAACTTAAGATGTCACAGTTGGATAATACAGGTCCACGCCCTGTCCTCACAGTACAACTACAGTTCGCGTCCCGCTGCGTTAGGGTAGCGTCTCTCTCTGCCTATGCCACCTCACACCACATGATGGGAGCTGGTCACACCTCTGCGCCGATCAGGTAGCCCTTGGCTCTTTCAGCTGGCATGCGTGGGGGCCCAGCCGCTGCGTCTCCCAATCACCAAATGGAAGAAAACAGTCACACTACAACAAAACCTCATAGGCCCCAGCATAAAGGGTGTTACCCTATTCAGTGATGTCTACGTACAGGACGGGTTATGGAGGCAGGCTGTTGCATCAGTGCCAGCGATTGTGTTTGTCGCCGAGAGCAGGCGATGGAGCCGTCGCGCCCTCGCAACCAGGCAGCAGGCACCAGCGTTGCAAATGACCAGTCCACAGAGGACAGACCTCAGTAGTTAGGTCTCCGGTCGCTGGGCTTAAAATGGCAGCCCTGCAGGTTCTCACGGGGTCTTTATAACACACGGGGGCAGGAATATCGCCGTGCAGCCCCACCACTGACTCAGGTGCTGCTCAACGGGATCTCGCCTCATCCTCACGCCGCCTCCGACGGCCCTCAGACCGCCATCCAATACGATAGGGCCTCAAATGTCTCCGCTGTGTCACTCCCGCCGTCTCCGGGCTACCCGCAGGACACACATGGCACCAGCAGCTAACTCCAATGTGTTTCTGGGCAGGCTCCGCCATACCCGCGAGCCGTCCAGCCTGGGCCGGCCAGACCCGCCCACCGCAGCTTTGAGCACGTCCGGGAACCTGGGAAAAGCTCCACATAGAGGCCCCGGCGCAACCCAGGGAGACCGGCCTCCAGGTCCGGGTCGTCCACTGCCGCAGCACAGCGCTTCACTGCCTCAAATGGATCGGTTCCCGTCACAAGGCACCACCGTAGGCAGTATCGATTTATTGGGAGCAGAGATCAGCGCCTCTGGAACGGATAAATGACGGATTAATTTCCCGGCCGGCGGAGCCGCTCTAGAGTGCGGCCATTCCGCTTCGCAGCCAAGCCACGCCCCCCCATGCGCAAAGCAACTCTAAGTAACTGTATTCCAGTTTAAGGAAAAGGTTACTTAGCCAGTAAGCATCTATTCTTGGCACGTAGAGCTGTAGATTCACATGCTTTGCATACTCCTGCCATCTAGTGTTGGTTCCGGATGTTTGCAAGTTGTTTATCTTCAAAAAAGTCATCTTTCCAGTCACGAGGTAAGGCGGCTCCTCCTTTCAGTGATAGTGAGCATGGGCTCCATTGTTGTATTGTTTTGCCATAGAGGGTGAGAATGGAGTTAGTGAGTTTAGAATAGAGAAGTCCATGCGTATGAATGTAAATTGAGAACTACAACCATTACAGGAGACCAGGGAGGCGGGTGGGCGCATGTGAATCTACAGCTTACATGCCAAGAATAGATCCTTGCTGGGTAAGTAACATTTCCCGTTCGAGGCATGTGAGCTGTAGATCACATGCTTTGCATAGACTATATAGCAGTATTCTCCCAAAGCAATGGCTAACCTGTAGTGATTGTAGTTGTTTGAAACAGTGTTTTAAGTACTGCTTGGCCTACATTTGCTTGCTGTCTCACAAACACATCTGCCAGTGCAGGTTGCGTCCTCACGTGAGAACGTACCTGCACGAGATTTACCATTTACCACATTGGGATCTTCCCATTGCAAAATGGCGAACGCGTCCTCTCGCGAGAGGATCGGCGTAAATCACTGTGACTGTGGATGGAACCAGCGTTAAATAACCAGCTCAGTACAACTGCCGGCTCGCAGGATGAGCTAACGCTGCGATTTTCTCCTGATAGTGGTAAGGAGAGGGGCCGGTAACAGTGTACTTTAGATAAATGCCGAAGGGTCACTACCTGTGAGCAGTTAGCCCACTGAGAGTTTCTTTTAAGATGCAATTGATATGTATGATGTTTACAATGTGCGAAATTGTCTCTTGCAGTTAAAAAACAAAAGGAGACTTGAGACAACCCACAGAAGGGGTGGGCAATACGTTTTATTTCGTACCTCAGGGCCGGTTGACGTCACATTGGCCGTGTGGGGGTAAATATTTTAAGCCAAGGCTTTTTCTGTACATTTTGGGACGTCTGTGTTGTGTATAATTAATTTGAGCAAGTAGTAAGGATGTTTTATATTCGTTTTCTTTTGACAGTCGTGAAGAATGCTGTGTCCAGCTTTAATGCAGTGGCTTAATAAATAATTATTGCCCTGAAGAAATTGCCATCAACTTATACGGCAATGAAACATGTTGGCGAGTAGTGTGTGGTTTTATAGGTAACAGCCACGCCCAGCTTTTTAATTAGAAATGCAGAACAGAATAAAGGTCGTGTATACGTGCAGGTTATCTTTTGTTTGTGTGTTACACTGTTTGTATTGTATGTTTGGCACACGTTTTTCCACTGCACCTTATTTGTACATACACATTCATGTTCATTTGGACACATTTCATTTAAAGCTGGATGACTGCCGATGATGAGAACAGGGCAACTCTGGTGAGTACCTACCAGGTTCCCCGATGGTGGTTCGCCAGTTAGGGGTCATCTTGCTTGGGCAAATTTTTTCACTAATACACCTTGTTGTGTGGTGTTCAGGGGTCACGACTGTCTACAAGGAACTGTGGCTTATTTTATATTTGGCATGATTATGATGTACTTTCTACCCCGTGAACTTTTGAGATAGGGGAGCGAGTTGTTTTAAAAAAAAAAATTTCAATGTATTGTACATCTATTAAAGGAACGAAGAATAGTGCCTCAATTGGACCAGGTCATTGTAGTTTGAATCACAAACACATCTACACAATAGTGCTTGGTGAATGTGTGAGGTGTAGACCAAGTTCCTGCCTTACAGATGTCGACAAGGGGAATATTCCCTAAGGCGGCCATGGTAGCCCCTATTTTGCAAGTGGAATGTGCTCTAGGGGGCATTTTTAAAGTTCTTTTTGCTTTGGCATAACATGTTTGGATACATTTTACAATCAATCTTGCCATACTCACACTAGATATAGGATTGCTTTTGTGTGGTGGATAAAAAGCAACAAATAGTTGCTTTGGTTTTCGAAATTCTTTGGTTCTTTCTACATAGTTAAGTATAGCTTGTCTAACATCGAGTGTGTGTAGAGCTCGCTCTGCTACAGAATCAGGTTGAGGAAAGAACACAGGTAACTCAACTGATTGATTGATATTAAAGGCAGAAACTACTTTAGGGATAAATTTAGGATTGGTTCGAAGAACCACTATCTTTATGAAGTAGAAAGAAAGACTCTTGTATAGTTAAGGCCTGAAGTGCATCAACTCTCCTCATTTAGGTTATTGCTAGGAGGAAAGCAACCTTCTGTGAGAGGAATTTTAACTGACATTTGTGCAGAGGTTCAAGAGGTGGACCTATTAGCTTTGTAAGGACTAGGTTTAGGTTCCACTCTGGTGCAGGGGGAACTTTTGATGGTCTCACCCTTTATAAGCCTTCCACGAAGGCTTTGATCACTGGTTCTCTGAATAGAGATAAGTGTTGTCTGTTTTGAAAGTATTCAGCTACCGCTGCTAGGTGTAAACAGAGGGATGTGTAAGCCAATTTAGATTTCTGTAAATGCAACAGGTCACAAATGATGTTTTGTACAGAGGCATCAAGTGGATTGATATTATTACGATATATAACAAACCATTTCCATTTTGCTACATAACATGCTCTAGTAGTAGGTTTTCTAGCCTCTGAGAATATTCATACAGCTTGGTGGTAATTATAAGCAAACTATGACTTCAGGAGCCAAATCGCTAGGTTGAGTACTCTGGGATTTGGATGTCGGATTTCTCCATAGCTCTGAGTGAGAAGACTGGGTGTGAGATATAGCTTTGATGTGGCACCACTGACAGTTCTAACAGAGTGGTATACCAAGGTTGACAAGCCCATGTGGGTGCTACTAATATCAATGTGAGGAATGTTTGTTTGAGCTTCCGAACCAGTAATGGAATTAGTGGGAGAGGCAGAAAAGCGTAGGCAAACGAACAAGTAACTTCCCTTCGGGAACGATATATCTGTAAGAGACAGATTAGTTATAGATTCCTTACCTTAGAAATACTCCCAGGCTTCAGACTGGATCTAGAGAATTTTTCGTCAGCAGTACCCCTGCGCATCCAAAGGTGGGTCGTCGACTGCGTTAGTCGTCGGCGTTGTGGTAGCCGGAATGACGTCGCTTTATCTACTTAGACATCGCCCTCGCATGATGTCAGTTCTGTACACAACTTTCCACGCCAGAAGCACAGAGCCATGCAAGACACTGACAACTGGTGCACACAACTAGGGCCCTGAAAGAAAGTCTTTAACCCTAGAAATCAGTAGACCGGGAAGGATGGGTGGGGGAGGTAAGGAATCTATAACTAATCTATGTCTCTTATAAATATATAGTTACCAAAGGTAAGTAACTTGTTCATCTGAAAGGACAATTAGTCAGATTCCTTACCTTAGAATAAATATCCCAGCAATACCAACGCCGGAAGGGAGTCTGCAAACCAAGATCACACCAGAAAGTCTTTGACAACAGAACGGCCAAAGAAGCAGTCTCTCCAGACTTGGCTGTTCAGGGAGCAGTGTTTTGTGAACATGTGCAGTGATGCCCACGTAGCTGCCTGACAGATGTTATTAAGGGGGACTCCACATCCCAAAGCAGTGGTAGCTGCAGTCGCCCTGGTGGAATGGGCAAGCGCATTGTTTTTAAAGTACTTACGTTGGCTTCTAAAGCCCTTCACGGATCTGGCGCAAGCTATATTAGGAAGCGGTTGTCTTTCCATCAGCCTTCCCAGGTGCTTAGATCAGCGTCGCAGGCCCAGGCGGTTGTGCCTGTGATTCAGCGAGCCCGTATTGGAGGCCGGTCTTTTAGACTCCGTGCCCCTCAGCTGTGGAACTCTCTGCCGGCCACCCTGAGAAAGTCGAGCACTTTGCTGGCTTTCAGGAAGGAATTGAAGACCTGGCTTTTCGTCCAATAGAGTTAGTCACACTGCGCCCACCCTGTTCCGCCTCTGGTTAAAGCGCCGGGACACTCCTCGGAGTAGCTGAGCGCTATATAAATCACGTTATAACATAACATAACATAAATCACGTTATAACAAGTAGCCCCACTGAAAGCTCCTTCTTTGCCAAGGAATAGCAAGCTTTGATACACAAAACAACAAATCTAGAGATGATCGTTTGCACGGCCCGACCTTTTTTGGCACCCACATAGACAACAAAGAGCTTGTCATACACCGGGAATTGCTTTGTGCAATCCAAATAGAATCAAAGTTCACGTTTTGGATCCAGACGCTGGAGCCACTCTTCTACCTTAGAAGGAATGCGGAAAGAAGGTGGGCAAAGTGATTGTTTGGCCACATGTGGAAGTAAGTAACCACTGGGAAGAAAGGATGGATGAGTTTAAAGGACAACCTTGGCCAGATGAGCAGCCAGAAAAGGAGGTTTTGAAGAAAGAGCTTGGAGCTCACTCACCCTGCAAGCAGAGGTGATGGCAACCAGAAAAGGCAACCAGAAAAGCAGTCTTTATGGTTAAAAGTATAGTTATGTAGTGACTCAAAGGGAGCGCATATAAGATTGGTTAGAACTAAGTTAAAGTCCCACTGAGGTATTTACGAATTGAACAGGAGGAAAAAGATGAGTAATGCCCTTTCGGAAGAGATTTACAACAGGGAACTTGAAAAAAGAAGAAGGTTGAAATGGCCAAGAGATAGCCCTTTAGAGTGCCCAGAGCAGAGCCCTGCTGGGCGAAATAAAGGAGGAACAAGAGAACCGCAAAAAAGGGGGGCGGAAAGGGGATCCACAGCCTTTGCTGTGCACCATGCCACAAATTTGTTCCATCTGCAGGCGTATACCGTCTTAGTGGTGGGACGCCTGGCTACCAAGATAACATCACAGACTTCAGTAGGAAGATTGAAAGTCGTCCCCTGTTGCTGCTCAATCTCCACGCAAGCAGGTGGAGGCTGGACAGGTTTGGGTGAAGGACCGTCCCCTGCTGCTGTGACAGAAGATCCTCCCGAAGAGGCAGTCGGACCGGAGTATCGATGGCCAGATGTAACAGCTTGGGATACCAGACTCTTCATGCCCAAACCGGAGCCACAAGAATGAATGACTTGGGCCCGGTCATGCCTGATCTTCAGCAGAAGTGGAATAGGCAGAAAGGCGTATAGAAGACCGCAACTCCACTTGCGACGAAAAGCGTCGCCAAGCGAGCGCCACCGTGGAAATTCCAACGCGTTGACCAGTTGACATTACGTGTTCTCTTTGGTGGCAATTAGATCTAACCAAGGCTCTCTCCACTGCTGAAAGAGAACTTGCACCACCTGTGAGTGAAGACATGATTTGTGATCAATCATGCACCTGCAGCTGTGTTAGTCTACCCTGGCGTTCAGTGAACCTGCCAGGTGTTGAACCACCAGGGATATGCCCGGATGTTCCAGCCATGTACAGATGCAAAGGACTTTTTGACATAGGGTCCACGACCCCACACAGCCCTGTTTGGTGCAGTCCCACATGGCAGTGGTGTTGTCCATCAACACCTGCACTACTCTTCCCCAGACAGAGGGAAGGAATGCCTTGAGAGCAAGACGAATCGCCCGGAGCTCCAGAAGGTTGATATGGAGTCTGGACTCCACCGGAGACCAGAGCCCTCTGATCTCTGCCTCCCCCACATGATTGCCCCATCCCAGAAGCGATACATCGGTCACAACTGTGAAGTCTGGTTGGGGAAGGGAGAGGGATCTGCCGTTGACCCAATCCTGGTTCGTAAGCCACCACTGCAATTGACTTGCAGTGCCCACAGAGATCTGGACGCAATCGGACAGGTTCCCCGGATGCTGTGCCCACTGGAACTTCTGGTCCCACTAAAGTGCCCGCAAATGCCACCTCGCATTATCCACCAGCAGGATGCAGGAGGCCAAGTGGCCCAGCAGCCGCAGGGTCATCCTGACAGAAACCCAGGATAGAGGCTGAAAGATCGTAATCATAGCCTGAATATCCCTGACTCGCTGCTCGGGAAAATAGCCCCAAAACTGCATCATGTCCAGAACCGTTCTTGCTGAAGAGGAGCTTCTGAGAGGGATTCAGGTGTGACTTCGGCACGTTGACTGAGAACCCCAGCAAATGAAGGAGGTCCGCCGTAGTCTGGAGGTAGGAGACGACAACCTGGGGTGAGCCTGCCTTCAACAGCCAGTTGTCGAGATAGGGAAAGACTGGAACCCCTGATCTGCGCGGATGAGCAGCGACCACTGCCATCATTTTCGTGAACACCCGAGGGGCGCTAGGTAAGGTCAAAGGGTACCACAGTAAACTGAAAGTGCTTGTGGCATACAGTGTACTGCAGGTAACGCCGGTGGGCCGGCAGGATGGGGATGTGAAAGTAAGTGTCCTGCAAGTCCAACGCTACCATCCAGTCTCCAGGGTCAAGGGCAGACAGGACCTGAGCTAGAGTCAACATCTTGAACTTCTCCTTCCAGAGGAAGTGACGGACGTTCTCGAGATCCAAGATAGGGGCGCAGACCTTCTTTGGCACCAGAAAGTAGTGGGAATAGCACCAAGGCCTACTTCTGAGGCAGGAATTCGCTTGATGGCTCCCTTGGCAAAGGGTGCTGTTAACTTTGCATGTCTTCGATCATCTGGCCCTTCTCCAACAAGATGGTACTGAGGTGGCATGGCTGGGGGGCAGTCTCGAAGGGGAGGGAGTGGCCCCTTCAGACTATCTACAAAACCCACCTGTCCGACTCGATGGTGCGCCAGTGGGGGAGGTGATGGTAAATCCTGCCGCCCACTGGCAACCCTGAAAGATCGGACTAGGATGGTTTGGAGGCTGATGCAGAGGGAGCGGTGGTGGACTGGCCTTCTCCTTGGCCCCCAGGCACACGACGGTGGGTCCCAAGTCCCGGCTGCACAGGGCCTGGACAGCTTGCACCGGCATGTGGCTCTGGGTGGAACGTGGCGGGGCACCCCTTTCATAGCCACAAAAAAGGGGCAAAAACCAGACTGTGCAGGGCGGGTGGTAGAGAGGCCCAAGGACTTGGGCATAGCCCAAGAGTCCTTTGAGCGCTCCAGAGAGTTGTCTGCTTTGTCGCCGAACAGGCGACTACCATCAAAAGGCATGTCCAGCAAGGTAGCCTGGTCATCCCCAGAAAAACCAGTTCATTTGAGCCAGGCTTAGCGCTAAAGGGCTACCAAATTTTAAACTGTCCTGAGCAGCAAGTTGGCGGTGTCCAGTCCACATCTGATGGTAAACTTGGCTACCTGTCTCCCCACGGCGACTGCACAGGACAGCACGGCCCGGGCCTCCTCCGTGCACTGTGGCAGCACCTGCGCTACCGTATCCCACACAGAGTAGGTATAACGGACTAACAGACATGCAGTGTTTACCGACCACAGTCCCAAGATGGAGGAAGAAAACATCTTCCCAAGATGGCCCAGCTTTTTGGATTCCCTATTAGGTGGTGTGGCGTCGAGCAATCATCCTATGCACAGGAGCCCCTGTGATGGGTTTGGACCAGGTGCCCAAAAGGAAGTCAGTATGGGCTTCATTAAAAGGCAGCAGAGACTCCGAAGAGGCTGCTGCCGGTCGAAGCACCTCTGTCAGGAGATTCGTCCTGACCGACAACGTAGGTAGCTCGAGGTTGAGGGCCTGGGCCGCCCTACGCAACACCACGGCGTATGAAGCACCCTCCATACCAAGGTCTGCGGAGGTATCCAGACCACTGGCTTCCCCCAACTCCTCTCTCCAGTCCAGTTCATCCAACTGGTCAGCTAAAGGGTCTAAAGACCCCTCCCAGTCCTCCTCACCCTCCTCTGGTTGCCAATCTGGCCTGTAGCAAACACTTGGGTAGAATAGAGGTACAAAAGTACCGCTCAGCGCCAGATCCGGCATCGTTCAACGTCGGTCCGGCTCCGTGTCCAAGTCAGGGTGGAGACCGGGGTAGATGGCGGCTGGGGACACAACCAGCATCAGGTGCGGATCTGGTGCAGTTGGGGCTAGCGCCGGGGGAGGGGTTATAAGGTCGACCTGCGCCAATCTGGATCCAGGCCTGGATCCAAGGGGACCCTCTTGTGCCAGGGACGGAGCCACTGGCGTCGAAGGCCCAGGGCCCCCAGCCGAGTCTGCGCTGCCCAAAGGTGCACCAGTGGAGTCGGGCTGCTCAAAGATCGCATGCATAACTTCGTAGAAAAATCCGAAGCTGGGCAGGGGTCGCTCCGGGACCCGGAAAGGGAGGGAAACTCGGAGTCGACAATTCAGGCTCTGCACGGGGAGCTGCATAACGGGAACCATCCGCATCCCTCGTCGCGTCGTCTGATGGACAGGGAGAAGCCGAAGAGCGACAATGCTTCGTGGACTTCTTCTTGTGCTTCAACTTACCTGAGGAGTGCAAAGACTTCTATGACAAGTGGTGGTGACTCTGCGACCGGTCCCTCGGCCTCCCACGTGACCCGGACCTCGAACTGCGCGGAGCCGACTGCTGGGCATCTAGAAGCTTTCGGTACCGCTCCCGCAAAGAGTTCAGATTCATGGTCCGGAAGTCGGCGCACAACTTGGGATTACGGTCAAGGCTCCAGGCACCACAGGCATAGACTCATAAAACTGTGTCGAGAAAAATGTCACAAAAAAAGTCAGTCAAAAAGTGATTGGCGGTACCGCTCTCTCCAGATCTGCGCTGGCTGCCGCGGAAAAAGAAATAACTGACCTCAGCGCGCGAGGGAGCCGTCTAAGTAGATACTGCAACGTCATTCCGGCGACCACAACGCCAAAGACAAACGCTGAGTCGACCGTCGCCACCTTTAGACACGCAGGGGTACTGCTAACAAAAAATTATCCGGATCCAGTCCGACACCTGAGGGTAATTTTAAGGTAAGGAATCTATAACCAATTGTCTCTTTCAGATGCACGGATTTGGCCGAAGAAGAAGTCTGTGGGTGAACAGACCTGGTGTTCACGGGGACAAAGTCTTTTCTTCGGAAGGCAGGGCAGGACCTCTGGGTTCTTGAAGTTGCTGGCTGCAGGACCCACCCGAGTTTCGCTTTTGCAGGTTCGAAGTGGGGACAGGCCGGTAGGGCTGGGGTCAATTCAATAAGCGTCCTTCTCTTAGTTTTGGAACGGCTTCTTTCCTTCTAGGTCGTTGCCTGTCTGAGGAGGCAAGGTTCAGGGGTGCTCCTAAATACAAAATTTACACCCCCTATTATGCCACCCTCCAGTTGGGGGCGGGGGCATATGCCTCTCTGGTTGGGTGGGTCCCCCTAAGATTGTGCTTCACCTCGTCTCCCCCACCTGAGGGGCGGGGTTGGCAAAGGTGGGCATACCTCCCTTCCTCACTTGGTTTTCCTGACGTTCTCACGCCCAAAGTGGGGGGGTCAGAACCGGTGGGAGCCAGTTGCTGGAAGCAGCAAAAGGCCTGGGGAAGCTCACAAATGCGGCAAGCCTTCAAAGATTCCCCTACGTGGACCCTGCCCATCCTGGGGGAGAAGGCTTGGCACCACGTCCCAGGATGTGCACGTTTCAGACCACAAGAGCAGCAAGCTCTCGACCAAGGGGTCCAGAAACATGTCTGTTGGTGGCAGCTGGTGAGAAGCCACTCATCCTGGACAGTAGTGTTAGGTCATTTTTCAGGGGGTAGCTCCAAGATGGCCTCTGTGTGCATTTTTCATTGAATCCCACACTGGCATCAGTGTGCGTTTAATGTGCTGAGAAGCTGGATACAAAACTTCTCAGTTTTCAGTAAAGCCTTTATGATACTGTGGAGTTAGTAATGACAAACTCCCAGCACCATATACTATTAATGGCAGCACTGCACTTACAATGTCTAAGAATTTGCTTAGACACTGTAGGGGTACAGGGCTCATGCACCTAAACCCTCACCATTGGTATGGTGCACCCAGCTAGAGGGGTGAATGATCTATTCAAGGGCAGTGGGTTGTAGGCATGGCACACAGGGATGTATGCCATGTCGAATCATCACTTTGTTCAGCACCAAAGCAAGCAGCCTGCAAAGGCAGTGTGTGCGTGTAAAGGTACAGGACCTCTAAGGGTGGCACATTAAGTGCTGCAGTCCTTAGAGTCCTTCCCCGGCCACAGTACCCATGGTACCTGTGGTACCAATTGCCAGGGGCTGACCTGTGGCCAGAGAGTGCCAATTGGGTTTGGTCTTCAAAGCAGTTTTAGGGAAAGAACATAGGCCCTGGGTACCGGATTGGCAAAGTACATCAGCAGTTCAGCAAAAAGTGGGGGCAACCATGCAGAAAGAGGGCACTTACACACACTAAGTAAGTCACCCTTCGGGTATGGTGCCCTATACCTCATGTGTGGACCTATCTGCATGAGCAGACAGGGCTCCATAAGGTCATTCTTAGATATTATAAGTGCCAAGTAATGCCATCCTGAGAATATGCTCTAGAAACTGGTCATTAGGAGTTTCCTAGCACCATAATGGCTTTACTGAATCCTGGGATGTTTGAAATCAAACATTTCAGAATATTAAACCTGCACTAATTCAAGTGTCAGATTTATTATTCCATGCACTCAAAGGTCCCTTCTAGAGGGCACCACTGAACCAAACTAACCACTGGTGGGTTCCTGTCTAGTGAACACCAGTCTGCCACCACGAGACAGGTTTCTGGGCCCCCTTCGCTCCCCGTGCCCAGAAACATAGCCTTTACTGGGCTCCCACAGGTCAGGAAGGGCCATCTGTGGCATGGGAATTTCAAAGGCCTTGCCACATTGCAACGCGACCCCCAGCTTCTCCTGCTATCAGGAATAGGCCCCCCTCCCGGTCTCATCCCCTTTTTCGCTGGAAAACTAAGGACAGCCCAGAAGGTGTGCACATCTCTGCCAATCCCAACCCCTTCAGGTTGGGGAGGAGGTGAAGCCCACTCTTCAGTGCTCTACACCTTGAAGATAGCAGGCACCCTCTAATCAGGGTTAGGGATTGTGCCCTGAACCCAGTATTTCAGTACTGACAACCTAAGAAGACTGGAATTCTGAAGACATAACAGTGAAGACTCCAGGCCAAACTGACTTGGCCCCAGCCCTACCGGCATGCAGCTCCAAACAGGATCAGCAACCTCCAGATTCAGTGAGGACCGATTTCCCACTTCAATAAAGACTTGATACTCTGGAGGACAGCGGCCCTGTCCACAAAAGATCCAGCCCCTGCGTACCCAAGAAACCCTGTTCCAGGACTCACCTCTGCACCCTCCATCGTCTACCCATATCCCCGAGGGTCCACCGCTCCTAAAGTGGTTACCCAGCGGTTTTGACTTCTAAACCGTTGAGGGGCATCCTCTCCAAGGTCCTGTGTAGATGCCTGCAGCCTATTTACGACAACCCCTCTCCACTACAACCGAACCAGTAAGCATATCTGCAATGTTGAAAGGCATCCCTGCAGTCTCAGACCCAGATGCTTGGTGACCAGAACCTGAAGTGTCCTGAAGTCGCTGGAATCCCTTCTTACCTGCCCAGCTGTTTGTTCCGAGCCTGCAGCCGAAATTCAAAGTCGACAACCCCCATAGGATTACATTGAGCTCCCGACCGCACCTAAGCACCCTGCACCAGCCGCTTCTGTACCACTGGTGGTGAAGTCTTGGTGCTAACTTGGGATCCCCTTTGTCCTCACCTTAACCTTAGGAGCTTGTTTCCCAAAAAAGAGTGACCTGCACGGAAGCAGCCACCAACAGAGATGCCCCCTAGCCGCACTGGCTAACCTTGGCACCCGGCACTCTGCACCCAGCCGCCCTAGTGCCGCTGGTGAAGCACCTGGAGTGCGGCGTGTTTGTGGACGGAGCGGGTGTTGAGCAGGATGCATTTGAGGTGGTTGTGGTTGGCGCCGGTACTGGCGGGCGCGGTGCCGGACCGAGGGCAGGTGAACTTGCAGGCGCGGCAGGTGAATGCTCAGTTGGTGCGTTTCGGGGTGGCTCGGTAGCAGGCTGGCTGTTGTCCGGTGTTGAGTGCGTGGAGGGTGATGGCGTCGTATCTGTCGGGTGGGCTGGCTCCGGCAGGGTCCAGGGGTTCTGGCGCTGTCCAGGCGTGGACGGGCGTACACGGGCTTGCAATCGGCGTGCCCGCTGCACGTGACCACTGCGCGTACGCGCGGTCCTCTCCATATATTGGCGAAGTGGGAGGGAGGGGAGGCAGGAGCGGGGTGGCGAATGGGGAGCGGGATCGGGAAGAGCAGGAAAAGGAGGCGGGCCGCAGGGCGGCGGGGAGCGGGGGGGGAGACAAGAGCGGGAAAACCAGTCACGGGGGTAGCGGCGAGGGGGCGAGCCTCGAGGACTGAGGCACAAAACAATGCAGCAAACAAAAGCAAACCGGAGTGGACCAAGCAGAGAGGGCACGGAGGCAGGGAGAGTCACAGGGTAGAAGGGCAGCAGGAGAGGCGGCGAGAGATGCGGCAGCAGCGGTGACCAGGGCACACGGGGGGCCGTGCGGTGAGTGGAGCGACCGGCCCTGCGATCCAAAGAATCCCAAAGGGATCTGTCGTATCGCACCAACAGAGCTGCATGTTGGAAACCTGTAGCGTGGAAGCCGCTGAACCACAGGCTTTCCTCCCCCAAGTCTTGAGCTTTACTCTACTAATCAGGAGGAATGGAGGAAGAAGATGCCACTGAGTGAGTTTTCTTAGCTGCTGCAATTATAACTGAATCAGGGGGAGGATCCGATCTCAGAAATAGAGGATGCGATGCAGCCGTCTGGAGACGCTTTTGCTGAAGCTGGGGCTAGAAAAACGTCCATTACAGGTTCGATGACCCCCGGTACCAAGGGGAGCAGCGGTCTTGACACAGATCTGTGATGTAGCTTCTCAAAGATAATTGACGTAGTCGTCTGAGTAGTGGCCATGGTAATGCCCAGCTTCTGAGCCCCCCTGGTAAGCACATCATGGAAAGTGTTTACGTTGTCAATGGGTGACACTATGCTAGACAGACTATCTGTGAGGGTGGCAGAGTAATCCCTCTTAGATGAGTGCGTTGATGACGACCAAGATGGTGTACGCCGCCTTTTGCGATGGCCATGTGCAGACCTTCCATCAGGGGGTCTGCCCTGGTGCTCTATGGTGCAAGTGTTAGGTGACTTGTCCACTTCTTGCACCAAGCGCTGCAAAGGAGATCTATGCAACGGGCTCGAGTATTCAGCTGTCCTTTGCATAGCACCTGCCGATGCTGGCTTCCAGAGATGTAGGGGTTGCAGCCATCTGGGAGAGAGATGCACCGAAGGGGATCTCTGCCTCCTCGGAGAACTTCTTGGAGGGGAACCTGCAGGTTATTTGGAATGAATGGGTGCACTGCGAGATGACGCAATTGTCCGAGGGGAACTTCTGATAGAATGCGAAGAGGCCCCATGGGTTCTTGAATGCGACCTCCGTCGCGAAGAGCGATGAGACGTCACTGGTGAGTGCCTTGCTCTGTGTCACCATAATGGGAGAGACTCTGGATCCTGAACGTCTCCTCGACGTCAATCTTTCTGAATGCCTAGACGTTGAGTGGAGTGAGGCCGAATGCCTGGAGCCTCTAGATGTTGCTCTTGAGGGTGAGTGTGCCTGCGATCTCCCCGATGACCGGTTTGACAGAGAAATCCTCCTCAACGTCGAACGATCCCTCGACGTAGACTTTCATGGCCTCGACGTCGAATGTAACACCGGAGGTGCTCTAGACCTAGACGTCAAACGTCGCCTCAACACCGAAGGAGGTGATGGAACCTGTCTCGACATTGAACGCCTCCTGGATGACGTCGAAGGAGAGGTATGCTTCGACACCGGTCGCTGATGAACCTGCGACGGCGGAGCTTGACTCGACGTCGACAATCGCCTGGTTGACCCTCGACAGCGACAACGGAGACCAGTCTCTCGACGTTGCGCGAACCCGCACCAACGGAGTTCGCAGCCTCTATGCCGATCGCCGCTTGGTTGACGAAGGCGGAGGTATCGACATACCTGTGATCCTAGACGACGACCAGTCTCTTTTCGTTGCAGTTTTCGACGCTGAAGAAGGGATTCGAGGCGCCGACGCCGATGGAGAGCACACTGGGATCTTACTTGCGGATGCTCTCTCCTTCAGCGGTGACCTGCCTCTGGAGGAAGATCTTCTCTCTGCCGGCCCATAGAGGCGAATCCTCTCTCTGTCCTTCAAAGTTCTTTTGGACAGGAGCTGGCAATGCTGTCAGGTGTGAGGATCATGATCAGAGGGCAAACATAAAATACAGACCAAATGAGAGTCTGTGTTTGCCTTCTTTTTACCACAGGAGGGGCAAAACAGTTGAAAAGTACTTCAACACTGAAAAAACATTGAAGTAAAAAGGTTTCACCTCAAAAGTGAGAGTAATTTTTGACAAAAATCAGAAAGAAGTAGAGCTGTAGAGACCAGGGTCCTGTCAGAAGGAGCCGGAGAGAACAACTGACCTAACTGTCACTCCTGATGCATGATGGGAGCTAGGGGTCATGGCTGCTTTAGAGGCACGGCGCCAGTTTATTGTTACTGTTTATGTGGGTTAGCTTTTCAGCTTTCTACACTGATGTTTCCTCTACAATGCAGCCTATGTGCTGACAATGTTTTCACTTTCCTTGCAGGATTACCTTTTCTGCTGTAGAATACAGCAGTTTTCAAAGGCTTTCTTTCTCCCTGCTTTATTGGAATGGGTTTATGTGCAAATACTTCACTTGCAGCATTGTTCAGCATGTCTAAGGAAGGCTGCATTGTATGTGTGTATATATATATATATATATAGAGCTACATATATGATTTTCACATATATGATCCGTCTTTCCGGGGTCCCATGCATGGGCAGAAATATTCATGTGCTTATGACTATTGATGAGGATCCACTGGAAGAGAAGCTAACTTACAGGCTTCTTTGGGTTCAGGGGGCCTGTCAGAATTTTTAGGTCGAGCCTGGGCAGAGCATGCACTGCTGCGATGCATGGGGTACTCTGGTACGGACTTGAATCTCCGCCCACTCTCCGCCAATCTTTTCAATTTGCCTCTTGTTGCGGTTCTTTGTAAATGGTTGCTTCTGATTCGCGAACAGGCTAGTTAGTCCCGCCTTAGTAACGCCTTGTCTGCATTTGTAACCTCCCATCAGGACTGGACCTTTTACAGCGTCCTCAACTGTTTAGCTTACATTAGCCCATCTGAAAACTCTTTGCTCAGTTTTTCTAAAGAGCACTGGTGGGACGCCAGCTTCAGTAATGGTGGCCACTTTTTTGTGCTAAGTTGCAGCAATCTATCACTTTTACAATGGGGGGGCCACACGCAGCGCACTTTCATTATCTTTTTAAAACTCTCCCTCCCCGCTCCACAGCAGTGTACACAGTATCTCTGTATCTATTTACTTTTTTTAACAGCACAGCGTACCGCTAGATGTATTTTTTTAACTAATAGCGGGCACACCTTTTCTTTTTCCCCATAGCTTCCAGTTGGTTGGCTACATAATAGGTGCACACACACTGCGACACCGCTGTTCATACTCCCGCTTTTCGGCAGCTTACTCCGTTCTCCCCACAGTCTTTATGCACATCTTACAAAGGGTGAAGCCGCGCGTTCACCTCAAATAGCAGTACCATATGGGTTTTGAGAGAGTTACAGGCTAATTTTATCTTCTTGTCTCTGCATGAGGGGGTTGTAGTTCGGTTTAGGTTAGGTATTGGCAGTTTTGTTGCAGCCCTCTCACCCTCATGGTCTCTCGGGTATAACCACCTCCGCCTGTAATGGCGCTGATCCTCAATGGCAACCTTGTATCTCCCTCCCCGGCCACCACGATGGGTGCGCACACTTTGTAAACGGAGGCGGTACCCACTGAGTAATCAGCAGCTAGCACTTTCACACAAGGAGTTCTTCTCTAAGCAATTTATTTTAGGGGAGTACTCAGTAATTCGCTATCTGCAAACGTAAAGCGACTGGTCCTGCTACTGTGTCCTGCAGAGTCACGACGACTGATAACATGCTGGAAAGCGTGGTGGTGGGGTCATAACTTGTGAAATTGTGAATGTCATTTGCCACTTAACCAAGGGCAAGCACTTAGGGGAGTAATAAGTACTGATCGTGTTTCCATCACCGGTGCTGGTGCTAGTGAGGAACAGTAAATTGTGGAAAGAATGATAAATGAACAAGTTACTTACCTTCGGTAACTATATATCTGTAAGAGACATATTAGTTACGGATTCCTTACCTTAAAATTACCCCCAGGCATCACCCAGGAGTCACTTGCCACATGTGCTCTGGGAATTTCAGCTCCACTGTCCTGCCAGGGCCATCCCCCAGCAAAACTTACAAGGAACGTGCCCCCCCCCCCCGCCCCCCCCCCACCCCAACCTTCTGGCTTGGCTGCAGAGGTCTGGCCTCCCTTCCAGAAGTAAAGAAGACAAAAGGTATAGTGACCCCTCCCCCAGTGCATATTGTGCATGTTCCTCAGCTCCTTTGTTAGATTGTTTGTGGCTCATCGGGTGAGCATTAGAAAAGATAGGAGCAATTAAGTGACAGAATATTAAAGAACATGAATATACAAGATAAAAAGTGCTAGATGTGCTAAATACAAGTTAAATACTTAGAATTAATTCAACCAAAAGCTTCTGGGGATGTGGGTGGGTGCATATGAATCTACGGCGCTACATACTATGAATAGATGCTTACTGGGTAAGTCACATATTACATTTGTAGCATGCGCTGGCCGTAGATACATTTGCTGAGCTTTCACTGTAGAGCAGTTCTCCCGTTGCTGTGGCTAGTGACGGGTTAAATCACTTGTTTGAAATAATGTTTTAGTACAGCTTGACCCGCTCTTGCTTGTTGATTAGTGAGTACATCAACACAATAGTACTTAATGAATGTATGTGGGTTATTCCATACAGCTGCTTTAAATGCATCTTCTGTAGGAATATTTCCTAAAAAAGCCATAGTGGCTACTTATTTACCTGTGGAATGAGCCTGTGGTGTTACTGTAAGTACTCTTTTTGCTTTTTGATAGCAAGTTTGAATACATCTGACTATCTAGCAATTCCTGCTTTGGATATTGGTGCCCCTTGATGGCGTTTACTAAAAGCAACACACATTTGTTGTGTTTTTCTAAAAGATTGTGATCTATCAATACAGAACATAATAGCCCTTCTCATGTATGAACAGCCCTTTCTGCTACTGTGTCTCGGTTTGGAAAAAACACTGGTAAGGAATATGCTACTTACCAGTATGCATCTGTTCTTGGCATGTAGGGCTGCTGACATTCATATCTGTGCATAGATCGCCGCCTAGTGTTGAGTCCGGATGATTGCACATTGTTGTCCTGGAAGAGTCTTCGAAGTATCACGAGATAGGTGGCTCCTCCCTCGGACTACAGTGCGCATGGGCATCCTCTCCATCCTCACATTGTTTTTCGCCATTGTGGCAGAGATGGAGTATAGTATAGTAAGAGATGTCCATGCAAAGAGTGAATGCTACAGCTGCGACAGGCACCGGGGAGGCAGGTGGGCGATATGAATGTCAGCAGCCCTACATGCCAAGAACAGATGCATACTGGTAAGTAGCATATTCCGTTCGAGGCATGTGGGCTGCTGAATTCATATCTGTGCATAGAATGTATAGCTGTATCTCCCCTAGCGGTGGCCGCCTGTGCCAGCTGCAGCAGTCTGAAAAAGAGTTTTGAGAACAGCCTGTCCTACAGCAGCTTGCTGTTTGGAATGTACATCTACACAATAGTGTTTAGTAAATGTATGTATGGTTGACCATGTGGCTGCTCTACAAATTTCGTGTAAAGGAATATTTCCTAGGAAAGCCATGGATGCCCCTAGTTTGCGTGTAGAATGCGCCCTAGGGGGAACTGTTAAGGTGCGTTTTGCCTTTAAGGAACATATCTGAATGCACTTAACGATCCATCTGGCTATACCCGATTTTGAAATAGGGTTGCCTTTGTGTTGCGGTGAGAAAGCAACAAACAACTGTTTTGTCTTTCGAAATGCCTTAGTTCTATCTATATAGTATAGCAGAGCTCTCTTGACATCTAGAGTATGCAAGGCCCATTCAGCTACTGTCTGTGGATTTTGAAAGAACACTGGCAGTTCTATGGTTTGATTTATATGAAAATGGGATACCACTTTTGGCATGAATTTAGCGTTTGTTCTGAGAACTACTCTATTTGCATGTACTTGAATGAATGGCTCTTGAATGGTTAGGGCTTGCAGCTCACTAACTCTTCTAAGTGAAGTAATGACAATAAGGAAAGCCACCTTCCAAGTAAGAAATTGTAGTTCGCATGAGTGTAGTGGTTCAAAAGGTGGTCCCATAAGTCTGGTTAAAACGATGTTCAGATTCCAGACTGGTGAAGGTGGGTGTTTTGGTGGAATTACTCGTTTGAGTCCTTCCATAAATGCTTTTATTGCTGGCACTACAAACAGTGAAAAGTGTTGCCTGTTTTGGAAATATGCTGCTAACGCAGCTAAATGTATCCTGATGGATGAGTAGGCTAAATTGCAACGTTGTAGGTGCAGGAGATAGCAAATGATGTTTTGTGTAGAAGCATCTAATGGGTTTATGTTGTTGTTTCTGCAGTAAATGACGAAACGTTTCCACTTTGCTGCATAACATGGCCTGGTAGTGGGTCTTCTTGCCTCTTTGATAATATTCATGCAGTCTGGAGGCAAGTTGAGTTATCCAAACTCTAGAATCTTAGGAGTCAGATCGCCAGGTTCAGCTGTTGCGGATCTGGGTGTTGGATTTCGCCATGGTTAGGAGTTAGAAGACTGGGTGTGAGTCGCAGTCTTTGATGAGGCACCACTGACAGTTCTAGGAACGTTGTGTACCATGGCTGCCTCGCCCACGTGGGAGCAACTAGGATTAGCGTCAGCGAATGTTGGCGCATTTTGCGTGCCACTAGCGGTATTAATGGAGCTGGGGGAAAAGCGTAAGCAAATTCGTGCATCTGTTGACTGTGCCTTCTGAGCAGATCGGCTATTTGATTGTCCTTGCCTGGGAGGTGTTCTGCCATGAGAAACATGTTCCTCTAAATGGCCCATTTCCACACGCTTTGAGCCAGGTGCGACAGCTGTGGGCAGTGTGTCCATCCCTGCTTTTGAATATAATACATATCTGTCATGTTGTCCGTCCGGATCAACACAGTTTTGTTGCATAAGTGTTTCTTGAACGCTTTTAGGGCTACGAAGATCACCATTAACTCTAAAAGGTTGATGTGCATCTTTTTCTGTTGTATAGTCCATAGTCCCTGGACTGTGTAATGCAGGACATGGGCTCCCCAGCCTAGCAGGGATGCGTCCGCTGTTATCACTATTTGTGGGACAGGCTCCTGGAACAGTCGTCCTTTGCAAAGGTTTTGTGGATTCCACCAATGCAGAGAGTTGTATGCACGACTGGTCACCAACACTAGGTCTTTTAATTGTCCCTGAGCCTGGTTCCACTACCTTGCTAGGCACTCCTGTAGTGGACGCATGTGTAGTCTGGCATGAGGGACTATAAATATGCACGAGGCCATCATGCCTATTAGTTGCATAAACACTCGAGCTGACAATGAGTGTTGTGGTCTGGACCTTTGGATTAACATTTGCATACTGTTGATCCGTGCTGCGTTGGGGTATGCCTTTGCTGCTAGTGTATCTATTGTTGCTCCATGGTACTGTTGGACGTGGGAGGGTTGCAGGTGTGACTTTGGGTAGTTTAGCGAGAAGCCTAGACTTTGCAGGAGATGAATGGTTTTTCACATGTGGCTGGCACATTGCTGGGCTGATGGCGCGTGTATTAGCCAATCGTCCAGATATGGCTACACATGAATGTGTTGTCTCCTGAGATGTGCCGCCACTGTTGCTAGGCATTTGGTGAACACTCGTGGAGCTGTTGTGACACCGAATGGTAGGACTTTGAACTGGTAGTGTTGTCCTTGAATAGTAAACCTCAGATACTTTCTGTGAGCAGGGTGTATTGGTATATGAAAGTATGCGTCTTTGAGGTCTAGAGTTGCTAGGAAGTCTCCCTGACGCAGCAATGGCAAGACTTGTTGGAGAGTGAGCATATGAAAATGCTCTGATAAAATTTACAGGTTGAGGGGCCTGAGGTCCAATATTGGTCTGAGAGAACCGTCCTTTTTGGGAATGAGGAAGTATAGTGAGTATTGAATATGCTACTTACCAGTATGCATCTGTTCTTGGCATGTAGGGCTGCTAACATTCATATCTTAGCATTAGATCGCCGCCTAGTGTTGGGCTCGGATGATTGCACATTGTTGTCCTGGAAGAGTCTTCGAAGTATCCTGAGATAGGTGGCTCCTCCCCTGGACTACAGTGCGCATGGGCATCGGCTCCATCCCCAGATTGTTTTTCGCCATTGTGGCAGGAGATGGAGTGAAAGTGTAAAGGATGTCCATGCTAATGAATAAATACAATAGTATATCTGCAGCTGCGACAGGCACCGGGGAGGAGGGCGGGCGATATGAATGTTAGCAGCCCTACATGCCAAGAACAGATGCATACTGGTAAGTAGCATATTCAGTTCGAGGCATGTGGGCTGCTAAATTCATATCTTAGCATAGAATACATAGCAGTCCCTCCATCAGCGGCGGTTGCCCGTGCCAGCTGCAGAAACCTGAAAAAGTGTCTTGAGAACAGCCTGTCCTACAGCTGCTTGCTGCTTGGAATGCACATCAACACAGTAGTGTTTTGTGAAGGTATGTGGTGTGACCCACGTGGCTGCTCTGCAAATATCCTCTAAAGGAATGTTCCCTAGGAAAGCCATGGATGCCCCCAGTTTGCGTGTGGAGTGCGCTCTGGGGGGTATTGTTAAAGTGCGCTTGGCTTTCTGATAACATATCTGGATGCACTTAACAATCCACCTGGCTATCCCTGCTTTAGAAATTGGGTTGCCTTTGTGTTGTGGTGCGAAGGCAACAAAGAGTTGTTTTGTCTTTCTAAAGGGTTGTGTTCTATCTATGTAGTACATCAACGCCCTCCGTACATCTAAGGTATGGAGCATTCTTTCCGCCACCGTTTGCGGGTTTTGAAAGAATGCTGGCAAGTCAATAGTTTGATTAAGATGAAACTGTGACACCACCTTAGGAAGGAATTTAGGGTTAGTGCGTAGCACCACCCTATTTGGGTGAATTTGAATGAACGGCTCTTGTATGGTGAGCGCTTGCAGCTCACTGACACGCCTCAGAGACGTAATAGCTATCAGAAAGGCCACTTTCCACGTAAGGAATTGGAGCTCACACGAGTGCAGTGGCTCAAATGGTGGCCCCATCAGTCTGGTGAGAACGACGTTGAGGTTCCACACCGGAGCTGGTGGAGTTCTTGGGGGAATGACTCTCTTCAGACCTTCAAGGAAGGCTTTAATGGCGGGCACCCTGAAGACAGAGAGGTGCTGCCTGTTCTGAAGATAAGCCGCTATGGCTGAGAGATGTATCCTAATGGAAGTGTACGCCAGATTGCACTTGTAGAGATGTAACAGATAACAGATGATGTTGGGAATAGATGCATCTAGCGGGTTGATGTCATTGGACGTACAGTAGATGACAAAACGCTTCCACTTAGCAGCATAGCATGCTCTAGTAGTAGGTTTCCTCGCCTCCTTGATGATACTCATGCATTCTGGAGGTAGGTTAAGGTATCCAAACTCTAGGACTTCAGGAGCCAGATCGCCAGGTTGAGCTGTCGTGGATCTGGATGCTGAATGTCTCCATGGTTCTGCGTCAAAAGACTGGGTGTGAGGCGCAGTCTTTGATGCGGCACCACCGAGAGTTCGAGGAACGTGGTGTACCAAGCTTGGCGCGCCCACGTTGGAGCAACCAGGACGAGAGTCATGGAGTGCTGCCTTAGCTTTCTTGCGACCAGCGGTATTAGAGGGGCTGGCGGAAAAGCGTATGCAAATTTGCCTGACCAGTTCATCCATATCGCATTCCCCTGCGACTGTGGGTGAGGGAACCTGGCGGCAAAGAGTCGGCATTTTGCGTTCTCCTTTGTTGCGAACAGGTCTATCTCCGGATGACCCCACTTTTGGAAGAACGGGTGGAGAACAGAAGGGTGTATCTCCCACTCGTGCATCTGATGGCTGTATCTGCTGAGCAGATCCGCCATCTGATTGTCCTTGCCCGGGAGGTGTTCTGCCATGAGGAAGATGTTCCTCTGAATGGCCCACTTCCACATGCTCTGAGCCAGATGAGACAGCTGTGGCGAGTGGGTGCCTCCCTGCTTTTGAATGTAGTACATCGCGGTCATGTTGTCCGTCCGGACTAGCACGACCTTGTTGCTCAGATGTACAATGAAGGACTTGAGCGCCATGAAGATTGCCATCAGTTCCAGATAGTTGATGTGCATCTTCTGTTGCTGCGTCGTCCATAGTCCCTGCACTGTGTAAGTGAGCACATGAGCTCCCCATCCCTGGAGAGATGCGTCCGTTGTCAGGATAATCTGCGGCACAGGCTCTTGGAACAGTCGGCCCTTGCAAAGGTTGTGTGGAGTCCACCAATGCAGAGAGTCGTATGCCCGACTGGTAACCAACACTAGGTCTGTCAATTGCCCACGAGCCTGTGTCCACTGATTCGCTAAGCACTCCTGGAGCGGGCGCATATGCAACCGTGCGTGAGGGACTATGAAGATGCAGGAGGCCATCATGCCTATCAACTGCATGAACACTCTCGCTGGCAGGGAGTGTTGTGGTCTGAATCGTTGGATCAGCGACTGAATGCTGTCGATTCTGACTTGGTTTGGCTGAGCCATGGCTGTCAGGGTGTTGATCGTAGCACCCAGGAACTGCCGGACAAGTGCCGGCTGGAGATGCGATTTTGGGTAGTTCAGGGAGAAACCCAGATCGTGAAGCAGGCGAATTGTAGTCGACATGTCTGCGGCGCACTGTTGCTCCGACTTGGCTTGTACGAGCCAGTCGTCTAGGTAGGGGTAGACATGGATATTCTGCCTCCTGAGGTGCGCCGCCACTGTCGCTAGACACTTGGTGAACACCCTCGGGGCTGTTGTGACTCCGAAGGGTAGGACTTTGAACTGGTAGTGCCTGCCTTGAATAGTGAACCTGAGATATTTCCTGTGTGACGGGTGTAGTGGAATATGGAAATAAGCATCCTTGAGATCTAAGGTTGCTAAGAAGTCTCCCTGGTTTAGCAAGGGGAGAATCTGCTGCAGTGTAAGCATGTGGAAATGTTCCGATAGTATGTACAGGTTGAGGGGACGTAGATCGAGAATGGGCCTGAGAGAACCGTCCTTCTTTGGAATAAGGAAGTACAGGGAATATACCCCTGTGCCTTCCTCCCCCACCGGCACGAGCTCGATTGCGCCTTTTTGCAGCATCGCCACTACTTCCTGCTGCAATAAGTGCAAGTGCTCTGCGGACATAGGCCTTTGCCTTGGTGGGATGTTGGGTGGAGTGGACTTCAACTCTAGGCAATAACCATACTGAACTAATTGTCGCACCCACCTGTCTGTGGTGATGTTTCTCCAGACGGGCAGGAACTGCTGCAGTCTCCCCCCGACAGGTGTTAGGTGGTCGGGGGGCAGTGACAGAGAGTCACTGTTTGCTCGGAGTAGAGGTGCGGGAGCTGTTGTTTCCTCTGCCGCGACCTCTGTTGCTGTTGTTCCTATAACCTCCCTTGGTCTGCTTAGTGAACGAGGCTTGCGCCCCACCTTTGGAGAACTGGGATTGTTGACCCATCTGTCCTCTGGTGACTCCACGTGCACCTGAGCGACGAAAATTGCCGCCACGAAACTGTTGGGACTGCAGAGCCCCCATAGATTTAGCAGTTTCCGTGTCCTTCTTTATCTTCTCTAAGGTGGTGTCAACATCCGGACCAAACAGACTATCAGGATTGACCGGCTGATTCAGAATTGTCGTCTGAATATCCTGCTTGAACCCTGAGATGCGGAGCCAGGCTTGTCTTCTCAGCATAACGCTAGTGTTGATAGCCCTAGCAGCTGTGTCCGCAGCGTCAAGTGCACACTTGATGGCTGCGTTTGATATTAGCTTCCCTTCCTCAATAAGCATCTTGGTGCCTTCTTGGAACTGTGGGGGCAGGTGTTGTATAATTTGTTCTAGGGTGTCGTAGTGCGCCCTATCATAACGCGCCAGGAGCGCCTGTGTATTTGCGATGCGCCAAAAGTTTGCCGCCTGTGCAGCCACTCTTTTGCCTCCTGCCTCAAGCACTTTGGACTCCTTGTCCGGGGGAGGAGCTTCACCCGTTGTCTGGGAGTTGGCACGTTTCCTGGCATTGGCAACCACAAGAGAGTCCAGTGGCAACTGTCCCCGGATGTAGACGGGGTCCGCAGGAGCAGGCCTGTACTTCTTTTCAATGCGAGGGTTGACCACTCTAGCCCTCGTAGGCTCCTTAAAAATGTCTCCAGCATGTTTGAGAACACCTTTCAGCATAGGAAGTGTTTTTACTGTCCTCTCAGATATGGCAAAGGTGTCAAAAAGGAAGTCTTCCTCAACCGGGTCGGCATGCATGTCCACATCATGATTGGCCGCCGCCCGTTCAATTAGTGCATGAAATCCTGCTGAGTCCTCAGTCGGGGATGCACGTGCATTAAAGGTCTGCGGGTCTTGGCCCGCCCCCTGGG
Source organism: Lissotriton helveticus (assembly GCF_964261635.1). Taxonomy (NCBI): domain Eukaryota; kingdom Metazoa; phylum Chordata; class Amphibia; order Caudata; family Salamandridae; genus Lissotriton; species Lissotriton helveticus. The sequence goes on from NC_136068.1 coordinate 742,790,743, forward strand.
TGTTTTGGTCACCAGAGTCGTCGTATGAATCTGGTTGTACATCAGGGTCATCGATGGGGAAATTGTACTGTTCATCCTCATCATCTTCCTCACCCACAGAGTGTTCTGGGGAGGGAGTAGGGCTCCGTCTTGGAGGAGGCTGAATCGGCTCCGTGAGGCCTACGGCGTCAAGGGGCACCCTCTTCTTCTTTAACGGGATGACGTAGGGGTCCACCGGCTCCGAAGTGATCTTCCGTTTATAGAGGGTCAGCTTGCCGGTGGCAGCATCGATGAAATGCTCTGAATCGTCCACCGATTCGAGTACACGACGTGGAAGAGGGTCTGGCAGTGAGGAAACCTGCTTCGGAGCCGATTTCGTCGAAAACGCTTTCGGCGCCTCCTTAGGTGGCAAGAGAAAAAGGAGTTTCCCCGAAGGCTTAGCCGGAGCGTCCTTTTGCGGCTGCGGTGATGGCATCGGAGCCGATGGAGCAAGGGCCTTCTCCCTGATTCTCTGCAGTGACTCCGCAATAGGGGACGGTACACTGCCAGTTGGTTTTGTCGCCGACAAGGATGCTTTGAGCGGTCCCTCGGATCCGACGCCCTCGCGGGCCTTGTGCGGTTTGGGCGCGGAAACCTTCTTCGGGTCCTCCGAATCTTGAGGCCGGGGCGCCGACTTCTTGGGCGTAGCCTCTTTGGAGCCGACCTTGGCGGGCTTGGACGGCGCCGGAGCCGTTGATCCGAGCCGACTATCTTTCTTGGGGGCCCCTTCATCGGGCGTCGGCTTCGATTTCGGAGCGTCGGAATCGACCGACTTCCTCGGCTTCTGCGGACCGGAGGTCGACGGAGCCGACGGGGTGACGGGCACCGACTTCTTCACAGGCACGGCAGCCATCTTAGGAACACTCGAGTCCTTTGGTTTCAGTTTCGATTTCGGGTCGGCCATTTTAGGTGTTGACGACCCCGACGGTTTCAGTTTCGGTTTCGAAACATCGTGCCCAGCAAGTGAGTCCGAAGCCGGGCCTGAAGGCGGGGCTGTGGCTTGCGGCAACGGGTCCAGGGTAAGGCCGACAGGCGATCCCGTGTCCCGGTCGTCCTCGAAACTTTCGGGGCAGAGCTCGTCCGCAGAGCTGTCCGCCGCGGCCCCATAAATTTCATCGTCGTCTCCTACCTCTTCGACGTACTCGAGGACCGGACCCGCGACTCCGTCGTCGTCACCCGGATCCGCCTCGACCTCCGACTGTGAGGGGGAGATTTGTAGAAGGTGACCCTGGACCTCTTCTTCCGGGTCGCCGAAGATGTTCTCCGGATCCGGGGCCGCTTGCCTAGCTTCCAAGCGCACCGCGCGCCGAAGCTTGAGGGTTTTCTTGGAGCGGAACTGTGCACAGGCCTTGCACTTGCCGTCGTCGTGGTCCGGTGAAAGGCACTTGTTACACACAGGGTGTAGATCGATGTGTGGGTACTTAGACCCACAGAGCGGGCAGTACTTGAACGGGCTCCGCTCCATGTCCGTAAAGGCTTGCTGTCGTGTCGCGATGAGAAGGCCTCAAAGTTTAGAAAGCGAAGAAAACTCCGCTTATTCCGGCTTCAAGAGACGGAAGACTCGAGACCGAGCGCAGACAATACCGACGCAAGAAAATCGAGGCCTTTTGGCCGGTAAAAGATAGTTTTACTTGGTTCCGACAGTAAGACGTCGAAACCACATCCGAACCCAATGGCGGAAAAAAACAATCTGGGGATGGAGCCGATGCCCATGCGCACTGTAGTCCAGGGGAGGAGCCACCTATCTCAGGATACTTCGAAGACTCTTCCAGGACAACAATGTGCAATCATCCGAGCCCAACACTAGGCGGCGATCTAATGCTAAGATATGAATTTAGCAGCCCACATGCCTCGAACACTCCTGTTCCTTGATGTTGAAGTGGGACTGGTTCTATGGCCCCCTTTTGCAGCATACCTCTTGCTGCAGTAATGTTATATGTTCCTGTGACATTGGACGGTGTACGGGTGGAATGATGGGTGGTGTTGATGTGAGTTCTAGGCAATAGCCATGTTGGATAATTTGCCGGACCCACTTGTCTGTAGTGATGTTTAACCAGACTGGCAGGAATTGTTGTAGTCTTCCCCCGACCGGTGTTAAACGGTCTAGGGGTAGTGCCAAGAAGTCACTGTTTGGTGTTAGTGGAGGATCTATTGGCATTGCCTCCACGACCTCTGCCCTTGTTATGATTACCTCTGTATCCACCCCTGTTTGTGTTTTTATTGTATGTGGATTGTGTATTAGTTTTGTACGTGGAGGATTGCTGCGATGTGTTACCTCGCGCTCCTCCCCTATAAGTGGAGCGACGAAAGGAGCTTCTGTGTTGCTGGGACTGAAGAGCTCCCATGGACTTTGCAGTCTCAGTGTCCTTTTTCATTTTGTCTAGAATTGAGTCAACTGCTGGACCAAACAAAAAATCTGGATTTATAGGCTGATTAAGAATTGTGGCCTGTACTTCATTCTTAAATCCAGATATGCGAAGCCATACGTGCCTCCTAAGTAGTACGCTTGTGTTTATAGATCTGGCAGCTGTATCTGCCGCGTCTAGAGCACATTTAATGGGGGCGTTGGTGATGAGCTTTCCCTCCTGTATACGTTCATCTGCCTGCTCTTTATAAGGCTCAGGTAAGTGTTGGAGAAGTCCCTCTAAACTATCATAGTGTGCCCTGTCATATCTGGCCAGCAAGGCCTGAGTATTGGCTATTCTCCATGAGTTTGCTGCTTGAGCTGCCACTCTTTTGCCTGATGCTTCTAAAATCTTGGACTCCTTGTCAGGAGGAGCCGCCTCTCCAGTAGTTTGTGAACTAGCACGCTTTCGTGCGTTGGATACCACTAAAGAGTCTAAAGGTAGTTGTCCCCTGATGAGTAGGGTCTACTGGTGCAGCCCTATACTTTTGTTCTATCCTTGGGTTGATGACACGTGCCCTAGCAGTGTCCTTGAATATGTTATTTGCGTGCTTTAGGACGCCCTTTAACATGGGGAGCGTTTTGACACTTTTTTCTGATGTAGCCAGCGTATCAAATAGAAAATCTTCTATAGCATCTGAATGCATGTCTACATTATGGTACCTTGCTGCTCTATCTATTAAAGAGTTAAAAGCCACTGTGTCTTCTGTGGGTGATGGTTTAACTGGGTCTGTAATGGGTAGAGCCACCTCATTGTCTGGCTCACCCCCCCACCCCATGGTTGTGAATTGGGGTCTATATATGGGTTTTGTGGATATCCGAAACCCACGTCTGCATCCTGATTTTCATCTGGGTTATGGTCAGAGCGTGCAGGTGAGTATGGGGCATATGGAGTAGTAGGCATAGCTGGAGAGATAGGTTGGAAAAGAATAGGAGAGGTAGCACAGTCCCTTTTCTTTTTAAGAGGAATTCTAGAAAAGTCTTCAGCAGGAACTGGTCTTTTCTTCTTTGTATAAACAGTCACTTTCCCAGTATTTGGGTCAATATATAGCTTGGACTGATACTCTGTGGAGGGGTCTGGATGGATGAGCTCCTCTTCCACAGTGTTGTGCCTTGGCACCGATGTCTTTGGTTTGACCTTTTTCGGTTTGATGCCTTTAGTTTGTTCGACCGCTTTCGGTGCCTATATCTGTTTTTGAGGGTTTCCGACAGTTTGTCGGTCCGATATCTTTTATAGGTTTTACCACTTTTTTTTTGGACCGAGCGACCTTGGCGGTTCGGTAACTTCTTTCGGCTTTTGAGGTGTCTTTGGAGCCAGCGGCTTTGGCTCGATGCCCTTCTTCGGATCGATGGGCTTCGGCTCGACGGGTTTGGTCTGTTGAACCTTAGGTTTCGGTTTGACGACCGCCTTGGGCGTAGCCCTTTTGTCTTCGGTGACAGGCGTTTTCCCTTTTTCGGCGGTCGAAGTCGATTTGGTCGATTCGACCGCCTTTGGCTTCGAAGGTTTTTCTGGTATGGTGGCCCTTCGGCTCGGCGCCCTTTGGTTTTGTGACCTTCGGTTCGACGACGTTCGGGCCGAAGACGGTCGTGTCGATGAGTTTCGGTTTTGATGGAACCGGCCTTGGATTACGTGTCTCAGGAGGCTCTTTTTGTATGTTCTTAGCCGGGCAGTATGGCGGGGCTATAGAACCAGTTTTTAGATCTTGGCTAAGGTCTGATGGCGATGCCTCGACCCGAGTCTCTGATATAGGTGTGGTGTCTATATGGGGCGGTGTTCTCACGGTTCGCCCCTCGTCATCGGAGTCGTCTTCGACAGCTACGATGTCTTGATTATGATCAAGACATCGATCATAGACTCTGCGCTATCGACGATTTCTTCCTCTTAGTCGATATAATATTCAGAGTCGTGCTCGGAGTATTGATCGTCTTGATCAGTCTTCGGCGTGTACTAGTTCTTCCTCATCGTCGAAGATATTCTCAGGCTCTGGTGTCGGACCTCTGCATTTCTTGCTTCGCCGCCCGCCGATTCCGGATTGTCTTTTTGGATTGGAACTGGGCACAAGCTAGACAATTATCTTCATTATGATCTGGACATAAACATTTGTTGCACACTGGATGCTTATCTGTGTGCGGGAACTTTGAGTTGCACTGCGGGCAGTATTTGAATGGACTTCATTCCATCGACCGTCGGTCCGCGTGGTGTCGAGAAGGCCCAACGGCCCGATTCAACGACCGGAGTGCAAACAAATGTTGAAGAAAGTTTTTCGGTACCGATCGAAAACAATACCGACAAAAGCGAAGGCCTTTTGGCCTTTTAGAAAGTTTTCTTCGATTCCGAACTTCGAGTGCTGGAAGGTACATCTGAATCCAATGGTGGAAAAAAACTGAGGATGGAGAGGATGCCCATGCACACTGTAGTCCGAGGGAGGAGCCACCTATCTCGTGATACTTCGAAGTCTCTTCCAGGAACACAATGTGCAATCATCCGGACCCAATACTAGGCGTTAGGTGGCGATCTATGCACAGATATGAATTCAGCAGCCCACATGCCTCAAACCTATAGTTTGGCTTGTATGAAAAGCTGAAACCACTTTGGGCAAAAATGTAGGGTTGATTCTTAAAACTACTTTATTTGCATAGACCTTGAAGAATGTATCTTCCAAAGTAAGTGCCTGTGATTCATTTATTATTCTAAGAGATGTGTTTGCTACTAGAAAAGCCACCTTCTAAGTTAAAAGCTGTAGTTGACATGAAGTGGTTCAAATGGCAGTCTCATAAGCCTGGTAAGCACAATATTCAGGTTCCAATGTTGGGGCCAGTAGAATGGAAGATGGTATAATTATTTTTATCCCTTCCATGAATGCTTTAATGACTGGTATTTTAAATACAAACATATGTTGTCTAGTTTATATGTAGGCTGCTAGTGCTGCTAAGTGTAGTCTAATAGATTTGTAAGCAAGCCCGGTTCGCTCTAAATGAAAAAGATAGCCAATAAGATCTTGTATAGTAGGTGATGAAGGCTGTATTTATTTTTGCAAAACAAATAATCATATAACGTGTACTTTTAGCTGCATTACATGCTCAAGTGGTTGGTCTACAAGCTTGTTTAAGTAGGTCCATAAATTCTTGTGGTAGTTTTAAAGATCAGAGAAATGGAATTCTAAGCCTTCAGGAGCCAAAATCGCTGAGATTGAGCTGTTTGGGATTGGAGTGGATATTTTTCCAAGACCTTGAGTTAACAGGTGTGGCCGCAGAGGTAGTTTCTCGTATGGCACTAGAGATAGTCAGAGAGGTTTGCATTAACTTCTGAACTACGTATGGAATGAGAGAGAGGAGGAAAAGCATAAGCAAATACTCCTCTGAGCAATTCATCCACAGGGCATTGCCCTTGGATTGCAGGTGAGGGAACTTGGATGCAAAGTTTTGCCATTGAGTGGCAAACCTGACTATTTAAAGTGTGCCGCACTTTTCGAAGTAAGAAGTAGCGTCTGATCGATTTCCCACTCGCACACTTGATGTGTTCTGCTGGGCATATCTGCAAAGTTGTTGTCCACCCAAGGTAGGTATTCTGCTGGGAGGTGGACGTTGTGGTTGATTACACAGTACCAGTTTCTCTTATAGGAGAGATAGCTGTGAGTTATGTGTCCCACCTCCCTTCCTGTTTTTTAATATAATGCAATGCAGTCATATCTGTTCGTATGAGCACTATTTGGTTGTACAAATTAACTTGAAAAGCGTTGAGGCTAGCTGAATTGCTAGCAACTTCAGATGATTGATATGCAGATGTGTTTGAGCTACTGTCCATAGATCACAAACTTTCATATGTGAACCATCCTTGAAGGGATACATCTGCAGTGATGGTGATTTGCAGAACTGGGGCTTTAATGGGACGACCATGCAACAAGTGGTTACTCTTCCACCACTGCAGAGAGCGACGAGTTGCTGGCCCCACCAGCACTAGATCCTGTAGACCCCCATTCCCCTGAGATTGAAGAGTACGTTGAAGGGGATGCATATGTAGACGAGTGTGTGGTACTATAGCTATGCACTAAGCCATCATCCCTAATAGTCCCATCACATTTGTTTACTGTGAAGTAAACTTGCGGCTGAAATTGCAGCAATGTTTGAAAGAACTTTGTTACTCTTTCTGCACTGGGACATGCTTTGGCTGGATTGAGTGGAGTTGCCCCTAGAAAAAGCTAAATTTGTTTTGGTGGCAAACAAAATGTTTGTATGTTTAGTGTAAACCCTACTTTGTAAAGACGGTTTATTACCTATTGAATATGTTGAAGACACTGATGGTGTGTTGGACGTTTGATAAGCCAATTGTCTAGATGTGGGAAAACATGTATTCCTTCTCTTCTGATATGAGCTGCCACTACTGCAAGATATTTTGTGAAAACTCTTAGAGCGGTTATGACCCCCAAATGGTAGCAGTCTGAATTGATAATGCCCATTTAGCTGAAAGTGTAAGTAACATCTGCGTCCTGTTTAAAGGGGATATGAAAATATGCAACCTTGAGGTCTAGAGTCGTGCAATCTCCTTGCTGTAACAATGGTATTACTTCTTGTAGTGTAACCATGTGGAAGTGTTCTGAGGAAATGAGCCTGTATAGCGTCATTAGGTCTAAAATTAAAATAGGTCTTAATGTTTTGTCCTTTTTTGGAATGAGAAAATAAAGGGAGTATACTCCTTGTCTCTGATGATGTAACTACTACTTCTATTGCTACTTTTTAAGGAGTGAAAGAACCTATTCCTGTAACAGTGTAAGATGTTCTTTTGACATTTTTTGTTGTCTGGGTAGAATTGGGTGGGGGAGGGGGGGAATGTTTGAGTTCCAAACAATAACCGTGTTCTATTATGGATAACACCCATTGATCTGTGGTGATTTCTTGCCAATGTTGATAAAGAAAAAATGTAACCTCCTCCATACAGTTGCTGGGGGAGGTGTAGGAGAACCTTGGTTCTACACTCCAAAAATCTGTTACAAAACAGTTAACTTACCTGCAAACTTAAAACTGCTTTTTCCTTCATAGGATTGCATGGTGTTTTTTTCTCTGAAAATTGTTTTAAGTGTTGACCATGTCTTGTACTACAACAAAGTAACTTAGTGTCTTCAAAAGAGGTAACGTGCTTACTGATATACTGCAATGCCTAAACTGTGTTTTTAGTCTGTTTTGCCCAAAGCTAGCAAAGTAACCAGAAAGTTATCTAAAGTAATGACAAGTACTGTAAAGAGTTTACAACACATTTACTATACTGCAAAGTCAAGTCAAGTTAAAATTTGTATAGCGCACTACTCACCCAGAGGGCCTCAAGGCGCTTGAGGGGGGATTGAATATGCTACTTACCAGTATGCATCTGTTCTTGGCATGTAGGGCTGCTAACATTCATATCTTAGCATTAGATCGCCGCCTAGTGTTGGGCTCGGATGATTGCACATTGTTGTCCTGGAAGAGTCTTCGAAGTATCCTGAGATAGGTGGCTCCTCCCCTGGACTACAGTGCGCATGGGCATCGGCTCCATCCCCAGATTGTTTTTCGCCATTGTGGCAGAAGATGGAGTGAAAGGTGTAAAGGATGTCCATGCTAATGATTGAATACAATAGTATATCTGCAGCTGCGACAGGCACGGGGAGGAGGGCGGGCGATATGAATGTTAGCATCCCTACATGCCAAGAACAGATGCATACTGGTAAGTAGCATATTCAGTTCGAGGCATGTGGGCTGCTAAATTCATATCTTAGCATAGAATACATAGCAGTCCCTCCATCAGCGGCGGTTGCCCGTGCCAGCTGCAGAAACCTGAAAAAGTGTCTTGAGAACAGCCTGTCCTACAGCTGCTTGCTGCTTGGAATGCACATCAACACAGTAGTGTTTTGTGAAGGTATGTGGTGTGACCCACGTGGCTGCTCTGCAAATATCCTCTAAAGGAATGTTCCCTAGGAAAGCCATGGATGCCCCCAGTTTGCGTGTGGAGTGCGCTCTGGGGGGTATTGTTAAAGTGCGCTTGGCTTTTTGATAACATATCTGGATGCACTTAACAATCCACCTGGCTATCCCTGCTTTGGAAATTGGGTTGCCTTTGTGTTGTGGTGCGAAGGCAACAAAGAGTTGTTTTGTCTTTCTAAAGGGTTGTGTTCTGTCTATGTAGTACATCAACGCCCTCCGTACATCTAAGGTATGGAGCATTCTTTCCGCCACCGTTTGCGGGTTTTGAAAGAATGCTGGTAAGTCAATAGTTTGGTTTAGATGAAACTGTGACACCACCTTCGGAAGGAATTTGGGGTTAGTGCGTAGCACTACCCTATTTGGATGAATTTGAATGAATGGCTCTTGGATTGTGAGCGCCTGCAGCTCACTGACACGCCTCAGAGACGTAATAGCTATAAGGAAAGCTACTTTCCACGTAAGGAACTGGAGTTCACACGAGTGCAGTGGCTCAAATGGTGGTCCCATCAGTCTGGTGAGGACGACATTGAGGTTCCACACTGGAGCTGGCGGTGTCCTTGGGGGAATGACTCTTTTCAGACCTTCAAGGAAGGCTTTAATGGCGGGCACTCTGAAGACAGAGAGGTGCTGCCTGTTCTGAAGATAAGCCGCTATGGCGGATAGATGTATCCGAATGGAAGTGTACGCCAGATTGCACTTGTAAAGATGCAACAGATAGCAGATGATGTTGGGGATAGATGCATCAAGCGGGTTGATGTCATTGGCTGTACAGTAGATGACAAAACGCTTCCACTTTGCAGCATAGCATGCTCTAGTAGTTGGTTTCCTCGCCTCCTTGATGATGCTCATGCATTCTGGAGGCAGGTTAAGGTACCCAAACTCTAGGACCTCAGGAGCCAGATCGCCAGGTTGAGCTGTTGCGGATCTGGATGCTGAATTTCTCCATGGTTCTGCGTCAAAAGACTGGGCGTGAGACGCAGTCTTTGATGCGGCACCACTGAGAGTTCGAGGAACGTGGTGTACCATGCTTGGCGCGCCCACGTTGGAGCAACTAGGATGAGAGTCATCTCGTGCTGCCTTAGCTTTCTTGCGACCAGCGGTATTAGAGGGGCTGGCGGAAAAGCGTACGCAAATTTGCCTGACCAGTTCATCCATATCGCATTCCCCTGCGACTGTGGGTGAGGGAACCTGGCGGCAAAGTGTTGGCATTTTGCGTTCTCTTTTGTGGCAAACAGGTCTATCTCCGGATGACCCCACTGCTGGAAGTACGGGTGGAGGACAGATGGGTGTAACTCCCACTCGTGCATTTGATGGCTGTACCTGCTGAGCAGATCCGCCATCTGATTGTCCTTTCCTGGGAGGTGTTCTGCCATGAGGAAAATGTTCCTCTGAATGGCCCACTTCCACATGCTCTGAGCCAGATGAGACAGCTGTGGCGAGTGGGTGCCTCCCTGCTTTTGAATGTAGTACATCGCGGTCATGTTGTCCGTCCGGACTAGCACGACCTTGTTGCACAGATGTACAATGAAGGACTTGAGCGCCATGAAGATTGCCATCAGTTCCAGATAGTTGATGTGCATCTTCTGTTGCTGCGTTGACCATAGTCCCTGCACTGTGTAAGTGAGCACATGAGCTCCCCATCCCTGGAGAGATGCGTCCGTTGTCAGGACAATCTGCGGCACAGGCTCTTGGAACAGTCGGCCCTTGCAAAGGTTGTGTGGAGTCCACCAATGCAGAGAGTCGTATGCCCGACTGGTAACCAACACTAGGTCTGTCAATTGTCCACGAGCCTGTGTCCACTGATTCGCTAAGCACTCCTGGAGCGGGCGCATGTGTAGCCGTGCGTGAGGGACTATGAAGATGCAGGAGGCCATCATGCCTATCAACTGCATGAACACTCTCGCTGGAAGCGAGTGTTGTGGCCTGAACCTTTGGATCAGGGCCTGCATGCTGTCTATCCTGACTTGGTTTGGCTGAGCCATGGCCGTCAGGGTGTTGATCGTTGCACCTAGGAACTGCCGGACATGTGCCGGCTGAAGATGCGATTTTGGGTAGTTTAGGGAGAAACCCAGATCGTGAAGAAGGTGAATTGTAGTTGACATGTCCGCGGCGCACTGCTGCTCTGACTTGGCTTGTACGAGCCAGTCGTCTAGGTAGGGGTAGACATGGATGTTCTGCCTCCTGAGGTGCGCCGCTACTGTCGCCAGACACTTGGTGAACACCCTCGGGGCTGTTGTGACTCCGAAGGGTAGGACCTTGAACTGGTAGTGCCTGCCTTGAATAGTGAACCTGAGGTATTTCCTGTGTGACGGGTGTAGTGGAATGTGGAAATACGCATCCTTGAGATCTAAGGTTGCTAAGAAGTCTCCTTGGTTTAGCAAGGGAAGAATCTGTTGCAGTGTAAGCATGTGGAAATGTTCCGATAGTATGTACAGGTTGAGGGGGCGTAGATCTAGAATGGGTCTGAGAGATCCGTCCTTCTTTGGAATAAGGAAGTACAGGGAATATACCCCTGTGCCTTCCTCTCCCACCGGCACTTGCTCGATTGCTCCCTTTTGCAGCATCACCACTACTTCCTGCTGCAATAAGAGCAAGTGCTCTGCGGACATAGGCCTTTGCCTTGGCGGGATGTTGGGTGGAGTGGACTTCAATTCTAGGCAATAACCATACTGGACTAGTTGTCGCACCCACCTGTCTGTGGTGATGTTTTTCCAGACGGGCAGGAACTGCTGCAGTCTCCCCCCGACAGGTGTTAGGTGGTCGGGGGGCAGTGACAGAGAGTCACTGTTTGCTAGGAGTAGAGGAGCGGGGGTTGTTGTTTCCTCTGCCGCGACCTCTGTTGCTGTTATTCCTGTAACCTCCCTTGTTCTGTTTCGTGAACGAGGATTGTGCCCCACCTTTTGAGAACTGGGATTGTTGACCCATTTGTCCTCTGGTGACCCCACGTGCACCTGAGCGACGAAAATTGCTGCCACGAAACTGTTGAGACTGCAGGGCCCCCATGGATTTAGCAGTTTCCGTGTCCTTTTTTATTTTCTCTAGGGTGGTGTCAACATCTGGACCAAACAGACTATCAGGATTGACCGGTTGATTAAGAATTGTTGTCTGAATATCCGGTTTAAAGCCTGAGATGCGTAGCCACGCCTGTCGTCTCAGCATAACGCTAGTGTTGACAGCCCTAGCAGCTGTATCTGCAGCGTCAAGCGCACACTTGATGGCTGCGTTTGAGATTAGCTTCCCTTCGTTAATGAGCAGTTGTGTAGCTTCTTGGAACTGTGGAGGCAGGTGTTGTACAACCTGTTCTAGGGTATCGTAGTGTGCCCTATCGTAACGCGCCAAGAGCGCCTGTGTATTGGCGATGCGCCAAAAGTTTGATGCCTGTGCAGCTACTCTTTTGCCCCCTGCCTCTAGCACTTTGGACTCCTTATCCGGGGGAGGAGCTTCACCCGTTGTCTGGGAGTTGGCACGTTTCCTGGCATTGGCGACCACAAGAGAGTCCAGTGGCAATTGTCCCCGGATGTAGGCGGGGTCCGCAGGTGCAGGCCTGTACTTCTTTTCAATGCGAGGGTTGACCACTCTCGCTCTTGTAGGCTCCTTAAAAATGTCCCCAGCATGTTTGAGGACTCCTTTTAGCATAGGAAGTGTCTTTACTGTCCTTTCAGAGACTGAAAAGGTGTCGAAAAGGAAGTCTTCCTCAACCGGGTCGGCATGCATGTCCACATCATGATTGGCTGCCGCCCTTTCAAGTAGTGCATGAAAGCCTGCTGAGTCCTCAGTCGGGGATGCACGTGCATTAAAGAGCTGCGGGTCCTGCCCCACACCCTGGGTGTTCTGGTCACCAGTGTCATCGTATGAATCCGGTTGTGCATCAGGTTCATCGATAGGGAAATTGTACTGCTCGTCCTCATCATACCCCTCAATCGCAGAGTGTTCTGGGGAGGGAGTAGGGCTCCGTCTTGGAGGAGGCTGGATTGGCTCCGTGAGGCCTGAGGCGTCAAGGGGCACCCTCTTCTTTTTCAGTGGGATGACATAGGAGTCCACTGGCTCCGAAGTGATTTTCCTCTTATAGAGGGTCAGCTTGCCTGTGTCAGCGTCGATGAAATGCTCTGAATCGTCTTCTGATTCGAGTACCCGACGTGGAAGCGGGCCAGCCGGCGAAGAAACTTGTTTCGGAGCCGATTTGGTTGAAAACGCTTTCGGCGCCTCCTTAGGTGGCAAAAGAAAGAGAAGTTTCCCAGAAGGCTTTGCCGGAGTGTCCTTTTGCGGCTGCGGCGATGGTATCGGAGCCGACGGGGCAAAGGCTTTCTCCCTGATTCTTTGCAGTGAGTCTGCAATGAGGGACGTCTCACTCACAGTGGGTTTCGTCGCTGACGAGGATGGTCTGATCGGTCCCTCGGATCCGACGTCCTTGTGGGCCTTGTGCGCTTTGGGCGCAGAACCCGTCTTCAGCGCCTCCGATTCCTGAGTCCGGGGCGCAGACTTCTTGTGCGTAGCCTCCTTGGAGCCGACTTTGGCGGGCTTGGACGGCGTCGTAGCCGCTGACCCGTGCCGACCATCTTTCTTGGAGGACCCCTCCTCAGGCGTCGGTTTCGATTTTGCAGCATCGGAATCGACGGACTTCTTCGGCTTCTGCGGACCGGAGGTCGACGGAGCCGATGGGGTAGCGGGCACCGTCTTTTTCACCGGCACGGCAGCCATCTTAGGGACACTCGAGTCCTTAAGTTTCGTTTTCGGGTCGGCCATTTTAGGTGTCGTCGATCCCGATGGTTTCAGTTTCGTTTTCGAAACAGTCTGCTCAGCAAGTGAGTCCGTAGCCGGGCCCGAAGGCGGGGCTGTGGCTTGCGGCAACGGGTCTTGGGTAAGGCCGACAGGCGATCCCGTGTCCCGGTCGGTATCTTCGTAACCTTCGGGGCAGAGCTCGTCCCCCAAGCTGTCTGCCGCGGCCCCATAAATCTCATCGTCGTCTCCTACCTCTTCGACGTATTCAAGGCCTTGACCCGCGACTCCGTCGTCGTCTCCCGGATCCGCCTCGACCTCCGTCTCTGGTGGGGAGATTTGTAGATGGTGACCCTGGACCTCTTCGTCCTGGTCTCCGAAGATGTTCTCCGGATCCGGGGCCGCTTGCTTAGCTTCCAAGCGCACCGCGCGCCGAAGCTTGAGAGTTTTCTTTGAGCGGAACTGCGCACACAATTTGCACTTTCCGTCGTCGTGGTCAGGCGAAAGGCACTTGTTACAGACGGGGTGTAGATCGATGTGTGGGTACTTGGACCCACAGAGCGGGCAGTACTTAATCGGGCTCCGCTCCATGTCCGAAAAGGCTTGCAGTCGTGTCGCGATGAGAAGGCCTCAAAGTTCAGAGAGCGAAGAAAACTCCGCTTATTCCGGCTCCAAGAGACGGAAGACTCGAGACCGTGCGCAGACAATACCGACGCAATAAAATCGAGGCCTTTTGGCCGCTAAAAGTTAGTTTTACTTGGTTCCGACAGTAAGACGTCGAGACCACATCCGAACCCAATGGCGGAAAAAAACAATCTGGGGATGGAGCCGATGCCCATGCGCACTGTAGTCCAGGGGAGGAGCCACCTATCTCAGGATACTTCGAAGACTCTTCCAGGACAACAATGTGCAATCATCCGAGCCCAACACTAGGCGGCGATCTAATGCTAAGATATGAATTTAGCAGCCCACATGCCTCGAACATGTTATTTATGTAACCTGTATGCTTCGACAAAACCAGTCAACACCATATTTTGAAAAGTATTATTAGATTGAAAGTATCACAAACCTGCTACTAAATAAATCTTGGTTCTAGTAATAAAAACAAAATAACGTTCTACAAACAATTGATCTGGATTCAGTCTTTGAGTGTCAGACATAATTTCTTGCCTGTGTGTGTACAACAAATGTTTACACTAACCTCTGATAAGCCCGACTGCTCAACCACACTAACACAAAAGAGAATAAGGTATTATCTAATTTAGTCTATGCTGTACCTCTGGGGAACCACTGGACCCTGAACACACTATACCTCACTTTGGCATAGTATATACAGAGCCAGCTTCCTTCACTTGTCAATGGTATGAGACCTGTAATACCTATCAGTGTCGTCGTTCCTGCCGTCAACAGTGTTAACGATGAGACGGTGATACTCGTGGTTATCAGACAATCAAACAATCTGAGGAAGAGGCTTGAGTACGGTCTTATTCCTTACTTTCTTGGAAGGTGTAGTGGGTAAAGATAATGCATGCTCTGAGGAGACTCTCTCCTTTGAGTCTTTACTCTCATGAGAGGGTTTGAGATGTTTCCTCCACTCTCCAGAGATACCCCTCTAGGGATCTAGCTCTCTTATGAGGCTTTGAAGGTCCATCGCTCTCTTCCTCTGAAGACTTTCTCTGATGTTTAGTCGTCTGGAACCATAACAGCAACATTTCCTCTCTTTCCTGCAGAATTTTTGAGGAGAAAGTGCGACAAATCTTGAACAGTCTTAACTCCTGTTTGGGAAGGAGGCAGTATATACATCCTGTGTGCGTCATCCACATTGATTCTTTTCCTGGGACAATTCTTACATGGGCGGAAAAAGCATTTTAGTTTGACATGCTGGAAAGATGGCAATTCTAGGATAAAATCCAGTTGATATTAGAATAAACCGAGTAGAACTCAGGAAGATTCCCTTCAAACATGACGTACGGTGAAAATCGGAGGGAAACTGCCTCCGCTGGGAGTGTACTAGAGCAGGTGCTGACAGCTGATTGATTGTATTTAAAGTTTGGTCCTTTTTTTTTTTTTTAAAAGGACGGATAGGCTATTACATTTATTAACTAGGGCCATTATAGCCTATGCTCTTTGTTAACTACTGCTTGATTAGGTTACCGTGGGACTCCCATCTCGACGGCGGGGAATAATTCGAGCATGTGAATCTATGTAAGAAACCCCAATACTCTATTATCAAGATTTACCAGAACGCCACAGCAATGAAACTACTGAAGAGTGAACTGCAATACTAGACAACCATGAGTATATTTAAATGAACAATACTAAAGGCAAGTGGAGAAGAGTTATTTTGGAAAGCAAAACCACACAGACGGTCTACTGATCCTTACATAATTTGACGATGGTCTGTTCCCAATATTCATCATGGCGGAAATGTAGGTTAAAATTGAGCCTACACTTTGAAGCCCCCCCCCCCCTCCCCCTCTCCTGAAATAACTAACTGGCAAACAAAGTTCTCACGGTGGGCCAAAACAGAAAGCAAAGCTGTGCACAGAGAGGAGAGTAAAGACCTGCGAGCCAACCCTACAGAAGACTCCTGAGATAAATCATAGGCTGCATTGGAGGAAAGACCCAGGGAAGATAACCTTTCTCCGCAAGCCTAAATGGGATCTTTCCACACTAGAAGCCTGATCTCCCGTATCAGTTTCCCTCTCCTTAAGTTTAATGACATCAGTGGCTATCACATGTTCTGATTCTTCCCAGATTCAATAGGGCACTGCACCCCCTCTCCTTTGTGGACACACCATGCCTATAGCTAACACAGACCCTCCCCCCTCTCCGCCACCACCTGTTTTACCCTACAAACCCACCCCAGCCTGAATTACAGTATGTTTTTCCATTTCTTTTTTATCAGTTAGTGTCTTTTCAAAATACAAAAAAAAAAAACTATTTTCCTGCTTTCACCTCATCTGTATACCATTGAACACGTCCCTAGTACATCACACAGCCCACCTCTTATACCCCTTGTGGGATCACCAAGTATCCTAAATTCCCATCCATCACTACTTCCTAACTCGTGTCCCAATACAATTTTTCTTTTCCGTTGGTTGACAATTTATATATATATATATATATATATATATATATATATATATATATATATATATATATATATATATATATATATATATATATATAAAATCTTACACAATATAATTTAAAAAGACAAATGACTATTGAAAATAAACGCATTGTAAAAAAAAATAAAAAAAAATAAACGCATTGTTGTGTTTATGTACAAATACATATTGTAATGCCAACTGATTGCGGAGTGATTAATGATGCTGTTGAAAAAGCCCCAAAAAATCTATTTAACAAAAAAAAGTTGAAATTAAGCCTAAAGAGGCAGCCGTTTGTTCAGATATATGGAGCAGCAAATATGAGTTGGCTTGCTGATCTTGTAGTGCATTGAAGAGTGAGGCGTATTCTTGTAGGACATGGAAGAGTGAGGCGTATTCTAGAATACCATAACAGATCGGGGAAACATTTCGGTACATGTTTATGAACAAAGCATCTGGCCCATTTCCACATTAAGTTTCCTCAACTAAATGTAATTCATATGTTAATTTACAATTAAAATTGGATTAAAAAAACGAAAAGGCAGAAAATGTTGCCTTATAAACCAGTTTCTTTACTAATGTTTTTCTACATGAAATTGTTACATTTTAAATAGAAGAATAAATTACTTATTGTTGAAGAAAATAGTTCATGTTAGCCCATGAGTGAGATGCAAAACTATATCCTAGTCACTGGGCAGTTAACGTCATGTAAAGCAAACTTTTAACAAGGAAAAAAAAATACCTCCATTTCCTCAGAATTACTTGAATTGTCTCCCTGGGAATTCTGTTGGTTTTCCTCCTGTTTCTGTTGCTCTTGATCTACTTGCATCTTCTGCAAAGAGGAAAATAATCTAAAAGTCACAGGCAATAAAAGAATATGCTAAATCTCGTGCACACCATGAATGAGAAGTTGGCATGTTTATGGTACTGTGCACAAGATACACTGACCTTTGTTTGTATACATCTCTAGAATAGTATAATCTTGAAAGGAACCATTAAAGTTAATTGTACTTTCCTATACATTGTTTAAAGGTTTAAATGCACTCCAAACTATCACAATATGAATTTAAATTGTGCTTTTGTTGATGCTTGTCAGGTGTGCATAAAACTGAATTTGATGCGTAATTAACTTAACCACATTGGCATAAACGTAACAAATTTAATTACCTCCTCATCCTTTGTGGTTACATCCGTGTCCATGGCCTCTTCATTTTCATCAGTTTTTTGAATCTCAACAAGAGATGCACTTGATACACTAAAGATTCCATGCAGATTTACACGAACCTTTACTTTAACTTTTGAACTGGAACTATCTGCCTGTGGGACAACTTTCTGAATCATAAACTGGCCTGGAAAAGAGCAAACAAAATTGAGTTATAATAGCACGTAAGATATCATTAAAATAATCAGGCACAATTCCCCCACTAACTTCTATCCATGTAATAAATCAATCAAAGCTTCAAATTAGTATTTTGTTTTTTAAACAGTGCAATTGCATCACCACATTTTGCATTTGGGGCAGGTACCTAAATGTGAATGCAAACTTATCACATTGCATGTGAGAAGCAACCATATAAAGTACAGTTCAAAGGAACGACCAAACTTTAATAAAGAGGGGAAAGAGGTCAATGATAAGCTTTTTAAGGGTACCCACAGATGCAATAAACCTGATTTGGAAGAAAATTGATTAAAGTACAATGGATGCTAATCCTTGGCAGGAGAAAGCAGGTAAAGCAAGGGTTTAGGAGACCAAATTAGTTCACAGTACGAAAGTTGCTCAGTAAAAATGACCCATGTGTGTTTACAATCACACTGGAACAGTGGGAGCTCAAGGAGATGCCGACTAAGGCAATGAGGGAAGTCAGGGTTGCACCTGCTGCACAGAGGACTTAAGAAATTTAAAGTATCAAAAGAAACGGTTCATTTGCAACTAGGATGCAACTAGTCTGGCTGAAATGTGTTCTAGTGCATTTGAGGCTGATGACAAGTCTCCAGACCAAGCAAACAAATCTGAGATATCAGCATGAAAACCATGTTCGTGTTGCTGCGATAATCTAGGAGAATCAAATGAATATTCATCAAGTAGAACTATGCCCCTTAAAAGTTGATAACTCAGCATGACTAGTCGTGGAAAGCTAACCAATACTTCATAGAAAAATAAAGATCACCCTCTAAGAGCTCAGATCTAGATCTTTGAAAACTAAAGTAAGGAAATGTCTTGACTGCTTTTAAAACTCGTTTTTTTCAAATGCCATTGCAAGTGAATACAATTTTAAGTTTTGAATAACCAATATATTTGGACAGGAGAAGGAATATGGATTCCTACACCAAGTGTAGCGGTACGACGAAACGGAAGAAACTACTCTATAGTTACAAATCACAACACTTCTGACCTTGCATACTGGCTACTGGTACCTATTTGCAGCGATCAGAGCACTGTAAACTGGCAAACATCCATCCTAGTACGGAAACTGAGCTTTCAGTACCTTTGTTTTCACATCTCTTGGAACCCCAACCACGCATGGAGTCTTAACTTTACACTACTTACTGACAAAATTAAAACTTCCATAGATGAGATCAGCTCCCATTCAACTTACTGGGGAGAGTGGCCCTCTTCAAGATGATCCTCCAGATTATATACCCTCCGAATTCGCCCTTCTGAATTACTGGTTTCTGAAAAATAATGCCCTGCAACTAATTATGGGCGACAGATCACCTTGTATAGCACTCAACAAGTGCAGGCAATCAGTATATGATGTAGACTGGGAATGACAAACGTTAACCTTTACTACTGGGCATCCAAATTTATGGTCATTAAACAACTGGCTGACTGGAGGATGGGACGACCCTGCAAAATGATTGGAACTCTCAAATTTAGGTATGGATGCCATCATCGGACTGCTCTATGGAGACCTAAACTCCCATGTCTCCCAGAAATTACCATAGTGATCATTAAGGTGTCCCAGGCTGCCCTACGTTTTACAGGTTGCAATAAGACACTTACATAGCTTACTCCATTGTGGGAGAAGAGGCTAAACCACACAGCTCACCTCGAGGGCTTTAAGAGCTGGGATAAAATGGGTCTCGCAACCATAAGCAATACCTGGCTAAAGGGGCATCTGTGCACTTTTCAACTTCTACAACTGCAGTTTTCACTAACCGGCGCACAGTTTCACAAATGCCTATAACTCTGCCATGCCCCATCCAATCACCTGCGCTCTCTACTGACTAGCCTCTCAAAGCTAAACACCTTATGGGCCGCCTCGGCAAAGGTGCACTATCCCACATATTGTATATTTGTGATCAATGCCCCCAAAATATTTCTTGCCCTCAAACAGACATGGGAGGAAAAGATGGGCCCCCTGGATGACGTGTATTGGCAAGAGGCTCACAAAGCCTTGAGAAATAGCTAGTTCCTCAAAAAAGCGGTTGATCCAGCTACACTATCTACACACAACTTATTTTACACCCAAGCACTTGCAGCACGCCGGGAAATGTTCCCAAACCACCGGTTTTCGCTACCCTCAAACAGATTCTTTTTCCAGGTACACAGGAGTGAGAAAGGTATGAAGAGCTGGTTCCAGTAGACCAGGTACCAAGGGAAGCAGAGGTGTAGTGGGCAACCTGTGATGGAGGATGTCAAAGATGACGGATGCCGAAGGAGTCGTAGACATCTCAATGATTAGTTTTGCAACCCCCCTACATAGGACTTCGTTGAATGTAATGTTGTCGCCACTGGAGACACTGACATGAGGAGTGGCAGACAAAGTAGGGGAATAGTCTTCCACCGAGGATCTGGATGTATTTGTAGACCACGACTGAGACCTGTGTCAATGCTCTGGAGTCCTTGAGGAATGGATGTGTCGGGATCTAGTCGGAGAGCACCTGAGAGGTGTTTGATGCACAAGTTACTACTTGTGTAACAATATATCTGTAAGACAATAGTTAGTGATAGATTCCTTACCTTTGAATATTCCCCAGGCGTCAGACTGGATCCGGAAAGTTTGCGGCTTAGCAGTACCCCTGCGCACCAGTAGGGGGCGTTGTGCGGCTCTGCGCCCCTCACTGGCGTCGTAAGCGCCGGGATGACATCACGGAGGCTACTTAGGCGCCACCCATGCGCGTGGACGTGAGTTCTGTACACAACTTTCCACGCCGAAACGCAGAGCCATGCAAGATACTGACCATTGGTGCATAAAACTAGGGCCCTAAAAGGGGATGACCTTAACCCTAGTAATCAGTTCGCAGAACGTGGAGGATGGGTGGGGCGGTAAGGAATCTATCACTAACTAATGTCTCTTACAGATACATCGTTACACAAGCAGTAACTTGTGCATCTGAAAGAGACACGTTAGTGATAGATTCCTTACCTTACAATAGATACCCCAGCAATACCAACCCCGGTGGTGGGTCTGCAAACAAGATTACACCAAAAATTCACGGAGCACAGAACGGCCAAAGAAGCAGACTTTCCGGACTGAACTGTCAAGTCAGTAGTGCTTGCTAAACGTGTGCAGCGAGGCCCACGAAGCTGCCTGACAAATGTCCTGCAAGGCAACGCCAGGTCCCAAGGCAGTAGTGGCTGAGTTGCCCTGGTCAAATGGGCACGCATCCCCACAGGAGGCTCCTTCTTGGCCAAGAATCAACATGCTTTAATGCACAAAACGACCCACCGGGAGATGGTCTATTTGCGCACAGCCCGACCTTTTTTGGCGCCCACGTAGCCAACAAATAGCTGATCATCCACCCGGAACTGCTGTGTATGCTGCAGATAGAATGCTAGCACACATTTTGGGTCCAGACGGTGGAGCCTCTCCTCTTCCCTGGAAGGATGCGGAGGCGGAAAGAAGGTGGGCAAAGTGATGGTCTGCCTGATGTGGAAGGGTGTAACAAACTTTGGCAAGAAAGAAGGAGGGGTCGTTAAAACCACCTTGTCCGGATGAACAGAAAGGAAAGGAAGTTTGGAAGAAAGGGCCTGGAGCTCACTCACTCTTCTTGCAGAGGTGATAGCAACCTGGAAGGCCGTCTTTAAAATGAGAAGACGTAAGGAATATGCTACTTACCAGTATGCATCTGTTCTTGGCATGTAGGGCTGCTGACATTCATATCTGTGCATAGATCGCCGCCTAGTGTTGGGTCCGGATGATTGCACATTGTTATCCTGGAAGAGTCTTCGAAGTATCACAAGATAGGTGGTTCCTCCCCTGGACTACAGTGCGCATGGGCATCCTCTCCATCCTCAGATTGTTTTTCGCCATTGTGGCAGAGATGGAGTATGGTACAGTAAGAGATGTCCAAGCAAGAAAGTAAGAAAGAATGCTACAGCTGCGACAGGCACCGGGGAGGAGGGTGGGCGATATGAATGTCAGCAGCCCTACATGCCAAGAACAGATGGATACTGGTAAGTAGCATATTCCGTTCGAGGTATGTGGGCTGCTGAATTCATGTCGGTGCATAGAATGTATAGCAGTCTCTCCCTTAGCGGTGGCTACCTGTGCCAGCTGCAGCAGTCTGAAACAGAGTTTTTAGAACAGCCTGTCCTACAGCCGCTTGCTGTTTGGAATGTACATCTACACAATAGTGTTTTGCGAAAGTATGTATGGTAGACCATGTGGCTGCTCTACATATTTCCTCTAGAGGAATGTTTCCTAGGAAAGCCATGGATGCCCCTAGTTTGCGTGTAGAATGCACTCTTGGGGGAACTGTTAAAGTGCGTTTTGCTTTAAGGTAACATATTTGAATGCACTTAACTATCCATCTGGCTAACCCAGATTTTGAAATGGGGTTGCCCTTGTGTTGTGGTGAAAAGGCAACAAACAACTGTTTAGTCTTTTGAAAATCCTTAGTTCTATCAATGTAGTATAGAAGTGCTCTCTTGACGTCTAGTGTGTGTAGAGCCCTTTCAGGTACTGACCGTGGATTTGGAAAGAACACTGGCAGTTCTATTGTCTGATTGATATGAAAATGGGATACCACCTGAGGCATAAATTTAGGGTTTGTTCTAAGAACTACCCTATTTGCATGTATTTGGATGAAAGGCTCTTGAATAGTTAGGGCTTGCAGCTCGCTAACTCTTCTAAGTGAAGTAATTGCTACTAGAAAAGCCACCTTCCATGTCAAAAATTGTAATTCACATGAATGCAACGGTTCAAATGGTGGTCCCATTAATCTGGTTAAAACGATGTTTAAGTTCCAGACAGGGGAAGGTGCGTGTTTTGGGGGGATTATTCGCTTGAGTCCCTCCATGAATGCTTTAATTGAAGGTAATTGAAGCGAAATATGCTGTCTGTTTTGAAGATAAGCTGCAATGGCAGCTAAGTGTATTCTTATAGATGAATAAGCTAGATTGAAAAGATGTAGGTGCAAAAGATAGCAAATTATATTTTGCGTTGAAGCATCTAGTGGGTTTATGTCATTGTTATTACAGTAAACGACAAAACGCTTCCACTTTGCAGCGTAACAAGCTCTGGTAGTAGGTTTCCTTGCCTCTTTGATAATGTACATACAGTCAGGAGGTAAGTTTAGGTACCCAAACTCTAAGACTTCAGGAGCCAGATTGCAAGGTTCAGTTGTTGCGGATCTGGGTGCTGTATGTCTCCATGGCTCTGAGTGAGAAGAGTGGGTGTTGGCCGCAGTCTTTGATGAGGCACCACGGAAAGTTCTAGGAAAGTTGTGCACCATGGTTGCCTCGCCCATGTTGGAGCAACCAGGATTAGTGTCAGTGAATGCTGGCGTAGTTTTCGTGCCACTAGCGGTATTAACGGTGCTGGGGGAAAAGCGTACGCAAATCTGCCTGACCAGTTCATCCATATCGCATTGCCCTGCGACTGTGGATGTGGAAACCTGGCGACAAAGTACTGGCATTTTGCGTTTTCCCTTGTGGCGAACAGGTCTATCTCTGATTGTCCCCACTGTTGGAAGTATGGTTGTAGCACTGTGGGATGAATCGCCCACTCGTGCATCTGTTGGCTGTGTCTGCTGAGCAGATCCGCTATTTGGTTGTCCTTGCCTGGGAGGTGTTCCGCCATGAGAAAATGTTTCTTTGAATGGCCCACTTCCTCATGCTTTCGGCTAGACGTGATAGCTGTGGAGAGTGCGTTCCTCCTGTTTCTGTATGTAGTACATTGCTGTCATGTTGTCCGTCCGGATTAACAGTGTCTTGTTGCATAAATGTACTTTGAACGCTTTCATTGACAGGAAAATTGCCATAATCTCTAGCAAGTTGATGTGCATTTTTTTCTGTTGTGTTGTCCATAGGCCCTGCATTGTGTACTGAAGGACATGGGCTCCCCATCCTATCAGGGATGCGTCCGTTGTCAACACGATTTGAGGTACAGGCTCTTGGAACAGTCGTCCCTTGCAAAGGTTTTGTGGATTCCATCAATGCAGAGAGTTGTATGCACGACTGGTCACCAACACTAGGTCTTTCAATTTTCCTTGAGCCTGGTTCCACTGCCGTGCATCAATGCAGAGAGTTGTATGCACGACTGGTCACCAACACTAGGTCTTTCAATTTTCCTTGAGCCTGGTTCCACTGCCGTGCTAAGCACTCCTGTAGCAGACGCATGTGTAGTCTCGCGTGAGGGACTATGAAGATGCACGAAGCCATCATGCCTATGAGTTGCATAAACACTCGTGCAGGGAGAGAGTGTTGGGGCTTGAACTTCTGGATCAGTAGCTACATACTGTTTATTCTTGCAGTGTTTGGGTATGCTTTTGCTGCTCGAGTATTTATTGTTGCCCCCAGGTACTGCTGTACATGGGATGGCTGAAGGTGAGATTTTTGGTAGTTCAACGTGAAGCCTAGACTGTGCACGAGGCGAATAGTTTGGGCCATTTGGCTGGCACATTGCTGGGCCGACTTTGCTTGTATTAGCCAGTCGTCCAGGTACGGATAGACGTGAATATGTTGTCTTCTTAAATGTGCAGCAACTGTCGCTAGGCATTTTGTGAACACCCTTGGGGCTGTTGTTACACCAAATGGAAGGACTTTGAATTGGTAATGTTGATTTAGTAGTGTGAACCTGAGATACTTCCTGTGAGCAGGATGTATCGGTATATGGAAGTATGCGTCTTTGAGGTCCAAAGTTGCGAGGAAGTCTCCTTGTTGCAGCAGTGGTAAGACTTGTTGTAGAGTGAGCATATGAAAATGCTCTGATAAAATGTATTGATTTAGGGGCCTGAGGTCCAAAATTGGTCTGAGACACATGTCCTTTTTGGAGATGAGGAAGTATAGTGAGTATACCACCGTACCTTGATGTTCTAATGGTACAAGTTCTATGGCCCCTTTTTGCAGCATGCTGATGACTTCTTGCTGCAATAAGTTTAGGTGTTCTACAGACATAGGACGGTGTCTTGGTGGTGTGGAGGTTAGCTCTAGGCAATAGCCATCCTGGATAATTTGCCTTACCCATTTGTCTGTAGTGATGTTTTGCCAGACCGGTAGGAACTGCTGTAATCGTCCCCCGACCGGTGTTGTATGGTCTGGGGGTAGCGCTAAGAAGTCACTGTTTAGTGTTGGTAGAGGATCTGGTGGTATTATTCCCTCGTCCTCTGCCTTTGTTGTTATTACCGCAGTATCCACCTCTATTGTTTTTATTGTAGGTGGTTTGCGTATTCCTTTGAGGTTTGTGGTCTGCTGTGATGAGTTACCCCTTGCAGCACCTCTGTAATTGGAGCGACGAAAGGAGCCTCTATGTTGTTGGGATTGTAAGCCTCCCATAGATTTAGCCGTCTCAGTGTCTTTTTTCATTTTGTCCAGGATTGGACCAAATAAGTAGTCAGGATTTATTGGCTGGTTTAATAAAGTAGACTGGACTTCATTTTTGAAACCTGAAATGCGAAGCCACGCATGTCTCCTGAGCATAACACTGGTGTTAACAGATCTGGCCGCTGTATCTGCCACGTCTAGGGCACATTTAATGGAGGCGTTAGTTATTAACTTTCCCTCCTGTACTGGAGAAGTGTCTCTAAGGTGTCATAGTGTGCCCTGTCGTACCTAGCTAACCGGGCTTGCATATTAGATATTCGCCATATGTTAGCAGCTTGAGCAGCTACCCTCTTCCCTGATGCCTCAAAGATCTTTGATTCTTTGTCAGGAGGTGGAGCTTCTCCAGTTGTCTGGGAGTTTGCACGTTTTAGTGCATTGGATACTACCAAAGAATCGAAAGGCAGTTGTCCTTTAATATATGTAGGGTCTACTGGTGCTGGCCTGTATTTTCTCTCTATTCTGGGGTTAATGACCCGTGCCCTAGTTGTTTCCTTAAATATGTCACCTGCATGTTTAAGTACCCCTTTTAACATAGGTAGTGTTTTGACAGATCTTTCTGATGTGGCAAAGGTGTCAAAAGAGGAAATCTTCCTCAATGGGGTCTGCATGCATTTCTACATTGTGACGGAGGGCTGCCCTTTCTATGAGTGCATTAAAAGCTGCTGTATCCTCTGTAGGAGAAGGCCTAGCAGGGTATGCAGGTGTGTCTGGAATGGGTTGAGAGTCACCAGGATGTACTGGATCAACCCATGCTTGACCTCGATTGTCTTGGTCAGTGTCTACTGGGTAATTATACTCCTCATTACATTCATCATACACCTCTTCATCTGAGTGTGTGGGTGTATATGTGTATGGCTCAGGCCTAGTTGGTTTAATAGGCTCAAATAGAATAGGTGAAGTAGAACAGTCCCTTTTCTTTTTGAGTGGGATGACATAAGTCTCTTTCTAAGTTTCTGGTCTGATTTTTCTCTTGTAGAGTGTGACTTTGCCAGAATTAGGGTCAATGTAAAGTTTTGACTGTTCTTCTGATGAGGGGTCTGGATATAAGATCTCCTGCTCAGCAGTTCTGGGCGTTTTTGCCAATGTCTTTGGTTTTGTTTGTTTCGGTTCGATACCGCTTTTTGGGTCGACCGCCTTGGATTTCGAGGAAGTTGGTAGGCCAAACTTGATTGGTCCAAGATCCCTCGGTGTTACAACAGTCTTTTTAGGTTGTGCTTGTTTTCATCGTTTCGACAAGTCGATAGTATTTTTCTGACCTTGTTGCGTCTTTGTAACCTGTGATTTCGGACCGATGCTTTTTGGTCTCGGCTCGATGGCCTTCTTAGTGTCGATTTTCTTCAGCTCGATTGTCTTTGGTTGCACAGCCATTGGTTTGTCGACTCTGTTTGGGTTCGACAACCTTCTTCGGATCGGGTCCCTTTTTTGTGTTGTTGGCGCCGATCTTGTCGGTTCGACAGCCCTTTGTTTTGGAGTGGATATAACCGTGCTGGCCCTCGGCTCGACGACCCTTATGTTCGACTCCGATGGATCGACATAGTTTGGTCCAAAGACCGTATTGTCGACGATTTTCTTTGGGATCGACTCCGATGGATCGACGTAGTTTGGTCCGAAGACTGTGTAGTCGATCAGTTTCGGTTTCGTTTTTGGTTCCATAACTTTTGGTTTCGATATCACCAATTTCTGAGTACATTGATCCGATGGCTCTTTTCTAATATTCTTAGCCGAGCTGTGTCGCGGGGCTATAGAATGGGTTTCGAGATCTTGGCTAAGGCCTTCTGGCGATGCCTCGACCTAAGCCTGTGGAACCATAGAAGTATGTGTTCGGGTTGTCGTACTCAGGGTTGGCCCATCACTGGAGTTGTCTTCGACGGCTCCGATCCCTTGTTCGCAGTCTCCTACCTCGAAGATCTCTTCTTCTTCGTCGACATAGTAGTTGGAGTCATGCTCCGAATCTTGATCCGACTGTTGATCTGATTCCTCGGCTTCGACGAGATAGTCTTCATCGTCGAAGATATTTTCTGGCTCTGGCGCAGATTTCTGCATCGTTAGCCTGCGGCCCGTCGAGTCCGAAGTGTCTTTTTAGATCTAAATTGGGCACAGGCTAGGCAGTCGGATTCATTATGTTCTGGAGATAAACACTTGTTACATACAGGGTGTTTATCTATATGTGGGTATTTCGAATTACAAAGAGGGCATCTTTTGAATGGACTTCGTTCCATCGACGACTGGTCCCTTTGGCGTCGAGAACGCCCGCGGCCCGATTCGACGTCCCGAGTTGATTAAACTGTACATAAAGCTGTTGGCACCGATGCAAAACAATACCGACGAGACCGAAGGCCTTTTAAAAGTTATTTTTAGATTTCGAACTTCGAGTAAAGGAAAGTACATCCGAACCCAATGGCGGGAAAAAACAATCTGAGGATGGAGAGGATGCCCATGCGCACTGTAGTCCAAGGGAGGAGCCACCTATCTCGTGATACTTCGAAGACTCTTCCAGGACAACAATGTGCAATCATCCGAACCCAACACTAGGCGGCGATCTATGCACAGATATGAATTCAGCAGCCCACATGCCTCCAACAAGACAGACAGTTATGAAGGGGCTCAAAAGGAGTACACATCAGAAAAGTCAAGACAAGATTCAAGTCCCACTGAGGCATTATGAAGGGCATGGGTGGAAAAGTATGCTTAATGCCCTTAAGAAAACGATTAACAACCGGGGACTTAAAAAGAGAAGGCTGATCTGGAAGCCGTAGAAAGGCGGAGATGGCTGAAAGATAGCCTTTGATAGTGTCCAGAGCAGAGCCCTGCTGGGCCAAAGACAGAAGAAACAGAAGAACCTCAAAAAGAGGGGCAGAAATGGGATCCACGGCCTTTGCCATTGGCAGGCATATACCGTCTTAGTGGAGGGATGCCTGGCTGCCAGAATGACATCACAGACTTCGGGAGGAAGATCAAAAGGTTTCAACTGCCGCCGCTCAATCTCCATGCATGGAAGTGGAGGCTGGACAGTTTCGGGTGGAGGTCCGTCCCCTGCTGCTGCGACAAGATCCTCCCGAAGACGCAGAAGGATCGGGGGATCGATGCTCATACTGAGTAGCTCGGGATCCCAGATTCTTTGATCCCTGTCCGGAGCCACAAGAATTACTTGGGCCCGGTCGTGCCTGATCTTTCTCCAGCACTCTGGGCAGAAGTGGTATAGGCAGAAAGGCGTACAACAGACCGCAACTCCACTCGCAACGAAAAGCATCTCCTAGCGAGTGCCGCCTTGGAAATTCCAACGCGCAGAACTGATGACATTGCGCGTTCTCTTCAGTGGCGAATAGATCTAACCAAGGCTCTCCCCACAGCTGAAAGATTTTGCGCCACGCCCAAGTTCAGACACCTTTTGTGATCCATCATGCACTGGCGGCTGAGTTTGTCCGCCCTGGCGTTCAGGGAACCTGCCAGATGTTGAACCACCAAGGTAATGCCGTGATGTTCCAGCCATGTCCAGAGGCGCAGAGCCTCCTGACATAGGGTCCAGGACCCCACCCTGCCCCTGTTTGTTGCA
Organism: Lissotriton helveticus; assembly: GCF_964261635.1. Lineage (NCBI taxonomy): Eukaryota > Metazoa > Chordata > Amphibia > Caudata > Salamandridae > Lissotriton > Lissotriton helveticus. The sequence goes on from NC_136068.1 coordinate 742,819,269, forward strand.
ATACCACATGGTGGTGGTGTTGTCCACGAACACCTGCACTACACTTCCCCGGACAGAGGGAAGGAATGCCTTCAGTGCAAGCCGGATTGCCCGCAGCTCCAGAAGGTTGATATGGAGCCGGGACTCCGCCGAAGACCAGAGGCCTCTGATCTCTGCCTCTCTTATGTGGCCACCCCATCCCAGGAGGGACGCATCAGTCACCACTGTGTGCTCCGGTTGGGGAAGGGAGAGGGACCTGCCACTGACCCAATCGCGGTTCATGAGCCACCACTGCAACTGTCGTGCAGCGCCCTCCGTGATCTGGACGCGATCGGACAGGTTGCCCTCATATTGTGCCCACTGGAACTTCAGGTCCCACTGCAGATCTGACACTGCCATCTGGCATGTGTCACCAGCAGGATGCAGGAGGCCATCAGGCCCAGAAGCCGAAAGGTCATCCTGACTGAAACCCAGGATAGAGGCTGAAAGAACGGAATAATAGCCTGAATATCCCGGACTCGCTGCTCGGGAGGATAAACCCGAAACAGCGTCAAATCCAGAACCGCTCCGATGAAGGGGAGCTTCTGAGAGGGACTCAGGTGCGACTTCGGCACATTGATGGAGAACCCCAGCAATTGCAGGAGGTCGGCCGTAGTCTGGAGGTGGGGTGAGCCCGCCTTTGACAGCCAGTCATCGAGGTAGGGGAAGACTAGCACCCCTGACCTGCGCAGATGAGCTGCACCCACCGTCATCACTTTCCTGAACACCCGGAGGGGCGCTGGTAAGGCCGAAGGGGAACACGGCAAACTGAAAATGCTCCTGGCCCACCATGAACCAAAGGTAACTCCGGTGGACCGGCAGGACGGGGATGTGAAAATAAGCGTCCTGCAAGTCCAATGCTACCATCTAGTCTCCAGGGTCCAGGGCAGTCAGGACCTGAGCCAGAGTCAGCATCTTGAACTTCTCCTTCCGGAGGAAGCGATTGAAATCCGGGAGGTCCAAGATGGGACACAAGCCCCCCTTTTTGTTCTTGGGGACCAGAAAGTAGTGGGAATAAAAACCACTCCCTACTTCCTGATCTGGAACGCACTCGATGGCCTCCTTGGCCAGGAGGGCCGTGACTTCCTGACGGAGAAGAGCCAAATGATCTCCCGACTTGCGGTGGTACCGAGGTGGCGTGGCCCGAGAGGAGGACAGAAAGGGGAGCGAGTAACCTTGGCAGATTATCTGCAGCACCCATTTGTCCGATGTGATTACGCGCCAGTGGTGGACATGGTGACGGTGTGGGGTACACCCTCAAGCTCGGATTAGGAAGGCTTAGACGTGGAAGCAGCGGGGGTGGAGGTGGACTGACCCACTCGCTGATTCCCAGACCCGCCCCTGCGGAAGCCATGTCCACGCTGAGGCTGGCTCTGCACAGGCTTCGTGGAGGAGCGTGCTTGGGTACCTCTACCCTTGCCACGAAAGGAACAAAACCCAGGCGTGGCAGGGCTCTTCGTAGAAAGACCCAAAGACTTAGCCCTGCCCGCAAGTCTTTAAAGAGCTCCAGAGCACTGTCAGCCTTGTGCCAAAGAGGCGGGAGCCATCAAAGGATATGTCCGTGAGCTAGCCCTGGACATCAAAGCGAGAACCCGGTAGACCGCAACTAGGCATGGCGCCGCAATGCTACAGTCGTGAAAGTCGCCCTGCCCAAGGAATCAGCCATGTCCAGACCACACCTGATGGCGAACTTCGCCGCATCCTTGCCCTCCGCAAATCGCTTAGGAAAGGACAGTCTGGACCTCCTCAGAACACTGAAGCAGGACATCTGCCACCGAATCCCACACGGCGTGGAAGTAACGGCCCAATAAGCAGGCAGTATTAACCAACCGCAGCCACAAGCTGGCCGAGGAGAACAATCTCTTGCCATATTGGTCCAGCTTCTTAGAGTCCTTATCCGGCGGAGCCGTGGGGTATGGCACTCTGCGACGTCGAGGCCTGAATGACAAGGCTCTCAGGCATGGGGCGAGTAGTCAAGAAGGCAGGATCACCAGGCGCCGGGAGATAACGCCTAGCGACGTACTTATCCACTGGCACCCCTGAGGCCGGCCGCAACCAAGTGCCCAAGAGGACTTCAGTAAGGGCCTCATTGAAAGGGAGCAGCAGTTCAGACGACGTAGACGCTGTCTGGAGCACCTCCGTAAGGAGGTTGGTCTCAACAGTCACCGGAGGGAGGTCGAGATGGTGAGCGTCCGCAGCTCGACGCAGCACCACAGTGTAGGAAGCGCCCTCCTCCATAGTAGGTGGAGAGGAGGCAAACCACAGGTCAGAAGACATATCAAGTTCACCCGCATCTTGAAGGTCATCCACCCAATCCTGCTCGGAGTCACACTGCCACGCAAGGGGGTCCTCTGAGCCATCCCAGTCCTCATCCGGCCTCGGAGTAGAAGGAGCCCGCCGCCGCGGCAGGGACAGAGAGGGTGTCAGCAGCGCCGCTCCATTGCGGGAGAAGAGGCTATACCACACAGCTCACCTCGAGGGCTTTAAGAGCTGGGATAAAATTGGTCTCGCAACCTTAAGCAATACCTGGCTAAAGGAGCATCTGTGCACTTTTCAACTTCTACAACTGCAGCTTTCACTAACCGGCGCACAGTTTCACAAATGCCTATAACTCTGCCATGCCCAGTCCAATCACCTGCGGCTCTCTACTGACTAGCCTCTAAAAGCTAAACATCTTATGGGCCGCCTCGGCAAAGCTGCATTATCCCACATATTGTATATTTGTGATCAATGCCCCCAAAATATTTCTAGCCCTCAAACAGACATGGGAGGAAAAGGTGGGCCCCCTGGATGAAGTGTATTGGCAAGAGCCCTACAAAGCCTTGAGAAATAGCTAGTTCCTCAAAAAAGCAGTCGATCCAGCTACACTATCTACACACAAGTTATTTTACACCCAAGCACTTGGGGCACGCCGGGAAAACTACCGATTTTCGCTACCCTCAAACAGATTTTTTTTCCAGGTACGCAGGAGTGAGAAAGGTATGAAGAGCTGGTTCCAGTAGACCAGGTACCAAGGGAAGCAGAGGTCTAGTGGGCAACCTGTGATGGAGGGTGTCAAAGATGACTGATGCCGAAGGAGTCGTAGACATCTCAATGATTAGTTTTGCAACCCCCCTACATAGGACTTCGTTGAAAGTAATGTTGTCGTCCACTGGAGACACTCTGACAGGAGGAGTGGCAGACAAAGTAGGGGAATAGTCTTCCACCGAGGATCTGGATGTATTTGTAGACCACGACTGAGACCTGTGTCAACGCTCTGGAGTCCTTGAGGAATGGATGTGTCGGGATCGAGTCGGAGAGCGCCTGAGAGGTGTTTGATGCCGGCAACGGCGCTGGCCGGGGCCGAACCGGAGCCGCATCCAAATGAGGATCCCAGGTCGGAATGAAATGGTCCGCGAACGGGGGCAGGGGCGGGATAAACAGCACCCAGTGTGGCGCCTGTGGCGGAGCAAGGGGCGGCGCTGGGGCCGGAGCCAGCGGTGCTGCACCTTGTGGCGCCGGGCCGGCACCGAGGGCGCTGGATCCAGTGGCTCCGGGGCCGGCTCCAGAGGCCGTGCAGCCGGGCCAACAGGATCTGGACACAGGACCACGGGGCCCACAGGCGCACTGGCGGGAGCCCGAGGCCTAAACAGGTGGTCCATGGCAGCAAGAAATTATTGCATTTGTTCCGGAGTCGCAGACGAACCCGGGTATAGCGGGTAGGCCGCGGGACTCCCAGGGTCCGGAGGAGCCGCAGGGGCGTAGCCCCTGTCCCCCTCGTCCGCCTCAGAGGAGCGACGTGGGGACGTCGGAGAGCTAACCCGCTTCTTCGACTTCTTACGTCGTCGCTTACCGGAATCTGAAGGTGAAGACTTAGAGCCCGAGGAGCGACGACTTCGGTCCCACGAGCGGTTCTGCGATCGGCCCCTAGACCCGGTGCGGCGGTGAGAGGAGTGCCGGACCTCCAGCAACTTTCGGTGCCGCTGCCGCAAGGCCTTCGGGCCATGGCACAGAGTCATGGTCGGTCTCCAGGCAGTAGAGGCAGATATCATGGGGGTCCGCCACCGACATATTACGGCGGCAAAACCCACAAGACTTTAAGCCTGGCATCCCTACGTGCACCAGTAGCGAAGGAGACAAAAGTCTCAAAAAGGTACGTGCTCAATCCGGATCTGCACTTTCGGCGCGGAAAAAGAAAGCACTAACGACAGCGCGCCTGGGTGGCGCCTAAGTAGCCTCTGTGACGTCATCCCGGCGCTTACGACGCCAGTGACGGACGCGGAGCCGCACGACGCCACCTACTGGCACGCAAGGGTACTGCTAAGCAGAAAACTTTCCGGATCCAGTCTGACGCCTGGGGAATATTCTAAGGTAAAGAATCTATCACTAACGTGTCTCTTTCAGATATTGATGTTTCCTTGAAGATGGAGATTGTTGCCTTGGAGATCCCCATGGAGACCTTGTAGCTACTGTTGGTTGACGCACCCCTCTACCGGATGTTCGAGAGGGGGAATATACTAGGAGTAATCTGAACATGGACTGCGCCTTAGCCCTCTCCACTCTTTCACACTCATCAACCATCTCTGAGAGAGGTTTATCAGAGGTGTCTGCTGCTCTAGAGCCGGGGATCCCTCCAGCACAATTTGCACAATTCTCAGGACCGGAGAAGATGATGCGCTCCTAGACGTCGAGCATCTCGATGTCGGTTCCTGAGACACCACCACTTGAATTTCTCTGGACGTAAAAAGATCTCTCTAAGTTGGTACAGGTGGACGAGCCAATCTCTGTCTCTTTGCCAGTAGAGACTTGTGAGAGGACAGTGGTCTAGACGTCCATCTATTCAACGTCAATTGTTTTCTCCCTGACATCGGCAAAGGTGAAGTTGAGCATTCTAGTGCAGTGTGTCCATGACTCTGCATTGGTGACTCTGCATTGGCCGCCTTCTGGGTTAATCGGTCTGCTTTTGCCTTGCCTTTTTCCTTGAAAATAAAGCTATGTTCAAACAAGTTAAGAGTACTTTATTTTTATTTTAAATGAAATAATAAAATGCAATATTGGCATATTTTAGCCTAATTTGGTGTTTAGGCAGCGTGTGTGTGTGTGTATATATATATATATGCATAGTATATATATTGAGGTATGTTTCACAGGAGTAATCCTTAGTTTTTGTTAAACATGCATTAATATATATATATGTACATGCATATATTTTTGTATATGCCCCATGGTCCCGGCACATGGGCGGGACTATTCAGTGCTTATGACTATTGATGAATATCCCCTAGAAGAGAAATCGGTTTAACCCAGAGGGTGGGACAGCTCTGCATATTAGAAGACTTAGGTGGTCCAAAATGCAAACCGATAATGGTGGAAGTGGCCACAGTGGTTGCCAAGAGGGACAATGCCCGCAAATGTAAATTCTACCACCCTCCCACCTTGGCCGAGTGGCAGCTTGAGGTGGACTGGTGTGCCAAAATGAGACACCGATTTATCAAGCAATGAGCTTGCCACAAAAACAGACCAAGATTTAGGGCAAGCGGTGGCTCACGATGGGCTTGAGAACAATAGATAATGGGAATGTAACTAAGAGTGCCTGATTGCTACCAATGTATTGAAACTGAAACAGTCTGTACTAAATGTTTTGATGAAAATGAAGATTAGTTCATCAAAAAATGTAAAAATTAAATAACAATCAGAAACTTCCGGCTACGTTCCGCAACCTCCTGTTTTTGTCATAGAGCTACAAGTGAAGCAGGAATCAAAATCACTTCTGAATAGGCTAATTTTTCTGACTTGACAACTGTAAATAGTCAGTAGTTGTAGCATTTTAGAAAACCCATTTTATCAGGCACAGCAAGAGATATTCATAATTAATATATTCTAATACAAATCCCATGAAGAAAAGGTCCTAGCAAGTTAGCCATGCACTATCAAGAAGCAAGGAGACAGTTAATATTTAATAAGACATAGCAAGCTTGTATAAGTTTTCGTTGTGCCCTCAGCTTAGTGTTCCATTTCTCATTCTATTTTTACTTACCTATAGTGGGATCTGGATAAGGCAGCTCTTTGGGAGAGTTATAATATGCTTCTAGTGTGAATGGTTCTTTTCTGTAGAAAGTCAGAACTTTCGAGAATGGAGCTGCATGATTCTTCGGGAAAACCTCGCAATCACTGTCAAAAAGTTAATAAATTAATATATTATGCAGCATTTATGATGTACAGAACTGTCCATTTACACGTTCTTCCACTAATCATAACTGCTGGCTATGGTTTGACAGACCTTACTTCAACTTTCACTATTAGCATTACTAAGAAACAAATATTTATGTACTCTATACTAGCCAAAAAAACCATTTATACAGAAATGTTCATTTTTAACGTCCATGTCCTGTTTTGGGGGAAGCCGTAGGAATGCAGTGGTGGCAGAGGGGTTCTATTCCCTTCACTAGAGTTTTTACTTGTAAATTACAGGCTGTGGGGCAATGTGTCACAGGGTACTCATTTTTATCGACAAGAGGGGTACTTTTTTCCACTCGCAAAGCTATAAGGACCCCCTTGGTTATGTGGCCTTCAGCCCTATTAAAAAATTATTCACATAACACTTTGTATCAAAGTGAAACCTAAAAAAGACCAAAATGCTTGATTAAGATACTGCCAATAGATGGAATGTTTGAAAAGGCATTAAGTAAATCACAGCTTCACTATAGCTGCATGACGCAAACAAAGAAATCAAGCACTTCTGCAAATTAGCACCTTTGAAAAAAAGCTCACAAGTTTATAGCACTAAACGCGTAATGAATGACACTACCAAGTATCAGTGATTTTAAGCTAGTTCTGTACAGCGTAGGAAAAGATAATAAAATATCAATATGGAATCAAGATCAAAAATGTATTTAAGTTAACAAGCGCAGGCCCACCCAAAACACCCAAGTTAAAATTTTGGTGCAATGCAGATACTCTGTGTGTACGCAAATTATACATTTCAGTTTGCTCACATTCTTACCTTAACCCTTCTTCTGCTGGGGAATTCCATTTGAGAGAGATTGGAAAAGGGGCCAAGTCAGTGATTGAAAACTCCCTCACTTTAAAAGCCGGGGACAAAATAGCGCACTATAAGGAAACAGTGTCAAATATTTTAAAAGGTTAAAATTGTCTGAAATAGAGTCCAACTTTAAACACAAAGTAATACTTTGCATGCATTTATTAGTGTAAAGTACAAGGTCAACTTTCTAAAAGGCTCCCTTCCAGAGTAATTGTAATGTAACATTTTCTAACTTGCAAACCTTGCTGGCTGGCCAGTTACAGGCATGAAAAGAACAAATTACTTATCTTCAGAGACTTTCTTTCTGATTGTTAGCACAGTTCCTACAGATGCCTTACATAAACCCCTTCCCAGGAGCTAGACTGATCAAAGTCCTATGCTCAGTCACCAGTGCCAAGCGGCCCTGCCCAACAGCTTCCTCTCCCAATGTGCCCAGCATATCATCTATACTTTTCTACACTCTTGGTTAACCTTGTTCATGCAAACACGTATCCACCTGCTCCCAGGATCTCCTCTTACTCCTGGTCTTCACACCATTTCTCCAATCCATGCACCTTCCTCGCCCCCAAACTTTGCTCCTACACAGCTCCATAGGCCTTCTACCACTCAATCTGTTTACCATCTGCTTCAGCAGAGTACTTCTGCCCTTTGGTCCCGCATCCGCAGCTTTCTCTTTCATCAAACCTCCACTCTTCCCTACTAATCTTTGCCCAGTACTACAGCCCAATGCTGCTGCCCAGTGGTTCTGACCAAGCCTGCTGTAGTCTGCCTTTTATTCTTCTATGCCGACCTTTGCTCTTTTAGAGCTTTCCTGGACCTCCAGTTCCACTGCAGGTCTGTCCAATGATTCTGTCTCGCAGGTTTGCCACCCTGCAGTCGCTTACCTTCTTCCTTATCCTTCCGCTCTCCCACACCATGCTCTATTTAAACCACCTCACTTAACCCTGTCTAATGTTTCTGCCTGGTGCTTCCAACCCTTGGTCCGGCCGTTACCGGTCATAGTGTGCCCCTAATTCTCACCTTAGACCCTCTCTTATCCATATTTCATCAGAACTTTCCATTGAAGTCACTACTTATTCTCAAGCTCCACCGAAACTCAATCCTGCCCTGCTGCCCATCTCCATTCCAAGTCCAATTCCACCATGATCCCAGATGTTTATTAAGTGAGAGCTGCATTCCCTGCAAGATCTGCCTTTCGGAACCAACTGACCAGTTAATTCCCCTCCCTCTCTAGTTGCCCCTCTTCCACAGAAATGCTCAAATGATTGGCACTGGGACTCTATAACATTCTCAAAGTAACAGACGTTTGGATCCCATTGCGTGATTAATGTCTGCTGATACACTAGTCTTCAATCTCTTCTGTAGGGGCGTCCTCACGTTAAGGACTTCTGAGGTTAAGGTAGACTGATTATGTGACTCCCCTGTTTTGACTGATTATGGATCTGTTCCTGACAGTCAATGGAAAACCACTATCAACACTAACACAAATTCCGCTGATTAACCTAACAAACTGTATCATCACAAAAATATAAAATTCCACATTCTTACCTACATCAGAGCAGCACACATCTAATACTATCTGCTTTATGCAATCTCCATCATCATCAACCACACAGCCTAACTTCTACACTTTGGATATATGTATACTAATCAGTCACCTGAATAAATACCCTCCTTTCTAACTAATGCACTTCACATGCCTGTAATCCAACGAAGGTTGCAGCTCACAAACTGTTCCAAGAAGCAGCCAATCTCCTGTCAGCTACATACTTTCATGCACCTTGGACCTCACAAACTAATTCCTACAAATGTGCTCCTTTCTTACCCTGCTTAGAAAACCCTTAAATATTCTCACTACTATGGATAAACTACACAATCACAACATCTGTTGATTATCCATGTCCCTCACATTCCACACTGGAGCAGAGCCTTCATATTTTCTACATTTTAACATATCCTACAATTACATTGTACAGTAAACATTAAGAGGGAGATGGATGCAGCTGAAGGCCTAAAACCCACCGGCCAAAGGCCACTAACTGCACAAAAAAAAAAAATCACAAAAAATACCTGAAACTCCAAAGCTTTTGAAAGAAGGCTTCACATTGTGAACCATATTATCCTATGCACAAGACATGTAGTAAGGTGAGGCAAAGAGGAGATTACGTTTACAAACCAATGATGGGGTAAAGCTACGGCTACCAAAAATATCACCTTTCAAAAAAGAAACTTTAACTCACAGAAAGTAATCAAGTCAACTGAAGGGTCATAGGAAAAGTTGAACCACATAGATTCCATGGGCACAAACAAACTAACTGGATTCTCAACTCTTAAAATACCAAAACCATCCACCATTTACAATCCAAGGATCATGGACAGCAGGTTAGCTCAAAAGCCACCTCTCTCCCCATCCCTTACCTCCACCCGCCAAGCCTCTATCACACGTAGTCTCTAGGATATCCAGAGTTTCAGCCAATGGAGTATGTGCCCAGAGTATTAGTTCGTACATTTAGCTTGTTCAAAAGTTTTCAAATATTAGTGTGCTTAGATTTACATCAGCTTAAGGTGGTGGTGTGGAGGGGGGGGGGGGTATACGTTTTGGTGGTGGCAACCCAAAAAAGGTTTCTCTATTGAGTGTCACCTTCGATTTGGGTCACTCCAAATGTTAAGTGATGACATGCATCCATCTCCGCCTGGGAAAATGTATACAGACCAGTTTTCCACCCTCCCAGTTCCGGGGTCAGAGAGGATCCTCATTTCATAGAAAGTAGCCTCTTTGCAAGGATCTATGCGGGGGCTATGAATCTACTACATTTGTCCAGTGGATATAATTATACTCCAAGAGCTTTAAATCAGGCATTTTGTGAAACCAGACCCATACTGTAGAGTAAGGGCCAATTTAGAGTCCATTAAGCCCTTCCAAATGTCTTCACTCCACATTATTCTTAGGGCATCTAGATTATTTTACCTGTTAGCCCTATATGCTGCAGTTATGAAATGCAGTTACCTCCTTAATGTAAAAAGGATCTGAGTCATCAAATCTACTTCCTTTGGCTCTGCTCCTCCTTTGCCCCAGGTGTGCCATTTTGCCTTGGATAATGCTGCATACACCAAAAATTTTCTCCTCAAATGGCGTGAGGATACCTGAATCGCAGAACATTCCACAGAAGGACTTCCTAAACTGTAGCAGATCAGAGTATGCACATGCAGGTTATTTTCCCTTGATATCATTGGGAGCCAGTTAACTGAGTGCAGTGATGTACACTGGAGATGTTCCTAAATTGAACCACCTTGATAAACTAAGAAGCAGGCTGCCAGATGGGACACCGAGTCTTTCCTCATTAAGGGGTAAGAAATGAGTTACCTGTAACTCCAATTCTCTAACATTGGTATCTTTTATATATTCACATGCTTGCATCAACCCAGTCTTCAAGCTGGAAAAATCTGGTAAATTAAAATAGCAGTATACTGTGTAACAATATAGTATATAATTCAAAAAGGCCATAGGCCTGAAACAGCACAGTATGCTTAGTAACACATTCACCTCATTTGAAAGAACTCAAACATCAGCAAATGAGGTAGAAACGTAGGCACGCCTACTCCCTCGAGAGGACACCAACTCAGATTTCAAAGCAAGTGTGAGATTGAAATATGAGCCTTTAACCAGAAGAAGGGAGGGTCGCATGTGAATACATAAACGATACTAATGGTGGAGAACTGGAGTTACAGGTAACACATTTTTTCTTCAACATTTGAACTTTTATATATTCACATGCTTGAATCAGAATAGCAAGCAGAATACATTATGAAGTACAAGGAAGCAGGCTAATCTTTAATAAAACATTCTTCAGGACAGTCTGTTCCACTGCTGCGCCAGTCTCTGCGTCCACGTTAGGCAGTCATCCTTCTTGAACTTATGTCTGTTCCTCCAGGTGGTTGCACTCTTTTTAGGGCACATCAGCATAGAGTGCTGCAGCTGAAGCCACGCTCCTGGTGAGTGGACTCTCACTTTCCAATGGAATGTACAGTTGGCCTTGGCATGACAGAAAGAATCATGCGGACAGCGAGCACGCTATACACTATTTGGACAGGGCTTGACCTTTTCTTGGTCGACTAAACGACACAAGCAGCTGTCTGATGTGTGTAGGTCTTTTGTATTGTCTAGTTAAAATCTGCAACATCTCCGCAAGTCAAAAGAATGCAGTAGTAGACTGGTTTGGAGGAAGAATCTAAGAAGAACAGGTTCACTCAGGTAAAAATCTGTTGGAACTTTGGAATAACTGTAGGGTTGGTTCTGAGAATGACCCTATCCTACATGAACTGAAGAAAAGTTGACCTGATAGAGAATGCTGGACTCTCCCCCACCCTCCTGGCAGATGTTAGAGCTAGGAGAAGAGCTATTTTCCAAGAAACACTTTAAGCCTCAGAGAGAGGTAACATTAATTGGCTGAGGCCTTTATTGCTTTATTAAGATCCCATGGAAGCAGAGGCTGTAGAAAGGTTGAAAAGCTCTCAAATTGTTTAAAGATTCTCGGGGGAGGAGGGGGGGAGATAGACCTCAAACTGTCAGTCCTTCGAAATCTGGTAGTAGTAGCTAGATGGACCCGGACTGGAATATATTTGTGACCACTTTTGGCCAAGGTTAACAAATATGACATGAGCGGAAAAGAATTTAATGGAAGCCGATGATGACCATTATTCCTGCACCAGACACAGAAATTCTTCCAATTAGGGTTGTACGTCTTATTGGTAACTGGAGAATAAGCCAGAATCTGCTTACACTCTTGTGGAAGATTCAAATTCTAGGTGGTCAGGTACCATGCCGTCATGTTCAGTGACTTGGGATCGTGGTGAAGATTCCCTCCTTGATGCCGGGACAATATCCTGGGATGCACATTCAAAGGAACAGCCGGATGTGCTTCAAACTGTGCATGAAGCTAGCTCTGTATATACTATACCAAAGTGAGGTATAGTATGCAGTCCAGTGGAACCCCAAAGGTAGGCAGAAGTAAAGTAGTTAGCACCTCGCTCTCCATTTGTGGTAATGTGGTCGAGCAATAAGAAAGTATCAGAGGACTATGTTAAGCATTTGTTGTACACACTCAATCAGCCAATGAATTCACACACTCGAAGACTGAACTTCAGACCAATTGTATTGTACAAAAATATTCTTTTACTTATTTTATTTCCTTGAACCAAGCAAGCCTGGCACAGGTAAGTGATATATACTTGGAAGTAATATACAGTTGTTAGAGTGTGTGGATTCCAACTGTAAATGTACTATGATTTGATTACAGCAGTGTTACTGATAATGTAATGCTTTTCAGAATAAAGTACTTCTACTTTGTATAGGATTTTTAATAAAATTGCAGGTAAGTTTCTTTTGAGATTAATTTTCTTACACAGTGTAGTATACCTGGATACTAAACTAGGACATTTCCTGTAAACAGTTAAGTAAAATCGTTTTAGTTCGTTCAATTTTAAAGATTTTCTTTAGGTTTTCCAACTCCAAACTTAAAAACATTTCATAGAAAAACACTCAATGTTATACTATGCAGGAAAATAGTGTTATCGGTTTAAAGGTAAGCACTTTGTTGTGGGAGTTGGTGTTCCGAGGTTAGACTCAGCGGTCCTCCAGGGTCAAGGATGAACTCTTGTTACACCCTCAGCGGCACTAGAACGGCTGGGAGGAGAGTGCTGAGGCCCAAAGTTATCCAAAGGGGGATAGGGGGCCTCCGGTTGATGGCTGCTGACGAGCAGGCCACTGGGTTGTGGGAGCAAAGCTCCTGGAATTAAGCTCAGGGCCAATGGGGGTTTAGGCCAGCACAAAAGTTGCACCCTCAGCTGCACTGGGGTGGCCAGGTGTAGAGTGCTGTTTTGGTATTGGAAGCCCTGTAGCTTTCAATGGAGAGTCTGCGGTTTGCAAAAGCACTGCAGGCTCTGGCACAAAGCTCTTCTGGGTGCAACCACCACTTGGAAAGGTTAGTTGGGATCTTGGGGGTTGGTTAGGCACCGTCTCTTGGGCCACCCAAGGCGCTGGGGCGTCGGGTGCAGGAATGCCTTTTAGGGTCAGACCTTCTTACCAGCTCCTGGTCACGGTTGGGGGGACCTTCCGGTTTGAGGCTGCAGGCGTCGGCTTGAGGCAGCTCAGGGGTCGCCGGATCTCGGGTCAGGATCACCGCGGGGACCTCCTCGTGGATTTTTTCCACTAGAGCTTGGGTCGGGTTCAGCGGGTGCAGAGTGAGCTGGATTCGCGGTCTCTGGCTAGCACCAGAAGCTGCAGTTTGAACAAATCCGGTGTTCACAGGAGATGCAGTTATAGAAGTGAAGGCAGGCAGGCAGGCAGGCACTCTGGGTTTCTAGAGGTTGCTGGCTGCAGGACAACCCAGGATTTCGCAGGAACAGGATTGCGGGGGAGACAGGCCGGTAGGGCAGGGAACACGTCAGTGGACGTCGTCCTCTTGTTAGCTCTTTCTTGTCTGGATCTGAGGAAGCAAGATTGAGGGTGGCCCTGAATACTAGATTTAGGGGTGTTACGGGTAGGTAAGGACAGGGACCAATAGGTCCCTTCCCTGGGGTGGGTACACCCCCTATCGTGCCACCCTCCAGTGTGAGGGGGGCATGAGCCTGTCCCTGGTTGGCTAGGTCACCCCAACCTCAAGATGGCGGGGATTCTAGGTTGTGCTTCACCTCGCCTCCCCCACCTAAACGGTGGAGTTGGCAGAGGTGGGCACACCTCTCTTCCTCACTTGTTTTTCCTGCTCAAAGTGGGGGGTAGAAACAGTGGGGACCAGTTGCTGAAAGCAGCAACTGGTCTGGAGAGGCTCACAAAGGCGCTATGCCTTTGAATCTTCTCCTTTGTGAACCCTGCCCATCCTGGGGGAGGAGGCTTGGCACCTCGTCCCAGGATGTGCATTGTTTCAGGCCCCCCAGAGCAGCAAGCTCTCGACCCAGGGGTCCAGAAACATATCTGGGGGTGGCAAACTAAGCAGACACTCAGTCTGGTCTCTAGGAGTTAGTCGTGTTTCAGGGGGCATCTCTAAGATGCCCTCTGTTGTGCATTAAATTAAATTAAATCAAATCTCACACAGACATCACTGTGGGTTTAATGTGCTGAGAAGTTTGATACCAAACTTCTCAGTCTTCAGTGTAGCCATTATGGTGCTGTGGAGTTCGTAATGACAAACTCCCAGCACCATATACTCTTAATGGCAGCACTGCACCTATAGTGCCCAGGAATGGACTTGGGCACTTTAGGGATACAGGGCTAATGCACCTGTACCCTCTCCACTGGCATAGGGTGTAGGAAAGTGGCTCTGTATATACTGGACCAAAGGAAGGTAAAGTGTGCACAGAGTCCACAGTCCCCAGGGGTTTGGCAGAGACTAAAGTTAGATACAACCTTACTCTCTAAAGTGGAAGCTTGGTCGAGCAGTAAGGCAGTATCAGAGGACAGTGTAAAGCATGTGTTGTACACACTCAGTCAGCAAATGGCCTCATGCACAAAAACTGAACTCTAGGCCAATTGTTTTGTATAAAAAGATATAGTTTTATTTTAGAACCAACACGTTATAAAAATATACTTTCTCAGAATGAGTTACTGTAGTTAAATACTTTTCAAAATAGGCAATAGACTTTTTGATTACAATAGTTACAGTTGTTGCAATAGGCAACACAATTTCTAAATGCAACAATGAGCTTAATGGGAATTTCTTGTTAAATGCAAATAGTTACTTTGTAGATTACTTTTCTAACCTCTGGACTGGATCCTAGATTCAGTCCTGGGACATGTCCTGTAAACAGTTAAGTAAAAGTGTTTTGGTTACAGTAGTGATTTTTTAAAGTAATATTATTGTATTTTAAAACTTGAGACTTAGAAATTTTTCTGGTGAAATTACAAATGTTATCCTATGGGAGGAAATTCAATTTGCAGGTAAAGTATATTCACGTTACTTTTGTAATCCAGTGCTGGGCTCCTAGGTTCAGCACTTGAACATCTATCTAAAACAGGCAAGTAATTACGTTTTTTAAAGAATATTTGTGAGTTTTAAAAATCGACACTTCGAAACTTTTTCAGCAAAAAGCAGGCAATGATAGCCTATGGAAGGAAATTCAAGTTACTGGTAATTTTTTTTTTTTTTTAATCTTTTTATTGTTTTAAAATACAAACAAGACATGAGGAGGGACCATCATAAATACAAAGAATCCGACACTTCGTATTGAGAGAAGACTCAACAGTAATTAAACAGTTTAACAAGGCACAAACCCCATTCCAAGTCTAGCGCTGCTATGTCAATCCTCTCAATAAGCGTAGTATCGTATCTGAACCCAGGGCTCTAGGTCATTAATCAGTACCCTATGCATGGCCACCCTCAAGATCTATCAACTCCCAAACCCCCCCACCCCTGCCGCCGGCGCGATTATCTAAATAAGGAGTGTCATCAGGGTACTACCCTAATGTGTGCAATGTATACAGGTCATCTCATTCACTCATTAAGAATCATCGTAATCACCCGGATGTCAGGGACCTCCCTCTGCGCTAATCTCCCCAAGTCCAGAGGAAGCCACCCGTGCCTGTCCTCCTCCATCGATGAGCCGGATTCCAAATCAATATCCGCATCCAGCATCTGGAGCTCCACCACCAAGGCCTCCCACGCCCGCGCCGCCTCCAGCGCCCTATCACTATGGGATCTATGGGATTGTTGCATTCGAACAGAACTCTCGCTGCCCGCCCACATAAGTAACTCTGCTTTCCATCTAACATAGCTAGGACCAGCTGCTGCCCTCCAGAGTGATGTAATTTCTCTTTTAGCCAGAATGAGTCCCAAGTCCATAAACTTGCTAGTTATCTTATTTTTGCTAGTGTGCGGAAACCAGTGTAATAGGCACGCCCCTTTATCCATATCAACCTGCCGCTCAGTTACCCTACAGAGCGACGTGGTTATCTCCTCCCAATATGTTCCCAGCTGATGACAGTACCATAGCATATGGCTCAGGTCCGCGCCCTGCAACCGGCATCGTGGGCAGGTCGCAGTATAGATCCGAAAATACTGATTAATTTTAACTGGCGTGAGATATGCCCTATGAAATACAAAGAATTGGATTAGCTGGAACCTAGCGTTCCTGGTACTCTTCCAGGCTCTTAATTATCTGTGACCAGACCGCATCCGGGACTGCTTTGTCTAAGTCCGCCGCCCATTGCTACCGCAGTTTTTGTAACAGGTGAAGCCCTTCCCCTAGCATTCGTTTATATACGCAGGGAACCGCCTTATACGTACCCGCTGCAATCACTACATATTGACATGCTCCGCTTCTTGGTGGTTCAGAGAGCCCAGCACCCCAATGTTTCTGTATGGCTGCAATCAATGCCGTGTGTATCCGGAAATGGCCACGTGGAAGACCAAAGGTCTCCTGCAACGTGCTATAGGGCAACAGTATGCCGTCTGCATACAGGTCACCCACCATCTGCAGGCCCAGCTCCTCCCATTCCGCCAGAACGGACGAATCACCACCGTGTGGCAAGGCTGTGCACATGCCCAACGGTATCTCGGGCGCATAAGGAAGCTGCACCCCAATTCTATTGTGGAACAGTTTCCAACATTGCCTCAGGGAGCCCTCCACCATCGATAATTCGGTAGTCCTCAGTCGCTGCTGCAAGATCACAAAGGACAGAAAATGCCTCGGCACTTCCGGCAGAGTCCCCCCCTCTGGTCCCCGAAACTCCAGCGCCACCGCCCGAGTAAGAATCTGGAATTGCGCAGCCAAATAATACAATTCAAAATCCGGGGTGGCAAGGCCCCCCTCAGCTCTCGGCCGCATCAGTGTATCCAGTGCCACTCTGTGCCGTCCTGCACCCCAAATGAAGCTACCCACCGCGGAGCGGGGTTGTCGGAAAAAAGCAGCCGGTATTCTTATCGGTAGCGTCCGGAAGAAATATGAAAGACGAGGAAGCGTCACCATCTTAAGCAGCGCAACGCGACCTGCCACCGACAATGGCAGGGTCCCCCAAAACCGCATGCTACCCCTCAAGCCCCTCATCGCTCTTCCAATGTTTCCCTCACCTCGGCTCCCACGCCAGATCGGGCGGTAACGTGGGCGGGTCGCATGTACTAGCCACTGGGAAAACGCAGGTCTTTGCCCAGTTAACCCACAGGCCCGAGATGTCCCCGAAACGGTCAAGGAGAGTGCGCGCCCCATCCAGGGCGTCGACCGCATCTTCCAGAAACATTAGGAGGTCATCCGCGTAGAGCGAGATATAATGCGCATGACCTCGGAGCTGTAGGCCACGGTACGCCCCCCCCCATTCTAGCGCGTGCTGTCAATGGTTCTATCGCAAGGGCAAATAGCAGCGGGGAGAGTGGGCAGCCCTGCCTAGTGCCCCGCCCCACCGGGTAGGACGAGGAAACAGCCCTACCCACGTGAACCCTAGCCGTTGCCGACGAATACAGTATTTCAGTCCAACGGACATATCCGGCACCCAGCCCAAATGCCGTCATAACTGAAAACAGATAGGGCCATTCCAGGCTGTCAAACGCCTTAGCAATGTCAACCGAGAGGACTATCGCTTGCCTCTCCCTTCCACAACCTCCATCTAATATTCCAATCAACTGACGTATGCTATTGGCGGTATTGCGCGTCGGGATGAAGCCAGCTTGATCTGAATGCACCAGCCGTGTCATTAAGGGAAGGAGCCTGGTGGCCAGCACTCGGCTCAGTATTTTATAGTCAGTAGTGAGCATAGAGAGTGGTCTATACGCAGCTGGGTCAGTCGGCGGCTTACCTGGCTTGAGGAACGGAACAATGATGGCCTCCCTAGTTGAAGCCGGTAGTATCCCCGTCTGCCTAGCCTCCTGGTACATCACCAATAATCTGGGAGCCAGGAGGTCAATATAAGTCAGCTAGAATTCGATAGGCAAACCATCGCTGCCCGGTGTTTTGTTGCTCGCTAATTGCTTAATGGCGCAGCGAATCTCAGCCAGTGTAATGTCTTGACCAAGAGCCTCTGCCCCTTCCTCCTCAATTGCGGGTAGTTCCAAGCCCTCCAGAAACACTGGAGTATCCACCTCGCCAGTCTGCAACTGGCTGGTGTAGAGAGTCGCATAAAAGGATCGGAATCCGTCATTGATGGGATATTGCTCATATTCCAGCCGTCCCGAAGAGGAAGCTAATGCCAAGATAGGCACGCATCTAGGGGCAGGGGCAGCCAGCCAGGCCAGTAATGTGCCCACCTTGTCCCGCTCCGCATGCGCACGAGCCATGAAAGCCTTGTAATCAAAGCACCGCAGACGCGCCACTACCGCCTCCTTCCGGGACAGAACCTCGTCACGCGTCCCAGAGCCATCCGAATGAGCCCTCTCAGCGTCACGTAGGGCCAGTTCACCAGTCTCGATTTCCTGCAAAAGCAGCTTCCTAACTCCCACCCACTTGGCGATACAGATCCCGCGGACCACCACTTTGAAGGCATCCCATTCTAGGGCCACTGTCGTGGCAGAGCCTGCATTCTCCGCAAAGTAGTGTTCCACCCCATCTCTCAGCTCCGCACGAAAGACCTGATCCTCCAGCATCTCGGGGCGCAACCTCCAGTTAGGGATCCTGGGCGCTCCACCATCCAACAGAAGTTCACCAATAGCGGATTGTGGTCCGATGTGGTGCGTGTTAAATACTCGCTGCCAGAGATGCCAAATTGGAACTACACAAAATGGCGTCCAATCGAACATGCAGGTCATGCAAGGCCGAATAATAGGAGTAATCTCTGTCGGCCGGATGCTGCGCTCGCCAAATGTCAAGGAGTCCCCAATTTTCTTGCCAGTGGTCCCAAACTCCAGCCAACTTATTAATCGGGGCCGTGGGTAGTGGAGGATGGGACCTGTCCATGGTTACATCAACAACTGAGTTAAAGACTCTCTCTCCCCCCCCCCCCATCAATACCGGTGTCGTGAAATAATCCGCGAGGACAGAAGACAAAGTCTCCAAGAAGGACGCCTGTTCTACATTAGGAGCATAGACACTGCAGAGGGTCACCTCATGCCCATAAAGGCGACCTCTAACCGCAACGTATCGGCCATCAGGATCTATTAGTTGGTCTAACATTTGAAAAGGGACCCCAGCCCTAATCCAGATCAGGACCCCCCGTGCAAAGGCTGAGTAAGTGGTGTAATAAAGCTGTCCGCGCCACCTGCACCGCAGAGCAAGCCCCTCAGTTTTAGTCAGATGTGTCTCCTGTAAGAAAGCCACATGCGCACCCCTACGGACCAAATAGGATTGTACCTTATATCTACGCTGCATGGAGTGCAATTCCCGAACATTCCAGGTTATACATTTCACATCAGGCGACGAACCCATAACAGTAATGCAAAATCCACCCAAAGTAGCCCCCCCTCCGGCTGCCAGGCGATGTCACCATTATATAAATACACAACGCTTGATAGTACCACTTCCTCGATTAAGCTCATCAGCAGGCAATTTCCCCCAAACAAACCAGTTCCATCCCCAAACTCTCCCATCCCACCCAATACATCTCCCTCCCCCCCAAGAACAGGCACCAACATAGTGAATCCCATCCAAACTACCACAACTACGTGCCCCATGCAAAGTTAAGGCAAACTAACTAGTACCATCCGGTGAGGGTTGGATAGAGCCTAGGAGACGACCTGCAGTAAAGCCAATAACGCAACCAATGCCCGCCCCAAGATCCCCCCAGATGCAATGTCTCCCAGGTGCCCCCGCAACCATCATCGCCAGCCCCAACCCTAGTCACTCCCAATTCAGGCTCCCAGCACCCCTCGTTTCCAACGCACCACTACAACCCCCATTCAAAAATAAAACAATCACTGCAGCACATCATTTCAGGGTAGAACTCCCAGCCCCATAGACAGCCCAAAATCTACTCATACAGCAGTCCATCTGCTGTTCCAGGGGTGACTGTTGGTAGTCTCTGATCGTCCAAAACAGAGGACTCCGCCTCCGATGGACCCTTGTCACTGCCAAGTTCTGATGCCTCCAGCGTGGTCTTCAGCAGTTCTTCGGAGATCGCCGACACCGCTTCCAGAGCTCCCTTGCGCTCTATGGCAGTCTGCGAGGTCGATGGTTTCCGCAGGTCCCGCCTGCGGAGTCGCAAACGTTGTGACCTTCGAGGCTGAGACTAACCAGCCAGCTCCCGTGCCTCCACTTCATGACCATCCTTTCCCGCTCTGTAAGACTCCAGCCAATCCCAGGCATCCTCAGGCGTATCATGAAAGTGGGTCTTTCCGTCGAGTACTATGCGCAACTTGGCTGGGAAGAATGGAGAGTACTGAATCCCTTCTGTGCGCAATTCTTTCTTCACAGCTTGGAAGGGCATGCGGCGCAGCTGCGTGTCGAACGAGTAGTCTGGGAAAAGAGTAACTACTGTTGTCCACTTGGAAGGGGCCATCGCTACGGGCCCTCCGAAGAAGCAAGTTGCAGTCCCGAAAGTGTAGTAACCGCGCCACCACCGGTTGCGGAGGACGCCCCTGCAACGGCGGCTTAGCCGGGACTCGATGCGCCCGCTCCATAATATAGAATATAGAAGCTCGACAGTCCCTCAGGAGCCACAACAATTCGAAGCCAAGTTTCTAAGTAGGCCACCATGTCCGATCCCTCAATTTTCTCTGGCAGACCCACCATGCGGATGTTATTGCGTCTATTTCTGCCTTCCGCATCTTCAGCCCGCCGCTCCAGCACCGTGAGACGGTCCAGGACGCCCGCCATTGACGCAGTTAGTGCGGTCTGTGTAGGGCCAATCTCCTGAAGTGTAGTTTCGGTCTGCTTCACCCGGTCAGCAAGTTTCGAGTGGTCCGCTCGCAGCAAACCCAGTCCCGTTGCCACCTGCGCAATGTCCTGCTGGAGAGCGGCTCGAGTGTCCGCTATGGCAGTCAATATTTTATCCAGTTGTAGTTGAATCCCCAAGTCCTGTGGCATTTCCCGCTCACCCCTATTCTCCTGAGGCAGGGATTCGGCGTCCGATGGCAGTGGGTCTCCTTCCTTCCGTCCCGAGGCTTGCCCATGGCTGCGACTGGTAGCACACTCCAAACCTGCGTTGCTGTGCCCCCTCGCCTTCCGATCAGTTCTAATAGGCCGCACCTCCCGCACTTCTCATAGCCCCCAACGACCGCCTCTCACCGAAGTCACGCCGCTCAGGAAGCGTCCTAGGCCCAACGAGCCGTCCAGTCAGGGCTATACGTGGTCATGCAGATTCCACCATGCAGGGTGCCAGTCCGCTCAGCTCGCCGCCGCCCCCACAAGGCTCCTCTCTCAGTTCCCCAGGCTGGGGTGGCTCCGATTCGCTGTGATCCTATATCAAAGGGCAAGCCCAGGTGCGCCGCCGCGTTGCTGCACTCACTCAGCGGCCCCAAGTCCATCCAGTGATCTTGCTATAGCTTCCCTATGGTCCCGCTTCAGGGTGTCATGCGCCCACCACGTGCTGCTAGGCCACCACCTGCGTCTCCGCCATTTCTCTCCTTGTGGGGAGGGCGCCGTCAGTCAAATCGCCCCTGCTCAACCAATGCAGGCCCGGGGCCCCTCATAGCCGACCCCTGCGGCACCTCCACCGGCCTCCAGTGCCCTCTGAGGCGATCTTGCCCCAGCTCGCGGTTCGCGTCGGCGAGCCAAAAAAGGGGGGGGGGGGAAGCCCCAGTCTCCGCCGGCTCCCTGTCCGCAGTCAGGCCCCCAGTTGTGGTCCCCCCCCGCAGGAATCAGCCACCTCGCATTGTCCTCCAGTCTAGGCGGGGGAGACTCCGTCCGGTCCTCAGGCTGGGCGCACCTCCCGCCCAGCTCAGATGTCCCTCGGTTCCCTCCGCGATCCAGGAAGGCCCGATCGCCGGCTCCGAACGGCCAGTGTCCTCAGTGCTCACGGCGCCCGCTCACCTCTGCCTAGGGCGCTGCATCGCCCTGCAGCGCCACCGCAGTCCCGGTAGTCGTCCTCGGGGGCACAGCGCTCCTCTTCTCAGCACTTCCCTGATCACAGCTCTTCGCCCCCAGTCACAGAAGTCAGCGCCAGCTCCGGCCGGAGGGGGCGACAGGGATCAGCGCCATCTTGAGTCTTCTAGCGGTCGGCACCCTCGCTCAGTCCAGCAGCCACCGCGACCATTTCATGCCCGATTTCGGGCAAATCACAATGCTCTTCCGCTCCAGGTCGCCCCCTGCTCCATCGGTTCCGCTTGGGGGACCGAGAGGTACCAGAATGGGAGGTACCAGAATCAGGATAATATCGGGGGATCGGGCGCAGAGCTCAGTGCTCACGCAGTCTGTCCCATCGGCTCCTACTTCAAGCTACTGGTAAGTACAGTTAAAATTAGTTTTCAGGGTCAGCACTGGGCTAAAAGATGCAACACTGAGGTATCTCCTGATAACAGGTGAGTAAATCGGAACTCGTTCGGCAAGGTAAGTACTCGACTGGCAGAGTTAAGGTCTGGGCATAGACTCGGGGGGGGGTCTCCCAGGGTCAGGTAGGTACAGTTGGTACACACACAGTGGCACAGGGGCAGCCGGGTGCATAGGTAGTTAGGCCCAATGCTATCCAATGAGAGGCAGGGGGCCTTCGGTTGGTGGCTGCTGGCTAGCAGGCCACACAGCTGTGGAAGCTGGGCTCCTGGTAACTTGCTCAGGGCAAATGGGGAAGTAGGATAGGACAAAGGTTGCACTACCAGGGGCACTTGGGGACTGGGTGCAGGGTGCTTTTGAGCCGTCGGGCGCTCAATGTTATTCAATGGAGATCTTGAAAAGGGAGCAAAGGCTGCAGGCTCGGGGACGGAGATTCTTCAGGAGCGACCAACACTTCGAGGGGTAAGTTGGGATCTTGGAGGATAGGTAGGCACCCCAGAGTTGGGCACAGGAGGCGCAGGGGTGTCTTTTTACATCGGGAAATACCCACTGCTGGTCGTGGTTGGAGGGGTCCCTGGTTCGAAGGCTGAAGGCATCATCAAGGAGGTCCTTGGGCACCGGATTCCAGGTCGGAATCACAGGGGGGGGACGTCCTCAGGGTCTTTGTCCACTCTGGCACAGGCCGGGCTCGGCGAGTACAGAGTGTGCTGGATTCGCGGTTCCTGGCTGGCACCAGGGGTATTGTTGTTTGAGAAGAATCACTGCTCATGGAAGTCCCAGTCTCTGAGAGGGTCAAGGCAGCCAGGTCCTCCGGGGTTCTCGAAATTGCTGTCCGCAGGAAACGCCGGGATTTAGCAGGAGCAGGTTCAAGGATCAATAGGCCGGTAGGGCTGGGGCCAAGTCAGTTGGTGTCGTCCTCTTGTTCGCAGCTGCACGGCAGGTCTTCTCCTTGGTCTTTGTTTCGAAAATGGGATCGGAGGAAGGAAGGTTCAGGGTGCCCCTAAACACTAAATTTAGGGGCGTTATGGGAAGGGCAGGGACCAATAGGTCCCTGTCCTGAGGTGAGTACACCCCCTATCCTGCTCCTCTCCTGTGGGAGGGGGGCAGAAGCCTATCTCTGATTGGGCAGGGCTCCCCATCCTCAAGATTGCCGGAGCCCGGAGTTGTGATTCACCTTGCCTCTTCCACCTTAGGGGTGGACTTGGCACAGGCTGGCACACCCCCTTTCTCCACGTAGGGTTTCCCGCCAGAGTAGGGGTCAGAACCAGTGGGGGCCAGTAGCTGGGTACAGCAAGTGGCCTGGAGAAGCTCAAAAAGGCGGTATGCCTTTGAAGCTTCCCACTGCCCATCCTGGGGGAGGAGACCTATCACCTCGCCCAGGATGTACATTGTTGCAGGCCCAAGAGCAGGGGGGCTCTCCACCCAGGGGTCCAGCAACATATCTGCTGTGTGGCAGCCTCTCAGACAAGACATGGATTGTAGGTTAGGTTTCAGGGGGCATCTCTAAG
The DNA here is from genome assembly GCF_964261635.1 of Lissotriton helveticus. NCBI lineage: Eukaryota > Metazoa > Chordata > Amphibia > Caudata > Salamandridae > Lissotriton > Lissotriton helveticus. Next base: position 742,843,155 of record NC_136068.1, read on the forward strand.
ACGCCCTCTGTAGTGCATTTTAATTAAATCTCACACTGGCATCAGTATGGGTTTAATGTGCTGAGAAGTTTGGTATCAAACTTGTCAGTCTTCAGTGTAGCCATTATGGTGCTGTGGAGTTCATAATGACAAACTTCCAGCACCATATACTCTTAATGGCATCACTGCACTTACAGGGCCCAGGAATGGCCCTGGGTTCTGTAGGTGCACAGGGCTCATGCACCTGTGCCCATACCACTGGCATAGTGCACCCAGCTAGAGGGGTGACTGATGTATGCCAGGGCAGTGGGTTTGTGGGCATGGCACACAGGGATGTGTGCCATGTCGACTCTTTGTTTAGTTCTGCACCACAACATCCAGCCTGCAAAGGCAGTGTGAGTGAGTGTGTGTGTGTGTGTGTGTGTGTGTGCATGTGTGTGTGTGTATCAGGGTGCAGGGCCCCCAAGGGTGGCACAATAAGTGCTGCAGCCTTCAGAGGCCTTCTCTGGTCACAGTGCCATGGGTACCTGTGGTACCATTTACCAGGGGCTAGCCTGTGGCCAAAGAAGCCAATTGGGTTTATGCTTCAATGCAGTGTATGGGAAGGAACATAGGCCCAAGGTACCCGATTAGCAGGAGCCCAGGGCACACTCAAAGAACATCAGCAATTCAGCAAAAAGTGGGCGCATACCATGCAAGAAAGATGGCACTTCCTCACAGGTGCCATGTTGTTTTCAATGCGAGTCGCTGGTTTTCGATTTTGGCTGCAGGCTTGGCCCAGGATTTTCAGGGAGGAACAAACAGCTGGGCAGGTAAGTTGAAGGGCTCGGGACACAGGTGCACCTCCGGTCTTCTCCGGGGCACAGGGAGGCTGGATGCAGGGTTGTCTTTTGGGGTCTGATTTCACTTTAGCGAGTCACTCGCAGTTGGGAGGGGGGGGTTCTCTGTGCAGAGGCTGTAGGCGTTGTCGGGAAGTCCTAGAGGGGTCAACCCACGGGCGGTAGTTGTCTGGTGCAGTGGTGGTTCAAGGCATTGGTTTCTTTGTCCTTGCAGGCTCATAGTCTTTCTTTGGTGTTTCTTTTGAACGGAGCGGCTGTTCACAGGAGATCCGGTCTTTGTTGAAGCCAGTCAGTCCTCCCAGGGGTTCTGGAGGTCGCTGGCTGCAGGACAAGACGACCTTTGGCGCAGGATCTCTAAACTGCAGACTGGCCGGTAGGGCTGGGGCCAAGTCAGTTATTCTCTGCAGTCTCCTCTGTGGGGTGTCTTCTTACGTAGATTGTGGGAATCTGCCTTCTTAGTTCAGGGCTGCCCCCTAAATACTATATTTAGGGAGCATTTTAGGAGTCTTAAAGTCAGTAGCCAATGGGCTACTGACCTTAGGGTGACTACACCCTTGGTGGGCTCATCCCACGTGGGGAGTGAGCACAATCCCTAATTGGGGAGTGCCTGCCATCTGCTGTCATATAGTTACTGATTGCCTATATACCGTGTTAAGTTAGCATGAGCTTAATAAATGTTTAAATGCCATTTTACCTTTTGCTGCTTTTGCACACAACACATAATTGTTGTTTTAGCTTTCAACCTAGTAGAGCGTTGTGATTTACAAGAGAATAATATGTTATTGCTCTGATATCAGCTTTGCTGTATAAACTGTGTCTGTACAGTGAGTGCTGAAACCTTCAAGGATAACTCGACACATTGTTGTTGTGAGGTCTGATCTTCGCACCTTCCTAGACATTACATACATGCAGGCGGCAGCCAAATTCTGGCCTTAGGCACGTTTTATATTGCTCCACGCAGAGCACATGGCGCTTCGCATGCAGAGAGCTGGTGGAAGATGATGTGATCCCTTACCACTAGGATCTTGAGGTATGGGGCCGCCCTGCTAAAACCCAAAGAGACCTTCTTAGATATAACATAATATACTAGATAGGGAGGGTGAGAATTAGGTGTTGTTTAACCCTATTCATTTCAGCATGTTGTCACCTTTTGCATTCTATGGACTAGTAACTATGCTGATAACTGCGTTTGAGAACACTGCATTAGTAAATAAATATTTCAAATGTGCACGCGTCCTCATTTACTCCTCGTTCTGGTTTGAAATGATTGTATAACGAAAGAGTGTTCATGTGTTCCACGTGACCTGAGGTATTCTAAGTTCATGTTCTGGTTTGTCTAAACATTGGGAGTTTGTAATGACCAATAAAACACTATAGCTAGCTCGGTAAGGGGATTTTGGGTACTAGGGTGAGTTTTGGCACACCCTAATTCACCGAGGTTCCAGGTCTCTATGCACAGTTCTGTAGGAGAACGGAATCCCTGATACACTGCAAGATGGCGGGCACTTAAGAGTGGACTTATCCTCTCCACCCCTATCTGAGGGGTGGGGTTGGCAGAGGTGGGAACACCTTCTGGGCAGTTCTAATCTTTCCGAACAAAAAGGAGGGGAGAGAGGAAGGGGGCCTGCTCCTGATAGCAGGAGAGGCTGGGGGTCGCGTTACAAAGCGGCAAGGCCTATGAAGCTCCCCTGCCACAGATAGCTCTTCCTGACCTGGGGGAGGTGAACACCTCTGCCCAGGAAAGCATTTGTTTCAGAGCTCAGGGAGCAAAGGCTCCCACCACAGGGTCCAGAAACATGTCCTGTGGTGGCAGGCTGGCGTTTACCAGTCAGGTAACCCACCAGAGGATGGTCGTTTCTCATGGGGCATCTCTAAGATGCCCTCTGAGTGCATTGTATAATACATCCCACACTGGTATCAGTGTGGGGTTATTATGCTGAGAAGTTTGCTACCAAACTTCTCAGAATTCAGTAAAACCATTATGGTGCTGTGGATTTCGTAATGACAAACTCCCAGACCATATACTCTTCATGGCTTTACTACACTTACAATGTCCAAGAATGGACTTAGAAACTGCACGGGTACAGTGCTCATGCAACAGTACTCTCACCAGTGGTATAGTGCACTAAGGGAGGGGGGTGTCTTACCTATACCATAAGCAGTGAGTTGCAGGCATGGGACACAGGTATGTATGCCATTTCGACTTTCACTGCACCAAAACACGCACCCTGCAAAGGGGGGTGTGGTGTCTGTGAGGGTGTACAGGACCTCTAGAGTGGCAAATTATGTGCTGCAGCCCTTAAAGGCCTTCCCTTGTCACAGTGCCCCTGCTACCCATGCTACCTATTACAGGGGACTTAAAAGTGGCCAGTGAGGTGCCAATTGGGGGTACAAACGTACAGTTTTGGCTAAGAACACATACCCTGGGAACCTGATTGGCAGAGACCCAGGGCACATCAGGCCAAAGTGCATCAGAAATCTGGCAAAAAGGAGGGGGGAATTACTGCAACGGAAAACCAGCTTCCTACAGTGCGCTAAGGAAGGCAAACCAATTCTTGCAAGTGAACACATTTACGTACTTCTCTAATAAAAAGGCTTCTTTCATATACTCTCATTTTCTGGAAATCCTCAGTACATTCTTAAATGGTTCACACCCTGTGCTCAGGTTTTGAAGAAAATGAATTTCATTATGGGCATCTTCATTAAATTCATCAATACTGAATACCTCCATGGACTTGATTAGTCTAGAATATTTAAAATGGTTCAAAAGACAGCTGTGGCCATCTGGTGTCTTAGATCATGAAAGACTTTCAAACCACAGAATTACATTACTACATGAGCAGTGTAGTACGCCATCCTACTTTCTGAAAAAAAAGTTACTTACCTTTGGTAACACTTTTGCTGCTGGATACAGTATCTGCCTGTGGATTAATCACCTTTTGAATTACACCCCCCCCCGTGCAGCGTTTCCACAGAAATGTTTCTTCTCAGCTCTCCCACATCGACTGAGTAATTGCAACCAGAAATAGTCTTAACCCTATCCGTGCTGATGACGGTAGCGCTCCATCAGGAACCGCTCCATCATCAGCCGCGGTGGCGCTGTGCAGATGACGACAGAGCGGTTCCGCCATGGCCCGCCCGACGCGCCTCCACGGCGCTGATTTCAAGCCTGCGCGGCACGTTCTATTAAGCGGACGGGGCCATGACGGAACCGCACCGTCATGAGCAAAGCTGAAGCGCAGCTGGTGACGGAGCGGTTCCGTCACCAGCATGCGCCCGCCGCGCGCCTACCCGCCCCCTTAGCACTGCGGCGGAATAGCCGCCGCATCGATGTGGTTAGAAAGATATGAATGCTAGTACCCTTAAGAGACAACTATGTAAAGGTTCAAAGGGAAAACTCATTAAGAAACTGAGAACTACATTTTTAAATCCCACTGAGGCATGATAAAGGGACTGGGAGAAAACCTATTTGTGAGTCCTTTAATGAATTTCATAACTACAGTAGATTTAAATTAGGAGGGTTGATCTGGTAAATGGGGAAAAGCTGATTAGACAGATAAGTAGCTACTGCACAACCCTGTTGAGCCAGAGAAATAGAGAATATCAGGCATATGGGCCTGCAAAGGATCAATCTCTCTCCTCACCATTAACAAACTTGGCCCACCTACCAGAATAGACAGATTTGATGGAGTGTCTCCTGGCTGATAAATTAACATCCACCACATCTGGTGGGAGAAAGAAAGAGCTCAGAACCTGCCCCTGCGACTGTCAGAGGAGGTCTGCCATGAGAAGGAGACTGAGCGGAGTGCGATGAGAGGTAAAGGAGGTCTGTATACTTCACCCTCCGTGGCCATTCCATGGAGATGAATAGGACGTGGGCCCAGTCTTGATGAATCTCCCTCAGAACTCGAGGAATCCAGGGTATGGGAGGAAACCCGTCCCTCAATGCTCTGTGCATCAGATACTGGGGACTGCAGAAGGACGGGCAGTGTGCGATGTCATGAATGGCAAACAGGTCCAACCAAGGAAACCCTCACATTCTGAAATTGTGATGGACCACCTCAGGGTGGAGACACCACTTGTGATCAGCAGAGCATTGCTGACACTGTCCAACTGCACATTCAGCTATCCAGCCAGATGATTCACGATCACGCAAATCTGATGGTCCTGAGCCCAGGAACAGAGTTACAGAACCTCTCTGCAAAGGAGATACGACCCTACTCCTCCCTGTTTGTTGATGTACCACATCGTGGTAGTGTTGTCCTTCAGGGCCTGAACAGACTGACAGCAAAGGGATCGGCAGCAATTCCAGAAGATTGAGGTCTTAACAGTCTTTCCTCTGGAGAGCAAAGGCCTTTGACCTCCAGATCTCCCAGATGAGCTCCCAACCCAAGAGAAGAGGCATCTGTTATCACTGGCCACTGGAGAAGGAGGTTGAAACGGCTTCCCTTAAGACAGGTTGTCCGAAACGGAATATGCTACTTACCAGTATGCATCTGTTCTTGGCATGTAGGGCTGCTAACATTTATATCTATGCATAGATCGCCGCCTAGTGTTGGGTCCGGATGATTGCACATTGTTGTCCTGGAAGAGTCTTCGAAGTATCACGAGATAGGTGGCTCCTCCCTGGACTACAGTGCGCATGGGCATCCCCTCCATGCTCAGATTGTTTTTCGCCATTGTGGCAGAGATGGAGTGTGATATAGTAAGTGATGACGATGCGTGAGATTAATTATGTTAATATTGAATGCTACAGCTGCGACAGGCACCGGGGAGGAGGGCGGGCAATATAAATGTTAGCAGCCCTACATGCCAAGAACAGATGCATACTGGTAAGTAGCATATTCCGTTCGAGGCGTGTGGGCTGCTGAATTTATATCTATGCATAGAATAAATAGTAGTACCCTCCTTAGCGGCGGTTGCCCGTGCCAGCTGCAGCAGTCTGAAAAAGAGTTCTGAGAACGGCCTGACCTACAGCAGTTTGCGGTTTTGAGTGTACATCCACACAGTAGTGTTTGGTGAATGTGTGGATGGTGGTCCATGTGGCTGCTCTACATATGTCCTCTAGAGGGATGTTACCTAGGAAAGCCATGGATGCCCCCAATGTACGTGTGGAATGTGCTTTGGGGGGGGGGGGGGGGGGGAACTGTTAACGTGCGTTTAGCCTTTTGATAACAGATTTGGATGCATTTAACAATCCACCTGGCTATGCCTGATTTTGAAATTGGGTTGCCCTTGTGCTGTGGAGAGAAGGCAACGAACAGTTGTTTAGTCTTCCTGAAATCTTTAGTTCCGTCTATGTAATACAAGAGAGCCCTCTTGACATCCAGGTGTGCAGTGCTCTATCTGCCACTGAATCAGGATTTGGGAAGAAAACAGGTAGTTCAATAGTTTGGTTGATGTGGAACTGTGACACTACCTTGGGCATGAATTTAGGGTTGGTGCGTAGCACAACCCTATTAGCATGTATTTGTATGAAAGGCTCCTGAATAGTGAGCGCTTGCAGTTCGCTAACTCGTCTTAGCGACGTGACTGCCACCAGAAAAGCCACCTTCCACGTGAGAAATTGTATCTCACAAGAGTGAAGAGGCTCAAATGGTGGGCCCATGAGCCTGGTGAGGACTATGTTGAGGTTCCAGACAGGCGAAGGAGGGTGTCTTGGAGGAATGACCCTTTTTAGGCCTTCCATAAAAGCTTTAATGGCTGGCACTCTGAAAAGGGATAGGTGCTGTCTATTTTGAAGATAAGCTGCCATTGCCGCTAAATGTATCCTGATGGAACTATACGCTAGATTACACTTGTATAGGTGCAGCAAGTAACCTATGATGTTTTGCGTGGAAGCATCAAGCAGATTTATGTTATTATTGGAGCAATAGATAACAAAACGCTTCCATTTGGCCGCGTAGCAGGCCCTTGTGGTAGGACGCCTAGCCTCCTTTATGATGTCCATGCAGTCAGGGGGCAGGTTTAAGTAGCCAAACTCTATGACTTCAGGAGCCATATTGTAAGGCTCAACTGCTGCGGATCTGGGTGCTGAATGTCGCCATGGCTCTGAGTGAGGAGACTGGGTGTGAGTCTGATGCGCTCGTGGGGAACCACGGAAAGCTCTAGGAACGTGGTGTACCACGCCTGCCGCGCCCACGTTGGAGCAACCAGGATGAGTGTTGTCTCAGTTTGCGTGCCACTAGCAGTAGGAGTGGAGCCGGAGGAAAGGCGTACGCAAATCTGTTCGACCAGTTCATCCATATCGCATTGCCCTGAGACTGCGGGTGTGGGAACCTGGCGGCGAAGGTGCGGCATTTGGCGTTTTCTTGTGTGGCGAATGACCCCACCGCTGGAAGTATGGTTGGAGCACCGAGGGGTGTATCTCCCACTCGTGCATTTGATGGCTGTGTCTGCTGAGCAGGTCCGCCATCTGGTTGTCCCTGCCTGGGAGGTGTTCCGCCATGAGGAACAGGTTTCTCTGAATGGCCCACTTCCACATGCACTGTGCTAGGTGTGACAATTGTGGAGAGTGTGTCCCCCCCCCCCCCCTGCTTTTGGATGTAATACATCGCAGTCATGTTGTCCGTCCGGATCAGCACGACTTTGTTGCAGAGATGCAACTTGAATGCCTTCATTGCCATCAGTTCCAGTAGGTTGATGTGCATCTTCTGCTGTTGCGGTGTCCATAGTCCCTGCACTGTATAATGGAGGACATGCGCTCCCCAGCCCTGGAGAGATGCGTCCGTTGTCAGCACGATCTGTGGTACCGGCTCTTGAAACGGTCGTCCCCTGCAAAGGTTTTGTGTGTTCCAATGCAGAGAGTTGTATGCACGACCGGTCACCAACACTAGGTCTTTTAGCTGTCCTTGAGCCTGGTTCCACTGGCGTGCTAAGCATTCCTGAAGCGGACGCATGTGTAGCCTCGCGTGAGGGACTATAAAGATGCACGAGGCCATCATGCCGATTAGCTGCATGAACACCTGTGCTGGGAGTGATTGTTGTGGCCTGAATCTCTGATCAGCACCTGCATGCTGTTGACTCTCGCTAAGTTGGGGTGCGCTGTGGCAGCGAGCGTGTTTATCTCTGCGCCTAGGTACTGCTGTACGTGTGCAGGCTGCAGATGAGGCTTTGGGTAATTGAGAGAAAAACTCAGACTGTGTAGGAGGTGTATTGTACAGGACATGTGGTTGGCACACTGCTGGGCCGACTTCGCTTGTACTAGCCAGTCGTCCAGATACGGATAGACGTGGATGTGCTGTCTCCGAAGATGCGCGGCCACTGTCACCAAACACTTTGTAAACACTCTGGGGGCAGTCGTGACCCCGAAAGGCAGGACCTTGAACTGGTAATGCTGGTTGTTGATGGTGAACCGGAGATATTTCCTGTGACTGGGGTGAATGGGAATGTGGAAGTAGGCATCCTTTAGATCTAAGGTTGCTAGGAAATCCCCTTGCCTGAGCAACAGCAGAACTTGCTGTAACGTGAGCATGTGAAAGTGTTCTGATAGGATATATTGGTTTAGGGGCCTGAGGTCTAGGATGGGCTTGAGGGATCCGTCTTTTTTTGGGATTAAAAAGTACAGAGAGTACACCCCTGTACCTTGCTATTGTACGGGCACAATCTCTATGGCCCCTTTTTGCAACATGGAGACGACCTCCTGCTGCAATAAGTGCATGTGCTCTGCAGACATGGGACGGTGCCTTGGGGGAATGTTGGGTGGAGTGGAAGTGAGCTCTAGACAATACCCGTGTTGTATAATTTGTCTCACCCACCTGACGGTTGTTATGCTTTCCCAGACTGGCAGGAACTGCTGGAGTCTCCCCCCGACCGGTGTTGTATGGGCGGGAGGCAGTGACAAGACGTCACTGCTTGTTAGTGGCGGAGGATCTGGCATTATAGTTTCCACGATCCCTAACTTTGGTGCTGTTTCCACGGTATCCACCTCTATTGGTCTTGGTATAGGTGGATTGCGTGCCCCCCTTGTTGTATTGGGCTTGTTGCGATGCTTGTCCTCTTGAGGCTCCCCTGTTACCGGAGCGACGAAAGGAACCACCCCTGAACTGCAGAGCCCCCATGGATTTCGCAGTTTGTGTCTTTTTAATTTTCTCCAGAGTGGTGTCTACTCTGGACCAAAAAGGAAGTCAGGGTTTACTGGCTGATTGAGCAGGCTAGTTTGGATTTCGGACTTACATCCAGAGATGCGGAGCCAGGCATGCCTCCTTAGCATAACGCTAGTGTTAATGGCCCTAGCTGCTGTGTCGGCTGCATCTAACGCGCACTTAATGGACGCGTTGGAGATTAACTTGCCCTCTTGTATAAGCATCTCTGCTCCCTCCTTATAAGTATCTGGAAGGTGTTGAAGGAGTTGCTCTAAAGTGCTGTAATGTGCCCTGTCATATCTTGCTAACAGGGCCTGTGTATTGGAGATCCTCCAAATATTGGCTGCTTGAGCAGCCACACGTTTTCCAGAGGCTTCAAAGATTTATGATTCTTTGTCCGGATGAGGAGCATCACCCGTTGTTTGCGAGTTCGCTCCCTTGCGAGCATTAGCCACTACTAAGGAGTCCAGTGGGAGTTGGCCCCTGATGTAAGTAGGGTCCACAGGGGCTGGCCGATACTTCCGTTCAATTCTTGGGTTCACCACCCGTGCTTTAGTGGGCTCCTTAAATATGTCACTTGCATGTTTGAGCACACCCTTGAGCATAGGTAGAGTCTTTACTGATCGCTCAGATGTGGAGAATGTATCAAAAAGGAAGTCCTCCTCCACAGGGTCAGCGTGCATATCTACGTCATGGTTATGCGCCGCCCTTTCAATGAGTGCATTGAACGCAGCAGTGTCCTCAGCAGGGGAAGTTTGACCGCATATGACTGAGTGTCAGGGGTGGTGTGAGGTTCATCAGGGTCAACAGTGTCAGCCCATGGCTGGGACTCATCTTGATCTGTGTCCATAGGGTAGTTAAACTGTTCCTCATTTTCACCTTCCTCGACATCCTCAGTGACTGCAATGGGTGAGTAGGAATATCCTTGCCTATAAGTGTGTATAGGCTCAAAAAGAATTGGAGAGGTAGTGGAGTCTCTCTTTTTCTGGAGTGGTATTTTGTATGCTTCCATAGGTGTTTCAGGTCGTATTTTCTGTTTGTAAATGGTGAGCCTGCCTGATTCTGAGTCAATGTACAACTTTGACTGTTCGTCGTAGCTTTGAGGCTGAAACTGAACATCATCGGTCCGAGGGTGGTCGGGTGCAGCTACTGACGCAGACTTGGATGAGTCGGTAGTTGATTGGAGGTGCACAGCCTTAGGTTTCGCCGTCGGGGGGAGTCCGAACTTGATAGGCATCAAAGACATCGGTGACTGACCAATTTGCATCGAAGACTTGGACTTCGAGCCGACAGACTCCGATTGGTCCGCGTGCTTGTGCAGCTTCGTCGACTCGACGCGTTGCCGCGGAGCGGTGACGCCGGTGCTGGTGTCAGAGGCCTGGTCCTTTGAGCTGCTGGTTGTCCTCGGCTCGAAGGATTTGACTAGTTGCAGCTTCTGGACCTTCGGCTCGACGGCCTTTTTGGCCTTGAGTGCTTTCGAAGGTTCGCCATCTTTGGAGGTGGGCTTCGACGTCGACGTGAGTGTGAGTGTGACGTGTTTAACGGCAGACACAGGCTTTGTCGCTCCGATCTTTGGGTCGACACCCCCTGTCGACTCCGAGGGGTGGAGCACCCTTATTGACTTGGACGGCTCCGAAGTCTTCGAGCCGAAGGCTGTTTCCAACAGTTTCGGTTTCGATTTTGGGTCTTTTGCTTTTTGTTTCGTTTTGTCCACCACTAGTGGTCTTTGGACCGATGGCTCTGCTGAAATGTTCTTAGTCGGGCCTTGAAGCGGGACTAGAGAACGGGGTTGTAGATCTTGGCTAAGGCCTTCCGGCGATGCCTCGACCTGAGCCGTGAAAGTGTCTGTATGAGGCCCCGCTACTGCGGTTGGGCCTAGCTCCTCGCTTGAGTCGTCGTCGACGGCTCCAAGGGGTAGTGCGTCGTCCTCGTTTTAGTTGGAGTCATGCTCCGAAGCGGGGTCCGAATGTTCCGGGTCGTCTTCCTGCACATCTGCGCTGTCGTCACCCCCGAAGATGTTTTCAGGGTCTGGCGCCGATTCACGCGCCGATTGTCGGGCAGCGCGTCGAAGGCGGAGAGTTTTCTTCGACCTGAACTTCGAACAGGCCATACAGCTGGCCTCGTCGTGGTCTGGTGAGAGATATTTGTTGCACACCGGGTGCACGTCGATGTGGGGATATTTTGAGTTACAGACGGGGCATCGCTTGAACGGGCTCCGTTCCATCGTCGATCATCGACGGGCCTTTGGCGTCGAAGACTAAAAAGTCTTCCGAAGTCGATTGAAAAGTACGAGAAAGCTGAAAGCCCCGAACGAAAGACTATACCGACGCCCCTAAGGCCTTTTGGCCTCAATAAAAGAGTAACTATTACAGATTCCGAACGTGAGTTAAGAAGTACATCTGAACCCAATGGCGGAAAAAAACAATCTGAGCATGGAGGGGATGCCCATGCGCACTGTAGTCCAGGGAGGCGCCACCTATCTTGTGATTCTTCGAAGACTCTTCCAGGACAACAATGTGCAATCATCCGGACCCAACACTAGGCGGCGATCTATGCATAGATATAAATTCAGCAGCCCACATGCCTCGAACACTCAACCACAACAGCTCCGCTGCAGTGTCCCTGGAGATCCTAACCACCTCTGAGATCTCAGTTGTATTGAAGTCACTGCCTGCAGAGGCACCAATGGAGGAGCCTCATATGCCAGCGCGCATGGCTGACCAACAGTATGCAGGAAGCGAACAGACATAAGACCTTCAGGACTGGAACAGCCGCTCTATTCTGAAAAAGTATAACCATAACCTGGATGTCTTTAATCCTCAGTAGAGGCAGGAAGGCACGACTCACAGTAGTGTCCAGTACTGCTCCTATAAACAGGTTGTGCTGAGAAGGCACCAGGTGAGATTTGGGTATATTCATCAAAACCCCAAGTCGGGCAACAGTCATGTTACTTGCAAATGATGCAGCACCATCTCTGGCGACTATGCTTTGAGCAGTCAGTTGTCCAGATAGGGGGAAACCAGAATCCCCGACCTTCTGAGCTGTGCTATCACCACCGCCATCACCTTCATGAAGACCAGAGGTGCCGAAGTAAGACCGAACAGAAGGACTGCAAACTGGTAGTGTTGAGACCCCACCGTAAAACGAAAATACCTTTGATGCGACTTCAGGACGGGCATGTGAAAATAGGCATTCTGTAAATCGATCAACACCATCCAGTCTTCCTTCTGCAGCGCCAGAAGTACCTGAGCTAGGGTCAACATCTTGAATTTCTTCTGCTCGAGGTAAAAATTCAAGACCCTGAAGATTAGGATCAGCCTATAGCGACTGTTCTTTTTGTGAATCAGGAAGTACTGGGAATCTGATCCCCAACCCCTTTCCTGCTCTGGAACCACTACAATCACACCTCTTTGGAGTAAAGATAGAACTTCCTGCTGGAGAAGAAGGTTCTCTTTTGAGCCCAAACCCTGATGGGGGGAGGGGAGATAAGAGGGGGAGAAGGGGTGGCTCACGGAAGGGTTGGGTGTACCCATTCTCTACAAGGTTTTCCGATCTGAAGTAACAGACCTCCAATTCTGTAGAAAATGGGACACCTGTCCTCCAACAGGACAAGCATGCTCTAGGATGGAGGAGCTAGAGCTCCTTCCCTGCCGTACCAGTTTTAAGGGCAGAAGAGGAGGAGGACACTGGCTGCTGAACTGAACCTTGCAGACAACCTCTGTCATTTCCCCTGTATGATCTATACAGGGGGTTTGCCTGCTGTTGCAACTGCTGCTTGGCACAAAAAGATAAAGTCCTGCCAAAACCACAAAACGTGCGGTATCCAAAGCCCCTGCATTGGAACTGAATACCCAAAGATCTTGGTGTAGCCCTGCCATCTTAAAATACTGAGACCGATTTGGCCCCAAATAGAAGAGATCCGTCAAAAGACTGCTCTAACACGTTAGCTTGGACATCATGGGAGAATCCCGAACCCTGTAACCAAGCATGCCTCCTGGTCGCAACAGACAAACCCATTGACTTGGCAACCGAGTCAGCAGTGTCCAGACCCGATTTTATCACCTGGCAAGCCGCAGCTTGGGCGTCTGAAAGAACCTTTAAAAAATGGTTCTAAACATCCTCCGGTAGTTTCGGGAGCACTTCCCTCGCCGAGTGAATAAGTGCATGGATATAGCGACCCAAAAGGCAAGTAGCATTAGATGACTTCGGAGCTATACTCCCTGAAGAGAACACCTTCTTGGCTGATTGCTCCATGTGTTTGGACTCTGTCTGCTGGCGTAGCAGGGAAATAAATACCCTGTATACTGCTTCTAGGAGCACTTTCCGGAGATGGATGAACAAACTAGTTACTTCCCTTCGGTAACTATGTATCTGGTAGAGACACAGTCTAGCCGCAGAATCCTTAACTTAGAATATCCCCAGGCGTCAGACTGGATCCAGAAAACTTTCTGCAGCAGCATCTCTGCGCGCCGGGGCGGAGCCACACGGCGCCGCCCTGACGTCATCCACGGACATGACGTCAGCGGAGCCAAATATGCCCCTCCCGGTGCGCTGACGTCAGTTTATCGGAGAAACTTTTCTGCACCACAACGCGGAGCCACCACCAAAAACTGTGAGAATATGGAAACAGTGTGCAAAAATGATGAAAAAAAGGGATAGGAATTGAAAGGTGAAAAACCGCACCAAAGTCAAAAAAGGGAAGAGCAGAGCACCGCTCTGAGAAGCAACAACACAAAAGTGAAGTCCAAACCAGCCGTCAAAGGTAGATGAAGTGAAACAACAGCATGGCAGGCGACGCAAAGTCCGCAACGATAACGTGCATCTGGGAACGGCAAGTCCGGAACACAAGATCAAGGACAATTTACCACAAGAAGTCACCAGAAAGAGATGTCGTAACCCCAATAAGAGACCTATAGAATGTGGCATAGCCAATAGACTTGAACCAATGGGTCGCAGGGGTGGTAAGAGACCCCAAAGTGATGGAGGAGGGCAGGGGTTTGGAAAAATCATGAATAGATTTCACACCATACAATCCAGTTATCGGTTGGAAAGGACACATGACATATGAGCATACTGCCTAATCCCGAGAACAGGCGGAGTAGAGCAATGAAAACAGAATTAAACAGTCTGTTACGGAGTGAAGAGAAAATGTCATCCTGCAGAAGAGTCAAGTCACCCGGAGGGAGGAGAGTATAGAAATCCCAACCTGAAAAGGTCCTCGCAGAACGGGGAGGACGGGCGGGCGTTAAGGAATCTGCAGCCAGACTGTGTCTCTACCAGATACATCATTACCGAAGGTAAGTAACTCGTTCATCTGATAGAGACATCTAACAGAAGATTCTTTAACTTAGAATGGATTCCAAAGCCACACCCATAGAGGAGGCGGGTCTGCGACTGAACCCAATCAAGTTCCAGAGGGAACGTAGGGGTGACAAAACACGGTGGGGAATGCAAGCCAGTGCAGCCACATCAGACCATGAAGCTAATAAAAGAGCGAAAAACATTGGGAGGCAAAGGGACCATAAGCCATCCAAGAACAGCATGAAAACACCTTTATGTATACCAGGTGAGAGAAAGAAAACACATACTAGATATGTAGGTGTGAAAAGGATTGTTCATGACTTCGCAAAGAAGTGGAACTGAACCTAGAGTCTGAAAGATCTGCAAGATCCGGCGTTCCGACCGTAAGACACCAAGAGAAGGCAACTGGTATGACAGAGTCAGCGCATACAGGTCCAGTATGCAAAACAGCAGAAAAATGCACCAGCTACAATACTTTGAAGCATTGGCAGGATGCCAACCCACAGGCAGAAAGTGCAGGTAGAACTAGAAACAGAAGACACGCCAGTACATAGTCTCTGTGCAACAGACATGTGAAAGGGTCGACCGCAACCAGCAGAAGGGCATGACCACAGTAAGAACGATAGTCAAGCGAAATACTGTAAGGTACATAGGCATACCGTGTGGACTCTAGAACCACACGAAGTATAGTAAAGACCCTCCTGCAGGGTAACGTGAGCAGCCCAGATGCAAGAGATGCAATAGCAAGATGCAACCGGAGAAAAGGGCACCAAGCAAGCCAGACACCCATATGCGAGCTAGTAGTACAAGCAGACAGGGTCAAGGAACATGGACACCACATGAAGGTGTCTTGCCTGCAAGATTCTGCTGTGTACGAGCGTATAGCAGATATAGAATAAGTAGAAAGACGCTCAAAAATGAAGCAGAACAATAGATTAGGGCACGCGAAAAGTACAAACAGTCTATAAGCAGAACTTGACAGGACAATGTCCAGGCCCGTAAGCGACATCCGTCCCTCGCCCGGGAGAAGAAACGGTCCCCTAGAGGAGATGGACAGGCACGATAGTGGAAACAGTCAGGACCAACCGAAAGGTCCCGCGACCCAAGAAGCGAGTATCCGGAAGAGAACACTCCCGATGAGAGTGTTACAGTATGAACCCAAAGCAGCAGCGTGGAAAACACCTGTGCGGAAGCAGCAGGGAATGTGGAAAAACTGCTTTTGGGAAAGTGGCCAGAAAACGAAGCCACAAGACAATGTACAGCAGAGATGGACATGGTAAATCCGCTACCTTGCAAGACAAGCCCAGTAAGGGCTGACCATAGAAACAACACAAACACCATATGATAGCAGACATACCAGGGTGCACCCAAGTTTGCTCCAATAGTAATAAGCGTGCCGCACAGCGACTTTTGTCCCAGGATCAAAACGAGGACAGGGCGTCAGCCAAGAAAGAACTGCGCCTGAACTGAAGGTAACAAGGGTCCCAAGAGACAGTGGCCGTCAAAAGAAGAGCAGCCATCATAGACAAGAGGAGCACTGCAACGCTGAAAAAATGAAGACCTCTTCAAGGCAGGCGAGGTAGAGGCCGCACGGCAAGGAACCCATGCTGAGGCCGAGAAGCACTACAGTCAACTGGAGTCAATTGCAACAGAAGTGCAATAGAGCGATGCCAACGGGAGGAGCGAGCAGAAAAATAGGACAGCCTGACCCCCAGAAGGATGTCCGTGAGAAAGACTCCATAGGATGGACCAAGGCTAAGGCAGTTACCCTATGTGGATTATTAGCTGGCTATTGGGTAAGTCTCAAACCCTGTGAGGGGGGGGGGTTCCTCCTGGGCAAAGCAGATTCAGTGGAGTGGAAGGATCATCGAAGCAGCCATCCTGCTGTACTGAACGAATACTGAAATGGCAAAACAACCACTTACACTATCCGGGCAATATACAAGAACCCTGGTTTGATTTTTTTTTTTTAAAGAAAATCAAACCAACAGGGCAACACCGCCATTGCAGAAGACAAACCTATCACAAGATCAGGAAGTTGTGCCACAAGATCTACAGACAAGAGGAAGGAGACTGTCTTGCAGCCATGCATGGCGGCGCAAAGCCACAGACGAGCAAGAGTCCGTCCCACCGAGTAAGTTGCATCAAGGGAAGATCGGAGGGAAAATTGCACTATTTATCCGCTATCATGCAGAAGGCAAAGTAATTCTGCCAGCGGCCCTTCTGGAATAGAGGGAAAAAGGTTCTCGAGGATGCGCATGCGAATACGCAAGCCATATTTAATGCGCGGATGCCAGCACTGATAGAGGCGAAAAGCTGGCAACCGCATGTGTCCAACCACCGAGACTCCCTGGTGGGAGGTAACAATGGCAAGGCGGAGGAAGACTCCAAGTCAAAAGCCGCCTGAACAACTAGGTCCCGAGCTCTAGGGTGAAGGGACAGGCAGAGTGGATCATCCGGGGCAGGACGATGTTGACAAGCAATGGCCCCATCAACAGGTTCACCAGAGGAAGGCCTTGCCCATGTGCCAGGCATGATGTCAAACAAAGATGCCCCAAGGGGCAGCAAAGGCTCAACAAGCTCCATGTGGAGAACATCCAGTAAAAGATCAGAAGGCAGGGAAACCACAGGGGGCTGAAATCGAATAATAGCTGCCGCCCTGTGAATATCATGTGCGTAGGCAGCACTAGCCTCAGTTACCATCCGAGGAGGAGGCAATAAATCGTTGGTAGGAGACGGTTGGAGAATATCCAGTACCATAGATAGTAAAAGTGGAGGAGCCGGAGGCTGACCTGAAGGCCTCGCAACCCTAAGGTAGCTGCACCATGGACTGAAACAACCTCAGATCTGGGGAATCCAGAGGAGTGTCAACCTCTTGCAAAAGAGAAGGTATAGGCGCTGACGCCGTGTGGGAGTCGCATAGACGTCCGAGAAGTCGGGTGGGACACCAACCTCATGCAAAAGAGGAGGCGCGGACGTCAGCACCCGCGTGGACAGACGCAGAGTCAGTCGTCTCGACGTAGACGACCTCCAGGGGGAACTCTGCCTGGGCACCGCCCGACGTCGATCCCACCACAATATGCAGGGAGGAAAGGCGTCGACAGGGTGTCGATGCCAGCGCCATCTCAGACTTCAGCGCAGAAAGCCGCGCAGGGCTATGCAGTGACTGAAGGGGTGGGCTGGACGGGCAACTGCGAGGGCCCTCTGGGCCATGTGTGGTCGGTGTGGTTTCAGCTCGAGTCGATGCACACAGCCGGCGCAGAGGATGAATCCGCCGGCGAGGACCCAACATGAGCGCCTTCCACCTCTGTGGGACCCGAAGGCGCACCAGGGATAGGGGGTGACCCAAAGTAAGAGTGGAGTACTTTGGAATAAGCCTCCATTTGGGCCTGTGTCGCTCCAACTCCCGGAAAGGGAGGGTACTGAGGAGACGACTGCCAGACACCCATGCCTGGCAGGGAGTGAGAGGAACAGGCGCCAGCATCACGAGTATGGGAGGAAGATCTCCACGACTTACGATTGTGCTTACTTGCCTCCGCACTTGACTCGACTTGACGTCCGCAGGAACGACCTCGGGAACGGACCCGATCCCGAGAGGGAGAGCGGCGACGCGAAGGTGCAGGACCGGACAGCCATGCAGCCAGCAATTTCATACGACGCTCCCTCAAGGACTTAGATTTCATTCGTTGACAGGCGTCGCACTCTTTGGAGTCGTGGTGCACTCCTAGGCACCACATACAGATGGCATGCGGGTCCATGACAGACATCTGGCACGCACAGGTCTCACACGCCTTAAAGCATGAGGGCATTGCACACTGTTCCGTGACGCCGAAGGTCTCGAGAAGGCCCGGAAAGCAGGCCATGGAACCTCTGATTTTCCAGGATCCGCTTTGGGACGCGGAAAAGTAGAAAACAAACATCAGCGTGCTGGGAGGGGCATATATGGCTCCGCTGACGTCATGTCCGTGGACGTCGTCAGGGCGGAGCCGTGCAGCGCTGCCCCCGGCGCGCAGAGGTGCTGCTGCCGAAAGTTTTCCGGATCCAGTATGATGCCTGGGGATATTCTAAGTTAAGGAATCTGCGGCTAGATGTCTATCAGATAGAGGAAAGCAGGATACCCCTAGAGCCACTTTATTCCTCCTCGCCACAGACTTGGACACCGCAGGAATATCCATCAGCTTCTGCCACACATTAAGGGCGGGTTAAGTCAAAGCCTAGTTGAAAGGAAGCAAAGGCTTAGAGAGGGACAAAGGGAATGGAGCACCTCAATCAAAATATTTGACTTCAACTTTGCTGTGGGCAGTCAACTCCAGCAGATCCGCTGCATTCCTGATACAGTGATAAGAAGGCACTCCTACGTTGTCAGATCTTTTGGAGACTAGAGCTCCCATTCAGGGGATGTATCCAACTCTTGATCTGGGTCCACAGTCTCCTTTTCCTCAGACTCCTTATGTTGTTCCTGGTACTCCTCCTTTTCAATCAACCTCTGTGCTGCTCTTCTAGACCTCATTCTTGGGGCCGGCGCCAAGCGCGGCACCAGTAACTGCAGGATCAGTGTCAAAGGAAGGTCTACTGGGACAGAAGTCAACGAAGGTTGAAATGCCGCGGGATCAGAAACCGACTGTGCCAGAGAAAATCCACCCAGTGGTACTCATCCCTCCAGAGGCTGCATCAGGAGAGGCCAACTTCCTGGAGCCATCAGCATAAAAGGCATGAGAGGTGCCGGAGGGAACTAAGGTGGCAAACCTCCCAGGGAGTATGTCAGGGGACCTATGGGGCCAAACAGTGCACCAGTAGGGTTTTCCTCTCTGGCGAACAAGGCAAACATCGCATTCAGGAAATACAACAGATCCGTAACCAGAGTTGGGAAGGCAGGATATCCTGGATCCTGTACAGCAGGTTCAGAGATGCTTCGAGGGGGTGCCACAATCGGCTCAGAGTGTGGCGCCGGAAAACCTGGAGCCAGAGGTGGAGTAGATGACAAAAGTGGAGGAGTTGTTACTCTTGGGGAGTCGGAGACACTTTAGGAGAAGGAGAGACTTCGTCCTTCCGATGACGCCGGGGAGCCGTAGACACAGACTTCGGCATCTCATCTTTTGACTAACTATGCCAGGACCCATGGCACCACTTCATAGGCTTCCTCAATTACTTTTATGGTATGCAGTCGGTGACTTGGAACAGAACCTCAACCTTCTTCGACCTCTTCTTGCTTCTTGGCTTTGGCCATTAAAAACTTGGCTTCCCACTCCTTCAAAGCCTTGGGGTTCATGCGCCTGCATGACTAACACTCCCCGACGTCGTGGTCCAATGAGAGACCCCACAGACAGTCATCATGAGGGTCAATAATAGACATCTGATCCCCATATTCCCTGCATGGCTTAAATCCAGATTTCCTCTGCGTAGCCATGGTCGATGCTACTAAACACCAAAAACTATCAACAAAGTAAACTAAAGCCCTGAAAAAAAACATTACATGTCGACGGCACGTAAAAAAGAGAACGGACATCAGGTTGCTGGTGAGGTCTTCTTATGGCTCCGATTACATCACGCGGGGTTTGCAAACTGAGGCATACCAGTAGAGCTTACATTTGTGGACTGTACATTTTGTCAGCTGTACAGTTTTGTGCCACCTTCCCGTGGATAGGAATACTTTAGTATCCACTAGAGCAATTCGTTCTTGCTCAGGGTTAGTTCCTAATTCCTTCTCCTTTGTGACATAGTGCCATTAGCCCCATCGGCTAATGATAAAGTGTTTTCAGCAGATGCTTACACCCATGTGATGAAGACAGGTTCCACTAGAGCAGACTGAATATTTGAGCCTGAAGGCAAATAATGCTGATTATTTAATATGAAACCTTGACAATGGTTGTGTTTTAGGTGTAAAGGTAGGCGTACAGTAAATCACTAGATTAAGTCTTGGTCAATAATAGAGAACTGCCTTTTGAGTTTAAATCTGCCACAGACAATAGTTCCGGGGCCGATTTATGCCTTTTTTCCCCAGAGATATAAGATTTTCTAAATCCTTGTGTTGTGGAACTAAGAGAGGAAATTCATGAAAAAGGCACATGTATTCTTCACCCGAGAAATTCACTCACAATGAGCACCACACTACTTTACTTATCATTGAGGGGTTTATCAGGTACAGATTCGAGGTTCAAAATCATGATGAAACCAGAAATCTAATGTACATAAAGATCAAGCGCTAAAACCAAATAAATCAAAGTGATTATTTTTCAGCATTCCTGCTTTACATGTACTACAGGATTTCAAGACAGACAAATAGGGACCAGCAGAAGCATGTGAATCTCAAAGATTCAATTCTGGAGGAAAGTGTATTACATTTGCAATGGCAGGAGACTGTGTCTTCCCAAAAGTCTACTAAAAGAAGAAAGTGCAAAAAGTAACTTACAAACAGACATAACCATTCTCATCACGGTCTTAAGTTCTGATGTTGTACAATTTGGGTAAAATGCAGTGAGGTTTCTTAGGAGCAGGGCATGAGTGAAACTTACAGGGATCAAAGAGCTATTGGTCCAACAAGCATCAAACAATTATTACATATAGGTGGTATGAAGCACTACTTATATTCTTGAAAGTAAAGTGGTGCAACAAAGTATATTTTTAGAATGCCAGGACATAGAAGCATGATCTTACCTGCAAAGCGCAGCCTCGAGTGACTGCTTCATCTGCATTTAACGTTGTACTAATTTCTTTACCAAAGAACTTTATGATTCTTTCCTTTACAGAAGGAATTCTCGTAGCACCACCTACAATTTCTACGGCATAAATATCCTCCTTTTTCAACTCTAAAATCAAACAAGAACACTCCCATTAGCAGGTACTGTTGATGAGCGATTATTTATACGGGAGAACTGGATACATTGACAATGTGCAAATACATAGAAACCCAATTTGTTGTGAGCAATGCCCTTTGAGACTCAACCACGTGATATTTGATGCAATGGTTTGCCAGCACAAGCTACAAAAAAGTCCACATTTCAAAGTTTGTATAGGTCCAAGCAAATACTGAAACATAATTGCAATACAAAGAGATCCCCAAATAACACTGCTGTTGCGACAATAACACTCTCACTTTTATGACAAGCATGTGTGGGAAATATAAATCAGATAAAGGAAAATAAGTTGCCTTGCGACTAAAAAACATGATTACACTATGATGTGGTATCTTATAAATGAATCTTACATTACATCCCAAAATTTAATATTTAAGGAGCATAACTCTGTATTTAAAACACAATCCAGAATGCTGCAAGCCCTTTACAACACAATTCTGTAGTCCTGTTTAGTGTACCGCCCGAAACAAGACCAAACAACAAACCATCAAGCATCTAGCAAATTCCACTGGATTGTGTGTACCACTACATATCCAATAGCCATCTCCAACCCCTCAGTTAATTAAACCATATACAACTAAACGTTGGGCCCTTTTAAGAAACAAATTTGTCACCTATTAACTCTGAGTTACATACTTCAATACCAGGAAAAAAACGTAGTAAAGAACTCGCAACAGCGTGACCTCACATTATCACCAGCAATACACCACAATAACAATGCTTCTCTAGCTGTGAAAAATGCACGCTTAGCAACAGAAGAAACTCAGGCTTGCAATAATCAACCTCTCACTTTTTCAACATGCCGGGGTGTGGCATTCCTATTGCCAGGACATATCGTTTGGGGTCAAGGACAACAAGTATTCATGTTTATATTGTCGTTGGGACAAGTAGGCCCCAACCCCCTGCAGCACAAACACTTTGGCGATGGTTTATAGTACTACAATATGAATCAAGGAAGTTAAGGTAATATTTGTGTAAATCTGTAAATGCTACTTGAACCTGCATTTATGGTTCATAAATTCAAAGCCTTTATTATTTGGGGAAGAACACTATAAAAAAAAAAGTAAGGTCGGACAGCGGTTCCAGAATAACAAGCATTGGAAATGCAATAGGTCTCGCATTAGAAAAGTTGGAGTTATTGGTCTTGTAAATGACATATTTTATTTATTTGTTGGTTTTTAAAATTGTTAAAATTGATGGCTTTGTCATTTACAATGCCAATAGTTATAACTTTCGCGAATGTGACACCTATAGCATTTGGAATGCAACATGTTTTGTATTTACGTGACTTAGATGGCAGCTCTGGTCGTTAGGCCACATCTCTAGAGAGCAGGAGAGTGCAGCAGGGGAGAGAAGCACAGCAATGCAATAGGTCTCGCATTAGGAAAGTTTGAGCTATTGGTATTGTAAAGGACACATTTTTTATTTATGTGCTTGTTTTGAAAATAGCGAAATTAATAGCTTTGTTATTTACAATGCCAATAGTTTTATCTTTCGCAAATGTGACACCTATTGTAACACAATATGTGTTGTGAGGGTGAGTGAGGGTGAGGGGTTGAGGGTGAGTGAGGGTGAGGGGTTGAGGGTGAGTGAGGGTGAGGGGTTGAGGGTGAGTGTGAGGGTGAGGGGTTGAGGGTGAGTGAGGGTGAGGGGTTGAGGGTGAGTGAGGGTGAGTGGTTGAGGGTGAGTGAGGGTGAGTGGTTGAGGGTGAGTGAGGGTGAGTGAGGGTGAGGGTGAGTGAGGGTGAGTGAGGGTGAGGGGTTGAGGGTGAGTGAGGGTGAGGGGTTGAGGGTGAGTGAGGGTGAGGGTGAGTGAGGGTGAGTGTGTGAGGGTGAGGGGTTGAGGGTGAATGAGGGTGAGTGAGGGTGAGTGAGGGGTTGAGGGTGAGTGAGGGTGAGGGGTTGAGGGTGAATGAGGGTGAGTGAGGGTGAGTGAGGGGTTGAGGGTGAGTGAGGGTGAGGGGTTGAGGGTGAGTGAGGGTGAGGGTGAGTGAGGGTGAGTGTGTGAGGGTGAGGGGTTGAGGGTGAATGAGGGTGAGTGAGGGTGAGTGAGGGGTTGAGGGTGAGTGAGGGTGAGGGGTTGAGGGTGAATGAGGGTGAGTGAGGGTGAGTGAGGGGTTGAGGGTGAGTGAGGGTGAGGGGTTGAGGGTGAGTGAGGGTGAGGGTGAGTGAGGGTGAGTGTGTGAGGGTGAGGGGTTGAGGGTGAATGAGGGTGAGTGAGGGTGAGTGAGGGGTTGAGGGTGAGTGAGGGGTTGAGGGTGAGTGAGGGTGAGTGAGGGTGAGGGTGAATGAGGGTGAGTGAGGGTGAGGGTGAGTGAGGGGTTGAGGGTGAGTGAGGGTGAGTGAGGGTGAGGGTGAATGAGGGTGAGTGAGGGTGAGGGTGAGTGAGGGTGAGGGGTTGAGGGTGAGTGAGGGTGAGTGAGGGTGAGGGTGAGTGAGGGTGAGGGGTTGAGGGTGAGTGAGGGTGAGGGTGAGTGAGGGTGGTGAGGGTGGGTGAGGGTGAGTGAGTGAGTGAGGGTGGGTGGGTGAGGGTGAGTGAGGGTGAGTGAGGGTGAGTGAGGGGTTGAGGGTGAGTGAGGGGTTGAGGGTGAGTGAGGGTGAGGGTGAGTGAGGGTGAGGGTGAATGAGGGTGAGTGAGGGTGAGGGTGAGTGAGGGTGAGGGGTTGAGGGTGAGTGAGGGTGAGGGTGAGTGAGGGTGAGGGGTTGAGGGTGAGGGAGGGTGAGGGAGAGTGAGGGTGAGGGTGAGTGAGGGTGAGGGGTTAAGGGCGGGTGAGGGTGAGTGAGGGTGAGGGGTTGAGGGC
Organism: Lissotriton helveticus; assembly: GCF_964261635.1. NCBI lineage: Eukaryota > Metazoa > Chordata > Amphibia > Caudata > Salamandridae > Lissotriton > Lissotriton helveticus. The sequence continues at coordinate 742,867,012 of NC_136068.1, forward strand.
GGGTGAGGGTGAGTGAGGGTGAGGGGTTGAGGGTGAGTGAGGGTGAGGGGTTGAGGGAGGGTGAGGGTGAGTGAGGGTGAGGGTGAGGGGTTGAGGGTGAGTGAGGGTGAGTGAGGCTGAGGGTGAGGGGTTGAGGGTGGGTGAGGGGTTGAGGGTGGGTGAGGGTGAGTGAGGGTGAGGGGTTGAGGGTGAGTGTGAGGGTGAGGGGTTGAGGGTGGGTGAGGGGTTGAGGGTGGGTGAGGGGTTGAGGGTGGGTGAGGGGTTGAGGGTGGGTGAGGGGTTGAGGGTGGGTGAGGGGTTGAGGGGTTGAGGGTGGGTGAGGGTGAGGGGTTGAGGGTGAGGGGTTGAGGGTGAGTGAGGGTGAGGGGTTGAGGGTGAGTGTGAGGGTGAGGGGTTGAGGGTGAGTGTGAGGGTGAGGGGTTGAGGGTGAGTGAGGGTGAGGGGTTGAGGGTGAGTGTGAGGGTGAGGGTGAGTGAGGGTGAGGGGGTGAGGGGTTGAGGGTGAGTGAGGGGGTGAGGGGGTGAGGGTTGAGGGTGAGTGAGGGGGTGAGGGTGAGGGGGTGAGGGGGAGGGGGTGAGGGGGAGTGAGGGGTTGAGGGTGAGTGAGGGGGTGAGGGGTTGAGGGTGAGTGAGGGGGTGAGGGGTTGAGGGTGAGTGAGGGGGAGAGGGCGAGGGGGTGAGGGGGCGAGGGTGAGGGTGGGGGTGTGAGGGTGAGGGGTTGAGGGTGAGTGAGGGGTTGAGGGTGAGGGGGTGAGGGGTTGAGGGTGAGGGGTTGAGGGTGAGGGGTTGAGGGTGAGGGGTTGAGGGGTTGAGGGTGAGGGGGTGAGGGGTTGAGGGGGTGAGGGGTTGAGGGGTTGAGGGTGAGGGGGTGAGGGTGAGGGGTTGAGGGTGAGGGGGTGAGGGGTTGAGGGTGAGGGTGTGAGGGGTTGAGGGTGAGGGTGTGAGGGGTTGAGGGTGTGAGGGGTTGAGGGTGTGAGGGTGAGGGTGAGGGGTTGAGGGTGAGGGGGTGAGGGGTTGAGGGTGAGGGGGTGAGGGGTTGAGGGTGAGGGGGTGAGGGGTTGAGGGTGAGGGGGTGAGGGGTTGAGGGTGAGGGGGTGAGGGGTTGAGGGTGAGGGGGTGAGGGGTTGAGGGTGAGGGTGAGGGGTTGAGGGTGAGGGTGAGGGGGTGAGGGGTTGAGGGTGAGGGGTTGAGGGTGAGGGGTTGAGGGTGCGGGGGTGAGGGTGAGGGGGTGAGGGTGAGGGTGAGGGGGTGAGGGGGTGAGGGTGAGGGGGTGAGGGTGGGTGAGGGGTTAAGGGTGAGGGGTTGAGGGTGAGGGGTTGAGGGTGAGGGGTTGAGGGTGAGGGGTTGAGGGTGAGGGGTTGAGGGTGAGGGTGAGGGGTTGAGGGTGAGGGGGTGAGGGTGAGGGGTGAGGGTGTGAGGGTGAGGGTGTGAGGGTGAGGGTGCGGGGGTGAGGGTGCGGGGGTGAGGGTGCGGGGGTGAGGGTGCGGGGGTGAGGGTGCGGGGGTGAGGGTGAGGGGGTGAGGGTGAGGGGGTGAGGGGGTGAGGGGGTGAGGGTGAGGGGGTGAGGGTGGGTGAGGGGTTAAGGGTGAGGGGTTGAGGGTGAGGGGTTGAGGGTGAGGGGTTGAGGGTGAGGGGTTGAGGGTGAGGGGTTGAGGGTGAGGGGTTGAGGGTGAGGGGTGAGGGTGAGGGGTGAGGGTGTGAGGGTGAGGGTGAGGGGGTGAGGGGGTGAGGGTGACGGGGGTGAGGGGGTGAGGGGTTGAGGGGTTGAGGGTGAGGGGTTGAGGGTGAGGGGTTGAGGGTGAGGGGTTGGGGGTGAGGGGTTGGGGGTGAGGGGTTGGGGTTGGGGTTGGGGTTGGGGGTGAGGGGGAGAGGGTGAGGGGTTGAGGGTGTGTGAGGGTGGGTGAGGGGTTGAGGGTGAGTGAGGGTGAGTGAGGGTGAGGGTGGGTGAGGGTGAGGGTGGGTGAGGGGTTGAGGGTGAGTGAGGGTGAGGGTGAGGGTGAGTGAGGGTGAGGGTGAGTGAGGGTGAGGGTGAGTGAGGGTGAGTGAGGGTGAGGGTGAGTGAGGGTGAGTGAGGGTGAGGGGTTGAGGGTGAGTGAGGGTGAGGGGTTGAGGGTGGGTGAGGGTGAGGGGTTGAGGGTGGGTGAGGGTGAGTGAGGGTGAGGGGGTGAGGGGTTGAGGGTGAGTGTGAGGGTGAGGGGTTGAGGGTGAGGGGTTGAGGGTGAGTGAGGGTGAGGGTGAGGGGTTGAGGGTGAGGGTGAGTGAGGGTGAGGGGTTGAGGGTGAGTGAGGGTGAGGGGTTGAGGGTGAGTGAGGGTGAGGGGTTGAGGGTGGGTGAGGGTGAGGGGTTGAGGGTGGGTGAGGGGTTGAGGGTGGGTGAGGGGTTGAGGGTGGGTGAGGGTGAGGGGTTGAGGGTGAGGGATTGAGGGTGAGGGGTTGAGGGTGGGTGAGGGGGTGAGGGGTTGAGGGTGAGGGGTTGAGGGTGAGGGGTTGAGGGTGAGGGTGAGGGGTTGAGGGTGAGGGGTTGAGGGTGAGGGGTTGAGGGTGAGGGGGTGAGGGTGAGGGGGTGAGGGGGTGAGGGGTTGAGGGTGGGTGAGGGGTTGAGGGTGAGTGTGAGGGGTTGAGGGTGAGTGTGAGGGTGAGGGGTTGAGGGTGAGTGTGAGGGTGAGGGGGAGTGAGTGTGAGGGTGAGTGAGTGTGAGGGTGAGTGAGTGTGAGGGTGAGTGAGTGTGAGGGTGAGGGGGTGAGGGTGAGGGGGGCACAAGTCCTAACAAGGAAGCAAAGCAAACAGCCGGAGAAGAGAGAAAACGGCAGGAATCGAAGTAAAGAGGAGGATGCAAGGAGAGGTACAGAGGGAGTTAGCATAAAAGGAGACACGGCCGGCGGCCGTGAAACTGAAAGTACGGCCGGCCGGCCGTGAATAATTAGGGGATGAGCGCACGCTGAGAAGCTGCCTTTGATGTGGTAATGCGAGGCAGGCAGGCAGGCGGCTGGTGGCATTGTGCACGCGCTTTTTAGGGCTTGCGCAATGACCTAAAAAGCACATGCACTTCAAGAAATCGCCAGTGGAATCGTGCTTGGGTAAACGCTGTTTAAGCCCCTATAGAGCTTCGCCAGCTATGCGCATGCGCACAGCAGGCGAGCCCTAAATAAATGTGTACACAAGTTAAAAAAAACATGAGGCTATGTGTAAAGCTCCAAGAATGCTCCATGATCAGATGCAAATATCTGAAGACGTTTGATAGAAAGATTGAGGATTCTTTTCTCTCAAAACCAAACGTTCACAAAAAAATGCAACTAGGAAAAATAACGTTTTGCTACACTAATGTGAAATTTTAGGTCCCATTCCTTTAGAAGTATCAGTTAATAAAATGTTGACGCATGCTAATATTTCCCAAAAATATTCTTAATGGAAAATCAAGTAACCACCTTTCACAAAATTATGGGTAACATGAAAATAATAAAGCACTGGCAAAGCCAATAGGCCTGACTTTGGTGATCAGCCCTTTTCTTTTGCTAATACGAGTCTTGCTTGGTTGGACATGGCTTTCATAAAGCTTTATTATTGCGGGAGCGACTTTGACCTCACCATTATAACAAAAATTGCCAAAAATATTTGAGTCCCAAAAAAGTACACATTGCCAGAGTAGTACTTTGTGTGCCAATATGCTCCTAGTGGAAGGGCAGAATCTGGTCACTCGCAGTAAAGCTAATCCATAGAGTATTAATAAAAGCAAAATATCTTGGTTAACACCAGACCTAATAAAGGCCCCACTTCTTAAAGAAAGTAAATTCAATTCAATACTTTATTTCGGTCAATTTAGACCATAAAAGTTCATAAGAATAAGTAAAATCACATCAATATCAGGATCACAGCGATTTTACAACTTTGACAATAATAGGCTAAGGGGGATCAGAGTTTCCAACAATTCATCGTCTATTTACAAATAAAAACAGTTAATTTAGAATCCATTAAATATAAATTTTAAAAACGTTAGGAAAGCTTAAAAAAAGGAGGTTGCTCAGATATTTTTTCCACAGATGATAATATTACTATTAGATCAAACCAATAATAACTAATTTTCCACAGGTTTTTAAGGGTTAAGAACAGACCATTTAAATTAGATAAACTAATAGTACCCATTAGTTACTAAAATTTTTGTGCTACAGCTTTTACAATTTCATACCATTTTTAGCTCTAAAATACATTACAAAGGAATCTTGATACCCAAAAACCACGAATTGTGTAGTATCAAATCGTAAGATCCGCTCTGCCTGCCCAAAATGTCTTAATTTTAAGATATTACATAACAGTTTAATCCACCTTTTTTCTTGGATGTTCATATGTGGGACAGAAAAATAAAATGTGCATATCATTTTCCTTAACTTGAGACAGTTTTTGCAAAAAGTACACTTATCAGAGTCTTTATCATTTGCATTACTACCCCATTTGGATTTCTTATCATTAGTTTGCAAAACCCCATATCTGAATTTCAGGTATAATGATTTGGCAATCGGTGGATTTACCTCGTCCAACAGTGGTTCGAATTGGGGGTTGTCTTTAAATAACAGAAAAGATGTGGTTAGAGATCCTAAACTGGTGTCATGTAGCAGATTAATACTCAAGTAATTCCAAAAAGATGTTTTACTACCTTGCTACATGCCCTAGTTAAATATGAGGGGTTATCCCCAGTAGTGTGATAGTCCTATTTTTTTAAAACCAGCTCAAGATATGTTTAAACCATTGAATACCTTTTAAAAGACCAAAAGGCATTATTTCCTGTAACCCCTTGTTATAGTGCACAAGCTCATCCGTAGACCAAATTCTTATCCAAAATAAAAGGGGGCGTAGCGCAGCAAGACTATCAGTGCGCTTTAAATTAATATAAAAAAAAACGGAAGCATTGGAGTTCTAGTCGGTAATGACAGTAGCTTACTAACAAATTTATTTTCTCCATTTCGAAGCTACGCTTGCATTGCGGACCCCAAAGTTCTGCCCCATATAAGGCTGCTGACTGGGCCTTAAATTTAAAAACCTCTATGGCGGGAGAAACCGCCTTAGAGGTACTCCCGCTGTGTTTCTTTATAATGGGAGTGCAATTTTGGAGCAGAACAAGTCTATTTTTTTCTAATTTAGAGTCCAATGTGATTCCTAAATAGTTAAAGCTATTCACATATTCTAGTCTTTGACATTTTAACTCTAGTTTCTTTTTAAAAGCTGAGCTAATAGACATGTATTTAGTCTTTGTAGGGTTGATCTCAAGTCCCTTCTTAGTACAGTACAAATGAAAGGAATTTAGCAAGTTTTGGAGCCCGCAGGGGGTTTGTGAAATTAAAAGTGTCATCTGCGAAGAGTAGTGAAGGTATCACTCCCCCCCCCCAACTTGGGAGAATCTATTTTACATCCTGCCAGGGAAGAGGGGATATCATTTACATATAAAGTAAACAAGGTAGGTGCCAGCACGCAACCTTGTCGCATGCCTCGCTTCACAGGTATTTCCCTTGTAAGTTCTCCTCTCGGTCCCCATCTCACTTTTGCATACTTTCCTTCATGTAATCTAATTATCTGAGCTAGCAATTCGATTGGTATCCCCAAGTTCCTCAGGTGACCCCAGAGGCTACTCCTGGGAAACAAATCGAACGCAGCTCTCAGATCCACAAAAGCTACATATAGAGTACCTTGCCTTAGCATTATAGATTTCCAAAAAAAGGCATAGGAATCTGAAAACTTGGTCAATGGTGCTGGTCTTCTTTCTAAACCCTGCTTGAAATTTGGTTAATAAATCAGCCTGTTCAATCCAAGACCACAAACGAGACAGTATGTGCCTGGCAAATACTTTTTGCGGAATATCAGACTGATCGGCGATAGTTTGCCGGGTCAAGTCTGTTTCCCTTTTTAAAAACTAACTATCTCTGCCCCCTTACATGTATTTGGTATAGGATCAAAGTTTGCTATCGCATTACAAAGCTTATTTATATATGGACCCCAGATGTTCAAGTCATGTTTTAAAAGATCACCAGGTATTTTATCCGGTCCTGGTGCTTTACCAGATTTGACTATTTCTAAAACTTGTTTTGTTTCCTTTAGTGTAAAATGCAAATTGGCTGCCTTTGCTATAGTAATCATATCCTCCGGCATTTCAAATCTGTCTCCATCGGATTCAGTGTAAAGTGCGGAGATATGATTTATCCAAGTATCCTCATCTAAAAAGAGATCTCTTTGTGCTCTACCTGTCCTACTGCCCTGTGATATCAAGTTCCAGAATCCAGCCTGGTCCTTAGCCGCACATATTAGGTCTGCCCATATCTCCTCGTCCCATGCTCTCTTTGCGACTTCTAATGTCGGATTATAAATACGCCTTTTTTCCCTCGTATTTCCTATATCCTTACCCTGAATTGCTGTAATTAACTCAAGCTTCGCTGTTCAACAATCCTTACTGTACCATGGCTAACCCTTTCAGATGTTTCGGACTTCCTTTCTTTAGGCATTTTACTTAGTACAGGGACTAAAGCATCTACCAATCTACTGTGGAGGTCAGTCATCTTTATTGGATCTATGTTGTTATCTATATAAGAAGAAAGGGTATCTGCGAAGATTAAATACATACTGGACATCGGTGTTTTGTCCCCTAAGATATTTGGGCACTTTACAGCTCTGTTATTCCACTTCAGTATGATTTCATCATCTAGACTACCACTATCAACGTCACCAGGAAGTACTATAGATAGAATTCCTGGTGAAGTCTTCAAGCTCAAGGGTAAGTGATCACTTTCTGTTCTGGAATCTATTTTGAGGTCACTCAGATAACACCAACACCCTAGTGTCACCAAGATATAATCTATATAACTTCGTGAGTTACCTCTATAAAAAGTGTGCTCCTTAGGGCTATCAGATGGAAGTCGCCCATTACAGGCTCTGAGATTATGTGCTAATGTTAGTCCTAAAAGTTGAGTCACCGCTACTGTACACTTAACCTCCTTTTTACTAGCCAATTCTGGAATATTATAAGCTTGATCTTGAGCCTCCAGCAGTTCACCAAATCCCAATACAGGCTCAAAGTTGCAATTAAAATCGCCACCTATTACGATATTGGGACTATGTCCTAGAGAATTAAGAACAAGTTCCAACTGGATAATCACTGATGACTCAGTGTGCAGGGCAAGGTCTGTTATAGATGTTAAAAAGATATATGGCCCTGCCATCCTTGGCCATTAGTTTTAGGCCCAATATATCTTTAGAAGAGACGTCCAGAGGGACAATGTCGATTTTTAAGGAAACTCTAATCCAGATCACCAATCCTCCGGATGGTCTACCTTTTACTGAGGGTGTCGCCCCCACCCATTATGTTTTATAACCAACCTTATGAGGACTATCTAAGAGCCAGGTTTCTTGCAAGAGGATAACATGAGTCTCTATATATTCATGCCAGATAGGGTCCAACAAGTTCCTATTTAACCCTGCAATATTCCAAGATACAATATGCAGGTCTAATATATTACTAGGATCTCTAGGGCATATTGATTCCTTTCCTGACATTCTAGTAATTACTTTTGAGTCAGGATTAGTTGGTAGATAGGAGGAAGGGGATTGTATGTTAACCACCCGAAGATAGCATTTTTACAGGTGCCATAATAGTCTCCTCGGTCATAAGATCTTTTTGGCCGCTTGATTGACAGCCCAACCCCATCTGTTGCCCCAATGTGGAACACCCATCTATACACTTAACCCTTCCACTAGCTGTTGTCAACTCTAACTTCGGGTGTGTAAGCTTTGAATGTCAATCTTGATCCTCGAGGGTGGATAGTACCTCAAAGCAGTTGTTCACCTCCATCATTGGGTTAAAGTTACTTATATAGCCACTCTCCCTAGGTCTATAAAAATATCCCAGAGGTAGAGCACTGATACTTGTGTATCGCCGATCAGTCATATCTTTCATTTCTAGGAGTGCTCTAATTGTGGCCGCCTAAAATTTACCACTACGCAGTCCCCGCTAATGTTCTTCCTGGATTCACCTCCCCAACTGTGAGAAGGAGCCAAAAAGGGGGTGTAGCGGCAATACCAACTGGATTACCTACCGTCCTAATGGAGACGAAGACGCTGATGTCACAGCTCACGCGATAACAACGCCTCTTTTCCCCGCCCCACAGTACGTCGGACCTGACCCGGAAGTTGTTTCCACCAGAGTCGGACCTCAACAGACTGATCAGCGGAGTGACCAATCAGGAAGCCCGCAATCAGGTCACGAGGAGCAGAAAAACCCGGGAGAAACAACAACCAGCGCGCCTACTGGAATCCTGCAGACAACGCTGGAAGAAGACGCCAAAGGAGCTACAGTCGCCATCGCAGCTCGAGAGGACAGGAAGACTCACCCGAAGAACCAGAGGATCCGGACGTGTGGACCGAACACTGTTGGAGCCCGGGGGACACGCATTAGTAGCCGCAACTCAGGAGAGTTGTGGCAAACCCTGGAACGTAGCGGAACTGCGGGTACATGTGGGAGGAGGAGGAGGAGGAGGGGGAGCTCGGGGACAGTGGGTGGCTGTGAGAAAAACCCTTGTATGCACTGTTCTTTATTCTGCCGCTCTTAGCCGGTTTTGATACCAACTCCTGGCCCTCTGAGCTATAAAGCTACCATTAAATGTTCTAAGCACAGTACTTTATTGGGTTAACCTGTGCCTTAGAGGAACCCTCCCTCACATCCCTTAACCTTGCGCACGGTGTGGTGACGGATTAGGTGCTCCCCTAGAATAGAACCCGACGGTGACCACTGTTCTTTTCTTTCTTATGAGTAATTGCAGTACCCCGGAGGCTTCTATCACCGAGTATCAAGGTTCCATGGACCACCTGACACCACTTTTGAAGAAGACCCCCAGAACTTAAGGCTGCCGACTAGTTTTCAAGTTACTCTAATTTCCAAACGGACTGTTTCCAATCCCCTCACTCTCCCTAAGGACTATATTGTGATCATCAATAAATCCACAGTATTCACCCCATACGGCCTTCTCGCTTCTGTTTCCTACCTTCCCTCCGACACCAACCTACCCTACGCACCATCAAAATGTCAGCTTCCCTCATCGGATTAAATTGCCGGAATTTAGCTAACCAATTAATCACTTTATTGTTCAGGCTTAGCCAGTTCTCCTTCTGATCTCTCCTAAGCACTGGTACCCCTGCTAAGATTAGCGTATACGGACATGATGCTGGAGGGAGCCTAAGAACTTCTTCATTCGGGGTTAAATCTGTGCCTTTTGGGCTACATAGAGGTAATCTAATCATTTTTCCCCATAACGCTACCTGCATTTGCCAGTGTACTACCTTCTGATGTCTGATGAGCTAGTGTACTACCCCCTGATTTAGTCACCGTTGATGCGACTATAATTGCAGGCGAAGGCTTGCTTTTAGAGCTGGGACTACTTCCAACCCGATCGACAGATTGTTATCTCAGCTTCAAGAGGAATAGGCCTATACTCTGGGCGTGTACTAAATCTTTGAGTATTTCCTCAACCTTTGGGTCTATCCCCCGTATCTTGACTGCTTGTGCTCCACTGCCCTATGGTATTTTGAAAAAGGTCCAACTTCTCTTCAAATGGTTTTAGAGTCTTGCCAATATGTGATACCAAATCAGTCAAGATTCCTTCTCTGGCAGAATCTAAAGATTTCTTTATAATAGACTCAATGTCCCTCTTGTAATCAACAGGAGCAGAGTAACATTCATTATTATAAGGCTCTGTCTGAGTAGACCTGTTTTTGCCAGGAGCTCTATTGGCTTCTAAACTAGTTGCTGATTTCCCTCTTAGAATTGCACCCCCAGGAGCCCTAGTCCTCGATTTCCTAGGGACTGGTATTTCCTTTTTTACATTTTTTGTATCCACTTTTTTCCCCAATGACTGGTTTTTATTCCTTAGTCTAGTCTCCATTGGTAAGCTTATTCTATTTGATTCAATGGAGATAGATAAATCAGTACAATCACGGGAAGGATCATCCTCTTTCCCTACATCTGAGGGTATCTGCGGAGGGTTAAGCGGAGACCCTTCTTTCAGCAATTTGAATCTCTGGATTTATAAGATTCTGCCCTAAAGATGAAAGCATCTAAAGTGCCGAGAGTTCCCTTACGCTTGCTCATACTTCTTCCCTTAATTACAATTTATATACAAAACACACAATTAGACAACCTGAAAAGAAAAAGAGCAATAAAAGAAAAAATGAGAGCTGTTCCTAATGGTTAGATCTTGCCAAATGTCCAATCCCTATCAATAACCAAATATCAGAGGGGTAGCCCAGTCCAGTCTCTGTCAGGCTATGACGGGCGCAGACGGGCCCGCCCTTGGCCCGGGCACACCCGCGCGCGTCCCACGCTGCGATAGCCTTTGAGCTGTTTTAAGCACCTCCTGGTACACGTGACCCAATTAGATCGAAAAAGCTAGCGCGGGATGCTGGGGTGTGTAGTCCCCTCGTGCTACAAACCATGGCGGCACTCGAGCAGCCTCACGAGTGCGGCGGCCCCCAAAGGACTCCGGGCTCTCCTCAATGGCAGCAGTAAGGTAAGTTGGGCGCACAGTCAGGATTACGGCAAAGAAAGTTTCAAAGTGCACTCATGGTATATGAGCTTGCATTAGTGCAGATTTATGGCTTACATGATTTCACAAAAGTAGGCCAGGAAATCATACTCCTTGAAATTATTTGTTTACTGCATTTTAGCAGAAACAGATACACAATCATTTGAAAAGTTTAGTCTACAAGTTCACTTTTCCCCCCCCAACCACCTTTTTCCCAACCTTGAAAGAGGTTTTACCTCTGCCCATGTCAGGAGTCAGTTTCCAAACTTTATCAGTGTGGGAAAAGATTAGAGAACAGGAGGTGCAGGTAAGGGGAGTCGACAGACAACAATTAGGTAAACTTAAATTAAAAAAACGAAAACCACTTACCGAGTAAGCGTGTGCAAGGTAAGGGGTTTTTAGTGATTAAGTTTACTTCGTGTAGTCTATCGACTCCCCCCTCCCCACCTCACCCCCAACCCAAGAGCTCTTATACGGACGGGACGAGCCTGGAGAAGAGCTGTGAAATACCCTACAACATGCAAGTTAGTAGGTTTGCACTGACTCAAAAGGGCATTCTAACCATGGAACTATTGCTTATGGCTACACCCAGTCTCAGTATGTGGCTCTGTGGAAATGTGGCAAAGTAGAGAAACTGAAGTATTTAAACCCTACTATAGTATGAGGACTGGCATATTCAGAGAAGCTATTATCTGTGCTTTTATATAATGGGATTGCTGCCATAATTTGTTGCAGTACTACTTGGCATGTGTAGGAAGGTGGTTCTGTGTATGCTACTGCCACTATGTGGTAACACTGTGCACAGAGTCATGGGGTTTGCCCAAAAGTGTACAATGGAAAACTCCAAGTGCTCCATTAGTGGTATTCTGGGCAAGCAGCCTTAAGCCTAACACAGAGGAGTGTAAGACACTTATTACACAACAGTGGTCGATAATGGACTCACGACTCAAGGAGAGAACCAGACCAATTTTACAAATGTATACTTTGTACTTTATTTTAATACCAAGATCTTCGTAATAAGGTAAGTATATTTTTAATGTATAATACTTTTAACTTTGAAAAATCGGCATTTAAAAACTTTTCAACACAGTCCAATGTTATCACATGGGGAAAATATTGCAGTTAAACAAGTAAGTACTGCAGTTACAATCCTAGTCTTCGGAGCCAAAAGTCAGCAGGGGCTAGGTCAGTACCAAAACTACACCATAAGCCGCTCAGGGGCGGCGGGTGCAAAGGTTAAAAATCAGAGTATGGCCCAATGCTTTCCAATAAAGACAAGGTGTGTCTGGAGCCAAAAGGCTTGAAGATAAGTTGATCGGTTGCAGGGGGCCAAGCTTTGGGAGTTAGGTTAAGCATAGGGGGGCCACAAAGCAGCACCAAACATACACCACCAGTGGCATAGGGGTCGCCGGGTGCAGGGTGCATTTTCGACGTTGGGCACCCAATGCTTTTTAATGGGGATTCTTCTTTCGGCAAAGAAGCTGCAGCAATAGCAGAGGTGAGTAGAGATGAAGGGGGTCGTAGGGGCACCGTCGGTTCAGCCCACCAAGGCCCAGGGGCTTTGGGTGCAAGGGTGCCTTTCGTTGTCGGAGTCTTCTTACTGGAGCAGGTCGCAGTCAGGGGGAGCCTCTGGATTCACACTGCAGGCACAGTCGTTGAGATCAGGAGAGGTCAGCAAACGCTGGACATGAGGTCAGGATCGCTCTATCGACTTCACTGCACAGGTTAGCCAGTCACACTCTGCCTGTGGGCGTCGGGTGCAGAGTGGGCAGAAGAAGCAGATCCGGAACCGTTGGAGTAGACTTCTATAGGACAGGTCTGCTGTTCAATGGAGTTTAGAGTCTTTCTCGAAGGCAGCAGTCCTCCCGGGGTTTTCAGACGTCACTTGCTGCAAGACAGGTCGCAGAAGCTGGAGACAGGCCAGTAGGGCTGGGACCAAGGCAGTTACCTTCAGTCTTCAAAGTAGTCTTTTTTTCTTCTTAGGTCATCGCAAATCAAGTTTCCAGGTCTGAGGGAGCCACCTAAATAACAGATTTCGGGATGTTTAAGGGGAGTAATAGGTAGGGCCAATGGGCACCTTGCCTGTGGGGACTACACCCTCTGTTATGCCTCTCTCCTGTGGGAGGAGGGCATAGAGTCAGCCCTGATTGGATGAGTCTCCCCCAGCACCCTCCATCTTCAAGACGGCAGGGACTGAAAGATAATCTTCACCTTGCTTCTCCCCACCTTAGTGTGGGGTTGACAGAGGTAGACACACCACCTATCTTTTCTAATGTTCCTGACTGTTTTCCCCACCTAAAGTGGGGGTGTAAACTAGGAGCTGCCATATGCTGCTAGCAACAGAGACTGGGAGTCACATTACAAAGGCAGCAGGCCTTTGAAGCTTTCAGATTCGAGCTCTGGCCAGTCCTTGGGGTGGAGGTGCGCACCTCTGCCCAGGATGTGCATTGTTTGAGGCCTGAGAACAGGCGCTCTCCATCCAGGGGTCCAGAAACATGTCTGGTGGTGGCAGGCTCCCATAGTTGGGCACATCTCCTATTCTTGAGTTTTACCGTACAAAGTGGGGGTGTAAACCGGGGGCTGTCATCTGTGGCTTGAAGCAGAGGCAGCGGGTCGCTTTACAAAGGTGGCAGGCCTTTGAAGCTTTCCTCTTCGAGAACTGGCCCATCCTGGGGGAAGAGGTGTGACACCTCTGTCCACGATGTGCATGGTTTCTGGCCCCAGCGAGCATGGGCTCGCTACCCAGAAACCGGTCTGGTGGTGGCTGGCTGCCTACAGCCCGTCAAACAAGATACTTACCTTTGGTAACGCTTTTTCTGGTAGATACAGTATCTGTCTGTGGATTCCTCACCTTGTGAATATGCCCCTGCACAGCAGCCAATCGGAAACTTTTGTAGCTCTCCACACCGGCGAGGTCATGGACGACGTCACAGAGAGTACGACTCTGCTCGCGATCCCGCTGACGTCACTGGATCCATAATAGGGCCTCGTTGGCGTGATGACGTCAGTTCCGCCCTTTTTTCCGTGCCCCCGAGGCACACGGACAGACCGATATAAACAGTAATAGTATACATAGTACACAGTATTCAAACCAACACACAGTGTGAAAACAATGTATAATATGCATGATGAATATGCTACTTACCAGTATGCATCTGTTCTTGGCATGTAGGGCTGCTAACATTCATATCTATGCATAGATCGCCGCCTAGTGTTGGGTCCGGATGATTGCACATTGTTGTCCTGGAAGAGTCTTCGAAGTATCACGAGATAGGTGGCTCCTCCCCTGGACTACAGTGCGCATGGGCATCGACTCCATCCCCAGATTGTTTTTAGCCATTGTGGCAGAGATGGAGTGAAATAGTGTAAAGGATGTCCATGCTAATGATGAATGTAAGTGTGCCTGCAGCCGCTACGGGCACCGGGGAGGAGGGTGGGCGATATGAATGTTAGCAGCCCTACATGCCAAGAACAGATGCATACTGGTAAGTAGCATATTCAGTTCGAGGCATGTGGGCTGCTAAATTCATATCTATGCATAGAATACATAGCAGTCCCTCCATTAAGGGCGGTTGCCCGTGCCAGCTGCAGAAGTCTGAAAGAGTGTCTTGAGAACAGCCTGTCCTACAGCTGCTTGCTGCTTGGAATGCACATCTACACAGTAATGCTTGGTAAATGTGTGTGGTGTAGACCATGTGGCTGCTCTACAAATGTCTTCCAAGGGAATGTTCCCCAGGAAAGCCATGGAGGCCCCCAATTTGCGTGTGGAGTGCGCCCTTGGGGGTATTGTTAAAGTGCGTGTAGCCTTTTGATAACAGATTTGAATGCATTTAACAATCCATCTGGCTATTCCTGCTTTGGAAATGGGGTTGCCTTTGTGCTGTCCTGAGAAGGCAACAAAAACTTGTTGTGTCTTTCGAAAGGGTTGTGTTCTGTCAATGTAGTACATTAGCGCTGTAACGGGCCGGGACTGTCCCTAAAACAGGGGAAGATACGAAGAGACATTAAACAGAACTCTGGTACCATTGCTCATCACTTATACTCCCCACAGAACGTCGACGACGAGCTGGAACAACCAGATGAGGAGACGGGTCAGTGGCCCTTTAACTTTGAATGGAGTAGTGAGTGGGAGGAGTCACGTCACGACGCGGAGGCGTCTTATACAGAGAGAGACGAATCAACGGTGTGTTTATTCACCCGGAGGGAGCGAGTAGGAGGCCGGAGCGGAGAGGAAGGAGAAGACAACGCGGAGACGGAGAAGAGGCGACAAGAAGACGAGAAACGGGAGACGCCAGGAGGCCAACGACCCCGCGACTCGCCCAGCCATACACCCGCGGGAGGTGTATGGCTAGCACAGGTACGAGACAAGATCAGGGGCTGGGTTCGTGATAAGGGGAAGCCCGCTGAGTAACCTCACTCCCACCTCCTTGACACTGGGTCCCCACCCTGAGCACTTACACCTCACGTCGTCAGTTTTGCTAAATGTGTGGCACGAGTTATTAGGTCCTCACTCCCTTTCCTGTAAAAACATCGTATACAAAGTGAACATCCAACTGATACGGTGTATTCTCCTTTTTGTTTGCATTGAGTCCCAAGACGGATACGGACAAATCACTGTATCGACGGACACCCGAAAGAGGCCGTCGAATAGAACTCCCGGAGTCCAGCCATAGAAGAACAGCAAGAAGCCGTTCACCGTGTGGGACTGTACCTAAGGGAAAGAAAAGCTCGGACTTGTTGTTCCGTAAAATAAAAGATAAGAAAACAAGAATACATTTGTTGCCAATTAATCCCGCACCTGTAACAGTGGTGGAGAATGCGGGCATAGATACCATCTCTGGAGAAAAGATGGAAACCGTGGTTCAACAACTAGTAAAAGGACAGGAAAGACTCGAATGGGTACTAGAACAGCATTTGGTGTCCGCCCAGGCAGATAGGGAAGTACTAAAAAAAGCCATTGAGGAAAAAACGGAACCGCCTTGGGTTGACCCCGTGGTTAGGGGAGGAGCAGCAGAAAGACCCGTGGCACATGGAACCCCAGCCGTTTCCCTACAAAAATATAGATCAGGAGAAGACCCGGATGCCTTCTTATTAAATTTTGAAAGGGCAGCTAGAGCCTGTGGCTGGCCAGTAACGAAATGGCCTTTCTTCTTAGCTCCACTACTAGGGGGCGAGGCTCAGGCAGCATATCAAGTGGCCAACCCCAACGGAGATACTACCTATGCAGAAATAAAAAGGATCATACTAGATCACCTAGGACTAGATCCGGAGGCTTACCGGCTGCGGTTTCGTAAGGAGAGAGGCACGGTAGGAGAAAATCCAAAAACCTTGTTTGTGCGCTTAAAAATGGCCGCGGATAAGTGGCTTACCCCATCCACTAGTAGCAAGGAAGAAATACTTGACAGAATATACCTGGAGCAGTTTCTGGAGGCACTCCCCTATGCTACCCAAAAATGGCTTAGACAACACCATAGCCTAAGAACAGCCCAAGCCGTAGAGATGGCATCATCCTTTTCCAGAGCACAGCCAAAGAACATCCCGTTTGACCTGGAGAGAGAGAAAAAAATGTGTACACGACCCGAAAGAAATTTCCCTAAGGGAAAAGAACCCGTACGACCTCGTACCTGGCGGACCGAAACCCCAGGGACCTTTGAACCACAATGTTTCGATTGTGGACAATGGGGTCATATCGCACGCTTATGTCCAAAAAAAAGACTGGATGAGGAACCTATGGAAGTCGGGTACCTCCCCAAAACGGTACTCTACTCAGCGGAGCTTGGCAGTTCATTCCGAGTAAGTGTGAAAGTTAATGGAAATTCACTATTAGCATTGTTAGACTCCGGCTGCCGTCAGTCGGTTATACAATCGCAATATGTGTCCCCAAAACAATACATTCCTCGGGGTACTGTTAATATTAAGTGTGTTCACGGGGATATCAAACTATATCCTATTGCTAACATTGTAATAGAACCTACAGTAGGGACTCCCCAGACAGTGAGGGTGGGAGTGATGTCCAAATTGCCTGAAGATATAATCATTGGGACAGATAATCCCCGCTTCCTGAACATGTTTAAAACAAAATTGGAAGATACTCCCAAACGATTGATAAACGGATACAAACATACCGGGGAGGGAAACAAAGAAAAGGGGGTAGAACCGCGGGAGGTCTGTCTTAACTTTGTAAAGTTATCGGAACACGCAACATCCCCCACCAAGGGTTCGGCCAAAGCAGCCGGATATGATTTGTATAGTGCCTATGAATATCACATACCAGCCAAAGAAAAAGCCTTGATTAAAACCGACCTGCAAATTGCAGTTCCGCCCGGCTGCTATGGCAGGATCGCTCCTCGTTCGGGAATAGCCGCTAAATACTTCAGAGACGTGGGGGCGGGCGTGATTGATGAGGATTACAGGGGTAATGTAATTATTCTCCTGTTTAACTTTGGGACTGAGACATTTTTTGTACATAAAGGGGACAGAGTGGCACAACTAATATGTGAACATATAGCTTCCCCCACAATACATGAAGTGGATGAACTAAACGACACAGGTCGCGGAGAGAAGGGGTTTGGATCCTCGGGACAACATAGCGAACCGATACATGCGGTTCTGGCACAAGACCCCTGGGTTCTCGATAAAAGCTTTAAGTTTGCACAAATAAGCGACACCACTCTTTTCAATGCGTGGGAACAGGCACACCTGAGGCCCAAGGAGGCTGACTCTTATCCCGGATTTATTATTCAAGACGGGCTACTGTTTAGAATAGGTAAACGGGGTGACTCCCCTCAACTCCTGGTGCCTGTCTCCTTTAGGGAGCAAGTTTTTTTTTTTGGTCATAGCCATCTGATCGCCGGTCACACGGGCGCCGAAAAAACGACTCAAAATATACTCAGAAATTTTTTTTGGCCAGGGATTTATAAGGACGCCGATTCCTATTGTAGGAAGTGCGAGATTTGCCAACGGTTCAATGTGACAAAGCCCCCGGCTGTCCCCCTTCAGCCATTGCCTATAATTGGGAAGCCGTTCGAACGCGTGGGAATGGACCTCATTGGACCATTACCTAAGACAAAAAAAGGCTTCCAACACATTTTGGTCATAGTAGACTATGCAACTAGATTTCCGGAGGCTTTTCCCTTATCGGCTGCAAACTCTAAACAAGTTGGAGATAAGATGATAGAATTGTTTAGTAGGGTCGGTTTTCCCAAAGAAATTTTGACGGACCAGGGTACTCCCTTCGTTTCGAAACTAATGAAGGAGATATGCCACACGTTGGACATCCACCAGATCCGTACCTCTGTGTACCACCCCCAGACCGACGGACTGGTGGAACGTTACAACCGCACCCTGAAGGCCACCCTCCGCAAAATGATGGTAGTCAGCGGGGCGGATTGGGATAGGATGTTGCCTCTAGCGCTTTACGCCATAAGAGCTCAAAAACAGTCCAGCATGGGGACGTCGCCATTTGAATTGCTTTATGGGCGTCAACCCCGCTCCCTTTTAGAAATGACTAGAGATGCATGGGTTAATGAGGCTCCTGAGGAAACTGCAGCGACACTAGACTATGCTAGAGATCTGAAATCTAAACTGGGCAAATTGAGGGATCTTGCCTTTACCAATTTGGATACTAGCCAGCGTCGACAACAAGTTGCTTATGACAGGGGAAAGAAATGGAGACAGCTCCAGGTCGATGACTGGGCCTTGGTTCTGTTGCCTTCCTCATCCCACAAATTTAAAGCTGAGTGGATGGGTCCATATAGGGTGGTGGAAGTGATTGGCCGCACTAGCTATAAGTTACAGATTAATAGCGACAAACGGCAATCATACCACATCAACCTTTTAAAGAAGTGGATAGGCCCTCCTCCATCTCAGGTGACCTTGGCAGATGCCTCCCGCCCCGGTGAATCTACAGTGGAGTTACTTACACATAATGAGGAGTTGACGGATGTACAACGGAGAGAACTAATGGGTACTCTGAAAACTTACGAGTGTGTCTTTTCCGGTCGACCGGGACGTACGTCCCTGGCAGAACACTGTATTGTGACCCCTCCGGACAAGAAAATTAGAATTAGACCATACAGAGTCCCTGAGGCAAGGAGAGCTGCCATTAAAAATGAGGTGGATGAGATGCTTCGCCTAGGGGTCATACGTCCTTCTAAAAGTGACTGGTCTAGCCCCATCGTCATGGTGCCCAAACCTGACGGTAGCAGGAGATTTTGTATGGACTTCCGAGCTTTGAATGAAATCTCACTCTTTGACGCCTACCCAATCCCCAGGGTGGACGAGTTGATTGAAAAACTTGGCAGCTCGAAATACATCACTACCCTGGATTTGACTAAGGGGTATTGGCAAGTTCCATTACATCCGGAGGATGCCAAAAAACCGGCCTTTTCCACACATGAGGGACATTTTGAATTCACGGTGCTTCCCTTCGGACTGCATGGGGCGCCAGCAACGTTCCAGCGCTTAATGAACACTGTCCTGGCTGGCTTGTCCGAGTTCACGTCGGCATATCTAGACGACATCGTGATATACAGCCCGGATTGGCAATCACATATAGGCCATCTGCACAAAGTGTTCGGTGCCCTCCGGAAGGCGGGGCTCACTGTCAATGCAAAAAAATGTAAGATGGCCTTTCAGAAGGTAAAATATCTTGGCTATGTTCTGGGCCACGGACTAATTGAACCGCAGATCGAAAAGGTTCGGGCAATTGCCGACACCCCTTTTCCGTCCAACCGAAAGGAAGTGAGATCGTTTTTGGGGCTCGTCGGTTACTACCGACGATTTATTCCGCAATTTGCAGACATTGCTGCCCCCCTGACGGACGCACTGAGGGTAGCTGGGAAATCGTCCACTCCGGTACGACCTTCCGATGAAATGCTGGAAGCCTTTAGAGTATTGAAGTCCATTATAACATCTACGCCAGTGCTCTCTTCCCCAGACTTTTCTCTGCCATTTTCTTTGCATACGGATGCTTCTGACTATGGTATTGGAGCAGTTATCTCACAAATGGGTACTGACGGTCACGACCATCCGATACTTTATGTCAGCAGGAAGCTGTTCCCGCGCGAATTGAAATATGCCACAATTGAGAAGGAGTGCCTCGCGATTAAATGGGCTATTGAAAAACTTGCCTATTATCTCGAGGGAAGGAGGTTTGACCTCTTTACGGATCATGCTCCGCTACTGTGGATGGCTCGCAACAAGGCCAATAATGCTAGAGTTCTACGCTGGTTCCTGCCCCTGCAGCCTTACGTTTTTACGATACATCACAGGAGGGGCACTGAGAACATAGGCGCTGACTTTTTGTCCCGTCATCCACTCACCGATCGTGAGTGTCCTGAGGGGGAGGTATGTAACGGGCCGGGACTGTCCCTAAAACAGGGGAAGATACGAAGAGACATTAAACAGAACTCTGGTACCATTGCTCATCACTTATACTCCCCACAGAACGTCGACGACGAGCTGGAACAACCAGATGAGGAGACGGGTCAGTGGCCCTTTAACTTTGAATGGAGTAGTGAGTGGGAGGAGTCACGTCACGACGCGGAGGCGTCTTATACAGAGAGAGACGAATCAACGGTGTGTTTATTCACCCGGAGGGAGCGAGTAGGAGGCCGGAGCGGAGAGGAAGGAGAAGACAACGCGGAGACGGAGAAGAGGCGACAAGAAGAAGACGAGAAACGGGAGACTCCAGGAGGCCAACGACCCCGCGACTCGCCCAGCCATACACCCGCGGGAGGTGTATGGCTAGCACAGGTACAAGACAAGATCAGGGGCTGGGTTCGTGATAAGGGGAAGCCCGCTGAGTAACCTCACTCCCACCTCCTTGACACTGGGTCCCCACCCTGAGCACTTACACCTCACGTCGTCAGTTTTGCTAAATGTGTGGCACGAGTTATTAGGTCCTCACTCCCTTTCCTGTAAAAACATCGTATACAAAGTGAACATCCAACTGATACGGTGTATTCTCCTTTTTGTTTGCATTGAGTCCCAAGACGGATACGGACAAATCACTGTATCGACGGACACCCGAAAGAGGCCGTCGAATAGAACTCCCGGAGTCCAGCCATAGAAGAACAGCAAGAAGCCGTTCACCGTGTGGGACTGTACCTAAGGAAAAGAAAAGCTCGGACTTGTTGTTCCGTAAAATAAAAGATAAGAAAACAAGAATACATTTGTTGCCAATTAATCCCGCACCTGTAACAAGCGCCCTTCTAACGTCTAATGTATGAAGCATTCTTTCTGCTACCGTTTGTGGGTTTTGGAAAAATGCTGGCAAGTCAATAGTCTGGTTGATATGAAACTGTGACACCACCTTAGGAAGGAATTTGGGGTTAGTGCGGAGCACCACCCTGTTAGAATGTATTTGGATGAATGGCTCTTGGATTGTGAGCGCTTGCAGCTCACTAACACGTCTGAGCGACGTGATAGCAATGAGAAAAGCCACTTTCCACGTTAGAAACTGAATTTCGCAGGAGTGCAGTGGCTCGAAAGGTGGGCCATCAGCCTAGTGAGGACCACATTGAGGTTCCACACCGGAGCTGGTGGTGTTCTTGGAGGAATGACTCGCTTCAGTCCCTCTAGGAAGGCTTTAATGGCAGGCACCCTGAAAACAGAGAGATGCTGCCTATTCTGTAGATAAGCCGCTATGGCGGATAAATGTATCCGAATAGAAGCGTACGCTAGATTGCATTTGTAAAGGTGTAACAAATAGCAGATGATGTTAGGAATGGTTGCATCTAGCGGGTTGATATTGTTGTCCGTACAGTAAATGACAAACCGCTTCCATTTTGCAGCATAGCAAGCTCTGGTAGTGGGCTTTCTTGCCTCCCGGATGATGTCCATGCATTCAGGAGGCAGGTTGAGGTAGCCAAATTCTAAGACTTCAGGAGCCAGATCGCCAGATTGAGCTGTTGCGGATCTGGATGCTGAATGTCACCATGGTTCTGCGTCAAGAGCCTGGATGTGAGATGCAGTCTTTGATGCGGTACCACGGAAAGTTCTAGAAACGTGGTGTACCATGGTTGGCGTGCCCATGTTGGAGCAACCAGGATGAGAGTCATCGAGTGTTGCTTTAGCTTTCTTGCCACCAGCGGAATAAGAGGCGCTGGGGGAAAAGCGTACGCAAATTTGCCTGACCAGTTCATCCATATCGCATTCCCCTGCGATTCTGGGTGAGGGAACCTGGCGGCAAAGCTTTGGCATTTTGCGTTTAACCTTGTGGCAAACAGGTCTATCTCCGGATGACCCCACTGCTGGAAGTACGGGTGGAGTACTGATGGATGCATCTCCCACTCGTGCATTTGATGGCTGTACCTGCTGAGCAGATCCGCCATCTGATTGTCCTTGCCTGGGAGGTGTTCCGCCATGAGGAAAATGTTCCTCTGAATGGCCCACTTCCACATGCTCTGAGCCAGGTGAGACAGCTGTGGTGAGTGAGTACCTCCCTGCTTTTGTATGTAGTACATGGCAGTCATGTTGTCCGTCCGGATCAACACGACCTTGTTGCACAAATGTACTTTGAAGGACTTTATCGCCATGAAGATTGCCATCAATTCCAGGTAGTTGATGTGCAACTTCTGTTGCTGGGTGGACCACAGTCCCTGCACAGTGTAGTGGAGCACATGAGCTCCCCACCCTTGGAGAGATGCGTCCGTCGTCAGGATAATCTGTGGCACTGGCTCTTGGAACGGTCGTCCCTTGCAAAGGTTGTGTGGATTCCACCAATGCAGAGAGTTGTATGCCCGACCGGTCACCAACACTAGGTCTGTCAGTTGTCCCCGAGCCTGTGTCCACTGATTTGCCAAGCACTCTTGGAGCGGGCGCATGTGCAACCTCGCGTGCGGGACTATGAAAATGCAGGAGGCCATCATGCCCATCAACTGCATGAACACTCTCGCTGGTAGGGAGTGTTGCGGTCTGAACCTTTGGATCAGCGACTGAATGTTGTCGATCCTGACCGGGCTTGGCTGAGCCATAGCAGTCACGGTGTTTATTGTCGCGCCCAGATACTGCCGCACATGGGCTGGTTGAAGGTGCGACTTTGGGTAGTTTAGGGAGAACCCCAGACTGTGAAGGAGGTGAATAGTGTGGGACATGTCCGCGGCGCACTGTTGTTCCGACTTTGCTTGAACAAGCCAGTCGTCTAGGTACGGGTAGACATGTATGTTTTGTCTTCTGAGGTGCGCCGCCACTGTCGCCAGACACTTTGTAAACACTCTGGGGGCAGTAGTCACCCGGGGGTAGACTTTGAATTAATAGTGCCTGTTTTGAATGGTGAACCTGAGGTATTTCCTGTGGGATGGGTGGAGTGGGATGTGGAAGTAAGCATCCTTGAGGTCCAAGGTTGCTAAAAAGTCCCCTTGATTTAGCAGGGGAAGAATTTGTTGTAGTGTCAGCATGTGGAAGTGTTCTGACAGTATGTACATGTTGAGGGGGCGTAGATCCAGAATAGGTCTGAGGGATCCGTCCTTTTTTGGGATGAGGAAGTACAGGGAATAGACTCCTGTGCCTTCCTCTGCCACTGGTACGAGCTCGATTGCGCCTTTTTGCAGCATCACCAAGACTTCCTGCTGCAATAAGTGCAAGTGCTCTGCCGACATAGGACGGTGTCTTGGGGGAATGTTGGGGGAGTGGATGTTAACTCCAAACAATAACCGTACTGGATAAGTTTTCTCACCCACCTGTCTGTGGTGATGGACGTCCAGACTGGCAGGAACTGCTGGAGTCTCCCCCCCGACAGGTGTTGGGTGGTCGGGGGGCAGTGACAGAGAGTCACTGTTTATTGGCGGCAGAGGAACGGGTGTTGTTGTTCCCTCTGCCTCTGCCCTTGGTACTGTTACCTCTGTAACCCCCTCTACCCTGCTTGGGGTACGAGGATTGTGCACCACCCTTCGTGTATTGTGATTGTTGACCCAAGTGTCCTCTGGTAACACCACGCGCTCCTGAGCGACGAAAAGTGCTTCCCCTGAACTGTTGTGACTGAAGCGCCCCCCATGGACTTAGCAGTCTCGTTGTCCTTTTTAATTTTTTCAAGGGTGGTGTCTACATCTGGACCAAACAGTCTGTCAGGATTGACGGGCTGGTTGAGGATTGTAGTCTGGATGTCAGGCTTAAATCCAGATATGCGAAGCCAAGCTTGTCGCCTCAACATGACGCTAGTGTTAATCCCCCTAGCCGCTGTATCTGCCACATCAAGTGCACACTTTATTGCAGCGTTTGAGATAAGCTTTCCCTCTTGTATGAGCATTTCGGCTGCTTCCTTAAACTCATCAGGTAGGTGTTGAAGGAGCTGTTCTAGGGTGTCGTAATGCGCCCTATCGTATCGTGCCAATAGTGTCTGTGTGTTTGCAATACGCCATACATTGGCAGCCTGCGCCGCCACCCTTTTGCCGGATGCCTCAAGCACTTTCGACTCCTTGTCTGGGGGAGGAGCTTCACCCGTTTGGGAGTTTGCCCTCTTGCGGGCATTGGCGACCACCAACGAGTCTAGAGGCAACTGTCCTCGAATATATGCAGGATCTGCAGGTGCTGGCCTGTATTTTTTCTCGATACGTGGGTTTACCACTCTCGCCCTGGTAGGTTCCTTAAAGATCTCTGGGGCATGTTTAAGGACACCTTTGAGCATAGGAAGTATTTTAACTGTTCTTTCTGAGACAGAGAAAGTGTCAAACAAAAAGTCTTCCTCCACCGGGTCAGCATGCATGTCCACATTATGATTTGCTGCTGCCCGTTCGATTAAAGCATTAAATGCTGCAGAATCCTCTGTTGGAGATGTACGTGCCCCAAAACCCTGTGGATCTTGTACCACCTGATGTCCACCTTGGTCCCCAGTGTCGTCATATGAGTCCTGCTGAACATCAGGGTCATTGTCAACTGGGAAATTGTATTGGTCATCTTGTTCATCATCCTCTCCTCCTGATTGGTTTGGGGAAGGTGTTGGACTCCTTCTTGGTGGTGGCAGAATAGGCTCAATAAGGGAAGGAATGTCCTGTGCTGGCCTCTTCTTCAGTGGAATAACATAGGATTCCAGTGGTTGGGAAGTGATTTTCCTCTTATAAAGGGTCAATTTCCCTGTTTGGGCATCGATGTAATGCTCAGATTGGTCTTCTGAGGCTTGATATTGATCCGAGCGTCTCTTTTGCGTCGACGGATCAGACGTTTTTGGCACCGATGTTGTTGCAAATGCTTTTGGGGCCACCTTCGGTGGCAGAGTGTAAAGAAGCTTGCTCCAGGACTTCGGAGGTGTGTCCACCGATTTTGGAGCCGATGGCGTGGAAGCCGTGGACGACAAAGTCTTCTCCCGAATACGTTTCAGGGAGTCGGTGACCTGCTTTGTGAAGGAGGTAGAGGGTTTTGTAACCGACGGCCGATGTTCGGTGGCGTCGGAGTCCCTTGGTGTCGACGGTATGTGCGTCGACGAATCTTCGGCTGCAATGTGTCGCGGCTCCGTTGAAGGCTTTGGCGCCGACTCCGTTGCTGCAGATCCGGCATCCTTGTGCCGATGTGTTGTGCCAGCGGCCTTCGGGTCGTGGCTTTTAGTCGACTTTGGTTCGACTGGGCCTTTACTTGACGGCGCCGTAGGAGCGTCCGAAGGCGTGTCAACAGTTTTAGATGTCCGCGCCGGAGCAACCGTGGTCGACGCCTGATGGACGGCCTTCTTGGAGGAGGGTTCCTTGTGCACCTTCTGCGGCGCTGTCGACTCGACAGCCTTCTTCGACATTTGTGGGCCGGAGGGCGACGGAGTCGATGAAGGAGTAGGCTTCGATTTTGTTTGTATGACGTCGGCCATTTTAGGTGTTCCCGAATCCTTCGGTTTCGGTTTCGATTTCGGCTGGACGTCGGCCATCTTGGGAGCCGTAGAATCCGAAGGTTTCGGTTTCGATACGTGCAATGGCGGCTCCGCTTGAGTGTCCGTGGCCGGGCCAGAAGGCGGGGCCGGGGATAGCGGTGCAGGGTCGTGGGTAAGGCCGAGTGGCGATCCCGTGACCTGAGCCTGAATAATGTAGACTTCGGGGCATAGCTCTTCCTCTGAGCTATCTTCCGCGGCCCCATAAACTTCTTCGTCGTCCCCTACCTCCTCGACGTATTCAAGGTCTTGGGCCTGTCCTTCGACGTATTCCTCTGGATCGGCCTGGACCTCCGTCGACGGTGGCGAGATCTGGAGATGGTGGCTATCGCCTTCTTCCTCGGGGCCGAATATGTTGTCGGGTGCCGGTGTCGCTCGCTGGGCCTCCAGGCGCGCCGCGCGCCGATGCTTGAGCGTCTTCTTGGACCTGAATTTTGAGCAGGCCATGCAGGTTTCTTCGTTGTGGTCCGGTGATAGGCATTTATTACAGACCGGATGCACATCGATATGTGGATATTTGGATCCACGAGGGGGCAGAACTTGAACGGGCTCCGCTCCATGTTAAGTTCGTCGGGGTCTTGCTGCGACGAGAGGGCCTCGATGTCCGAGGAGTTACTTGACTCCGTAGATTTCCGGCTCAAAGAGTCGGACGACGCTCGAGACCGTACGCAAACAATACCGACGCAGGTAACGAAGGCCTTTTGGCCTTAATATCAGTTTCTTGGTTCCGACACGGAGACGTCGAAACCACATCCGAACCCAATGGCGGAAAAAAACAATCTGGGGATGGAGTCGATGCCCATGCGCACTGTAGTCCAGGGGAGGAGCCACCTATCTCGTGATACTTCGAAGACTCTTCCAGGACAACAATGTGCAATCATCCGGACCCAACACTAGGCGGCGATCTATGCATAGATATGAATTTAGCAGCCCACATGCCTCGAACATATATAATACATCCATTTAAAAAACATTCAAATATACACATAGCAGGTATAGAAGAGTGGACAACCGGGAGGCGGGTGGGTTAGTGAGGAATCCACAGGGAGATACTGTATCTACCAGAAAAAGCGTTACCAAAGGTAAGTAACTTGTTCTTCTGATAGATACTTCTGCCAGTGGATTCCTCACCTTGTGAATAGAATCCCACACCAGTCCCCACTCCCGGAGGAGGGAGTCCACTCTGCTATACCAAAAAATCCTGGACGACAGAGCGCGCAAAGTGGCCGTCCCTCCTCACCTCAGTATCCAAGCAGTAATGCTTCGTTAAAGTGTGGAGGGAGGCCCAAGTTGCGGCTCTACAAATATCCTCTACAGGTACACCTCTAACCAAAGCAGATGTAGAAGACTTTGCGTTAGTAGAATGAGCCCTTACACCCTCTGGAAGTTCCTTACCAGCCAGGGCGTAGCAGATCTTTATACACAGGATAATCCATCTCGATAGCATGCGCTTGTGCACGCTTTCCCTTTCTTACAGCCAGCAAATCAACAAAAAGCTGGTCGTCCACACGATAGTCTGTAGTTCTATCGAGGTAAAAACTCAACGCCCTCTTAGGGTCTAGGCGGTGAAGCCGTTCCTCCTCCTTGGAAGGGTGAGGGGGAGGATAAAAGGTAGGGAGGGTAATGGACTGCCCCAGATGGAAGGGAGTTATCACCTTAGGCAGAAAAGCAGCCCTGGTCCTAAGTACCATTCTCTCAGCATGAATGGTCAGGAATGGGGGTTTCGAACTAAGAGCCTGAAGCTCACTTACCCTCCTTGCCGAGGTAATTGCTACAAGAAAAACAGTCTTAAAAGACAGAAGTCTCATGGGACACTTGTGTAAAGGTTCAAAGGGTGAACCCATCAAGTAGGTCAAGACAAGATTCAAGTCCCATTGAGGCACAATAAATGGAGTTGGAGGGAATTTGTTGGTAAGACCTTTTAAAAAACGTAATACAATAGGTGATTTAAATAAAGACGGCTGGTCCGGCAAACAAAGGAAAGCCGACAAGGCCGATAAATAGCCATTTACAGTCGCCACAGCAAAACCCTGCTGGGCCAAAGAAATAGCAAACTGAAGTATGTTAGACAAACGAGCTCTCAAGGGGTCAATAGATTTCTCTCCACACCAGGAAACAAATTTGGACCACCTATAGGAATAGATTGACTTAGTGGAAAGACGCCTGGACGAAAGAATTACATCCACCACATCAGGCGGGAGAGAAAAGGAATTCAGGTTGCCCCGTTCAATCTCCAGACATGAAGGTGTAAGGTCTGGAGGTGGGGGTGTAGAACCTGCCCCTCCATCTGAGAGAGGAGATCTGCCCTGAGAGGGAGACTGAGCGGAGGGCACGAGAAGAGGTGGATCAGATCTGTGTACTACACCCTTCTTGGCCAATCTGGGGCGACCAATATAACTTGGGCCCGGTCTTGGCGAATCTTCCTCAGAACCAGAGGAATCAAGGGTATGGGAGGAAACGCGCAAAGGAGTCGTGAGCCCCAACTCAACTGAAACGCGTCCCCCAAAGCTCCCTGCAACGGATACTGGAGACTGCAGAATGAGGGGCAGTGAGCGTTCTCGTGAATGGCAAACAGGTCCACCTGAGGAGTTCCCCACATCCGGAAGACGTGATGAACCACCTCTGGGTGAAGCTTCCACTCGTGGTCGGCTGAGAACTGCCGACTGAGACTGTCTGCACAAACGTTCAGAACTCCGGCCAGATGATTTGCCATCAGACAAATCTGGTGGTCCTGAACCCAGGACCAGAGACGCAGAGCTTCTATGCAGAGAAGATGCAACCCCACTCCTCCCTGCTTGTTGACATACCACATCACGGTCGTGTTGTCCGTCAGAACCTGAACCGACTGACCGCGAAGGGAAGGGAGGAAGGCCTTGAGTGCCAAACGAATCGCCCTCAATTCCAGAAGGTTGATGTGAAGCAACCTTTCCTCTGGAGACCAAAGACCCTTGATCTCCAGATCCCCCAGATGAGCACCCCACCCTAGAGTGGAGGCATCCGTGATCACTGTGGCAACCGATGGAAGCAGATGAAAGGGCTTTCCTTGAGACAGATTGCCCTCCACACTCCACCAAGACCGATCCGCTGCAGTTTCTCTGGAGATTCTCACAGACTCCCTGAGATCTCCGTTGTGCTGATACCACTGCCTGCGGAGGCACCACTGGAGCGCCCTCATCTGCCAGCGTGCATGGTTGACCAGCAGAATGCAGGAAGCAAACAGACCGAGCAGGCGAAGGTCCTTCAGGACTGGAACGACTGCTCCATTGTAAAACAAAGGAATCATTTCCTGAATGTCGAGAATCCTTTGAGGAGGAGGGAATGCCCGACAAACAGTAGTGTCCAGTACTGCCCCTATAAACAGGTTGCACTGTGAGGGCACCAGGTGAGACTTGGGTACATTTATCGAAAAATCCAACCTGTACAACTGAGTTGTCTCTTGCAGATGATGGAGCACCTTCTCTGGAGACTCTGCTTTGATCAGCCAGTCGTCCAGATAGGGGAATACAGGAATCCCCGACCTCCTGAGATGGGCTGCCACCACTGCCATCACCTTGGTGAAGACTAGAGGCGTAGTAGTAAGACCAAACGAAAGGACCGCAAGCTGGTAGTGTTGCGACCCCACCGTAAAACGGAGATACTTCCTGTGCGACTCCAGGATCGGTGTATATGAAAATACGCGTCCCTTAAGTCGAGCGACACCATCCAGTCTTCTTCCCGCAGCGCCTGAAGAACCTGCGCAAGGGTGCATCTTGAACTTCTCTTGTTTCAGATAAAGATTCAAGATCCTGAGATCCATGATTGGGCGAAGCCTGCCATCCTTCTTGGGAATCAGGAAATACCGGGTGTAGCATCCCTGACCCCTTTCCTGCTCTGCAACCACCTCTATCGCGCCTTTCTGTAACAAGGTCAGAACCTCCACCTGAAGGAGACTGAGATGTTCCTCTTCGCAAGCCCCTTGACAAGGAGGGTAAGTTGGAGGGAATTCCCTGAAGGGAAGAGCATACCCATTTGCCACAAGATTGAGAACCCATTGGTCTGTAGTGATCGATTCCCAATCCCGCAAAAAATGGGTAAGCCGACCCCCAACAGGACCAACATGACTGGGAATGGGGAATCTAGGGCTGCTTTGCTGCGGCGATAGGAGGAGAGGTAGAGGAAGAGGAGGAGGAGGGTTGACGACCTCGTGGGCGACCTCTGTATCTTCCTCTATAAGAGTCAGAACCTCCTCAAGGAGACGGAGATGTTCCTCTGAGCAAGCCCCTTGACAAGGAGGGTAAGTTGGAGGGAATTCCCTGAAGGGAAGAGCATACCCATTTGCCACAAGATTGAGAACCCATTGGTCTGTAGTGACCGATTTCCAATCCCGCATAAAATGGGTAAGCCGACCCTCAACAGGACCAACATGACTGGGAAAGGGGAATCTAGGGCTGCTTTGCTGCGGCGATAGGAGGAGAGGTAAAGGTGAGAAGGAGGCGGATTGACGACCTCTTGGACGACCCCAGTTTCTTCCTCTAAGATTTATACAGCGTATTTTGTTGCTGCTGCTGTTGCTGCTGACGAGGCTGCCCTTGCGAACGAAAGGATGACTTCCCGAATCCTCTGTATTTACGAAAGGATCCTCTGGACTGGGTTTGCAAGTCAAGTGATCTTGCCGTGGCCTTACTATCTTTGAATCTTTCAAGTGCGGCATCAGCCTTCTTACCAAGCAGACCCGTACCATCAAATGGTAAGTCCAACAAAGTAGCCTGTACATCTTGAGAAAAGTCTGAAGACTTCAACCAAGCTCCCCTTCTCGTTGCCACTGCAGAGCCCATAATTCTAGCCACCGAGTCCACTGTATCCAGGCCACTTTGAATGACCTGTCGCGCAGCGGCTTGGGTATCATCCAAAACCTCCTGAAAGTTCTTCCTGTCATCATCAGACAGTTTTGGCAGCAACTGTTTAGAGGAATCCATCAAGGCATGGATATACCTTCCCATCAAGCAAGTTGCATTTGATGACTTCTGTGCCATGCTCGCTGATGAGAACACCTTAGCGGACTGGTCAATCCTTTTTGACTCCTTGTCAGCTGGAACCTGTGGGAAAGCTCCTGAAAACTTCTTTGAGCAAGCCGCCTGAACCACAAGGCTCTCAGGTGAAGGGTGAGCTGACAAAAATTCTGGATCCTCCGGTGCCACTCTATATCTCCGTGCCACAGTCCTAGAGACTGCAGGTGCAGACAAAGGTTTTTTCCAAACCTCCAACACCGGCTCCAGAATTGCCTCATTAAATGGTAACAAAGGCTCAGTCACAGAGGATGGAGAATGCAACACTTCATTCAATAGATTGGACTTAAATTCAGTGGTAGGAAGATTAATGTCCAATAACTCTGCAGCTTTCCTCACAACTGTGTGATATGGGACTACCTCCTTAGAAGGAGCATCTGAACCAGGAGAAAAATCCCACTCAGGGGAGACATTAAGACCACTTGCATCTTTTAATTCCGCAAAATAGTCCTCAGAATCAGGAAGTTCACCTTCCTCCATGTCCTTCTGATAGCGTGCCTCTTCCACAACTCTTTGGGTCTCCCTCCTGGAGCGGATTCTCAGGACTGGAGTCGATGGATCCACAACTGACTCCATTGGATTCGGAACCGGCGTCCAACGCGGATCCAACGGCGCCGCTAGTGCCGAACCAGGACGAACAGGCGGCGCCGGAGATTCTTGATACGGCATCGGAGATTCTCGAAACGGCGTCGGAGATTCTCGATACGGCGTAGGAGATTCTCGATACGGCGCCGGAAAATTCCAGGACGGCGTCGCTGGAAGAAAGGGCATAAATGGAGCCTGGGCATATGCCTGAGGGACACCCAAATTAAAGGCAAGGGGAACCATGGGCCCGCAGGTGCACCAGAGGGGTACATAGCCCTTGCAAAGACACCATACATTGCGTTTAGAGAGTGTGATGGGTCTTGGCCTGGAGCCGGGAAAGAGGGATAATTTCCCGGCGCCGAAGCCGGTGTACCTGGAGTCGGGCCCATCGGCGCAGACAAAGGAACCTCTTCAGGCTGCTCCTGATCTTCTTGCTCTGGCTCGGCTTCACCCGGATCCGAAGAATGGAC
The DNA here is from genome assembly GCF_964261635.1 of Lissotriton helveticus. NCBI lineage: Eukaryota > Metazoa > Chordata > Amphibia > Caudata > Salamandridae > Lissotriton > Lissotriton helveticus. The sequence continues at coordinate 742,898,511 of NC_136068.1, forward strand.
CGAATCCGATGGAGCCGGCGTCGGTGATCGAGAGACTTCGACTTCAGGAGACACTTCCTTCTCTGGCGAGACCGGTTTTGAATGGGAAGGATCGACCTCACTACTGCGACGTCGAGGAGAAGACGACTTCGGCGCCGGTTCCTTATCAGAGTGATGCCTTAAAGAGTGCTTCTTTCTCTTATGTCTCTTCGACTTCGAATGTCCCGACGCCGACTTCGAGCCCGACCTGACTCGGAACGAGATCTCGACCTCTATCTTCTTTTACTCACCTTCTTACTCTTCTTCATTTTCGCAATAAATAACTTTGCTTCCCTTTCCTTTAATGCCTTAGAGGTAATCTTCCTGCAACACGCACATCCATCGACGTCGTGATCGGAAGACAAGCACCATACGCAGTCCTCGTGCGGATCAGTGATGGACATCTGCTTCCCACACTCCCTGCAGGGCTTGAAACCAGATTTTCTCCCAGACATCTTCAAAAGGAAACGAGAAGAACAGACAAGAACAACTATAATAACAATGTTACTACGGAGCGTCCCAAGAAACTGTTGGCGTCGACGGCGCGGAAAAAAGGGAACTGACGTCATCACGCCGACAAAGAAATCTACATTTCACTGGAGCTCAGCGTGACCACTAACGCTCCATGTTCAAACATAGATAATTGAAGTCCCTATATGGGAACTTAAGCATACAGAGGAAAACTCAAAGTACCCACAAGGCATACCAAGGACAATCCCTTGACAAGAGCAGGAAACAAGATCACAGTGCATTCAAACAACTTAAACTACTAATAGAAAAAGGACAACTAGAACACCAGTCCCAGCAAGAAACCTGTTAATACAGTGTACATAGTTACAAAGTAATATATGTCCCAGATTACTGGGAACTTAACTGGTCACTGACAGAATAACTAAACAAAATTACCTGGAGGCTAATATTGGAAAAGAAGGTTTCACACACATAAACCATTACAAAACAACCAGGAAACAGTCGGCAGGGTTAAGAGACTGCTGCACAGAGACTCTCTAAATTTTCGCAAAGCAGAGTCGGCATGCACACCAAAAATGGCATGCGCGAACAAAAGGCATATTGAACAAAGTGGCCCGAGGTGCATCTGAAAACTCTGAATTGCGCAACCAGGCAAGACTACTGAGTGATACTGGAGAGGGTATTGCCGAACCTACAGAATCAGTAGTGTCCGTACCACAACCAATAATCAGTTTAGCCGCCTGCTGGCAGTCCCGTACCAAAGGGACAAGAATGTTCCACAAGAACGTTCCAGGTCTACTCCAGAAGGGAGGGAGGGCAGCAGGTGCGCTACAGAGTTCCATCACTTATGGGAGAAGCCTTTAAGGACACACAAGGTATTGAGAGAACACAGAGCTGAACTAGTGGAGGCAAAAATATGCCTGCCACAGCTATCAAATTTCCTGGCCTCCCTTTCCTGGGGGACAGCAGGGAACATATCAATATTTTGAGCGGCCAAGGCAGCCTACAGCACAAAACAATGATGAGTCGGATACCTAAGAAGAAACGTTGGATCTCCAGGGGCCGACCAGTAGCTGTGATGAACAGAACGAGATACAGAATGCCCTGTTTCAGGCGCAGCTCAGGCACCCAACAGAATATCATAAAGAGCCTCACTATAAGGAAGCACCTTGCTTTGCCAATTTGGTTCTGACATAAGACTCCAAGTAATGGATATGTTGTCATTTCTGCAGACGGAAGTGATAACTCCAGAACTGTAGAACCTCATCTGAGTATATCTGCTTAAGAGCCCACTTCTGCACTCAAACTAGGTGAAAGAAAGCATGTGGTCAGAGAAGACTCAAAAGCACTAGCTTCCCCAAAGTTAACCTACCAACTAGACTCTATAGGAGGATGAATTGTATCAGAAACGGGCTAGAAAACCTCTCCATTACCCCCAAAATCATGTTCCTCATCAGGAAAAGCAGGACGACGGACTGCTCCACTGACGCAACAGCCAGGGCCGTAGAGGTAATGCCTGGGCATCGGAGTGGAAAGAAGGTGGAGCGTCAAGCGGTGTAGTCATCGGATTCATTTGGTCGGACCTTCACGCAGTTGCGGGAGTCAGAGGACCAGACCCTGATGCCGAAGGAGGTAACCCAAAAGAGCTGTGAACACACATCAAAACGGATTCAGACTCCGGTAACCGGGCTGATGCGGAGGGCAAACCTTACCAAGCATGGACACAGTCACTGTGTTGAGCACCTCCTTCGGGCCAGAGGGCGCTCAAGGGGAAGGTGAGAAACTATGAAGAGAGTTATAATATTCTCTCAGCTGGGTCAGTCTCGCCCAGGTAAGTGTAGGTTGGGAGGAGCGGGGGTAGACTCATGCTCTGAGTCTTCAGCCAAAGACCATTGGCAAGCCTTATGTGATGAAGTCGATCAATGCCATGCCTTCGATCGCCTGCATAAAGACTCCCCTTTGGACATCGTGGGAGACTAACGTGCATGGTAACAGCTCCTGGATCAGACCTGCAGTCGGTCCTTGGAGCACAAAGAGGACTGAGGCCGATGCAAAGTCTTCGAAGACTGCGACAACCACGTAGTCAGAAGTTTCATCCGATGTTCCTTCAGCGCCTTCGGTCTAAGCCGCTATGAGTCACACTCATCAGTAATGGTGCCCTCGTAAGACCGACACAAACAAAATGGTGGTCCGTGGCAGACATTTGCTGTCCACAGGATTTAAACCCAGAGGACAAAGAAAAGGCACATTGTTCATTTCGACAAAATCATCGCGGTAGGCCAAAAAACAGCCAGAGGAACCGCTGATCCGATCTGCGGTGTAATCGCAAAACAGAAGAAACTGATGTTGGTGAGTAGGAGGGCTTATATGGACTTCCTTGACTTCACATCCGGAGGACGATATCGCTATGGAGTCGCTTGACGCCCTCTACCGATGCGCAGAGGTACTGCTGCACAAAAACGTCTGGATCCAGTCTGGCACCTGGGGAGAATTCTAAGATAAATAAACTGCGACTAGATGTCTATCAGATATCACTAGTTTCAGTGAAGCCATCAAATACCTGGGGAACATGTTCTCATCTGTGTCCACCCCTTGTGTTGAAAAAGGCTTCCCTGCTCACTTGTAATATTTAAGAATCGACTTAAACCTCAAAGGAGTATATCCCTTCCCACTCCCTTCCCAACGAGGCATCGAATCGCTTTTCGGTAAGTAGCACGCTACTCCAAAATCCAAAAAGGATCACTGGTGGATACGTATTGTGACATTTGAGTGGTGAATATTTAAGTCTGTTAGTTGGATTGAAAAGAATACCAGGGGAAAGCAGAGGGAAGAGTCTAGAAAGAGTTTATTGGGAGATCATAGTAAGAGGAGTTTTGAGATGAGTCAAACGAGGGATAATTCAGGGAAGAATTTAGATGGGTTGTTTGGGAAATCAAAGTATTAAAATGAGGTCTGGGGTGATCCAAGGAGGGTTAGAGAAGGGAAAAGTCGAGAAAGGGTTATTTTGAAGATCACAGTAGTAGAATGAGGTTTGGGATGTAGTATAGTGCACCCTGCTTTAGGGCTGCAAGGCTGACTGTAGGGGTGACTTACCTATACTGCATGCAGTGTCTGAAGGAATGGTACACAGGAGGTGTGCCAGATCATGTCTTTACTTTTCTCTGCACCATGGCACATTGCCTGCAATGGCAGTCGGCATGATGGTGCGGAGGGGTCCTTTAGGGTGGCACAATACATGCTGCAGCCCTTCGGGGGACTCTTTGGCCTCCCCGCCCTAGGTACCAGGAATGGCAATTACCAGGGACTTACAGGGGTACTAACGGTATTGCCGATTGGAGGAAAAATAGCACAGTTCTAGGGAAAGATCTGACATTGGAGACATGCATAGCAGGAACCCAGTGCACTTCTGTCAAACTTGCATCAGATACTAGGCAAAAAGTGGGGGAAACCATGTCAAAAAGGGGCACTTTCCTACACCATATTTTACGAAATACCTGAAGAATCAATTATTCAAACTCCACCTAACTGAAGAGTGAACTCTTTCTTCTACATCCCCATGGGAGGGACAAAACAGCGAGGATGATAATAGCCACTGAATAGGAAGAAGCAAATTAGAGACAATAAAGTCGACCAGTGGTAAGAAGTGAGCTGGCTGTGCTGTCTGGTAGGTTTGACCTAAAAAGCTGAACTGGAATTGTGTTTGGTGGAAACTGTAAAAACTGCTTCGGGTGCTTCAAATATGCCTCCAGCTATTTTAACATACTTGCTGATGTCAGATAGTGAAATATCCAAGCTATGCTTAAAAGAAGAACACAGATTTACTTTTTCCTATTACAATGGAAATAAAAATAATTGGCCCTGTGACTGACAAGGCTATAAGAACAGTGCGGGGGAGAGGGGTTAGGGGGGGTCAAGTCAGTATCAATGTATAATATCCCTGATATTAATAAAAAGAAGGATTAGGCTGGAAAATTGATCTCCCAAGAGAAATTGTACAACTATGATTTATGGATTTCAAAATGGAAGGTTTTAGTCTGAATGCAATGTTTAAGCGTCAAAAAAGGAGCACACTTAACTTGCCAGTTCTTGTAAAAAATAAGATGCAAAGCACCTCCTTTTTAAGCTAATATCCAGAACAATGGTCCTGTAGGTACAAATTTGACACACAGATCTACCACCCAAGTTGAATTAATCACAATGGGGTGTGGCAGTATCACAATCAACGAATAGAGGGCAGATCTACGTATTCAATTATGCTTTCAACATCATAGTGCATAATTGTAGGAAGCTGGCTCTGTATATACTATTCCAAAATGCGTACAGTGTGCACAGAGTGCATTTGAACCCCAAATGTAGGGAGAGGTAAAAGTAGATAGCACCTTACTCTCTATTTGTGGTAGGGTGGGCGAGCAGTAAGGCTTTATCAGTGGGTAGTGTTAAGCTTTTGTTGTACACACAATCAGCAAATGATGTCACACACTCAAAGACTGAACTCAGACCGTTTTTTTGTATAAACAAATATTATCTAGTTATTTTATTTCTAGAACCTAGCCCAGCCTGGTGCAGGTAAGTGAAATAAGTTTTGCAAAATCGTATGCAGTGTTTTACAGTTGAATGCAGGTTCAAATGCAGCTGGTTGAATTACAGGTAAGTCAACAATTCAGAATTACTTTTTAGTTACTTTTGCTAATCAGTGTGCTATGCCTAGATATCACACTGAGACATCTCCTAGACAAAAGGTAAATAATTCACTTTTTGTATAAATGCAGTTTTTCAATGTTCCATACAAACCAACTCCACAATTACAACAATATTCAAGGAAAAAAAGTCACTGCATTCCTATGGAGAAAAACAAAGTAAACGGTTTGAAGGTAAGTACTTATTTGTGGGAGTCTCTATGCTGGGGTTAGAACCAGGGTTCCCCTAGGGTCGAGGATGCACTCTCTGAACAGCCTCAGCGGCACTAGGGCGGCTGGGTGCAGCGTGCTGAGGCCCAAGGTTATCCAAAGCTCTAGTTGGGTGCAATATACCAGTGGTGAGGGTACATGTGCATGATACAAGAAAGGGGGCCTTCGGTTGGTGTCGGCTCACGAGCAGGCCATAGGGTTGTGGGAGCAAAGCTCCTGGTGTTAGGCTCAGGGCAAAGGGGGAATTGGAGTTAGTACATAAAGTACACCCGCAGCAGCACAGGGGCGGCTGGATGCAGGGTGCTGTTTTGGTGTTAAGGGGCCCTGTTTTCAATGGGGTTATCCGGTTACAACAAAGACTGTAGGCTCTGGAACGAAGATCTTCTGGAGGTGATCATCAGTTGGAGAGGTAAGTTGGTATGCCTGGGAATGCTGGGACACCGTCAGTTGGGCCACCCAAGGCTGTGGGACTTCGGGTGCAGGGGTGTCTTTAGGCGTCAGGTTCTCCTTACCAGCGGGGGGATCCTCTGGAAAGAGGCTGCTGGCTTCGCTGGGTCAAGGCAGGACCGATATCACCAGATCTCAGGTCAGGATCGCCGGGGAGATCTCCTCGTGGTGTTGGGCCACTTGAACTCGGGCCATGGGAGTCGAGTGCACAGTGGTGCAGACACGCGGATTTGGCCAGAGTCTGTGGGTGAACAAATCTGGTGCTCACAGGAGACAATGTCTTTCTTGTGGAAGGCAGGGCCTCTGGGTTCTTGAGGTTGATAGCTGCAGGACACATCGGGTTTCACTTCTGCAGGTTCGAGGTGGGGACATGCCGGTAGGGCTAGGACCAAGTCACTGGGCGGCGTCCTCCTTAGCGCTGGCACCGCTTCTTCGGTCCTTCTTTTCTTCCTAGTCGGATCTTTTCTGAGGCTTAGTACAGGGGTGCTCCTAAATGCTAGATTTAGGGGCGTTACAGATAAGTAATGGTTGGGACCAATGGGTCCCTTCCTTGGGGTGGGTACACCCCCTATTATGCCACCCTCCAGTGGGAGAGGGGCATGTGCCTCACTCTGTTTGGCTGGGTCCCCTCATCTGCAAGATGGCAGGGACTTGAGAGTTGTGCTTCACCTCTCCTACCCCACCAGAGGGGTGGGGTTGGCAAAGGTGGGCACACCTCCCTTCCTCACTTAGTTTTCCCGGCTGACCTAGTGCAGCTGAGGGTGTTTTGAAAGTGCATTCTTGACCCTGGGGGAACCCTGGTTCTAACACCAGAATACCAACTCCCACAGCAAAGTACTTACCTGTTAACCGATAACTTCATTTCTCTTCATAGGAATGCATGGACTGTTCTTCCTTCTAAAACGTTCTTAGTGTGGACTTGGTTTTGTATTGAACTTAAAAAAAAAAACTGCAAAATACTAAAAACTGTTTACTCACCTTTTCTCTAGGAAATGTCCCAGTGTGATATCCAGGTGTATCACACGGAGTAAAAAGAGTAATCCAGAAAATAATCTGAAAAGCAAGTAACAGTAATCTAACAGTAATTTCCACTGTATTGAAAGCATTTACAAACCTGTAACAAAGTCTTTTTCATTCAGCTTGCTTGTATTGTTCAACCGCCCTTGAAAATTATCAAATATACTTACCTGTGCCAGGCTTGCTTGTTTCTAGGAAATAAATACTACAAAATAATATTTTTTTATACAAATGAAATTGGTCTGAGTTCAGTCTGAGCGTGTGACCTCATTTGCTGATTGAGTATGTACAACAAATGCTTAACACTACCTTCTGCTAGCCTTACTGCTCAACCACAGTACCACAAATAGAGCGTAAGGTGATATCTACTTTTACCTCTGCCTATCTTTGGGGATCCACTGGACTCTGTGCACACTATACCGCATTTTGGTATAGTATATATAGAGCCAACTTCCTACAACACTCAGTGAAAGTACATCATCAGTTGGCAAAAAGTGGGGGCAACCATGCAAAAAGAGGGCACTTTCTTACAATAATCTAGTGCAGATGGCACAGAGTTCAAAAAGTGCTTAGTGTGCAATACATATTGTGTCCGTCACACATGTAGGTATGCTGAAAGTTTCAGAGTTATACCAGTGGTCCGATTCTAGTCAGACAGCCAACACTTGAACCTATAACCACTTTGTGCATCGAGGGAAAAAAAAACAAGATTGTGAAGCAGCATATATGAAAATAAGCTACTTACGTTATCCATTGTTGGCATCTTTCATAGATTCATATCCTTAAATCATTACCTGCCGAAGTGGGTGTCTCACCATATCATAGAAAGCAGTATGCAATTGTACTATAGGCCATAATAGTAATGTTCAGTCACAGTACTAGTCGATGTCCTTATAAAAAGGACCAAACTTTAACTGCAACCAATCAGGCTACAGCACCCTCTAGAATACTCCAAACAGAGGCTGAGACCCTCAGATTTTCGAACACAAGTGGGAAAAAATAACCCAATCTATGAGGGAAGCCTCTATGGGGGCGGAGGGTGGGTCGCATGGGAATGAAGGAAAGATGCCAATACTGGATAACTGCAGTAACAGGTAAGTTACTTATTTTCTTATCCAGTATTGGATCTTTCATAGATTTACATGCCTGAATCAGACTAGCAAGCAGTCCGTAATAGGCAAATATACACACAAGTTATAGAAAATACCCTCGTCGATCATGGGTAACAGTGTATCAGATATTTATAAACAACAACAAGCATCAAAGAAACTTGTGTAACCAGAGTACAGTTATAAAGTATGACAATAGACACTTTTTTTTTTACATTACTTACACTTCAAAGGCTCACCTCAGTGCAACAAATGATGTAAGACTGCCTGTCCCACAACAGCATCACTTCTCTATACAAATTCCAAGCAGTAGTGTTGCGTGAACGTGTGAGTGCCCTTCCACATTGCTGCGTGAGGTATCTTGTCCAGCAAGATACCAGCAAACAAGCCCATTGAGGTGGATACTGGCCTTGTGGAAGGTGCTTTTGGCCTGTGTGAAAGTGGTGTCCCAGCTTTGTTGTGACAATATTGAATATTCGCAGAGATCCATTTGGCAATGGTAGCCTTGGTGACTGCGACACCTCTTTGTGAGAGACCATTGGAGACCAAAATCTGATCAGATTTCCTGAATTATTTAGTACGCTTGAGATAGAATTTAAGACTACATTCATCGCCCAAGGTGTGAAGAGACTTTTCAGCTGGTGATTCCGATGTGGAAAGAAGGTACGAAGAATGATCGGTTTATTGAGATGAAATTGGAGCTTTTTCTTAAGAGCACATAGTCATCCGTGAAGTTCAAGAAAGTCTCTTGAGTAGTAAAAGACTGAATCTCACTGAGCCTTCTGAATGAAGTGAGAGCCAACAACAGAGCAATTTTCCAAGTGAGTAATTTGAGCTCTGCCCTGTGTATGGGCTCAAATGGCGGCTTCATGAGTAGCGAGAGAACCACATTGCGATGCCATTCTGGTGGAGGAGCTTTTACTGGAGGGAAGGTTCTGAACAACCCCTTCATGAATTGCTCGATTAGTTGAACATAGGGAAGGCAAATAAGACATACGTCTGAATCTTGATATTGCTGCAAGGTAAAACTTCACGGATGAATGCACCAATACTGAACGAGCTAGAGATGCCAGGTATGGTATGGGAGGGGGCAGTATGCAGAAATCACGGACCATCTCATTGAAAGGCCATTTTCCAATGACCCAGGAAGTGGGCATCAACTGGCATAAAAGACATTTGGTGTTCTTTGCGAAAAGATCCAGAACAGGTTTGCCCCAACTTGAGAAGATCTCTTCCAACACTTGATCTAGTTCCCACTCCTGGCAACTGTCCATGGTTCTGCGGAGTCTGCCAGGGTGTTCACCCCAGGCAAATTGGCTCAGGGTGGTTCTGTGCGTTTGCCAATTCGAAAGGTTTTGAGTCTCTTGAGAGAGAGATAGGGACCTTGTGCTTCCTTGCTTGTTGATGTAAGACATGCTGATTGTATTGTTTGTGCGGATCAGCACGGAGGCTCCTGCAATATGTGGAAGGAAGGCTTGCAGAGCGAGGAATATAGCCTGTAGCTCTATATGATTGATGTGCAGTCTTTTTTGGGATTGCAACCATTTCCCCTGAATCTTGAGATCCTGTAAATGGCCACCCCAGCCTTCGAGAGAGGCACTGGTGGAGATGATGTAATCCAGTGTTGGTGTCAGAAAAGTCAGACCTTGTGACAGAGAAGAAACTTGGGACCACCAAGGTAGAGTTTCCTGCATCCTTGAGAAAATGCTGATCAAATCGAAGAAACCGGTTGATCGGACCGACTGCAACTGAAGCTCTTCCTGCAAAGGTCTAATTTTCAGACGATCCAGCTGGACGAAGTTTATGGCTGAAGACATCATGCCCATGAGCGGTCTGAACATCCGCACTGAAACATACTTTCTTCGGGAAACTTTTTAGGGTAGGCATGACAATCTTGATGTCTGTCCAGAGACAGATAGACCTTGTTGGTGATGGTACTGAAGTTGCCTCCTAAGAAAATCCTTGTCAGACTTGGGATGGTTGCAGATTTTTGGCAGTTGCCTGTGAGACCAAGTTTGCGAAACAGTGAAAAGCAGCTATGGTAGTCCTGGAAGCCTGCTGTGGTGTTGAAGCTTTTAGCATCCAATCGTCTAGGTAGGGGGATTACTGGATGACCTTGTTTGCAAAGTTTGTCTGCTACTGAGGCGAGACATTCCATGAAAATTCTCGGAGCGGAGTTAAGATTGAAAGGGAAGGACCTTGAACTGAATGGGTATTCGGATGCGTTTCCCCCAACTTAGTTGGAGGGGACAGTAGAAGCCGCTACTTGGTCCTGGTCAACTGTTCTCTCCGAACAGAGTCTCGCCATCATAGGCCATGTCGAGAATTCTTTTTTGAACTTCTGGTCCAAAAGACGTAGCATTGAGCCCCCCCTGACCTCTTAAGACTGCTGCTCCGGCCAACTGCCTAAATCCGGTTGAGGCAAAGTCAATGGCGCAGTCAATAACGAATAGTTTTCTTACCTGTCGGTATAGTTTTGCAGCTTGAAGATCTTTCTGGATTCACTATGCTGTGCATTATTCCGCAGTCTTGTGGTTGGGTCCGGAATCGTAGTCTTTCTTTTTTTTTTTTTTTCGTAGCCCAGGTGGGCGTCAGCGTCACACCTCCTTGGGTGTATTTCCGGTGACGTCGGCACGCTTCCTGCGGAAGCTCCCACTCTTGGGCGCCATCTTCGGATTCTTTTTTTCCATGTTTGTTTCGTTTCCGAAGTAATGGCAATGTTCCATTAAGTGATTCACCGCTTGTAACCTTGAAAGTCCTTTTTTAAAATTATTATTATTATTTTTTTTTTTTTTTACTCGTCTCTGCTTTTAACCACCTTTCTCTCTCCTGCCTCATCTTTCTGGCGGAGGTGGGTGGGTTCGCTAGTGAATCCAGAAAGATCTTCAAGCTGCAAAACTATACAGACAGGTAAGAAAACTATTAGTTTTGCAGCGTGAATCTTTCTAGATTCACTATGCTGTGCATAGATTTTGTAGCGGTTTCTCATTTCTGTGGCGGCTGGGTGGAAGATGAGCGTTGGTTATTGAATATGTGTTGGAGCACCTTTTGTCCGACTTGTGCTTCCTTGTTCATTTGTATATCCACACAGTAGTGCTTTGTGAACGTGTGCACTGAAGCCCATGTTGCCGCCAGGCATATGTCTTGTATGGGTGTGTTAGCCAGGAAAGCTATTGTAGCACCCTTTTTTCTAGTGGAGTGGGCACGTGTCCCCTCTGCTAGTTCTTGTCCTGCTCGCTTGTGGCAGAGCTGAATTGTTCGTGCGATCCATCGTGCAATAGTGTCCTTGGTTACTGATTTCCCCATGAAACTGTTGGCGAATGACACAAAACTGTTTTGTTTTCCTGTGTCCCTTCGTTCTCTCAATGTAGTGCATGACTGCCCTTCTGGCGTCCAGGGTGTGCAGCTCTCGCTCTGCGCTAGTTGGTTTTTGGAAAAAACTCGGTATCTATATAGACTGGTTCATGTGGAATTTGGACACCACCTTCGGCATGAAGTGTGGGTCAGTTCTCAACACAACCCTATCATTATGTATTTGTATGTAGGGTTCTTGTAGCGTCAGTGCCTGAAGTTCGCTTACTCTGCGTAGGTACGTTATTGCAACCAGGAAAGCTGTTTTCATAGTTAGCATCTCTAGGGAGGCCTTGTGAAGTGGTTCAAAGGTTTCTTTCATGAGTTCCGTAAGGACTATGTTCAAGTTCCATGCCGGTAGAGGCACCCGCTTTGGTGGTGCGATCCTTTTCGCTCCTTCCAGGAATCTTCTCACCACCTGTGAAGTGAAGAAACTCCTGCACGTTTCTCCCCTTGTATAGGCGACTATCGCTGCCAAGTGGACTCTTAACGAGTATGAACTAAGGTTCTTCTCCAGCAGGTGCGTGAGGTACTTTAGCACTGTGGAGTCCTTCTTTTTATTGTGAAGTTTTTCTTTTCTGCACCACATTGTGAATCTTTTCCACTTCGCAACATAGCACTTCCGAGTGCTGGGTTTTCGTGCCTCCCGAAGAACCCTCAGGGTGCTTTCTGGCAGTTTCAAATGTGCAAACTATGTCCTCAGGAGCCATGCCACCAGGCTCAGGCTCTCTGGCTCTGGGTGCAGCACTTCTCCGTTCTGCATGGAGAGCAGGTCTTTCCTTTTGCCGAATCTGTGGGGTGCACACTGTGTCATCTCCATTATCTGCGAGTACCATGTCTGTCTGGTCCACTTCGGAGCGACCAGTATCAGTCATGTTGCTCGCTCTGCATTTGCTCAGCACTCTGTGCATCAGTGGTATCAGGGGAAAAGCGTAAGCAAATGTCCTGGACCAATCTATCTATAGGGCATTCCCCAGGGATCCCTCCTCGGGCTGTCAGGAAGCGAAGTTTTGGCATTTTGCATTCTGGCGTGTGGCAAAAAGGTCCACTGATGGCGTTCCCCATCTGTCGAACAACCACCTTGTCTCTTGGGCATTGAGCTCCCATTCGAGGGATGCCGATGTCTGTCTGCTGAGCCAGTCTGCTTGTATGTTGTCCTTCCCTGGTAGGTGTATGGCTAGCAGGTCTATCTTGAGTGGGATGGCCCATCTCCATATCTCCTGCGCTAGCGACGAAAGCATGGTTGACTGTGTCCCACTCTGCTTGTTGATGTAGAACATCGCTGTGGTGTTGTCTGTTTGTAGCAACACCTTGTGCTTGTACAGTCTTGTCTGGAAAGCTTTCAGTGCAAGGAAGATTGTCTTCAATTCCAGGTAATTGATGTGCTTTGTCGCATCCGCTGGTGTCCAGAGACCTCGCACTTTGAGTTCCTCCATGTGAGCGCCCCATCCCTTGAGGGATGAGTCTGTGGTGATGGTCACTGTTGGTGTTGGGGGCGTTAGAGGCTTTCCCCTTGTTATGTTCTCCATGTTCCACCATGTCATTTCCTTCTGCACTGAGTGCGTTACAACCACTAGATCCTCCCAAGTGCCTGTAGCTTGTGACCATTGCTCCTGTAGCCATTCTTAAATGGGTCTCATGTGGAGTTGTACATTTGGTACTAGGTGGATGCATGATGCCATCATGCCCATGATCTTGCTCGCAGTCCTCACTGTCCGAGCTTGCCCCTTCTGGTAGAGGCGAGTTTCTTTCACCAGCGCTCTCGCCCTCTTCTCGCTGGGGACCACCTTGCCCTGTAAGGTGTTGATCTGTGCTCCCAGGAAGATCTTGACTTGTTCCGGCTCCATTGATGATGTCTTCCAATGGATGGAGAACCCCAGGTTTATGAGTGTGGTCGTCACTGTGTGTGCGTCCCGCTTGCATTTCTGGTATGACTTGGCTTTCACTAGCCAGTCGTCCAGGTAAGGGTATACGTGTATTCCTTGCCTTCGTAGGTGCGCTGCGACTGCCGCGAGGCACTCTGTGAAGACCCTTGGTGCTGACTTTAGTCCGAAGGCTAGTGTTATGAACTGGTAGTGGTTTTCTCCGATGGTGAATCTGAGCATATGCTTGTGCTTTCTGTTCATTGGGATGTGCAGGTAGGCGTCTTTGAGGTCTATCGTGACCATGAAATCCCCGATTTGCAACTGTGGGAGCACCTCTTGTAGGGAGGTCATTTTGAACTTTTGCGTTCTTATGAATTTGTTCAGGAACCTTAGGTCCAGAATGGGTCTCATTGTTTCGTCTACTTTTGGTACCAGGAAGTACGTTGAATATACCCCCTTGTTCCTTTCCCTGAAGGGGATCGGTTCTATGGCCTGCTTCTGCAGGAGCTCCTTTGCTTCTTCTTGAAGGCGATCTAGCTGTTTGTTTGCTAGTGGTCTTCTTTTTGGTTTTCTGCTTGTTGGCATCCCCTCCAACTCTATGCAGTATCCGAATTGGATGATGTTGAGAATCCACTTGTCTGATGTGATTTCTCTCCATTCTTGAAGGTAAAATCGTAATCTTCCTCCCACTAGTGTTATGTGGTCGTAGGTGTCTAGTTTGTGTAACACCTGATCCCTCCGTACGTGTTGCCCCCTGGGATCTTTCCTGTAGGTGGGCACACGGGGTTTTGCGAAGTCACTTAGAGGCGGGCTGCTGACCCCCTCTTTTATTCTGTCCACGTCCATTTCCTCTCCCTCGAAAGGACTGGCCTCTTGGCTGGTATTGCCAGGACTGCTTATGCTGACCCTGCTGAGCTTGTGAGTCTGTCTGGTGCGTTTGTTGGAAAACCTGGTGTGATGTACCCGGCTGGTTTCCACCTCTGCCTCCGGGCCTCCGTGACGGGGCGCCCCTTTTGCTACCTCTGAACTGCAATGCTCCCATGGATCTCGCAGTTTCGTTATCCTTTTTCAGTTGACTGAGCTTCTCATAAACTGTTGTTCCAAACAGTGTTTCGCCGTTGAACGGTGTGTTCAGGATGCTGTGTTGCACCTCGGGTTTGAAACCTGAAACCCTGACCAAGGCGTGTCTCCTCTCAGTGATGCCCATCATCATGAGCCTGCTGGAGGTGTCTGCCCCATCCAGGGCCGTCTTGAGGCAAGAATTTGCCGCGTTCTTCCCCTCCTCCACCAGTCTTTCGGCCTTTTGCTTGGCATCCTGGGGCAGGTCTTTCACCAACTGACCCAGTTCCTCCATGATCATGTACATGTGCCTGTTGATCAGGGCGTTGGAATTCGCCATGCGCCAGTGGGTTGCGGCATTCCGTTCAATCCTTCTGCCCACCAGGTCCATCCTCTTGCTCTCCTTATCTGGAGGCGCCCCAGTAGTAGTGGGCACGTTAGCCTTCTTTCTTGCTGTGGCTGTGATGATGGAGTCTGCTGAGACCTTGCCCTGAATGTAGGGTGGGTCTTTTGAGGAATGTTTGTATTTTTTCTCCGTTCTGGGAGTGACCACCTTGCATGTTGCGGGCTCCTTGAATGCTTCCCTTCCCTGGGCCAAGACACTGTCGAGCATGGGCAGGTACTGGCTCTTTGTTTGAGTGGGGAGCAATGTCTCCAGAAGGAAGTCTGCTTTCTGCTTCTCTTCGTCGAGCTTGAGCCTGAATGCTGCTGCGGCAGTTTTATCACCGAGTTGTAGGCTCCGATGTCGTCCGGCGGCGAGGGCCTCGAGGGTTATGTGTCGACCGCCTCCTCTGGGCTTAGGGTGTCGACCTCCAGATAACCCACCTCCTGTGAGTCAGAGGGAGCCGGCCCGGCGTCCGTCCTGTTGTCCTCTTCCTCCTCATAGTCGTAACTATAGTAGGGACTCTCTTCGTTTTCCTGGTCGTCGATCTCCTCGACGTCCGGCGCCTGTTCATAGGCGTCATCGTCTTCCTCCTCGACAACCTCCACCACCTGTGGATTTGTCTTGTGGGGAATCGTGAAGGCCTTCATCTTGGCGTCGAATTCCTTCTTCCGCTGCAAGATGTTCTCCATTTCGGCCTCGAGGCGCCATTTCTTTTTCTCCATCTCGGCTGCGTGTTCCGCGTCGGATGGTTCGGCCGCCCTTTTCGGCGGTTGGCTCGGCGCCGAGCTGGTCTTTGGCGCCAAAGTTTTCGACGTCGAACCGTGTTTCGGCGTTGGTGCTTTAGGGTCCTTCTCCCTCGATCGATCCTTTTCGGGTACGATTTTCGACGGCTTTTGCTGTTCAACAGCTCTCGGCGCCGGGGACTCCTTCTCAGAGGATCCGCTGGGCCAGGATGTAGATTTTGGCGCCGGCGCTTTCGAGGCCTTGCCCTCGATCTTTCGAGACTCAGGGTCTCTCGTGCTCTTAGGGGCCGTAGAGTCTCCTACCTTATCAGAAGTCTTGGTGTAATCGGTTTCTCTACGACCATGTAGCTGTCGTCTTCTGCGGCAGCGTTGTCCTCTTCCTCGGAAGACATCCCCAGATCGCAAAGGGATGGAGTCGGGGATTTTCCCTGTAGGGTGGCGTGCGCTACCCCCTGTCTCTCTCTCACACGAAGGGTCTTCGGGGTGAAGGCGGAGCAGGCGTTGCAGTCCTTGCTTTCGTGATCTACCGGTAGGCAAAGGTTGCAAACTGGGTGTTGGTCCTTCTGCGCGTACTTGTGGCGGCAGAACTTGAACGGCGTGTTGTCCATCTGAGCGCTCAGGGGCCCCCTGGTCGTGCGTTCGAAGTTCTCGAAGATTTCTCCTTCTCCTTCGATGGCCCTTGGTTGATGAAGTCTCCTGGAGTCTTCTGAGATGTTTTCCTTCCAATTTCTGTATTATTCTTCTTCTTTCGCCAAAAATGTCTGGAGCCCAAACGTGAACGATCCAGACCCGACCGCGGAAAAAAGAATCTGAAGATGGCGCCCAAGAGTGGGAGCTTCCGCAGGAAGCATGCCGACGCCACCGGAAATACACCTAAGGAGGTGTGACGCCGACGCCCACCTGGGCTACGGAAAAAAAACAAAAAAACAAAGAAAAGACTACGATTCCGGACCCAACCACAAGACCGCGGAATAATGCACAGCATAGTGAATCCAGAAAGATTCACGCTGCAAAACTTCAGATGATTTAAGCTCACCCTATTTTCCTTACCTCTGCCTACTTGTCTACCAGGAGGAGGTGGAGTGGACTGGTGACATCCGACCACATTTGTCATTCATAGCACCCCAGAATTGCTAAAGAATTGGCTGAGCGCACTGTGATGGCCGACATGAGGGAGAACCGTTTTCCTATATTGTCCAGGCGCTTACCCTCCTTGCCTAGAGGTGCTGAGATTGGGGTGCAAGGATTCTTGGAGTGTCTTAACGCAGCCTGCAAAATGACAGTTTGGTTTGGAATGATTTGCAAAGCATGACGGGGAATTATCAGCATGCTTGTACTTCTTGTCAAGGCGTGGTGGAACCGCCGTTGCCAGTTTCGTCATAATCTTTAATCCTTCCTGACGTAATTTAAGAAAGGAATTGATCCTACAGAATTTCTGGCTTGCTCCTTGAAGTCATGTAGAAAGCAGTACAATTGTTTGAACCTTACAGGGGCTTTATCCATTAATCTATGAAAGCCTCTAATGTGTTCAGGGGGAAAATCTGCAGGGTGGGGTGGAGGCTGACACTGAGCAGGAACCAAATTATCATCCCATTCATTCAGAGGATCAGAAATCTCACCTCCCTCACGTTCATCTTCAGAGGATGAATGGTCATCCCTTGGAATGGCATATTTTGCACAGGTGATACCCTCGGTGTGATGGGTTGGGGTACAATCCTTGACTTGGCAGGATGAACTGGTTGGGGTGGTGCCTGCTGTCGCTGCTGTGGAGCATCTGGAAAAAGAATCTTGCAACATATCTTACAAGTCATGCACCAGAGATGTGGGCATGCACACTTCATCCCTTCTAGGTGGAGGCTGTTGATCGTATTGATAATGTTCATACTATCAAGTAGACGGAGCGTAATAAGACGGATAGTACTGTTCATCATCAGAGTCCTCCTCTTGGTATTTTACCCGAAGCTTTGTATGACTGTGCGCAACCCCATGAGCGCCATCCTCATCTGACGCTTTTACATCTAGCAAATGGCTAGGTAGCAAAGGTAACACTTTACTTGGTGATAAAAGTTGACGTTTCAATATACTTAGTGACTTTCATCTTCGTCACTGGTCATCTCGACAACATGAAGAGAGACTGCTGCGTCGACAGTAGAGCTTCCCCCGACAACAGCGTCCTCGCCTATGGTGCAGACGTCCGTGGTGTCATCTAATATTGTATCGTTAGTTCTGGTATTGGAGTGTCTGTCAAAGCTGCTGCCGCCAACGGTGCAAATAGTGTAGGCAATAAGGATCTCTTAGTCGACGGTTTGGATGCAGACGGCATACCCGCTGACGCGGTCTTAGTCGAAGGAGACTTGGAATCTCAATCTTGTGATTTAGAAGAGGAAATCTCTTGTTGCAACGAAATAGGAGCTGTGATTGCTGCCAATGTTTGACGACAAGACGGAGAAAAACTGCAGTCATAGACAACATTGACCCCGGTCTATTGGACGTCAACGGTTCTGAGGTGGGAGAATGTTTTCGCTCCTTTTTTCAGTCAGAAGGAGTAGATGTTTGGGAGAAGGCCAACCCTGTGGAGACTAGTTTTAGTTTCTCCTTTCTCAGTGATCTTTGTGAGTATTCAAAGCCGTTCTACTCCCTTCAGATACCCCATGGTCAGAAGATCTTGACCTTTTTGGGTTGTGTGGGGTGCATCGGTGTCTTCCCCAGATAAGCTGGATTCGGACATCTGTACCCACAGAAGCAGTCGCCCCTTTTGATCTCGCACGGTTGTTTGATGAAAACGTAAGACAAATCTTCCACTCCTTTACCTGTTGTTGTGGATAAAGACAGTACACACAGTCCCTATGTGGGTTGTCCACATGCAGCCTTTTCTTCCCACAGGATTTGCAGGATCTGAAGAGCCCCGTTTGAGAAGATTCAGACGTTGTATAGATATGGATTCTTCAGAAGAATTTAAGAGAAAATCTTAACAGAGCTCAGGAAGACTCACTTCACAAGACGTGCAGTAAAAAATCTGAAGGTCTCAGACTCTGGAATGTTCTAGAGGGTGCGGTCATCTGATCGGCTCTATGGCCCTTCCAATAACAAAATAGGTACAATTATCTACATTAGACTAAAGTCTCCAGTAGACTACCTGCCTTTAGCCTATGACCAGTGTGCTAATGCCCTACCTAACATATGTCAACCGCCATACAGACATCATTTAAGATCACTCAGACATTCAGAACTGATTTCATTATGTTCATCAGGAACGTTTTTATTTTTTTTAAATAACCAAAAAAGTCTTGCATCCGTTTTCATCCAAAAGGCGTTTCATATAAAATCCCATTAGCATTTTTTAAGGAACACTTACTTGTTTGTTCCAAAACACTGCGAAGAGGGGCTTCCACTCTAGCAAGAATGCCATCGCACATCTCTTCGAAATGACTCCTTATAAATGTAGAAAAAAAGTTACATTTGTTACAGCTTCAAATTAAAACAGAATTTCAAGACAATTATTGTTGCAGGGTAATATAAAAGCTTTTTAACAAGTGCAAAAATGAAGAAAAAAAGTTGAAATTAAAAACAGAGGAAAAAACACCTCAGGTTGCCACAGTTCGCTACAAAGAGCATCTGCTATCAGCCTGGCTTGAACCTCCAACTATGTATAAGTGGTAGACACTCTGCACTCCTGTTTTTCAATAAATATTCGTAGTTGTTCAAATCATCTATTTCATCTAATGGTGCTGCCGCCTCATCTGACTGGCTCGCGTCAGTAGCAAAATATGAACACAAACAAGCACTGTTTGGAAGCGACGCACTATTCACATGCCCCCTAGGGGTGCTTTATGTCCAAAAGTAATACGTAATTTCACCAGACTTTTAAAAAACAAATTATAAACAACCCATAGTGCAAATGCATTCAACCAAAATCATGTGCACATATCCATGTTGTTCAAAAACACAAATTAAATGAAAAGCATTTTGTTTTTAATTGCTCTTTATCTTTTATCTTGTGCTTGATTCTTCAAAAAGATGATACATTACATCATGTACATCCCTTCTTTCTGTGCAGTCAGTCCCAATGCATTTCGGTATGGTTATACCTTCATCAGGGGAATACTACAATAAAAATCAGTACAATGACAATAATCAAAATCTGAATTGAAAACGAGGGAGCCCCAGTCCCCACCTCATGTACATATCGACCATCGTGCAAATTTGTCAGAACGAGTACCATCTTAGCTCAACCCTCACCTCCGTGAACTTGACATGATCCTATTGAACCCTCACCACCATGTGCAAAAAAGAATGTATATGAAAAACGTGCACTGTCCCAAGTTCATTCACTGTGCACTCTAAGTGATGAATACCTGACTCTGCGCACTGGTGAACTCGAAGCTTGAAAAGAGTGGTGTTCCTGAATGAAAAATAGCGTCTTAAGTAAGCTTTATCACCTGACTACTATCAAAAAGCCAACATGACCAAACAGCGTCCTCCGCCTACCTTGTTGTGTTCGTACTCCCGTATACCAGCAGTCCGCCCAAGTTCGCGCAATCACTATCTCTCTATCTGTAAAAAATATGTGTTACCATCACTAAACGCCCATTGCATTCTGTAACAAACTGTCTCCCCGCCTAACTGCTGCCCCCTTCTCTTCCGCGTACCTGTTCAAAAAAGACTCCTCTCTCCTACTCTTCGCGTCGCGTCCTCGTGTGGTCGCCCCTCCGCCTTCTTAAGGAAACCCAGCGTTATCGCGTGAACACTAAAAACGGACTCATGCTGTGATTCTTACTATGAGCGCCATTACTGTCTGACCTGGAAACTCTACAACCGAGTACTGTCCCTGTGAAATAAACCTGTAGACCACGGACCTAAGTCCAACATAAACTGAAAAAACGAATGTTATTGTAAAACATATGCTGCTATAAAAGCGTGTGGTAGTGTGAAAAACATATAATATTATTGAGAGGTTGACCAAAACGTCATGAGGAACTAAACTGAGTGAATACTAATTTTGACAAAGTTGCTTACATATGACCAATGACCATGATGACTATAAAGCATGTTGGTATGTTAATACAAATACACATTTACAAAAAACATATCAATTCAATTTTGTCATTAAGCCCCTCTGGTTCCAGCGTATTCAAATGGCGGATCCAGTATGTCTCCCTTTGTGACAAATGGCGATTGGTGTCAGCATGTACGTCCTGATTGATGCACTCTAGAACTGTAAACCGTAATTGTGGAATTGTGTGTTGTTTCTCCTTCCAATGCATGGCCAAATTAGATTTGGGATTGCAAGTCCTTATGAGACTTTTGTGTTCTGTCACACGGACCTTAACCTTTCTGGTGGTCTTCCCTACGTATACTAGCCCACACGGGCATTTAATAGCGTAGACTACCATACTGGTGTTACAATCCGACGTGTGCCTCAATTGTATATGCTTGCCTGTCTTGGGATGTGTAAAGACATTCCCTACCATTACATTTCCACAATGTCCACAGTTGTGGCACTTTACCATGCCTCTGTGTCGGACGTCCGTCCTTCTTGTCTGAGATTGTTTTAGTATCTCCTTGATGTTTTTGGACCTCGTATGTGCAAACATAGGTTTGTCAAAGAACACATTTTTAAAATCAGTCTCTTGTTCGATAACTTCCCATCTTGTCAAGATGCTTTTCTTGATGTATCTACTGGATGTAGAATGTTTAATGACAAATACCTCTCTTTTAAGAGGTGGTCTAGCTGTTTTTATAAGCAATTCCTGTCTGTCTTTCTGACTAGCTTTGTCTTTGGCCTGTTGTAGTATTGCTTCAGGATATCCTCTTTCTTTGTATGCCTGCGCCATGATTTCCATCTCAAGTATCCCTTGTTCTTCCTGTGAACAAATCCTCCTAGCACGTAGAAACTGTGAGTAAGGTAAGTGGTTCTTCAAAGAGAAAGTGTGGAAACTGCTGTAATGTAGTGCGCTGTTGCGGTCAGTGGATTTTTTATACAGTCTCGTCTGTAAACCATCTCCCTTATTCTCTATGAGTATATCCAGGTAGTTGATGGATGTACTGTCTATGGTGTAAGTGATCTTGATGTGTTCATGACAGGTATTTAATGTAGTTAACTGGTTCACTAGTTCTTCCTGAGTACCATCCCACACCATTAGAATGTCATCGATGTACCTGACATATAATTTAAGGTGTTCAGACCATTGGGAATTTTGCAAAATGTTGTCATTTTCATATTTGGCCATAAAGATATTTGCAAAAGTAGGGGCTCCCGTAAAACCCATGCTGGTACCTGTCCTCTGGAGGTAAAAACTGTCCTGCCACCTGAAATACCCGTGGTACAAACAAAAATGCAGTAACTCTAAAAGAAACACACTTTTGCCTTCTTCATAATCATGTCGTAATAGCATCCATTCTACTGCCTCTATACCATCCTGATGGGGAATGGAGGTGTATAGGGCTGCTATATCAACCGTGCATAACAACACTTTGTCAGTCGGTGTGATCTTAACCTCCCTGATTCTTTTTAAACACTCTGTGGTGTCCTGAATGTACGTGCCCCATTGTTGAACCAACGGTTGTAAGTAGTGATCTAGGTACTTGCCCAGTGGTTCGTGCAACGACCCACATCCAGCCACAATTGGCCTAAATGGTGGGTCCTCAGGATTCTTGTGCATTTTGGGCACCATGTAGATATGCGGTCTCTTAGGGTATTGAACCGTCAGAAACCGTCGCGTTTGCTCGTCTATCCAACCCATTTCCTGTGCTCTATCTAGAATGGTATTCAAAATGTTTTGGAAACGGACTGTGGGATCAGAGTCCAATTTAATATATGTGTCCTCATCGGTTACATGCTGATCAACCTTTGCCAAGTAATGTGACTGGTTGAGAACAACCAGCGCTCCCCCTTTGTCTGCCGGTACAATCTTTAAACTGTCATTGTGTGCCAATTTGACCAGGGTCTGATGTTCCTGTCTGGTCAGGTTGTTCTGTCTGCTCTTGGTACTTGAAATCTTGTCAATATCTTTCCTCACCAATGTTTCAAATAGATCCAGGGTTTTGTGTGAAAGAGGGGCCATGAACGTACTTTTGGGTCTGAATACCTGCATTTTCTCTGGTGTAGTGGTACTCACTGCCTCTTGATTAATCGTATGAAAAAACCACCGTAACCGGAGTTTCCTCATAAATTTAAATAATGAAACCTCCGTTTCCAGTTTGTGGGTAGAGTAAGACAAGAAGGACGGACGTCCGACACAGAGGCATGGTAAAGTGCCACAACTGTGGACATTGTGGAAATGTAATGGTAGGGAATGTCTTTACACATCCCAAGACAGGCAAGCATATACAATTGAGGCACACGTCGGATTGTAACACCAGTATGGTAGTCTACGCTATTAAATGCCCGTGTGGGCTAGTATACGTAGGGAAGACCACCAGAAAGGTTAAGGTCCGTGTGACAGAACACAAAAGTCTCATAAGGACTTGCAATCCCAAATCTAATTTGGCCATGCATTGGAAGGAGAAACAACACACAATTCCACAATTACGGTTTACAGTTCTAGAGTGCATCAATCAGGACGTACATGCTGACACCAATCGCCATTTGTCACAAAGGGAGACATACTGGATCCGCCATTTGAATACGCTGGAACCAGAGGGGCTTAATGACAAAATTGAATTGATATGTTTTTTGTAAATGTGTATTTGTATTAACATACCAACATGCTTTATAGTCATCATGGTCATTGGTCATATGTAAGCAACTTTGTCAAAATTAGTATTCACTCAGTTTAGTTCCTCATGACGTTTTGGTCAACCTCTCAATAATATTATATGTTTTTCACACTACCACACGCTTTTATAGCAGCATATGTTTTACAATAACATTCGTTTTTTCAGTTTATGTTGGACTTAGGTCCGTGGTCTACAGGTTTATTTCACAGGGACAGTACTCGGTTGTAGAGTTTCCAGGTCAGACAGTAATGGCGCTCATAGTAAGAATCACAGCATGAGTCCGTTTTTAGTGTTCACGCGATAACGCTGGGTTTCCTTAAGAAGGCGGAGGGGCGACCACACGAGGACGCGACGCGAAGAGTAGGAGAGAGGAGTCTTTTTTGAACAGGTACGCGGAAGAGAAGGGGGCAGCAGTTAGGCGGGGAGACAGTTTGTTACAGAATGCAATGGGCGTTTAGTGATGGTAACACATATTTTTTACAGATAGAGAGATAGTGATTGCGCGAACTTGGGCGGACTGCTGGTATACGGGAGTACGAACACAACAAGGTAGGCGGAGGACGCTGTTTGGTCATGTTGGCTTTTTGATAGTAGTCAGGTGATAAAGCTTACTTAAGACGCTATTTTTCATTCAGGAACACCACTCTTTTCAAGCTTCGAGTTCACCAGTGCGCAGAGTCAGGTATTCATCACTTAGAGTGCACAGTGAATGAACTTGGGACAGTGCACGTTTTTCATATACATTCTTTTTTGCACATGGTGGTGAGGGTTCAATAGGATCATGTCAAGTTCACGGAGGTGAGGGTTGAGCTAAGATGGTACTCGTTCTGACAAATTTGCACGATGGTCGATATGTACATGAGGTGGGGACTGGGGCTCCCTCGTTTTCAATTCAGATTTTGATTATTGTCATTGTACTGATTTTTATTGTAGTATTCCCCTGATGAAGGTATAACCATACCGAAATGCATTGGGACTGACTGCACAGAAAGAAGGGATGTACATGATGTAATGTATCATCTTTTTGAAGAATCAAGCACAAGATAAAAGATAAAGAGCAATTAAAAACAAAATGCTTTTCATTTAATTTGTGTTTTTGAACAACATGGATATGTGCACATGATTTTGGTTGAATGCATTTGCACTATGGGTTGTTTATAATTTGTTTTTTAAAAGTCTGGTGAAATTACGTATTACTTTTGGACATAAAGCACCCCTAGGGGGCATGTGAATAGTGCGTCGCTTCCAAACAGTGCTTGTTTGTGTTCATATTTTGCTACTGACGCGAGCCAGTCAGATGAGGCGGCAGCACCATTAGATGAAATAGATGATTTGAACAACTACGAATATTTATTGAAAAACAGGAGTGCAGAGTGTCTACCACTTATACATATTTGTTACCCAGGGGCTCATCCTAGGCACACAGCACCCACCCATTCATTATGGATTTTGACGAAATCTCACATCTTACAACAAATCAGGCAGATGTTAAGGCCTATACAGACAATGAAGCAGAGGGTGTGTATGCATTGATAAAAGATGTCAGAGAATTTCAGGGAAAACCAGGGTCCACCCCACAAATGATAAAGCAACTACAATACACATTAAGGAAACAAATTAACCAAAGGCTTCATGCCACCACGTTAATCCAGTATCATAAAGTCAAGCGTATTCCTCGCGGATTGCGTATATCCCTTAGACCACTTCTTTTCCAATTCAACAAGCCATTTATGCTAAAGTGGTATGCCATACTTAACAAGTGTTCGCTAGACTTAATCTTGCTCATAGTAGAGGAGTTGTCGAATATTTTGAAAGAATTAGAGACAGAGATACAAGAATTGCAGACTGAATTGTCAACAAGATTATCAGAGGAAGAATTAGCCACCACTCTTAAGGACATCCAAGACCAGTTAGAAGAACACACAAGGGAAGTACATGAACGCAAACTACGTAAGTTTAAGCGTGACACTATCGATTATAAGTTGGATGAGGTCTATTCCTGGGCAGATCAATATGCCCAGAGAAGAGTTTACAAAAAATCTCAAGCCCACTCCTCAGAAGAAAGTGTGGCAACTGACCAAGACATTTTACCAACACGCACACCGTTGGCAGCTACCTCCAGCGGTAGCGCTGAGAGAGGAGCAGAGGGGGGTTCCAACACCACATCAGGGCCGTCTTTTTTAGAAGGGGGCAAAACCTCCAACCATCCACCTACGGAACAGACACAGTCCAAACAAAACGGACAAGGAGGGGACAAGGTTCAACAAAAAAGGTTAAGAAACAAGAGGACCTAGTGATGAACATTTCAGATTACCCGCTTAATGCGATAGAACAACGTGTTTTAAACAAAGGCATGTCCTTTGTTCCCACTTACTCTACCCACAAACTGGAAACGGAGGTTTCATTATTTAAATTTATGAGGAAACTCCGGTTACGGTGGTTTTTTCATACGATTAATCAAGAGGCAGTGAGTACCACTACACCAGAGAAAATGCAGGTATTCAGACCCAAAAGTACGTTCATGGCCCCTCTTTCACACAAAACCCTGGATCTATTTGAAACATTGGTGAGGAAAGATATTGACAAGATTTCAAGTACCAAGAGCAGACAGAACAACCTGAC
Source organism: Lissotriton helveticus (assembly GCF_964261635.1). Taxonomy (NCBI): domain Eukaryota; kingdom Metazoa; phylum Chordata; class Amphibia; order Caudata; family Salamandridae; genus Lissotriton; species Lissotriton helveticus. The sequence goes on from NC_136068.1 coordinate 742,924,224, forward strand.
CAGACAGGAACATCAGACCCTGGTCAAATTGGCACACAATGACAGTTTAAAGATTGTACCGGCAGACAAAGGGGGAGCGCTGGTTGTTCTCAACCAGTCACATTACTTGGCAAAGGTTGATCAGCATGTAACCGATGAGGACACATATATTAAATTGGACTCTGATCCCACAGTCCGTTTCCAAAACATTTTGAATACCATTCTAGATAGAGCACAGGAAATGGGTTGGATAGACGAGCAAACGCGACGGTTTCTGACGGTTCAATACCCTAAGAGACCGCATATCTACATGGTGCCCAAAATGCACAAGAATCCTGAGGACCCACCATTTAGGCCAATTGTGGCTGGATGTGGGTCGTTGCACGAACCACTGGGCAAGTACCTAGATCACTACTTACAACCGTTGGTTCAACAATGGGGCACGTACATTCAGGACACCACAGAGTGTTTAAAAAGAATCAGGGAGGTTAAGATCACACCGACTGACAAAGTGTTGTTATGCACGGTTGATATAGCAGCCCTATACACCTCCATTCCCCATCAGGATGGTATAGAGGCAGTAGAATGGATGCTATTACGACATGATTATGAAGAAGGCAAAAGTGTGTTTCTTTTAGAGTTACTGCATTTTTGTTTGTACCACGGGTATTTCAGGTGGCAGGACAGTTTTTACCTCCAGAGGACAGGTACCAGCATGGGTTTTACGGGAGCCCCTACTTTTGCAAATATCTTTATGGCCAAATATGAAAATGACAACATTTTGCAAAATTCCCAATGGTCTGAACACCTTAAATTATATGTCAGGTACATCGATGACATTCTAATGGTGTGGGATGGTACTCAGGAAGAACTAGTGAACCAGTTAACTACATTAAATACCTGTCATGAACACATCAAGATCACTTACACCATAGACAGTACATCCATCAACTACCTGGATATACTCATAGAGAATAAGGGAGATGGTTTACAGACGAGACTGTATAAAAAATCCACTGACCGCAACAGCGCACTACATTACAGCAGTTTCCACACTTTCTCTTTGAAGAACCACTTACCTTACTCACAGTTTCTACGTGCTAGGAGGATTTGTTCACAGGAAGAACAAGGGATACTTGAGATGGAAATCATGGCGCAGGCATACAAAGAAAGAGGATATCCTGAAGCAATACTACAACAGGCCAAAGACAAAGCTAGTCAGAAAGACAGACAGGAATTGCTTATAAAAACAGCTAGACCACCTCTTAAAAGAGAGGTATTTGTCATTAAACATTCTACATCCAGTAGATACATCAAGAAAAGCATCTTGACAAGATGGGAAGTTATCGAACAAGAGACTGATTTTAAAAATGTGTTCTTTGACAAACCTATGTTTGCACATACGAGGTCCAAAAACATCAAGGAGATACTAAAACAATCTCAGACAAGAAGGACGGACGTCCGACACAGAGGCATGGTAAAGTGCCACAACTGTGGACATTGTGGAAATGTAATGGTAGGGAATGTCTTTACACATCCCAAGACAGGCAAGCATATACAATTGAGGCACACGTCGGATTGTAACACCAGTATGGTAGTCTACGCTATTAAATGCCCGTGTGGGCTAGTATACGTAGGGAAGACCACCAGAAAGGTTAAGGTCCGTGTGACAGAACACAAAAGTCTCATAAGGACTTGCAATCCCAAATCTAATTTGGCCATGCATTGGAAGGAGAAACAACACACAATTCCACAATTACGGTTTACAGTTCTAGAGTGCATCAATCAGGACGTACATGCTGACACCAATCGCCATTTGTCACAAAGGGAGACATACTGGATCCGCCATTTGAATACGCTGGAACCAGAGGGGCTTAATGACAAAATTGAATTGATATGTTTTTTGTAAATGTGTATTTGTATTAACATACCAACATGCTTTATAGTCATCATGGTCATTGGTCATATGTAAGCAACTTTGTCAAAATTAGTATTCACTCAGTTTAGTTCCTCATGACGTTTTGGTCAACCTCTCAATAATATTATATGTTTTTCACACTACCACACGCTTTTATAGCAGCATATGTTTTACAATAACATTCGTTTTTTCAGTTTATGTTGGACTTAGGTCCGTGGTCTACAGGTTTATTTCACAGGGACAGTACTCGGTTGTAGAGTTTCCAGGTCAGACAGTAATGGCGCTCATAGTAAGAATCACAGCATGAGTCCGTTTTTAGTGTTCACGCGATAACGCTGGGTTTCCTTAAGAAGGCGGAGGGGCGACCACACGAGGACGCGACGCGAAGAGTAGGAGAGAGGAGTCTTTTTTGAACAGGTACGCGGAAGAGAAGGGGGCAGCAGTTAGGCGGGGAGACAGTTTGTTACAGAATGCAATGGGCGTTTAGTGATGGTAACACATATTTTTTACAGATAGAGAGATAGTGATTGCGCGAACTTGGGCGGACTGCTGGTATACGGGAGTACGAACACAACAAGGTAGGCGGAGGACGCTGTTTGGTCATGTTGGCTTTTTGATAGTAGTCAGGTGATAAAGCTTACTTAAGACGCTATTTTTCATTCAGGAACACCACTCTTTTCAAGCTTCGAGTTCACCAGTGCGCAGAGTCAGGTATTCATCACTTAGAGTGCACAGTGAATGAACTTGGGACAGTGCACGTTTTTCATATACATTCTTTTTTGCACATGGTGGTGAGGGTTCAATAGGATCATGTCAAGTTCACGGAGGTGAGGGTTGAGCTAAGATGGTACTCGTTCTGACAAATTTGCACGATGGTCGATATGTACATGAGGTGGGGACTGGGGCTCCCTCGTTTTCAATTCAGATTTTGATTATTGTCATTGTACTGATTTTTATTGTAGTATTCCCCTGATGAAGGTATAACCATACCGAAATGCATTGGGACTGACTGCACAGAAAGAAGGGATGTACATGATGTAATGTATCATCTTTTTGAAGAATCAAGCACAAGATAAAAGATAAAGAGCAATTAAAAACAAAATGCTTTTCATTTAATTTGTGTTTTTGAACAACATGGATATGTGCACATGATTTTGGTTGAATGCATTTGCACTATGGGTTGTTTATAATTTGTTTTTTAAAAGTCTGGTGAAATTACGTATTACTTTTGGACATAAAGCACCCCTAGGGGGCATGTGAATAGTGCGTCGCTTCCAAACAGTGCTTGTTTGAACCTCCAACTACCATAACCACTTTGGTAAAAAGACTGTTCAAATGTTGAAAAGCATGTTGCGGTAGGAGACTTACGAATATTTCGGCAAAGAAGTCAGGTCTCAAGATGCAAGGCAGTTAGCACAGAAGGACAAGTAATCCACCACGAAGATGCACTTTTTCCTACATGTATTTTAGAATGTTATTTCTGTACTAATTTGTTTTCACAATATTCTATAAAAGTATCAACTATAGATCACAAAACATTTCTGCACAACGCATTTCAGTTTTTCTAACCATTTCTTTAAAGGATACATACAAAGGGCATTAAATACATTTTGAGGAATATTCCTAACGAAAGCAAAAAAAATGAAAATAGTCTGGCCTACTTTAAATGATGGAGAAGTCCAGTTGAATTCAGTCAAATTGGATGCATAAAGACTGAATGCTGACTAAAAAGCAATCTATTGGAGCTCCAAAGAAGGCTTCCTTTAGAACACCACATTTTCCAATTAGAAGTAAGAGGAGTTTCTTAAGAAGCAAGCATGTGTTCATGCAATTTTCCTGCAGTATTCGGAAGGTTATGAGGACACAGAAGCATAAACTAGAGCCCTAGAATCAGACGGAAAGCGTTAGATCCCCAATTGAATGCGTGAAATTCCGATTTTGGGAACTTGCCAAATTTTAGTTCCACTGAACCTTTTCCAGCTGTTACCAAGCTTCTAGCCAACACTAAAGTTTGATGTCATGTATTTTTTTTAATTGCTTGCTTTGAGGAAGGCGGAGAGTGCAGAACAATACCACAGAAACGCTGCACTGATAATGGTTTTCAAGATTGCTGTTAACACAATACTCAGTTCTTCCTTGATTAATATGAAGCTCACTGCTATGCTAAAATAACAGGATGTGGAATTTAAAGGTTTGATAAGATATTGGACAACTGAGGCCGGAGGGGGAGGTTTGCTTTCTTATTATATTTGTATACAAGAACAGACTTGGTGGAACTAAATTAATGTCATATTTACATTTTCTTGGATATCTTTTCTAAACAGTGATTTATGCATTGTACACGCCTTATCTTTTATGAGTTCCTGTTTTGGGGACAGAGTTCTTTGTTTATTTAACCCTCCGCCCTTTATATACATTATCCAACTAACATGGACACATCTGTTACACTAAACCCTTTTCAAAAGTGGTTCTTTCTGCCATACAACTTCAGTATTATTTCCAATCTCTTGAACAAAACTCACATTTGAAACCCACAGCCAGATGGCATAAGCACTTTGCTGGAGTTGCGAAAGTGGGTCTATGTGAAAAGAAGTTATTTTTTTTTTGTTTGAATATGTTTATTGCATTTTATCAATGTACAGTATCACACAAATGCAGTTATATCGGATAAACGGTGCTGTTACATATGACAGTGAGTCCCAGGCTTCGCGGATCCCCACCCCCCCTTGGAGGTATGGCAGCAAAGGGGCAATTGAACAGGTGTACAGGTAAACAGCATGACAGGTTCATATAGCTTCAGCATATGCATGATACTTTAACGTTCAGTAGTGACAGTGCCTAGCGTTGATGCCAGGAACCTCTGTATAGTGGCTGCATAGTCCAGTCTCATTCCATATGGCACTCAAGGTATACCATAACCGGAGAAACAGGTTAGTTGTTCCCATTGCCAAGATACTGCACACTCAATTTGCATTAGAAAACTATAAACCATAAAGAACAATTCTAAACATATAGGAAATCATAAAGCAGGCGGTACCTAACTGTGATCATGTGTGTACGTGTGGAGCGTGTGATACCGAATGGAGTGCAACTAGGGGTGACATGTCCGCAGGAACATGGTGTACTTGGTAGCCGCCCTACGTACAGTAGGGCATGTGGGAAATGCCGTGGCGAGAGGGGGGGGCGGGGGCGGGCAGGGAGGGAGGCAGTAAGGGAGGGGGGTGGGGCGGGTGTGAGTAATTCTGGCGGTGGTACTGGAGAACATGGGAAATATGCTCACGTAATCCCATTCTGCAAACACCTGGTGATAGGACGACAGAATACCATCCCATTCCAGCGCAATAGGATACAGTCTGAGCCCCGCCGTTTCCTCTCGGTGCAATGCCACACTCTCAGCCCTCGCCCAATTATCCAACGAGCGCCGCCACTGCACCGTTTGGGGGGGCACTTGATGTTTCCATCGTCTAGTAATAAGGCGTTTTGCCGTAATCAGCCCCAGATCCCAGAATCTCGCTTGCACCTTTGTCTGTTTCGTTCTTCTAAATAACCCCAACAAGCAAGCTTCCCAAGTATTTGGTAAGGTGCCCCCCGTCGCCTTTGCCAAGACGGTAGACACTGCAGTCCAGTAAGGCTGCAGCAAAGCGCAGGACCAGAGGACATGCAAAAACTGAGCGTCCACAAGGCCACATTTAGGGCAGGCCGTCGCAGTGAGTCCAAAGTATCGATTAATTTTGTCCGGGGACAGATATGCTCGGTGGATCACGTAGTACTGTATGATCTTGAAGCGTGCATTGCGCGGTACATGCAGCGATCCTGCCAGCACTCTCGCCCACTCTTTGTCAGTCCAGTACCGTCCTCTCAGTCGCCCATTTGTCCCGTAGACGTTGAGAAGAGAATTGTGTGTGTGTGTGTAACGCTTGAGCAATCCAATGTATGAGATGAGAGCCGTGGCCCATCACATGTAAGTATTGGATAAGCAGGTGGATCGGTGGTTCCTCCGCCAGTGGTCCCCAAGCCCTAGTCAATGTGTGCATTAGTTTCGCGTGAGTCAGGAATTGCCCTGCCGGCAACCCCGTGTTTCCTGCAAGTGTCTCGAAAGAAAGCAGTGCACCCTCCTCAAAGAGGTCGCCTAAGCTTTCTAAATCAGCTGCTCCCCAGCTTTCCAGCAGAGTGGCCGTGAGTATCCCGGATCCCCAGGGCGTACCTAGTAAGGGCAAGTTGGGTGCGTACGGCTTTACCGCTGCAGTAAGTTTCAGACTCCTGACGAAGCACTTCAGCGCCACCTCAAGGTAGAGTTGGTTCTGAACAGGGGACCGAGCCAAGGGATGAAACAGTGCATGGATCTGGGAGACCGACATAATAGTCTCCGTGGTGGCCGTGTCACTCAGATTACGCCCGCTCAGCCAGTAAGCCACCCACTGCAGTTGTGCAGCCAGATAATACAGCTCGTGGTTCGGGACCGACAGTCCACCACTCTCGGTCGCAGCGTAAAGGGTTCTCAACGCCACTCTAGGACGGCCCTTGTTCCAAATCAATCGCCTGTGCAAAGTGTCTAGCTCGCGGAACGTGCGAACTGGGACATAGACCGGTAGGTTTGCATAGTAATACAGTAGCCTAGGCAAGGCGATCGCCTTCGCCAGAGCTATACGGCTGGGCACGTTCAGCGGAAGAGTGTTCCAGAAGGAAACCTGCGCTGTGAGCGAGGAAATCGCCCTTGTGAGGTTGCCATCCAGCAGGTCCGCGGGTTCGCGGTATACTCAAATCCCCAGATATCGGAATACTGTGGGGTACCATAGGAGCCGCTCGCCCATTACCGTGACATCACACTCAGGGGCATCTGCAGCAAAAGAGTACACTCCCGACTTCGCCCAATTGACGCGCAACCCCGACATTTCGCTGAAAGTTCTGAATATGTCTGTTAGTGCGCGCGGGAAGCAGGACAGATCCCTGACAGAGTAACAGATCATCGGCATATAGCGATACTGAGTGCATCCCATCCATCAGCTGGATCCCCCAAGTCTCGCCAGAGGCTCGTAGCAATGTCGCCAGTGGTTCCATCACGAGCGCGAATATCAGTGGGGAGAGAGGACACCCTTGTCTCGTGCCCCTGCGGACCTGAATCGGGTCCGAGTAGAGCCTGTTTGTTCGAACCCGTACCACAGGAGCAGAGTAGAGGAGTTCCACCATTCGGAGGTAGGCCGCACCCAATCCGAACTTCTCCAGCACTAGCGCTAGGTAAGGCCACTCTACCGAGTCGAATGCCTTTTCAAGATCGAGGATCACACACCCCGAACGTGGCCACCGGGACACAGCCCGACTCCGCACTCGAAACAGTCGTCTAATATTGTAAGACGTACTGCGGGTAGGAACAAATCCGTTCTGGTCTGCGTGTACTAGCGTAGGGACCAAAGGTGCCAATCTCTGGGCCAGCGCAGATGCAAGGATCTTATAATCCGTGTTAAGGAGGGCTAGCGGCCGGTAAGATCCCATGTTCAATGCGTCTTTGTCTGGTTTCAATAGGGAGATCACATTGGCCTCGTTCAGGGACGAAGGAAGTACTGCTTCCCGTATCGCCGCCGCATACACCCGCAGCAATTCAGGAATGAGAATGGTGGAGTAAGCCTTATAAAACTCCGCCGGCAGGCCATCAGGCCCGGGGGACTTACCATTCGAAAGAGAGTATATTACAGACCGGAGTTCTTCTGCAGTGAACGGCGCTCCCAGTTCCTCGCACTGCGCATTAGTGACTGTCGGCAACGGGAGGCCTGATAAGTACTCTGTGATCTCTGCTGTAGACACCCTCAATCGAGAGCAGTACAAGGCCCTGTAGTGGCCCGAAAATGCTTCATGGATAGCTCTCTGGGTGGAGACCACCTCTCCCTGCGTCGTGCGGATCGACATCACTGGCAGTGTTTGGGTGTCTCTTCTGATTAGCCAAGTCAGAAGTTTGCCAACTTTATCGCCAGCGTGATGCATACGCGCCGAGTGGGCTGCATAGTTCAAGTTCTTCAGCCTATCGAGGAGTAACGCGTGTCTACCGCGCGCATCTAGCAAAGTAGAGTCGTCTCCCTCCACCGCCTCCCGTTCGCCCGACAGTAGTTCCGTCTCTATTTGTGTCAGTTCCCTATCTACCTGCCGTCGTAGTCCCGCCTGCGCTCCCAGACAGTCGCCTCTCACCACCACCTTGAATGCATCCCATTCGACCTGCGGGGTGGACGCAGTATCAGTGTTGTCTTCAAAATACTGTAAGATACGGCTCATATGCAGCTCTCGGAAGGGAGCATCCAGCAGTACATCTGGCTGGAGTCGCCACGTGGGTATCGGCGGGTGTGGGCGCTCCCAGGCGAAGTCAAGTGTGTGTGGATTGTGGTCCGAATGAGTGCGACCCAGGTACTGAGTGTCCGTGACTAATGGTAAGAGGTCAACATGAACCTGTCGAGTCTGACATGTAATGCGTGGGCGCCGGAATAGTACGATTAAGTGCGTGTTGTGGGATTGCGGCAGCGCCAAGCATCAGCAAGTTCCCACTGCGCTGCCCAGTCAGCAAATGCGCGCGACGTACCGTGCATCGTCGCATTCGCCAAAGGAGGGGTGGACCTATCCAACACCACATCCAGGACACAATTATAGTCGCCTCCTAGCAGGAGCGGCCATGCTGCAAGTGCTGACGACAAGTGTGTGAGAAAGCGCCCCTGGTCAATGTTGGGAGCGTATATGGATGCCAGGACTAGATGTTGGCCGTCTAGGTTTCCCTGCAGTAGTACATATCTGCCTTCCTCATCTATATGGCTATGCGTCATAGCAAAGGGGACTCCAGGACGAATCCATATGAGAGCCCCACGCGCGTAAGCCGAGTAACCTGTAGCATATATTTGCCCTGTCCAGCGGCGGCGCAGGGTATGTGTCTCTGATCCTGTCAGGTGCGTTTCTTGTAATAGCGCAATCTGTACCCGATGCCGCTTGAGATAGGAGTATACCTGATAACAACGTGAGGGGGTGTGCATACCTCGTACATTCCAAGTGCAAAATTTAACCACAGCCATTAGAACAGTTCTTCACCACCACCCCGGTTCCCCACCCACCCACCGCACAGTAAATCGCGTCCCACCAGTTCAAACCATCACATAATATCAGATACATTGCCCACCAATTCGCTCCAAAGCTCCTACACACATTAAGGGGAGGGGGAAGTTGTACCAATCCTGTAACCATTAAACAGTGAATAATAATGCCAAAAGGGCAACTGCAAAACATGCCGTCGTCCAAACGCTCTAGTGAGCACTAACTGTTCGTACGTTCTAAAAGAATGTAGGAGGGGGTTCACTAAGCACGTGAATCAATTGTACCCACTACACATGCAGTAATGACATGGGCTCTCCCCCATGCCACAGGCGTCTCGTTTCGTATCTCCCAATGACAGTGGAGGCACACAGATCTAAGCGCTGTCAAGGCAGCAACAAGCCCGCAGATTCTTCAGACAGTTCACCTGCAAGGACTTACCATCAGGGGGCAGCTCACCCATCCCCCCCCTCATTACCCACCACCGGCAGTGTAGTCTCGTTCCATTGAGCCATCAGTCCGCCCAGCGCTCGAGTCCTGCATCTCCGAGTTCTGGTCGCACACCAGCGCCCCTCGAGGTGGCATAGCAGGCTCCCCGTGTGTCTGTGGTGTGGAGGCACGGCAGTCTCGGGTAAGCGTAGTTCCCTGTTCTCCAGCAGTCAGAGAGCTCACTGCAACGTCAGTTGAGTAAATCAGCAGTCTGTGGTGTGACATCCGGGAGTTCAACAGACACCTGTGAATCCGGTAGGCCATATATATAGTCATCATCACTTCCCATGGTGCCAGGACTGGCACTAGTGGCCGAGACATCTTGCTGCGACCCGCTGATCTCCGCCACTCTGCGGATCGCCTCTTGTTGCTCCTCATGGCGGTGTTCCGGAGTAGGGCCAATGTCGCCTCTGGGCGTACCGAGCTCGCCGTCGAGTGTCTCCTGCGTCGACGAGCGCCTCCTCCGCGGCGGGATCTCGGGGGTGGGCCACCCGGGTCCAGAACAAGTCCCGAGTCAAGCCAGGTCTCAGCAGCTTCCGGAGTATTGAAGAAATACGTTTTGTCTTGGGCTACAACGCGCACCCGAGCAGGAAAGAGCAAGGAGTATTTGAGTGCCATGCGGCGGAGCCGCTGTTTGACTGCCATGAAGGAGTGTCGCTGCCGTTGTACTTGTATTGTGTAGTCCGGGAAGAACATAATTGTGGTATTGTCCACCCTGACCTCCTCCAATTTCCTGACCTCCCGCAGGATAGTATCTCGGTCCCGATAGTTCAGCACCCGGATGAGCATGGGCCGAGGGTTAGAGCCTTCAAGGGGGGGGGGGGGGTTTAGACGGTACACGATGAGCGCGCTCCACTACAAAATGCTGCGAGAGGGTACCTTCTGGGAGAATGTCTGAGCCACCGCTCCACGTGTTCTGGGGCCTCTCGGGGCTCCCATCTCTCCGGCAGTCCCACGATGCGGATGTTGTTCCGCCTCGCCCGCCCCTCCGCATCCTCCACGCGATCCTCCAGGAACTCCACTCTGTTGAGAAGGCTCTGTACATGTTTGTCCATCTGGGATACCTTGGGAGTCAGGTCCGTCACTGCGGTCTCCAGCGTCGTCGTCGTCCTCTCCGACAGTTTTTTATGGTCAGCTCGGAGGTGCGTCATGTCTATAGCCACGCTGTCGATCTTAGTTTCTAAGGAGGCCCGGGTCTGTTGCATCGACTCCCCAAGCCTTTCCATGGCCGCCAGCATCGGGTCCAGCTTGGATGAAGTGTGGTCCGCCTCTACCTGCTTCGCCATTTTCGCGTTGCCTGTGACAGCCCTCGTTTTAGGTCCCCCCCGACATGAGCGATTGCGTCGTGGCTGGCCAATGATGCAGTGCAATAAGACCTACTATGGCACAAGTGACCGGAGATCTCCCAGAAGGGGGGGGGGGGGCAGTAGAAGTCCAAGTAGTCCAGGCTGGTGCGCTCTTCAGGTCCTCACAGCACCCACGTGCGTCACGCAGGTTTCACCACCCGGGCCAGGCGGGTCGGGGCTATGGCAGACCGCTCCTTGAGTAAGCATGCGGCGTCGCCAGGCAAATCGTGGTCTGGAGCTGCCTTTGTCTCCTCACCTCGGCACAGTGGGGGTAACGGAGTGCTGCTCAGTGCCAGGCCAGTGCAAGATTGGCAATGTGCGGTCAGGGGGCACCCCCACAGTAGTGCAAGTCGGCCAATTTCAGCAGGATAACGCCAATGTCCAACCCCCACCGCAGCGGGTGCAGCCCGTAGGATCCGACAGGGCGCCGCGGGCGTTGGAAATCGGGGGGGGGGGGGCACAATGTCTCGGCACTCTGCTCTCTCCGCCACCAGTCCCAACGTGTAGGTCGCGTCTCCCCACCTCTATGCAGTACCCCTGCGCTGTAGCGGTGACTCCGGGAGCTCTGTGCGAGATGGGGGGGGAAGGAGGGGGGGGGGGGGTGGGACACCCCACCGCGCTCCTCACCTCGCTCGGTCCGGTGTAGGCGGCCGCGTCTCCGGGCACAGGAAGGCCCGTCCGCCCAGCAGTAGAGGCCTCGGGCAGCAACTGCACAGTCGGACCCCTAAGGGGGTCGGCACCTCTTCAGCGAGGCCCCCGGGAAGCCGCGGGACAACTCGCCCGGTCACCGCGGCAAGAGTGGGGCACCTCCAGGCCGTTCCGGCCACCCGGTCTTCACCTGCACTTGGGCCAGCAGGGGCCGGCCACACTCTGTCGCTCCGGTCCCCCTGTCAGGCCCCACGAAAAAGGGTCCGGCAGTGCCCAGTCTCGGGCTAAGGGGCGGCAGGCTGCAGTCCACTCCGGCGGGCCCACTAGGGTCAATGAAAGACCACATCAAACAATCTGCCAAGATACTTTCGGGTACAAGATGCAGCGTGCCCGAGGTGCTTAGCGCCGGAGGTTGAGCTGGACCATTTACTATGGGACTGCCCGAAGTTAGGGACGTATTGGCCCGAGGTGGGAGAGCTTCTGAACACGGTTACTGACAGGGAGGCGGAATTCGACATGGCGACATGCCTGCTGCTTTGGTTCCCTCACACGACGAAGACGAAAATTACGAGCAAGTTTATAGACCTAGGACTCATATTGGCCCAGAGATAGATTACCTGGCACTGGAAGTCTAAGGAGGGCCCATCGTTTAGGAGATGGATGAATGAGTTGCTGAAATGGTCCAGGTGTGAAAGCGTGGTTAGACTGCGACAAGCCACCAGGGCAGGTAATGATAAGAGCTTGGAGGCAGCGAGAGCTTGGGAGACGATAGTGCAGGCGTTACGTGACTACCTGACAGAGGGTGAAGAGCAGGGACATTCGGAATGTGGGGTGATATGAGGTCTGGCAGGACAATTGTTTGAACTTGTGGCGTCTTCTTCAATAAACAACGACAAACCCTGAACAAAAGGATTTAGCCATTTTATTTGTTGATGAATGATCTGTACTGTGGAAACACGTGTATTTAACATTATCATTTAATAGCAAAACGTGTGCTAAGGAGTAACAAACATTTTGTGGCATTGCCTAAACAGAAGAGGGAAGTGGTTCTCTTCTCCTTTTAGCACCGTGAGAAAATTGGTATCTATTTACTTGTATACAAGAAAAGTGCACATCTCCCTGTGGCGCCACCAACCTAGCATAAATACCACTACTCTAGTAGCAAAATTGTTTGAACTTGATTGGTGGCGAGCTCTAGAGTCAAATCCCATGAATACAACCCACATCAGCAGCAGTTGGGGGGTAAGGGGGTGGAGGGTAGTTATTAGCGTACCGCTGTAGTGCTAGGAGGGGTGCCTGCGGAAAGGGACCATAGCCAGTACCAGACGGGAAAGGGCCTCCGGGCGGCATACTTTGGGTGCATGTAGTGTGGCTACCGATAGGCCTCAGAGACAGTCACCATAGGAGGGTACTTGCAGGGACCTACTAAGGCGGGCACTGGTGATATTGCCACCACCCACACAGGATGGCTGGCTCGATCTGGCGGGGGGAGTTTGGTGGATATAAAATGCGGATACTATATTATGTTGTTGGCCAGGCATCTCTATGAGATGGCTACCGTGACATTTTACTGGAACATATTGATACGCCGCCCAGCCTCCGGGATGTGGGCTGAATGGCTGTGTGCATTTTTACTGATGTTGCTTTGCTTTGAGATGTCATGAGTGCACTGGTTGACTTGTTTCGATGCTTTGTTTCTAACTCTGCAATAAAAACATGTTTCAAAAAAAAAAAAAAAATCAAACAATCTGCCAAAGGTGCACTGTACTCCCCAAAACACCTAAAGAAATTAAACCTTTCATCCCCCAGGATTATTTTAAGACAATAGTTCAATCCCTAGTCCTCTCTAGACTGGATTATGGGGACGCCACTTTAACCGGGACACCAAAATCTCACCTAGCCCCACTAAGGTCAGTCCTCAACATGGCAGCCCGACTCGTCACAGGCATTAAACGGTTTGAACACATCACACCACCCTTAAATCTCTCAACTGCTTCCCATTGAAGGTATATGGATCTAAAAGTCTGCATGTATCACACACAAAACCCTTTACACAAATCCCCGCAACTACCTAAACAGCAAACCCGTGAAAGCAAGAAGAGCCAGAACTCTGAGAAGCTCTAGTTCACTTCTTGTCATCCCTCCAAAATTGAAAAAGAAAATCACCCAGTCCCGATCCTTTTTGGGTAGTGTACCCAGGTTGTGGGACGCAATCCATATTGAACTCAGATGCAACCCCTGCTTCTCCCGCTTCAAAAGGGACCTGAAACTTCATCTTCTTGACAAATACTTTACAGACAAAGCCAACTGAACCAAAATCGGACAACCCATTTGACTATCTTTACTACCTAGACCGTCAAGGATTGGTGGTTTTCTGACGGTTTCACCTACCCAAGCTACCTCTTGACTCACCCCTCTAATGTACGGTCGCAAAATGTTTCTTATGCATATCTCCTCATGTATCCTTAACCGCATGCGTGCGGCATGATTTCCGCCCGTACGCTGGATTTTGCGGATTCGCACTTTACATGACGAGCTGGGCTCGTCATGAGCGTGCGAGGAGGCTACCTCATGACGAGCCCAGCTCGTCATGAGCGTCGAAGGGGTTAAACCATGTTTTTCACTACTCTATTAATTTGTGTTGTAAAGCGATCGGATACCCACGGGTCTAGCTAGCACTAAATAAAACTTCAGATTAAAAAAGAATTAAAAAAAATAGGTGCCTACCTAATATGGTACTCTAGCAAGGCATGGTTTACTTTCAGATCAAGTCAAACAGTAGGAAGGGAGTAGTTAAATTCATGGCAAGAAAAGCATATGCTTTATAATACTTCTAGTGAAAACAAATTACATACAAAACTGCAACAGATTTATTTTCAGCAACAGTAGAATCATTTACTTATGAGAAGGATATACAAAACACTCTAAGGATATTTGATACCTGTTCATTTTTCCAGAGACATCAATATCATTCATAAAACATTCAATATTCATAGGCAGGTCAGAAGCATTAGCACTCATTAGCTTCTTCAGCTTTTCGCACTCCTGGGCAAGTCTCAGCAGAGGACGAATATTGGATTTGATGTCCAACTTATATTTTTTCCCAAATTCTTCACAGAAATAATTCACCAATACATCGTCAAATTTCTTGCCTCCAAGGCTGGGGTCAAATGAAGTAGCGAGTACCTACAAAAAGTATTAACAGACATGATCTAATTAGGTTACTGTAAAATAAATTATTCAAATTGTCCCAACAAACATTTGGAAGATAGTTTAAAGTAACTTTCCAAGAGAATACAGCTCTTTTGAGTAAAAGACATTTGAGTTTAACATGCTTGCTACAAAAAGATTTCCTTCTACAGCTACTTTTTATCTCACTATTATGAAACAAGGATTAAGCTATAGATTTTTTTTTATTTCAGCTGGACCTCAAGCAGCAAAATGTAGTCAAGCCAAGACAGTTCAAATCCTTCATATTGGCATCATCTTTCAGTAGTCGAATAGTTCGATCTCCAATTTTTCCTATATACTACTTAAAAATCACAACATCCTTTAACTGTGTGCTCCATTTTCCCTTATATTAGATTTAATTTTTACGATGCAGTCTAACTCTCAAGAGCATTCAAGTGAAGTGAAGAAATCAAAAGCAAACATGGAGGTGCTTTAATTAACAGATAAGGAGAATAATTTTCTTACCTGTAATGTTGAGGTCAGCTTTTGAAGTCACAGCGGTTTAAAAAAAAAAAAATAATCTTCCTAACACCAGAATGAAAAAAACAACTCCTGGCCAAGCTGTCAGAGGTCCTCATCAGATTAAAGTTTTTTTCTGTTCCCACTGTCGTTTTAAGTTTTTGGGGAGAGTAGAGACCTTTTTTAGCAAATGGTGACATGTGAATCCACATGTAGATTTTTAGGTCTCGCCTACGCAGCACGCATGCGCTGCATAGGAGACCTCTAGCCACCGTTCAGGTCTTTTTTGAAGCACATACTCATGTTTGTGGTGGCATACACCTTGCGGGAGCGCGCCACAAACATGAGTATGTGCTTCCAAAAAGAGCAGACTGCTCTCCCAAGCGCGCGCATCTCTCCTCTCCCACACGTTTTTGCTTGCGCTTCGTTCTTTCACATTCGCGTCTCTCGCTTTTCTTCAATGCTTACGCTCTTGCTCGTTCTGCTTTGGTGACTCAGTCACCCTCGGCATCAGGGAGTTACTTCTTCTCTCCCTTGTGAGTTCACAGTTCAGGGTCTTTGTAACACTCTTTTCATATCTCACTCGCTCTTTAAGCCTCGTTGTCAGGGGCTCGCTGTTTTGAGTCTCCCCTACTACTGCTCGTTTCATCCCAGAGCTCAGCGCCGCTGCCTCTCTCAGGACCTCTTCTGCATTGCACACTACCTCCTCAGCATAGAGTCGCTCTGTTCCGCTTTCCTTCTAATTAAGACAATCTAGCACGCCCATTCACTCTCAGACCATCAAGTATTATAGACTCTGTTTCTCTCATGTTACTATTTCTTCTGCCACAGTTTCGTTTATTCGACTCTGCTTCCGTTAACACGAGTTAAGAGTAGTCCTTTCGCCAAATCCTGCATGCACTAAATGGACATTTCTTCATTGGTAAATGCATTTAGGTTTCGCCTATTTGTATAAGATTAAGAGGCATGCGTGGAAAAGGCCTTGGCAACTGCAATATAAGGAGTAGTACAAAACATGTAGAATGCAACTACCAAGACTAACTGAAAATGCTTCAGAAACATCAGCGTGGTGGGATTCCAGTCTGACGAATGTGTAATAAAATAATTTGGAGTGACCTAAATAGTCTTCCCAAAATCCCAAAACATTCATGGATAATGTGTTCTCAATGATACAGCCCCTCCTCTTCTGTAGTTACCCTGAGCTGGTTCCAATAAACACTACGGAACAGTTGTGACACACTGAAAGACTGAATTATATAACATTTACGACATTACTCTAAAACTGATGAAATATATAAAACATAAAAAATGTCAACTACAAATGCGCATATATTAGTGGTAGGGAGGCAGAGCTCTCTGAACAAATGCCAAAAATCTACAGATGGCAACACAATGGCGCTCTTTTAAGACTTGAAATGTGCTGGGTTACACCGCATAATTGTACATGCCCTCTGCAACATATCATATCTACCATCTTATTTTTAATACAAGTTGACCCTAACACATTACATTTTAAAATGATTGTTTATATGTATGGTCTCTTCATTGTAAAGCACTGTTGTTGCGATTGATGTGGGTTGCACTGTATAAGACTTTTTAAACAAGCATTGGCATAGCCAATAGGTCTCGCCTTTGGGACCTTATAAGTGTTTAGTTATCCAGCACAATATCCTTGGTGCAACAACATCAACTGTAGCATGGCTAAACACTTCTAGGGTCCCAAAGGCGAGATCTATTGGCTATGCCAATGCTTGTTCTGTTTGCAGCACATCTACTGCAGATTCACTTCCTGTGAATAGGCTTTTATGAAAGACCCTCCCCTTCTCAAAAGTGATAGTTGGCCTGAAGCGGATTGAAAGCAGCTCTCCTCCAACTCTTCACCAAAAGCCCAGTTAGGGTACTCTAAACAGCTGTCCTGGTCAAAGTGCAATTAGCCCCGATGTACTCCTTTCAAAGGTGAACAGTCTTTACGCAGTCAAAGGCAAGACAGTTATTCATATCGCTAGGCAAGCTCAGGCTGGACACAGCCTGCCAGTATTGTCAGCATAACATGTTTTGCAAGGTGGATTGTATTAAAAATTAAAATACAGCATTTCTAAATTAAACTTTTTTTTCAGGTTAATTGCCTACACTTTTTTCGCTAGCCCTCGGGTTTCAGTAGAATTTATCCAAAACTCCCTGAAAGTCTCAACAGTAAGATCAATCTTTAATCCAAATTACATTTATCAACTTTTCCACAATAGCCTGTGCCTAAGAAACCGGATTACTGTAACTTTAACCATGACTGGATCTTTGCTGTTACTCCTGAACGGGGATACAAATAGGAAGCTCTTTAGTTAAATGCAGGCATGAGAAAGATTAGATATTTAAAAACCTAGCTAGAGAGCAGTAGCTTAAGCAAATACATTATATAAGGTGATTGCCCTACATGTGTTCCATTCTGGAGTCTGAATCTAGACAAAAGAGCTTTCAAAATGTATGTATGAACTCCAGGTTTCTCTGCAACCAGTAAATTTCTATTCAAGTCTAGGGGCCTGATTTAGAATTTAGCACACCGCTACTCCAGTACATCCATCTCATTTAGAGCCAGGCAGTCCCTAAGTATTCAGCCTCTTTTGACAGAATACTTCCTCGAACAACCAGGCATGAGGGCAATTAGCTTTATGTTTTTCAAAAACAAACTCCTGCTCTGGGACTTATCGTACATTATGGTGGTCCCGGTCAATATAGAGATGCGGGGCCAAGGTCCCTCAAAATGGCTGAGATACTGTCCTTCGCCATACCAATGGAGTAAACTTCGTCCAGCAAACTCTATCAGGCCCTAGGTTACTACCCATTCACTGGGCAAACAAGATTTAAGGCTTACCCTGCGGTGATCCATTTGATTTCTGATTGCACAACAATAAACAGACATTTTTCAATGTAAAACTAAATTGATTAGATATTAGACATGCATTTGTTGGACCAACATTAGGGAAAAATGTGAGAGCTTGGAGACCTTCATTTTCTCTAGATAATCTCAGATCTATTGACTGAAGAAAACTATCTGAATTCAGCAGCCCACATGCCTCGAACACTATCTCACTAAGAAAAACAAAGTGGAAGAGCCACCTTACTATCTTGTGAATTATTTTGAAAGGTTAAATTCTGCATAATGCCTAAATCTCATTATCCCTGCAAGAGGAAATGATTACAACTAGCAACCCTGTTTTCCTTGATAAGTGTTGCACAGAGAACTTGTGCACGGATCAAACGGAGGACTCGTCAATCTAGTGCCCATCCCAGTGAGAGAATGTGAGTGTCACTAAGCAATGAACAGTAAGACCCCTACAACAAAAACGAAATCCTTATTTATAGGTATTTTGAAGAATCAAAGCTCTGATGAAGTCTTTCCAGAGGCTGTAATAACCATTAACAGGACTTTCATGGAGGTCATATTTTGGCCAGAATGTATAGTCCTGCATCTTCTTGATAGAGTTGTGGGAAGGTGATGTGTGGGGGCAGGGGAGTCGGCAGACTAATACTCCAAAATAAGATACACTCGGAACTCAAGGCATACAAGACTTCTCAGAGGGCCTTTTTGCCTCCTTAAGAAAGTTACAACGGAGAAGAAGTCGAGGCTTCAATATAGTCAGCTCTGCCACTGGGTCCTCCACCCGCTCAACAAGAGGACAGCCACACAGCAACTGACCCCCTTCGAGACACTGGTTAGAGCCTTCTCTGGCACTTACAGGATCATAACCAAAACCTACCTACTTCTCCCATTAAGACTCTAAGGCACATACTTCCCACATCTACCAAATAGGTTGGAAAGCGGATCCCTGGAAGGACATGGTCTAGTAAAGACTGGGAACAATTGTGGGGGACCATATCAAAATCCCTCCTCAGTATTCCCCAAAGGGAATAGACACACAAAGAGATGGCCCAATGGTAACACCACCCCGCTTCCCCCCCCCAAACACACGACTTCCAACCTCTTTAGGAAAAGTAAAAAAGAGATTAGACAGCGCTTATGCACTGTAATATCTAGATTCGAATTGCATTTTTGAATGTGGCAAATAGGATTGAGCCATTTTCAACACTGAAGGGAATAACTGTAAAAGCAAAGATCATTAAGAAAAGTAGCTGCAGAGAACATGCAAAATATGACGCATTACTTGGATATGCTATTAGAAGATTATTATTTAGATGTTGGTTACAAACTGCCACTAAAGCGCTTTATAAGCACTAGTCAAGTGGGAAACTGGGCTACATGGAACGATGCCCCAAAGATTAGGAACACGGTGTGTCAGCAGTTCTGTTCAATCCTGAAGATGATAAAAGAAGCACCAGAAAGACATAACTTCGTGGGTAGCTCTATTCAGACACCTATGTAATTTAAAGCTTTCTAAGGTACGCAGAAGTGCCTTTTCTATATTTGGTGAAAATTGCTCCAGTGGTTTTTATGAAAATTAACTTCAAAAACACATATCTATATAAGCTTACTGTAAGCTTACTGTACTCTGTACCTTCCAGAGTACGAGCTGCATTCTGATTGGCTGCCAATGTCTGTCAACACTCCAAAACAGAAATTGTTGGCAGCCATCTTGTACCTCGGTAGACTGAGGCACAGGAAAGCAGAAAGACAAACCTGTAGAACTCAAAAAGGGGGCAGGGTAGAAGCACCCTGACCCCCTAGGCCTGCTCAGGGGGTCCCACAAGGACCCCCCAGGCCCAAAAAAAATTTGAAAAATGCGGGGTACGCGTGAGATCCGATTGGCTGTCAGCACTTCATCCAAGAAGTGTTGGTAGCCATCTTGGGACCAATATACATGATAGCACCTCATTAAAAAGCATTGTAGTTAATAAAGGGTTTTAGGACTTTAGTTACATTATAAATCATTTGTTGATGGTACCATACTCATTTTAGGAATTGTGGTGCGTTCTAAGGTGATTTTACCATGTGAAAAGGCCTTCTGCTGGGTTATCATGAATCATGTTTGAAAGAAAACTATTATCTCATGCTTTTCCCCACAGTGGTTTGGAAGGGGATCTATAAGCTAAACTGAAAGCATATTTTCTGTAAATTCACATTATCTTTCTCAGTCATGTGAGAATGAAGCCTGACATTCTCAGTAAAACATGTACATCCAACAAGGACAGAGACTGTCAGTTGATTCCTTTGTGTCCTACTGCAGCCTCCTAGAGTGTTCTAAAGAACAACTAGAGCGCTAACAGTCCTACTTATTACAAAGGTATGGCACACCTGAAGCCATCTTGATTGGAATGAAGTGGTAAGTCTGAAAACATTTAATTTAAAAAAGGAACAAAATGAGGGGGTTCATTTTGCCATAGAAAGTAGGATTAGTGCTTCAGAAAGAAAAATTAGGGCACATTTTGAGTGACTTCTCAAATCCTCTTCTATTTCATTAAAAAAATTCTGACATGCAGACTGAAACATGCACTTTGAATACCAGCAGCAGACTTCCGTGGTGACCAGTAGCTTTACTACAGTGATCTAATGAGCAACTAGAGTGCTAACATTCAGAATTTATGGCAAATGTGTGACATCTGAATGCCTTCTTGATGGAACCAAAGTAAACAAGCATTGAAAATGCAATAGATCTCGCCCTCGTTTAAGTTAAAGCCATTCTGTTTGTAATGAGGTGGCTTTTTAGCTTTGCTTTTATTAGTGTTTTTAAAACTTTCATGTAAATAACATGCATTATGTATGCATATATGTATGCATGCATTTATATTTGTATTTATATAGATATGCAGATTATATACGTATATATATATATATATACACACACACATACATACATATATATAAATGCATATGCATATATATATATGTGTGTGTATATGTGTGCGTGTAGAGAGGTAGAGGTAGAGAGGTAGAGAGAGAAGTAGAGAGAGGTAGAGGGGTAGAGAGTGAGTAATAGAGAGTAGAGAGTGAGTAATAGAGAGTAGTAGAGAGCAGTAGAGTGAGTAGTAGAGAGTAGTAGAGAGTGAGTAGTAGAGATTTAGTAGCAGAGAAATAATAGTAGAGGGTAATAGAGAGTGAGTAGTAGGGAGTGAGTAGTAGAGAGAGTAGTAGAGAATGAGTAGTAGAGAGTGAGCATTAGAGAGTAGTGGAGTAGTAGAGAGTAAGTAGTAGAGAGTAGTGGAGAATATTCCAAAGTTTGGCACAGCACCACTTGCACAATAAGTCCAATCAAATCATATCACTTAGAGTCCTTATTGAAGCGCTGAATCTTGGTGTATATTCAAATGCTTTTATTTTCCTTAAGTTTATGTACCACAGCCAGCCGACGCGTTTCGTTCTGTACAACAGAACTTCTTCAGGGCGTTCTTATTTCCTTCAAGTTATGTCGGTATCCTGTTGTCATATAACTAGATATTTCTTCCAAATGTTAGACGAGACGTAAGTACATTCTTATTCAAAGTGACTAGGTATCAATTTTACCCACACAATTTGGGCAGACTTGTGTAATTTATAGCATCCTCAAAGTCAGTCTTTCAAAAATTCCAAAGTATAGGACATGATAATCCAAATGTTTCTCAAGAAAAGTCATTTTCAATCGTTCGGAATATCGGCGTTTGGGTAGATATGACCCAGGGACCCCAGTATGCAAGGGGAATTAGTCCCCCCTCTGCAAACGCGCCAGTGGCCTGCATTGCCGAGAGGTGTAAAAAGGGGCATAGCCTCATTACACCTCTGTGCAATGCAGCCCCCTGGCGCATACTGGAGGTTCCAGGTGGGCTAGTTGGCCCCCAGGGACCCCTAGTATGCAGGGGGAATTAGTTCCCCCTCTTCAAACATGCACGGGGGCTGCGTTGCAGAGCGGTGTAAAAAAGGGTGTGGCCTCATTACACCTCTCTGCAATGCAGCCCCCTGGCACATACTGGAGGCTCCTGGTGGGCTAGTTGGCCCCCAGGGACCCCCAGTATGCAAGGGGAATTAGTTCCCCCTCTGCAAACGCGACCGGGGGGCTGCGTTGCAGAGAGGTGTAACAAGGGG
Source organism: Lissotriton helveticus (assembly GCF_964261635.1). Classification (NCBI taxonomy): domain Eukaryota; kingdom Metazoa; phylum Chordata; class Amphibia; order Caudata; family Salamandridae; genus Lissotriton; species Lissotriton helveticus. The sequence goes on from NC_136068.1 coordinate 742,946,359, forward strand.
CATAGCCTCATAACACCTCTGCAATGCAGCCCCCTGGCGCATACTGGAGATTCCTGGTGGGCTTTCAGGTCTTATATAGTTAGGAATTAGCATTAAAAAAAACTTTGAAATTCAAAGAAAAAAACATAGGTTTCAGGCCTTATATAATTAGGAATTAGCATTTAAAAAACCTTTAAAATTCACTCTAAAAACTATAAGTTTTAGGGGTGTTATAGTTAGCTGGACATTTCACTCATACAAAACCATTGAAATTGCTCCTATATAGTTAGTTGTACTAACTATATTTCGCTCACCCGCAATCCACTGCTGATGATGTCACAAATTACATCATTCATGACATGGTCAGTGACATCACTGATGACATCATCCACGTGACAATCACATACACCTTTTCATACACTAGTTAAATCTTTCATCACTTTGTAAAATACAGAGTATCATATTTGAATCCATTGTTACAGCAATACAAGTATCTAAAGACCCACTCAGTGATTCATAGATGTATACACACATCTAATCACTTACCTGTAGATTCACTCATACATGCTGTCAATGAACAATAGAACACTATCAAAAATACTTACACCCCTAAATCGACATTACACACCAGCACACATCCTATTCACATATGAAGTCATCCTACTCACTTATGCAAACAATGGATCATACTTACATATTTACTTAGCTACAAACTTATACAAACACAACTTCATCTATTCATTTAGATAGTAAGTCAAACTTAGTGAATTATAAAATCATTATTACAAGTATAAATGTATCCATACAGTCACCCACACAATCATTGAGTCTTATGTATACTTATTTATATACAACTGACACATACACTGCCTTTTATTTTTCTAGTTTGTTGGACATGTACAATTGAGAAATATATTTGCTCATCACCACACCCATAAAGATATTCACTCACCCAAACAACTGTTAGAACATGTAGTTTTAACTTCATATATATAGTGAATCAACTATTCACACATCTTTGGCCAGTCACACACCCCCCACCGAACCACACACACACATTCACTCTCCCATACAAATACTCAGTTAACTAATCAATAACTAATATAGACTTTCAAATAGCTAGTAACCAACTGGAGAACCAGTTTACACAACAACTGACAAAGTGATACAGATATTCAAAGTTTAGTCACTATCCACTATATTTAGTGAGACACTATAAATTGGTCAAGTAAACAGTCAACTACACTGCTACTAAATCCTCCATCCAAATATTTATTTTTATATATCCACTCATTCTTCAATGCAAATTGCTATATATATATATATAATGCATATTTAAATAACGAAGCAAACCACATTCACTGGATGATGTCATCAGTGATGTCATTTGAGATATCAGTGATGTCACTGACCATGTCATGAATGATCTAATATGTGACATCAGCAGTGGATTGTGGGTGCGCGAAATATAGTTAGTACAACTAACTATATAGGAGCAATTTCAATGGTTTTGTATGAGTGGAATGTCCAGCTAACTATAACACCCCTAAAACATAGTTTTTGAGTGAATTTTAAAGGTTTTTTAAATGCTATATATATATATATATATATACATACACACACATGTATATATACATATATACACACACGTGTGCACTGAGGACATCATCAAGTGAATGTGTTTCTGTAAAGTATAAAAATATGAGAGATATATATATATATATAGATATATATATAGATATATATATAGATATATATATATATATATATATATATACACCCCCCCCCCAAGATGTATTGAAGTATGAGTGGGTGTATTTGTGTCTGAATTGATGATTTAGTAGGTGGGTAACTGACTGTATAAGTGAGTGATTAAATGGGTCTTACTGAATGCATGGGTTAGTGACTAAACTGTGTGAATGTCTTTATTAGTCTGTTAGTTGGTGTGTAAGCGGCTGCATGGCTTTTATGAGAAGCTACACGAGTATCTGTCTGGGTCCTTTATTGGTTGTCCGAGTATCTGTCTGGGTGCCGGAGTGTATTGGTGGGTGGATGGGGTGAGTGACTGTGCATAGATATGGGAGTGGTTGTTTCACTGGGTGTATGGGTTCATGAGTGCATATGGAAACAGAAGGGGGGGGTGGGTGTGTGTGTGGGTGTATATATGTATGTATATATATATATATATATATATATATATATATATATATACACATATATACATATATACATATATACACATATATATATATATATACACATATATATATATATATATATATATATATATATATATATACACGGATGTCTCAGTGGTGCATGTGTGATTAACTACATTTGTTTTAAAGCAGTATATGTGAGTGTTGGAGTATATATATATGACTGAGAGTGAGTTATTGCAAGAGTATCTGTATAGACGAGTGTGTGTTTCTAGGAGTGATTTTTTTTTTAGAGTAAGTATGTATTAGTATCTGTATAAATAAAGGGGCTAGTTGGCCTCCTAGGGACCCCCAGTATTGAAGGGTCATCGAGGGCCCCTAGGAGGTGGTGATCCCCAGGGATTGTGGGTCCATAACGGACCCCCCCCCCCCCCCGTTGGTCATTTTTAGTGCCCAGGGGAGGTGGTGGTTCCCGGGGCGTGTGAGGGGGGCTCGAGCCTTCCCACACAGGTTTAATAATTCCATTAAGTAGAGGCACAGGGTGGAGGGCCCCCACAAATTATATAAGCCCTGGGAGGTGGCTTGCCCCAAAGGCCAACGTCGCCACAGAGAAGTGGGAGGAGTATTGACCGCCACGTCGGGTGGTGGGGGGGCCGCGACAGAGGTGCTGGTGCGCCCCCACCTCCCCCCCCGTCACAGACCCACACCTGCCTTGTCGTAATCATGGGCAGAAACCGTGCTACTTCTGCCGCCACCTCCTCCACCCAAACAACACTGGACCAATATGCCAGGCCTGATCGCGAACCAGCAGTCGGATCTACGGTTGCGCCTGGGGCGGCCGGGGCAGACCTCTCCACAATCCTGCAGGCAATCAGTACCTCCCAGGCCTTGGTGGAAACCAGGATTGGGGAGGTGAGAGTCGATGTGGTACTGATCAGGCAGGACCTCCGCAACGGCCCGCATTACAGAAACAGAGTCCCGTATTTCCACGGTGGAAGACGGGGGTACTCTTAAATCCCAGGTGGCCCGCCTGCAGTCGCAGACGGCGGAGCTGCATCGATGAGCTGAAGATGCAGAAAACAGGGCCCGAAGAAACAACCTGCACCTCCTGGGTTTTCGGGATGGAGTGGAGAAGGGGCGTATGGACACCTTCATCGAGGCGTGTGTCCGGTCGTGGATCCTCAAAGAAAAACTCTCCCCCTGGTTCGCTGTGGAGTGAGCCCACCGCTCCCTTGCTCCCAGACCTCCCACTTGACCCATCATCCTCCGCATCCTTCCGCCAGGGCACTGGGTCCCTTGCACTTCCAGAACTCCAAAATCATGGTTTTCCCGGACTATTCCAGAGAGGTGCAAACTCCACGCCGGTGGTCCTACGACGAGATCAAACAGAAACTCAGGGCCATGGGCCTCCGCTATGGACTCCTTTTTCCGGCTCGCCTCAAGGTGTTCCAGGACAAGACCTTCTTCTTTGACACCCCGCAGGCAGCTTGGACCTGGCTAACGGAGGAGCGGCCCCTCCTACCTCGTACTGCCACCTCCCCTGTCAAGAAAACAGCGACCCAGCGCGGCCAGGAGATGCCCAGGTCGCATCGACACCGAACTGGATCCAGAAAACGAGGCAACCACCGGAGAGGGAACTCTCAGTCGCTCCCAGACTCCCTACCCGAGCCAGAGGGCTTCTTCCCCTGCCCTGGTGTCTTCAATTTTTGACCTGGGCAGCGTCCAACGTTCGGACATCACTCGACGGAGGGCCATGTCGGACTCGGACCTGTCTGGAAGCCCCGTGATCCGTGGCTCCAGTGGGGAGGAGGTGATGTGACCCGTTCTGCAAGCGGCCTGCCTCCACCCCACCCTCGGGGCCTGATGTACTGAGCAGTCTCCGGCCCCATAAATGGGGCCCTCTCCTGGCTTCTCTAGCTGATCCGACCAGGGATCACTGCTTCCTAACCATCCTGAATCTGTTTTATACTGTGTCTCTGATATACACTCCAAGCTTGGTTATTGTGGGCATGCGGACATGGAGGGGGGGGTCCACCGTAGCCATGCTCCTGATTGGCTTTTGCTAGTTGCTAATCGTTTTAGAATAGCGAATCACCTCTTGGTGGGGTAGTTAGTTGTTGGGGGTTTTTAGGGCGACAGATGCTTACACTTCAGAAGTGTAGGGTGGGGGGAGTTGGGAGGGACGGGGGACCGTTGTTCCTCGACAGTTTGTTTAGTCGCCCACGGGCAGATGTGTTTTGTTCCCATTGGTAGCCACATGTTTTCTCTTCCTTCCTCAGCTGGCGCACACACCGTTACCTCCTCTAACTTTGTCTTCGAGCCCCGGATCTGGATGGCGAATCCCCTCCGACCGAACATGGCTTTCCGCATGCACCCGCATCACTCAAGTCATCTTATTCCATGCCCTACGCCTATAACAGACCCCTCCACATTCTATCCTGGAATGTAAATGGTCTTCTGGACCGCATCAAGCGTACCGCTGTGCTTCGTGCAGCCCACCGCCACATGCCTGATGTTTTACTTCTCCAGGAAACGCACCTTCTGGACTCGCATTGACAGTTCTTAGCCCGCTATGGGTTTGACCGAGTCTGGCACTCCGGCTTTGCCCGAGGTTCCTGGTGGGTGGCTATTCTCCTTAGATGGGGGCTCCCATTTACCTTGGTCAACGTCGACTGACGCGCAGGGGACGTATGTGGCTTTGTCGGGGGTGATGAGGGAAATCCCGTGAACCTCCTGTGCACCTAGGTCCCCCCAGCGCTCTTGCCACCCACCCTTCAACGCCTCACGCAGATGATCTGCTACCTTCCCCAGGGCCTTACTGTCATCGGGGGGGGGGGGTTAATGCGGTCTTGCAGCCCTCCCGGGATGCGACGTGTATTCTGTCAGCACACCGGTTGGCCTCCGCGAAGAGCCTCGTCGGATGGGCTTCGGCTGTGGGTCTCTGCAACGCCTGGAGGGTGTGGAACCCCCGAAAGGAACAATACACACACACGTTGGCCGCTCATCATACCCACTCCCGTATAGATCTTGTCCTAATGCCCGCCACAGATTGCCAACTGGTGTCCGGGCGGAGATTCAGCCCAGGGGAATCTCCGACCATTCCCCCATCTCTCTCCGCATTGGGTGCCCAGTTGCAGGTCCTAGGGCGGTCTGGTACTAAACGCTTGGTTCCTGCAAGACTCTGCATTGGTGGAGTCCCTCGGCCAGGAACTGCGTCACTACTTCTACACTAACACAGGCTCAGTCCCTTCGCAGCGAACACTCTGGGAGTCTGGTAAGGCGGTGGTTCGAGGGATGGCCAGGGGGCTAGTCCACATCAAACGCGCGGACCTAGTCGCCCAACTGGTGCAATTGGAGTCCCAGGCTGTACAGTTGGAGCGTGCACAGCTGACCAATGGTACTAACGCTCTAGGCAACTGCCATTGGTCCGGTACGAGGTTCGGCGGATCTCCCTGGAGTCGGCCAAAATGCTCCTAGCACTCCTCGGTGGCGCGTATCTACGACTAGGGGGACAAAAATGGTAAACCTCTCCACAATCTGGTGTTGTTATATTTCTATCTAGGACCCTAATTCGATATTCCCAATTTATGCCCTTGTATGGCTATAATAAATAATATCCTTATAAAGACATAAGAATCATATCCATATTTAGTCATAGCCCATGCAGTCCAAATTAAGCAAGACTATTTCCCCAGACTCCTAGAGAGTACAACGCGTACTGTAAACAAACCAAACCTCCAGCAACCTGGGAATTCCCCATGCTTCTGTTTTTATTTGTCCTAGAATTCCTGCGAGCACTGAAAGAACGGCCAGTTCTTAGTGACATCTTTATTGACGTCTTATGTCCAACCTTACGGCAAACCAGGCACCTTTCAGGTATAAATATACCAATGTTGCCTTAAGCAAACACACAGTGGTTTGGAGCAGAGCGGCTATCTACTTGCCCGAGAGCCCACGGACGCCGCCCCTCCCTTTTGACGCACTGAGAAAGACGCTGTCTTTTTCTCCAGCCGAAAAAATCCAGCTCCGGTGTTTCCAGCCACCCTTGCGGGTGGCTGGGATATCGAGTCCTGAGAGAGAGATACCAGACCTCCTGCATTCTATTATCCAGGTACGGAGCTGACTAAACCCTTAAAGAGAATTCTTGATTCAGATTCTTGGCAAAACCAACTTAACTTAAACTGCTACTTACTTATTCCTTCCCACGTGTTAGGCTTAGGTCAGGTACACCGGGGTAGGCGTATTTAGAAGCACCAGTTGAGTACGTTAGTCAATGTTTTTATGTATGTATATATTTTATTCATTTTAAAGTATCATATGGCTAAGAAACCATATCAATGCTTTTACAATATTATTTTATAAAACTCCTTTTACTGTACGCACTTTACTTTACTATAAGTATTGCAATTGTGGCAATTCATTTCTCTTGCATGAGAAAGAAGACTGCTTAATAAATAACACCTTTTATTAAAAACGCCCGTCTCTCTATTCTCTGCACTCTGGTGAAACTAAGTATGCACAATTGACTGAGTGAAATAGCTGTCTATTGTTTTCACACGACTCTAGAGATACACTCTTATTCTGAGGGAGCAAAGTTGTCATGTTATATGGTTGTCAGAAGCTAATCCCTTCTTGTCTATCCAGGGAAGTTAAAATCCTCCTTGTTTATTCGAGAAGGTTTCTAGTGACCTCCGAGCTAGCTTGCAAAACTAATTAAGTCTTATATAGTCAGTAGAGACCTAGTCGACCTCAGTCCAACGTCTACACTGCTGTTTATATTATTCCAATGCGCAGAGCCTATTGGGAATATAGAAACTACACTACAGTAACATACCCCAGGACCAATCGGATCATCCCGGAGATACGGGCAGCCACAGGGACCCGTCAAGCGACGTCGTCGGCTATCGCACAAACTTACGCGCACTACTATGTGGCCTTATACGCAGCGCGTCCTCCCGGAGCCTCCCTAGCTGCACTATTGGAGGAGTCAGTTACCCATCTGCCCTGTCTCCCCCGGGAAACCGCTGATACCCTGGACGGCCCTCTCACCCCGGAAGAAATTCACGGGGCCATCTCCCTGTTGCACTCTGGCAAGAGGCCTGGACCCAACGGATTCCCCCAGGAGTACTACGCCACATTCCGAGATGACCTGGTCCCCCATTTGATGGAGTGTTTCCGCCAGGTGGTCGATGAGGGGTCCTTCCAATCTGAATCAGATGTGGCAACCATTGTGGTCATCCCGAAGACACAGCCGCCCTCCCTAAACTGCTCTGACTACCTCCCAATCTCGCCGATTAACCCAGAAATCAAGATCTCGATTACTGCGATAGCTCAGCGACTCCAGTCCCTCCTGCAAGATCTGGTCCACCCTGATCAATGTGGGTTTATGCCTGCCAGGGGCACCCGTCACTGTATTCGCCGCCTCCACCTGGCGCTGGCCCACCGTCATTGGCTGTCCCCATTTCTGGCGTTGCTCCTCGTTAACTTCGAGAAAGCCTTTGACACAGTGGACTGGGGGTACCTGGGTAATGTTCTGGAGAGGATGGGATTTGGCCTTCCCTTCCGCCGCCTGATAAGGCTTCTTTATAATGGCCCTAGAGCCAGTGTACTCGTTAATGGTGAGCTTCCGAACCATTTCCGATCCGGAGAGGCACCCGTCAGGGCTGCCCGCTTTCACCACTTTTATTTGCACTAGTAATGGAGCCCCTGGCGGCGTTGATCCGACAGAACTTACTTATCCAGGGTTGGGCCTGGGATCTGAGCCAAGTTGATAAAATTGCTCTATATGCAGACGATGTTCTGCTCTACCTGGCGGACCTGGAACATTCCGGCCCTAGATCCCTAGGGCCCTCTCGGCGTTTGAGCAGGTCTCGGGACTTCGTCTTAACCCAACGAAATCCACCTTGGTCCCCCTACACCTCTCGCGGGCGTGTTTTGACTGGCAGGCGTGTGGGTCACCCTCCTCCCAGAGCTGGAATGGGCCCTAAACGTTGCTCCCCTGGTCACTCGGATGAAGACCGACCTTAGGAACTGGCACTCCCTCCCCCTCAACCCGCTGAGCATGAGTGCCCTTTTTAAAATGACGATTCTCCCCCGCTTTCTTTACATTCTGCAAAACACCACGGTCCACCTTTCGGGTGGCTGGTTTCAGGAACTGGATGGCACACTCACCCGGTTTCTGTGGGGAGGTGGCCGATCGCTAATGTCTGTCCCACTGTCGTATTCACTCCTTTGATGAAGGTATGGGAGTCACCAATCTCCATCTCTACTACTTAGCCACGAGGCTTATCGTGATCCACGACTGGTTTGCGGGCGGCTGGTCCGACCCAGCTTACCGGGTGGAGCTCAGTACCTTGGACTTTGCACAGATCCAGGGATTCCTATACGGCTCCCCGGTGCCACAGGCCTTGCCCCCAGTTACCAGGATGGTGCTCACGGCCTGGCGCACATCCCTTAGTCATGTGAGATGGGATCGGAGCTAACTAGACAAACGCCGTTATGGCATGGTGCCTGGCTGAGGGAGGTCTCTTCCTAGGGGGTGGTTCCGTCGCTGGGACTTGGTGGGGATTTCGCTGCTTGGGGACGTGTGGGTGGGCGACCAAACGCGCTCCTTTTCTGACCTGCAACACAAACACGCCCTTCGCCACTCCCAGTTCTATAAATATTTACAACTCCGTCATGCTCTCAACAAACACCTCCCAACACCCACCTCTCGCCCGGAATTTAGCCCTCTGGAAGCCCAGGTAATGATGGAGAACCTGGGGAGGGGGGGGGGGGGGGGGATCACGTATATACCGAGCACTGGTAAACAATTGCCCTACATCTCTTGATCGGCTTAGGAACCGGTGGGAGGGGTGGGTGGGTCCTTCAGAAGAGGCGGACTGGCGAGATGCCCTTATGGCACCCAAGACCTGGACTACATCATCTAAGTTACGCCTGGTCCAACTTTACTACCTCCACACGGCGTACCTCACCCCGGCACGTCTCTTCCGAGCCGGCATGCGCGCGCTGTGCCTGTAATCCAGCGGACTTCTACCACATGGTATGGTTGTGCCCGGCCTTGGAACCGTTCTGGAGGAGGTGGAACTCGAGCTCACATGGGCCTTGGGGTGGGAGGTCCCCTATGACCCGAGGCACTTGCTGTTGGGAGTGTTTGATGATTTAGATGGCTCTAGGGCCGACAAGCGTTTCCTGAGGACAGCTGTGGCAGTGGCGAAGCGTGATATAGCAGCGAGTTGGTCCCAGACTGCGGCCCCGACGCTGCGGAAATGGAGGAGGGACGTGGATTGGTGTGGGGTACAGGAGGAGTCTCGTTTTGAGGCCCGGGGTTGCCCGGAACTGTTTGGTAAAGCGTGGGGCAAATGGTTTGGCTTATTACCATCTTGAATGACCAAGTCTTGCTATGTCAATGTGTTATATTGAAGTTAAAGTAACCACTCAGGGTGGACCTACTATGTCTGTGTTGTCGCCAAGGAGGGGGAGTGTTGTAACTGTGATGTGTGATTTGCTACCAATAAATTTGTTTGTTTCTGAAAAATCCAATAATTGTTTTTTTTTTTTGTTTTAAATCGCCTGTATAATAAAAAACGTTTTCTTTCAACTGTTTACAGAAGATGCACCAGGGCTGAATCCAGGATCCAGCCCAGAGTAAGAAAAACCTATGCAAAGTAATTGCTATTGCCTTTACTTAAAAATCCCATTGAGCTAAATATTATTGGGTTATGTTTATGTTGCATATTGCAAGAACTGTATTTATTGCATTCAAAAGTCTATTGCTCATTGAAAGTATTCAATTGCAACATCGCATTCTGAGAAAGTATTTTTATACCTACTTGTGGTTCTCAAATAAAACAATACATTTTTTAATATACAACAATTGGCCTAGAGTTCAGTTCTTGAGTGTGTGAGACCATTTGCTGACAGTGTGTACAACAAATGCTTTACACTGTCCTCTGATACTGCCTTACTGCTTGACCAAGTTACCACTTTAGAGAGAAAGGTTATATCTAACTTTAATGTGCATATATCTAGGACCCCCTGAGAGAATAGATACTATAAGTCCATGGTCAGGGATAAATAGCATGAGAAGTAACAACCAAGGCACTTAAACCAACCAGCTGTTTTTAACACAATAGAATAGTCATGTGAAACGAAATAGTGTGAGTAGGTCTAGTTAAAATATTTTATGTGAGAATTATTCCTTTATGCCACTTTTTAAATTTTGAATTAAATGTCTTTTTTTATGTATTGATTGTTTGTTCATATATTTTAATAATTTGTGGATTAATAACTTGCATTTAGTTTCATGATTTGCATGATATAGTTGCTATGATTGATTTTCTCTGTGGATATACTGCATAGCACTTACTGTGTTTGTTATATCTTTATTAATTTGTTACAAATTGTGTTCATGATTTTAAGACTTGTATTATATTTTTCGTATGATTGATTTTTTCTTTGTTGACATAATTTATATTAAAAAATATTTTAACTAGACCTACTCACACTATTTCGTTTCACATGACTATTCTATTGTGTTAAAAACAGCTGGTTGGTTTAAGTGCCTTGGTTGTTACTTCTTATGCTATATCTAACTTTAGCGTCTGCCAAACCTCTGGGGACTGTGAACTCTGTGCACACTGTATCCTACTGTGGAACAGGATATATATACAGTGCCACATTCTTACAGAGAGCAACCGTGGAGAGGAACATGAGAAATGTGAGAACCACAATGAGGTCCCCCTGAGGCATTATGAATAGTGTAGGGGAAACATTTTGCAGGCCATTAAGAAACACATCCACTACAGGTGACCTGAACAGAGACGGTTGGTCCGACAACCACAAAAATGGCGAGATGGCAAAAAGGTAACTTCACTGTGCCCAGAGTACAGCCCTGCTGGAAACTAAGCAGTACAAAAGGGGGTGGTGATGAACGGAGCATCTGAATCAAACACTCACACCCAGTCAAAAGATCTGGGTTTAATCCATCACCGTTCTTTAGCCCACTCTGCCACCCCAGTTCAGCCGTGGCTATATGCAAATCAGTCTGACCCTGTGCCTCATGGGAACAGTCCAGCCCGAACTGCCAAGCCATGTCTTCCCTGGACCGGAAACAAGCTTCCGAGGACCGGTTTCTGGCATTCAAGCCGTCTTCAGCCCGGCTTGCTTGAATCCAGTGGCAAAGTGAGCAAGGGGCTCACGTCTGAGCATACCCTGCCACACTTATGGCGGCCAAAAGCAGTACAAAAGGGGGTGGTGATGAACGGAGCATCTGAATCAATCAAACACTCACACCCAGTCAAAAGATCTGGGTTTAATCCATCACCGTTCTTTAGCCCACTCTGCCACCCCAGTTCAGACGTGGCTATATGCAAATCAGTCTGACCCTGGGCCTCATGGGAACAGTCCAGCCCGAACTGCCAAGCCATGTCTTCCCTGGACCGGAAACAAGCTTCCGAGAACCGGTTTCTGGCATTCAAGCCGTCTTCAGCCCGCTTGCTTGAATCCAGTGGCAAAGTGAATAAGGGACTCACGTCTGAGCATACCCTGCCACACTAAGTTGGGGGCCTAAGATGCGGGGTGCCTTTAGAAGTCGGAAAATCTTTAGCTGAGCCAGTCGGGGGTGTCAGGAGGGCCCTTCATGATAAGGCTGCAGGCTTCTATGGAGTCCAGGAGAGGTCAGCCGCAGATTGTTTCGAGGTCAGGATCACTGGGGAGACTTCATTGGACCAGTGGGCCACTCGGGCTGTGGGAGTCTGGTGCAGAATGGGTAGGACTCTAGGATCCAGAAGGCAATGCAGCCCTTGGTGTAGGTTTCATTGAAGACAGGGCCCCTGTCCTCTGGAGTTCTTGGTCTTTTTAGAAAGCAGGCAGACCTCAGAGGGTTGTGGAGGTGGCTGGGCCTGCAGGACGAGTCACTTCTTCGAGCACGTTTCTTTGATGGCTGCAGGCAGGCTGGTAGGGCTGCAGCCAAGTTAATTGTCTTGAGTCTTCACTGCAGCACAGCTTTTCGATCCTTCATTAGGTTGTGAGAAATATAAGGATCAAGTTTCAGGGTTGTCCCTAAATACTCAATTTAGGGGAGTTACAGGTTCTAGCAGGTAGTAGCCAATGGGCTATTACCTTTAGGGTGACTTTGAAGAGGGGACATTCCCTAATTCTATTGCATAAAATCCTTCCATCCAACATGGAGGATTTTCTATGGCGGTGGGGGGGGGTCACTTGAGCTTGGGTCACATAAGGGGTGGTCCTGGCTAGGAGGGTACACACCTCTCCTGCTTACTAATATTCCCACTGACCCTGCCGCCAAAAGTGGGGCATGGTCACGGGGCGTGCGCCTCCACTAGCTGGAGAGGCCCTGGCTATCATAACAAAGGGCAAGAAGCCTTTGAGGCTCAAAGCCCTGAATGCAAATACAATGTCTGCGAATGGCACAGACACTGCATAGGCATATTGCTCATGCAGCTATGCCTCACCTGTGGTATAATGCACCCTCCCTCAAGACTGAGGTCTTCTAGAAGGGTGACTTTCCTATGCCACTGGCAGTGGTTTGTATGCATGGCACACAGTGGGCCATATCGACTTTTCAGTTTCAGCTGCATCAAAATATACAGTCTGCAATGGCAGTGGGTATGTGTTTGGTAAGGGGTCTCGGAGGGTGGCAGAATGCTTGTTGCAGCCCTTAGCGACCACCTCTGGTCAAATGGCCCTTGATACTTTTCACAAGGGACCGTTATGTCTGCCAGAGGTGTGTCAACTGTGGAAACAAAGGTACAGGGTTAGGAAAGAACACAGGCACTGTGAACCTGATTAGCAGGGACCCAGTGCATATTCAGTCAAATCACATCAGAAATCAGGCAAAAAGTGGGGGTTAATCATACAAAAAGGGGCACCTCTTAAATTCTTGACCAGCTTGAAGGACCACAAGGAGTGTTTAGTGACCGCATACGATGTTGACCGGGTGGCAGCTTTAAAAGATGTCTGCTAAACTGAGTTTACCCATGAATGCCACTGCGGCTCCCTTTTTGGCTGTGTAATGTGTTCTAGTTGACACGTGTAGTGTAAGTACGATTTTTCAGGAAAAATAAGTTTGACTTTTAAAAGTCGGCACTTAGTACAATTTTTAAACAGTTCAGTGTTGACCTATGGAGGAAAACAACAATGAGGTTTCACGGGTAAGTACCCAAATTACAGTTCCAGTCTTCAGGGTTTAAGATCAGCAGAGGGCAAGGTTCAGGAAAACACAAAGTCTGCACCACCAGTTGGCCCTGGGGCAGCCGGTGAAGAGGTCAAATTTGGTGATAGGCCCAATGCGTTTCAAAGGAGACTTGGGGTGCTCGGAGCCACACTGCTTGCAGGTGGGTAAAATCGGTTGCAGGGGCCAATCTTTGGAGTTAGAGCAAGCACACTGGGCCAAAAAGCAGCACAAAACATACAGCACCAGCGGCACAGTGGCGGCCGGGGGCAGAGTGCTAACACTGCGTTGGGCGCCCAATGCTCTTCAATGGAGATACTCTGTTAGACAAACAGGCAGCAGGCATCGCACTGGAGCTGTAGGAGGGTGATCAGCGACAGCAGAGTTAAGGTGTTGAGTCATAGGGCACCCTCGGTTCAGCTCACCAAGGCCCAGGGGCTCCGGGTGCAAGGGTGTCCTTGAACGCCGGATTCTTCTCACCGGAGCCAGTCGCGGCCGGGTGGAGCCTCTGAATTCAGTTTGCAGGCGTCGTAATGGAGTCCAGGAGGGGTCAGCCAATGCTGGACTTGAGGTCAGAATTGCTGGGGAACGTGTTCTGGATCGGTGGGCCACCTGGACACAGGCCAGAAGTGTCTGGTGCAGAGTGGGCAGGATTCACGGATCTGGAGGGCCCCGGAGTCCCCTGTGTAGGCTTCTTGGGGACAGATCCGCTGTCCTCTGGAGTCTCTGGTCTTTGTCGAAGGACTTGCAGCCTACCTCGGGTTCTAGAAGTAGCTGGCTGCAGGACAGGTGTTTTCTTCTTCACAGGGTCTTTGAGGCTAAAACAGGCTTGTAGGGCTGGGAAAAAAAAATCAGTAGGTGTCTTCAGTATTCGCTGCACGGCATCTTCTTCGTCCTTTTTAGGTCGGCAGGACCTAGTTTCCAGGTTAGGGGAAGCCACATAAATACTAACTTTAGGAACGTTTCAGGTGAGTAGCAGGTTGGGCCAATAGGCACCTTACCTGGGGTGACTACACCCTCAAATAAGCCACCCTCATGTGGCAGGGGGCATAGTCCTAGTCCTGATTGGAGGAGTCTCCCTATCTTCAATTCGGCAGGGACAGGTCAGCTGTCCACCGGAGATTGGAGTCTTTTTCGAAGGCAGCGTTCTCAAAGGGTTTTCAGAGGTCGATGGCTGCAAGACCAGTTGTAGGTGCGCAGAAGCTGGAGATAGGCTGGTCGTCTCTGCAGGATCATTATCTTTCATCTTAGGTCATTGCAGATCTAGTTTCCATGTCTGGGAGAGCCAAGGGCATTTTAGGGGAATAGCAGGTAGGGCCAATAGGCACCTTACCTTACCTTACCTGGGGTGTAGGAGGTGGGTGGCATAAACCTAGCCCTGGCTGGAGGGGTCCGCCCCCATCTTGAAGATGGCGGGGACTGAACGATGTAGCTCACCTCACCTCCCCTTCCCCACCTTAGGGGTGGAGTTGTCAGAGGTGGGTACACCTCCTACCTGTGAGAAAATGGCTCTATACACACCGGACCAGAATAAGGTACAGTGTGTATAGAGTCCACAAACTCCAGAGGTATAACAGAGGTTAAAGTCAGGTCTGACCTTACTCTCTAAAGTGGTAGCTTGGTAGAGCAGTAAGGCAGTACCAGAGGACAGTGTAAAGCATTTGTTGCACATACTAAGTCAGCAAAAGGTTTCACACACTCAAAGACTGAACTCCAGGCCAATTGTTTTTATATCAAGAGATATCGTTGTTTTATTTCTAGAACCAACAGGTATCAAAATGTACTGTTCTCCATATGAGAGGTCTCAGGTGAGTACTTTGCAGAAAGGCAATTAACTTTGTAAATACAACAGGTACAGGGGTTGCAGTAGGCAACACAATTCTACACACAATTTAGTATTGAGCTCAATGCATTTCCTTATATAACCACAGTTGATTACTTTGTAGATTACTTTGGTAATTGCAGGACTGGCTCCTAGGTTCAGTCCTGGGGTCTAAGCTGAAAACAGTTTAGCAAAAACGTTTTAGGTAGTGTAGTGATTTTTCAGGAATAAAAAGCTATTTTAAAAGTTCACACAAACTTTTCAACAGAAACCTGGCAATGTTATCCAATGGGTGAAAATTCAGGTTACAGGTAAAGTACGATCTTGTTACTTTTGTAATCCAGTACTGGGCTCCTGGGGCCAGCACTGGGGTCTCAACTTAAAACAGGTAAGTAAAAATCATACAAAATACTGAAACGTAATTAAAGAATATTTCTACTTTTCAAAAGTAGACACTTCGAAGAAATTTCATAGAACAGCAGACAATGGATTCCTATGGAGAAAATACAAGTTACTAGTAAACCCGCTAGGGGTTACTTTTGCGGTTCAGACTGGGCTACAGGGTACAGTACTGGCCCCTATCCTGATCACAGGTGAGCATTTCGAAATTCAGATGATTTTATATGAATATTTTACGTTTTCAAAAGTAGACACTTTGAAGATTTTTCGAGTCAAACCAGTCAATGTTATTCAATGGCAGGTAAGTGAGTTACCGGTTTCCTGGTGAGTGCTCGACTTGTTAAGTTGTGGTTCTGGGCATAGACTCAGGGGTTCCCCAGGGTCAGGTAAGTACAGTTGGTACACTGGGGCGGCCGGATGCAGAGGTAGTTAGGCCCAATTTTATCCAATGAGAGGCAGGGGGTCTTCGGTTGATGGCTGCTGGCTAGCAGGACACGCGGTTGTGGGAGCTGGGCTCCTAGTCACTTGCTCAGGGCAAATGGGGAAGTAGGATAGGACAAAGGGTGCACTCCCAGGGGCACTCGGGCGGCGGGGTGCAGAGTGCTTTTGAGCCGTTGGGCGCTCAATGTTATTCAATGAGGATCTTGAAAAGGGAACAAAGGCTACAGGCTCGAAGACGGTGGATCTTCTGGAGCGCCCAACACTTCGAGGGGTAAGTTGGGATCTTGGAAGATAGGTAGGCACCCAGGAGTTGGGCACAGGGGGCTGTGGGGCGCCGGGTGCAGGGGTGTCTTTTGAGGTCGGGAAATCTTACCCCCTGCTGGTCGCGGTCGGAGGTGTCATTTGTCCTGAGGCTGCAGGCGTCGTCGAGGAGGGTCCTTGGGCACTGGATTCCAGGTCAGAGTCGCTGGGGGGACGTCCTCTGGGTCTTGATTCACTCCGGCACAGGCCAGGCTTTGCGGGTGCAGAGGGTGCAGGGTTTGCGGTTCCGGGCTGATGCCAGGGCTTGTTACTTGCTTTGAGCAGTACCACTGCTCGTGGGAGGCCCAGGTAGTCAGAGTCACAGGGCAGTCAGGTCCTCTGGGGTTTTTGACATGGCGGACCACTGGAGATGCTGGGGTTGAACAGGAGCAGGTTCGAGGGTCGACAGGCCGGTAGGGCTGGGGCCAAATCAGTTGGTGTCTTCCTCTTTTTAGCAGCTGCATGGCAGGTCTTCGTGTTCCTTGATCTTCTTTCTTGTTTCGTAATCTGGATCTGAGGAAGGAAGGTTCAGGGAGCCCGTAAATACCGAATTTAGGGGCGTTACAGGCAGGGCAAGGACAGGGACCAATAGGTCCCTGTCCTGGGGTGGGTACACCACCTAACCTGCTCCTCTCCTGTGGGAGGGGGGCAGGAGCCTAGCTGGGATTGGACAGGGCTCCCCATCTTCAAGATGGCCGGAGCCCGGGGTCGTACTTCACCTCGTCTCCCTCACCTGAGGGGTGGGGGTGGCATAGGCTGGCATACCCCCCTTCGTGACGTAGTTTTTCCCGCCAGTCTTCCCGCCTGAGTACAGCAAATGGTCTGGAGAAGCTCAGAGGCGGCATGCCTTTGAAGCTTCCCCCTGCCCATCCTGGGGGAGAAGACCTAGCACCTCGCCCAGGATGTGCATTGTTGCAGGCCCAGGAGAGCAGGGGGGGGGCTCTCCACCCAGGGGTCCAGCAACATGTCTGCTGTGTGGCAGCCTCTCAGCCCAGACATGGATTGTAGGTTAGGTTTCCAGGGGGCATCTCTAAGATGCCCTCTGGTGCATTTTACATTTAATTCCACACTGGCATCAGTGCGGGTTTAATGTGCTGAGAAGATTGGTACCAAACTTGTCAGTCTTCAATGTAGCCATTATGGTGCTGTGGAGTTCGTAATGACAACCTCCCAGCACCATATACTCTCAATGGCATCAATGCACTTACAGTGCCCAGGAATGGCCCTGGGTACTGTAGGGGCACAGGGCTCATGCACGTGTGCTTACACCTCTGGCATAGGGCACCCAGCTAGAGGGGTGACTGAGGTATGCCAGGGCAGTGGGTCTTGGGGGCATGGCACACAGGGATGGGTGCCATGTCGACTCTGTGGTTAGTTCTGTACGTAGACACTTAGCCTGCAAATGCAGTGTGTGGGTGTCAGGGTACAGGGCCCCCGAGGGGGGCACAATAAGTGCTGCAGTCCTCAGGGGTCTTCTCTGGTCACCATGCCCTGGGTACCATTTACTAGGGGCTGACAGGTGGCCAGAGATGCCAATTGGGTTTTAGTTTCAACACAGTTTTAGGGAAGGAACACAGGCCCTGGGTCCCTGGTTGGCAGGAGCCCAGGGCACACTCAGTCAAAGCACATCATCAGTTCAGAAAAAATTGGGGGCATACCAAGGCAAGAAAGATGGAACTCACTACCCTTCCTGGGTCTTCTCGCCGGTTGTCCCACCCATGTGGTGGTGCAAACCAGGGACTGCCATCTGCTGCTAGAAGCAGAGGCTGGGGCACTGCAAAGGTGGCAGGCCTTTGAAGCTTCCCCCTCAAGCACTGTGCCCATCCAGGGGGGAGGGGGGGGGGGGGGGGTGCGATACCTCAGCTCAGAATGTGCATTGTTTCTGGTCCCAGAGAGCAGAGGCTCTCGACCCAGGGGTCCAGAAACATTTTTGGTGGTGGCAGGCTGCCTACAGCCAGTCTGTGACCACACCAGGGTTGTCGAGTTTCCAGCCCATGTATTCTCTATGGAATCCCTGGCACTTACTATATCCAAGAATGGACTTAAATATTGTAAGGGCATATCTGCTCATACAGATAAGCCCACATCTGCGGAGTGCTGAAACTTTTCAAACACTCACCCCCAGTCACAGATCAGCCCAAAACCGGTCCCAGGATGCTTGCTTCCGGTCCAGGGCAGACATGGCTTGGCAGTTTGAGCTGTACTGTTCTCATGAGGCACAGGGTCAAGACTGATCTGCATACAGCGGTGTCTGAGTTGGGGTAGCAAAGTGAGCTAAAGAATGATGATGGATTCAACCCAGATCTGTGACTGGGGTGAGTGTTTGAAAAGTTTCAGCACTCCGTCCATCATCTCTTTGTGTTTGCTTTGTTCGCCCTAAGTTGGCAGGGTATGCCCAGACGTGGGTCCTTTGCTCACTTTGCCACTGGATTCAAGCTAGCCTGGCTGATAAGGGCTCTTAGCCCGAAACCTGTCTCAGGATGCTTGTTTCTGGTCCAGGGAAGAATTGGCTTGGCAGTTCGGGCTGGACTGTTCATGGACAGTCTTGACCCTGTGCCCATGAGGCACAGGGTCAAGACTGATTTGCATATAGCGGTGTCTGAACTGGGGTGGCAAAGTGAGCTAAAGAGTGGTTGAAAAGTTTCAGCACTCCGTCTATCATCTCCTTGTAAGAACTGTAGATCACAGAAGAGCAATGGTTCAAGTGGTGAAGAAATGAACTGCGTGTGAACTACATTCAACATGAGGCTGAAGGTATTTTGGAATGTATAACTATCGTAAGGCCCTCTATGAAGGCTTTAACCAAAAGAGATTTTGGATAAGGGGGTATGTATGCTCCCTATTCTACATGTGAGCTGCGAATACAGTCAGATGTACAAATGGAAGAGTAGGTTAACCTGCTCTTCAGGAGCTGTAACAGGTAAGAGATGAGGTTTCCCCACAGAGAGGAGGGCTAAGAATTTAGCAATACAGTAGTGAACAAACAGGCATATGTGGCTCGTGTGCCTTGCACTGAATAAGCATACACTCTTCTTCAAGCCTGGGGCATCTAACTCTCGGACAACAGGAGACAAATCATACGGTACAGCTGCACGAGGTTCCGAGTTATGGAACAGAGTGAACAAGTTTGGTGGCAGCAGTAGTTTCTCATGTGGGCTGATATCTCCAAGAGCATGGAGTACAAAAGTTGCCCAGGATGAGCAGGGAAAGGAAACATGTTTGACTCAAACAGATATTTTTGAAGAAGAACATGTCAGAGAAACCGTCAGGAACAAGGCTGGGTCAGCAGAATAATGGTCTCTCAAGTGCAAAAGTGTATAGCTGATGTAAGAATATATTGTAAAACGCGAACACAGGATCAATGCGTTCTTAAAAAAACAAATGTAGATCAGAAAGAAAGGCAGTATCGAATCTAGCACATGCTTAAGGCTATCAATTGTTACTCTTTTTTTTGGTCCATCTTAAACACACTGATTGTGAAGTGATGCAATGCAACCTAGCGGAGTTTGTGCTAAGAAATGTAAGCAAAGTTCTGGTTACACCATTTAAAGAAGAAGAGATCAATAAGTTCTTGTTCTCCTCTAGCATGTGGATCCAAAACATACTTTAAAATAATTTATGAAGCTACCTTATCAAGGGACATTTTGATGTGGCAAATCGCTGCATGCCCCAGCACCACAATAATTACTTAACCCGAACATGCTTCTATTTTATGGTTTAAGTGTTTTTATTGAGTTTAAACACACAAAAACTTCCATGCACATTTAGTTATCGATCAAAATCTAGGTAGTGCAACCGACTAGAGCCCATGAAGGCTGAAGCCCAGCCTCTGAATCGCGTACATGGAATACAAACGTAAGAAGAAGAAAAAAAAAGAAACAACCTCTCCTCCCCAAAGCAACCCCCCGCTCCACCCCACGTCCAGTGCCCCGCGTCTCACACCAACCCCTCTTTTCTCCTCCCAAATCACGACAAGCCCCCAGGGACCACCCAGCTGTCCGACTTCTGTGGCTCCGTGAGGCGCAACAGTCTAAGATATCTAGGACATGTGATTTCTCGGAATTTGGTAGCTAGGAGCAACAGAAATGGTTGCCATAAATATTCATATTTAGATCCCTCTCACGCCAGAGTAAGCGACAATTTCTCCATCCCGAGCACCTGCCATAATCAGTGAAGCCAACCTACGAAGGAGGGTATGATGGGAGTGCGCCAATGCAAGAGTATGTTTTGCACCGCTGAACCCAGTGCAATGGCCATCTGCCTACCCCTACGGGACTTCAAGGGGTAGGTCAGGGGATTAGGGAGACCTAGCAGTACATAAGCCGGGAAGCGCGGGATTTCTGTCTCGAAGTGCTTATCTACCTCATCCAGCACTTGAGCGCAGTAGGACTGAATATGCACACATTCCCACAATAAATGCACCAGGTTGCCAACCTGGCCACAGCCGCACCAGCATGTGTTGCCTCGGTCACGGTCCATCTCATATAACCTCTCTGGGGTATAATACCAATACGTCACTACCTTTGTGAATGTCGCCGTGAGTCCCATGTGGTACGCAGAGTGTCGGGCCCTGTAATATATCCCCTCCCATTCCTTCCGGGAGAGTGTCCTACCTAGCTCTCTCTACCAACGCTCCCTGCCGGGATTGTGTGTGTATGCCTGGGTGACCTGTAGCATCTTGTAGAGATCGGAGATTAGTTTGGAGTCCGACGTGGGAGTGATGAGCCATCTTTCAAAAGCAGATAAGTGTTGGTTTGTACTTTCATGAACCTGCGGTTGCAATGCCCAATGCCGCACCTGTAGGTATCGTAATCGCCCAGTCTCTGGGAACCCATACTCCTGTCTAAATTGGGGAAAGGGCAAAACACCGTCAGTTCCATATATGTGATACAAGAACCAGCAACCAGCCGCCCTCCAGTGTGTGAAGGCCGCATTTACTGCGTCCGGGGTGAAGTCAGGATTGTCAACCAGCGGAGTGAGGGGAGACGGGAAAGTTGTACGGTCGTGTTTGATATTAGAGGCGTCCCACACCTCAAGGGGAACTCTCGTTCTGTGAGAGGCATACAAGTTAGGGGGGTCTATGAGGCTTGCGCATGAAGGGGATTTCCTGTAGCATTCTCGCCGCCACCGCCTGGTCCTGAAACAGCCAGTGCTTCTCCGATTCCCATCAGCTCTACTCCACCAGGTATCGCAATTGTGCCGCCTGATAGTACAGCTTAAGATCGGGAGCTCCCAGTCCACCCATCTCCGGGGGAAAGCATCGTTAGCGCTCTTCGCATTCGCGGCTTCCGACCATTCCAGATAAACTGGGCCAGGTCAGATTGCGTCTGTCGAAACCATCCAGCAGGCGGTCGGAGAGGGAGAGCACGGAAGAGGTAAAGGATCGTAGGCAAAATCGTCATTTTAACCGCAGCAATTCTCCCTAACCAGGAAAGAGGGTATTGCTTCCATCTCCCAATCTCGCATCGGATTTTCCCACGAAGGATAGCATAGTTGGTGGTAGTCATAGCAGAGAGGGAGGGAGCCTGCTGTATTCCCAAGTACGGAATAGTGTCCGCAGTCCAATGCATGGGAAACAAACTCTGCAAATGTTCCCGGGTGGAAGGGGACAGCGAGAGGTCCAAGGCCATTGACTTGTCCACGTTCACTTTGAATCCAGCCACCCTGGCAAAGGCGTCCAAGTCCGCCAAACAGGCCGGCAGGGCTGTCCTCGGGCTAGCAAGGGAGATCAGCACTTCGTCTGCGTAAAAAATAGTTTTGTGGACGTAGGCACCAAACTTGATCCCTTCAATGGCAGAGTTCTGCCGCATTTTGTTATGTTATGTTATGTTATGTTATTCAGTTTTTTGTATAGCGTACAGCTACTCACAGGGAGTGTCCCGACGCTTTCCACCCTCAACTCATTTTCTGGGCCAAAGGCTCCATATACAGGGCAAAGAGGAGGGGCGACAGTGGGCACTCCTGCATCGTGCCCCTTCCGATGCTAAAACTAGAGGAGGCGTATCCATTCACTCTGACCATGGCTGTCGGGAATCTGTAGCAATTAAAAATAAAAGTATGGAACTTCCCTCGCATCCCCACCCTCTCCAGCACTCGCTCTAAATAGGGCCAATGAACGCGGTCAATCGCCTTTTCTGCGTCTAAAGCCAACATCATATATTCCCCAGGAACCTGGGCAGCCTTCTCTATAAGATGGATAATCCGCTTGGTGTTATCGGATGTCTGGCGTTCAGGTATAAAGCCCGCCTGGTCCGGTTCAATGAGACCGGGCAGAAGAGGGGATAGACGGGCGGCCAGAATCCCTGTATACAGTTTAAGATCAACATTGAGGAGGGATATTAGGCAGTAGGCCCCGCATTTAATCTTATCCTTCCCAGGTTTAGGGATCACTGCTATTGAGGCTCCTAAGAGGTCAGTTGGTATCGCTCCCAGTTCAGCAAAGGAATTAAACAGCTGGGTAAGAAGCGGGGCAAGCACCGCGCAAAACTTCTTATAAAACATTGCGGGGAAGTCGTCCGGCCCTGGGGCTTTCGCTAACTTAAGGCGGAAATGGCGGCTATGACCTCCTCCGTTTGGATATTCCTGTCAAGAGGCTCGGCCTGAGCCGCCGTCAACGAGGACAGGGAAACAGAGTCCAAAAAAGCAGCTCCCTCGGAGCTATCAGACAGGTCCTCCGTGTAGAGGGAAGCATCAAAATCACGGAACGTTTCCGCTATTTCCACGTCTTCCGATGTGCTGGTCCCATCCGACCTGACGATCTCTCCGACCCCTTGTTGTGGACGCGCCTCCCCTAACCTGTTAGCAAATAGTCACCCACACCTATCCCCCCCCCCCCCGGTATAATAAGCGTGCCTCAGTCTTAGAGCCGCAAACTTTGCTCTGTCCTGGTCAAGTGCCGTTAATTGGTGGTGCATAGACTTAAGCTGTCGCCACACCCTCGGGGCTCCTGTCCTCTGGTGCATCTGCTCTAATTCACGGACGCATTGAGTGAGCTCATCGCGCTTACGCTGGCGCTCCCTATTGTCAGCAGTCGAGAGCGCAATGAATTCCCCACTAACTATGGCCTTCAGCACAGCCCATTGAGTTGCAAGGGAGGTATCAGAGTTCGCATTATGTGAGAGGTAGTCAGTGATGGTGTCCTGTATGTGCTTAACAACATTGGCCCTATGCAAAAGAGTGTCCCTGAGGCGCCATACCCTGGAGGGGCGCAATGCGGGCGGAAGGGTGAAAGTGGCGAGTACCGGGGCGTGATCAGAAAGGGAAGCCACCCCCATCCCAACAGTGGTCGCGAGCGTGCGCACCGGGGCAGAGCCTAGCAGGTGATCTAGCCTCGCGCAAGTCTAGTGTGCATTCGAGTTATAAGAGTACTCCCTGTCTGAGGTGTGAAAACTACGCCAAAGGTCATGTAGGTCCAAATCGCGCAGTCTCCCAAGTCCTTCTGCAGAAATCGCCCCAACCTGGTGTGTGTGCTGACACATGCTTCTATTTTAAATTAAAGCAATCTACCCTCCCTTTGTTTGAAGGTATTACCGAATATCACACGATAACGTGGTAATTCATTCAAGGCACAATGCTTACAGAAACAGCCAATGGTATTAAAGAGACATCGCTCTTCTATGCGGAAAGGAAAATCACTGACGAGCAATGAAACCGATTCACATTGTCTAGATAGTAAATTCACTAAATGGCAAGGTGACACAATCTCAAAAGAGCTAGACACAAGGCAGCGCGTTAAGGAATTACATTATGGGCAAAAATGTAGGTGATAATTGGCTACTGTTGAACAAGGCTTTCTAAGGAAATGTGTTTTATGTGTGCAAACCACACATCTAAACTCAAAAATGGTTTTTGGTCAAGGTTTTCCTTTTATAATCTAGGATATAACCAAACCTACAATTAATGGCACTCACTCTAAAATGAATTGAATTAGCAAAGTGATGAAAAAGCACCCTGGAAGCGGTAGATTCCACTTCACCTTCAAGAGAACGACGACCCACCACCACCAGCAACAGGCCGCCCGCAGAAGCTGGAGCAAGATCACAGCAGACCAACTCGCCACCTCCCTGAGCCAGCACCCTCCTGCCAGCACAGCGGACCCCAGCCAGGCCGCTGACAACCTCACAAAGTGGATCAGCAACTGCGCGGACGAACTCGCCCCTCTGAGGACCCCGCCTAGCAGACCCGGCAGCAAGAAGGCTCCATGGTTCACCGACGAACTCAAGAGCTCCAAGAAGAACTGCCGAGCCCTCGAGAAAGTCTGGAGAAGGGAACCGACACCGGACAACAGGACCTCCTTCAAGCTGGCCACCCGGAAACACCACCAGCTGATCCGCGCCGCCAAGAAAACAGCATTCAAGGACAGGTTGGACAACAACGCACACAACTGCAAGGAACTCTTCAACATCGTGAAAGAGCTTTCCAACCCCAGCGCAGGAAACAACGACATCACCCCATCGCAAGACCTCTGCAACTCCCTGGCTTCATACTTCCACAACAAGATCGCGGACATACACAACAGCTTCAACAACCAACCAACGCACACCATGACCGAACAACCACCCCCCACCACCACCCTCCACGCCTGGACCCCGATCAGCACCGAAGACACCATCCGCACGATGAACTCCATCCACTCCGGATCACCGACCGACCCCTGCCCGCACCACGTCTTCAACAAGGCCGACGCTGTCATCGCACCCCACCTGCGAGACATCATCAACACATCCTTCGACACCACCATCTTCCCTGAGAGCTGGAAACACGCCGAACTCAGCGCTCTACTCAAGAAACCAACAGCGGACCCCACCGACCTCAAGAACTACCGCCCCATCTCACTCCTCCCGTTTCCAGCCAAAGTCATCGAGAAGACCGTCAACAAGCAGATGGCCGCCTTCCTCGAGACGAACGGATCCCTCGACCCCTCACAGTCCGGCTTCCGAGCCAATCACAGCACCGAGACCGCCCTCATCGCCGCCACCGATGACATCCGCGCCCTGATGGACAATGGAGAAACAGCGGCCCTCATCCTCCTAGACCTCTCCGCGGCATTCGACACGGTCTGCCACCGCACCCTAGTACGGCGCCTCAGCCACATCGGAATCCAGGACAAGGCGCTGGAATGGATCATCTCCTTCCTCGACGGAAGAACACAGAGAGTCCGCCTACCACCGTACAAGTCAGAGGCCTCCGAAGTCATCTGTTGCGTCCCTCAAGGATCATCTCTGAGCCCCACCCTCTTCAACGTCTACATGAGCCCCCTCGCGGCCATCGTACGCAAACACAACCTCAGCATAATCTCCTACGCCGACGACACCCAGCTGATCCTCTCCCTGACCAACGACCCCACCGCCGCCAGAGCCAACCTGCACGAAGGGATGAAAGAGGTAGCCGAGTGGATGACGACCAGCCGCCTGAAACTGAACTCGGACAAGACGGAAGTCCTCATCCTGGGCCCCTCACCCTCCGCCTGGGACGACTCCTGGTGGCCTCCCGCCCTGGGCACCGCACCCAAACCGACAGACCATGCACGCAACCTGGGCTTCATCCTGGACTCCTCCCTCTCCATGACCAGGCAAGTCAACAACGTCTCCTCGGCGTGCTTCAACATCCTACGCATGCTACGGAAGATCTTCTGGTGGATCCCCACCGAGACCAGGAAGATCGTCACCCAGGCCCTCGTCACCAGCCGACTGGACTACGGCAACGCCCTCTACGCCGGTACCACCGCCAAGCTCCAGAAGAGACTCCAGCGGATCCAGAACGCCTCAGCCAGACTCATCCTCGACATCCCACGAACCAATCACATCTCCGGACATCTGAGAGACCTTCACTGGTTCCCCGTCAACAAAAGAATCACCTTCCGCCTCCTCACCCACGCACACAAAGCCCTACACGACCAAGGCCCGAGCTACCTCAACAGCCGAGTCAACTTCTACGCTCCCAAACGCCACCTCCGATCAGCCAACCACGCCCTCGCCGCCGTCCCCCGCATCCGAAGAGCGACTACAGGAGGAAGGTCCTTCTCCTACCTGGCTGCCAAGACCTGGAACTCCCTGCCGACCGACCTGCGCCTGACCCAAGACCACCTCTCCTTCAGGAAGAAGCTGAAGACCTGGCTGTTCGAACAGTAGCGGCACCCCCCCCCCCCCCAGCGCCTTGAGACCCTACGGGTATGTAGCGCGCTTTACAAGTGTCATTGATTGGATTGATTGATAGATTGACAAGAATTACTATGATAATGTTTAACAAAGTTAAAGGATAATGACAAAGAGCAGCAATCAGTGCAATGGAGTATTCACAATTTACAAGAGGAGGCAAGTTCTAACATTATTTTACAGTTTTAAGCACAAGCTATGCTATCATCCCTGAACTTCCCCTGAGATAGTAACAGCAGCAAACACACTAAAGTAGTATGCAGACCAGAAAAAATAATCTGTAATGATGGTATTGCCGATATTTCTCCAATCAAGATGCATGAACACGGACTTACTTTTAGTTTTCCTTTATTGAAGGCACACACTGAAACTTGAAATGCTGAATGACCCATGTCAATAAACACTACAATTCTTGGCTTCTCCTCTGGGGCAGGCAGATCTTGTTTGTAGATTCCATATGCAAGGGCAACTGCAATGAAGACCAATTACATTTAAGAAAAGAAGAACCAGAATCGGTCAACTTTTTTTTTTTAAACAAATGGTCTAAATTACACAGGATTTCCACTTCCTGATTCAACACACTACCCCCCCCCAAACCCCCCCTCCCCCCCTCCCAAAAAGGAAATCTTACCTGCAGTGGTTTCATTTATTAATCGCAGGCAGTTAAGACCGGCGATTTGTGTGGCTTCCATAACAGACCTCCTCTCTGCATCAGTATAGAAACAGGGAACCTAAGTAGAAAATTAATCAAAAAACTTCATGTATCCTATGTACACATTGCCAACACAAAATACTATACACAATTACATGTAAAAAGACGTTCCGGCTGCATTCAGAAGTTGTGAGAAGCACCTTCCAAAAGCAAGTTGTCATCACCCAGAAACAAATGCATATTAACTAATAGCATGCAGATCAACCAAACGAAATCCTAAACTTGTCCTGAAAGTTGACCATAGACTCAGTTCAACTTACCACTTTATCTTTCATAAGCTATCCTTCACCTTTGATCACTTTTTCGGCATGATCTCAGCTCGCTTCTATTTGGCACACTTGGGGCCCCTTATTTCCCTCCCAACGTACGCTCCCAACGTACGCTCCCAACGTAACGCTCCCAACGTAACGCTCCCAACGTAACGCTCTACTGCCACCATAATCTTTAGCACATTAAAGCAACTTTAGTGGTAAATAAAAGTGAAAACCCTGACCAATAGCCTAAAGAGTATCAGAGAGTACAAGAGTCTCAGCAAACAGGACAGCTGCGTTACCAAGACATTCTAATATTCTGCAACTTTGTAAAACACGTTACATCTGCCACTTAAAGATCTACCCTTACATACTGCTTTGAAAATAATGGTGCTCTCCACCAAACTAATGATAAATTTGAAGTGCAGAAGAATAAAATACATCTGCCATTTTAGAACAACTAAAATGTTGGTTTATGAAAAATAAATGTGATGCATACAGAACTTAACTCAGAAATACAAATGGAATGTATGCTGTGGCTTCTTTTTTTTAATTGCAATCAACTGCTATACATGCAGAGCCAAGAAAAATTATAAATAATCAAAAGAAAAAATAAAAGAATATCAACATTTGGTCACATAAAACCATTTAATTACTCAAATTTAAAAAGCCAGCCATACATCTGATGCTTTCTTTTAACTCCGACTGCTAACTCAAGTTGAGCTTTTCTTCTACTTACAGCAACTACACAGTCGACCACAGGCTTTTTCAGTGCACTCTCAGCAGTTTCCTTTAGCTTGGTCAGGAGCATTCCGGTCACCTGCTCAATCGTGAAATGGCGTTCCTCCTCCAAATACATAGCCTTCAGAGAAAATAAAATGTCAAAGTAGCTGAAACAGGCATGCCTCATATACAAACGTAAGTTGATTAGTTATCTCAAATACCTGTTGCACCAGCAGGATTTCTGCATTAGTCTATACCAGCAAACGCCATTGTAACTGGCATGAACAAATTACTGGGTTAGCAGGTTTTGTTTATATATTTTACAGTTTGACCCAGGTAGGAAATGCTTCATTTTGGAATAAAAGCAAACACAAGGAGCCGATGGACAGAGCGCTGAAACTTGGCAGATACACACCCCCAGTCTCAGATCGAAGTAGAATCTATCATCGTTCTTTAGCTCACTTCGCCACCCCAGTTAGACCTGGCCATATGCAATTCAGTCTTGACCCTGTGCCTCATGGGAACAGTCCAGCCCGGATCTGAACTGCCAAGTCAGGTCTTACCTGGACCGGAAACAAGCAACCTAGGCCTTCCAGTTGACCCCCACTTTATCCAGATAACATGAATCTTAACACAATTAAGTCAGTTTTTCTACTGACATATTACACTGAAACTACTAACCTGATGCTGCACGAAAAAGTTCCAGCAACAGGTTTTAATAGCTTGGATGTAAAATATCGTATTTCTGAAACCTGTTGCAATGATTACATTGAACTCAATTTAGCAATCTAAAACCACAATATAATTTTGTGGTTTGGTGGCAATCAGAGTAGAAACGCACCTGGTGTAATTCATTCAAACTTTTATAAATTATCGAGTGTGTTGGGGAGTCAGATATGAATAAACTTCAACAAGACATCTAAACTGCAACCGAATAGCATTGGCAACGGTATGCTGGCCACCTAAGCAGCACCTGAACATTATTGGAAATTGTAGGGTTTTCATTCATTTCAGTTCCTCATTACTGTCCCTTCAGGAAGAAGGTGAAGTGTGACTTTGGTGAGGGAAACGTGAGAAGGGGATATTATGGTGAAAAGGAGGCATTTGCTTTAGGCAATGTACACCATACAAATGCAACCTTGTGGCAAAAAGAACTGGGTTGGAGACTCCTTCCCCCAACTGCTCTCATCTTGGTCATATTCCCGCTATTTAGCCATAAATAGAACGTTTAATTATAAACAAAAGTCCTCCTCTGTCGTGCCCCTGTCCCCATCCTCTTATAAATGAAATGGTTGACCCAACTCCTAGCCGACCTTAGCAATTAATTTAAAAAGGAATAGGATACATTGGTTTGTTCTACCATTTTTTCAGGGCAGTCATTTCTGGAGGCTACAGGTGCATCAGTAATATGGCATGGGTAGAAATATAAGATTTTAGGCTAATAGATTATATTGGCAGAATGTTTTTCTTCTTTAAAAAGCCAATTCAATAAAAAAAATACTAGTGTAAAGCAATATGATTAGCAACACCTTTCATTTATTCAATGATAGGAAAAAAAGAGGTAAGTAGGTTACCGCTTCACATATATCAAACAAGAATTGTTTTATTTTTTTTTTATTTAAAACAGGAGGCAGTAGCAAAAGTAATCCATCATGCGCCACAATAGTAGTTTCCTCCGTTTTTTAGTTTTTTAAAAGAAAACTTGAAAGGGCGTGCAGTTAAGAATTTAAAAAAGATTTCAATGATGGAAATCAGATCACAAACAAGCATTGGGTCCTGGGGGAGGTGGGCTAGCGCGGTAAATGAAAATATGACTTCTCATTAGCTGCTTCTTCCACCTAGCCCATAATAAGTTAATAATCCTCTTGATCGGTCACCTTTACGCTTTGATAAAATGCACAAGACCATATTGTACAATAAAAAAAAAAAAGTAAGTGAGACATTGGAGAATTGGCTAGTCTAACCTGCAGGAGCTTGCATTGTGGGCACAGCTGCAGGTCCCAGTTTTTACTCAAGGTGATTGTTGGATCGATGTCCCCTAAATAAATGTTGCTGGTGCCCAGGAGTTTACTTTCAGGAGTGATGCCCGTTCACATGCTCCACTGGTGCTTTGGGCCCCTTCCCCTGTAGCCGTCACAATTAGTTCAAAATCACAATCTCCAAATTGTTCACTCTGTAACGGATGTAGGTTTTCAAAACTGGAATTGATTTATTCCACTAGAGACCATGGGAGATGCTGAAGATGTCTGTACAGTTAAAATAATTTGAGGCCCAAGGGGCC
This sequence comes from Lissotriton helveticus, assembly GCF_964261635.1. Lineage (NCBI taxonomy): Eukaryota > Metazoa > Chordata > Amphibia > Caudata > Salamandridae > Lissotriton > Lissotriton helveticus. Next base: position 742,976,774 of record NC_136068.1, read on the forward strand.
TATGAGTTTGAACTAGACAAAAGCAAACTCTGCTCTACAAGAAAGCGGTATTTTGCAACAGCCAACAGAAACATTAGCAGAAATAAAATGTAAAGCTAGTGTGTTTACATGACCAAGCCGCAAGACTACATTTTGAGACGAACTGTGGGCTAGATCCTTAGATTAATAGTGATGGCACAGGAGTCCAGCAGGGCAGCGGATGTATAACAGAAATATTGTCAAAGCATTTGTAGATTACAATACTATTTCTCTCTAGAACTTACAGTGCAAATAAAACTGATCCAATACCTTGATAATACGAAGAGGATTAATGTTATTAGACTCATTACTTGAACCCAGCTCGCCAAATGAAATTAAAGAACCTGATGTTCTAACCTGCAAATTCTCTTAACAGTTCAGTGCTGCCATTGTGCCCATTTCAAAATGGATCCTACCGCCATTGTGAACGATAAGGTAAAACCAGATCCCTTTTCTTTATATGGATATTATGGCCCTACTTGAGTGGTAGCTAATGAGGTGAAACAGTGTTAGTTTCTTTTCCCAACAAGTGCCACATCACACAATCTCTGAAAACTATTTGTTCTTCTTGTCTAGATATATACCAGACTGCAGAAGTCTGAGGAACTTCTAATGCAAAAAAAAAAAAAAATAACGTTGACTCCTTGGAAGGGTGCCTTGCTACAAGCGGTGCTCTGCAGCTTGGGCACAGCAGACTATTTCAGTAAGCAATTTTAATACTCCAAACCAGTTGCTCTCGTGAGGAGCAAGGGGACTTTCTCAGATCTAGTTTCTATGTCTCTTGAAACTAGGCATGATGGTGGAATGACTGCTGCAGATCGAGCTTTATTACATGCTACTCAGGTACAAGTTTGCACCCTACTGATACCACACACTTTCACATCTCCGATCCTGAAAGGGAGACTACCACTGGCCTTAAATACAAACAAATACTATACCCATGTTTTAAGTCAATGTTGTGCTCTGTGCCACTCCACTCTGGTGTAATTAGGCCAAAAAGGCAATGCTAACACATATTTACTCATCAGCACTCTGTCAGACAATACAGCCTTCCTATTTACCTCTGACCAAAGGCAAAGGTCATCTTACAACAAATTAAATTACTAAGCTTGGGAGACCTATTGATGTATCAGCAAACTCGCTCTTTGGACAATTTCATTGCGATACACCACCCAACAGCGCGCTGTTCTGTAGCTGGTTTTGATACTATAGGTTTACTGGTTCAAAGCCCTTTAAGACACAACTTAATAAGACAATCACAGATGCAGTGGTGGTACTGTTGCAGTCAAACTGTTTATGTCTTGATTAACAGTCGCTACAAATTACTACACTTGTACTGTTACACGAGTAACACCAGCGTGCCCAAGGCTGATATTATCCATCTCAATTGGTTTAGCCCAAAGATAGCAGCATACGGGGCAACTTTTGAACACCCAAACGGTTTTGAGGCAGTATAAGACTTAGCAGTTCATTAACAAACAAGTCAATTATATTAACAGTTTTAGCTGTAACTGCTACCAAAGATACTAGTGAAAAGTTAAGATTTTAAAAATAAAAAGCTGTCCTTTCCTTCAACATGGGATTGTTACAGGCTGAATGGAGTAACACGCCCCTTACCCCAAGAGTGCAGTAAATAAAGCGGGTTTAATAAAACAGGTGTCACAAGGAGCCGTTCAGATCTGCTCTAGAGATCCCAATCTAGAAAGTCATGTTTGGTGAATTCAGAAAAATGAGTTGAATGCACTTAAATAAGTTATCAATTGTCACGAGTTAATCTGTAAGTCTTAAGTGTCCTGATGCATAAAAATAAGGAATAAAGAGATCAATATATGTTGTGGAATCATCACTACCATGTCCAGTGAAAATAAAGTAACCGGGGAAAGAGGGAGCGGTGAGGCGGGAGGTAGACAAGTAAAAGGGAGGGGGGACCTGAGTGTGTAGCACAGGGTTTTATTTTCTGTGAGTCCCCTTCCTCACATTTCATCCGTTCAGATTGGTCTTTCACCCCGAATTCTGGAAGATCATAGCTCTTTACCCCCCCCCGTATTTTTCACAATACACAGTACTGCCCTGACCTGCCCCACCACAACCTTCCCTAAACCTCACTAGAATCACCTGTCCTGTATCACGACATTCCCCAAACACCGAACTGGTGTAGTGACGGATACAGTATCGCACAATGGCGTATCGTTTAGGGGTGACTGATGGCTCCTTGTTTTCTTTTCTCTTATGAGCCTCCGTGGGAGATCCATCAGCCCCAAAGAAATCCGAACAACCCAAAGCTCGCAGGAAGCGAGGAACCGCACGAGAGAAAGGATATCCGGAAGAAGGCAGATAGTCCCCCAAGGACAATTTTCAAAACAACCAACAAAGTCTTGAATAAAACTCGCCAACTGGCCCACTTTATACAACCTCCATGTCTGTTTATCCGGCCCGCACTCCCACAGTAAGCATCGTGATTATAGAGCTCACGTTGAGGAGAATGGTTTCAGACTGAAAGAAAGGCTTCATAGATACGAAAAAGAGAAGTTACTTACATGTCAGGCATGTTGTTTTATTAAGGAAAAAACAGCTAAAGCATCTTGACACATCAAGATTGAAACTACGCTTTTGGTACACGGAGAAGAGGGGATTTTTATGTGCGAGTCATAATGCCGATACTGGAGGCACAATATCACTGTGCCTGCAAAAAAAGGCCCGAAAAAGTTGAGGGTGAGATATGTGACCAATAAGGATTCATTTGTTTTTGATTCACATCACCGTGGAAGCAACCATACTCCGAATACTAGCAGGTCAATATTTAGAATGTCTCATTCTCTGCCCCATAAAGTATCCTGCACATTGCAGCTTGAAAGATGCCCCCCTGGAGTTGACTAGGTTACTTATACTGCAGCACTTTCAACCTCCACTTAGTTTAAGCTCACTGGTACTCACAGTGGATCTGTGGGTTGGTTTTCCTAGTCAAGAGTGACTAGCCAAGCAATGTCAAGAAGGTATTTAACTCTTGACGTCGACAAGTTTATGTCCCGGAGTAAATTAGTCTGAACAAGCTAGCTGTACTAAAAACTTACCTTGTAGGTTTTGGCAAATGGTATTCAAACCAGCTTTTATGACCACATTGGCACATCCAGTTAGGTAAACCACTATTATTCACTAGTAGTAGAAAAAGACAATTTTTTGAAAATATTTAGAGCATGTGAGGAGTACCTTTCGATAAAGGCATGTTAAAGAAATGAGGTTTCCACACAGTTTTAAATATAAGAAAATGCTGTTTTACTATTGAGTAATCTATATCCCCTAACTCAACTTTAGAAATCATCTCAAACCTCATTCTACTACTCTTTCCAATGCCCTACCCTATTTCCCACCCTATACCTCTCTAAATATATGCTCTATCTCCACTCTCTCATCCCAAACCACTAATATGATCTCCAAAATAACCCTTCCTAGACTCTTCCCTCCTCTACCCCTCCTTGCATCTTTCTATACCTTTTTTACTTTTCAGATCTCCCAAACAAGCCTTTCTTAAACCATTCCCTTTCACTCATCCCCATCCACCTCCCCATTACTCATCAAAAACCCCATACTACTGCTATGAACTCCCAAAAAAAAGGATGCTTTTCTAGACCATTCCCTCTCTTATTTCTCCACTATTCCTTTTCAATCCAAATAACAGACTAACGTGCCCACCGCTTAAATTAGTTTCATATTTCCATTTACTAATTCCACACTAATTCGGTTTGGGGTCCGGAGTAGCGTGCTACCGGCCAAAAAGCACTTCAACATCTCATTTGGGGTGGCAAGCGCTATATAAATGCAAACATTTCCTCCCTCTTCTATCCCTCCACTATCCTTCTCAATCCAAAACAACAGACTAACATATACACCACTCAAATTAGTTTCCATTTCACTATACTAATTCACCGCTAATCCTCTGAGTTCCAAAGTAGCAAGCTACTCCCCGGAAAAGCGACTGGACGCCTCATCTGGGGTAGTAAACGCTATATAAATGAAATTACAATACAGTATTGTTTATAGTATATTTCTCACAATACCCACCTTGATCCCAGCTGCCCCTGTCGGCAACTGAACAAGTTCATAGGCTAAACCGGATTTTTCAGTTTGAATGAAAGGATCAGAGTATGCACGGCCATGAAATCTTTTAAAACCTTGTAGCGTGTTTCTTGCATTTGAAATTACCTGACAAGAAATAAGAAAAATACAAAATCAAAAAGCATTAATTAAATATTTTTACAACATTCAAGCTATCGTCACTGAAGATCTGAAAGCATATCACTCAATTCAAAAGGACAGTGAGGCCTTTTCTTGTGGTCTCAGGACAGTGGTAGACTACCGATAACAATTGTAACAATTATTGTTTATCACTGGTGTTCTGAGGACTGATCATTTATGCTTTCAAACAAACCATGCAGTCCTTTTGAGCACTTGATCCTCTCGGCTGTGCGGGAGGTTAAACAGTATTTGTAGTGCCCTTTGCTCCCACACCTGAAGGCACACAGTGGCCTTAAAAATGAAATAATTCTTACATGCATCTTGTTTGTAGGCATGTTCACTGAAATCACTACCTTTATCCTTCTCTCACAAACAGAAGCTTCGGAAACAGCTCTTATGCCCTCATCCAAAACCCTGTAGAGAACTACCTTCACTAGCATATTAAGCACTTTCTTCAAGAGGCATTGTACCATCTATCTGTGTCCACCTCCCCTTTCCCATACTCGTCAGAATTTACTTGAGTGGGACGGTAGATCAAACCTGAAGACAAGACATGAAATAAAATACCTTTAATCACTTTTATTCCATTTATCCCAGCCTTTTCTCAAATCAGTCAACTTTCCCCTACTCTTTTTTTATATTGTACCCACTCAATTTCCTTGTTCTTTACAAACTCCCTTTCAAGCCTACTTAACCAAGTCCCCTAAAGCACTCTACTGTGCTATCACCCAGTTCCCAAATATTTCCATCAGCTCCAACAGGTCCTTATTTGATGTCTATCCTACCAGATTTTAAACTTCATCCATCCATTTCGATTTCTGGGCAAATACAGCCACCCAGCTGCTTCCTCTACTCTAGCACATGCCCCTTACTATCCTGCCACTCCTCCCTTAACCCATTAGCACCTCTACCCAATTCTCACAAACTGAACATTACGTGGCTACTCCTGCCATCCCCATACAGAAATCTTCAAAGCACAAACATAGGCATGACATCTGACACTGTACCCTGGCACAGCAAAAGCCCAAGGTGTCAAGACATCCACCTACCTTCCTTGACTCCAGCACAAACATGCCAACTGATATCTAGTTCCAGCACAGCAAAACATGGATTACTTGCCAATAAAACTATCTGCCCAGCTGACTTTCTATCCTGGTGTGAATATGCCCCGGGTCAGCCAACACTAGCCTAGGACACAAATCAAATGTCCACTAACATCCTCTCCAAACCCATCAAAACTCCAAGGTATTATTCCCACACAACAATAATATGTACACCACCAACTTATTACTTGCTAAACAATATCATTCAGCATGCAGTTAGACCGGCTATTCAGAACAAATCTGGATGGCAAAAAAAAAAACTCCAAGACACAAGATCATCATGAAGAAGAAAAGACTGGGCTATTCGAATGATATATGAAGAGACAGTGTACACCACGCACACACAAGTTCTCAGCATATAAAAGTAAAGCCCTACCAATCAAGCAATACATGCCACAATCAAGAAAAAAGAGGGAGATCCCCTATATGCCAATATGGGACAGGGTACCGCTGATGCTGCACCGGGAGCGAAATGACAGGGAGGCCGCTGATTTTTAATAAGACAACTTGAACCTAAAAGAAAGAAAAAAAGAAGTCCAAAAGCGATTATCAAAATCGGAAATAGAAGGAAGTGATTTAAACTCCTCCAGACCCCATGAGGGGACCTCAAACTACATAACGAAAGTAGAAGTTTATATAACCTATCAGAACGGTGGTCATTCCTGGTGCAGCAAACCTATTCAACATATGTATTCCTGGATTAAGGTAACATATCTTTTTATGATATGGAGAACATACCCCTATGAGATTGAGAAATAGAGGGTAAACCTAGACAGTATATTACGAATCTGTCTCATTTGATTTCCAAGTGATTTTAAAAACCCGTCCTGAAGAAGGTGTGACACACTGGTCAAGACACCGAAACGCTGCGTCGACTCTTTGGTTTTTATTGTAATGTTTTTGTATAATGATGCAACTTGTGATGTACTGTAATGTGATGAAATTTTAATAAATCATTGTTTTTAATTTACCCAAATACAGTTAGATCCTTTTTTTGAATGCCACAGGAATTATATCTGTTTTGTTTTAGTTTATGATGTTTAGCTGACCTCGAGTAGTTAAAATTGTTTCTCACATGGTTATTAGGGTCCAGGTTGAATAACAGGACTAGGTGTGACACAACAATTGTGTTGAAGCCACGCTAGGTCCTTTGGGAACAAGGGGCTGTGACAGAGGGTATTTCCTGACAACTAGGGACTTTTTGGTGTTTTAACAATACATGCCACAATGACACCCTTATTCCTATTGACAAACTGTTCCCACACTCCCACAGCGGGTTGCTTTCTACAACAACTGTCAGAACCCACAGAGTTAAGACAATCTTAGGGCATGACAAGACGCCTAAGAAAAGAGCCGAGCAAAAGTCTTCCTCTCAAATACCTAACTGTAGTGTTGTGAAGTAACCTACGAATATGTTCAGAATCCCAGAATGAATTTCCCCTAGCCACGTTACAACATAAAATCCCCTTGCCCTCTCTCTGCCAAGGAGCTCAAGCCACTCTAGTACTTACTCCTCTGCAAGGGATTAACCAAACAGACTTTAATCAAGATTGCTCAACAATTAGAAACAGGAGCAAAACTCAGAGGGGCTAGACTACACTTACACTGTAAACCCTGATATCCTATCACCTCTAACAATCTTGATTTTGCATCAGCTTCCACATTCTCTGGTTGGTCTGTGACGAAGGCACTGTGCTGAATACAGCAATCCCTTCAAAGAATCAGTCAAACAAAAAGCTCACACCCTAGACTCCGTCTTCAACCTGCTCTTACAAGTTAGCATGCCGCACTCCAATAAAACCCACTTTGGAGATTGATGGCTTGGACGGAGTGTGACTGTAGTGCTCGGATTATTTGTCCTATTTGGACTGACGGTGACTGTTGTCCACCGCCATCTCAGTATATACCCATGAATCCTTTATTTCAGCCTTATTTGTGCCTATTTGTAGGGTTTACCTATTGGCTTTGGCATGATTCTGTGCCTTCTTTGCCTCTTTTCGGGCCTGGAGACCTAAACTAGAGAGAAGTCATCTTTGTTCTTGCCTCAGCTGTCTGAGATGCTTGTAGGTTAAAGGTAATGCTTAGAGTCTAGCCTGTTGTTCGCTAGTGAGGAGCCAGTGAAGACTGGTTCTTATCGAAGGAATGTGTTGGTCTCTTGGGTCCTAGACGCAACACGCAAGTGGCCACTGCGGGTGCGCAGGGAGCCTGGGAGCTGGCACAGGAATTCGGTGGGAGGCAGACTGCTGCTGGAAATTTCCATGAGGAGAGAGCATTCTATATTATCAGAGGGCAAGAGAGCAGAGGGGCAGATGGTTTTTGGAGCAGTTGGAATTACATGTGCAGAAGGGAACGTGCAGTGTGCTGAGAAAGAGCCAGCTACAGTTTGAGTTAGAAGGATTTGTCTGCTGGAAAAACCAGGAGGAGCTGACAGTTGGAGAGAGGAGATGATTCTTTGGAGTTGATAAAGTCAGTTTGGAGTTTGGAGTACAGCTGACAGTTGGAGCCAGTGAAGTGCAGAAGCCATGAGGAACAACAGAGGTTGGCACGTTGGTGCAGAGAGTCCTGATTCAACCAGAGGGACAGAGAGAATTGGATCGCCTTTCTGAGGGTGAGGTGTTCAAAGAATACTATCATTATATCTGTTCATAATCAATCACTTTTCTTTCAGCTACCTATTGGTATGCCACAATTAATCACTTTCCTTTTAGTTCCTCATTCTATCATTGTCATGTTTAATCATCTTTACTTTTCAGTTCTTTATATAAATGTATGTGTAGGTGATTGTTTGTTAGTTGTGTAATAAAGAGACCCCTTTTGCATCGGAGTATTGTTTCCATGATAAAGTTAACCTTTCTTTTTAGCCAGGTGCTGACGAACAGAAGGATGGGACATTTCCTTCTGAGATGGTAACTGATGACAGGGGAGAGTGTAAATCATATCAGGGAATAATTCTTGAATGTAATAATTGAATGTAATAATTCGGCAGTTCTTGTGTGTGAGGCTCCTATCCATTACATAAGGGATAATAATAATTCATATGAGATAGAAGATACTTCCAGTAGATATTAGGTACTTAGGAAATTCCCAATAGAGAGCAGGAGGTATTAATGGGACAGTGGGGACACTATAAAGAGAGATCGCTCAGGATAGGGCGTTATATACTGGAGCTGCTCCCCGAAGAGAGAGGGGGTAGAGTAGTCCGGGTCGGATTGCCGTGGGACTACAAGTGGGGACACTATAAAGAGAGATCGCTCAGGATAGGGCGTTATATACTGGAGCTGCTCCCCGTAGAGTAGTCCGGGTCGGATTGCCGTGGGAACACTATAAATAGCTGCTCTCCAACACGAGAGAGAGTAGGTTAGCCCGGGCCAGATTGTCGTGGGGCTATAAGGTGAGATCATAGGATATAGGATGGAATTCCGTAGTTTCTCTAGGATTTAGTGGTATATTAGCTGTATAAGCTTGTATATATTGTGGGTTCCCCATTCCCAGGTAAGTACCCCAGGTACTGCTGTAAATAGGGTCTGGGAAGGGATGAAGTTACGTGATGACTGGGTTTGTGGTGTTTGGGTGAGCTGATAACTTGGTCAGGAAATCCGTTCATTACAGTGACCAAACATTGAATGATGCATTTGGAGGAGAAAAAGATATCTAAACTACTGCAGATTCTGGACCAACACAAACACAAGGCTTTTTCAGCTTCATATCCCTGGGTGACCCTCACACTACACCCATCATGACCAAGATACTTAAAAATCTGACAAGAAATGGGAAGGTAATGCAGAAACGTGATATTATTCATCTGCCAGACATACGAAAAAAACTGTTTTTAAGGGCGCTTGAGGTCTTCTCACATATCCGCAATGACCTGTTCATCATGACATGACCAGGTGTCAGATATGCCATTCTCAACATATCTACACAGGACTCTTAGGATGTTGGAAAGCCAATGAAAAAAATCATGAACGACAATTACAGAAAACAAATCTAACAGTCATGATTTATAAATAAGCTGCACTCACAAAGCAATCTTGTGATAACAGAAAATCTTAATTACGTTTAACAGAGTTAATAAGGCAAAACTGGACAGGCTGCAGTGATCCAACTCAGAGTAAAACACATTCAGGATATCAAGAGTCTGAAAACGACTTACAATAATTAGTTGAATCGAGGTGGCAAGTTAAATAAAAAACAAATCCTGACCCTTACTGCGGATTCATCGTCTTTACAAAGAGGGGAAAAATAAACATGCAACTTACTTGACTTTTGGCAGCTGCCCCAATCGACCGGTTTTTGGGACCGAAGGATATACATGCCCTGGAACACATGAAATGTATCAATTAAACATTTGTCAGGTGCATATTAAATGAAAATGTACAATTACATGAACGCAAATACTCAAAGGACCCATTTGCATATCGAATGACCATTCAAAATGTTCACATTTGGATACTGCTTGTTTCCTGAGCATCCAAATGCACTTAAGCTTCAAGCAACCCCAGCTCTCCATTGGAGATGGGTGTGTTCCTTCACACTATTGGATCAACTGTATCATGCTTGCAGTTCGTAATAAAGAACCAGAATAGAACCAAACGACCCCTGAAGTAAATGCAGACTGTGCCAGACGAGACAGTCTCATCAACTGAAAATCTTACTCTCTAAACAAAGTAAAAAGCGAAGAACATAGCACTTGCTCTAAGTGACCAAGTAAAAGTGCATTTCCACCTTTCCCAATTTTAATCATGCAAAGAAAGAGTTAATTCCAAAGTCAAAGCAGACCATTTAATTGATCATATTATGACAGGCATCGGGGTCAAAATTACACTTGCAAAATGGTATAAATCCACTTTAACTAACCGAACCAACAGTCATACTTTAGAAAGTAAACAGTCTTCGATCTTAGAAACAGAGCACCAAAAGTTGCGAACTAACTTATCCGATTCTTGACCTTACAAAATCAATCATTTAAAGTTTAGTACAGCAAACCCTCTGTATGCCCTTCAAGAGAACAATGAACAGGGACAGGCACCACACAGTAAGATGCGATAAGGTCTCAGAGGCCATCCTGGCCCAAAAAACAGAAAAGAATGAATGTTAATAATAAGGAATTAGAAACCTTGTAGCGTGCAGCGCTCAACAAAGCTGTGAAACCAAATCTAGAATTACCACACGTTTCAACTTTAAATAAGTAAAAAGGTAACTGTGGCAAGTAAAAGCAAGTTGAGATTGTGCCTTCTGCAGTAAAGACAAAAACTGGGCTCTGTGCTTCACACACACACACACACACACACACAGGTAAATAGCAGCACCAATAAATATTCACTTGATAAAAAAATACAACTGCTTCCTATAGCAGTAGTCCCTTCGTATCCATATGAACTGAGGAACCGTATAGTGTGCGGCAAGTCAACAACACTTAAAATGTGAAAGAGTTGGGTAAAGAAAGGTGATTGAAACCAGTTATTTTTTTTTAAAAAGGTACACTGAATTGTAAAGGGTGTGATATAATTTGCATGACATCCCATACATTTTGCAAAGCTGCATCTTTGCAGGTGATCACCCTGCTACAAGCTGGGCTGAATTCGCCATATTCTGAATAAAAACACTGTACGAAATGCCGTTTCGTCACATGCCACAGGATATCCGCACCAACCCCAGAGCACTGAGGATGCACACCAGAGACACTTATCATAGGTATAAAGAGCCTACTATAGCTGTCAAACTACAATCAAAACTTGGACCCTGGTGGGCAAACTTTACTCTGCGAATTTCCCCCCGCTGCTCGCCTAAATTCAACGGTCCCTGGCCCGCTGGAAGCCAATGTTCATCTCTTGGCTGGGGCGGATTCACGCAATCAAGATAATAATAATAATAATAATAATAATACCGATATTTATATAGCGCGAACAGCTACCTCGCGTGGAGGTGTCCCGGCGCTGAAGATGACCCTACTACCCAAGCTACTGTACCTTTTCCAGGCTTTACTTATCACCCTTGAAGGGGATTTTTTTCGGCGAATTAAAACGATGATGCTCTACTTCATTTGGCAAGGGGGCCGAGCGCGGTTCTCCTTTGCCACTTTGCGTCGTCCGAGGAAAGAGGGTGGGGTAGGTTTACCAGACATGCATCTATATTACAAGGCGGCTCAACTTCGAGTCTTAGTAGAATGGACCCAGCGTACCTCGGAAAAACATTGGCTACACATAGACAGGAGCGTGACAGGGAGGTCAATCTGGGACTTAGTATAGAAGCTCAAAGGGGACAGGCCCAAGAACGCCTACATTAGTACCCCCACTAGCACAACCCCGAGAGTCTGGGACTCGATTTTGGGGGACGACCGATGGACAACATTCCCTTCCCTTTTACACCCATACATTTTACCCCTGCTTTCCCACCGGCGGCGCTTGAGCGCCCCTTCGATGCTTGGAGGGAGGGGGGCTGCCTAGCACTTACGCACTTATTTCATGGCTCTGCCACACTCACCTTTGATAATTGTATGAGGAACTATGGGGTACAGAGGACGGAACGATACCACCATACCCAGCTCCTACACTGGTGTTTGTCCCCTTCGATGAGAGACTTAGCTACAAGGCACCCCACGCCTTTTGAATCCTTCTTATCAAAGACCTCTGAGATGCGAGGAGTCATCCCCTTTATCTATGGTCTCCTCTTGTCTACTGCCATATCCCCTAGACCTCGCTACATGTCCCTATGGGAGGGGCTACTGGGCCGAGATATCACTGACTCTGAATGGTCCCACCTGTGGTCCGATATAGCCAAACACAACCACTCGGTGGAACTACGGGAGGCCCATCTCAAAACAATGATGGACTGGTACATGTATCCAGCCAAGGTACAGCGGATCTTCCCTGGCTCTACCGACAGGTGTTGGAGGGGTTGCGGCCTACTGGGGGACTTCCGACACATCTGGTGGGACTGCCCGGTTATCAGTCCATACTGGGATGAAATATTAGCTCACATCAAAGAGATCCTGGCATACCGGATAGAGGATTCATTGGCTCATATCCTGCTAGGCCTTAGAGACCCAACCCTTGAGTTCCAGACAAAAGCGGATAAGAAGATAATGTGGCTCTGTATAGGAGCAGCCAAGACAACCCTGGCTGCGGCTTGGAAACGGAAAGAGGCCCCGGCGATCTCCCTTTGGCATGCGAGACTCTGGCGCTTGTTGAGTATGGAGAGAATGGCTGACATCTTTCTGGATGATTTTAAAAACTTTGAATTTTGCTGGGGCCCTCTGGTTCGGTTTCTTTCCTCCGGGCTACCGTCTGCGATGTGCCCTCCCACTGTTCGATCTCTTCATTTGTTCCAACTGTGAATAGTGCTCTTTCCAGACGAGATCTTACCCATAGATGTGCTACCACCACTGGGGGGGGGGGGGGGGGGGGGGGTAGTTTGGGGCCTACGCAGGAGGGGGTGGGATTCTCTCAATTATGTTTTACTGACGTTCATTCGCTCTGCCGAGATGGCTCTATGTTAGCGTGGGGGCAGGAAAGACCAGGCCTCATGGGACCATTACTCAGAGGCGACCCACGTTTCTAATGGGACTTAAACTCTACTGATTGCCTGATCGGAGATGGGCCCATGCCATGCTCTGTGGATTCCTCTGTAACACGGCCAACACTGGCCTTGTTCAATGTTACCCCCCCAGAGGTCCTGGTCTATACACCGTTTGGATTCCTCATCTGCCCCCTGCGTGGGAAGCTGTGCGGGATTGTCGCATGTTTTTTTTGAGTGCTAAAAATGCTAATAAACATACCTTTCTTAAGAAGGGGACTTCGGGAACTTCAACCACATTCATTTGTACTCTGGTGAAGAGTCTTCTGGGATTTGCTAACTTCATAAACTGCATACAGTTGTTTAGTATCTTCTTTAAAAGGTGTTCTACCAGGAAACGCTTGGACTTATTTCCCCATTACTTTTAAGTAGGGAATTCTTACCTTTTAGATTGCATCTGTCAGAAATGTGTAGATTTTTTAATTTGAGAGCCAATCAGACCTCTTAGTCAAACAGCTAATTTCATTTTAAATGTTATTAGATATCATTGTCAATCTTCAATTTATGGGGCTACAGCTTGGCCAGGCCAGGACAAATGACTGCAATAAGCCAAAAAGTTTAATGTGCTTGTTTTATGAATATATTTCCCTCTGAACCCAACTAACTATGAGAGACATCAACAAATTAAATTTTTTACAGTTACCACTGGGAATTTAGCAGGGGCTGGAAGTCGTTTTCCAATTAAGACGAGTTACTGCAGAGTAACTGAAAATGTTGCTGGTTCCTCGAGAAATATCTTTGGAAAACAAAGAAACCTAAAGGAGGCACTAGTTAAGAACAAACATGTAGGTCCATTCCGGGGGCTCCAGAAAAGTATGCTATAAGAACATCCTAGATTTAGCAGGGAGTCAAAAATGTAAAACTATTATGTGCAACTTTGGTCATGGACAGAGTTGGAAAGGGCAGATGAGAGGTAGAGATGATAACTCCTGATGCCTTTCAGAGACAGACTGGAGAAATGCCTGTGAACAAGTAAAGAGTTTCTTAACGCATGATTTTAATTGCTAGTTTCCCTATTTACATAAAACTCATCTTACTGCTGAGAAATTAGCAATTATCTACTCAGAAAGGTAGTCTGCTTGCAGCAGATTATGTACATGACGTGGGCCTGTCTTCAAGTTGAGACCTTCTGGGTATGCATAGTTGATTGCCTGAAGAGGACAATGCGGGTAATGCTGGAGCAGTCCATAAAGCAGGGTTTATAAGGAATATTTCTTGACCAAAAAAAGCTATAAAACCAGGAACGGGTAACTTTGCCATAAATGTGCCCAATAAAAGCAATGTATATAGCACACCCAGCAGAAATGCTGACTAGAATGCCAAACCCTCCGAATAATAGACTCCCTTGAAAGGAGAGTATAAAGAGAATAACTGGGGTATTGTGGGGGGTTGGATTGTATAACTCGGATGTGAATGCTTGTTGTGCTCTGGATGTTGCAATGGTAAACTGGGGTATGGAATAATATTAATTGCTATACATGCAAATCTTTGATGTACTCGGAACAGTATGATCGCATGTTATGCGAGAATACGAATAAACACAATTTAAACCCTCCACCCCCCCCCCAAAAAAAGCCAATGCCAATGAATGGTTTCCATATGAGTGTACAAATTTTAATAAAGTGGATACTCTGCCCTTTGGAAATCGCTTTATCGCCTTTTCCATTTAAAATCTAAGGAACAAATCAAAGAAAATAAATTGCCACCGTCAACAGGTATGGCACTGGCGGACGTCTTGGCTTTGCCAATGTTTATTTTGTTTGCGAACGGTTTTTATTTGAAGACACTCATTGCATGACAACAAGCATTGAATAAATGCAAAAAAAGTAAATTTGTTCCTGTAAAAACACATTGCAAAATTAGTCCCTGACACAGGAGAGGACTAATTGTATGGATGTGCATATTGTTCAAGAGCAGAATAGACTTGTTCACTGTCAGCTAAGCCAATGGCTGAAGTTATGTTATGTTATTTAATTTTGTAGAGCGCACGGTTACCCTAAGGTGTCCTGGCGCTAGGTGCTGACTGTGCTACCTCCCCAGTTGTTTTTTTTTTTTTTAAAGGAGGCCACATGTACTTGTTTAGCATTTGAGGATCTTAAGTTCCTGCCTGGAATATACCATTGTAGCCTATGTCTAAGGAACTCTGGACCAATTAGATTCACTGCCTTAAAAACAGTGCAAAGAGCTTTGAAGCAAGTTCTAAGTCTCGCTGGGAGCCAGTGAAGTTTTTCCAGTTCGCTTCTAACAGAGACACACTTAGGAGTTTCAGTCACCAGTCTTGCCGCTGCGTTCTGAACCAGTTGCAGTCGGTTAAGGTGTTGTTCTTGGGCATTGAGGTATAGGCAATTACAATAATCCAAGTGTGACAGTATAAGAGCTGTTACTACTGTCCTCAGATTTTTCTTAGTCAAAAAAGCCTTAATTTTCCTGATTACCATTAGAACCATAAAGCAGGCTGAGGACACCATGCTCACCTGTTCTCCCATGGAGAGACTAGTGCCACCAAGAACTCAAGGTTATTAGCTTTCCTAACAGGTTCCGGGCATTTGCCAAGGTCCTCAGGCCACCACTCCGGGGTCCAGAACCCGGAGATTGTTCCCAAATTTTAAGACCTCGGTCTTGTAGGAATTTAATTTTAGGCAGTTGGAGGACATCCAGATTGATGTAGCCCTCATACACTCATAAAAAGGGGACCCAGTCTCCTTTTCAGCTCCCTCTGTCAGCGTTAACACAATCTGAGTGTCATCAGCGTAGGAGGTGAGCTGAAATCCAAAAGACCTAATAACTTCCGCTAGTGGGGCCACATAAATGTTGAATAAGGTCGGACTACGTGCTGAACCTTGTGGCACCCCACATGGAAGCGTGAAAGGTTCCGAAGCCATCCCATCAAAAACAACGGTCTGCGACCTATTGGATAGGAAGGAATGTATAAGCCTCCATGCAGACCCTTTGACGCCAACTTCCGACAACCAATTTATCAATATTTCGTGATGGACGGCGTCGAAAGCAGCGGATAGATCCAACAGGATGAGTACCGCCTGTCCTCCTCTATCCATAGCTTCCCTAATCTCCTTCGTTGACTTTAACAGAGCCAACTCGGTGCTATGGTAGGCTCTGAAGCCATATTGTGATATATCCAGAGAGTTATTGAGATGGATAAACTCACTAAGTTGGGCGTTCATGCCCTTCTCCAGTCTCTTTGCTGGGAAAGGGAGCCTGGAAATAGGTCTATAGTTATTGGGGTCCTTGGGGTCCAAATTGTTCTTTTTTTAAAAGGGGAAGAATAGATGCCTTTTTCCATGCATTCGGGAACACACCTGCGGTCAAAATGGCATTAAGTAGCGGAGTTAGTGCTGTGCTTATAGTTTTGGGGATTTGTTTTATTATTCACACAGGACAACGGTCACTAGGTGCTCCGGATTTAATCATATTGAGTTCTTTGATTGTATCTTCCCTCTCCAAAGGAGAAAACATATTAAATGACAGTAGGGATCCAGGGTTTCCCGTACTTGTTCCTTTAGTGCCGATTTGTTTTTTTGTAGCGGTTTCAGAAAAAGATAAAAAAATATTGCCAATTTTTTGTTTAAAAAAGCCTGCTATTTCATTACAAAAATCAGAGCCTTTGGCAGTTGCAGGGGTAGATAGTTTCATAATTATATTAAAAAGTTATTTAACATCCGATTTAGCCAACTCAATTTTCCTTGAGTAGTAGTTCTTTACTGTTAACAATAAAAGTTTATATTCTGTGATGCAGATGTTATATTTTGTTTTAATCTCTTCGATATAGTCTTTACGCCATGCCCTTTCGGCTTTTAACATGCCAGCTTCTTGGCTTTAAGTTAATCTGAATACCAAGGAGCCGTGGGTAAGGCTTGTTTGGGGATCCATTTTTTTTTTTATAGGTATCAGTGCATCACTAGCTTTAATTAACCAGTCATTCTACATCTCCGTTGCCTCATCCACATCGGGAGGGGGGTTCGCCGATGTATTTACAAGAGGGTTATCAAAATTCGCAATTGGGCTTACATTGTGCTGTATGCTGAGAGGCGGAAGCAAAATGTGAAAGACTACAGCAGAGCAACGGATAAAGGGGGCTGACTACAACATCTGTAAGTATTTATAGTATATTTATCAAAAACAAAATGGTCTTGGCTAATGCTTGAAACAACAAGGCTAGTCGCTGACATTTGACAGTGGCAATCTCCGCAGGTGAACTGCTTTGACTTGGCGCTGCCATTTTGAAGGCCCGATATCAGAACTTTCAACTTTGTGAGACATATTAACAGGTCGCTGGACTGCACTATTTGGTGAGCTCAGTTAACAGTGCTTGTAGGGCATTGCCTGTACTTGTGAGGGAGACAGAATCGTCCACATAAACGAGGCGTGACAAGAACTTGTCGATTGTTGGCTTATATGTCACAATGCATGATTACATTATCATTAGACTGTAAGAAGGATACAATTGGAAAGACTGTACATCCTTGTCTTTCTTCTGTGATCATGATAATTTTACCCTGCATTAGCCGGAGGGCCATGTCTGGACTGCATTGTGAAAATCGAGGACAGTTCTTTCAAAAGGAATAAACACAAAGTTTTCGTTGCTTTCCGAATCAAATGCTGCCAAGTAATTCATGAATGCAGCAACAGACTCCACAGTATCTCAAAACCAACACATTCCATGTTAAGTACAAGTTATCAACAAATCTATTAATTTACTATTTAGTCCGAAACCATGCAATTCCTTATAGAAGACTCACAAGTTTAGCCTGGCAGAATACCTACTGATAAATACTCTTCCACCAGGACACCTCTTAATGTCCAAATTCTCTCCTCTCTATACCACTTAAGCCATTTAAGTACCTTGTCTACAAAGCATCTTATTTCTTTTTTAATTTCACAAACATTTTTATTGAGAGAGATAAGTGAGCATTACAATAATGAGCATATATCAGACATGGTTCAAGTATCATCAAAAGCATAAAGTAACGGGAACAGAGGGGGGATAAATTAAATGAATTATAATACAATACAATACAATACAATACAACTAAGAAGGGAAAGAAAAAATAGGCATTGCATCAGTACATTTTCAAGTTACACACCCATGAGGGGTGCTAGATAATCATACAACTTATTGAGTGCAGTATCTTGGCTAAAGAGGCAATACTATCTATGACAAAGCGTAGACAACGGTTAAGCTGGTAGGTTTTGATGGGTTCTCTTGGGGAGGGAGCATGTGTGCAACAGATACTCAAGGTGGTTTGAATAGGTCAAAGTGAGCGTCGAGCGAGGACCATAGCTTCCTATAAGGGGGCCGCCAGGGCGTAGCGGTAAGCGCTATATTGTCGGCTCCCCTGAGGTTCGAGACCCAGTTGAGCCAGTGGGGGAAAGAGGCTTTGCCGGTGTCCTTCCAATTATTTAGTACGATTTTAACCGCCGCTGTTAGAAGTAAATCAAGTAGGGTTCTGTCATTTTCATTGAGGGTGACAGCTTTGGTAAAACCGGAGACTAAGGTTGCAAATTCTCTAGGGAGCGACACATGTAGCACCTTGTTAATGAAATCGAAGACTCTATCCCAGTAGCTGGAGACACAAGGGCATTTAAATATTAGATGTTCAAGGTCCCCACCCTCCGCCATACAGTTCCAGCAGGAGTCATCTTCTTTGATGTTGTGCAAGAAGAGTCTCCTGGGGGTCCAAAAAGCTTTATGGAGAAGCCAGAATTTGGTTTGGGATAACGTAGGGCTAATTTTGTGTCGTGTGGTAGACTCCCATATTCTGGCCCACTCCGCTTCCGAAGTTGGTGTGGAAGAGTATGAGTCCCAGAAGGACTGTGTGGATGTTGTCAGTTTGGTGATCTGTGGGCGGATCAGTTTGTACATTCTGGACACCTGATGACCCAGTCTATTAATTGTGTGAAGGTAGCCAGGGAGGGAGGGGGCGGTGTCGTTCAGATCTGCTTTTGAGAGTGCCACTTTGACGTTTAAGAAGTAATAGAAATCTATGGCCTGGAGTTGAAACTTATTTTGTAGTTGGCAGAAAGGAAGTGGCGACGAACCATCAAATAGCTGGTGAGGGAAATGTACACCCTTCTTTATCCAATCAGGATTATTCAGTGGTTTCCCTTTGTATAACAGTTTGGGATTGTGCCACAAGGATTCCCACTTTGACTTACGATATTGGTGGGATAAGAATGTGCTGACATGCAGGAGGGCATCCCTCGTGTGTCTGAAAATGGTACCTGAGGATACAGTGGGATAAGGTTTGGCAGTGAGGAGGGCGGAGGGGTTAAGGCCCAGAAGTAGGGATTTTTCCACCGCCAGCCATACCGGGGTGTAGTCTGTGTGTGGAGTCAGCCAAAATGACCCTTGTCTGGCTAAAAATGCAGTTTGATATAGTTTAAAATCAGCCAGATTGACGCCTCCTAGGGATTTATCAAGCCGTAGTTTTTTCAGGCTAATTCTGGCTTTTTTTCCTTGCCAAAGGAAAGAGGAGATCGTCTTATCTAGTTTGGAGAGGAAATCTTTGGAGAAGGTGAGGGGTAGCATAGTGCTCAGGTAGTTGATTAGTGGTGATATCATCATTTTTATGGATTCCACCCTTCCCCACCAAGTAATAAATCGTGGGGACCAGCCGTCAAGGATTCTTTTGACTTTATTCAGTGTCAGGGTTTCGTTGTGTTTGATGGTGGTCAATAATTTATCTGTAAACTCTATCCCTAAGTATTTTATAGCATCTGTTTGCCAAGCTAGACCTGAGTTGCCAAGGACTTCTTTGGTGGTGAAGATGTTTAGTGGTTTAACTTCGGATTTGTCCTTGTTTAGCTTGTATCCCGACAAGTTCGAGTATTTGCTGATTGAGGACATAAGACCCTCAATTGACTTGGTCGGGTTTTCTGTCGCAATCAATATATCGTCAGCATATGCTGCTAATTTTACTTGAGTATCTCCGAAGGAGACTCCCTGAATGTCCTCATTCCTTTTGATGTCAGTTAGAAGGGGCTCTAGGGCCAAGAGGAAGAGTGCCGGTGAAAGTGGGCAACCCTGTCTGGTGCCTTGGTAGAGGCGAAATGGGTTGGAGAGGGTGCCATTGAGTGCTATTCGAGCCGAAGGGGAGGAGTAAAGGGCCATCACCATAGTGATGAAAGATTGACCTAGATTGAAAGACCGCATACAGTGTTGAAGAAAAGACCATGACACCTTATCGAAGGCCTTTTCAGCATCCAGGGTGATCGCGACCATCGGGGATTGGCAGTTGTTAGCCTTCTCTAGAATATGGCACAGAAGTCTGGTATTGTCATTTGACATCCTGTGTTTTAGGAAGCCAACTTGTGATGGGCTTATTAAGTTTGGAAGAACCGCGTTAAGGCGGTTTGCCAGGATCTTGGCATATATCTTGCAATCAAGATTTATCAAAGAGATGGGACGGTAGTTTTTGGTGTGGAGATGGTCTTTCCCTTCTTTAGGGATTACGATTATGGTGGCCTCACTCATTGATGCAGAGATACATCCACTGGATGCCGTAGAGTTGAGAACAGTTTGGAGCGTAGGGGTTAGTTGGTTCTCAAAGGTTTTATAAAAAGACGCAGTGAAGCCATCTGGGCCGGGGGCTTTGTTATTCTTTAGAGATTTGATGGCTGCTGTAATCTCTGTTCTACTGATGGTGGATCCTAATCGTAGTTTGTCAGTTTCTGCTAATTTAGGGAGATCGAGAGATTCGAGATAGTCGGTGCAAGCTGCTATGTCCAGCGGCTTGTCACTCTTGTAGAGCTCTTCATAGAAGGTTTTAAATGTATCTAGGATTTTAGCCTGATTGGTGTGGGTAATATTTGCGGAGTCTTTTATTGATGATATGGTCGACAGTTTTTGCTTATGTTTGAGATATGAAGCTAGTAATTTACCTGCTTTATTTCCTTCGCAAAGTCTCAAGGCTTTGAAGCGATTAATCCAAACGCCCGCTCTTTTGGCATTATATTCATATTTCTTTTTGGTGAGGAGGTCGAGGGGTGTGTGGTTTTGGGGGTTGGATTTGTGCTGGGCTTCTAGGGTTCTGATATCTACTTCGAGTTGTTCCAGGTTTTTGTTTAATTTCTTATTGGTTTTAGCTCTAATGTTTATAATGACTCCACGGATTGTGGCCTTAAGAGCATCCCAAAGAGTGTTAGGCGTGGTATTCGCGGTGTTGTTTAGGAGTAAATATTCCTCAATGGCGTCTGCTATCTTAAGTCTGTCCTCTGGACTGGTTAGGATTTCGTCATTAAAGCGCCATCTTCTAGGTGGGCGGATCGAGCGGGAGCCTGCAAGTTTGGTGTGAATACATGCATGGTCTGAAACCAGTTTTGGGGCAATGCCCGTTTCTTCAATCAGGTGTGCGAATGATGTGGATAGCAAGATAAAATCAATACGTGAATAGGAATTATGTGGAGCAGAGTAGAAGGTGTAGTCTCTCCCATCAGGGTTCTGGAGTCGCCAGGAGTCCTTAAGGCAGTAGCGCTCACAGAGGCGTAGAAGGGCCTCATGCGAACGTGAGGGTTGGAATGAGCATTTGGATTGTCTGTCTAATAAGGGGTCTAGGGGCAGGTTAAAGTCTCCTCCCACTATTAGTAAGTCATCTTGGGGGATATGTTCGATGGACCGAGAGACTGAGTCCCAGAACGCGGGATCATCGGAGTTGGGGCCGTATATATTCACTACATGAATGGGATCATCCTCTCTGCGCAGATGAGTCACTAATAACCTGCCTTCTGTGTCGTGAGTGTGTGATAGTAGTGACAGGTTGGCTTTTTTCGATAGCAGTGTGATTACTCCACCTTTCTTGTGTGGTGCAGGAGAGGACAGGACATGGGACGACCAGTGGACGTTAAGGAATCGTAAGTCATCTTCAGATAATTTGGTTTCCTGCAGAAGGACGATGTCCCCTTTTGTCTTTGCCAGATAATCGAACACTTTCCGCCTTTTCACCGGATGGTTAAGACCTTTGACATTTAGTGATATTACTATGAGATCGTCTTTGATCGAATTGGGGTTAGCCATCGGTGAAGTATTTTATCGCTGGGAGGAAAACTTGCGGCGAGATGTCAAAAAGGCGGATTGTTGTGACCAATTCGGGCACCCTGGTCCGGCAAGATCGGATACTTTTCAGTGCAGTTTTCATTAATATGAAGTAAAGGTTGGAGAGTTGGGAAGCATGCCTACCGCAGGGGGTGGGGAAACAATAAGGGATCAAACGGACTAGGTATGGTGGGATGTGCAAGGTATCTCTGTGAAAATTAAACATCATAGAAAACAGAATCTGATACAAAATGAAGAGGAGAATACTGAACCTCTGACACGTGACTGCTCTCTCATACACTCTCTTTTCCCCTTCCTCTAGGTGAACCCTCCCTCTCCCCCCTCCCACCTCCCCCCCCCAATACGTACGTAGGGAGTACGACGACAGTACCGTGCTACGCAAAACAGGAGTAACATCAACAGAATTGAATACATATCATCAATACATTCTATCAATCCCACTAAGAACGCCGTTGATTATTGTAACCAACAAATAAGTGACAACGAATAACTTTAGTTAAGTACAAGTAAACAGGTCGTAAAAGGCATCGCCCTAGTGTAACCAAGTAGGCAAAGAACTGTTTTAAGAACATGGAGCTAACAAGGATATACTCCCACGGTGTACCGGTTGGGACAACCTATCCCCATTAAGTGATAAGTAAGTGAGCAATTAGGTTCAAATTTGAAGATGCTACCTGGAAGTGAGCAGAATGTAATGTTGAACTCACTGCTCTAATTGCAATAAGCTGAACAAGGCAGTAATCATACAGAGTCGTAAACAGTCTCACATAACAAGAAGATGTTGTGATGGCCTTAGGGGTCAGTGCTACTAACTCACGGTACTGGGGTTTCGATGATCCTGGCAGGTTAAAGAGCCGATTAAAGTTCTACGGTGGAGGATCAACTCCAGGGATCTGCTACGGGACCTCTGGTAGAGTAATAAAAGATATTGGGTCTAGCTGGCTACGTCTTGTTGAGTCGGACAAGTAGTCTTCCTTTTGTTGGAAAGGCCGGTTGTTTGGTCCATTTCTTGAGTTGGGCATTCCTCGAGAAGGTGTGCCAGGTCTCTCGGGTCCGTGAAGAATCTCGGGCGACCGTTCAACATGATCCTGAACTTAGCCGGTCCTGCGAAAGAGAAGGTGATGTTCTTGGATCTAAGTTTGGGTCGGAGGTCCAGGAAACCTTTGCGCACATCCATCGTATCTTTAGAGAAATCCTGCGTGAAGATGATCTTGTGGCCTTCCCAAATAATGGAGTGGTTTTTCCTTGCATACTGGAGAATCTGTTCGGCGTGTTGAAATCTAAGCGGTTTGCAGATCATTGGTCTTGGACCTTTTGCATGATTGCTCGTGAAGGTAGGGATCCTATGTGCCCTGTCCAGTTCGAGGCCATGTTGGAACTCAGACTTGGTAATCATGGGGATCCATGACTCTAGAAAGGCCACGCAGGAGTCAGCATCTTTTTCCGCATTTTCCGGTATACCAAAAATTCTGACGTTGCCCCGTCTGTTACGGTCCTCCAACTCCGCGTTGTGGCGTCTGAGGGCGTCGGTGGTGTTTTCCAGGCGCTTTATTCTGGATGTTGACTGTCGCGACAGGTCCTCCACATCGCTAATCCGTTGTTCTGCGGCTCCCAGGCCTGAATTCAGAGCACTCATGTCGGCTCTAATCGCAGTTAGTTCAAGTTGCATCGAGTCAGTATTAGCTTTGGTTGATTTGGAAATATCCGTACGGTCTGACAGCTTCTTTAAAATCATCTCCATCGTGGCTGCCATGTCTGCTTTGCTTTTGATGGGTGAGTCGGAAATCAGAGGCTCTGGTTTCACTTTTTTGGGGTTGTTTCTGTCTTCTCTGTTAGCCATTGTGTTAGGGAAGTTTGGCACTATTCACCCCGCTGAAGATGTGTAGAAGGAGCTTAAGATAAGAGGACCATATATCAATTGCGATGGAGCAGTGAGCAGCGTCCCGTGTTGATGGACAGGAACCAGGCGCACAGGAACGAGGGCAGATTAACACGATCGTTGGCGCTGGTGTGTGATGGTTATGTGATCGTTATCAACCTCAACAGACAAGGAAAGAGCTAATAGAGCATCAATGCAGGGGACCGCCTCCACATGGCATTCACATCAACTCTCCAGCCACTATTCCCTAAGATGACATAGGTGAGAACACTTGCCTTCTGGGGTCATATGCTGGCAAATGCTGGCCGAGATATTGCTCCTGGCTTGATTTTCGCCGGGTTGTTAAGGATATCAGCCAATGCGTGCTCTCCCTGTGTTCAGTTGTATAGGTACTTGATTGGCAGAGAACCCTTCATTGTTGCCAAACATCAGTGTCCTAGTCAAAATTTGAGTAAGCGCTGGTAGATCGCTACAGCTCATGCCAGGAGAAGTGTCCTTTTATTTGCCTGCTCCCAAATCAGTCGGTGAAGGTGCTCGCGTAGCAGGAGGAGCCGCCATTTTAGGGTCAGGCAAGGCGCGCTGAATAAGTTACTGGTGCGGGCAGTTAGGCGGTAATCCTCACCATAAATGAGCAGAGTTATATGGCTGTGGATCGGTTCATGTTCCCTCCGCTGGTTCAGACCTGCCCTGCAGTAGTCGGGCGCGACGGTAATGCTTCCCGTCAGGCGAAGTCGTCATGACATCGAGGCGCCATTTTTACCTCATCCCGATGTCGGCGCGTGGAAGGGTGAAAAAAGCAGCGCAAGTCCGCAATTGCAGGTCGGACAGCCCCGTTCAGGGAACCGGAGTGTGCCCCATGCCTTTAGGCATTGAAATCCGTGAACAGCAGGTGTAGCGCGACCCAGTTATGGTGCGAAAGGGATCGAGATCGCTCTCCTGTAGAGCGGAGCTCCAGGTTAGGCGGCCATTCCCACTGCCGTCCAAGCCACGCCCCCAAAGCATCTTATTTCTAATCAAATTAATTGATCCATTGAAAGAAGATGTACCTGCCTCAATAAGTGTGGGACCATGTAATGACGTTAGACATACTTCAAACTACATTCGCTTTGCACCTAAAGATTTTGTCCATTTGATGTGTATCATTTTAAAATACAATTCTGAAATAATGCATTTTTTAGATTTTCCTTGCCCGACCACGCAACCTGTCAGTTTATTCATATTCTCTTGTTTTCCATCTGGGAAACGATGTGAGTTTCTGAGCAGCATAAAACCCTACACTGAAGGAAATAGCAAAGAAGGAGTAATGTTAAGTGATTAACAACAAGAAACGGAGGCAACTATAATTGCACTTATCACTTTTAGTGGATTTTACAAAGTAAAGAACAAATGGTGCATGAGTCTGGAAGACCAGTCACTTAATCTTCTGCAAAGGAGCAAACCTAGATAAGTTAATTCAAAAGAGCACCCATCAACCATCAAAAGAAATCTAAAAGTAAATGGAGTACAATTGTATAGTTATGCACTCAACTGGATAACAGTGCACATAATCATGTTTTTTTAAAGTGGTTTCTTTATTCACAATCTAATTTGTTTTAAAGTGGTTTCTTTATTCACAATCTAATTTGTTTAAACCTTTTCTTCTCTTAAATTTATACGTAGCCAACACAGTTCGTCCCTAAACAGAGACTTCTTCAGTGCTACAAGACAGATAATAAATACAAAATCTAAAATCATTCTACAAATTCTTTAAACAAAAACACAAACAGCTCACTTATAGTGCATATATTATCAGGTTACAAAGAAAAACAATAAAATGCTTTATAATGTCAAAACAATCTAGTTCCTGCCCTACAATTCACTGTACACAATGCGTATTCCTCTGAGTTAATTTGACCCAAGTTCAAGATAGTTATAATTATCATGAGGCTACTAAAACAAACACATAGCTTCAAAGTTATTACAGCACACAGTTCAGAAGGAAGGGCAATGCATATCCCCAGATCATGTCTAACGGAGCAAGCCTTTGTTATTAATTAAAGCAGGATTTCGCAAAAAAAGCATCTATTGCTCAAGCCTAAGGACTCTCCTCTCTCATTTGCATATTATTGCGTTATTTATACATGATTTAGATCCAACAGTTTAAGAGATATACATGGGGCAGTTGTGAACTTGAAGTGGTATATTATAAAGGTTTTTGGAAATTGCTACAAATAGACCTTGAAGAGGTAGTTATATTTGTGTAGGCAGGAAACCACAAAATGCTTACTTGTATCGCAAAATGATGCCAAAGAAATATAGGTAAATGTCATGGCTCTACAAAAGCAATCCATCTACGGCTTCAGCCCCCTACCAACTAACTTCTTCAATGATCTTGGCCCAGTACCTTCATCTAATCATGTGAAGAATCTTGGGGTGAAATTGGACCAAAAGCTGACCTTGAAGGAGCACACCAACCACATTGCAGGATTGTGCTTTCACACTATTGGCCTGCTTAGACGTGTCTTTCCGTATCTCCCTGCCTCTTACAGGAAGACACTTGTGCAGGCATTAGTGACCAGCCGTCTGGACTACTGCAACGGCCTGCTGACGTTAGCAAACGCTGACGCAGTAGGTCGCTTGCAGGTGGTCCAGAACACGGCAGCAAGACTGGTTATGGGTGCACCAGCTAGGACCCCCTCTAAACCCTTGCTGAGGGAGCTGCATTGGCTCCCAATAAGACAGCGCATCGATTTTAAGATCTGCTGCACGGTCCATAGATGCATCTATGGCATAGGTCCTAAATACCTGTCTCAATCTTTGGTGCCATATCAGCCTAGTAGGTCCCTTCGCTCAAGCAGTCAAGCCTTGCTAAAACCGCCGTCCACAAAGAAGTCCAGACAAGGAGACCGGGCCTTCTCCTCAGTCGGACCTGCCTTATGGAACAGACTGCCCCTTGATGCCAGAACAACCACCAACTACCTATCCTTTAGGAAAATACTAAAAACCATCCTTTATCAAGAAGCATTTTTGCCCAACTAATTTAACTTCCCCTACCTACTGGCTGAGATTCCTATTGCTGGCACAGCGCGGAGATACCCTTACGGGATTGATTCTTGCGCTATAGAAGAAATTAAAATAAAAAATAAAAATGAAATTAAATCTTCTCTACTATGTCACTGGACTAGGATTGTGAATGCTTCCCTACTTCAAGGGTTTCACCAGGCTGCCTAAAACCAGGGCAGGTAACCTACATACAAAAACAAAGCCCACAGCAAGCCACAAAATCCCAGATAATTTCCGTCCAATCTCCACCATTCCCTTGCTGTCAAAGCTCCTGGAGAAATGTGCCCATACCAAACTTTGCAACCGCTTAGCTCAATTCCACCGTATTGACCAATTCCAGTCCGACTTCCATCAGGGCCACAGCACGGAAACAGTACTTACACACACGGTCGATGACACACTCAGATTACTAGATCAAAACAAATCTTGCCTCCTAATCCTTCTAGACCCATCCTCAGCCTTCAGTATGGTCAAACACGAAAGCCTCAAATTGGTTGGCCTCATTCCTAAACGACAGAACTCAAAGAATCAAGGTTAACTAATCCCAGTCTTCACCACTCCGGTCACTTTGGGGGTCCACCGAATCACCTACTCTCTTAACCGAAATTTTCCAACGTACAATACCACATGTATGCAGAAGATACCCAACTATACGTAAAAATATCCTCCACTGATATCCGATTACTCAACACAACTTTGCAACAAAAAACAAAAAAAACTGGCTGACCAGAAACCACCTCACACTCAGCTTGCTCAAAACTGAATTCCTCCCAATTGACCCACAAAAAGATCCCTCAACATTGAAGATTGAATGAAACATTTAACTGCCTACCACACAAATTCCACAAAATCAATGGGAATAACGCTCAAAATAATCCCACCATGCAGGAACACATCGGCTCAGCCACCAGAGGAGTAAACTTACAAATGAACATTCTAAGAAAACTTAAACCCTTCCTCCCCTACAACGACCTCAAAAATCAGCATTGCAAGCTCCAGTGACCCCCAGATTAGACTATGGGAGTTCAAACCTATGTGGTTTGCGGAGATATAAATTGGTTCCTCGAAGGCCATCCTTCAACTCGGCTGTAAGGCTCCTCATTTGATCCAAAAGGAACATCCAAATCACTCCGGAAAGGAAGCCACTAAACTGGCTTCCTTATGAGGCAAGAATACAGATGAAAATTGCTTGCATGACACAAAGCCTTGCACTTCAATACGCCTAAGTACCTAGCTGATAAACTAGAATTGTCAGGTGGTGGCAGATTGTCAAGAAGCACACCGCCATATATTGAAACCACAAAAATGTTGGAAAAAGAACCTACAACCGTTCTTTCTCCGGATTAGCACCTAGATTCTGTAACTCCTTGCGCCCCTTGAAGTGTTTGTGAACCCTCCAAGCACATCCTTCAAAAAAGAAGTCAAACAGTTTTTAATTAACAAAACTATACACTCATTTATCCAGGTACTGATCTGACGCAGTACCCAAACCAGAGTTTGCACTCACCGCTACGCCCCAGTGTTTGATTCACTCCTTCTCCTGATTTGTAATGAGTACTGTGAGAAAGTGGCTCTATATATACACTGGACAATAAGGCAGTACAGTGTGTATAGAGACCACAAACCCCAAAAGTATAACAGAGGTTAAAGACAGGGTTGACCTTACTCTCAAAAGTGGTAGCTCGGTCGAGCAGTAAGGCAGTACCAGAGGACAGTGTAAAGCATTTGTTGTACACATTAAGTCAGCAAAAGGTTTCACACACCTCAAGAACTGAACTCCAGGCCAATTGTTAATATATCCTCAGATATAGTTGTTTTATTTTTAGAACCAACAGTTATAAAAAGATACTTTGAGATACAAGTACTCTCATGTAAATACTTTGCACACAATGATTACAGGATAGCTAATAAGCAATACAGTTCTGAAACACACTAGCATAGAGCTCAATGGGTTTTTCATAGGAAAGTACAGTTGATTACTTTATGGATTACTTTGGTAGTTTCAGGACTAGATCTTAGATACAGTCCTGGGGTCTAAACTGAAACCAGATTAGCAAAAACCTTTTAGTTACTGTGATGAATTTTCCTGAACATAAAGCGGTTTTAAAAGTTCACACTTAGAAACTTTTCAAGATGATTCTGACAATGTTATCCAATGGGTGGAAATTCAGGTTACAGGTAATGTAAGATCGCGTTACTTTTGTAAACCAGCACTAGTCTCCTAGGGCCAGCACTGGGGGCTTAACTCAAAACAGGTAGGTAATTGCGTTTCAGTATTTCGTACGATTTTTAAAGAATATTTGCAGTTTTCAAAAGTAGACAGAAGAAATTTCATAGAAAAGCAGACAATGGGTTCCTATGGAGAAAATACAGGTTACTAGTAAACCTGCTAGGGATTACTTTTGCGGTTCAGTACTGGGCTGAAAGGTACAGTACTGGCTTCTCCCCTGATCACAGGTGAGTATTTTCGAATTCCGGTTTTGGCTGATTTTATAGGAACATTTTCAGTTTTCAAAACTTCACACTTAGAAAATGTTCGAGTCAAAATGGGTCAATGTTATCCAATGGCAGGTAAGTGAATTGCCAGTTTCCAGGTGAGTACTTGATTGGTAAAGTTAGGGTTCTGGGTGTAGACATAGGGGTCCCCCAGGGTCAGGTGAGTACAGTTAGTTCAGTCCCAGCGGCACAGGGGCTGCCGGGTGCAGAGTTAGGTAGCGGCACAGGGGCGGCCGGGTGCAGAGTTAGGTAGGCCCAATGTTATCCAATGAGGGAAAGGGGGCCTTCGGTTGGTGGCTGCTGGCTAGCAGGCCACACGGCTCTGGGATCTGGGCTCCTGGTCACTTGCTCTGGGCAAAGGGGGGGGGGGGGGGAGTAGGAAAGGGCAAAGAGGTCGCAGCCAGCGGCACTCGGGCAGCTGGGTGCAGGGTTCTTTTGAGCAGTCAGGCGCTCAATGTTATCCAATGAGGATCTTGAAAAAGGAACAAAGGCTGAAGGCTCGGGGACGGTGACTCTCCAGGGGCGACCAGCACTTCAAGAGGTAAGTTGGGATCTTAGAGCACAGGTAGGTACCCCAAAGGGAGGCACAGGTAGCCGCGGGGCACCGGGTGCAGGGGTGTCTTTGGGGGTCGGAAAAGCTTACCCTCGGCTGGTCGCGGTTGGGGTGGCCCCTGGTTCTGAGTATGCAGGTGTCGTCTGGTTCGTCGAGGAGGGTCTTTGGGCACTGGACTTCGGGTCCCAGTCGCCGGGGGGGGGCGTCCTTGTGGTCTTGGTTCGGGTTGGTCCGGCCCGGGCTCGGCTGGTGCAGAGTGGGCTGGTCAGGAGCTTCCTGGTGGGTACCAGGTGGGTTGTTGCAACAGAGCCTCTGCTGATGGGAGTCCCAATCTTCTAGAGGGTCAAGGCAGGCAGGTCCTCTGGGTGTCCCAAGGTTGCGGTCCGTGGAGGTCGCCGGGATTAGGCAGGAGCAGGTTCCACGATCAACAGGCCGGTAGGGCTGGGGCCAAGTCAGTTGTTGTTGTCCTGTTAGCAGCTACGCGGCGGGTCTTCTTCCTGGTCTTCTTTCGGTATCGGGATCGGAGGAAGGAAGGTTCAGGGAGCCCCTAAATACTAAATTTAGGGGCGTTACAGGTAGGGCAAGGGCAGGGACCAATGGGTCCCTGTCCTGGGGTGAGTACACCCCATAGCCTGCTCCTCTCCTGTGGGAGGGGGGCAGAGCCTAGCTGGGATTGGGCAGGACTCCCCATCTACAAGATGGCCGGAGCCCGGGGTCGTGCTTCATCTCGCCTCCTCCACCTGAGGGGTGGAGTTGGCACAGGTTGGCACACCCCCCTTACGGACGTAGTTTTTCCCGCCAGTCTTCCCGCCAGATTGGGGGTAGGACTGGTGGGGGGCTGGTTGCTGGGTACAGCAAATGGTGTGGAGAAGCTCACAGAGGCGGTAAAACGCCTATGAAGCTTCCCCCTGTCCATCCTGGGGGAGGAGACATATCACCTCGCCGAGAATGTGCTTTGTTGCAGACCCAGGAGAGCGGGGGGCTCTCCACCCAGGGGTCCAGCAACTTGTCTGCTGGATGGCAGCCTCGGCAGCCACTCAGCCCAAATGTGGATTGTAGGTTTGGGGAGCATCTCTGAGATGCCCTCTCGTGCATGTTACATTAAATCCCATACTGGCATCAGAGCGGGTTTAATGTCCTGATAAGTTGGATACCAAACTTGTCAGTCTTCAGTGTAGCCATTATGGTGCTGTGGAGTTCGTAATGACAACCTCCCAGCACTATATACTCTTAATGGCATCACTGCACTTACAGTGCCCAGGAATGGCCCTGGGTACCCTCACCTCTGGCATAGGGCACCCAGCTAGAGGGGTGACTGAGGTATGCCAGGGCAGTGGGTTCTGTGGGCATGGCACACAGGGATGTGTGCCATGTCGACTCTTGTTTTAGTTCTGTACTTAGGCACTCAGCATGCAAAGGCAGTGTGTGGGTACCAGGGTACAGGGGCCCTGAGGGTGGCACAATCAGTGCTGCAGCCCTCAGGGGTCTTCTCTGGTCACCATGCCCTGGGTACCTAGGGTACCATTTACTAGGGGCCGACAGGGGGCCAGAGATGACAATTGGGTATTTTGCTTCAGCATAGTTTTTAGGGAAGGATCACAGGACCTGGGTACCTGATTGGCAGGGACCCAGGGCACACTCAGTCAAAGCACATCAGCAGTTCAGAAAAAAAAGTGGGGGCATACCAAGGCAAGAAAGATGGCACTTTCTCACAAAGTACTGACCGCATTTATGTTCCTTGGTTGTCTAGTTTTTTACTTGCATTTACGCTTCTAGGTTATCCTGTTTTCTACTTGCTGTAATATTTGTAAAGCGCTCTAATAATCTTTCAGGGTCAAGATTGCAGTACATAAAGCTTTATAAATGAAAACATAATAGGGAACCAATAGTTCTGCAAGGCCTTTTGTGATTTCCTGCCTTCATGCACATAACTACCTCTACAAGATATATTGGTAGCAATTTCAAAATATCTTTACACCATAACTTAGAATTCACAACTGCTCAATGCATCTCTCTTAAAAACCGTCCCGTCTAAATTGTGTATAAATAACCTCATAATAAGCAAAAAGGGGAGGAGAGTCCTTTAAGGCCGGAGTGAAAGACGCTGTTTTTTGCAAAATCACGCTTGTAAATGTATTTGAGCTTGTAAAGCGCTTTAATTAAATGACAAATATGCATTGCCCTTCCTTCTTAACTATGTGCTATTTGAACTTTAAAGATACAAGTGTTTGTTTTAGTAGACTCATGAGAATAACGTTGTTGAACTTGGGTCAAATGAAATCAGAGGAATATGCATTGTGCACAGTGATTAGGTCATTGTAGAATATGAACTAGATTGTATTGACATGAACTAGATTGTTTTTACATTATATTAGCATATTATTTTATTTCTTTGTAACCTGTAAATATATGCGCAATAAATACGCTGTTAGGATTTTCTTTTTAACGAATTTGTATATGGTTTTAAAATGTGTAGGTATTATTTAGGTCTTGTAGCCCTGAAGAAGTCTCTGCTTAGGGATGAAACGCGTAGGGTATGTATGAACTAGATTGTTTTTACATTATATTAGCATATTATTTTATTTCTTTGTAACCTGTAAATATATGCGCAATAAATACGCTGTTAGGATTTTCTTTTTAACGAATTTGTATATGGTTTTAAAATGTGTAGGTATTATTTAGGTCTTGTAGCCCTGAAGAAGTCTCTGCTTAGGGATGAAACGCGTAGGGTATGTCAAAATTCAGAAAATAAAAGTATTCAAAAAATAAGATAATGAATAAAGAATACCACTTTTAAGAAACACTGTGATGGAGTCTGAGCACTATGTTATCCAATAGTGTGCATAACAATAAAATTGTACTCAATTCACTCTTACATTTCTTATGAAGGAGTAATGTTAGGCTGCTATCATATCTCCATTCCTTTCCTCCCAACCTATACGATGGCACCGATAAAACGGAACATCCAGCTGGCTATCTGGCAAGGGAAAAGCTTTTTAACTAAGAACAAAATGGAAATAAACCAAGCTACATTCCACAATACTCCTCTCTGTCCTCCAGATTCTCTAGACCAGTGGTTCCCAAACTGTGCGCTGCGGCACCCTAGTGCGCCACCCAAACCAGCCAAGGGCGCCGCGGTCACAGATGCTGATAATCCATTCTGAATTACACAAACCTCTGGAATGCAGGACGGGAGAGCAGTGCCTGGTGACCACTAGGTGGTGCGCTTGCTGCCTCGTAGTGTAATAATTTATTATAAGTGAAAAAACATACAGTAACAGACATTGCCCTCGTTGAAAGTGTTTTCACTGTGTTTAAGCATCTGATGAACAATCCCCAGCGAGGACAGGAAAATGTTGATATTTTGTATGAGCACAAGCCACTGGAATTGGCATCTCGTCTCAGAAGACGTTCCCAAGTCGATGGCACAAGGACATTAAGATTGACTGTATTTTCAAAAAAGAATTGTGGTCCACAGTGTCCAATGCCCACAGTGATGGCTATTCTCATTTATGTTCATTTTTTCCCAGTATTTATGAAGAACAAATGATTGGGGCTGCATAGCCCCCTCGTTACCAAGTGATACCTTCATTATTTGACTTTGTTAACACTAAATCCTGTGTAATTCCAAACTGGTCGCTCCTTCAGGACAACAGAAGCATCTTAATTTCCTTACAGCACTGCCGTATATTTGCCCATCATTGATAACACTGAGGAACACACCGGATGTTGCCCTTTTTCATTAAAGAGGTGTAGAGGGGTTTTGTCTAAAATATATCTTATCACATCAAGATTAATCCGAAAGCAGCTGGAGTACTGCCTCGTAACAAGAGGTTCAGTACTTTTGCATAACAACAGTTTTCACCAGTATGCTTGTCCGTATTTGTGGACGGCTTTTTCTAATGCTGGAGCCACATCCAGGGCTTTGTCCACACTATCCGTCCTGGCTTTTTGCTCTGCCTTTCAGTTGAGGCATTTTGAATACTTTAATGGGTTTTCCAATGCCTTCACTGCAGCCTACTCCCATTGCAAATGTGCTGACTTTTAGTACATTATTTGATGTATGAGTCAGTACAGCGAAAGACTTGCAGAAGTGAAGCATACAAATAACTGACCTGCAGCAACGGAATACAGAGGTTCAGAGTCCTTGTGAAAGGATGTTTTTTTTCATATCCATACTGTGGCAATTGCTGCTGTTTTGTTGCTAATTACAGTGGTTTGTATATAGTCAGACAGTATTTAATAGCACTAACTTTCTTAATTGGAAGTATAGCACCAGCAGTACTCTGAATGCCTTAGCATTCTTTTAATTGGTTTTATTACATGAATCCATGGCTACAAAAATAAGCTTCGTCTTTCTTGACACAAATAGCTTTACTGGAATTGCAGTGGACACGTGGAAGCCATCTGAGTGGACTTCATGTCCAAATGAACCACAGTGGTAGGCTACTGACCTGTCATAATGTGAAAGGAAAATCACAAAGCGAATAAGGCTATCCATTGCAATTCCTCATTGTATTCTATGAGGATCAGTAACAGATGTAAAGAACTATAACCCCAGTGCTTCCCAAAGTGTGCGCCACAGCACCCCTCGATTCGGCTGGATGTGTTCAGCTTCAGTACGATCGCACATGAACAGCAAACAGATGCATTCACTACATGGCCAGAGGGCGCGCAAATATTGTGGAAAGAGCAGACATATTGTTGCATTGCACGCACTATTCTCCCTACCTTCATCCCAATTATTTTCAGGGATTCAAATGGATGCACTACGGAGGCCCGGGTTACTTACACACACACAAAAAAAAAAAAAGTATTGTAATGGGGCGCCGCGGCCAATGGCCAATTGGTCAAGGGAGGAGTAGGTCAAAAAAGTTTGGGAACCATTGCTCTAGAGTCTAGACACTAACGCAGTCAGAAATTAAGGAACAGTCAGAGCATCCAACATGTACGTGCAGCTTTTCGAAATCTAATGGTTCCTGCTCTTATTTGAAAATCATGACATGGACTGGCTCAAGACACCACCAATAGTCATTCTTTAATTTTGTTCGCCAAATACAAGAGGTACCTCATCATAAGATGCACATTAAATACGGACCTGGCTCAGTTTACAGGGCACAACTACAATAAAATACATGATGATGTTGACACCACATGAAGTACAACATTTGACAAAATTACATTAGTGTTCCGTTGTATGGATATAGAGGAGAAGAAAAGTTAGCACCACAAAATAAAGCAATCCAAGATACGGGTGCTGTACAAACCAATCCTAGAGTTGGTTTTGCAATGAAAGCGACTTATTTGTACAATAAATGGATGTTAAGCTTCATTGATGAATGTGTCCGTCTGTAACAAAACTGGCACGCATGTAAAGCGCACTGATACCCAATGTCTTGGGTCTAGTTCGCGCTATATAAAACTTTAGAAAAAAATGCAAATCTGGATATGAACAGGATTTTATGTAAAACACACGCCTGAAAAACATCTCTTGACAGCGCGCTTCCTCATACCTATTTAAAACAAAGTATAATAAAACAGATTTTTAAAAAAGTTCTAATTGGGTCAGACGCCCCATTTGAATCACTGATTCTTCTAAAATCAGTTAAAGACACGTGACACGTTCAGACACAGTATGGACCCGATGCCTACAGACGTCCACCGTAACCAAAGACGTTACCTAAACAAACTAATTCCCCGGGCACAGTTTATGTGGGGGAAGGAATTTGCAACTATTTCGGCTCATTTTCAGGCGGGGTCGGAATGAAATTATTTCTGTGTATGATTAAAACTCAGCAGTCGAGCTAATAATCGATTTTTGCACAAAGTTATTTCAGAGTTTAGGGGGTTACAAGACTAGATAGCGAATGTAAAAAACGTTCCGTTAAGTTGCAAATCTGCCCTTTTGGCAGTATATGCATTCCTTAGGGTTTTGTACCTATCTGTCTGGGTGCACTGATGTATCAAACTGGATGACGGAAGTTGATGTGTCCTGTCACTCCGAACGTAGGGGGCACTGGCGGAGCAGCGAGCTGTCGCT
Organism: Lissotriton helveticus; assembly: GCF_964261635.1. NCBI lineage: Eukaryota > Metazoa > Chordata > Amphibia > Caudata > Salamandridae > Lissotriton > Lissotriton helveticus. The sequence continues at coordinate 743,012,783 of NC_136068.1, forward strand.
TTGTCATTGTGTGCATTTAATTGGGAGGGGTCACTAAAAGTATCAGGTGAAGTGGTAGGGATGCTGGACCAGCTGTGTGAGTACGGGCTAAATGGAGACATGTCACTGAGAAGAGTAGATTAGGGGCAGTTTGTTGCTGGTGATCTAATACCGAGATGGCACAGATGGGCTATCAGTCTGTGGGCAAGCACCCTATGTTCCGAGAAGAGTGAGCTGGTAAACAGTGTGCTGAATATGTTTATTACGACTTTATTTATATAGCGCACTTCCACCACAAAAAGGGTCCTTGCCTCTAGCTGACGAGCTAATGGTTAAGAGCAAGCGTGTTAATGTCGATAGGTGTGTGCGCTGCTGGTGATAGGAGTGTGCTGCTGCTGCTGCTATCTGGCAAAGCAGTTTGTGCGCCAGTGATCGGCAGTGAACCTGCTCGTGATTCCTGGTCCATGTGCTGATGCACGTCCATGGCACGTGCTGGCAGATGGATGACTGGGTATACTGTCGTAAGAATATAAATACCGGTGGGAAGCATAGAAGGCCTCAATGTGCCGCCCCTGTTTTGGCACTGTAACCTGGAGTGCCGTGGCGCAGACAGTTTGAGAGACTATGGGCAGAGACACCGAAACCGCTGCAACACTCTCCTTTCTCTCACACTGAGGCCTCCTTAGCTAGCGTGGCCCCAATTCGTTCTGTGGGAGTCAATAGGACATGGTCGGGTACTCACGGCGTGCAGCGATCGCTGTACTCGTTAGCCACAGTCTCGATGCCGCCAGCTCGGGCCACTGCAATATAGCAGCTCTGGAAGCCCACGTCGATGCCCACCACGGACATGGTGCACGCAGTTCAAGCGCCGCTCTGTCTGTACTCGCGGGTGGCGCTGAGCGCAGAAGCCGGGCTGCCTCACAGAGAATGGAGGCTATCTCAGGCTCCGCCGGGTAATAAGGAAAGACCGGCAGCCGAGAGCAAAATCTCGAAAATTCTCGTCCCTCTCACAGTGTGTGGGCGGAGGGAAGGAGCGCGAGCCGCTCGCGAGATCTTTGACGTCACAATCTACATCCGCCTGAAGCTAGGATCCTCCAACGGTATATGCCTTCACATCGTTGACAGCGCAAGGTCGGTGTCAGGTCGCGTTGGTACCCATACTGGAGTCAGGCAAAATCTGCAGGTCGCTGGTGCCTTGTGAGCCGCACTCCCACCCATGTGAAGGACAGGCAAGGATAACTAAAAACCCGGTGATGGCCATGTGGAAGGAAGGCAAACGGTATTTTCATACACAATGGAACATTTAGGAATTTACATCGCTGGAATCGGAAGAATCAAGATCCTGACGCCCGAAGACTAAGTAAATCTTATTTTTGTTGTCGATGGACATCTATATTTTCTATACCAATACAAAAGAACAACATAGAATATTATCCAACATGTGTACTGTAGAAACAGAAGAACTACTCTGACAGATATTAACTTAGTCATCTAAATTACCTATAACAGGGGATGCCAATTTAAGTTAAAACTATAATATTATTGTTTAGTTTTAGGTGTCGTTTCGTGGATCTTTTCTGCATTTTCTTATAGCTGCACATACAATGCGACAATGCTAATATCAAATATAATGGAATTCAGCATTAACACATCGACTACCCTCACATTTTAAACACGTTATTTAAACAAAAAAAGAAACATATACCCATATTAAAGAAATCGAAAAGTTCACATTTCCTGTTTCCTTTAAGTACAACTACTATTGGTCGCAGAGTTGCACAGGAAATGACGAGTAAACGTGTTTATACTTATTAATAAGGAATCACCGTGTATCCTAGCGCGCCACTTTTTCTGCTTCGTCATTCCACGATGGCGGATCTGTTCAACATTTCTTTTCAACATTTAAATAGAGCTCTTTGGCACCGCCACCCACAAGGCATTTGATAGCAGAATGGAAAGTGGAGTTAAGCCCAAAATAAAGTATAACCTTCTTCAAAATAACCGACACATTGTTTATATGCGACTAAAATAATGATTTTGAAAAACGTTCGCTTTTATGAGTGCGTAAAGTCTAAAACCTATTCTTTTTGTTAACATATAAACAGTGTTAACATCAAAGGTGATGCCACGAGCCGTAGTTTAAGCCGTCAGTCAGTTCTTAGTCTCAATTTACGTTAGGTCCTTGGCCATGCCGCTTCCACTGCGACAAACCTCGTCAGCTGCACGCTTTTGCACCTGCGGGTTGACAGCAGTCAGACGCCCGTTCGGGTGCAGGGCGTCCTACGTCACTGCGGTGTTGCTAGGAGTTACCGAGGGGGCAGGGAAAACACTGTCATGGGAGGTTTCGTTCCATGCGCAGTTGCGACTTTGCAATGGCGCAAGAGGGTGGACTATGGCAGGGGAGTTCCCCTAGGGGACCGCCACTCCTAACGGCTAACAGTTTCGAAGCGACAAAGCACGGACTTAAAACTAGAAGCGAGCGGCTCGCCCCAAGCCAACACATTAATATGAAGAGACAAGCGTGGCTCTAAGATCACGTGCGAGCTGACCCGTGGTAATCTGAGTTAGCTTTATTGTTTAATAAAAATAATTACAATGGTGAACATGCATCGTTAATTAAAAAACGTATGTCAAATGATTGCTGAAATATTTACTCATTACATAAGACAGGCGTTATCTGGGACCTGTATTTTCGCTTACATTATTCCCTCTTAGTTTTTTTAGTTTTTTTTTTAGGAATCCACCCAAATGCGTCCATTTAGTCCATTTGTACCGTCGCAATGAATCGAAAAATAAAATTCATCAATAAATAATTAAAAAACCTGGAAATCTATATTTGTTCATAATAGTAAAATATTAACTTAATCTAGACAATACAACTTTTTAAGGAGCGATTAAGAAACAGTTAAGAACCACAGTTGGCCCTTCTAATTTAGCATCTGCTGAGGCCACAGGGCAAGACATTAGCCATTTAAGAGTTAGTGACTAATACCACTGATAGTGCAATTCCATTTGTATGGTAAAATCCCTGCATACAATAATTTAAAGGTTCCTGGGACGCACAAAAAAGCAAAATAATCTATGTGCAAAAGGCTGTGGTCAACTGCTGTTAAGTGGTATGGAGGACTTGATCCTCCCTTTTATGGTTAACCGTTGTTGACTTGCTGGCTCTCACTGATTATGAATCTTCTTGCTGTTCTTGTAGCGAACTTGGTAAACCAGATGTTAAGCAGTGGATTATCCGGGTTCATTGATGTAAGGAAAGCTTGTCGACACGTGCGAATGCCAAGTTTGTTCCATTCGCTCTTTAGCAAGATCTTTTGGTCGTCAAGGAGTGTAGGACAAAGACATACCACATTCTCAATTGTTTCCTTGCTACTCCTGCACCCCCTGCACATTGCGTCTCCAACTTGGCAAATGATACAAGAATGGTCATTCACCCATTCTGAGGGCCCAAAATCTTTTTTCCACAACACTGAATAGGGACATGACAAATAGGATGCCATGATCCCTGATACGATTATCGAGGCGTGCTTTCGTTGGGCCAGTTGGGCTCTATCCGAGTGGAAGGACCAGAAGCGGACGTTCCTTTTGATGTGGATTTTAAGTGCCTGCTGCGATGGATTCGAGCTCCAGATTTCTTCTGTGTCCAGGAGTTTTAGAGAGTCTTGTAGATAACACCAGTATGATCTACCAATTTGACCGGCTGAGATTTCCTGCCACAGAAGGGCCTCCAGGCTTCCTTCTCTGGAGGTACGCAACTTATTGCACAGCCTGATGAATGCTCTAGCCCCTACTGCTTGGTGATCTTGGAGACCCGTGGTAATATTTACCTTGTAAATCATCCAACAAGGATTATCTCAAAATATGATCGTGTCTTCAGAATTCGAAAAAGCTTATTTCTTGAACTTGCAAAGTGGCTCACCATAGTACATAAGATTATATCTCTGCGTCGAGAGGCATTTATTAAAAGTGATAATATTTTCACATCTACATAGAGAGCAGACTTTCATGCCCCCACCTTCTAGACGACAATCCTTTTATTGAACTGAGAAAATATCTTATCTAATTATTATTATGGTTTTATTATCCATGGAGCAATAGTATCTATTAAATAAAAAATGAGAGCTTTTGTACAGGGGAAGGGCACATCCTGTACTCCTGTATTTCAGGATTCAGTCAGGTGATAAGAAAATGAGACACCGTGAAATAAATTCTATTACAGGACCGGAGGCTCAGATATATTGCTCCTCTTTTTTACTGTTAAATTCACAGCAGCCAATGAAAACGTTTTAACATAAAAATAAACTACATTTCTCATGATGCTCTTGCAACCAATCATGTCTCATCAGACCCTATAAGAGTCCCCATCTCTTTTCCATGAGCCTCTTTCTTTGCTGCTCACGGCAGAGATAAGTGCTATTTTTGATATATCATTAATCATTTGTACTTAAGTGTTTATGGCCAGCTGTTTTCCCACAAGCATGCGCGCTTGAGGGAATGAGATGCGGACGTTGTAAATTTCATGGTTTTGGCCATGTGAATGCATGCGCGTCTTAGCAGTGGTATTTAACTAATTGTTTAGTCCTAGGCCATGCGCTTCTTAGCGCAAGTGTTTTGGCCCAAAATCGGGCAGCATTTGATGCAAGACTCCTATTTGGGAACGTGTTTTGGTCACACCGAGGTAAGCAGTTTTTTTTGCCTGTGTAGGTATCGCGGTCTCTCGCACTGCACGTCAGACTCCTCCCCTCATCGGGCCAGATGAGATAAACAGAGCCTGACGTCACCTGATGTGCGTAGCCCAATTGGGCTACATTTGGGCGGATTTGGGCTACGCACATCAAGCGTTTCCCCACGCTCGCACATAGGCTCAGAAAGCCCGGATTTTTACTACGAGCAACAGCGTGAGGTGAATGCCTGACCTGCAAAAACAGTCGGCCCTCTGTGTGAGTGCACACTCCAGAAAGATTGATTTTGGCTCTTGACGCCCTGAGACTGGGGCTGCAACAATAGTTGAATACAGCATTGCTGAGGAGCTAAGTAATCTGTTGACTGTATTGAGTGCACATTGGTTGTCTCTCTCCTGACTCCTCCAATACTCACCTTGCCTTTAGCTTCATGTGCATATTGGCCAAAGGTGAAATAAGTAACTTTGAAATGGAAAAGTGGGTTAGATATGAAGATGAGGAGGATGAACCCTACTTTGATGGACAACAGAAGACTGTTTAGTCTATCAACAGGGCAATTGAGAGTACTATACCTAACACTGTGCAGCAAGCCTTGGCAGCAGCGTTAAAACCTATTACCAAGCAGCTAGAAAGCTTCGCAAAGCGCCACGGGTTTCAGAACCCTATTGAACCCCTAAAAGACACCTCCGCAGGCAAAAGCAAATCGAATTATTAGCTTACTTGCCACATGCGAACACAGACAAACATCGAAGGTGGAAAAGTGAAACGTAAGCAAAAGGTATATGTAGACACCAACACTACTGACACGGTCTCCACTAAATCGGACGATGAGGGCCTTCCTAAGCAGAAATGTAGGAAGGCAGTCATCTTAGTGCCTGATATGACACCCCAGATTCCCACCACCCCCTTCACCTTCAATCCAACGGATATTGTTCATCCCCTTTCCTCAGATTGGGCTCCAACCCCTGAAGTGACGGAATACCTCCATGACAACCTGAGAAAAGGTTTTGACAAAGAAGTTCGAAAACAGGTTGCGGTCCGAGTGTCCTCGGCCAGATATCCTAGATAAGGTGGCAGAGACACCTGATATTAATACCAGTCTTTTGACCTTTCGAAAAAAGTTTGCAAAGGCCCCGAAAAAGGTTTGACCGCGCCTGGCAGGGCTGCCAGGACAAACTTCTAGATGTGGCAGGGCCCCAGGCCAAGATCCTGGAGATGGCCCTTTTGGCAAAGGAATCAGCCAGTCCTGTGGATCCAGACATTTTAGCGGGTTGGACACAGAGCAATATGCCTCCTAGGAAATGCAAATTGCGCCACCTATACGGAGAGACGCAAGTCACTACTTATGAGGATGGACTCTAATCTTACAGAATTAGCCTCAGTCAAACCAGGTCCCCTTGCAGAGGGTATTTCTTTGGCGAGAGATTTGTTAAGGATGTCTCCAAGTACGTGGGTACTTTTATGTCTTTGGACAAGGCCCAATCAGGAATAAAGAGACTGTTTCAGGCTGGCCTTTTTAACAGGCCGTCTCAATTACTAAGGTCCTCCCAGAGGAGACTATGGACGTGGCAGAGGTGACTAGGATCCTACCAGAGGTGGCACCTTTTATCCCACATGACAAAGGTTCAACAAGCGTCGATTCAATAGAGGTGTACACAGAGTGGGATTTCAGACCCAAAATTTCACAGGTGAGAGTTATCGGAATATCTCAGTTACCCTTGGGGGGTCGTACTCAGTTTTACATACACAATTGGAGAGTTTTGTTACAAGATGCATGGATTATACAGACCATTCAGGGTTTTCACCTAGAATTCTACCAAACTCCCCACCAAGACTCCTACCCGAGACAGCTCAGTTTTTCCCAACAAGAATGTGCTTTTATAGACGCAGAGATAGAGGAATTGATGAAGTGGAGCGCAATTGCTTCTTGCGACAACGGGGCTCGCGGATTTTGCAGCAATGTCTTCTTGGTGCAGAAGAAGGGTGGTAGTCATAGGTTAGTGTTAAATCTAAGGGAATTCAACCACTTTATGGTTTACAAGCACCTCAAGATGGAGGGTATCCATATCTTAGCAGATCTACTCAGTCAGTCAGTCAGTCAAAATTTCTTTATTCGATTAATTAAAATCATAAAAGAATGAGCAATACAATACATGGAAACAGTTCATCATGACACACAATAGTACATTTCGGAAGAATCTATAGAAATTTATAACAATTTTATAAAAGACAAAACCCTAAAAACACATTATACACAATAAAATTGTACCATTAAAATCGATAAGATATAGGGGGTAATCATTAATCGGAAACAAAGTGTCTAGTGCTAAAGCGAAATTTGTTTATACGTGCGCCAGCAACCAAGAAACTAGCAACATGAAATGCCACTTTTAGATTAGGTAAAAGTTGCAGGAATAGCATAGCTGGCTTTACCTGTGTAAAGCCCATATCACGCAAAACTGGCAACAAAAACTTTTTCCTACTCTCTTTATAATGGCCACAGAACAGGATAAAGTGCGTCGTGTCTTGAATAGAAAAATAATCACAATCACAAAGATCAGCATTTACAGGTCTAGTCCATTTTTTAAAATTGCCCAGAATAAAGGGAATTAAATCAAGACGAAACCTTGTTAGGAGAAACCGATGGTACGGTTTATGTACTGAGAAAAGGTATGGTTCCATGCCTATACCCGATGTTATCATACAGTGTTTCCTAACTGTGGTTTTCTCCAGCTCTGTGGCTTCCCTCTCCAAGACATAATGCTCAGTCAAAAGATTTTTGACTATCTTCACGTCTTCTGAACTTATCAAGTGTGGAGAGGAGAAAAGATCAGAACGGCCAACTAGAGTTAACTGCGTCTTGACATATTTTAGCCAGGGAATGTTATGTACATTATCCAAGGCTAAACAATCTTTAAGAATATGATGGTTTAGAGTGAGCTCCTGATTGAGCCACACTTTCAACCAACCAATAACTGGGGCAGCCTTTAAAACATCAGTAATGTAGCCCAAACCAAGCTCTGTATGTATTATGTATGTAGAAGTTGACTGGGGGACAGAAAGCAGAGTTCTCAGAAATTTATTTTCAACTTTCTGGATTTTATCATACTCCTGACTAGAGTACCCCCAGATGACAGAGCCATATTGGGCAACCGATAAGCATTTGGATTTATAGACCTTCATAATGCTTTCCATGGGGCGAGCACCAAGCTTCTTGGCAAAACCAAGCAGCCCTGCAGCCGCTCTAGCTACTGCATTGCCTTTTGCCATAAGCTGGGGACCCCACTTGCCTTTTTCATCAAAGATCACGCCTAAATAGGGAAAAGACGGAACTCTCCTAACCTCCTTCCCCGAACAAAAGAAGGTTTTAGACTTTCTTTTCCTGCCTGCGGGTCCTGCTATCATTACATGGGATTTTTCCACATTTGTTTTCATGTCCAAAAAGGACATGAAATCCCCAAAGACTGAGAGTAGTTTGTTCAGTGCCACTCCAGAGCGAGCCAAGATAACCGCATCATCCGCGTACAGGAGAACAGGTATCTTAATTTCTCCTGCACGTGGGATGTCAGTATGGGAGCCTACCAAAGTTGCCTCAAGGCCATTAATATAAAGTGTAAAGAGAAGGGGTGCAAGGATACATCCCTGCCTTACCCCTCTCCCTGATTCAAAATGACAGGTACATCTTCCTTCTCTAGTCACTCTGACCGACGTCTTGAGGTCTCTATGTAGCTCTGCCAAGTATCCCACTAAGGGGGCATCAAGGCCCATGTCCAGGAGGACCCCCCACAACTTAGCCCTGTTGACCAGGTCAAAAGCTGAGGAAAGGTCCATAAAGGCCATGTACAAGGAGCCCCCCTTGGCAGCCACATATTTACTTATGATCAGTTCTAAATTCAAACACTGATCTAGGGTTCCCCTTTTGGCTCTAAAACCATATTGTGCGTTTGATAAAATGCCCTTCCCCTCTAAAAGCTGAGTCAGTCTACCTAAAAGGACTCTTCCCAGAATCTTAACACTTGAATCGATTAGGGAGATTGGCCTGTAACAGGCTGGATCTGTCCTTTGTCCTTTTTTAAAAATTGGTATAATAGTAGACTTCGACCAGCTAGTAGGAAAAACAAAGTCTCTTGTGGCATTAAAAATGTTGGTAAGAATCTTGGCGCTGAGTTCAGGGGCGGTCTTAAAAAAGTCAGCGGGAACCCCATCGGGGCCCGGAGCCTTTTTAGAATGTGTGTCGCTAATAGCTTTTTTTACCTCTTCTATAGTAAAAAGGGAAATTGGAGAGGCAATTTGTGTGGATTGCATTCCACAGCCTGGTATGTTATCAGGACAACTGTAGATATTACTGAAGTGTGTGACCCACTGATCGTCCGGTATAATGCAATCTGCTCTCTGCTTATCTAGATCGACGAAAAAGGGATGATTAATTATCGCCCAAAATTTTGAACTATCTCTCTGGGTGTCGGTTTACTCAAAAAGGGAGATTGGATGGTCTGGCTGGACCTAAAGGATGCTTACCTGATGATTCCTATTTTTCCTCCCCATCGGCATCTCCTGCAGTTTCAATGGAGGAACCGGTGGTTGGAATATTTGGCCCTTCCTTTCGGGCTTTCCTCGGCTCCATGGTGTTTCACCAAAGTAATAGCAGATCTACAAGAACAGGGCAAAGTCTACAAGAACAGGGCAAAGTCCCCAGCCAAACTGCACTTACAGATGAAAGTGTCCCTTCTGCAGAACTTGGGATTTGTAATCAACGAACCCTAGTCAGCCTTATGTCCTTCTCAGAGCATGGATTTCATAGATTTTGTCATAGACTCACAGACAGCTCAGCTGATTCTCCCCCGGTCAAAATTACAGGATCTCAAGAAAGAGCTCACATCAGTGTTAGCCAAACAGACGGTCTCCCTCAGGATGATTGCCAGAATAATGGGGTACTTCCATCCTCAATACAGGCTATCTTCCCAGGCCCTATTCATTATCAGGCTCTTCAGAGACTAAACATCCAACACCTTCAAAAGGGCCTGTCTTATACGGATCTGGTGCCTCTGACACAGAAAGTAATGGAAGAAATGAATTGGTGGTTGGGCCACATAGAAGCGTGGCACGGCAGAGCTATCTTCGGCTCCCAACCGGAAGTCATCATCGAGGCAGATGCCAGTTGTTGGGGCTGGGGAGCACACTGCGGAGATATCTCCACAGGGGGAAGATGGTCACTTCAAGAACTATCCCTCCACATCAACTGTCTAGAGTTGTTGGCTGGGTCATTTGTGATATGGATGCTCTCCCCCAAACAGGTATCCTGTTGCATCCTACTCAGGATGGACAATATCTCGGCAGTGAGATATATCAACAAGTTGGGAGATACAAGGTCATCCCTGCTAGTGGAGATAGCGAAGGATTTTTGGCACAATTGCCTGAGTCACCAGATATCGGTGATAGCGCAATACATTCTGTGACAGTCGAATACTGTCGCAGATTGTAAGTCCAGGTACCTAAAGGATTACAGTGATTGGCAACTCCAACCTCAACTGTTCCAATGGTTACAGACAGTGTGGGGTCCTTGCAAAAGACACCTTTTTGCACCCAGACTGAACCGACAATTGCAGACGTTTTCCAGCTGGAAGCCGGACCCATTAGCGAAAGCGACATACACCTTCTACCAGAATTGGTCAATGAATCTGAATTATGCCTATCCTCCATTCATTCTAATTCCCAGAGTGACGACCCAGATAGCCCGACAACAGGCAGAAGTGATTTTGGTGACCCCCCTCTGGAAGTCCAACCCTGGTTCCCGATATTACTGGAGATGAGTTGCGACTTTCCCAGGATGCTCCCTTGGTGTCGGATGATGCTCCAGGGCCCTCACGGAGAGCTACATCCAATGCTAACATCGGAGCAGTTGTCCCTGAAGGCTTGGAGGCAACAATGGAAAATGCCAGGGATTTCGGACAAAGATTCCGAATTCATTAAACAAGCCTGGGCCCCTTCCACACGGAAGAGATACTCATCAACTTGGAAATGTTGGGTACATTGGTGCCTGGAATGGCACATGGATCTGTGGGGGCAGAATTATCCCATATTGTGGAAGATTTGGCATACCACTCAGTAAATAATTTCAGATCGGCAACTTCTGCAGGTCATAATCAGGTGGACGGTAAACCGTTGCTTATACACAAAAGGGTTCAGCACTATTCAACAAACCGGTAGGTATGCACCCAGTGGTGTGTAAGTTACTTAAACGAATTAGAGTGGCTAATCCCCCTAAACCGAAATACTCATGTTTATGGGATGTATCCCTGGTCACATCCCTTTTTGACAAGTGGCTGAATAATGATCTGTTATCCAAGAAACAATTATCAGCTAAACTAGCTATGCTTTGGTGTTTATCTGCCTGCAGATGTTCTTCAGATGTGAGAGCGCTTGACCTTACAGGTAGAGTATTCACTCCAGAAGGTGTTTCCTTTAACATTACCGGCAGGACAAAAACAATGTCACATACTATATAATATAATGCTTTTTCCAGTAATGTTAAGTTGTGTGTAGTGCAATGCCTAAAAGCCTATGAAGAATGCACATGGTCCTTGTGACCAGAGGGTTCTACACAACTATTGATTGCTTTGCAAAAAACGTTCAAGCCCGAATCAGCGGCTATTATAGCCAGATGGTTAAAGTCAGTCATGAAAGAAGCTGATATTGATACCCAGATATTTGGGGCACATTCTGTACGTGGTGCCATGGCATCCAAAACTTTTATGTTGGGTTCAACTATTCAAGACATTATGAAAGCTGCAGATTGGTCATCAGAGTCTACGTTTAAACAATTTTCGTATAAACCGATGGGTGATATTACTACTATGGTATTTGATAACATTAAATAAGCAATAATCTGAGCCTCCGGTCTTGTAATAGAATAAAAAATGTGCTAGCATTCATGCCAAGAATTGTAAATTTTATTAAGGACACAGAGACGAGGATTACCCCATCCCGTTGTATTTCAATGATTCATGTAATAAAGTACCCACCCGTAAGTAATATGTATTTTGTTCAACAGAGATTACAGGTTTTTCTATTTCATTTATTCCAGGTTCAGAAAAGAAAGCAGAGTAATCTTTCTTCTGGTTGAAGAGGTTGGACAACGTCCCAGTTCTTGGTTAAAGTTATTACACGTTGGAGGATAACAATATTGGATTTTCGAAATAATGTTCACACTTGGACTAAAAGACTTGAGCAAAGAAAGAGGCTCCTGGAAAAGAGATGGTGACTCTTATAGGTTCTGATGAGACATGATTGGTTGCAAGAGCATCATCGGACATGTAGTTTATTTTTTACGTTAAAACATTTTCATTGGCTGCTGTGAATTTAACAGTAAAGAAAGAGAAGCAATAATCCTCACCTCCGTGTCCTTAATAGAATTGAAAATTCTTGGAGTGAATACTAGCAATTTTTTTATTCTTTGCCTAGAATCGCACAATTTGGTCAGATGGGGAAGCCTGCAATGCAGCAACTAGATAATTTTCTCCATCCTGTTATAAAACAAATGTTAATTGATGCTTTGTCTTTAAATCTTAGTGCATGAGTCCAGGGCGTTAAGTGGGATGAAAGAGCTGGGGGGGGGGTCTCTCAAAGGGGTGTGGCCAATGTAATTAAGGGTGTGGCTTAAAAACAGGTAAGCTACAAATCTGTACTTAGCATTGTATGCCGCCTGACTTCGCATTGTGTGCCGCCTGACTTGTATTTTGCTGTTTCTGTCATTGCATCCAGATATAAGATACAACAATGACTATTGGCTTTGTCAATGGTTGTTAGTTGCAAAAGATAAATAAGCAGCAACTATGGCTTATATATAATATTGAAAAGCTTCCACTTAAAGTCCTGGGGACACCACAACAATGTTGCTGCTCCTGAGTTTCAAAAAGAAAAGGGAAATCCAGAGAGAAAACGACTCTCTTTAAAGGATGTCCCTTCCCCTACATCGCTCACCTGACATGACGTCATGCTGTAACTTATCCACTAGTGAGAAGTCAGCAGTGTGAGCACATGCACATCAATGAGCCTGCTGTCACTGCAGTCCAGAAAAAAGCAGGGCCAGGGCACAAAACAGACCCCAATAGAGACCAGTTTCAAGGCCCCCTTAAAAAAAACTGCCGGTGCTCAGCTCCAGTGAGATTTGGCCCACTTAAAGCCCTGCACGAGTCGTAGACTAGAGAGTGAATGGTTGGCTGATCTATAGGAAAGATCAGCTCATTTTGGGCTCGAGGGTGCAAGATGATCCAGAGTCAGGCATCTGAGGGAGGTTTTGAAGGATGGAGACTCATTACACCATTTCACCCACCCTAGTGTTTTGACTGTCTCCAGTCAGGACACAAGAGAAGGGACTCTGTGTGTGCACTGTACAGATGTGGCCATTGTAGCCCTAGGGGAAGATTATCCATTAGAGGAGAGGGTACAGTATGCCCTGGTATTCCTTAGTTGGGGGGTGGAACCAGAAAGTAAGCTGGTGAACCCAGAGGGTAGTATCCGGCACTTCCTGGATGTTACAGTGAAAAAGATCCCTGTCACTACTCTGCAGGACACCTGTGCCAGGTAGACCATGGTGGTAGCAAGGTTTGGGGTTGAGAAATATTTTAGTACTTGTCGTTCTAGGGAGCACGGTGGTTATATAGTATTTATTTTAGTTTTATGACTGGAGTAGTCACGTGCTTCTGGTCTAATCTTGTGGTATAATTTAAATACATTCGAAGGTGCACGTTTTTTTAATTAGCATATTCATTTCAGTGTTTGGGAAGCTTAGGCGTGTCTTGATTTGAAGGTAAAATGAGTTTGTAGATACACAATGTTTTTTGTTTCTGGTTTTTAACAGGTTCTGTTATCATTCTTTTGGTATAGGTGTGTCACAGCACATTATGTTTTGAACTTTTGGTGGGGTCGGGGTGAGTGGATTTCTCAACAGTTGACACTGGTGGCACTTTCCTACAATGCATGCAATGCTCATTACGTTTAACATTCACAATACACATGATGGTCAGATGACATCACAGTGGTCTCACCGTAACAATAACAGTATAGATGATTCTGCAATGAGTATTTACACGTGATTTGTTTCATCGTAGTTACCCCTGAGGAAGGGCAAAGATTGCCCGAAATGCATTGGGTTGGAACTCCAATGTCCCGCTATGTGGAGCGGTGAATCTCCATGTCCTTTGAAAGAGCCTGGATAGGCATTTTTTTAAACCTTTTGGCAAAACCCTGTGCATGTAAAAATTTAGATCAAATAAGGATTACGGATTGTATACGATGAAATTAAATGGATCACAGAGAGGAGAAATTGTTTGAATGTATTCATTCACGCATTTAGCTGTGCACCCTGTGCTGGGACCTGAGGAGGCACCCGTTCACTTTCAACTTTTCAGGATAGCACGCTGTAATGGTCACATAAGCCTTTGAGCACTGACTAAACTTGGTGTGCATTCAACAACTCTTGTTGAACGAGCACGCTTTATTTCTCCAGACCAGTAATTGCCAAAACAGATGTGTAGGTTGACCAATGGCCAGGACTTTTTCTGCCCTATGGCCCACGTATCCTTGGAACAGTAGGGGGTACTTGCTCAGAGGAGAGTGTGATAGGTTTCTAGGAGTCCTGTCCCAAAATAGAGGGTGCAGAGGCACAGACTAGGAGTATAGGGTAGGAGGTGGATACCATCAATAGTGGGTGGACCAGTGGCTCAGGGTTACCTACTCTGAGAGAAGAGCACCCCAAGACTGACCCTGGTGAGGCCACATCTGACCTGAAGGTGCTGCCTGTGCTGTCACAGAGACAAAGGGCAGGATTCCTGTGCCAGGCAGACCCCCTCCATGAACACAGACAGGGTGTCATCCTTGAAGGTGGCTGTATTTCCTCCTTAAAATGTCTTAGACTGCCAGGCACTTGTTCAGCCTCTGGCTGCCACCCCGAAGGTGGCAAAAGTAAGAGTAGAAAAAGGGTGTCTGCTACCTGATGGCGCAGGCCCCCAACTGTGAAAAACCCAAGAGCCTAGAAACTCTCAGGACCAAGTTGGAGACTCCTTGCCACCCACCGGCTGGAACTGAGGCCTACCCAAGGCCCCAGATTGCCAGGGGGCTGGTTCCTGACACTGTTAGCTGTCAATGGTCTCTCTTGGTTTCTAGTTTTTTGGCGCAGAGCTTGCCCTGGGTTTTGGGCAGAAGTCTGACCTATGGCAAAGAATGTGCTACATCACCTTGTTGGCCTAGATGGTATTGTCTGCCTACTGGGATGCCTTCTGAGCAAACTAGTTAGTCGCCTCACAAGTGGGATCTGCAGGCGAGGAGGAGAGTTCCCCATGGACAGGGTTGTGGCTAGTGAGGATTTTGACAGAGCTAACTTTGGCACAGAACGGACAGGCTTATCTTAGGGATGTGGCCTAACGGCTAGAGCAGTTGACCTCAAAGTTGGGAAACCAGGTTCGAGTTCGGCACGGCAGTTTAACAGCCTGTGATTCGGGGCATATCACTTAGTCTCCTGTCCCTACCAAAAATGAATGTGTCCGTTTCTAACTTAACTGGTGCTCATGTAAAGCGCTCTGATTCCTCCGGGTTGAGTTTCACTATATAAAACAAAAAAAACTACCAAAACAGCAATAAAGTGAAGATTCAAAACAATAAAAATCCCAAACCAAGTTAGAATTCTAATTAATTCTATTGAACTTTAAAGAAAGTTTTTATTGGTAAGATTTCAACTAGGAGTCTAATCTTTGTATGAAGCTGTTAATTGGTGATTGGATGCTAAAGAAACATGACTGTCTAAAAACTAAAATAAGAATCAGTACAGGCAAATCCGTTGTTTTTTAATTATCAAAGAAACCAGGACAGCAGCATTCCAAAAGCTGCTCCTGCTGGCTGTACTCACATGGCATGTGAATACACCCCACCACCACCACCACCACCCTTCACAGCACTACGTTGGAAGCTTGAAAAGGGATGCTTGGATGAAGCCTTTTTCATGATGAAAGGTGGTGGGGGGGACGTCACCGCGAGACGAGGCCAAAGAAAAAGTAGTGCTCAAACCTACATAAATGTCCAGAAGGGAACTGATTCATGTAACTGGGTCAGTCTCCAGGGCAGAACAAAACAGCTAAAAGGCGGGACAAATGTCAACTATTCACCAAAGGAATAGAAGGAATTTTGAAAGGGAGAGATAGGAACCAATGAAAACCACTGGGCATGGTGAAAGCCCACAAAGCAGATAACCACATGTCGAGAGACCGTGAGTGCGTTGCTCAGGCATGACCTAAAAAAGAATAAGAGACAGCCAGTGGAAAAGGAAGAGGCTTAAGATCCTGGCGATAACTGGAGCAGGATAGATTCCAGTAGAGGCAGCATTTATAAAGACACGCAGAAACATGTATATAAAAAATAACTGAAAGTAAGGTAATTTATACATAATATGCCAAGTAAATTATACCATGAAGCTATTAACTGACTCAACAGCAAGAAAGAAGCTGTGTGAGCTCCAACCTGTGTTTGCTTATAAACAGTCCATTGCAGATTTTTTTAATATTTGTGTGTTTTTTTCCCATGAACTCTGTGAAACCTAGTTGGAAATTTCTTTTGACTGGTTGCTGTTTAAAATGAATGCAAGAAAACTGTGAAATAGGATCCTCTGCTCGTGCTATAAAATAAAAAAAAGTGACAAGACCTCAAGGGACTCTTGATTTAAAATATCTAAATCTTATTCTTTGAGATGAAGGAGCCTTACTGTTCTTGTATTATAAGTAGTGCTCTGCTGACAAGGGTGTGGTGAAGTCAGTGACAGTGGGTCTTCAGCTGAGCGGCAAAGGAGGAGGTAAGTGTTTTTACCCACCACATTTTTTTTAGGTAAACTTGTTTTGGTGGCTCTTTTGTTTTAGCTACCTATTATGGATCCTGCACCCCTTGGCACCCCTCTAACACTTTGACATAAGAGGTGGTGTTATTTGGAAACTCTATGTGTAAAGAGCGTGAAAGACCTTTAAGAGGAGAACCACTCTTGCTCCCCCAGTACATGCGCTGCTACCACCAACGTTACATCCTGGGGGATGCAGGTATAGAGTGATTCTATGTCGATGGTAACTAGGAGTTCTTGATTACGATCAAATCGCATACCATCTAAAATATTCAAGACCTCGGTGGTATCTCTGACGAATGACTGTTGTTTTATAACCGATTTCACGCGGTCATTTCCCTTGTGGGCCGTGCTCGGTGTGCTCCCTGACGAGAAAAGCTTCAAGTGTGTTTCTTAGCTTTGGGAGAGAATGGTTCCTCACACACTTCAGCAATTGTAATACCACAAATGTGGTGTATAGGTTGACGTGTGAATGTGACCTCCAATATATAGGGCTTACAACTAGAAACATTTAAATCAGAATACAAGAGCATTTGAGCACCATAAGGACAGGAAAACTAACCACGAAATCGGTGCAACACTGCTACCTGCAAAAACACAGTTACACCTGGGTAGTCCTTGAAAAGGTAATGGGGAACCCACAGAATGTTGACAGGATTTTGGCTTCTAAGGAAGCACGCTGGATATTCCAAGAAAAAAGCGACCAACATGGGCTTAAAGAACCTATTGAATGGAACAAAGTTGGTTAAGGTCAAAGATGGTGTCAGGCTCCACCGGTCGATCCTCAGGATGGTGCAGATGTAGTTTAAGAAGCCCACCTCTAGATCGCCCCAAATCTGGCTCGTGAACCAACACAGACTTAGAGGAAATCAAGCGAGGGGCGCGGGGAGGGAAGGGGGCAGCGGGGAGGGAGATCTTGTGGGAGACAAAAGAAGGAAACAACCATAAATAACACTCTATAGATTATTAATATAGCATATAAATGACAGTGTTAACACGCTTTACTCCTTCCCCTCACCTGTAAAGCAAAATACGTAATGCTGTAACCATAGAAGAGAGAAGAGGGCAGAATAAGGCGGCTACACACCCTCTGAAGGCAACACAAGAGACAAAGAGTACAGGGTTACCCTGGGTTATGTTGCACATGTATCACGTTTCAGACAGATTATAAGGAGAGCACGCATACCATAACCACTGTGGTGCGAGGCTTAACCTCATCTCTCCTTGAGTACTGACCCCCCTACTCTCTCCTGTAAAACAAAACAAGGAAAACGTTGAAGGCTTGTATCCCAAGACCATAGAGTTTCACACGTAGAAATGAGTTCACAACCAAGAGCACTTTCTTTTGTAATCACATTGGTATGTATAACGGTTCTGTATGAGTTGATCCCCAATGCATGGAAGAAACAACCAACAGTTATGGCTTTTTTCCCTGAGGACAAGTTCACCGTACAGCTACCGTAGCAAATACCTCTTTGCTAGATACCTCTTGAGACTGTAAGGGGAGTCCCGTTCAATTGGGGTAACCAAGGTTCATAACAGAGTCCCAGAGCCGAGTCGCTTCTGCAAGAGACCGTTTGGAAGTCACGGTCTCCTCCAACAGAGGAATCGGTCTGGACTCAACAACAGGCCAGGAAACAAACACCGCTCTCGGAGCCCTCCGAGCGTTCAAAGAAAAACACCAGGTGATACTCCCGGGTGGAAGCGGTCGTAGGTTTGGTGAAGGTGCACCCTTACCGCCTCTCCGTGGGTCTCAGCAAGAGTCGCTGGCGCATAACCACCAACACAGGACTGTTACGAATTATCGGCGCTCTCTTCCTCGAACGCGTCATGATATTGCGGCTGCGGGGAGGACGTCGCTCACGTGCTGCGTGCCCCGCCAGGAGTCTGGGTATTTTAGTTCCACTTGCTCCCGTACTCCTATGGCAGACAGTGATTGCCAGTACCAGAAGCATGACAGATGGCTTAGCACTGTTGGTACTGAGAAGCACTTCAAAAAATGTGGGATATACTATAACTACCATCATCAGTGCCTGGGAGTGCTCTTATGTCTCTTTTACTATTAGGGGCTCCTGATATGTTGAAATATTCCTTAGGAATCAATATTTGGTATCAGTGGTAGAAGTACAAAATCATGACCCCTGCTATGGATTTCATAAAAAATGTTCATGGAAAATGCTGTGAAGAAACATATTGAACGATATACCCGGTAACAAGGTCATAAGTTATGAATGCTTATCTGTTTCGTAGAGGAGTATAGTGGGGGGCTAAGTAGTAGCTTGCAGTAATAGCACACACCACTATGAAATAAGCGCATAGACTTTTGTGTTCCATGACAAAGTCTAGATGCGCTAGGAATTTTAGCTGTTCTTTTTTCTGAAATCATTAAAGTTTTTCTAAAAAAAAGTGTGTGACCTATAGGATTCCAGTTACACATAAGAAGACTGAGTGGTAACAACAAGGTTTAAAACGCAATGTGAGAATGGAGCAGTAATCTATTTTCATTTTATTGAATAAATATCGAGATATTAAAATCAATTTTATGGGAAGTCCTCAAAATCAACTTATGAGAAATCTCGAGCAACCGTGGTGCTTCCATTAAAATGCCACTCGTTTGGGTTTCCTTCCTTCCCATTTGAAAATGGCGCTTTCGATCCCACACGACGTGACAGTGACGAAATCACCCTCACGTGACCATACGTGCCCATGTGATCGTCAGGGAAGATGTTCTGGCGCGCATATAGCAGGAACCTACGGGAGCTGACTACGTGCTCCGTGAGGCCCCGGGCGGTAAGGAGGAACAGGGAGGTTTGTTGCGGGTGCAGAAGTGGGTGGCACTTGAAACGGGTAAGAATTTTAAGGGACCTACTTTTGGCTAACGTCAGTTAGACGTTAGATGCGACATTTCTTATGACTACTATGGAAGGGAGCAATAAAATGTGATTATGCTTCACATTAATATAAATGAACATTTTACATCGGGCATTTGAAATAGTGGCGTTGCACTTTGTTCACTTGTCTGTTTAGTTGCATGTGGCTGAACGTTTTTTTGAATCCCGGTGTGGTTTCACTTCATATTGACACAATACACGTATGGTCAATCCATAAGGAGGACTCATTTATGGAGTTTTCTGGCTGACCTCAGCAGCGAAAGCCGGTACGCAAGACATTGGCTATATCAGGGTGAATATGATCATAAAAATCTGATTGAAAACAGAGTTCATTTTTAATTGGGAGAGGGGAGAGTGACGCAGTATGTTGTGTGTGCTTATTTGCATTTGACAGTCTTCCATTACGGGTGCTTTGGCGAAGTGCTTTGGCCCTGAAGAATTTGCCTAAATTTCTGAGGCAAAGAAACATGTTGGCGTTGGAAGTAGTATGCATGAATGGCAACCTGTCCATTTTAATTTGATAAAAAACACTCAGTAAATAATAAAGAGATTGCTTTTGGAGTGTTTCTTTCTCAATTTTAATCACATCTGGTTACATCGTGAGATGTGGCCTGTCTCACTTCCCTGCACCTGATTCTAATTTTTCATTCTTCTTGGACACTTTCTTCTTTACTTTCTAGACAAAATGACCACGATGATGATAAAAGTGGACGCAACTGGTGAGTACCAACCAGTGACCCCATTGGCGGTGCGCACGTGAGGGGTCATTTTGTCTGTTCACATTTTTTATATAGACAATTGTCTACACATTTTGTGAGATTGGGGTTTCCACTAGGTTAAGTTTAAGTACCTTAGTGTTTGACCCATGGAGGACTGTCTACTGAAAAAATTATGATTTTAAAGAAAGGCGGATAAGCGTGTTGTGACTACCTCATAAATAAGAAGGAAAGAGGAGTATATGGAATTTGGTAAATGACAGCATTTCGCACACGTTTAATAACGTTTTTGAATTTGAAAAAGGCGCCTTAGAAACCAGGTTTTGGTATTTTGAGGATTTGTAAGTGGAGGGTGACCTGGTCTTCTTTTCCCTCTGTTGCTCCTTTGTGAATATATTCAATTCAATTCAGTAATCTTTATTTCGGTCATAAAAGACCATAAAAGATATACAAATATACAAGTAATTTCCATCATAAAAACATTTGGGCTTATACAGAAAAACTCATGATTAAAACTAATTACTAAAAAACATTTATAATACAAAAAGGGGAAAGAGAGGGAAAATAGAAATATTTCATACAGCTTTAGTATTCCTAATAATCAATGCACGTGTTCGCCACATTGCCGTCAAGAATTTTGCCATTACAAACACAGTAGGGGGTGCTAGATCTGTCTTAAGGACTCTATAGGCGGGGGCAAAAGTTCTAAAGCCCAAATTCCTTAGGTAAGGGACCAACCAGTACCTCCTAATTCTGTTGTAGGCTCTGCAGAACAAGGCCACATGAAGGTCACTTTCCAGTTTGTAATTGCACGCAGGACATGCCCCTGATTCCAAATTACCTTCCCAAGATTTAGTAAGGGATCTAAGTGGGAGACAACCGTACCTCCATTGCATATAAATCTTCCGGACAGACACAGGTGTCATACTGTCCAGTACATATTCAGGGCTGTAAGAGTCTTTTATTTTAATAAATGAGTCAGATAATGATCCTTCCCGGAGTGAGGTCATAGTTTTCTGGAGCATAGCGCTGTAGAATAAATTTGAGAGTTCTTTCCTAGAAACCCTTACAGACGCTGCTTCCGGGTTGGACCATAGTTCTGGGACTCCAAGATGGGATGGCAACAGCAGGTAGGGATTCTCAACCCACGAGGCAAAAGCACGAACAGCCGCAAAAGACCGGGACCCTCTCTCAGCACAGGAAGCGCCGAGGTCCCTGCCCGCAGTTCTTTTTAAATCCAGGCGGGAGGGGGCGGGAAGAGGACCAGCTGCGGTGAGTCAAGAACACAACGCCCGCTGGTCCTCGCAGTCCCGCAAGGGTGGTAGGCGTCTCCAGCAGCTCCTCTCCCGGGGGTGTGTCCCAAATGTCAATTCTCTCGAGCGACCCCGCGAAGCGGGGGCCGCGAGGAGTAGGGATGGCAACAGCAGGTAGGGATTCTCAACCCACGAGGCAAAAGCACGAACAGCCGCAAAAGACCGGGACCTCTCTCAGCACAGGAAGCGCCGAGGTCCCTGCCTGCAGTTCTTTTTAAATCCAGGCGGGAGGGGGCGGGAAGAGGACCAGCTGCGGCGAGTTAAGAACACAACGCCCGCTGGTCCTCGCAGTCCCGCAAGGGTGGTAGGCGTCTCCAGCAGCTCCTCTCCCGGGGGTGTGTCCCAAATGTCAATGCTCTCGAGCGGCTCCCGCGAAGCGGGGGCCGCGAGGAGTAGGGATGGCAACAGCAGGTAGGGATTCTCAACCCACGAGGCAAAAGCACGAACAGCCGCAAAAGACCGGGACCCTCTCTCAGCACAGGAAGCGCTGAGGTCCCTGCCCGCAGTTCTTTTTAAATCCAGGCGGGAGGGAGCGGGAAGAGGACCAGCTGCAGCGAGTCTAGAACACAACGCCCGCTGGTCCTCGCAGTCCCGCAAGGGTGGTAGGCGTCTCCAGCAGCTCCTCTCCCGGGGGTGTGTCCCAAATGTCAATGCTCTTGAGCGGCTCCCGCGAAGCGGGGGCCGCGAGGAGTAGGGATAGCAACAGCAGGTAGGGATTCTCAACCCACGAGGTAAAAGCACGAACAGCCGCAAAAGACCGGGACCCTCTCTCAGCACAGGAAGTGAATATATATATACACCTTCATTTTAGTGCCAATTCCCCAGCGAAACAGATTGGCGGTACTTCTGGAGTCCAAGGTGTAGACCAAGAAGTAGTGGTTTAGGAAGGTAAAGGTGGACAGCTGGACAATAACTTGGAGTTTTCATTCTCCAACATTCTGGACAAGGGCACCAGACTTCACCCTGTCTTAATGTGCTGGCACCCCCACTGGTGGTCGAAGGATCAAGACTCGATGGGAGTGTCTATTAATATTCAGCCATCGGTTCATTGTCCTTGTTAGATGTAATTTTACTTATGCAGAACACGTTACATGCTATTTAGAGACTCTAGTGGTGGTTAGCACTAATCAAGCTGACAGTTAAAAATGTTGAGCTATGTAAGGCTAACAACTGCATGCCAATATTAAAGGATTGTACGGAGCACAAGTTGGGGAATCTCAAAGTAATAACTGGGCATGAATAAGATACAATAAATGATAGAGGTGAACACTAGGACCCAAAGGGTACAGTTTATGTCTCTATATGCCCAATGTTAGTTTAAAAAAATGAATAATTAAACCAGAATTAAAACATCTTTGGAGTTGACCTTCTAGGAAGTCCCAGCTAATAAAAGAACGTACTAGTGCATGCACTGGTACCTCGGTGCTAGATAAGGGGAATGGGCCTAATACTCTGGGGTTTAAAGGGAAGAGTAAAGAGAACATTGTTCTGTCAGAGAAGCCACCGACTCTGGAACCAGTGACCCATGTTCTCGTGTTGGATATAATTCGCCGGGGAAGAAAGCCAAGAAACTGCGCCCACTCAATCACTCTAAAATTCGAACCATATTTCAGCAGATTCCCTCACTGTGTTGGATTTCCTCAGACGATTTAGCCCATGTGGGGTTTCAGGTGGGGGAGCAAGGGAGAGATTTGATTTTATCTCCCCTTGCATTGCAAATATGGCAGCTAAGGCAGAAATGGATCTAGCAAGTGTTGGTTTGGAAATAAAGATATCCATAAAAGTGAAGACAATGATGAATGGGTCAACCTGCACCTTCTTTTTGAATACGCATGGTGGGTTGGCACCTAGTTAGTGGGAGTTGATTTCATCTTACCCCACAGCTGGATTGATGTCAACCGCTAAGGGATGTGGGCTGGACTGACAGGACACAAATAATCTAAGGGTAGTTTTTGTGAATGACAGAATGCCAGAACAGTGTGTAATCCCAAAGTAGGAACATTAAAATAGATTCGTCCCCTGATGAAGCTTTGAGATACGTGATAGTGGGATGATTGATTCAGTGCTCCATAGAGGGAGGATCATTTTCCCAATCTGAGAATCCTAAAATGGAATATCCATGAGTGTGAGCATTTCAAGAGGATTGTCAACTTGGAATAAAGAATAAAGTCTTACCATGTGGTGTTCCTTCAGGAATCTTGGTTGATAGAGGATAAAACAGTTGAAGGCTTCGTAGCCATAAATAGTAAATGCTTCAAACAAGGAAAGGGTAGAGCTTCTGCAGAGGTAACAACCCTTATCTCTACCAAAGTAATTAAAAAATCCTTTGAGGTTGTCAATCTGTCCAGTGGTTTACAGCTGGCTGTCATAGAATTTGGGCTGAAGAATAGGGTATGCAAACACTTCATATTGATAAACACAAACATCCATAAAGAGGAGTATTGTAAAATGAATATTTGGTTAGAATCTTTTGATCAAGCTTTTCAGGTAATACTGGGGAAATTCCCGATTACATCCTGATCAGATGGAAGAGGTAGTTCAATGTGATAATATTCATCCAGCCTCTTTTCTGTCCGGTATGATAAAGAAGGTGGCTAAGGCACTGGGCCAATAACTGGTAAATTACAGGTTGCTATGTCTCAGTGGATGCTTTAAGAAGCATTGGCATAGCCAATAGGTCTCACCTTTGGGACCTTATAAGTGTTTAGCCATGCAACAGTTGATGTTGTTGCACCAAGGATATTGTGCTGCTGTAATCCCCTTGTTTCCTCAGGATTGGGGCAGCTAAGAACACTGCACACACGCGCTACCTCTCAACAGAGAACAGACCTGTAGGTTGGTTTAACCAGCTTTATTCTGCACCGCACAACAAAATAAGGGGTTACAGCCTGCAAGCGATCACGGTGAACCGTTCACCTTGGTTCCAACCGTCCTCTGCACGAATGCCGGTCCCGGCATTCACCAACAGAGGACATTGTGCTAAGCAGTGGCCGACAATGCCACTCGATCTTATGATGAGGGTGATGGAATTCCTCAGGTCGTCCCCCGTATGAGTGTCGGTCCCAACACTCTCCAACGGAGGGCTAACACGTGTGGCAAGGATCCTTGGGTTTGCGGCTTTCAGTGTTCACACACTCGAAACCCTCGAGTGGGGACAGGGGCCAAGGAGAAATGCTGGAAGCGCCCCTCGCGCTCGATAACCCTCGAGCGGGGACTGGGGCAAGGTATATACAAAGTTAGCATCTCTCGCGCTCGATAACCCTCGAGCGGGGACTGGGGCAAGGTATATACAAAGTTAGCGTCTCTCGTGCTCGATAACCCTCGAGCGGGGACTGGGGCAAGGTATATACAAAGTTAGCGTCTCACGCGCTCGATAACCCTCGAGCGGGGACTGGGGCAAGGTATATACAAAGTTAGCGTCTCACGCGCTCGATAGCCCTCGAGCGGGGACTGGGGCAAGGTATATACAAAGTTAGCGTCTCTCGCGCTCGACAACCCTCGAGCGGGGACTATGGCAAAGGTCTGGCAGCCTGGGCTTCTCTCCTGCTCGATAACCCTCGAGCGGGGACTGAGGCACAAGTATAGCAAGTACAGGCTCCCGTTGGCGTTGTCTCAAGCTCGGTAACCCTCGAGCGGTGACGGAGTGTTTGCACCCGCAGGTTCGTGTCCCTTGCTCTCGTTGCCTTCAAGCGGGGAATGCAGCGCCTCTGACAACAGCGGTATGCAAACTGCTTACCCGAGACCGATGCTCTCTGTCGGTGATGCGTGTCTCAGCGTCTGGTCTCACCTTCCGTCTAGTGTAAGTGTTCGGCAACCTGAACACGGAATATCCGACGCCGCGTCCTGCCACCGATGTCTGTTTTATGGCGGCGTCTGCTTCCGTCCCGCGCGGTGCCTTCCTGGGATTTGTAGTTCAAGGCGTGGGGTTTTTGGGACTTGTAGTTCCGGACTCGCTTCGCTCGTTTGCGGGACGTTCAGCTGCTGCGTGTCCTAACAGCTGCATAACTAAATACTTATATGGTCCCAAAAACGAGACCTATTATCTATGCCAATGCTTGTTTACATTACTGCGGGCAGTCTGCCTGAAACACGGAGGTGATCACAGCTAGTAATCTTACATATAGTGGCCACTAATGCAATCACTTCTGATGTGGTTTCTAATACATCTCTAATAATATTAGTAGCTTGGGGGGATTGTCATTGAGCACAAGTAGCTCTTATCACAGAAAAGGTTGGAAACCCCTGACCGAGATATTGCAGCAGGTGGCTTTGTGCCTGCATCCCTGAAATAGCCAGATGACTGCATGTGAATATGGTGGACAACCAAGATGTGGTGGCAATAGGCTGTTCCTACACATTAGATATTATTACACCTTGTACAGTCCCTGTTCCTCAAATATGGTTTCAGTGGGTCCTTTCTCTGAACACCGTATATGCATGCAGTGTTCTGTTCTCCCACGCTAGCTATGGTAGCTACCACTCTGCCTCTGTCCCCAGGTTTCTAAACCGAGCTTAGCCCAGCAGTCCAGCTATAACTCCCCGGTACACTTTGTCTACACATGATATACATCTGTGCACGGATCCACCACTGCTCCTTGGGCATGGCTGTATAATGCTGCCTGCACCGATTTGGCCATGATTCAGGTGTGGCTTTGCAGGCTTGGCTTCTGCACCCCCTGTATGGCTGTGTCGACACCACAGAGATGCCCGCATAAATATTGCTGTTGATGAGCACTTAAGCACCTGGCTTTCCCTGCACCCTAGATGTGGCCCACCAGAGCAGGTCTGCTTGGTTGAGCATAGAGAGGGCATCGTACACATGAGTGTAAACTGCTGTGTAACAGCACTCCGGAAATATTTGCACCATGATCTGTCCTGGTATTCCAGATACGGTTGTGCATACTCTACCTATACACCTACTATGATACCACATAAGGCAGTGATACTCAAAGTGCAGCCCTCCCGACCTTTATATGCGGCCTCCGGTCAACGGTGGCACTGGGCTGCTGTTTACTTGACTCGGCAGCAACATTAACAAAAATGCTAAATGGTAAGGATTTATTTCATGGTTAATTGAAGTTAAAGAAAGGAAGTAACTAGGGTGTCCTGCACCGCTAAACTTTAAAAACACCTTCAGTTTTTAAAGATGTCTTGCAGAAAAAGTGTTAAAGTATTATAAAGTCTTTTCAAAATTCAAACAGTGTTCTTCATTAGCATGCAGAACCATTTCACCTTAGTACATCAGGTTATATCAAGGCGTTGAGAAGTATATTTTTTAAAGTGATAATTTTCAAACATGAATTTAAAAATATTCAGTTATCTCCCGCCCCACTCTAACAACAATGTCAATAGTGAAATAAGAAGCAGGTCAGTTGCTATGTTAACTGGGTTTCTATCAACATGAACATTATGGTTTATTAAATCGAACACAGAACGTTTTTGTAACACATCCGGAAGTTATGTTTGTGTTAATGAAGAAAAAAGGAGGTACAATGAAATAAAACATCTGCCTAGGATCACACAATTTGGTTAAGAGAAGAAGCTGTGATTAATCATAAGCTTTTAGTTTAACAGTGGGCAATTCAGACTGTAGATGTATATGCTTCACTTCCCCTAAACCCACCATGCCACAATCCCCACCCTTGTCCCCTCTTCCCGACCACCACCCTACTGTGGCCCTTGATCACATCTCGGACCAAACGTTGTGACCCCAGGGAAAATAATTGTGAGTACCCATGACATAGGGCCTTCTCCCTAGTCGCAAACATGGCAGCTTCAGGTTCGGCCCCTGCATTATGGATACAACTGCACATGTCCCCCTGAACCACTGCCGCAACAGCACTCCACACAACATGTCACCGGATGCAACATATGGCCGATCTGCGCACCGGAAATAGCCCCACAAATGTTCTGCCATTGATAGATGGGATCAGTGAATGTGGTGGTGGCGGTGAGTTGAGCGAGCAGAGAGTAGTTGATCTGTGATGCTGAAAGCATACATGCCAATAGACCCTATCCAGGCGGGAGACTCCCGCTTTTTTAAGCAAAAAAAAGTTTATTCTAGCTGTCTCCCGCCTGAAATGGCTTATATTGTTTTAAGATTATTGTATGCACTTATCTTAATGGAATTCCAAAGAGGTCCTTTTATGGTCGTATCTTGACCGAAAGAAAAGCACATTGATTGATTAACTTCTGCTTCAGTAGAAGTAAGTGGGGAAAATACACACCCACCCCGATTTTTTGTTAAATCTCCCTGTAACCGGAAGTACTCGACACTTGAGGATAAGGCGCCTTCATTAGACTGGTGGGTTGCTGACGCCTCGTCTCTCCCCTCTTTTCGACGACCACAGATTGACTGGAGTTACGAGGACGATCCGCTGTGGGGGAAACAAGAGGAGAAGGAAGGCGAGTGGCCCTTTGAGGAGGCGTATACAGCTGTGAAAGAACCGCCCGGGAGTGACGTGGCCACGGGAGCATTGGTGAAAAGGGAGGAAGTCCTAAAGTCGGCGTGTGACGTCACCGACGCTGGAGATCGAGCAAATTCCTGGGTACGCGACCGGAGGGAAGAAGGAGTAGCGGACCGAAGAAACGACTAACGGAAAGAAGCAGACGAGAAGCCAGGAGGCCAACGTCCCGGCGAATCGCCCAGCCAGACCCACGGAGGAGTCTGGCTCTCCCAGGTACAACAACGGGTGTCGACTTGGGTTGGGAGGCGGGGCGGGTCTGACAAGAGGTAGTGAAGTGGGTTAGAGCGGGCACGTCCTTCCAAGCTTCATCACTCCTCTACAACCCCCCCTCCATTTGCACTCTCCGTTACACTCCAGCCCGTAAGGCTATACAAAGTAAAATAGCACTGGTGGTCACCTCACACCCCGGGTCCCCTACAAGCATAATTCTCAGACGGACGTCTGATTCTTGTCCTCTTTTGTTCTTTTGGGATCCATCATGCTTCAAACCCGGAGGAAGACGCTGAACTACCCTATCTACTGGTTCTGGGATAGAAGACCTTACGAAGAGGAGGGACCAGTTTAAAGGCAGATCCCTAAGGCCAGCACCGTCACGACGGATCCAGCTGCTTTTTCCCGCGAAAGACACTCATTCAAAAAGAAGAAATCATTTATTAAAATAAAACCCTATATCCCACGACCTGGTCTCCGGTCTGTCTCTCCTACTCTGCTACACTCCCATTTTGAAATAGTTGGCATGTATGTGCAAGCAAGGGGTTTATCAGTGAGTGAAGATCGATCCGTGAGTGAGGTAGGGTGCAGTGAGTAGTGACTCTCAGGCAAACAGCAAAATACCCCCGATATAATACAAATCTTCACTGTCCTGACAAAGGCCAATAAGCAATTAACAGCGCCAACATCTCCCTGTAATGGATACAGATGTCACCAAGGTTTCTTCAAAAGGCTAACAGTGTGGGGGGCGAGGTGTGTTGTTGACTACATTATGTGAGTTAGTTGATGAGCCGTCTCTGTCTCAGCCTCCCTGAAGTCCTGCCTTTAAAGTTGGGGTTTCCCTATTGAGGTGCGCAGGCCAAAAGATAAGATCTGCCAGAGGCGGGAGCTCGGGCTGAGCGCGGGCTGAGGAGGGAAGGCGCGGAGGCAGGAAAAATGCTTGTCAGAGAGGGAAGTGAAAAGGGCAGGGGAGCAGGCAGAAAACGAAGCGCGGAGAAAAGAGAGTAGCAGTAAAACATGAAAAGGAAATAATAGAGGTAAGGAAAAAGGCACCATCTGTTTGCAAGATAATTGCAAACAGATGTCGCCAAAGCTCGCTCCCGCAAGGGAAACGCCAAACATGCACGCATTTTGCGATTGAAAGCAGTGCAAAGCGTGCAAGTTTTTGGGCAAAATAGCTAATCGATTCCAAGAGGTCTCCTCCTAAGTAGCGCATGCGCGCTGCGTAGGCGAGACCTAAAAATGACATCCCAGCAGCTGAAACATTCCGGCAGGGTTGCCTAGAGGGCTCCATTTACTATTTGTTCATCCCAGCCTGGCAGTCTGGACTTTTTCTAGATTTTAAAGGAACAAAATATGGGGGCAGTGATTATTGGGCTACTGCAGCTGCCCTATGCTTCCAAGAACCAGTGGCAGCCGCAAAGTGCCTCCGCTGGGGATAAGCTTCTCACAGAGACGCACAACACAACTTGATCCAGTCCACCTCCAGCATTTGGCCGCATGCCAAATTTCGGAACATTCTGATGTTTTTCTGTGGGACTAGAGAATAGAATTGTGTGGTTTAATGAGATTATAGAAAATATGCTGGATTATATACGTGTAAACATCAAAACGTCTGGGGCACAGACAACGGACCAAGGCAATGGGAAGGGCTGGTTCCATTCTGCCTATCTGGAAATGAAAAGCCTTCGGAGAAAGGAATCCGAACAATCTAGATTGAGTTCAGAAGAATTTTCCAAACAGGTACTGTATAGCTAAAGTGCCAGTATAGGCAGTTGCTTTATAGAAAAAAAATCACTTTTTATCGTAGTAAGTGGGATGGTTTGTTGGATGTTATATACTCTGGAGATTGGAGAGAGTTTTGGAAGAAAGTAAATGAAACCTGTAGTCCTTATGTGGGGTCTCTAACGTGTATGATTGAAGAGGATATCTGGGCTACATACTTGGAGGGTTTATATGGTATTTCACCACTGAGCCCTTATATGAGCACCTCCAAGAATATGGAGCCCAGTTGGTGCTCTGAGAAAGTGGTAAGGGCGGTAATTGATAATGTTAAGTTAACAAGAGAAATTGACCCATAATATCCCAGTAGTTTTAATTAAGACAAACAATGAATGGTGGGCAAGAGTTTTATCTCTTCTGTTCTTCTGGATACCTACAAAGGGCAATATCCCTCATCATAGAGTGGGTCAATAGTGAAACGATTAAAAAAAAAGGGTTTGTTTTAGTATTTTGGGGCCCTTGGAGAAGCAATGTAAAGCCCGATAGAGAGGAAGACGGGAGTAGGTTTTTGCGGGAGGGGGAGGAGGGAGGGGGAGGAAGGGTGGTGGCTGATGGTTTTTTGTGACATGCCTGTTGTGTTTATGCACTGTAAAAAGCAACGAACATATTTCCCCCCCCAAAAAAAGGGGTATAGTTCGGCTCCCTCTCACTATAGACTTCCATTGTCTCACTTGGAAGATTGGGTGCAAGAGCACCAGATCATACCGGTTGAGCAAGGAGGGTCCCGAGAGGCTCACACAACCATAGGTCACTGTTTTGCTCTCTTGGCAATTATTTGGAAATCCCTGGAACTTAATCAAAGGCTGTGCTTCTGTTTTATTGTTTTTCGTACAGCCTGTGATACAGTTGACAGGGGTCTTCTGTGGGGGAAACTCTGCTCCATGAAGATACCAATTGTACTCCTCAATTCAATGCAAGCATTAACTGGACACAGAATGAACTTCATAAAGCTGGTAGATTATCGCAAAAGATTTCAATTCAGAATGGCCTTCGCTAGCGGTGTTTCCTAGCGCCATTGCTTTTCGGCCTACTCTTGGCAGACCTATAAAATTGTCACATTCACTCTCTCCTAAAGTTGGGGAGTGGCCTATCCTGTGCCTGCTGTATGCTGATGATCTGATTTTGCTGGTGTACACTCCTATCGGTCTGCAAAGGAAATTGGACTCCCTTGGGGCACATTGCAAACAGAATTCCTTGAAAATGAATATGGAACAAAACAAAAGTAATGGTCTTTAGGTGGAAAAGGTGAACAATTTTAAATGGTTCCTGAACTTTCTAGCATTTAAAGTTGTGGACTCTTATAAGTAATTAGTGCTGGCTTTCTATATGGACTTAAAATGGGATATTCACATGGGGCCTACCAAGGATTGGTCCACATTACAGGCTGGCTGTCTGGTTAAATTTTACCATAGGTATGAGGGCTTGGCTCTTACCTCTCTTATGAAAGCATATGACGGGAAGATACCCCCCTTGGTGCTGTACGGTGCAGAGGGTCTTGCACTTGACCCCTCCTGCAGTTGGGAAATGCTGGAGACGGTTGTCCTTAGGAGGCTATTGTCCATCCAACGGGAACCATGGTACAAAGTATAAGAGGAGAATTTAATTTGGTTTCCTGGCACTTGCAGGCAAGTTCCCACATTTTGAGATTTCTTAAAAAGTTATCGGTCGATAATGTAGCCCTAAAGATCTCTAGATTATGCTGGGAAGAAATCTGCACCAGTGAAAGGTAGTGAGCCAGGGATATTCGCACACAGTCGCTCGCTGCAAGCTTTATGTGCCAAGCCAAAGCTCACCCTTGCTGCTGCCTCAGAAAGGTGCTACTTGTTTGCTGTCTAAGGAGGGTTACTTGTTGTTGTGCATATTTGACCACTCCAGACGCTTGCTTCATCGACACTGGGCATGTTTCTTATTTATTAAGAATTTAAATGGAAAGGGTCCGTTTGATCCCTTCAGGACAGAGAACAGTGCAGCCTGTATTCCACGTCGGGAACATTGGCCACTTAACAAACAGTAGAGTGCCCCGGGGGTTATCACAGCTGCCCTGGCTGCGCTGGAGCCTCTGAGCTAGACGGTGTGTTGAGTTAGAAGGTGGTTTGTTTCCACCAACCTCCCCTCCCCCACTGCTCCCTTTGGCTGGTCTGCTCGGAGCTGCTATACTATAGCGTGAGTTGCAAAGGATATGTGTTCTGATGGATCTAGTGTTGGAGCTTGCAAAGGAAATTAAACCAACAGTAAATCCGTAAATGGTAGTGATATCTGTTAAATAATTAAAGATCCTGGAGGCCAGATCAATGCCAAGTTGCTATTAGTTCACAGCCCTGGTTCACCCCTATGCTGCCCCTCGCCTAGGCGCCTGCCAGCACTTCCTTGCCTTCATTCACTCATGCATAGAGAGTGAAACTGGCTGGTTCCACCCTCTGCATTTGGGGGCCATCTTGGAGTGGGCAAATTGACATTATCCCACAGATCTGGTTCAGGAATTCTCCTCTTAACATTGCCCATGTGCTACTGATAAACCATTACCATCGGTCAATAGATCAAGTGCAGCAACAGCGTTGGCAGCTGCAACGTTTCTTCCTATCTACTTAAAGGACACTTTGAGTGCCCTGGCAGCCTCGCCCTCATTTACAGCTGCGCAGCAAGTAGTGGCAGCTGCACCGTTTAGGCCTTTTACAGCTGCGCAGCAAGTAGTGTCAGATTTACGCACCCTGTTCTGAGTACCTCTAAAGGTGGTTACATGATGATGAGGTTGTCTTGCATATTTTGGTTATGCTAGTGAGATTTTGTTTCAACCTGTGCTTTATGCCCCTCATGTTAGTGATTCTTAGGAGATTAGGGTCCAATATTAGTCTGTTGAGATTATGGGCGTACGAGGCGGTTGGTGCCGAATGTGGTTTTTGCTACAGGCTGATGCTAAGTACAGGGATCACCAGTGGATACTGGGTGTTCGTTTATGATCTGTTTTACTTTTACTAAATTTGCTTTGTGATGGTTTTGACAGTGGTCCAGTTGGCCCTGACATATGTAAACAATTCCCTTTGTAAATATCATCTAGTGCTAGGTGGCATCATGTATACCTATTGAAGAGCCCAACAAATACCAGCGGAATCACAGAGACTTCCAAGCCCCTATCTTCTTCTGCTAACGATCTGTGCCTAATCACCTCGCCTCCCGGACGGCACATTAGTTCAGTTATCTTCACCCGACGTCTGGAATATGTGCTCCCTTTATGTCCTTTTACTTTTCCTCATCACTGCTTTCCTAGTAACTCCCTTCTCTTATCCCCCCCACCCTCCTCTTCCTCATTGTCCCAATATGGCCACCACTCGAGTTAAGGCTGGAATTAACTGCTAAAAAATCATTTATCCTCCCAACCAGACGAAAGCTTCAGTAAAACGATTGAAGCATAACACTATTGAACGTTTCCCTGATTCCCTTTTTGTTGATCAATTTTACAATGGTTGGTGTGGGAGGCTCAAAAACGATCTCATTTTCTTCACTCATGACACCCCCTCTTGGCCCACCAGCTTATATAATTCCCTTAACGTCACCTCCTCCTCCTCTATCCCTCATGGGAAACAACTAAAAATGTCCCCATATGCGTGTTTCAACGGCTCCCTTACTATCTCACTCTATAACAACGGTACTGTCATGATCCAAGGCAAAGACACCTGTCTCTCTCTCTTTGACCACCTCTTCCCCTCCCTACTCACCTCTTCTGCGACTGGGTCATACCCTGACTCTTCATCTAGCTCCACCCATTACTCCCTTTCTCCTCCCCCGACCCCCCACACTCGAATAGGCTGCACCCCCGAGAAGCACAGGTCGACCATCAACCCTCCCCCTCTCCTGTGCCCTCCTCTCACATTCCTCCCCCCCACAGTACACCCCCGTCATCACTTCAGCCTTACCTCTAGCTAATTCGCTGCTCGTCCAATCTGCACCGTCCCGGTACTCCAACCTCATCTCCTCCCACCTATTCCTACCTGCCACCCACCTGTTTAGTCCACCTCTCCTCCAACCTTCTCTCCCAGTTAACTTTCCTTACGCTCCCCTTATTCCTCCCTCTCCCCCTATTCTCTACCTCCTCCTCCCCTCGCTATTTACCCGGATTTCTCCACAATCCATTGCATCTCTCTCCTTCCCCCCACTCCTCCAACATTGCTAAGCTATATGCTACCCCCTCTCCCCCCTTGGTAACACTTTCCATTTCCCTCCCTCGGTCCCAGCAGAACCATTTCCTTGCTTCAACTTCCCCTTCTCCCAACGCCCCTCACTCTGCCAAATGCCCATTCCCTCACAGCCACCTCGCCTAGCTGACAGGACCTCTCCAACCACCTCCCCTCCTTTCCGCCCTAACTCCCACTTCCCTATGATTTCACACAGTCCTCCCCTCTCCTTCTACCCCACCACCTTGAGCCGCACCCATCTCCCCCTAAATTTGTCCTTAATTCCTTTCCTTCTTGCAACGCCAACAAAGAGAACCCGCCCTGCACCTCTGATACACCAACTCCCGCTCTCAACCTCCACTTTTCCCCACCTATGAATCCTAGACCCCAACTCTCCTCCTGTCCTCCTCCTTCCCTGTCTTCATCACCAATTTCACCCCCTCCTGTTTCCATCGAGCCACACAACCTTCCGTGCTCTGCCCTACTCTCTCTGGAAAATAAGCTAGGCTCTCTTATCACCTCTATCTCCCAGCTTGTAGCTACCATTTCACTTTTAAGCTCCCAGATCTTCACTTTTCCTTACACCTCTACTCCTCTGGAAAACTCTCTCCTTCCCACGAGATGCACCTCGCCCCCACACCCCAGTATAGCCAAGCATAACCAGTCGTCTGCAACCATCGTTAATCCACACAAGCCCTTGAACGCCACCTTTCCTCAACTTGCATCTCCGAGTAACCCAACCATCTATACTATTCCAACCATCTCCTCTATCAGAGCCAAGCATCCACCTAAACCCGCCCGTGCACCCCCGTCTAAGTACAATATCCCTATCACTCTTCATAGCCCAAGTGCCCCGTCACCAAAACAGTCTTGACAGAGCTGCGCTGTCTGCTCCACAACTGCAGATCTGCAAGAAAACACAAACTTGAAATCTCCAATACCATCACCTTTCACAATATTGACATGCTCTTCCTCACAGAGACCTGGTTCAACGATACCTCTCACTCTATGTTTGATCTCCTATTACCCACAGGCTATTCTATTCTTAGAAATGACAGAACTGACAAAGTTGGGGGAGGTGTTACAGTCATCTTTAGAAACTCCCTTCAACTTAAGGCTTTTCCAATCCGCTCCTTCTGCACTTTTGAATGCCTATCTCTTGAGCTTCAACTACACCACTGCTCACCCCTCAGATTCCATGCCATTTACTGCCCGCCTGGCAGCAGCCCTTCGTTTATGGAGGAACTCACTGACTTCATCAGCGACCAATACTCGCAAAGTGACAATCAGGACTTCGTGGGTGTCTTCAGTCTCCACTGGGGCTTACCACAAGACTCTTCCGCGAATTCACTGGCCACCTTCCTCTCTGCAAACCATCTTATCCAACACTGCTCAGAATTAACACACTCCAAGGGCTCAATCCTGGACCTTGTTATTTCTAAAGCAGGCATGCTTTCTATCGCTATCCCTATTCATGTAGACTGGTCTGACCACCTCCTCATCCCATTCTCTCTTCACCATGCACACTCTATAACTCTTGACCAACCTAAGAGGGCTACCTCCTTGTTCTGTGACACTAAAAATATTGACACTGTTTCCCTCTATGATTCAGCTTTGCTGTCACTTCCAAGGCTAGACCCGAACCTAGATGTTGACAAACTCACCTCCCAATGTCTCACAGTCCTTGCAGTCAAAATCAATAAAGTCGTTCCTCTCCAAAGCAAAAAGAAAAGGCCCATTCCCTCAGCACCTTGGTTCAACAAATCCCTCTATGAACAAAGGAAGCACCTAAGACTCCTGGAGAAACTATGGAGGCAAGCGCCCTCCA
Source organism: Lissotriton helveticus (assembly GCF_964261635.1). NCBI lineage: Eukaryota > Metazoa > Chordata > Amphibia > Caudata > Salamandridae > Lissotriton > Lissotriton helveticus. Next base: position 743,048,704 of record NC_136068.1, read on the forward strand.
CCGATAATTTGACCACGCTTCGTTCAGCAAGATCCAAGTACCACAAGCACATCTTCCTTGGGAAAGTGTCGCACTTCAGAACCCTCCTTGATTTAGCCAAAAATAAACCCCAAAAACTATTTGATCTCATCAAGAATACTAACTGCTCTCCCCCAACCTCCAAGCCGGAGGATTCTACAAAGAAAGCAGTGGATTTTGCTGTATTCTTCAACGAAAAAGTGAAATCACTGGTGGATCAAGTCGCTCATCCTATCCCTTCAGAGGAGCGCAAATCACTAGTCATTTGGCAGAACTTTGACCCCATCTCTGAAGATGCCCTCCTCAATTGCATCCGCGAAACAAAGCCCTCCAACCATTCTCTTGACCCCATCCCTAGTGCCATTGCCATTGACTTCTATACCCATTCTCTTCCCTATTGTACCACTCTAGTCAACCTCTTCCTCTGTCAAGGCTCCCTTCCTGTCCCCTTCAAAACTGGACAGGTCACCCCTCTGCTTAAAAAACCCACTGCTGATGCGAATGACCTCAACAACTTCGCATCAGCCATCACTATCCTACCCTTTCTTGTGAAGATTACAGAAAGATGTGTAGCGAAACAACTCTCTCGTCATATCAAGGACCATGATCTTCTGGACAATTTTCAGTCCAGCTTCATCCAAAACTGCAGCACTGAAACAGCCCTGCTGAAAGTGATTGATGACGCGCTGCGGATACTCGATTCAGGAGGGTCTTGTCTTTTAATTCTCCTTGACCTTTCTGCAGCCTTTGACACTGTCAATCACAACACTCTCCTCAACACTCTTCAACAGAGAATGGGCATGGAGGGCACTGTGCTTAAATGGTTTGCTTCCTTCCTCTCTGATAGATCCCAAATGATCAAAATAGCGAACAGTCTTTCACCTCCTTCGACAGTAGGTCAAGGTGTTCCTCAAGGCTCTATACTTGCACCCACACTGTTCAATCTCTATTTAGAACCACTGGGAGATCTCCTAAGTAAATCCGGGGTCCACTATCATCTCTACGCAGACAACACTTAAATCTACCTCAAGGTTGCCTCCACTCACGATCTCTCCGTCCTAAGATCTACTCTGGACTCCATTCAAAACTGGATGTCAACACATCAACTGATTCTGAATCCCTCCAAAACTGAATTCCTCCTCCTCTCCTCCTCACTCTCTCCTCCTCCGGTTCAATCATGGATGGATCAGATGAATCTACTTAACAATAAACCCATCATTGTCGACAGCGCAAAATCCCTGGGTGTCATACTCGACAAAAAACTCAATCTAATCTCCCACATCAACTCCATTGCAAAGTCTGCTCAATACCAACTGCGCCTTCTTTGGGGGATTCGTTGCTTCTTCCTGGAGCAAGACCTTAAAACCCTAGTCCAATCGCTGGTCCTCTCCAGACGACTACTGCAATTCTCTTCTCACAGGCCTCCCCAAATCCCACCTGTCCCCCCTTAAATCTGAGTTTGAGTTTTAAATTATTTATAAAGCGCGCGTACACCTGACGGTTCCATGGCGCTACAGTATGCTGAGTCCTCGAGCAGCAAGAATCACGGGGGGGACTGGTGAAAAATTATAAGGGGAAGGCTTTTGAGAATAGAAAGGTTTTTAAAGCCTTTCTGAAGAGCGAGTATTGGGGAGAGCGTCTGAGTTGAATAGGAAGGGAGTTCCAAAAAGTGGGGGCAAGGGTAGAGAATTTAGAACCTCCCCATTTTTTTTGGCGAAAGCGGGGAACGGTCAGCAGAAGTTGAGAAGAGGAGCGAAGTTCCCTGGAGGGGGCATAGGGCATGATCTGCGAAGAGATAAAAGCCGGAGATAGGTGAGGCAGCCCACCTTGAACTGAGAGCGTTCACGGATGGGGAGCCAGTGCAAGGATTTTAAGAGGGGAGTGACATGGTGAGATTTCGTAAGGTTGTGAACCAGACGAGCCGCTTGGTTCTGAACCAGCTGAAGTCGTCGTACATTGTAAGCTGGCATGCCGTGGTAAAGGGCGTTGGCGTAGTCCAAGCGGGAGACGACCATGGCAAGTACGATAAGTTTCAGGGCCGTGAAGGAGAAGAAGCGGGAGACCTTGCGGATAGTGCGGAGGGATAGAAAAGAGGAGGAAACCACCGAACTCACCTGGGCATGCAAAGTGAGTTGGTCATTAATTTTGATGCCGAGGGTTTTGACAGAAGAAGAAGGGGGTGGGGGAGGTCCAAGGGAGGAAGGCCAGAAAAGGGGGGACCAGGGACTGGAGCAACCACCTGTCAAAACCAGCTCTGTTTTATCAGGGTTTAGTTTCAGGTGGTTGTGATTCATCCAGTCCCGGATGAAGAGCATTGTAGATTGGAAATTAGATTTAGAGTCAGGGGAGTGAGGGAGAGAGAAGATGAGCTGGAGGTCATCCGCATAGTTATATACGGAGACCTCCCTCTGTTGAAGAGCAAAGATGAGGGGGGCTATGTATAGGTTGAATAGTAGGGGGGAAAGAGAGGGGCCTTGGGGGACCCCACATACCAGCTTCCGGGGTTCAGCCGAGAAGTCGTCCAGGCGGACCGCTTGGGTGCGATCGTTCAGAAAGGAGGACAACCAGACCAAGGCAGTGCCGCCGATCCCTGCCGCCCCGACACGGGAGAGTAAGCTGGAATGGTCCACCGTGTCAAAGGCAGCGGAGAGATCGAGTAGCACCAGGGCCTGGGGGATGTTAGTGTCCATTCCCTCTCTAAGGTTATCGAGTACTGAAAGCACAACCGACTCGGTGGAGTGAGCCGGGCGAAAACCGGCTTGGCGGGGAGCCAGGACTCGGTTTGCTTCCACGTAGGTGGTGAGTACTTTGGTGACATGTCGCTCCAAGACTTTCCCTAGGAAAGGGAGCAAAGAGATGGGGCGGAAGTTGGCAGGGATTGAGAGATCAGCACCAGGTTTTTTAGGATGGGGAGGATTATGGCGGTTTTGAGAGCAGGGGTAACCACACCCTGACACAGGGAGCAGTTGAGGAAGGTAAGCGGAGGAGACGGACAGTTCGTGAAAATGTGACGGAGAACATGGGCAGGGCATGGGTCAAGTGGGGACCCAGATTTAACTATAGGGAGAAGGGAAAGAAAGGATTCTTCTGTTAGAAGAGGGAATGAGTTGAGCCGAGCCTCTGTAGGGGGGCAAGGAGGGTTAAGAAAGGAGGAAGGGGGGGGGGGGATGTTGGCTCTGATTGTTGCAATTTTATCTAGAAAATAGGAGTTCAGGGAGTCGCAAAGAGGTTGAGAGGGGGAGGGTTTGAGAGTGGTTCTGTCAGAGTAAGCAAGTTTATTAATAATAGAGAAAATTTCTCTGGGTTTGTTCTCCGCAACTAAGATTTTGGAGGAAAAGTAGTCCTTTTTTGAGGACAGAATAGATTTTTTGTATTGCTGCAGGAGGGAGGTGTACTGTGCTTTGAGGATGGGGCAGTACTGTCGTCTCCAAGCTCGTTCAGCATGGCGGACTGAGAGTTTAAGTGCCTTCAGTTCGTCATTGAACCAGTGGTTAGAGTCGTTTGTCCGTCTAGAGGAGACCCGCCTTAGAGGGGCGATGGAATCGCAGGCTGAGAGTAGCCAAGAGTTGATGGATTTGGCTTGTTCTAAAGAGGACAAACCGGAAAGGTCAGGGCTGGAGGATGAAAGAGAGGAGGCTAGAGAGGCCGCATCCACCCGACCCCAAGAGCGGACCCAGATGTTTTTGGGGTGCAAGGGCTTGATGGGCGGTCGAAGTTGAGAGAAAAAGGAGATCAATGAGTGATCAGACCAGGGACAAGGGGAAATGGACAAGGACGCAATGGGGCAATTCAGAGACCAGATCTGGTCAAGGGTATGGCCTTGAGTGTGAGTGGAGGAGTGGACATGCGAAGTGAAGTTGAGGGAACGTAGAGTTTCAGAAAATTCTTTGGAAGTGGAGCATTCAGCTGGGTTGGAGGGCCAGAAATTGAAGTCGCCTAGCACCAAGACGGATGAGTTATTAACAGCTAGGGTGACCACAAGTTCTTGAAAGCCGTCGAGAAAGATTTGGGAGGGTTGGGGGGGACGGTACATAAGTAGGCAAGTGAGAGGTACATTATAGAATAGTGACCGAACGACTAAGAAGTCGGAGGTGCCTATCGGGGGAAAGCTCAGAGGTTGAAATGGAAGATCCTTTCGGGCAATAAGGGCGACACCTCCGCCGGATTTGCCGGTTGGCCGGTCAGCTCGAAGAGCGTAGTAGGTGGCGGGGAGTGAAGCTAGGAGAATGGGGAGGGAACTGTCACGGAACCAGGTCTCCGTAAGGAATAAGAGGTCTGGTTTATGGAGATCAAGCAAAACAGACAGTTCGTGGCAGTGTTTGACTGCGGAGCGTGTGTTAAGGTAGTAGATGGAAAGGGGGGCCTGTCTAGGCCCGGCAGGAGGATCGGGACTGGGGAGGGGGGGGGAGGATGAGGCAGGAGGGTCGGGGCGTGGGGAACATGGAGGGCTGCCGTGGCTGTGATTCCCATGTTATTAATGTGGGCGGTCAGAGAGGCTTTGATGGGCCAAGGGCCACGAAAGGAAAGTAGTTGCGCCGATGAATATTGTAGTGGCCCAGGATAGTGGGGTGGCCTAGGCCCTAGGCGCGTTTGGTCGCGGAGGGGCGCAGACGGGCTTGCCTTAGGCGCGCCTTCGGCGCGCAATAGTCGCGCCCGCTGCGCTCGTCCGCTGCGCGTTCGATGGTGGCACATGATTTATAGGGGGCGGGAGGGAGGAAGGGGGCGTGGCCTCGGTGAGGGTGCGTGGCCTCGCCGCTCGCCAAAGTGGCGTGAGGGGGTCCAAGTGATCAGGTAACCTCCCGCCGCAGCGTTGAGTCGGCTGCGCGGAAGTCAGATGGTAAAACAAGGTATTTTTAAAAGCATAGAACAACAGTTTAAGCAAGCAGTTGCTGTCACAAATATTAAAATAACAAGAGGTCCGCTCCCGGCTTCCGCCTCAGGAGGACTCGCTATAAGTGGGCCGACGCTCGTAATCAGCGTCTTTAAATACGCACTGGAAGGGGGCGTGGCCTCGGTGAGGGGGCGTGGCCTCGGCGCTCGCCAAAGTGGCGTGAGGGGGTCCAAGTGATCAGGTAACCTCCCGCCGCAGCGTTGAGTCGGCTGCGCGGAAGTCAGATGGTAAAACAAGGTATTTTTAAAAGCATAGAACAACAGTTTAAGCAAGCAGTTGCTGTCACAAATATTAAAATAACAAGAGGTCCGCTCCCGGCTTCCGCCTCAGGAGGACTCGCTATAAGTGGGCCGACGCTCGTAATCAGCGTCTTTAAATGCGCGCTGGAAGGGGGCGTGGCCTCGGTGAGGGGGCGTGGCCTCGGCGCTCGCCAAAGTGGCGTGAGGGGGTCCAAGTGATCAGGTAACCTCCCGCCGCAGCGTTGAGTCGGCCTCGTGGAAGTCAGATGGTAAAACAAGGTATTTTTAAAAGCATAGAACAACAGTTTAAGCAAGCAGTTGCTGTCACAAATATTAAAATAACAAGAGGTCCGCTCCTGGCTTCCGCCTCAGGAGGACTCGCTATAAGTGCTCTCCATTAAGCAGCTCGCTTCATTTATGGGGCCAAAAGAAGCGACCACATCACACCCATGCTATCCACCCTCCGCTGGCTTCCCATCGAGGCAAGATCTATCTACAAGACTGCCTGTATCACCCACAAAGCCTTGCACTCCTCCTCTCCTTGCTACCTGGCGAATAAACTGAAACTCTCTGGAGGCTCTAGACCATCACGTAATGCGGAAAATTTACTGCTTGAACCTCCCACTTTCAAGAAGGAAAGATCGATGGCCCAATCCTTTTCAGGCAACGCGGTGAGAATCTGGAACTCACTTCCGCCTCAGCTCCGGACCACCACCTCCTCCCAGGCCTTCAAAACTGACCTCAAAGTTCTCCTCATTCAAAGACACTTCCAAATGTAATTCACACCCTCTCTATTATCTGAAGGAAGACCCTCCATTATAGAGAATCCTTTTCTCCATGACTACGGAAGTGCCTTCCCAGTGTGTTCTGCCATTTATTGCAGTATTATCCTTCTACCTGTGTTTGGTACCCGTTTGTAACATGCACACGTCACTTTTCTCTTGTAACACATTGTTTGCTACCTGTGACGGGGAGGCGGACTATGGGGATGTCGATGCTGATGTGTCCGCGGATTGGTGGTCCGCTGTGCCGCTGACCCCCCTTTCTGTCATCCCTGCACAGACTGATGCCACAGGACTAGGGAACTGGTGTGCGACGGAGGTCAACAGTGTGTGGAATTACCCTCCGGAAAAAGAGCACTGCCCCTTTAACCCAGGACTACAGTTCGACGAGGCCCCGCCCCCTGAGAGCGAGGGAGAGTCAAAAGCCGGAAGAGCGATAGAGACGACGGACGGCGTTTCCCTGGAGGCGGAAGGTGTATTGGAGTGGAGACGGAGAGCGGAGAGGTCGTGTGTCGGAGGAGAAGAGTACGAAGAGAGCCCAGCTGAGTTCGTCAAGCCAGGAGGCCACCGGTTCGGCGCTTCGCCCTGCCACGGTCCCTCGGGAGGAGCGTGGCTGGACAAGGTACGGGGCAAAGTTGCGGGCTGGGTGGGACGGAGCGACCCGTCGAAACCCCGAGACCCTGTGTAAATATTGTATAGTAGAGTACCCTTCCCCTCACGAGCACTACGGACGGCTGTATATAATTGTGCACTTGGTTTCCCTCACACCCCGGGCCCTTGCAAGTCCAGCACGGACAACCCAGTTACTGTGTCTTTTCTTTCCTTTCCTTTCCTTTCCGGGAATCCTCCGGACGGCGTCACGAGCCAGTGCTTCGGCAGACCACCATCCCCTTACCTCACGGCCAGAGAGAGCGAATCTACTGGTCTACGGCCCTGCTTCATTCTGGCTAGCTCAGGATTCACAAGAGGAGTCAGGACGGAACCCTCTGAATTTGCAAGACTGAGAGTGACTACCAAAAGAAGAAAAGCCTATCTTAAAATAAAACCTTCACTTAGAGCGCTATTTCCTGACTCTGTCTCATTAGATACTGTTCCCCTTGTTTCTGACTCGCCATCCCCTGTGCCCCCTGACCCTGCCCCCTCACACTACCTCTTACATTTTGTTTGCTTTAGATACTTGCACAAGTGCCACCACTGCCTACGTAACGTTTGTTCTTGTGTTTGAGTGTCTGCCATATATTGCAGCACTATACCTCTACTTGTACTTTGTACGCTTTTGTAACCTGCACACATGTCACTTTTTCCTCCTGTAATGCACCGTTTGCTACCTCTTGTATTTTGTTTGCTCACAATTGTCATTTTTGCCTCATGTAACTTAACGTTTGCTTTTGTAATTTGTTCACTTGTAATGTTCTCCTCATGTATCAGTTCTGTTCCTATTGCGAAGCGCTCTGCCACCTTCGGGTAAAGTCCGCGCTATACAAAAACGCATACAATAAATAAATAAAAGGATAAAAGATCTAAAAAAATGCATTCTTCTCGGGGTACATTTGAAACGTGGTTTCCCTTTCCAAGTAAACAAGCACTGAAAGAATCTTTAGAAAGGGCTGGCTATTCTTTGGATCTAGCCTATTTGAGTTAGAAACCTTCTATTAGCTTTATATGAAATTCTTTTGGCCAGCATACAGGTTTCCCTTACTTGGTACCTGATCCAGGTTACGTAATGACATTTTAAAAGTGAGATTAGGGTGTAATCCAATTTTTCTGAGTCTTAAATGGTGTACTGCTGTTTGGGAGGAAAAGGGTTTCTGTATGGACTCCCCGCATGTAAAATGTTTTTTGCCCCATGTTCTTATGGATTATGTTTTTTAGCCCACTCGTATGAAGTTTTCAAGACCCTCATTTTTAGAATATCAAACGTATTCAAGGCTGTTGCAAAGCGGCTATCGTCTGAAATGCGTTATATCGATAATGCATGTTATATGCTTGTTGTTAAGCAGAGTTTTAAATATGGTTTTGAATAGTTATGGATATTTGGATGTTCTTGTGACTCTTAAGATGTTTTTTATTATGTAATAGTTTTATAGTGTTAGAATGCTTTGCTGACAAGTGTCCCAATAAACTTATTTTGTACCTGCCTACCTAAATCTCATTAAGGAGGAAGGTTGTTTAACTGAAACGTGTTATTAGGGTCTTCAGATATAAATATACTCAACTATCAAACTTATTGTATTGAGACAAGCACATTATTATATTTTATTTACATTATAAAAAAAGAAAAGTGACTTTTTCATAAAGTGTACAATTGTTTCCCTATTCCAACAATGTGTTGAGAAAGGTAAAACATGCCTATATCATTACAGACAGTAGCAAGTCAATTCAAAACACAAACTCTATAAGAGAACATAGTCTTAATACCTTGTTTACTAATATATTTAAGATTATTCTGGATTTCTTGGTGTGATCACTAACTACATTGTATGTTCTTAAATAAAGGTAGTCTGTACCACCAAGCATTATAAAATTGATCACATGCTGTACCTGGTATTTACATGCTGATAGCATAACCTCCCTAGCACAATGGCTTAGTGAGTGCACCCTAGGTTTGTGGCACTGATACAACAGATATATATTTAAGGCTCTCCCAAAATAAATATTACTGACGTATACCATTGGAATGTAAATTATAATCCTGATGGACAATTCTTTGCCCTAAGCTATCTTCTTGGAGGATCAGTACATTAATACTTTCTAGTCTAGAAGAATGTCATTTCAACATGTGAGTCAGAATGAGAAACATACTAGATTATTTATTTTTTATTTATTTATTTATTTGTATTTATTTATTTATCCATTTATAGAGCGCATGGTTACTCTGCCGGTGTGTCCCCATGCTAGAAGCAGACTCTCTGATGGCAGGTGTTGGAAGTAAGGCCGGTCACGTCTAGCCCATGAGTATGTATCAGGGGTCTCGGGGTCTATTCTAATTTCCTGGTGGGGAAAAGCCACGTTTTCAGTTTTTTCCGAAAGGCAGCTTCACATGGCTCTGTTCTCATATCAACAGGCAATGAGTTCCAGTGTTTCGCTGCTAGGTATCTAAAAGATCGTCCACCCATCTTAGCCTTCCTTATTCTAGGTACATTTGCTAGAGCCTTTCCTTCAGATCTCAGGTTTCTGTTGGGTGTGAAGGCAGTTATCATAGTTTGAAGGTACCGTGGAACTTTTTTTGCCACGATACAGTGACAGTAGCACATTGTCTTGAACAATATTTTTTTCTTCACAGGTAGCCAATGCAGGTTGGCTAAGGCCTTTGTAGTAGATGTTCTATTAGGGAGATTCAGCACTAGTCAGGCTGCTGCGTTTTGTATTGATTGCAGCTTCATTAGCCGTTTTTTGGATGTCCCTAAATATAGGACATTGCCATAGTCAATCTGAGAGGTGACCACGGCATGTACTATAGTTTTCCTGCCGTTGACTGGTAGTAGGTCGAGAACCTTCCTCAAGACTTTCAGCGTCCCCAAGCGTTTACCTGTTACTTTCCGGATTTCGGTCTCAAAAGTCAGATTGGAATCAAGCCACACTCCAAGGTTTTTTACTTCTGTTTAAGGGGTTAGAAGTTGGCCAAGCGACTCAGGCCACCATGCAGATGTCCAGACCGATGGAGCCCCTCCCACTATTGGCACCTCTGTTTTACTGCCATTGAGTTTCAGGTAATGATTTGACATCCATGCGTATGAAACAATAGACACCATATGACCTTCCACTATGCTGGAGAGTGGCCCCATGCATAAGTTAAACATCGTGGGGCTCAGAATTGAGCCCTGAGTAGCTCCTTGTAGCAGGGGAGATCTTTTGGATGTATATGTGTCTTGCATGACCTGGAAACCCCGTGATGCCAGGAAGGATATCATCCAGCGCAGGGCCATGCCCCTAACAGTACACGTCTCTAATCTTTGGAGAAGTTGGCTGTCGGATCCAGCAGGATCAGTGCAGCTGTATGTCCTTTGTCTGCCCATTGTCTTAGGGTTTCTGTGGCCAGGAGCAGAGCTGTCTCAGTGGAATGTGCAGATCGGAAACCTGATTGTGAGGGATGCAGTAGGGCATTTCTTACGCTACGATTGGTAAGCTGTATGTTTACTACTTTTTCTGCAAAAAAGGGTAGAAGCGAGATGGGGCGTAGGTTCTCTAGCACTTAATTGTCTATTTACGGTTTCTTCTTTAGTGGGTGAACCATGGCCTGCTTCCATTCGTAGGGGACTTCTCCCAATTGGAAGGAGCGGGAGATTAGCTCCGAGATGAGTGGCATAATGCGATTCTCTCCCTGCAACAGGATTTCAGGGCGTGCTGGGTCCTGGGGAGAGCCAGATTTAATTCCGTTAGCTAGCTCCCTCATCTCATCTGGCTCTACCACTTTAAATTCATCTAGGGTTTCTCCCTTAAATACTGTATCCGAAGTGCATTCATTGCTTCTGCCCTGCCGTGCTTCCGTAGGGAAGGTATCATAAATCTTTGCCACTTTCCCTGCAAAGAAGTCAGCAATTCTACTGCAGGACTCCTCCAAGGTTGTAGGGAGCTCCACTAGTTTCTCAGTTTACTGTAGGGATTTTAGTATGGTTAACATTTCTTTTGAATAATTTTTTGCCCTTTCAATCTTTTCGGTATAGAAATTGCAGTGAGTTTGTTTTTATCAATGTGTGCCATATTTTTTGTTCTTTTTTATATTCCTCCTTAATTTTGATACAGTAGTTCTCAAGCCATCTGCGTTCCAACTGTTTACACTTTTGATTGGCCTTTATTCATTTTTCATTGAACCAAGGTGCTGATGCCTTCGCCCTCTTAGTATTTATTGTGGTCCATGCAGCTACTTCATTCAGTGCTTCTGTTATCCATGTTCCCACTTGTCTATTGGCTATATTTATACCCTTATCCATTATGGTCTCATTGTTTAGCAGTGCCTGTGTGAACGAGTTATGATTAAAATTGTCCTACTTCTTGCAGGTCACTGTCTGTTTCGGCTTCTTGACTGATGGACCCTGAAGCGGGATGATGAAAGATTATGTGGTGATCTGACCAGGGAACTGGCCAGGATGCTCCCACTTTCATATCTGTTATATTAGTAAAGATTTGGTCTGAAGGATGACCAGCCAGGTGTGTTGGAGCCTTAACCTTTTGCGCTAAGTTAAACATCATAAGGTCTTTACAAACAGTTTGTACCTCCAATTTCTCAGTTTCATCAAAGTGTATGTCCAGGTCACCTAAAACTAGGAGTTTGTTGTGATGTATAGCTGTATGTATCACTTTTTCCACCAAGTCAGTTATGAACTGCGTTTCTGGTCTAGGTGGACGGTAAATCAGGAATCCTGCTATAGTGTCATTATCTGCTACCGAGAGAGTAAAAAAGATACCCTCACACTTCTCTAGGTTGGCTTCCTTTATACAGCACTTAATTGGTAATTTATAAATTATTGCAATTCCCCCCCACCCCCTCTTTGTCCACCCCAGTCCTGCTTGACTATCCCATACCCTCTTGGTAGTGCATCCAGGATATCTGGGGTAGAGCTATCGTTGAGCCATATTTCAGTGAGAAACATGGCGTTGGGCTTTTGTTACTTCAATACTTCATAGATCTCATATTTGTTTTTAGTCAGTGCCCGACAGTTGAACAGGAGGAAAGACAGCTTTACCCCCTGCTGTAGGTTAATTTTTGTTGGTGTAAAGTCCTTGCTGCAGTTTTCACATGCCAGTGTCTCCTTATCTCCATGAATGCTGTGCTTATACGCATCCCTAATGCGAGGCATTAGGCTCAACAGTTCATTAATAGTATATTCAATTCTATGGCGGGGATTCCAACCTGCAGGGGTTCTGGTCCCGGCCGGGCACAGACGTGCTCGCCTTAGACGCGCCGACCGCTGGCACATCTGAACGTAAGTGGGAGAGCGCGCGGCAACTACTCCGCCCCCCTCCTCAACCGGAAGTCAGGTGCTGTTGGTGCTGGTGCTGCCTGCCACGCCCTCCAAACAAATGGCAAAAGCCGCGATGAACTGGGGCGGGGGAAAAGCAGGTAAAGTGTACTGTTGGCTCTGTGCTGGGTATTTAAAATGCTTAAAAGAGATTAAAATAGAAACTCAGGGAGTTTGATTCAGACGGCAGCGGTCTACCGTGATCCACAGCAAGGATTAAAAATATGCTAACATTCGTGCCAAGAATTTTCAATTCTATTAAGGGCAGGAGGCGAGGATTATGCTTTCTCAATTTCTTTACTGGAAAAACACAGCAGCCAATCAGTACGCAGTAAAGAAAATAACAAACTACATTACCCATAAACCCAGGGTAACCATAGAGTATGAGAATGTATAAATAGGGTCATAGAGGTGAACACTTCCTCTTTCTTTGTCCATAGTCAATTAGTAAAGGATCCAACGTAAAACTGAAACAATCCATCAAAGGAGTCCCTCGGAGAGGTCATTATCCGGCTGAAGTGGGGAAGGAACCTCCCAGAGCCACAGGAACAGCAACAGACCCATCAGGAGAAGAAAGTCACGGCACACATCATTTAAGGTCGGAGCCTGAGGAAAAGACAGAAGCCGTAAAAACTGTTCCCCAAAAGAGTTGAATACAGTAATCAGGACAGGGAGGGAAACATTTCATAAACAGTAACCAAAATGGTACAGCATAAATGCAGTAAGCATAATATAAAGACAATGATGAAATAAGGGTGGGATAATCCTCGCCTCCTGTCCTTAATAGAATTGAAAATTCTTGGCACGAATGTTAGCAAATATTTAATTCTATGGCAGGACGGAGGCTCCGATTATGCTTGTTTAAAGCTTCGCCACTACAACAGATGCAACATCTACAATTGGTTTAAAATAAAAGGTTTTGAAAACAGACTCAGATGACCAATCCGCAGCTCTCATGATATCATGAAGACTAGCACCCATGGAAAAAGCCTTTGAAGCCATAGCTCCTCTCGCAGAATGGGCCCCAAAGATGGAGATATCAATGCCCGCTTCCTGCATGAGCCAACGTAACCAACGTGCCAACGTAGCTGGAGAAACAGGCTTGAAAGGCTTCTGTAAAGCGATGAGCAATTGACCTTGTGAATCAGAACGAAAAGGTGCAGTGCTTACCTCATAATCCTTTAGGCATTGGACTACACACAACTGAGGGTTGTGGGGAAAGCAAGGAAAAGTAACCGCCGCAGTATTACATTTTGTTCGCTTAGAAATGACAAAAGAGACACCCTCAGGAGAATAGGTGCGACCCGCGAGATCCAAAGCTTGCACATCAGACACTCTTTTACAAGAGACCAAACACAGGAGCATAGTAAGCTTAGCTGAGAGTTGTTTGCGGGATATAAGAGTATTGGAAGGCCAATCAGATAGAAAACGTAAAACAATAGAAACATCCCAAAGGGCAACATATTTGGGGCAAGGAGGTTTTACCATCCGGATGCCCCGCAACAGTTTCGATATTAAGGGATGTTCTCCCGCTGGTTTGCCATCTACAGGAAAATGACCTGCAGAAATCGCAGAACGAAAGTTATTAACCGTTCTGTAAGCTAGCCCAGAGGATGCCATGGAAGCTAAAAAGTTAATGATCAAAGAGAGATCCGCTGAAACGGGATCCACCGACCGCTGTGAGCACCAATCACACCAACGCTTCCAACTTGATTTATAGCGCTTATGCGTGTTGGGGGCCCAAGCCTCCTTGATGAAGTTGGTAGCGTCTCCCGATAAGCCCTGGATTTTCCAGCGTTCCCCGAAATTCTCCACGCTACTAGCAGGAGTTGGCCCGACATTACCAGAGGATGTGGCTCCCGAAGAGGGTCCAGCAACAGGTTCCAAACCTGTGGAAGGAGGAGCAGTGACGAGCAACTCATCTCCAGAAGAACTGGAAACCACGCTTGAGCCCTCCAAAGAGGGGTTATCAGAATGAGTTCTGACGAGAAAAGACGGGCCCGGGCTAGAACTCGGGAAATCATGAGGAATGGAGGAAATGCATAGCATAGCAGGGGAGGCCAGACCTGGAGAAACGCATCCGTGGCTAGAGCTTCCGGATCCGGTCTCCAACTGTAGAACTGGGGAACCTGGGCGTTGAGTCGAGAGGCAAAGAGGTCCAGGTGACAAGTCCCCCAAATTCGGGACAACTTGCGAAATATTCGAGGGTGAAGCCTCCAATCGCTGAAATCTCGCAGATGGCGAGAGTTCCAGTCTGCAATCAGATTGCGGGAGCCCGGCAGGTATTCGGCAATAATCGTGATCTTGCGGTCCAAGCAAAGGTGCCAGAAATCCTTCGCAATTTCCGAGAGAAGTCTGGATCTGGTACCCTCCAGTTTGTTCACATAACGAACTGCTGAGACATTGTCCATTCGGAGAAGAATGCAACAATTCGTTTGGAGAGGAGAGAGACATCGAATCGCGAAGGAACCCGCCAGAAGTTCCAGGCAATTGATGTGGAGAGACAATTCCACTGGAGACCAACGACCCCCTGTTGACACTGAACCGCAACGGGCTCCCCAACCCCAGAGGCTGGCATCTGACTCTTCAGAAAAGGGGGTGGTGATGGACAGAGCATCTGAGTTAAACAGAACACTCATACCCAGTCAAAAGATCAGGGCTTGATCCATCACCGTTTTTTAGCTCACTGCACCATCCCAGTTCAGAACCTGGCTACATGCAAATTAGTCTGTCCCTGGCCCAGTGCATCATGGGAACAGGGCAGACCAAACTACCAAGCCAATTCTTTACTGGAAAGGAAACAAGCTTCCGGGGACCGGTTTCTGGCATTGCAGCCGTCTTCGGCCCGGCTTGCTTGAATCCTGATGGTGCAGTGAGCAAGGGACTCATGTCTGAGCATACCCTGCCACTCCTATAGTGGCCAAAACGATTCAGAAAAGGGGGTGGTGATGGACAGATCATCTGAGTTAAACAGAACACTCATACCCAGTCAAAAGATCAGGGCTTGATCCATCACCGTTTTTTAGCTCACTGCACCATCCCAGTTCAGAACCTGGCTACATGCAAATTAGTCTGTCCCTGGCCCAGTGCATCATGGGAACAGGGCAGACCAAACTACCAAGCCAATTCTTTACTGGAAAGGAAACAAGCTTCCGGGGACAGGTTTCTGGCATTGCAGCCGTCTTCGGCCCGGCTTGCTTGAATCCTGATGGTGCAGTGAGCAAGGGACTCACATCTGAGCATACCCTTCCACAAAAACGGTGATGGTTCAAGCCCTGATCTTTTGACTGGGTATGAGTGTGCTGTTTAACTCAGATGCTCTGTCCATCACCACCCCCTTTTCTGAATCGTTTTGGCCACTATAGGAGTGGCAGGGTATGCTCAGATGTGAGTCCCTTGCTCACTGCACCATCAGGATTCAAGCAAGCCGGGCCGAAGACGGCTGCAATGCCAGAAACCGGTCCCCGGAAGCTTGTTTCCTTTCCAGTAAAGAATTGGCTTGGTAGTTTGGTCTGCCCTGTTCCCATGATGCACTGGGCCAGGGACAGACTAATTTGCATGTAGCCAGGTTCTGAACTGGGATGGTGCAGTGAGCTAAAAAACGGTGATGGATCAAGCCCGGATCTTTTGACTGGGTATGACTGTTCTGTTTAACTCAGATGCTCTGTCCATCACCACCCCCTTTTCGGCATCTGACTCTATCACAACATCGGGAGTCCTCCCGAAGAGCGCACGACCGTTCCAGGATTCCATGTGGTTCAGCCACCACCTCATCTCTGTCCGGGCTTCCTCTGAAAGAGGGACATGATCCGAGTACCGAAGACCCTTCTGAAGATGACGGATTTTTAGACGCTGAAGCGCATGATATTGTAATGGACCTGGAAATATCGCTTGGATGGAGGAAGAAAGAAGACCCACAATCCGAGCCACTGAGCGCAAAGAGACAGTCTCTTGAGCGAGAAGTAACCTCAAGTCCCTCTTGATGGATCTGATCTTCTGACCTGGCAGAAGTAACTGACAAGAGAGAGAATCGATTTGAAAGCCCAGAAAATCCATAGTTTGAGATGGAGACAAGTTTGACTTTAAGGGATTCACTAGAAAACCCAAAGATTGTAGAAGATCCACGGACCTTTGCAAATGTGATTGAAGAAGAACAGGACACTGAACCAAGAGGAGAATGTCGTCTAGGTAGACGATTAACCGAACTCCGCGGGATCTCAAAGATTCCATCACAGGACGAAGGAGCTTCGTGAAGCACCACGGAGCGGAAGAAAGGCCGAAAGGAAGGACTTTGTACTCGTACCAACTGTCCAACCATTGGAACTGAAGGTAGCGACGATGAGGCGCGTAAACTGGAACCGAAAGATAAGCATCCTTCAGATCCAGTCGAACCATCCAATCTCCCTCTCAAAGAAGGTCTCGGAGAAGATGGATGCCCTCCATCATGAAATGACGATAGACAACGCCACCGTTGAAGTCTTTTAAGTTGAGAACTGAACGAGACCCTCCCCCTTTTTTCTCCACGAGAAAAACGTTGCTTACGAATCCCTGGGGATGAGGAAACGTCGGGACGATGGCCCCTTTGGCCAACAGGGAAGAGATTTCTGTGGAGATAACCCCCTGATCTTGTCGGGAAAAAACAAGAGGGCGCGGCCGGATATGCTGGTGAGGGCGAGAGTAAAATTCTATCTTGTACCCCTGTACCGTCTCCAGCACCCAGGCATCGTTTGAGATCAAACGCCAGTTGTGCAGAAAAAACTGAATCCTTCCCCCCAAAATCACATTGGAAGCGAGAATCAACCTCACCTGAGGCGGAAGAATCAGGACGTCCTCCTTGGCTACCGTTGTAACCGCCCTTGCCATACTGCCCTCTGCCTTTTCTGGAAGGGTAGAACGAAGATTTGGTGGAGGAATTGCCTTGTCCTCCCCTGTGGGACTTATTCCCCCGTTGAGCGGGTTGATCTGACCCACGGCCGGACGAACGTCCCCTTCGTCCGGCCCTGCCAAAAACCGGACGGAAAGCCCGTCGCAGGTTCGCTTGAGCCTTATCAAGCCCGCTGAAGGTCGAAACAAACTTGGTCAGTTCTTTGAGAAAAGGTGCGCCGAAGAGCAAACCTTGAGCCTGTGGGCCAGATTCTGATGTCGCTAAATCAGTGAGACGTGAATCAAGCTTCATCAAAATGGAGCGACGACGCTCCGCCGACAAGGCACAATTAGCATTACCCAGAAAACAGACTGCCCGCTGGGACCAACCAATTAATTCCTCTGGGTCAATTAGAGTGCCAGACTCCTTTGCCCTGTAACCCAAGTCCAAAATCTTTGTGAGTGGGCCCAACAAATCCAGAAGTTTATCTTGGCACGAACGCCAAGACCTATCCAAGCCCTTAGTAGGATCTTTAGAGAACTTACGCAAATATGTGACCATGGTAGGGTCGACATCTGGCTTGGAAGCTAGCTTGTCTGAAAGGTCAGGGCGAGGGCATTCCGAGCGTAAACGAGCTCACACATCCTTCTCAAAAGGGGAACGGATGTGGGTTTGGACATATTCAGCCACCTCGGGAAATGGCAACCAAGCAGAGGAATTGGGATGAATGATGTCCGCAGGATTGAATGTCAAAACTTTAGGGGAAGATGGCGCATCTACATAGTGCTCCTTCCGAGATTTCTTGGATGGAGGAGGCCTAGCAGACTCAGAAGACGTGGAAGAAGAAGAAGACGACCCATCATCTGTGTCGGACGGAGGGTCCGAGCGGGCAGGCGCAGCACGCTTCTTCGATGAAGGAGCAGAGAGGGTTTTGGCCAATTTGGCAAATTTAGATTTGTGTGGATTTCTTGGCGATTTCTTGCTACGCTTAGAGGCAGGAGGCACCCAACCCTGTTGGGCTGCATAATCAGTGAGATGTTTTTTCAATGGAGCAATCGCCTGAAATAAAGCTTGGCCCATAAAATCATCAAAGGACGCAGAAGGCTCATCCTCTCCATAGTATTCTTCACCTTCCTCATCATAATATTCAGCCATCATGACAAAAATCACCAAGTAATGCCCACAGGAAGGAAGGAATAAGTTTTGAAGAACTTATAAAAATGGCAAAGCCAACTTGGGGGAGTGGTACCCCTAGTGCAAGTCGTTTAAACACAGTCAAAACCTGACCAGAACCCAATTAATTGTGGAGGGAGGACTCGCACTGAATACCAGCAATTCAGCCACTCTAGGCAGAGCCTATTCAACAATTTATACAACCCCCAAGATAAATTTGGTAGAGGGCGTCAGGGAGCTCAAGCGGCAGCAACAGGGCAGGCGTCAAAACGAGCACCAGAATTATCCTGCGTCCGAGGCAAAAGCCGACTGAGGTAAACACACGCCTTCGACGGGCGTGTCAACAAAGCCTTCGCGCATGCGCAAAAGCCGCTGCCGAATAGGGAGAGACGCGCGCAAGGAAGCGCGTCTCCACCAGCTCCTTCTCCCGCTCCACACCGTGCAAAAACAACGCGAAAACGCGTTGAATACTCACCTGAGGTGAAAACACACGCTCCAGAATAAATGGAAATGCGACACAGCAAACGAGGTCAACGACCTCAAAGCAACTCTACAAACGAGGTCAGCGACCGCCAAACAACACGCTAAGCGGCGAGAGAGAGCGCACACAGCGTAAAAAATGCAAGACAAGTAAGCGTTGCAAATATATAACAGTACAATGCAAAAATAGTAATGTAAAAGGATAAAGGCACTTAACTGGCTGCGAAGCAGCAAAGAAAGAGGAGGTGTTCACCTCTATGACCCTATTTATACATTCTCATACTCTATGGTTACCCTGGGTTTATGGGTAATGTAGTTTGTTATTTTCTTTACTGCGTACTGATTGGCTGCTGTGTTTTTCCAGTAAAGAAATTGAGAAAGCATAATCGGAGCCTCCGTCCTGCCATAGAATTAGTTTCTTCTTGCTTTGTGGAGGTAATCGGGAGTAAAACAGGAGAGTACCAGGAAACAGTACTGGAAATACACCACTAGGTTATACCTGTGGTAGCAGAAGAAGAGTTTGCTTTCGACAAAGCAGTAACACTATTTTGGCCATTTTCTTCAAGAATAGTCCCTCAACTCCTCCAATCCTCGGTTTGCTACTATTGATGTTGCAGTTGAAGTACTTGAGATTGTTAATCAGAGGTACACTAGGAGCATCCAACACCTACTGGCCCTGTGTGCGTAATGTCTTTGCTACAGAAATTGAAAACTGGCCACAATTCAAGAAGTACACCAGCAAGAGCAGCAACAACACCCACCGTTGTTACCCAAGTTTCTGTTCCCACTGAGTCCGGCACCACCACTTCACTCAGTTCTCTTGTTACCTCTAAAAAGAACGCATCCCCAGTTTTGTATGTTTTTTTCAAAAGCAACATTTCCATCAACTCTGTAGTCATCTTGGTACAGTGGAACAATATAGTCAATTGGAATGCAACTATGCTTGCATGGGGGAGCGCACAGAAAGTGTACATCGGAAAAGCTTCTGCTTTAGCTTCTCAATCCACAGCACCCATGTTTGATGAAGGAGACAATGGTGTGCAAGGAGACACACCTTTATGTCTATATGTCAGGAAAACAATCATTACCTCCCCTCCATACTATCCTCCCTTCTCCAAGTTCCCTTCATCAACATCCAAATCCTTTATTTCAAGCTTAAGCACCACCCAGTGACCTCTTTACACAGTGGGGAGCTGGCCAAAATGATGTTTTACCCCTTCCCATTTTTGATGTGGTAGGAGAGGGCCTCCCAGATGTTATGGAGTCCATTTGCATAAAGTGGGAGGTCCTATATCTTCACTGCCAACAAGCCAGAGAACAATGGTGTCTTTGGTTGCAAGTGCACTAATGGGGGATAAAAATGCGTATCTTTCACCTGACAATAGATATGTGGCGAAAGGTCATGCTACAGATTATGTGTGCATCACCACTTCCCAATGGGCCACTTTAATGTGCTTACCTTAGCCTTTGCTGTTTAGACATGGCTTTTGTCAACATGTATCCATCGCTCTGTTCAGTACGAAGAAGACAAAGACTTCAATATCCTGAGTAATTCAAAGGCAACATCTGCGTAGTGTTTCAACTTACGGGTGAGTATTGATTTTATACTTCTGTATGCATTCTTTGCAGCCTTCACTGTAGCATGGATATGAATGTGAAAGACTACCTCAAATAGTAAGCAGTGGCTAACAAGATACCCGATCCCAGAATGTTTTTTATACGGATTTCAGACATTAGTTTTAAGCCTGTAAACATTTAAAGATGCTGTAGTGAATCAGTGCTCCTTCCAAACAGTCCCCATACACAGGAGGTTGTGACATGATCCAGTTTCACCATATACATGCTTCAAAGCCTGTTGAAATAATGCGTGGCTTTAAATGACCTTGTGATGCGGAACAAAAAAAGCTGATACATCTTCTTGTCATTGACACATCTGCAATGGAGGCAAATCAAGTACATCATTAAAATACTTGCACCTTTTGAGCGTGTCACACAGACGATGTGGAGGGACAGTGAGCAAGGTCAGTACTAGCATTAGCCATAGAGTTGTGCAAGCCAACAAGTTAACAGGTAGAGCCGGGCCTTGAAAACAATTGCTTTTGAAATCATACAACAAACAACAAGTAAAATATGATAACGTATCTTTAAAATTCAAAGAACTGTAATTCTGTAACATGTGGAAGCTTTGATATGAATACGTCACGTTATAGCACTGCACTTAGAATTGCTTATTAAAAGAAATAGTTTTTAAACATGAAGTATTAGTGAACTAAGAGGCGAGAAAGTTCGCTCCCAGCGGGCGGGAGCATTTCTCATGCTCCCACCCACTGAGAGTGGACTCGGTGTTTGCCCTCGCTTGGCGGAAGCTTTGAAATTGTTCCTGCCAAGTGAGAGCAAACACAGGTTCCCCTGCTCGTACCAGTGTTCGCAGGGAAACCACTATGTCTCGGGGTGGGCACCCTGGGACATGGGACAACGCAGGAGCCATAATGGCTCCAGGAGGGAGGCACTATTTTAAGCATGGCCGGGCCCTGGAATCCCTGGGGCAGAACGCAGCCCAGGGAGGGGTGGCCTGACGACCTCCCCATCCCCATTTTTTGTTAAGGGCAGGCACCAGGCAATGGGGTTTCCTGAGTCGAAATTGGCCAGGTAGGTATGCCACATGTGCCCCCGTTTCCCATATTCAAATGCTGCATAGCCCCAGGGGGTGATGTCCTCGGGGGCCAAAATTGGCCTAGGAAGGGGGCCACGTGACCTCCCTTTCAATTTGACGGGCAGTTGATGGGGTCCCCAGGGCCAAAAGCGGCTCGGGGTGGCGGCGTATGCATTCCCTCCCCATTATATACTAATAAAATTCGCCCCATGCCCTAGCCAACCCAGGTGCATATGAAGCGCAGGAAACAAGCTTTTTAAAAAATATTTTCCTGCGGATCCTCCATGGATTCACGGGAAAATGTAAAAATTAATTTGGGCCCTCGGCAGGGATGCTGTAAGACCCTACCACTAGACCTAGGTGGTCATGGTATTCCTACCCTGCCCCCTTGTCTTTTTTTAAATTTATTTTTTAATGTTTTATCTTGGGACTCCGCTGAATAACTCCAAAATTACAGATTTTTCTGAACCAACATCTAGCTTTCTGCCAAATTTGGTGTAATTCAGTTCAGTGGTTCGGTCTGTGGTCTAAAATCCCTATGGGAAATTGCAGGTGGAAAACCCTTTTTGGGACTCGCACCCCCCCCCCCTTTCTCGGCCCCTGCTTGACGAATCATCCCAAAATTTACCAGACAGCAGCTGAAGTGATTGTCGTACTACTTTTGAAAATTTCACGATGATTCGCAAAACATCACCAAAATTATTAGCTTGTTTTGTTTATGGAAACTAGGCCCCAACTATAAAGGTAATAGATAAATATATATATTCACTGAAAAAACCATAGCTTTCACACCAGTTATAGTTAGGTGGACATTTTACTCGCATAAAACCATTGAAATTCCCACTTTATAGTTAGTTGGACTCACTATAACGTGTGCGTGCAATGCACTGCTGATGACGTCACATATTACATCACTCATGACATGACATGGTCAGTGACATCACTCATGACATCACTGATGACATCTCAAATGACATCACTGATGACAACATCCTTGTGACAAAGTGGCAAACCTCCTATCAGCATAAAATAACCTTTGACACACACATTCAAAAATAGAAACTAACAGGAGAAACCAATACCAATTACAACAACTTATTAGGTAATTCCAACATCTACATACACATCCACTCATTCACCAACAGTTCTATATAGTCCCTCATGCATGTACTTACTCATCATATGTACTCATACACCTATACATCCTGTTACACACTAATACTCATCCATATAGTTACTCACACACAAATTCACACATGCAAATAAACTATCAAAAAAACATTTACTCGATTATACTGCTATATACACACCACTACACATACTTCTACAGAAATGGAAACATATTTACTCTATTAAACAATCAATTATAAAAACACATACTCACTAACCCACCCATACACACAATCATCCACCCATACAGTCTTGCACACATACTGTCTTCAAAATACATACAAATAGTGAGTCACTCATTCATGCATCTGTGCAATATCCCCCACCGAACCATACAGACACTGATACTGATACTCAAAAAACAACTAATAACCCATATACACACTCATGTAGCTACTCACCAACCCATGCAGCCACTTATACACAAAGTGAGACACAGATACAGATATTTAAATATTTAAACATTACTCGCTAATATATGTATTCACTAAGATACATTTAATAAGTCAGTTAACCAATCAATTTTACACAAAAAAACATCCATTTAGACATTTATTTACCCATTTATTCTTCCATCAACCTTTAGATATACATATACAAAAAATATTTATTTTTCAGACAGATACACATTCACTGGATGATGTCATCAGTGATGTCATTTGAGATGTCATCAGTGATGTCATGAGTGAAGTCACTGACCATGTCATGAGTGATGTAATATGTGACGTCATCAGCAGTGCATTGTACGCGCAAGTTATAGTGAGTCCAACTAACTATAACTTGGGAATTTCAATGGTTTTATGCGAGTAAAATTTTCACCTAACTATAACTGGTGTGAAACCTATGTTTTTTTCAGTGAATTTAATAGGTTTTTTAAATGCTAATTCCTAACTATAACTGGTGTGAAACCTATGGTTTTTTCAGTGAATATATATATATATATATATATATATATATATATATATCCACTCCACTCCTTCAAAGAACGAGTAAGGCCACAGCTGGGGAACGTTTTGGAAGCGCTTTTATTTGGCTGCACGTACAACGGAAAATGCAATCTTTTCCTATGGCGGATGCATTTCGGCGTTCTTAGCCTCCTCAGCGCCAGGTGCATGTGCTTGTGTGGATAAGCGTAAGGGAGGAAGATATATATATATAATTTCTATGCAAAATGAAACCCCTCATTTTGTTCCTTTTCAAATTAAATGTATTAAGTGTTACCACTTTATTCCAATCAAGATGACTTCAGGTGTGCCATACTTTTGTCATAAGTAAGACTGTTAGCGTTCTAGTTGTTCTTTAGAACACTCTGGGACATTCTGTCATTGGGCTATAGTTGGGCTACATATGGCTGATATTTGGGCTACATTTGGGCTCTTTTGTCTCTGGTGGCCATCTTGGGAGACTGCATATCAGAATTTTCCTAATGAAATATAAGAGGATTTGAGAAGTCACTCAAAATGTGCCCTAATTTTTCTTTCTTCAGCACTAATCATAATTTCTATGGCAAAATGAACCCCCTCATTTTGTTCCTTTGCAAATTAAATGTTTTAAGTGTTAACACTTTATTCCAATCAAGATGACTTCAGGTGTGCCATACTTTTGTCATAAGTAAGACTGTTAGCGCTCTAGTTGTTCTTTAGAACACTCTGGGACATTCTGTCATTGGGCTATAGTTGGGCTACATCTGGCTGATATTTGGTCTACATTGGGCTACATTTGGGCTCTAACATATATATAGCCCAATGTAGCCCAATATATAAGTTAATTTTCGTAAAAACCACTGGAGCATATATCTTGAGACATAGCAAAGGCACATCGGGGTACCAGTCCCTACAATTTTGCCAAGTTTGGTGGAAATCCATTCAGCCGTTCGGGCTAAAAGTGAGTCCAACCGCCCTATGGAAATTAACATGGGGAAAACACGTTTTGGGACCCCCCTTTTATCTCGGCCCCCCGCTTGACGGATCCCCCCGAAACTTTAAGGGAAGGAACGGAGCGCAGCGAGGCAAAGTTAAGGAAAATTACAGGCAGATCCCTCATTCGGCGCCAAAGTTATTCCCAATAGAATGTTGCGGATTTCCTATGGAAAACGATCCTAACTATAACTACCTACTAGCGACCGCCAGTAGGTAATATATATATTAACATTCTAGTGATTACATTGGGAGTACCTTTACATCGCAAGCCACTACATCGGGAGTGCCATTAATCCACTCACAAGTAAGTTTGTATTTATTATTTTAAACCCTGTTTTATTTATATATATATATATATATATATATTTCTCTCTGGCTAGAGGCGAAACGCGTCATGCGGACTTGCTGGGTGTTATTCTGTAATTTTATGGAATAAAACACTGTTTAGCACAAGAATCTGGGTCTGACTTGTTCGTTCTGAAATCAGTCCAAGCAGAGTGATTGGGATGCGGCAGCGTCGAGCGAAGTAAATGGAATATATATATATATATATATATATATATATATATATATATATATATATATATATATATATATGTATATATATATATATATATATATATATATATATATATATATATCCTCCCAATTCGGTTCAGGTTATACGGGAACTGCAGCGCTCATCGTCGGCGCATTGTCCTGCGGCTGAACCACGCCGCTTCACATTTAACAACTCTTCCCCCAGCGAGGGAAAAAATGGGTCGCACACCCAATAACAGTTCCAAATCTGCTTTATTCTGTATATACAGGGGCTGATAGCACGTTTGATCTACGCGTTTCGGTGTCACGCCACCTTGCTCACGATCACCGAGCTGACCGCCCATTACATTTTTAAATGTTTTCTTCTCAGCTTGTGACTGTTTCTTGTCACATGTGCATGCTAAAAGGAATGTGGTCCTTGTAGTTTAATGTTATCTGATACAAAAATGTAAAAATTATAGTTAATCAACTTACACTTGTGCCTTAGTTTGTGGTTTATATTCGCTATTGTTTGTTGTTCTTAACTCGGTCAGCATTGTTTAACAACCGATAACTGGATTGTTCTCAACGGTCTCATGTTAGTGCCTTGTTTCACAGTCTTTTATCATTACTGCACCATATTCAGCTTTTCATTAGTTTAAATATCTATTCTTTTCTAGTGTTCCAACCATTTCTTATTTATGTTGACTTTGAATGATATGTAATCCATTGTTTTGCTTTCTCTGCCTTCCAATAGGCTTGCTAACTCAACTTATTCAGGTTTAAATCCTTTAACTGAAACAAAGCAACTTGCTTCTCTTGAACCAAATTTGATGTCCCACCGTCAATTCCTCAATATTTTAGATTAGTTGTCAAGTGTTTTTAACGGTTTCTTACAAATGTACATATAATTCTTCCGACTGATTAAGGCCATAAGGATGCAGCGTTCTCAGGTTGAGTATAAATCTTGATTCCGTTTGCCTCAATTTTCTCTCCCGATCGCCGCCCCGATCTCCTTTTGGAATTGTTTGAATGCCATAGAATCTCATTTTTTGCCAGTCTCCTTGATGGAATTGCTCCATATGTTTGGCTATGGCATTCGAACGGTCTTTATGGATTGTTGCCCTCATGTGTTGTAAGATCCTGTTTTTCAGTTCCACTGTAGTGCTTCCCACATACATCATGGGGCATGGACATTCCACTATATAGACTGTAAATGGTGTTTTACAAGTGATACATTGTCTGATTTGCCACTTCTTTTTGTTCGCCAGTGTTATTTCTTTCATTGGTTTCGCAATCTGGCACAGTTTGCATGCGTGACATTTTACAAATCCCTTGGTTTTCAACCAGTCATCCTGTCTCTTTTTTTTGAAAATGACTGTGTATCATGTGATCTTTGAGATTTCTTACCCTTCTATATGTTATCATTGGATGATTACCCATGATTTCTTTGACGGTGTTATCCAATTGCAACAGTTTCCAATTTTTTCTCAGTATCTTGCCAATTTGAGCACTTTCTTGGGAGAAATCCATAATCATTCTGATTTTTCCTTTTTCTGAGTCCTCTTTGGGATTTTTTCTTTTCAGACATTCTTCACGTGTCTTTTGATTTGCTCTTTCCCAACATTTTCTCACTGCCTTTGGGGTATATTTTCTCTTCACAAATCTTTCCATCGTATGTTTGCTGTTCCTTTCCCATTGTTCCTCTTCACTACATATTCAACGGATCCTTAGAAATTCTCCATATGGTATGCTGTTTAATAATGGTTTTTGGTGGAAGCTCGTTGCTTCTAGGGTGGCATTAGTTAAAGTTGATTTTCTATGAAGTGTGGTATGAACTTGATGATCTTTTATATAAATTTCTGTATCCAGGAAAATCACTTTATCCTTGCTGATAGTGTAGGTAATTTTCAAGTTTCTGGTACTATTGTTCAATATGTTGAAATATTCCTGGAATTCCTCCTCCGTGCCATCCCAAATTATCAGCAAATCATCCGTAAATCTTTTCCAACTGATGATTTTGTTCACTACCAGCTCATTTGATGAGTTCCACGCATATATATATATATATATATATTCAATTCCAAACTTAAAATGTGATTTTAATTGTATTTATTATATTTGATCTGTATTAAATTAATATTTTAATTTAATTTAATTTAATATTTTAAATTACAATTCCATTTGAGCTAATAACCCCTTACTATTGTTATATGTTACTCACCTATGACCCCTAAAATCTCCTTACAAACCCTGTAACCTTACCCATCCCTGAGGCCTAACAACTTTAACTAACCCAATACACTACCCATCTCTGACGTCTAGAAATTCCTTTTTACCCCAATACACTACCTGTCTCTGAGGCCTAAAAACTCCTTACAATCCATATACACTAATCATCCTTGTACCCCAACAGTCCATTCCTACATCAATTTAAACTATAAAAACTGAATACCATAAACCCATACTTTAATTTTTTTAATGTATAATCTTTATTAATTTAAATTTAATAACTTAAAATGAAATCATTTTTATTAATTACTTACATTGAATGTAAATTGAATTTGATTTCCTAGTACAATTTTAATATATATGTAAGCTATATATATATAGTCTGTTATGCTTAGGCTGCTTAAAACGAATTTACCTGCAGTATAAAAGTCTCATAAATTACCTGCAATGTAAAGAGTCCCAATGTAACACCCGCAATAATCTGACACCTCATTTTTAAAAAAACGTTGAAGTAATAGTACAATGTCCAGTGGAATGTTGTCAATGGTTTGTGAATGGTGCATTCACACATGAAACAGCATTGTTTGTGAATCAATTAATTGCTTTAGGTCATTTTAGATCTTTTATTGTGGCATATGTTTCATTTGAGAGGTATGTGCGCATTGTCTACATATTAAGCATAGACAAGTTTCACTCCACCACCCAAGTACAGTGGACAAAAAACCACTGTCTTGCCGCAGTGGCTAATCACAAAGATAATACATACAATAGCATATGAGATTATCCAAGTGTGCTCTATATTTCAGTTTTTAGGTAGACAAAATCTCATGCTGCATATAACCTTATTATATTACAATGTATTGATGATGACTGTTTCAGCCTTTGGAGATCTACTATGTCAGCCTTCTTTGGGGTGAAATCTCTATATAAATATGTTAATGCGAGAAATTCTGTGTAGATTATTATATAAAACAACACACCTTTGTGTACTGTGTCTTGGTGATTTATTTTTCCCTTACAGCTTTTGTGGTCAAGATATCTTAGTAAGATCCAGAGCCAAATGATGAGAGATTATTAAGAACTGTCGTGTTAACAAAGATTCTCGTATCTATTTCCTTGCAAAGAGAAAAACACTTTAAAGGAAAAAGTAACCAGCTGTGAAATTCCTTAAAGGGAACAATGTGGTTGCCTAGAACATGGTGGAACATCTAGAGAATTTGATTACATGAAACAGGGATTTGGCTTTGGATTGGACAGATCTTAAAATATGTGAAGATATAGTCCATCAATGATAAGGGCTGGCCATGCCTTCTAAAGTAAAACAGGTACTTACCCATGCACACACTGAGCATCATGGGTAGGTGGCAGGATATGTATTTCCAAAACAAAAAGAGGAAGCATAGAGGTGCTGATAGAATCACCCTCCTCGCAGTATCATATAAACAATGGGATTCTATCAATGTGAAGAGGTGTTAAATTTTTAAGTGTTACATTTTTTAGTATTTTTATTCTTTAAAGGATCCAGTGAGATACTAGGCTCTCTCTTAGGTCTAGAAAGACAAGAGCACTGTGTGCTTTTTAAAATACCCCTCACACACTAAAAAAATCCATTAGTGTCATGCTTCATCATAGGGGTCTTCCCGTCCCTATAACGGGGCGGGGCGTGCTACGACCAAACTAACTACGCGGGAGCACTTAAGTTGTGACATAGGCTATGTGTAGGTGTAGGGGTGTCAGTGAAGTGTAGGGACCGTACTAGTGAGTGCAAAAATACAAAAAGTTAAAAATTCCATGGCTTAGTAGAAAAATATATTTTATTAACTTCTCTAGCTGGGAACATTAAGAAGGGGAATGTGAGGGAGAGCAATAGCTTGCTACCTAGTCGACATGTTTCGTAAGCAGTCCCCTACTGCTTACTCATCAGGACCATACAGTGATCCCTACTACTGATAGCTCAGTTCTACAGTGATATGCCTACTGTCCTACAAACAATACAGCAAAAATAGGCTGACTGTTTGGGCTTCAGGGCATGAGCTGGCCCTAGTGAAGCATGGTAATTCCCAATGGATACCAAAAATATTGACCTATTGTGGTCTCTGTAAATGAAAAGGAGAAAAAAGAGAGAGAGGGAGAAAACAACATAAATTCGTGTTTTTCTTCAATCGAATAATGTCCCAAATATTTTTTGTCATGAGACACAGTAGAAGCAAATTGCCTTGAGCTACTAAAAGCGATTGTTTTGCCTTATGTGATAAAAGGCAGATATTATACACCTCTCATAGCTGGTTAATTCCACCAGATGTATTCTGTAGAGCCCTCATGCTGGTGGGGTTCACATTTATTTCATCACCCATACAATTGCGACTCAACACACTCAAACGAACAAACTTGACAGGTAGAGAAAGTGGGAGGCCCTTTTTCGCGTTTTGAAAAAACAATGATGATATCGACTATGACCATCGTAATGGCGTTATACGTACTCTCTTTATGAGTGTTCAATGCCCCATGAGCTTGCAGGCGAAGGGTGTTCAGCGCGGTCGACTGTAAAATAAAACCGCACCTATCTGTCATATACAGCTCATATCTATGATTTAAATTGCACCCGTGACCCATTTATTAAAGACTCGAGGTCGGAGTCTATTACTTACATCACCGGCATAAGAGCTTCTCCTTATTCCTACCCTCGTGCTGCTCCGAAGACTGCCGGTCTCTTACATGTTACATAGTTAAGAACCCATTCAGTTCCGCATTGTCATCGGCGTGTGTTGACGCCCACGAAAAAAACTAGTGCGTTAACCTAAAATGGCTGCCGCTTTTTGGCACAGTCTAGAGGAAAAAACGGAAGTCTTTCTACGCTTTTACTACTGGCTGCGATGGGGTTTCTGTTTTATACATAGATTCTTACAGATGATCTTATGTTTCCAAAATATTAGTTTAATACGTATCGTCCATACATCCAAATCTGGTGATTGGAAATAACCTCTATTGGATAGTTTGCAGATACCATTCTCATGTGGAATTTCTTAGAGGAAATGTATGATCTCTATGGGTGATTAATTGAACAGCTACTATCATAGGATTGTTCAGGCTGTGTAATGATGGCAGCTAGGAGTTTATAGTTGAACCCAGGGTATATCGTCGTTCAGACCTATTTTATGGGATTGGATGCGAAACACCCATCTCTGCTCTTTTTCCAAGAAGAAGTTTTCATTGCCAACCTGTTCTATCACAGTCCACGAGATCTCTTCAGGTTTGTGATTCAATCAATCAATCAATCAATCAATCAAGGCATTTATAGAGCGCACTACTCACCCGGAGGGTCTCAAGGCGCTTGGGGGGGGCCGCTACTGCTCGAACAGCCAGGTCTTGAGCTTCTTCCTGAAGGAGAGGTGGTCTTGGGTCAGGCGAAGGTCGGTCGGGAGGGTGTTCCAGGTCTTGGCGGCCAGGTAGGAGAAGGACCTTCCTCCTGTTGTCGCTCTTCGGATGCGGGGGACGGCGGCGAGGGCGTGGTTGGTCGATCGGAGGTGGCGTTTGGGAGCGTAGAAGTTGAGGCGGTTGTTGAGGTAGCTCGGGCCATGGTCGTGTAGGGCTTTGTGTGCGTGGGTGAGGAGACGGAAGGTGATTCTCTTGTTGACGGGGAGCCAGTGCAGGTCTCTCAGATGTCCGGAGATGTGGCTGCGTCGGGGGATGTCGAGGATGAGTCTGGCTGAGGGGTTCTGGATCCGCTGGAGTCTCTTCTGGAGCTTGGCGGTGGTTCCGGCGTAGAGGGCGTTGCCGTAGTCCAGTCGGCTGGTGACGAGGGCATGGGTGACCGTCTTCCTGGTCTCGGTGGGGATCCACCGGAAGATCTTCCGTAGCATGCGCAGGATGTTGAAACAGGACGCGGAGACGGCGTTGACTTGTCTGGTCATGGAGAGGGAGGAGTCCAGGATGAAGCCCAGGTTGCGTGCGTGGTCTGTCGGTTTGGGTGCGGTGCCCAGGGCGGGGGACCACCAGGAGTCGTCCCAGGCGGAGGGCGAGGAGCCTAGGATGAGGACTTCCGTCTTGTCTGAGTTCAGTTTCAGGCGGCTGGTCGTCATCCACTCGGCTACGTCTTTCATCCCTTCGTGGAGGTTGGTTCTGGCGGCGGCGGGGTCGTTGGTCAGGGAGAGGATCAGCTGGGTGTCGTCGGCGTAGGAGATGATGTTGAGGTTGTGTTGGCGTGCGATGGCCGCAAGGGGGCTCATGTAGACGTTGAAGAGGGTGGGGCTGAGCGAGGAGCCCTGAGGAACGCCGCAGATGACTTCCGTGGCTGCAGATCTGAACGGTGGCAGGCGTACTCTCTGTGTCCTTCCAGCGAGGAAGGAGATGATCCACTCCAGAGCCTTTTCCTGGATTCCGATGTTGCTGAGGCGCTGCACTAGGGTGCGGTGGCAAACAGTGTCGAACGCCGCGGAGAGGTCTAGGAGGATGAGGGCTGCTGTTTCGCCGTTGTCCAGCAGGGCTCGGATGTCATCGGTGGCAGCGATGAGGGCGGTCTCGGTGCTGTGGTTGGCTCGGAAGCCAGACTGTGAGGGGTCGAGGGATCCATTCGTCTCGAGGAAGGCGGCCAGCTGCTTGTTGACGGTCTTCTCGATGACTTTGGCTGGAAACGGGAGGAGCGAGATGGGGCGGTAATTCTTGAGTTCGGTGGGGTCCGCTGTTGGTTTCTTTAGTAGAGCGCTGATTTCGGCGTGCTTCCAGCTCTCAGGGAAGGTGGCGGTGTCGAAGGAGGTGTTGATGATGTCCCGCAGGTGGGGTGCGATGACAGCGTCGGCCTTGTTGAAGACGTGGTGAGGGCAGGGGTCTGTCGGAGATCCGGAGTGGATAGAGTTCATCATGCAGATGGTGTCTTCTGTGTTGATCTGGGTCCAGGCGTTGAGGGTGGTGGGGGGGGCGTTGGTGCGGTCGTGGGGAGCGTTGTTTGTGGGCTGAAGCTGTTGTGTATGTCAGCGATCTTGTTGTGGAAGTAGGAGGCGAGGGAGTTGCAGAGGTCTTGCGACGGGGTGATGTCGTTGATTCCGGCGTTGGGGTTGGAGAGCTCTTTCACGATGTTGAAGAGTTCCTTGCAGTTGTGTGCGTTGTTGTCCAGCCGGTCCTTGAATGCTGATTTCTTGGTGGCGTGGATCAGTTGATGGTGCTTCCGGGTGGCGAGCTTGAGGGTGGTCATGTTGTCCGGTGTTGGCTCCCTTCTCCAGGCTTTCTCGAGGGCTCGGCAGTTCTTCTTGGAGCTCTTGAGTTCGTCGGTGAACTATGGGGCCTTCTTGCTGCCAGGTCTGCTAGGCGGGGTCCTCAGTGGGACGAGGTCGTCTGCGCAGTTGCTGATCCACTTCGTGAGGTTGTCGGCGGCCTGGCTGGGGTTCGCTGGGCTGGCGGGAGGGTGGTGGCTCAAGGAAGTGGCGAGCTGGTTTGCTGTGATCTTGTTCCAGTTTCTTCGAGCAACCTGTTGCTGGTGGTGGTGGATCGTGGATCTTCTGAAGGTGAAGTGGACGCAGCTGTGGTCCGTCCAGTGAAGTCCGGTGGCGTGGCTGAAGACGATGTCCTTGCTGGAAGAGAAGACAGCGTCGAGTGTGTGTCCGGCGAGGTGGGTGGGGGTGGTCACCAGCTGCTTGAGTCCGAGGATGGCGAGGTTGTCAAGCAGGGTGGTGGTGTTGCGGTCGTTGTTGTTCTCCAGGTGGAAGTTGATGTCCCCCAGGAGGATGAAGTCAGCGGAGGGGAGGGCGTGCGGGCTGATGAAGTCGGCGATGTCTTCGCTGAATTGTGTGCGTGGTCCCGGGGGTCGGTAGATGAGGGTGCCTCTGAGGGTGGTTTTGGGGTCCGTGTGGATCTGGAAGTGCAGGTGTTCGGCGGTTGTCAGGGTGTCGTCGGTGTTGGTCGCGATGCGGATGGTGTCTCTGTAGATGATGGCGATGCCTCCTCCAGTCTGGTTGCCGCGGTCTCTTCGGGTGATCTTGTAGCCCTCTGGGATGGCGATGGCGATGTCGGGCGCTGAGGAGTCGTTCATCCAGGTTTCCGTGAGGAAGGCGTCGTCAGGAGCTGTGGTGTGGAGGAGGTTCCAGAGTTCGATGGCGTGTCTGTGGACGGAGCGGGTGTTGAGTAGGATGCACTTGAGGTGGTTGCTGCTGGTGTTCGGCTTGGCGGGCGCTGGTGCGGGGCAGGTCCGGATGCAGGTGAACTTGCAGGCGTGGCAGCTGAAGGGTCCGTGGGTTCGTCTCGGGGTGGCTCGGTAGCATCCCGGGATTCGGCCGGTGTTGAGTGCGTTGAGGGTGGCGGCGTCGTACGTCCGGCGGGGGCCAGGGGTCCTGGCGCTGGGCGCGGGCCAGGCGCGGACGGGCGCAGACGGGCTTACCTTTGGCGCACCTTCGGCGCTCAGTCGGTGCTCCCGCTGCGCGGTCGCTCTGGGGGCGTCATAAAAGGGAGCCGGTCGGGAGGGCGGGAGCCAATCGGCTGGCGGGGGGGCGGGGCCGCGGGCTAGGGCGGCGGGAAAATCTGGCGCGGCCTCGGCGGGCCTCGGGTGGCTGGGGTGGCGGGAAAATCTGGCGCGGCCTCGGCGGGCCTCGGGTGGCGGGAGGCTGGTGGGCTCGGCGGCCCTCGGGTGGCTGGAGGCTGGAGTGCTCGGCGGCCCTCGGTGGCTGGGGCTGAGCAGGCAGGCACAGGAGCGTGGGGGTGACCAGGCCAGGAGGCGCAGTGGTCACTTCTTTTCCAAAAAATGGTTGGTTAGTTTTGTGCTTGATTTTTTACATTTTATAGTGCTCTTGTGTTCGCCTATCCTGATCTTTACTGCCCTGCTCGTTATTCCCACAGACTCAAGTTGGCAGGGACAGGTGATTAAGTACACAACATTGGCACTATTGCAGTTGCTGAAGTTTCTCTGTTCCCAAACAGTTCCATTGTTGAAGGTCAGTTTTTTGCTTTTGCCAGTTAGGCAACAGACTTTGCATCCTCCACAAGGATCGTGACCCTGTACAAAATTCGGATTCTTTTGCCCATTGATGTTGTTAGATTTTGGTCTTGTGTGGACCAAAACATCTCTTATGCTTTGTGCTTTTTTATGTGAGAAGATAGGTTTTGGTATTTGCAGACCACCGCTGTTCAAAATCTTCCAATTCTTATTGATGATTTTTGTCACTTGGTTTGAGCTCGTATTGTATGTGGTCACACAAATAGGTCTTTTCTCTTCCTCTTTTGGTATTTTTTCTTCCAATAGGCTCTCCCGGCAGTTGTTTTTTGCTCGTTTGTATGCCTGATCAATAATTTTGTTTGGGTACATTCTGGCTTCTAATTTCTTTTTTAGGTCCTTAGACTGGAGTCTGAAGTTTCCGATCTCCGTGCAGTTCCTGCGAAGGCGCAAAAACTGACCATAAGGGAGGTTATCACGTAGATGTTTCGGGTGGAAACTGTTATACATTAAGAGACAGTTTTTTGAGGTGTTTTTAAAGTGAGTAGTAGTCATTAGTCTTCCATCTTTGGGAAATATGTTCAGATCTAAGAAGACCAAATTGCTGTTGGAGGTGGTGCTTGTAAATTTTAAGAAGTCATCTTGTAAATTCAACCAAGTCAAAAATTGTTCAGAATTCCTTTCATCTCCATCCCAGATGATAAGGATATCATCGATGTATCGTTTCCACAGCTTGATGTTATTTCTGAAAGGGTTGTTAGGGTTCAGTATTTTGGTCACCTCTAGATGGTGCACATAGAGGCCCGCTATGCTCGGAGCAAATGTGCTCCCCATGCTGGTACCATGTTTTTGTAAGTATAGGGTGCCTTTGTATTCAAAGAAATTTTCTTCCAATGCTAGGGAACAGCAATCCATCACCACATTACGTGGTGTCTGATATTCCCAAAAGTCTTCAAATAGGACATCTTCGATGATCCCCAAGGTTGCTTGGTGTGGCAAGCTGGTATAGAGACTCTCCACGTCGCAGCTGATCAGTAGCTGAGAATTGGGGTCGAAGGTAACCTCTTCTAGTAGATTTAATACATCTTTCGTATCCCTGAGATACGTTGAAGTTCTTTGAACCATGGGTCTGAGGAAGGCGTCCGCAAATCTTAAGATTGGTTCCAAGATAGACCCGATTCCAGAGACAATAGGTCGTCCCGGAGGGTTTTGCAGGTTTTTGTGAATCTTGGGTAAGGTGTACATATATGTGATTTTTGGATTCTTTTGGCAGAGAAATTCTCCTTCCTTTTTAGTGATCCAGTCATGTGCTAATGCCTCCTCCACCATTGTGCAGATCTTGGTTGTTATTCTTTCGGTCGGGTCTGTTCGAAGAACTTCATAGTTCCTTTCGTCCTTTAGTAGTCTCATGCATTCTATGTCGTATTGCTCTATATTCTGTATAACAGTTGCACCACCCTTGTCAGCTGGCTTTATTATGATACCCTTGTTATTGCTCAGATCTCGCAATGCTTTTCGCTCTTCGTTGCTGATATCTTGGAAAGTGCGTTTATCCAATTGTTGATGTCTTCAAGTTCCCTCATTACCTCTTTCTCAAAAGTTAAAAGTTCAATTGGAAGAGTATTGTCCATAGGGGTGAACCTAGACTTTGGTCTTAGTTTGGTATCCCCGTGTTCTGTCTCATCCTTCTTGTCTTTGAAAAAGACTTGCAACTTCAAGCGTCGCATAAATTCTTGTACTTCTTTACAAAGATGGAATTTGTCCATATTGGCTGTAGGCACATATCCTAAGCCTTTTTCCAGGACTCTTTTTTGTGGCTCTGTTAGTTCAATGTCTGAGAGGTTCACCACCAGACTCACTTCTGGTTCTTCGTGGCGCCTGTCATGCGCCTTGTTGATACCCGTGGGGTTTCTATCTCTCCTGTATTCCAATGTACCGAGGTACCCCTCCGGTTCCTCCCCCTGGTCCGTCCTTGGCGTGCCCCTAAAAAAGGCGTGGATTGATCAAAATAGCCATAGTCTTGCTGTTGGTATCCCCATACTGGGAAAGGTCCCTGTGGATTTTGAAAAGGGGCTGGGCCATACTGTTGTTGTTGGGGATACATCATATGTGGTTGGAAATTATTCCATCCTCTTGTGCCATGATAATTCGGTCTCCGGAAATTCCTCCTTGTACCTTGATATCTCGGGCTTTTGCTGCGACTGGAATTCGAACCGTTTGATCCAGAGTCGGATCATTCATCATCAGTGGTGTTTTCTTTGGTCGTAGCACGCCCCACCCCGTTATAGGGACGAGAAGACCCCTATGATGAAGCATGACACTAATGGATTTTTTTTAGTGTGTGAGGGGTATTTTAAAAAGCACACAGTGCTCTTGTCTTTCTAGACCTAAGAGAGAGCCTCGTATCTCACTGGATCCTTTAAAGAATAAAAAAAAAAAAAAATTTAACACTTAAAAATGTAACATCTCTTCACATTGATAGAATCCCATTGTTTATATGATACTGCGAGGAGGGTGATTCTTTCAGCACCTCTATGCTTCCTCTTTTTGTTTTGGAATTACTGGCAGCGCACAGCTGCGGAAGCCCGATGAAATTTCGCAACCTTGCTCTCACCAAACTACAAAAGTGATTCCATATTTGACGATAAACCCTTTGGTAGATTAAGGGACCCCTTGATAACTACATCTTTCGCAATTGAAAATGGCCGATCTAGGCCTAGCATTCACTGAAGACGAGATTTCTAATCTAATATCAACCCTGGGGACTTTCGAGGGTTTGAGTACTACAGGCCCCTCAACAAGGAATAATGATTGGGACGAATTAGAAGAACTAAGGAGAACACAGATAAAAACTGCAATCCATGGCCTACTCATGACTGAATACCTTCAAGTTAACACTGCACCCTCAGGTCTCGTAGTCCGCAATGAACCCTTTATTTTTTTACATGACAAAACTTTCAAAATCGATTGGTCAAAAATCTCGTGGCGATGCACCCGAGACTGGATTGTGCTTATTATAAAGACTGCAAGCAGATTGGCAAGCGAACTAAAGGTCGAGATACAAACTATAGAAGTACTTCTAAAAAGTTATGAATCTCCTTCTGACCTTAACAAATATCTGGATGAACTGAATAAATCATTGAACGATTTTGAAACCACCTTGAAAAACAATAAATATGAGAAACTGAAAAAAGATACCAGCAGGTGGACGAAGGAAAGAATTTACCCCTACATCAAAGATGATTATAAACCGACAAACGAAAACACCACTGATGATGAATCATCCGACTCTGGATCAAACGGTTCGAATTCCAGTCGCAGCAAAAGCCCGAGATATCAAGGTACAAGGAGGAATTTCCAGAGACCGAATTATCATGGCACAAGAGGATGGAATAATTTCCAACCACATATGATGTATCCCCAACAACAACAGTATGGCCCAGCCCCTTTTCAAAATCCACAGGGACCTTTCCCAGTATATGGATACCAATAGCAAGACTATGGCTATTTTGATCAATCCACGCCTTTTTTAGGGGCACGCCAAGGACGGACCAGGGGGAGGAACCGGAGGGGTACCTCGGTAGATTGGAATACAGGAGAGATAGAAACCCCACGGGTATCAACAAGGCGCATGACAGGCGCCACGAAGAACCAGAAGTGAGTCTGGTGGTGAACCTCTCAGACATTGAACTAACAGAGCCACAAAAAAGAGTCCTGGAAAAAGGCTTAGGATATGTGCCTACAGCCAATATGGACAAATTCCATCTTTGTAAAGAAGTACAAGAATTTATGCGACGCTTGAAGTTGCAAGTCTTTTTCAAAGACAAGAAGGATGAGACAGAACACGGGGATACCAAACTAAGACCAAAGTCTAGGTTCACCCCTATGGACAATACTCTTCCAATTGAACTTTTAACTTTTGAGAAAGAGGTAATGAGGGAACTTGAAGACATCAACAATTGGATAAACGCACTTTCCAAGATATCAGCAACGAAGAGCGAAAAGCATTGCGAGATCTGAGCAATAACAAGGGTATCATAATAAAGCCAGCTGACAAGGGTGGTGCAACTGTTATACAGAATATAGAGCAATACGACATAGAATGCATGAGACTACTAAAGGACGAAAGGAACTATGAAGTTCTTCGAACAGACCCGACCGAAAGAATAACAACCAAGATCTGCACAATGGTGGAGGAGGCATTAGCACATGACTGGATCACTAAAAAGGAAGGAGAATTTCTCTGCCAAAAGAATCCAAAAATCACATATATGTACACCTTACCCAAGATTCACAAAAACCTGCAGAACCCTCCGGGACGACCTATTGTCTCTGGAATCGGGTCTATCTTGGAACCAATCTCAAGATTTGCGGACGCCTTCCTCAGACCCATGGTTCAAAGAACTTCAATGTATCTCAGGGATACGAAAGATGTATTAAATCTACTAGAAGAGGTTACCTTCGACCCCAATACTCAGCTACTGATCAGCTGCGACGTGGAGAGTCTCTATACCAGCTTGCCACACCACGCAACCTTAGGGATCATCGAAGATGTCCTATTTGAAGACTTTTGGGAATATCAGACACCACGTAATGTGGTGATGGATTGCTGTTCCCTAGTATTGGAAGAAAATTTCTTTGAATACAAAGGCACCCTATACTTACAAAAACATGGTACCAGCATGGGGAGCACATTTGCTCCGAGCATAGTGGGCCTCTATGTGCACCATCTAGAGGTGACCAAAATACTGAACCCTAACAACCCTTTCAGAAATAACATCAAGCTGTGGAAACGATACATCGATGATATCCTTATCATCTGGGATGGAGATGAAAGGAATTCTGAACAATTTTTGACTTGGTTGAATTTACAAGATGACTTCTTAAAATTTACAAGCACCACCTCCAACAGCAATTTGGTCTTCTTAGATCTGAACATATTTCCCAAAGATGGAAGACTAATGACTATTATTCACTTTAAAAACACCTCAAAAAACTGTCTCTTAATGTATAACAGTTTCCACCCGAAACATCTACGTGATAACCTCCCTTATGGTCAGTTTTTGCGCCTTCGCAGGAACTGCACGGAGATCGGAAACTTCAGACTCCAGTCTAAGGACCTAAAAAAGAAATTAGAAGCCAGAATGTACCCAAACAAAATTATTGATCAGGCATACAAACGAGCAAAAAACAACTGCCGGGAGAGCCTATTGGAAGAAAAAATACCAAAAGAGGAAGAGAAAAGACCTATTTGTGTGACCACATACAATACGAGCTCAAACCAAGTGACAAAAATCATCAATAAGATTTGGAAGATTTTGAACAGCGGTGGTCTGCAAATACCAAAACCTATCTTCTCACATAAAAAAGCACAAAGCATAAGAGATGTTTTGGTCCACACAAGACCAAAATCTAACAACATCAATGGGCAAAAGAATCCGAATTTTGTACAGGGTCACCATCCTTGTGGAGGATGCAAAGTCTGTTGCCTAACTGGCAAAAGCAAAAAACTGACCTTCAACAATGGAACTGTTTGGGAACAGAGAAACTTCAGCAACTGCAATAGTGCCAATGTTGTGTACTTAATCACCTGTCCCTGCCAACTTGAGTCTGTGGGAATGACGAGCAGGGCAGTAAAGATCAGGATAGGCGAACACAAGAGCACTATAAAATGTAAAAAATCAAGCACAAAACTAACCAACCATTTTTTGGAAAAGAATCACAAACCTGAAGAGATCCCGTGGACTGTGATAGAACAGGTTGGCAATGAAAACTTCCTCTTGGAAAAAGAGCAGAGATGGGTGTTTCGCATCCAATCCCATAAAATAGGTCTGAACGACGATATACCCTGGGTTCAACTATAAACTCCTAGCTGCCATCATTACACAGCCTGAACAATCCTATGATAGTAGCTGTTCAATTAATCACCCATAGAGATCATACATTTCCTCTAAGAAATTCCACATGAGAATGGTATCTGCAAACTATCCAATAGAGGTTATTTCCAATCACCAGATTTGGATGTATGGACGATACGTATTAAACTAATATTTTTGAAACATAAGAGCATCTGTAAGAATCTATGTATAAAACAGAAACCCCATCGCAGCCAGTAGTAAAAGCGTAGAAAGACTTCAGTTTTTTCCTCTAGACTGTGCCAAAAAGCGGCAGCCATTTTAGGTTAACGCACTAGTTTTTTTCGTGGGCGTCAACACACGCAGATGACAATGCGGAACTGAATGGGTTCTTAACTATGCAACATGTAAGAGACCGGCAGTCTTCGGAGCAGCACGAGGGTAGGAATAAGGAGAAGCTCTTATGCCGGTGATGTAAGTAATAGACTCCGACCTCGAGTCTTTAATAAATGGGTCACGGGTGCCATTTAAATCATAGATATGAGCTGTATTTGACAGATAGGTGCGGTTTTATTTTACAGTCGACCGCGCTGAACACCCTTCGCCTGCAAGCTCATGGGGCATTGAACACTCATAAAGAGAGTACGTATAACGCCATTACGATGGTCATAGTCGATATCATCATTGTTTTTTCAAAACACGAAAAAGGGCCTCCCACTTTCTCTACCTGTCAAGTTTGTTCGTTTGAGTGTGTTGAGTCGCATATGTATGGGTGATGAAATAAATGTGAACCCCACCAGCATGAGGGCTCTACAGAATACATCTGGTGGAATTAACCAGCTATGAGAGGTGTATAATATCTGCCTTTTATCACATAAGGCAAAACAATCGCTTTTAGTAGCTCAAGGCAATTTGCTTCTACTGTGTCTCATGACAAAAAATATTTGGGACATTATTCGATTGTAGAAAAACACGAATTTATGTTGTTTTTTCCCTCTCTCTCTTTTTTCTCCTTTTCATTTACAGAGACCACAATAGGTCAATATTTTTGGTATCCATTGGGAATTACCATGCTTCACTAGGGCCAGCTCATGCCCTGAAGCCCAAACAGTCAGCCTATTTTTGCTGTATTGTTTGTAGGACAGTAGGCATATCACTGTAGAACTGAGCTATCAGTAGTAGGGATCACTGTATGGTCCTGATGAGTAAGCAGTAGGGGTTTGCTTACGAAACATGTCGACTAGGTAGCAAGCTATTGCTCTACCTCACATTCCCCTTCTTAATGTTCCCAGCTAGAGAAGTTAATAAAATATATTTTTCTACTAAGCCATGGAATTTTTAACTTTTTGTATTTTTGCACTCACTAGTACGGTCCCTACACTTCACTGACACCCCTACACCTACACATAGCCTATGTCACAACTTAAGTGCTCCCGCGTAGTTCGTTTGGTCGTAGCACGCCCCGCCCCGTTATAGGGACGGGAAGACCCCTATGATGAAGCATGACACTAATGGATTTTTTTAGTGTGTGAGGGGTATTTAAAAAAGCACACAGTGCTCTTGTCTTTCTAGACCTAAGAGAGAGCCTAGTATCTCACTGGATCCTTTAAAGAATAAAAATACTAAAACATTTAACACTTAAAAATTTAACACCTCTTCACATTGATACAATCCCATTGTTTATATGGCAGGATATGTATACCTGGAAAAGCAACCAGTGACCGCATAGGAGGACTATTATATAAATTAACTCTACCCATTTTTCTATGTTATATGGTAGATTCTATTGATTCATCGGCTCTGTCTATGCTCCTCAAACTGTGGTTAGATTATATATAAAGATATAGTTAAATAGATTAGGAATGGCCAGTCGTCTCCATCCCCCTGCCCACAGCAAAGTAGGATTATTTAGCACTCTTACGTTACTGACCAAACAGACTTAACACCATCTGGCAGTCTGGGCAAAAACATTGCTTCTCTTTCACCAATTGCAACCTCCACCAATCAGTAGGAGCAGTCTGAAGGAGCTAACATTAAGCAGTGTAAGTTCTATATACATAACGATATTGGAAATAACAATAAAATCTATTTGGATAGCAGCATAGGTTTGCAATAGGAGTTGGGTGAAAGGAGAAGGTAGCAATGCACTTGTAGAAACAGAAATATGTCCAGCAGAAAAAACAACCTATCTCTGCCGCAGCACCAACACCATCATTTAGGTTTTGGTATATTCATGTAATAAACCTAGATATTACCCACCCAACAAAGAACTTCTCAAAACACACCACAAAAACACACATATCTGACAACTCATGTCTCCCCTTTTCACAAAAGAACAAGACACAACGCACCAACAGCGACATGCCACAAAACTAAACAGATTAACACAACAGAATAACTGCCATCAACCAACCCAGAGATAAGAGAGAAAAACAGGATCCTCAGAATTTATAGGACACCGTCCATACCCAAGTTTCTGGATCTACCATTCTAACAACTAGTTTCTTAACACAACCAGCATCTTTGTGAACTCCCTTTGACAGACTGATTTCTCAACACTTCCTTTCTCAACACCTTTGTTTTTTCCATGTTCTTGATCTTCACCACTCTTTCCATGTTCCAACGTTTATTACCCAGTGCTACTATTCAATTAATAAAAAAACAGATTTTCTGCACTTTGATCGTCTTTCATAACAAATTCCCAAAGCTTCACTTAATTGACATGTACAAAATTGTTGTGCTTTACTTCCTTCCTCCTAATGTACTTGAAGCAAACTTCTTGTTTTCCAGTTATTCTTCCTGGTATGGTCAGTGTCATTCAACATATCCTACTTATCCAAGCTATCACACAGTTCTAAAGAACCCCGCTAGGATATATGGACCTTCCGACCATGTGAATACCATGTCCTTGTTACAATCACTAACTGCCGCAGTGGGAGATTTGGTACGGAAGCACCTCTACGCTAGCAGCAAAACCACTCCCATATATAGATGACTACCTTCTCTTTGACTTCCTTTTCTTATCTCAGGCATATGGTGAAAAAGGTAAGTCTACTTGTTCTAAGCAAAACCTTTATGAATTTCCTCAGATCCTGCTCTTGTGAAGTGTAACTGAAAGGTCAGCGAACCCTGAAAGTCTGGAAGGCATTGTCTCTCCTACAAAAACATCAACATGACCATCTACAAATTTCACTCTAAAATCTAACAGAGAGGGGTCAGGCAACCTTGAAACCTCAGGAACCTTGTACTCCTGGAAGGGACACTGCAGGAGCATGAAATAATGTTCTGAGATAATGAAATCATACATTAAATCTGATTAATCTATACTACTGGCTTGCTGTGCATTATCTGATTTCAGAGAACATACAACACATTTCTCAACCTACAGTGGGTATAACTCTGAAAGTGCTTGCCTGCCAATTGATCAGTTCAGAAATAGTATGCATTTAATGACCTTTGTTCATAATGATTACCATACCATTAATTCACTCAACAGCACTTGTTCATACTACTCATCACCACAGTATCCCAGCGCATTTTGCTTCCAGTCCAAATCCATCTTGATCTTTCATTCAACCCTTCTTTCCATACCTGCAGAACAATTTGCAAGAGTCTGGGACATATTATTACTTCCAGCGTTCATAACCCCACACCCTGTACCTCAGCCATTTCCAGTTATATATTTATTGTGCCCTTATAATTAGCCAACTCTTAACAACAATACTAATTTAAACAACATAAGCACAGTTCCCGCCATTCATTTCTGACAAAGTCTGTTAACAGTAAGCTCCACGCTTCAACCCCACTAGCTCATCATTCCCAAATACATACCTGTTTATGGTTCTACCATCTCCCCGCCATCCCTACACTGGTTCCAGTTGCATCTTCTGTTACTCTGGTGCCACTCCTTGGCTACAACTCACATGTATTCCCTTTCTAGTTCTGCTAACAAAGCCACTATTGCGTCGCTGATATATGATGCTCTAAGATTTGTCATACTCGAGTACATCACGTTTCCTGGAGTTAATGCTTAGCCCCTCATTCTCTGTCCATTTCATTTTCACCCAGTATCAAGGCCAGATCTAAAAATGTACTGATCACCTTCTTAGGTCGTGGATAAAACCCCAATGTGCAGGTATCTGGCTGTGTCCTAATGGTCCTGCATTAGTAGTGTGAGTCACCTCTACACAATAACCTGTCAGGGAGGGGCAGCACCACACTAAA
Organism: Lissotriton helveticus; assembly: GCF_964261635.1. Taxonomy (NCBI): domain Eukaryota; kingdom Metazoa; phylum Chordata; class Amphibia; order Caudata; family Salamandridae; genus Lissotriton; species Lissotriton helveticus. The sequence goes on from NC_136068.1 coordinate 743,092,599, forward strand.
TGGAAACGGTCTGATCCTTCAGACTAGGGCATGGTATTTGGTATCCACTCCCGCCAAGATGGCCGCTGATCATGTGACATGGCTGAAGTCTTACTTAATCTCACGAGAATGCAGTCTTTTGGCCCAAACTCGATCTGGGAAGGCTGGTGGTCCGGGGGGAGGGGGGAAACGAGACCAAGAGGATTTCCGGAAGGGGCATATTAAGGCCCTTCATGGGTAAATAAGTGAAGGCCTTTTATTAAGGTGGAAATACTAATAATGAGCACCACAGAGAAGAACAACATCTGAGGCATTTTGCTTGGGTTACTGGACAATATTAATATTGTTTGGGGTTAGCTCACCCCGAGACAATCGTTAACCAGAATACTCGACATCTGTGAATCATATGGGAGATACTCTGGCTACTCAATTAACTGGAATAAATCGGTTCTGTTTATACTGAGTGGCCCCTCCCCAATCATTCCCAGGGGCTGTGTGATCAGAGTGGTGACGAACGGCTTCCGCTATCCGGGTATCTACGTTACAGTAGACCCAGATGAGTTCATGAATCAAAATCTCTGAGAGCCCCTAAAAAGACTAAATCGAGACACAAAACATTGGCAATCCTTTCCGTTGACCATGTTAGGGAAAGCTGCACTCTTCAAAATGATGGCATTACCCAGATTTCTTTATGCTCTACAAAACACTCAATTTTCAGTCCCAACATCATATTTTAAAGCGATAGAAACGGAAGTATGCAGCCTCCTGTGGAATGGTAAATCTGTTCGAATAGCCATGAATAAGTTGGTTAAAGGCTGGTATGATGGGGCCATAGCACTCCCGAATATACAAACATAGCACTGGGCTGCTCAACTTATTGTGATTAATCAATGGCTGCACGCCCCCAGACAAAACCCGCATTTCATATGGATAGGCAGGTCCCGGGGTGGGGAGGGGTCATGAGGGCCCTCTATAACAAACTTCGCAGGGCTGACCTCACTGGACCTACTGCACATACGGTCCATGTCTGGTATACTGTCCTTAAGAAACTAGGCTGTGAAGGTACTATAACGCAACTCACTCCACTCTGTAAGACTGGAAGGCTGGGGAGACTGAGCATATATAAAGGTTTCTGACAGTGGGATTTGACAGGACTATCAAATGTAGGCGACCTCTGGATCAAGGGGACAGTCATCACATTCATACAACTGCAAGAAAAATATGACATGGCATCCACGGAGCAGTTTCGATATCTTCAAATTAAACACACACTGGAGGCCACCATTAAACCGGGCATGACCCTCCCGGAAGCTTCCCCACTGGAGGATAGGCTGTTAACAGATCGCATTGATAAACGAGCCATATCATTAACCTACCGAATAATAATAATCAACAACCAGCCAGACCCCACACACACTCTCCGTGAACAATGGCAGGTTGATATTGGAGAATTAGATGACACTGATTGGCAAGAGGCGCTCGAATCACCACTAGAAATGGCAGGCCCCTCCAGACTGCGATTGGTACAACTCAAGGTGCTCCATAGAACATATTTATCCAGGGTAGTACTAGCGAAAATAGGCAGAGCAGGCACCCAGCTCCGTTTGCGTAACTGTGGAGATGTGGGTACCTTCTATCATACAATATGGGAATGCCCGAGGATCCAAGTGTACTGGGAAACTGTCATGGCCACAATAGTGCAAGTAGGCGGAGCTCCGGTACCGTCAGAGCCCAAGCGTTGTCGCCTAAACAAATGGGAAGCCATAGATCTCACTCGCAGGGCCCAAGGTTGGGCCACGCTGGGCATGATGATAGCGAAGCGCAATATAGCTAAACACCGGGGGGCACAGGCAACACCAACCTACAGTTGACGTAAAACGGTGATGAAAACCGGGGAAATGATTAGTGGGGATTACGAGGTAGTTGGATATGGACACTAGAAAATTCAGGTATGGTGTGAAACTGGAACCTTTTATATATTGGCAATGTACTGTATTTTGTGATGGCATCATAAGTCGTGTCACCAATAAAAAAAGATTTAAACAAAATATGTATTGTTTGGGGTTATGTTCACCCTGTGTAAGTGGTAGAAATGTAAATTTAGATTTGAAACAAGTACCATTGGATATTCTTGTGGCATTTTAAATTATAAATTCCCAGTTCTCTTCAGTGAGAGGCTGGGCTTTTGCAGGTCAGCTGCCTAATTATCCCTCAGCGAGCGTAACAATGTTTTAGCCTGGTACATTAACATGACCACTTTACAGTAGCTTGAAGTGAAGGACATTATTTGTAGCCCCTTATGAACCTGGGATCCGCAATTCACTATTTTTCACAATTACTTCAATGCTGTTATCACAGTGTGGTATATAAAAAATGTCAGCGGGAAACATCATTTTCCTCCACAAGGTCTTTGAACTCCAATATTATGTACCCCCTTTATATGTCCCCCAACCTAGTATTTCCTATATCCACCCATACTGGAGCCTCCTACAACTACCTTCACAATGAAGCTCTTACAAGAAGCCCAGGGGCATGTCAGGCGCATAAGGTACAGTTGTGTGTGTTTTTGGAGGCTCTAGCCCAGCCTTGTTTGAGCCCCTGAAGAGGCTCTTGCACTCCTGCATCTCTTCCCCTCAGCCACAGCAAGGCCTTGGTCAGTTCAGTCAGTGTTGGGTGCAGCCTGGGTGTTTGTATCTGTGATATTCCCAGTTCATTCAGCAACCCATCTTGTTAGCCATTGCAGTTAGGCTTTCAGGTAGCAGGCTTCCATGTCTGGCGCTGCCAGTCCTTCCGCCTCAGTTGGGAGTGCAACGTAGTCAACACCCTATAGAGCCTGCTAGTATCCCATTACAGGTCAATAATTATTGAGTCCCTTTCCTGGCACTATCTTCTTGATAGCACTAGTGGCAATGTGGTGAAGTAGTATAAGAGTCTTGGTAGGGCCACCATCTTTGCCACAATGGCAAAGCTATTCAGCACTTCCACAGCTTTCTCTGGTTCAGTAAGTTAGTCTTTCATGAACATCAACACCCCTGCATAAAAGCAATATGTGAATCACCTTAGGTGCCAGCGTCATACCACAATATTGGTCCCCTTGTCTGATTCTACAGGCAAAAGGTTCCGTTGAAGTGTCGTACAGGAGGAGGAAGAGGGGGCATCCCTGCCTGGTCCTTTTTCCCAGCGCATAAGCTTTTGATATCACTTTGCCTGCTCTGACCTTCACAGTTGGCTTTGTTTAAACAGCTTAGTCCAACCCCTAAACCTTACCCATCAGGTCAATTAGCTCCATTACTCCCAATAGTTATTTCAACCAGAGTGTTTCGAAAGCATATAATAATATAGCCTCTGGATATGAGTCCGCAGATTGTGATAACAACCCTGTCAGTCTTCTGATGTTCGTGTGTATATTCATACTGGGGCTAAATCTTCACTGGTCTGTATGTATCACCCCAGGATGGAGGGCAGCCCTCTAGAAGAGAGGATGGTACTCAGTATTTTGTGATCAATGCTAAGCATTGATAGTGACCTATACATCATCACATCTTCCATGTCACCCCCTTCTTAAGCTATGCCACCAGTTCCTCCCTGGTGGAGAAGGGGAGTCGGTGCAGCTGTCTCGCACAGTTATACATTTTTGTTAACAACGAGACTAGCTGATATGGCGCACATAACTCGAGAGGCAAGCCCTCTCAGCCTGGTGTCTTTTCTTTAATCCAGCTTTTTAACAGCTGCCCGGATCTCCATCTCAGTAACATCCTCAACTATTCAGGCAGCACTGTTTTCAGCGGATTGGGGGATCTCCAGCTCCTCATCCATTAATTTCCCCTTATACAATTTCCTATAGTATCTTTCAAATGCCTCAATAATTTCGCATTGCAAGTGTACCTGTGCACCCATTTCATTTCGTAATGCTAAAATAGATGTACCCCTTTTTTGTGGGTTTGTAAGCTAGTATTACCACCTGTGCCTTATGTGCACTTCCACAAGTTGGATGACCTTTGATAACTTCGATGACAATTTACCCAAAAAGCCAGTCTGCTCCAAATTAGGAGGATAAACATCAACTAAAACAATATCTTACCCTTGCAATATACCTTCAAGTATAATATAGCTGCCTTTCTTAATCGTCATCTCCTCCATCTGTTAGAACGGGAGTCCAGATCTAACCCAGACGAGGAACCCCTGGGCATAGACAGAGTTGGCAGTGAAATATGATTGGTCTCTACCACATGTCTGTAGTGCCTTCCTCTTTTTCATTGTCAGATGTGTTTCTTGCAGAAATGCAACGTGTCCCCTTTTTCTTTAAATGTGCCTTCACTTTGTACCTCTTGGCCATACTGTTTAGTCCTCGCACATTCCAAGTTAATTTTTTTAATTCGTAGGCCTTCTTCTACCCCATTCAGAGAAGTAGTAGTCTCTCTTCTTGTGCTCGCATTCGTGAGAGTTTAAGCTATTGGCATTGTAAATGACAATGCCCTTTATTTATCTGTTTTGATAATTAACACGTAAATAAAAGGCATTGTCATTTACAATGCCAAAAGCTCAAACTCTTGTAAATGTGAGACCTCGACCCCCACGGGCTGCTGGGAACGGGACGGGATGCTTGCAAAGTGCAAGCCTGCATGGCGCCCTGAATGTTGGAGGAAAGCGTGTCGTGCCAGCAGTAGGTAAAACTCATTAAAGAAAAAGTGCTTAAAGACTAAATAAGACATGCCATGTAATAAATGAAGTGAAAGGGCCAGTCGTCTTGGGAGGTTACAAATGAAGACAAGGCGGTACTAAGGAGGGACTAAGAAGCCTATTAACCAATCAGAGGCCAGCATTTAGGAAGGACAATGACACAAGTCAATGACAAATATGGGCGGAGAGTGGGTGTGGCTTCAAATCCATACTTCAATACAGCATTCCTCGCAGCGCATGCGCAGCCCAGGCTCGACCTAAAAAAGCCACCCAGGTTTTACACCCCGGAATGGACTGTGGCTGAGCAAACGCCACACAATGAGGTGAAAGCCTGCTCTCTGCAGGGGATCCCAGCTCATTGTATGCGCACCATGTGATATCAGCTACTCAGCAGATGACCGTATGAAGGGAGCTGATATTGTGTAACACATGATGGCACCCTGTGAGCTGGAAGTTCTGCCGTTGGCTTCCAAGCAGGAGAGCTTATGAGGTGGGCATCTTCAGAGAGGAATGTAGATCTCTAAAGCAAAGAAGAGCTAAGCCGCTCCATATCATATTTTAAGTGTGTGTGTGAGAGAGACAGAGAAATTGAGCTATCGTTATCATACCCTTCTGTCTCTGCTACAACACGTGCCACATTTAACGCTTCTATACCAAGCCCGGTAAGCACCTCTGGGCGAATATGGAACCCTGCATACCCAGCACAGTATAACAATCACGAGGCTACAGTCCCATGTTCTACTTTAAGAGGGGATCCCAGTGTTGTGAAACAATATACACTGCACTCAAATTATGGTGTGAGATAAGACTGACCATCTAAACTAAGGCATTGAGCATCTACCCAGACCTAGAAACAGCTGAATAATTGCTTTTTTTGTGGAAAACCCCATATCCGATGAGCAAACTGTAGATAAGCTATTATAAAAGCTCTCATACATTTAGGCGTGCACATTTCTTGCATTTATCTTTTTCATGATCACACCCTGTGCAAATAATATAACAATAATGATGATGACATTAACCACTTGGCTGCTAAGGGGTGTGCGAGGGGTTCCATTGACTTTCCATTGAAATCAATGGAAACTCCATGACGAGTTACCCTTGTCATTAGCACTGAAGGGGTTAACAACAATAACAACAAAACAATGCATTTATCAGTCATCATTGTAAAATGCAGAATTCTACACTTGAGTGACATTTTGTACCTGATTCAGTCAATGTCGCTGTAATAAATAAGGTTCTTGAATCCAGTATGTAAAGTAAATATAATTTATTGTAGATTAATCCAAGTTAATTAATCAATAGATATAATGATAAAAATCCCACCAGGAGCAGTTCTTCTCTCGCTCAGCTTGTCTGCCATCAACTGCCTCTACTCAGAGCAGTCAGGTACCAAACATTCTAGTGTGTCATCAAACATTCTATTAGATGCAGTGGCTAAGCAATGGGGAAATCTAAGTAAGGGAAATGTAAAGCATGAGCAAGATGTAACACATCCCCTTTCCTTATAAAACAATAATTAAAGATAATAGAATAAATTACATTGCATTCATAAAATTATAACAATTGAAATATAAGATGGGTTGCATTTTCATTTTAAAATATATTGACCAAAGGAACACATTACATTGCATTCTTAATTAACAGTTGAAATGCAAGAAGGATTTCATTTTCATATTTAATGACCTTTCAAATCTAAAGGCCCCATCCCCTTCTCTAAGAAAATTATCCACTAGAATGAAAAATATGGATTATATGCATACTTTAATAAAATCCACTAGAATGGAAAATATGGATTAAATACACAATAACATCCATAAGAATGAAAATGGATGGGTCAAATAAATAAATAAATATAAGCCAGATAGAGTAATCTGCGGCTCTTCACAACAAAATAAATACAATATGAACACCTCTTAACATTAGAGCACTTGCGTGGTTCATAACAGCCAATAGAGTAAACTTGCGGCTTTTAACAACATTGAACAATGGAACTCCTCAGAGTCCATAACAAGAAAATTGAGCAACTACGGCTCTTCTAAACATCAACAATTGAACCCCTCAGAGTCCATACAAGAAAATTGAGCAACTTATTGCTCTCCATAACAATAGAACAATTGAACTCCTCAGAGTTCATATCAAACAAATGGAGCACCTCACAATGAGCACAGATGTGGCTCCGCAAACTACACATACAATAAATCCAAACTCTTCAGAGTTTATATCAAGAAAATAGAGCAACCTACAGCTCTTCACAGCTCAAAGCTAGGAAAATGGAGCACCTCAAAATGAGCACCGAAGTGGCTTCCCAGAAAGTACATATCTATAGTGGAGCGCCTCAAACATGAGCACCGAAGTGGCTCCAGCAAAATTACACATCCAAAAAGTCCAAACAACTGAAAATTAATCTTCATAATAAAATGAAATTGAACACCTCAGAAACAATTGAGCACTACAACAGTACCACGTATAGTAGAGCAGCTATTATACATGGACCACCATACACATGTACATACTCAACACATCAAACATGCAATCAACATCATATTTAAATTTACAATTAAATGTTTGAATTAAATAAACTGAGCACCTCAATCTTAATTGAGCATATAAATGGCTCACTACCTTAAAGAAAACAAACATAAAATTAAACCCTTGAAAATTCTGCACCATAGCACACATGTAACAAACATGTGAGAAAGATGATATGTGTTAAAACCCTTTTTTTTTTACTATCACAAGGTAAATTACCCACACATTGAGCAAAAATGTTTCAGCTAATAAAATATTGTACCTTTATGCACACTGAACTAATTAAATAGTTTTATACAACGTGTTGATGAAACCTAAATATCTTTCACAATTACGCACACTAACATAAAATGAAACACCTAGAAATTTTGATGTTCGTTTTGAAACATGCACAAAATAACTTGTTCTAAAGCTGTGCACAGCAGCGTAGCAGAAATTTCACTGGATCACGTTACCAAAATATCTCTGGAGTCTTCATAAATTACTCTGTCATACGTTGTCAAATTCCGTTTTATATATATATGCAGGAAGTATTCCCCAGCTTGACAGCGATATGAAATAAAATGAAGTTGAGGTGAATTTAAAAAAAAAAAAAACTGCTGGTGATGTAACGACGCTACATTGCATCGCGTACACTGCACTGGGCACGTAACCGTGATGACATAAGCTCCCAATTCAGACGGAGTGAAAATGGAGAACTCCTTGTTGTCAAGGTGACGACAATGCTCTGAAAATGATGCAGATGCACAAGCCATTGCCCTCGTAAGTCGTTCGTTATTATTTTAAAAATTGCCACAGGAGTCAAACGTTGAAAAGTTGTAAAAAATTATTCATCCTCAGGCATTAAAATGTGCAAGAAACATGCGGTTTCTGAATGCTGCTAATGTCATACTCCTTCAATAAAACTGTAAACATTTTCTCCGATGCAGCAGCTCTCGCTCACAACCGCCAGCATCCCTGTCTCTCCAGCAGGGGGCCAAAACAAAACTGCAAGTTCATTCTCATGCTGCTCACACTCTTGAAAAGTCGAATACAAATGAATGCTGCACATCCATTTCCTACAGCTGATGGCAAAGGCGTGTCTCTCCCAAACATGACACACATCTTTCCTCCTTTGAAAGTTTTTGAAAATTCAGGCTATTTCAGTTTAAATCGTGCAGTCATGCATCTTGATAGCGGCAAAATAAAGTTGTTGACAGATGCTTTCTTTTCTATAAACACTACGTGTATATAAGTGCTCAAATCCACAGTCACCAACACATGGGCAAAATTGGAGAATTTTTTTTTTAAAACTTGGCTCTGTTTGAGGCTTGAGTAATTTTTAAAAGTTTCTCATGCACCATGTAGATTAGATATCGTTAAAACAGGTCTTCTTAAATCCAAAAGTAAACAGTGGGAGACTCTCACTTTAAAACAGTTCTCTTCAGATTTAATCATGCAGTTATAATTCCTTCAGATTCAAGCCCAAATCACGCAGTCTGAAATCAAACAATGCCCTGGGATGGCAGGCTGTCCAGATGGCTAGGGACACTGGTGGGGTTAACCAGGGCGTTTTTGTTAATTTACCTTTTCTTTTCCAGCTTAAAGTAGTTTCTTTAGTTGCAGTAGTTATCCATTAATTCCGTCTTCCTTCCACGCATAAGTTCAGTTCTGTACCTCGTCGCCATTTTGTAATAAATAAGGTTCTTGAATCCAGTATGTAAAGTAAATATAATTTATTGTAGATTAATCCAAGTTAATTAATCAATAGATATAATGATAAAAATCCCACCAGGAGCAGTTCTTCTCTCGCTCAGCTTGTCTGCCATCAACTGCCTCTACTCAGAGCAGTCAGGTACCAAACATTCTAGTGTGTCATCAAACATTATATTAGATGCAGTGGCTAAGCAATGGGGAAATCTAAGTAAGGGAAATGTAAAGCATGAGCAAGATGTAACAGTCGCCTGTCACCTGAGGCAACGAACATGCGTCTGCTGGACAAGCACACCGCGGTCTGCAGAGGCAGGCATGAATGAAGGCACGCACGTGAGCCGTGACAGAAGCCACGGCGCCCCAGTGCCACCCCGGTACCCTCTGCAGCGCCAGCGGCCACCCTCTGCAGGTCACCGTGGCCTGTCATGTGCACAGTGACGCGCGCTCAAGGAAACCCTCTCCCTCCTCCCACCCGGACCTCCATGCACCCCCCCTCTGCGTTCCCACCACTAATAACATAGCCGTATATTACCTGCCCCACCTCACTCAGCACGGCAGCCCCATGTCCTCAGTCGTCACGCCAAGAATGCGGCAGCAGCAGCCTGGAAATTCCCATTGTCCGCTCGCTGAAGCCATCCGCACAAAAAAAAAACAGACTTCCCCCTTACATGTATCAAGCACATACAACATCCTGGACAGAAGATGAACAAGACGCATCACAACAGCACTGAAGAGAACTCACGTGCGACCAAAGACAACACTACAGGCAACAGCGATGCGATACTCCTTTTGCTAGCAGCATACCACTGTGTGATTTGGAGTGAGACACGAGGTTAGAGTCCAGGGCAGAAAAGCTCCTGAAGCTGAAAAGAGAGAGCTGGAAAAAGCAGGGGTTGCAGATCCAGAATTCAGGGAGCGGCTAATATAGAAACTAGTCAAAACGAAACCTAAGAGTCGCGCGCGTGAGCTTCTACCGTAGACAGCTCACGTCGCGCGGCTCTTAGGTTTCGGTTTCCAAGACGCATGGCAGAGTCGGATTCCGACACGCGCGACCCAATCCCAAGGCGCGCGTCGGTATCCGACTCTGCCATGCGTCTCAATGTGCGCGTGGCCTGCTCGTGTCCCCCTCGTTTGTCGGCTGACCCGACAACCATAGTGCTCTCTGCGAGAGCGCGCTTTCGCGCGCTTTTCGCAGCGAGCCCTAAAAAGGGGATCCTTCATTAGCTTGGTAACTCCTGCCTCTGTCCCTTTCTTATGCCCTTTGTGTTTGTGCTTCATCCATTTCCCAAGAACTTCCCTTTCATATAACCTCGAAACAATAAACTCTTAACTCCCTCATGCCCGAATAGGGTAGCAAAGCCCTCCCTCAAACTTTCATGAACCACTTGGTTATGTCTGACATTCATACTCCTCTTTAGACTCTCTCCCTTCTAGGCTATAAGAGGGGTGTCAGCTCAGAACAAATTGTGGGCCCTAATGGGCCACCTAATCCTTCTTTGTTCTTACAAAGTGTCTTTTCACCCCTGCAAAACAAAGTTACATCCAAGTATAGCATCTGTATTGTTTTTCATGTCACAGTTACTGAGTTCCTCGCAATAGGTAATCAGCTGTGTGAGGTATAACTGTAAGTATCTTTTCTTCTTCATCTGTGGACAGCGTCAAACCAGTTTCTTGTTCGGAACCAAAGTCCGATTTCCTTTTAGTCTGGCTCTGGATATCCTCTTTGGGCGGGCATGTTGTTAGTCCTGCTACCACTACCATGATGCAAGTCTCCTTTTCCTTCGCCTGCTGTGTTAAGGAGTACCTAAGGCGATTCAGTCCTATGCCTCATGTGGAGCAGTTACCATTGACCACAAAGTTTTCGGCTCTGCCTCACTCGTTTGTGCCTGTGTCCAGTCCCATACTTACTGTGGGTCAGTAAAAATCTGGATCCTATCTCATCTTATTATTTTAAACTTAGCAGAGAATAACAGTGTAGTTCTCCAATATTTTATGTTTAACCTCTATGAAGAAGACCCTGCCTGTTGTTGCATATATGTAGTATAGTCAGGAAAGATCTTTATTGATTTCGACTTGCAGCTACCCTTTCAAATGAGTCTGCTGCAGGATATGTATCAATTTCTGAAATCTAGTAGGTGCACCCACTGATCTGGCCAGTGCCCTGGGTGAGAGTGTGGAGCAGGAACTCGGGGTGTTCTTTCTAAGGCAAAGGAAGGAGCACGTCTGATCTTCTGGGGCTGCCTCTAGCTTAATCTAGTTCTCCAAAAATGTCACTATACATCTGACTTCTATTATCTCCTGGAACCCGACAACTCTAATGTTAACACGCCTCACACAGCCCTACTCTTTATTCCAGATATTGCACTTTTTCTGTCAGGTCCTGCATCTGTTCTTTGAGTTAGTCCGTAGCTGGTTTAATGTCCACAACTATGTTTTCCATTTTGCTAATCCGCACAAACATTTTTGGATATTCATTCTACAGCAGACTAATGCCCAATGTCAACGTGTGTATTTTGGTCTCCAGTGCATCTTTGGTTGCAGTGATCGCTGTAAGTATAGTGTGCAACTTGTCAATACCTTGTACCTGCACAAGGCGGCATGACTGGGGAGTATCAATGATATACTGTTTGCTGGTAGCTGAACCATTCCCGTGACTGTTCTAGTCTTTGGAGTGCCAAGAGATGACAGGGCTAATCCTCTCAGTTGTACTCCTCACACTGTCAGCCTCGGGGGCTGTGAGTCCTTGCCTCGGGGTTTCAAGTGTTTTTTCACAACTCCTGAAGTTTCTCTGACCCACTTTGCTCAGAGTTTCTTTTTTTTAGTAGATCGAGTGAGCTCTCCCCTCACTCTTTCAGCTGCCCAAATCTTCTACTATATTCCCCTACGATGAGCACCTTTTGACATGCTCATCCTTCATTCAGCAATTGTTTATGCAAACTCTTTAGGCTCACTTCAGTACAGGGTAAACCCCTTTTAGTCGCTGTGAGACGGCACTAGAGGGAACTCGCTACTTACCTGCCCCATCGGGTCAGCACACTCGATCCCCTTATCTTCCCTGGAACCGGACTCTGGGACAAACCCATAGCATGAGGTCTAAGAGAAGAATCCCATCTACCTGTCATGTTTCCCCACAGGAAAGACGTGACAGAGACCGCACGGCGGAAGGGGGAAGAGCCGACCCCGAAGAAGTCCCACACGGAATGTGAAAAGGGGCATGATCAGGGAGGACGTGGAGGCGAGTGGAGAACGGCGTCCGAAGAAATGAGGAAGCGGCATCGGAGGTAAAGATGGTACAATCTCTCCAGAAGATGACGAGCAGTGAAGCGAGGAGTGGGGGTATCCACCGGAGGATGCTGGGGAGCAGCCGCAAAGCAGGAGAGTTGCAGCGGAGCTGGTGAGTGTTTCCAGCCCGGGGGGAGGAGCAGGAAGGCATTGCGAGTGGCAGGAGGGATACGGAGCTAGCGGGGTCAGACTCACAAACTTGACGTTCCTGCTGCACGACACTACTGATCCAAGACCACCCCCTCCCCCTCCCTCTCACTTTTCCGATATCCTAGCACATAGTCCATCGAAAAGGGAAACGATCAGGGACAACTGAGACTGGGTGTTCTCACGTTAGGTTTCCTGTTTCCCTTGCTCATACCAACCTGGTTATTTTTTTTATTACTTATTAACGTTTTTTCTCTAGTTTTGATTTTTGACACAAGACGGGTGTGGTGACTGGTATGTAAATAGCCCAAACCCCATTGACTACAGTAACTGACGGCTTCCTTTTTTCTTTTCCCTATAAGAGCCTCCGGGGAAGCACACACGATACCGAAGAACAGGACAAGAAGCCAGTGAACCCCCACCTGGGCGGGGAGAGGAAGGACCGTAGGAGTAGTGAAGAGGAAGATCTCGCTGTGATTCCTAAAGCCCAGAGACTTGCCAATACAACACCTATCATTGCTCATTATATACAGCCTCCGCGTCTGCTTGTCCAGCCCGCACTCCCACAAGTGGTGTCAGAAGTGGAATCTGCCGGAGACATGGAGGCCACAATCGCTAAAATGTCTGAGAACCAGGAACACCTGAGAAAGGTGATGGAGCGCTTTTTAACCGTGGTAGAAGAGGATCGAAGCAAATTACAACAAGCACTCACCGGACAGAGCTAAACCCACGGAGCAGTCATGGATAAAATCATTGAAGCTATCGGTCAGCAGAGGGGACCTACTACACTGCCCTCTGTGGTATTGCAGAGATATGTTAGCGGGGAAGATTCAGACAATTCTTTAAATAATTTTGAGAGAATGTCCTTCGCAGCAGCCTGGCCAGAGGATAAATAGGGACAGTATTTGGGCCCTTTATTGTCCGGTGACTTACAAGCATCTTATCAAGCCACAATGGTACAGGGGGCAACGCCCTATGAGATAAAACAATGCATCATAGAGCGACTGGGAATAGATGATGAGACGTATAGGATAAAATTGCACCAAATAAAAGAGGGCCTGCAAGAAACGCCAAAGGTGCTCTACTTCTGTGTTAAAAACATGATCGACCGATGGTTAAAACCCGCCAGCACTATCAAGGAAGGGATCATGGACAAAATCTATCTTGAGCAATACTTATCCTTCCTCCATCCGCCTATCCAGAGTTGGGTCAGACAACATGCCCATCTACCTTGGAAACCACTGGCGAGATTGTTAGCGCATACAGCAGGGCCCAGGAAATACAAAAGGGTCGTGATGACCCACCATGGAGAGCAGGAACTAGTGGGGCCCACCGACCACCCCGACCCACAGTTGCACGAAAGCCTGAACCTGTCACTATCATTCCAGGTTGTCCATTGTTTAGACCTCCCCCTGCTGGACCACAATGCTTCACATGCAGAGGGATGGGACATATAGCCAGATTTTGTCCACAAAAAGAGAAACCAATGGAGGTCAGAATGGTACGGAACTATTATTGTACCCCTCCCAATGAACGACCCCCTCCGTATCATTGCCGAGTGTCTGTGAATGGACAACCTGTTACAGCCCTGGCAGATACCGGTTGTCGACAGAGTGTTGTAAGACCCCAAGATCTGGAACATGGGATCGGGCCCATTGAGGGAACAGTGACTATCCAGTGTGTCCATGGGGACAAGAAACAGTACCTCACCACCCGAGTACATATCAAACACCAAAGCAACCGTGGATCCTCTCTGAAGGTGGGTCTCATCCCTCGACTGCCTGAGCAGGTCATCCTCGGGAGCGACTACCCGAATCTCTCAAGCCTGATCACAGAAACACCGCCAAAAGTGGAAGAGTGGTGGAAGACGGCCCCCTTCTCTGGGGACGAAGACCATAACTGGCCTTACTCCAAACCCAGAAAAAGCAGGAAACAAAGGCAACCCGAAAAAAAGAAATCTGTCTCAGCCTTACCTGTCCTACCAGATGAGAACCCTTGGGAGATAGACAGAAACTATCACTCTACCCAAATGGAGGATCCTGTCCTACGAGAGGCCTGGGAGCAGGCCCTGGAGAATGAAGATCCTCTTCAAGTAGGTCCCTACTTCTATGTCAAAAATGGGCTATTGTATAGAAAGGGAAGTCCCACTCAAAAACCCCAATTGTTGGTCCCAGTGCCATTTCGAGAAAACGTCCTGTACCTAGCTCATAGTCACCTCTTGGGGGGACACTTTAGCAATGAAAAAACTGAGAAACAGATCACTGAACACTTTTACTGGCCGGGCATTTATCAACAGGTACAAAAATATTGTAGCGAGAGCCCTGTATGCCAGAAAAACAGTCGCTACTAGCCTCCCCGTGTCCCCTTGCATCCTCTTCCTGTTATTAAAGTGCCCTTTAGTAGGGTGGGAATGGACATCATATGTCCTTTATTGCCTTCTCGAAGTGGGTGTCGCTACCTACTGGTCATAGTTGATTATGCCACCCGTTTCCCTGAAGTGATTGCCCTACGCCGCCCAGATGCCACTAACATAGCCAAAGCCATGGTAACTGTTTTTTCACAAATAGGGTTCCCGAAAGAGATCTTAACAGATCAAGGAACCCCGTTTGTGTCCAAACTAAAGAGACAAATCTGCCTCCAGTTGGGTATAAAACAGATACGAACCGCAGCATACCAACCACAAACCGACGGTTTAGTTGAACGTTATAACGCCACCATTAAAACAACTCTCAAGAAGCTGCTCGCCCTAGAATCCAGAAAATGGGAAGATATACTACCCTTGGTATTATTCGCCATCAGGTGCAAGGTACAGAAGAGCACCAGGTACTCCCCTTTCGAGTTGCTATACGGCCACCAACCTCGGTCCCTGTTAGATATGGCACATGAGGCATGGGAAAACGAGCCACACAACACCAAACCCTTGATAGAGTATTCGTCAAACCTCAGAAGCCACTTGGGTCAAATACGAACCATAGTCCGAAATAATATGGAAGACGCACAGGCGGCCCAAAAGGCACAGTATGACAAAAAGACAAAAGAGAGATCCTTCAATGTAGGTGATCCAGTATTACTTATGATGGCCTCCAACTACCACAAACTATTGGGACAGTGGCAGGGTCCCTATACCGTAATGGAGAGAGTAACACCAGTGACCTACTGCATTGAAACAGATGCAACTGAAGGCACTTCACAGATCTATCACATTAATTTATTTATAAAATGGGAGGGACCCCTACCCGCACAAATGGGCATACCCAGAGAACCAGCCCCTTTGTCTGACCAGTGTATTGACGAAGAACTGCCTTATTGACCCAGGCAGAAGCTAAGGGAGGTTCTCCATCCCCTTCGAGAAATCTTCTCTTTATCCCCAAGGAAAACCTCTCTTATAGAACACGCCATCAAGACCCCTCCAGGAAAGCGAGTACGCCTCAGACAGTATCGGATACCTGAGGCGTGCTGATTGATTATTAGAAAGGAAGTGCAACAGATGTTGCAAATGGGGATCATTGAGCCATCAGTGAGTGAATGGAGTTCGCCCATCGTTCTAGTGCCAAAGCCAGACGCGTCGGTGCATTTTTGCATAGATTTTCGTGAAGTGAACAAAATATCCGAATTCGATACCTATCCCCTCCCACGGGTGGACAAAATGATTGAGAGGATAGGCAAGGCCAAATACATCAGCACCCTTGATCTCTGTAAGGGGTATTAGCAAATCCCACTGAGAGAACAAGACAAAGAGAAGACCGCTTTCTCCACACCGGACGGGTTATATCAGTTCAGGGTGTTACCCTTCAGGTTGCATGGGGTCCAGGCCACCGTTCAAAGAGCCATGAATCTAATTTTAAGACCTCATAGGAAGTACGCCGGGGCCTATATAGACAATATCGTCATCTATAGTGAAACATGGGAACAACATTTGACACATCTATGCAAAGTGATTCAGGCTTTGGGATATAACAGACTGAAAATCAACCCTGCCAAAAGCCATCTAGCAGCCATGAGGGTGTATTCAGACCACAAAACAATAAGCTCCTAGCCATTTCTCAGATCCCTTTCCCCAAGACAAAAAAAGACCTCAGCACTTTTTTGGGTATGCTCGGATACTACTGATGGTTCTTTCCCAACTTTTCCCAGACAGCCCCACCCGTAACAGACCTGCTTCAGAAATCCATCAAAACAGAAGCCCTACTACACCAACCTCCTCCTGAAGTAGTCCAGGTCTTTGACACCCTAAAAACATACCTCACATCAGACACTATCCTAGCTAGCCCTGATTATTCCCTCCCTTTTATTCTACAGACCGACACATCAGATCAGGGACGGGGGGCTGTGTTGTCTCAGAAAACACAACAGGGGGAAGAAAGGCCCATACTTTCATCAGTTGTAAACTATTCCCTCGAGAACGCAACTATGTTGTCATGGAGAAAGAAGCCCTCGCCATCAATTGGGCGATTGACTCTCTAAGGTATTATTTAGAAGGGAGAGACTTCACCTTATACACGGGCCATGCTCCTCTAGAATGGTTATCCCGTAACAAAGGCAATAACGGAAAGGTCCTGCGATGGTTTCTGTCCTTACAACCTTACAGGTTCCAGACCAAACACAAGAAAGGGACTGATCAGGTGAATGTGGACTATTTATCACGGTATCCTCATGGACAGGACACTACTAGAAGGACAGCAAGGGAAAGGGGATGTGAGACAGCACTAGAGGGAACTCGCTCTTACCATCGGGTCAGCACAATCGATCCCCTTATCTTCCCTGGAACCGGACTAGGGGACAAACTCATAGCGCGAGGTCCAAGAGAACAATCCCATCTACCTGTCATGTTTCCCCACAGGAAAGACGTAACAGAGACCGCACGGCGGAAGGGGGAGGAGGCGACCCAGAAGAAGTCCCCATCGGGATGTGAAAAGGGGCGTGATCAAAGAGGACGCGGAGGCGAGTGGAGAACGATGTCCGAAGAAACGAGGAAGCGGTTTTGGAGGTGAAGACGGGACAATCTCTCCAGAAGACGATGAGCAGTGGAGCGAGGAGTGGTGGTGTCCACCGGAGGATGCTGGGGAGCTGCCGCAACTCAGGAGAGTTGCGGCAGAGCCGGTAAGTGTTTCCAGCCCGGGAGAGGAGAGTAGAGGAGAGGAGAGGGAAGGCATTGCGGGTGGCAGGAGGGATACGGAGCTAGCGGTGTCAAACTGACAAACTTGACATTCCTGCTGCACAGCACTACGGATCCAAGACCACCTCCTCTCACTTTTCCAATATTCTAGCACATAGTCCATCGAAAAGGGAAATCATCAGGGCCAACTGAGACTGGGTGTTCTCACGTTAGGCTTCCTGTTTCCCTTGCTCATACCAACGTGGTTGTTTTCTTTATTCATTATTGTTTTTTCTCTAGTTTTGATTTTTGACACGTGACGGGTATGTAAATAGCCCTAACCCCATTGACTACAGTAACTGAAGGCTTTCTTTTTCCTTTCCCCTATCGGGCCTCCGGGGAAGCACACACGATACCGAAGAACAGGACAAGAAGCCGGTGAACCCCCACCTGGCCGGGAGAAGAAGAAGGACCGTAGGAGTAGTGAAGAGGAAGATCTCGCTGTGATCCCTAATTCCCAGAGACTTGGCAATAAAACACATATCATTGCTCATTATCTACAGCCACCGAGTCTGTTTGTCGGGCCCGCACTCCCACAATCGCACTCAGTTCAGTTCAAAATACTTTATTCGGTTAAAAACAGAGAATAACCATAAAAGTAGCATGAAAAAATACAATTTACAATGGGTCAGGTGATCATTATTTGAGATCTCAACAAAAGAACATGTTAAAAAAGAACATAGACACAGCATAAAAATTAGTTCATGTGAAGGGTTTTACGACACTTAAAAACTAATTTTAAAAATTCAGAGAGTGACGCTACCATAAAAACAGTTTCCATTTTTTGAAACTCTAAAAACGCTAGGCGACATCTATATACATTTAAGTCTTTAAGAATAGGGATGATAAGTTTTCTCCGATAAAAAGTATAAAATTTACAGAAAAATAAAATATGAATATCGGATTGCGGGGACACATCATCACATGGGCAGGGACATAAGTCTTTCGACCAACAGTTCATCACGGGGAAAGATAATAACCTGAAAACAATATTAAGTCTAAACCGGGTTAAAAGGAAATGTTCATGGTTGGACATGTATAAAGATAAATATGGCTGTAGTTTTTCTCCAATTATAATTGCCTGATGGGCAAAAACAGTCTTTTTTTTCACCTCCTCCAATTGTCTTTTTTCCATGAGGTGAGCGATACACAAGTTTTTTAGTCCTCTTCTTGAGATGTGTACCATAGATAATGGATCCTCAAAATATTGAGCACAGCTTAGTTCTTCAAGAAAATTTCTAACATAACATATCCATTTAAAATTATTAATATTATCCAGTGCTAGAACGTCCTTTAAAATGGCCCGGTTAACAACACAATCATCATTTGTCCAGACCCTGTGCCAAAGAAGAATCGGCTGGATCTTGATTGTGTCAGTAACAAACACCACGCCCAATTCAGCGTGGCATATAAAAGTCGCAGTGCTTTCAGGGATGGACAAGATGTTCCGTAAAAACTTATTTTCCATAGTTTGTATTGTACTGACATTTGAGTAACCCCATAATCCAGAACCATAGGTAGCTACTGCTATGCAAGTGGCATTATAGATGGTTAAAATTTCCTTTATGGGTTTTTTCCCCAGCTTTTTTATAAAACACTGTAACGCCATAACAGTTTTGGAAAATAACAGGGTTCTAGCATTAATTGCAGTAGTCCAGGAGCCACTTTCATGGAACAAAATGCCCAGATATGGGAAAGTAGAGGTCTTCTCTAACGGATTGGAATTTATAAAAATAGGCTTCAAATGCCTGCTTGTTCTTGTCCCACAGTACATAGACAATGTCTTGGAGCAATTGATTTTCAAGTCCAAGCTAAGCATGAATCTATTAAAGGATGTAACCAGAGTTTGAAGTGCCATTGGGGTGCGTGCCATCAGGACTGCATCGTCCGCGTACAGTAGGGCAGGGACAGGCCTCCCACCCACCATAGGCATGTCCCTGCCCTCCTGCACGAGGCGATGCTCCAAACCATTTGTATACAACAAAAATAGGAAGGGCGCTAAGACGCACCCTTGGCGTACACCGCGGCCAATCCCAAAGTGTCTGCTACATTCGCCCTCTTTCCCGTACCGGACTGTTGCAGTGGCCCCAGAATATAAGTCTCTCAAGAAACATATAATAGCATTATCTACCCCTAAATCGGACATTATTACCCACAGCTTGTTATGGGACACGCAATCAAAAGCCGATGATAAGTCGACAAAAGTGAGGTATAGACGTTGTTTTTTAACCCTTATATACTTCTGTTGCAAGATAAATAAATTTAACCCTTGCTCTATAGTCCCTAAACCCCTTTGGAACCCATATTGAAAATCACTTAACACCCCATTTTCTTCTGCCCAGCCTTGCAACTTAACTAAAACCACTCGCCCAAGAATTTTTATGGAGGAATCTAATAAAGAAATTGGCCTATAGCATGTGCAGTTCTGCCTGTCACCTTTCTTAAAAATCAGGACTATAATTGATGTAAACCAGGTAGGGATTAGGCCTTTTGCCAAAGCAACATTAAAAAACTGGACTAGCATTGGCCCCCATAAATCAGTATTGGCCTTATAAAGGTCGGCTGGTATGCCGTCAGGTCCAGCCGCCTTACCCCCCTTAGTTGCCTTCAGGCTCGCAAGAACTTCAGGTAGAGTTACAACCAAGGCTTTAGGTAGATCTAAATTTACCATCGTGGAATCATGGCCTGTATCGGGCACTGGTTCAGCAGCCGTATAAAGGGAGGAGAAATGAGCCACCCACTCATCTTCTGTAACGGCAATTTCCATGCATGCTTTTTTGTCATACAAGAGCGGAGTATTTATAACCCTCCAGAAAGCAGCCGGATCCTTTGATTGTGACGCCGAACATAGTTCATCCCATGCCTCCCTTTTTATCTGGTCCTTCCTATCCTTCAGTACTGTATTGTAATTCCTCCTTAGTTCTCTAATTAGAGTTACATCCCGCGGTCTCTTGTGAATCGCATATCTAAGATTTGTTAAGGCTTTAGTGCACTTCTTATCAAACCATTTCCTATTAGACTTTAGGCAATTTTTCCGTGTAACCCACAAAACCTCCTTAATTGTGGTAGCAATAATATTAAAATGAGTTAAAATATCATTACTCTCTGCATGTTCATCCAGACAGATCAAAAAGCTATTCATACACTTATTCACCACTTTGGACAAAAAGTCATCTGGGACCACTTTACTCCATTTAAGAGTATAACCATTTTGGGAACCTAACTTCACATCCTGCGCCATATAGTTAGAGCTTACTACATTTTCAGATCGGACAAATAGATTCTCTATTTTTACTACCTGTGGAAAGTGGTCACTTAGAGCAAAGTCCATTATGCTAGAGCTAATCAATCTTCCAGCAGAACTATTTGTACAAAGACTAAAATCAATAATAGTCGAGGCCCCCCGACCCACAAAAGTTGGAACAAAAGCCGTTGTGTGGTTAGCTATCTCATTCGTAAACCCAAAATCATAATTAAAAATCATCTCATTTAATGAATCTCCGAGTAGGGTATGTTCAAAGTGCGTTAAATTAATGTCTTGTTCCAACATCAGGCCGCATATACCCTTTTGACCCTTTTTGCACAATGTGCAATTAAAATCACCCCCCATAATATCATTACTTCACCCCTTTTTGTTTTGTCCATTTCAGACTGCATATCTTCAGTTATTGAGGCGAGTACTTCCTTAATCATGCTACTTGGAAAATTATTATAAAAGTTTAAAAAGACAATCCTTGGACCCTTCCTTGTATCTATCACTATTTTCTGATAGTAACTGGATCCAGGGGAAAAGGAAATCTTATCATATACTAGCAGGTTAGATATATACGTTATCAATCCACCCTTGGGTCTTCCATATGAACCCCCCACCGCAGGAGTAAAATAGGTTTTGTAGCCATTTAAATGTATCGGTGCAATGGCCCAAGTTTCTTGTAGAGCTAGTATGCCTACACCAGTAATTACATCATCCCAAGATGGATTGAGGATTTTTTGTTTTATACCTGCCACATTCCAGAAGACCACCTTACAAAATTCTTCTTTAGGCAACGCCTCTACAGCAACCCCAGCTTGACCACCCAGCATCCCTTGTGTTATCATGGCCTCCACTTGAGTTTCATGTGACGCCTCATACCCTAGTAGGTTAATCTCCCTCACGCTTACAGGAGTAGGTGTCTTGAGTTCCTCTTTGGCCTCAGGGAGTCAATCCACCATTTCTAGGCAGTCAAAGCGATTATAATACGGAGTAATGGGAGGAAACTGCTGATTACCAAACCATCCTGGATCATACATTTGCGAGAGAATGTGAGGAATCCTCCCCCTACGTTTCACCACATTCCATCCATCTTCAATCCCCCCTCCCCATTGTGTATTATACTGATTCCTATCATAATCCACACCATTTTCGCCTCTTGTATACCGGTTATCCCTAGTCCAGCTCCATCTATTGTCCGGATGTTCCCCATCAGAATAGAAATAAGATAATGCCCTGGCCACAATGGACAGGCCATGGTTTCTAGGGGCCCTTGTTGTGATATATTCCGCAGTACGCGGATTCTCAAAAGTTATCACCACACAGTCACCCTGTGCCCTTTTTTACTATACCCAATCCATGATACCCTTTCTGCCATTAAGATGTTGCTTTTAATAGCTGGCGGGAGAGGGTAATTATTATTAAGCCAATGGATGGCCTTATTTACGAGTGCCCCATTGTTTTCAATTGATTGTATATCTAGTTCCGGCACTCCAGTCAAAACCACAACATATGGTGACGCTTTTGGGGGTAAGTTTATACTTCTGCGCACTTCACTTTTAGCTGGTTGTCCTTTGTCAGATAGCTGAATAGGAGTTTGTGGAGCTGAAGCCTCCTTGACAGGTAGGGCTAAGTTTTTAGGTATTGGTACAGTTTTTAACGGTTGATTATTGGGGAGTTTTCCTTTTACAGGATTAGTTGTACATAAGGAGGTACTATTTGGGACACTCTTTGTCAGTATAGGGCCAGGTTTATTAGATGTTGTTACTATAGCTTTAGCCTTGGACGCGCTTACATTGACTATTTGTTTAGTCAGGTTCTCAAACTGCATATGTGTGTCTCTTCTTAGATCTTGAATTTGTTTCTCCAACTCCTTAAAAAGTTCTACCAGTGGGGTTAATAAAGTTTTCATTGAGGTCTCCAGCAAATATAGCATTGTACTCTCTCTTACCCTGCTAGCATTAAGACTACCCTCAGGAGAACTATTTCTAGAGCTATTCGAGATTAAATCAGCCATTGAATCATCCAAAATGGTATCATCCGGGATTGCTAGGCACACTGTGTTAGGGGGCAGACCATCTTCTCCTTGTATATCATTGCCATTAACAATAAGTGCATTACTTGTGTCTATCAGTGAGTCTTTGCCACATGTGTTAGTAAGCATATTTTGATTTGTCCTCTTTTTAGGAATAGCCCCTTCCTTTATCCCCTGTAACACAACATTTTTATCTTTAGGTGTGGGTGCTGTGTGTATCAGAACACTAGTAGATGCCTGGGGGGATGTTAAGGTATGAACTAGGGGAGCCTGAGTAGGATTAGGTGTTTCAAGAAGAGTTTGGGAAACCGCTGTATTGGTCAAATCCATAGATAATATATTATTCTCTCCACTGTTTGGGCTCCGTACATTAGCAAAATGGCCCATAGAAGACCTTTTTGCATGTTCCAAATCCTGCGATACCCTTCTTTCCATCAAGGAAATCCCCTCATCAATCAGAATATTGGTTCTTACAATAAAATCATCTAGGGTGCCTGTTAATTTCTTCCCCCCTGCTGCTGCCCTGCTTCTTGTCTCACGCATCTCCATGCTATTAGTAGAGTGACCTTTTGGGATGTCCGTAAGACAGAGAACCCTGATCAATAAGTGCAGTAAAAAATAAATCTAATCACACTACACTCATATAGATGGGCAAATGTCAAATATAGTTACCCCAACAGCTTTTTAGGGCAGAATAACTGGGCCCAGTCCAGTCTCTTCTGGCCGATGAGGGCCGTAGAGGGCCCGCCCTTTGCCCGGGCTTCGCCCCGAACGTCCCGTTCGTCGGCGCTGACGCTCTATTTCAGCACCTCCTGGCGCCAAACGATTGCGAGGTATGCCGCTAGGGCTGCTGGGACGTGTAGTTTATTCCAGCCCGCCCACGCTCCACTCGGCGGCCCTACTCCGTGATCTCAATGGAGTTAGGCGGCGGGAGGCGGGCAGGCGATGTCCCCCTGGCGCTGCACTTCTCGCTACAATGGCCCAGCTGACTCCACTGGCAGACCGCAGGTAACGAAATCACTTTCAGGTTTTGCTCCCCCAATCGCACTCTATTACATTCAGTTCTCATTTGGGTTCTCTATTTACCAGCCCTATTCTGTCCAATTCTCAGTCTCAGTGGGGGAGTTTCCAAAGAGCTTGACTGTCCCTCTTTGTCTTCTGGGGGAGGGTCAATGTACTCAAAACAGTGGCAATTTTCATTTGTCTTGAGCTCAACTGTTTGGTTTGTGGCCCTCCAAGGAATATCACTATTGTCCAAGTCCACTTAATTTCCCATTGTGATACTGTTAAATCACATGGTTTGCCTATTTGGGCTCTTGGATTAGTGTGCATTGTGAGGAATATGCGGGTGCCATTCACCCCACCTGCTGGCAAGAGATCCTGACGTCTAGGTATTTCCAGGGTGAGTTTTTCCCTGTCCTGCCGGCCTCCTTTGTCGGGTTGCGGGATTGCGGTCATGGCGACCTGTCTTTTGTCTTTCACCTCCTATTATGCTTCTGCGAGGTTCTGAGTCTGATCGGGGGGTCCATACCCGCCTAGACCTAGGATTTCACCCTGTCGACGGTAGGGACACTATAGTTTGGAGTCCAATACCCTCAAGGCTCCTCTGGTCGCACTTATGCCACAACTGCCACCATCTTGGCCTCTATTTTTGGCTCTCCAGCTCCCTTCCTTTTTTTTTTTCATAAATATTTTTATTAGAGTTTTTCACCATGGTAGGGAATTTGTACAGACGAATAGAGCAGTATAAATTCAACAAACAATCCATGGTAGTAAGTGTTCTTATACAATGCAAAGTGTTCTGATTCAGTGCAGATGTATCTTGGGCTGGCCAGACAAGTTAAGCATGGATTAAGAGAAGGGGTACATTATTAATATTCCGGCTCCCTTTCTTCCCTAGCAGCCCAGGTCCTCATGGAAAGCTGGAATCCCGGCTTGCATAGTAGTTTTCGCCACACTAATGGCAAAGGCTTCACCAGTGAAGAGTGCCGTCGCTGGGGGAACTGCCATCGGTGGCACTCAACCAACAGAGGCCACCAACTCGATCTCACCGCGTGGCCCTCCATTTTCTTCCTCTATATGCCGGAAATCTGGGCTCTCACTTTGCTATGTTGGTATCTACTGCTTTGTCAGTGTCCACGCTACTCTAGCGGGCTGCGCAGCTGTTCTGTTGGTTCTGCAACAACAATGGATCAACTTGATGGCGGTGGCCAGCCGAGTGCCACACTTGAAGCATGTAGCTGAATTGTTATCAAGCTGCTTCTCCTTTCATCACTCTTGTTAGCCACTCCCCAAGCATATCCCAGCAATACAAAACCCGCTCTCCAACTCAACAGACATCATCTCCACCCTCGATTTGTTTTCCCGCACAAACTAGTAGATGTTCACCCTCTTGCAGGATCTAAATTTGTGTGTGAGTTCATGTTCTTCTCTGAGGCTTTTCAGGCTTTTACTAGGTCTCGCAAGAATTGTATCCGCCATTTTGGACAAGGTTGGGTAGTTAAGCTGCACTCACCATAGAGTTTGCGTTTCTCTTTGTGACTTTCTGACAAGTGAGAACCTCCAGTTTATTTTATCATATTATATTTTGTTTTATAGAGCGCACTGCTACTTATAAAATAGAATCTCCTGGTGCCGTAGACTACCATAAATGAAAACAGACACCACCATGGGATAAGCAAAACTACCAGGATGAATATATGAGAATTAATAGGAGTTTTCATCGACTGAAGATCTACGTTTTGTGATTTGTCCTGAATTTCAGTAACTTAGGCTAAGCTCTTATATGAAGAGGCAAAGTTGTTATTATCAACTCCTGCATTTCACACTCCCAAGTCTCATAAAACATTCAGCATAGTAACGGTGCATATACACGAACCAAGATTCCATGTACTCCATTAGTACAAAAGACATTCCAAAATGCATGCAGGTATGTGAATTCAAAGCTACCACACCTTGGAAGATTCCCATTGTCTTGGCGAAGCTCTAACTCGACAAACTACTAAATAGCCAGGGGCTTGAATGGGAATAGAGGACACAGGAGTGCCTTAGTAAGAGCCCATATATATTAATGTATGTTAACATTTAAATAATGTGCACACCTTTTTGCTGGATAGTCATACGTGGCTATTGGTTAGTTAACAATTCATGTTCTTAGAGCTGGGATTTTATATGACAGCCTAATGCATTCTGAATGTTTAGTCCCTTTTTGCTTTCATTAAATTAATTAGTATAACCTATTTGGAATCTATGGTTTGTAGTTGAAAAGTTCCCGACTGGTGGTAGTGTCCATAATGGCCTAGGAAAAGGTGATCACCGTAACAACTTTCATTAGGGTCATTGCTAGTGTATTGTCTGGAATTAAGGTAATCAGTTGCTTTGTGTTATTGCAGTACTTTCTGCTATACATTCTGACGATTTTTTTTTTACCAAATATTTTTATTTTGGTTTTGTTTTTTGGTACCAAACATACAAGCATGACAATGAGACAGACAGACAGTGAATGCTCAGTTATTATGTAGAGTCCCGGTAGGGCACATGACAATGATATACACTTTTTTGGGTTTTTAACAATAAGACAAGTAAAAAGGCCTGACATCATACAATCACTGAGACAGATCCAGGGGTAACATCATCATCATTAGCGAGCCCATAATAGTCTAACCACCATCCCCATATTTTCTGGAAGTTTACGTGGGCAACCCGACACTTGTCGGCCACACTCTCTGCAGCCATGGACAAATCCATGCCTCTCTTCCATTCCTACATTCTTATGATTAAGTTCTCTTGTCAAAAAGGCTTATGGACACTGACAGTGATGAAACAAAACGTCCCTCCGCAATCTCTCTTTCCTTGCCAATTTTTCCTGCATGCACACCCTACCATGTTATTCTCCGGTGGCATTTTCAAGCATACAGAAGTGTTTTTGGGACTCACAGCGTTCTTGAAGGATCCAGGATCAGAGTAAATAACGTGCTTGTGTCTTCGCAGCGTTGTGTTTTGGACAGGGTTTTATATGCCCACATGAAACTGAAAAGCCTCCAAATAACAGTTTCCTCCACATCATACCACTACCGTAATACAGTGAAATGTAATGATGAATATTGCATTCCTCCGAAAATGTTTTTGTTTCATGAAACAAACCAAATTCCATTATCAGATACTAGTTTCTTAGGGAGCCCTTGTCTCATAAAAACATATGCAAAAGCCTAACCACCATGCTTGTGATTGTCCTCTACGCACACCTCGCCGCAACCAAACAAGCCGAGCGGTCAAAGGACTCAACACAGTTTCGGATACCGGGGTATCACAAGGTAAGGACTCAGGAAGCAGACAGCCAACGTTCTCTACAGTCTACTTTTTAAACACCACTGGTTGTACTGGGGTCAGGAGGTAATGTTTGTTGCAGCTGCAGCATACCATACATTACTTGCAATGAATGCTATGCATCTTACATAGTGCCTTTCCTGCTAGGCTTTAAGCATGCACATGAGAACAGAGCGCACATTATGGTATGCTCACAGTGTAGGTGAAGCACCTTTTTATGATAAAAAGCAGTCTCTCGTCAAACTGTAAAAGTTAAACATATATTATGTTAGTGTCTCGCTCGGAGGCACCTTAAAATGAATGAGTTATGATATCAGGTCTAAAAACACAGATGAAAGTGTGATTCTCCAAGGGGGGCGTGGCTAGGCACGCAATGGAGACAGACGTGCCTGGGTAGAGCTCTGTGTTGAGCTCCCCTTCCACAGGCAATTTCTCCGTTTAAATTCATGGCACATGGTCCCTGTCGACAGTGGAGCTGTATGTGGCGGTTCCCCATGCTTTGGTGAAGTCTGGGGCCAAAGGGCGGCTCCTGGTCGCTGCTGCGGGGGTGGTGAGATCTCGGCCCCTTCTGCGAGCCCTCTGAGCCGGCGTGAATTCCTACGTGAGCCCGGGGTTGGACAGTGCGCGACAGGCCTGGAGACGACGGGACGAGCCCCGACCCCTGCGGACTGCTGAGACCTACCTGCATTCCTCCGGATGTAAGCGGAGGCCGATCGGATAGAGATTTAGACCCCCGATGGCTGCGACTCGAGGTGGGAGAGGTGGCTCGACTTGGAGGAGCAGGACTGAAGCGGCCATATTAATGGGCTCCCTCAGATCTGTGCCCGGGTGAGATCAGGACCGGGCGCTGTGTGTCAGGGACTGTCCGGGACTAACGGGGGAACACAGTCAGGTACTTGGACAAGGACTGGGAACTGGGTAGAAGACGTACACAGAAAGGAGGAGTACAGTGCGGCCCAGGATCATACAGGGAGTCAGAGGAGAAAAAGGGATCCAAAGGGGAAGCCTGTACAAGTGAACAAGATGGGTAAGACTCAGAAAGGAAGGGCACTCACAAGGCAATTTAGCATTCAGACTAACTACACCCAGTACGGACGTGCAAGACATATATATAATACAACATTAACAATAAAGGGGGGTGTGGGGTAAAGCACTCAGGAGCTCCACATGGTAAGACTGAAGCTCAGTAAGTTTCTTACCCGCAATTGCTGTTACAGATACTGACTGCAAATACCCACATGTAGGATATGCATGCAAAGGCAGGGTCTGTGGAGCTTATACCTATAGTGATCTTATAAATGTAACTCAAAGACAAAACTCACAGTGAACAAGAAACACCACCTAGGTAGTCAGCTGAGCCCACGGATCCTGGCGATCAAACAGGAACGTGCAAGGCAGTAACAGCAAAGGGGTAGAACTAAACACAAGCACAATAGACAAGGAGCTAGCAAGAAGTAGTGCTTAACAGGAAAGGAAGGAAATGACAGGGCACACTTGGCAGAAAGCAGGTAACAAACATACAAGGTAACAGAAGTAAGACAGCAGAATAGAAAGGCAGCAAACTAGAACTGGAACCAAGGAAATGGGAAGCAAGGCAGGGACTGGAAACGGATATACAGAAGGGGAGGCTACAAGGGTATACTAGAATAGTGCAGGTTAAGGAATCAAGAAAACAAAGTAGCAGAGAAGGCAGTGCTGGGGCAGGAACAAGAAGTGAGGCTCAGGAGTCAAGGCAGCACTGCAGACAGTGCTGGTTCAGGAACAAAGAAAACAGCAGCAGGTCAGGAACAAGGCATAGCTAAAGCTCAGGAAACAGGGATAGCAACAGCTCAGGGAGCAGGAATGCTAAGACTCAGGGGACAAGGTAGCACTGCTGGCAGTGCTAATTCAGGAACAAGGAAAACAGCAGCAGGTCAGGAACAAGGCATAGCTAAAGCTCAGGAAACAGGGATAGCAACAGCTCAGGGAGCAGGAATGCTAAGGCTCAGGGGACAAGGTAGCACTGCTGGTAGTGCTAATTCAGGAACAAGGAAAACAGCAGCAGGTCAGGAACAAGGCATAGCTAAAGCTCAGGAAACAGGGATAGCAACAGCTCAGGGAGCACTGGAAACAAGGATCGGTCTCACCGGTAAACAGCTACAACGACCAACACTGGGCTGAAAGGAGCTGAAGCTTAAAGGAGCTCACAGTAATCACATGCAGCAGGTGTGAGCAGGCTAGCAGCAGCCAGCCACAGGTGTACTGAATTCCTCCACCCATCCTTGGCCTGCAGGGGTGGAGACAAAGCAGTGAGCAGGGAATTCTGGGTAATGGAGTTTCAGGCATGAGTAGGCTGGCTTTAAGTCTAAGCAGGCTGGCTTTCACAAAACCCGGTGTTGGACAGGCCACATGAAGGGCCGCTCTCCCCCGGCCCAACCAGGCCCGAACCAGCCACGCAAGTACCACACACCACCATTGCACGTCCACCGTCCCCGCAGGGACCCCTACACTCGAACCTGTTGACCGCGTAGGCCGACCCACTACCGGCCTGCGCGCCCATCCTGGGCGCCATCTTGGACACTCCACCACGAGGCCGCCGGGCCCCCGATCGACCTCAACCCGGGGCCTGGCCAGGCCTCAGACATTCCGGCACCAACATCCACCCAGGAGGTGAGCGGGCTACTTGGTCAGTCAATGGGAGCAAGAGGTGTCGATGGCTCTCCCCCGCCAAGTACCGCTCGCCCATCGCCTCCCCGGGCGCTGGCTCCACCCCCCTGCTGGGTGTCTGAACCCCCTCATCCCGGACCTCCCGACCTCCAAGTGCGAGGGTCCGGACATCAAAGCACACCAGCCCTATAACTGGGGCAGCTCCAGAGCAGGACGGCAGTTGTATCTTGGAGTCGAGAGACGCAAAGAAGAACTCATCCTTGACGGACTACTGGCGCTGCCGTAGCTCTGTCTTGTGCACCTTCGTCTTGCCTGCTGGCGCTGCCGCGGCTTTGGGAACCACCCTATCCTTCATCGTCGTCGGGACCTGCTGGCGTGGCCGCGGACCGTTGTAACCACCACCTTCATCGGGACCTGCTGGCTCTGCCGCGGACCGTCGTCTTCCTTCATCCATCTCGGGACCTGCTGGCTCCGCCGCGGCCCGTTCATCTACACCCCCGAGCTCGAGGATTGAGAGCTATTGCCATCTTTTTAGTAACAAGACTGTCCCGCTACCCTCTTCCCAAACAGAGACCAGAATAGAGGGGACCCCTGAGTCCAGACCTCCTTGTACCATTCTACCGTACTTGAAGAATTCCCTATAAAGTATCGTTGAACTTTATCCTTGTGTGGTGTCCGTCTGTGGGGGGGGGAAGTTACTTGTCTGTACGATTCACTGGAGACGGCTCTCCCCGGAGACCTCTCCCCTTATCCTCGGCCGACCCTCCCGGTCCGTCTAACATTGGTGGCCAGCGACGGGATCCGAATCACCGCATAAACCGTACAGAGAGTAGCTCACCCCACGGCGAATCACGATGTCAACTAAAGACAGCGGATCAACGGAGAAATTCCAGATGGAGAAATTGGACGAGTACAGCCATCGTGAACTTAAACAGTTCTGTATCGAATTAGGTATCGCTACCACCGGACTAAATACCAAAGATGACTTTAAGCAGGCCCTGGAATCTTGGGCAGAAACCGGGGCTGCCGGAACCCCCGATCAAGACATCGCAGCACAAACCCCCATGGCCCCTGAAGAACGAAGAACGGGTCTCTCGCCAGACGAGATCCAGGAACGAGAAAGAACCCGACTACACGAGCTGGAAATGGCCCGGCTCAAAATGGACGTTGAACTAAAGTTGGCCGAACAGAAAATCAACTTAGAGCACCTGCGTCTCCGGGAAGAAAGAGAGGAGAAACAGAGACAAAGGGAGCTCGAGGAAAAGAAACTGGCATATGAACATGAGCGGAAATTAGCTGAAATCGACCTACGCAAACAGAATAAAGAAGCAGGGGTGCCCGAGCAACCCCACACTCCAGGGGCAACAGAGAAGAAGGTACACATCCCCAAGGATGTCGTTCGAGAATACTTCCGAGAGGACGACATCCAGCAATGGTTTAAGGCCTATGAAATCGCTATGACTGCACACCGGATCGATAGAAGCGATTGGGGGGCCGGTCTGTGGGGGAGATTCCTCAATGAGGGCCGCGACGCCCTGCTGCAACTCCCGGACCACCAGATGACCTCCTATGACCATATGAAAGCTGCACTCCTCACCCGCTATGGCCTCACACCCGAGATGTACCGTCAGAGGTTCCGAGACTGCACCCGCATCCCAGGTACAACTTGGGTGGACTATGTCAATTACTTTAGCCGAGCCTTCGAGGGCTGGATCAAAGGAAGCAAGGTCACAACCTACGAACAACTGTTCAATCTTATGGTATGGGAGCATCTGTCGAACAATTGCTTCATTGAACTTCGCCAGCACCTCCTCGACAGCAAGTTAACGGATCCCCGGCAGCTCGCAGCCGAAGCAGACCGGTGGGAGATCACCAGAGTGAGTCGAAATGTGTCCTCCGAACAGAACCGGAACAACAATGGTCAGCACCGTCCCCGAGGAGGTGGAGGCCAAGGACGCGGAAGAAGCAACGCTCCGGTCACCCCCACTACCAGCCCCACCCCCCCGGCCAACCGGGGCAGCACCCCAGCGCGACCGGGACATCGAGCCAATGTTACCTGCCATCGATGCCAACGAGTCGGACACTATGCAAACGACCCAAACTGCCCCCAGTACCAGAGCCCAAGACCCCGCCAAGTAGCCGCTGCTGCTCTGGGGGAGGAACAGATCTCAGAGGAACAAGAAGAATATGAACAGGAACACCAAGAATGGGAGCCAGCCGCCATGGCTCTCGCCTGCCTAGGGGGGAGAGACATGGTCCCGCGGGTCCCCCTACCCGCTAATACCCAGAAGTACAGCCAATGGGTGGGCATCAATGGACGCCGGGCTGAAGCCCTTCGTGACACTGGGGCCAGTGTAACAGCCGTCCGCTGTCACCTGGTGACCCCCGAACAATACTTACCAAACATTCTCTGCCCTGTACGTTCAGCCGATAACTCAGAAAGTCTGTGTCGGATGGCCTGCGTCCCCTTCGAATGGGGAGGGGTCTCCGGCATGTTGAAGGTGACGGTCCGAGATGATGCCCCCGTAGACTGCCTCCTGGGTAATGACCTGGAAAGCTCTCCTTGGGCAGCAGTCGAACGAAAAGAACACCTGGGGATGCTGGGCGTCCCGGACTGGGCGTGCGTCACCACCCGGTCCATGACCGCCCGTGCCAACACCCGCCCAGAGGAACTCGAATGGCCGGCGCCACCGCCTCCGGTCGCCCCCGCCGAAACCACCGACCGTGACGTCCCCCCCGAACCAGCTCAACCTCCAGACCTCGCTAACCTCGACCAGTGGCCTCAAGAGGGGGGGCCCACGCAAGAACAATTTCGCCAAGAACAAAAGACCTGTCCCTCCCTCGAGGGACTCCGCCAGCAAGCACTGGCCCAAAGCGCAGGGGATACCTCCGGAACTCACTGGGTCTACTGGGACAATGATCTGCTGTACAGTGAGCAAAGAATCGCGGAGCTGGGGGCCAGCCGAGTCCTAGTGGTACCCCTCCGTTTCAGAGACTTTCTGCTAAACCTGGCCCACGATGTCCCCCTGGCAGGACACTTGGGTCAAGACAAAACCTATAGCCGCCTGGTGACCCACTTCTTCTGGCCCAAAATGAGGGACAATGTACACCAGCATTGCCGATCTTGCCCCACGTGCCAAGCCAGTGGGAAGAGCGGCCGCAAACTGAAAGCCCCCCTGCAACCTTTTCCCGTGGTCACCACCCCGTTCGAGAGGGTCGGAATCGATATCGTAGGGCCCCTGGACCCGCGCACAAAACAAGGCCATCGATTCATCCTGGTGCTAGTGGACCACGCCACCCGCTACCCGGAGGCTGTTCCCCTGCGGACTGTGACAGCCCCGGTAGTCGGCCGGGCTCTGATGGGGATGGGAGGCTTCCCCCGGGAGGTCGTCAGTGACAGAGGCACGAACTTTATTTCGAAATATATGAAATCTCTCTGGCAACAGTGCGGGGTTACCTACCGGTTCACGACCCCCTATCACCCTCAAGGAAACGGCCTCGTTGAGCGGTTCAACCGCACGCTCAAAGGGATGATCGGGGGGTTGGAAGAGCCCCTCCGTCGCCAGTGGGATGTGCTGCTGCCGTGCCTCCTCTTCGCATATCGAGAGGTTCCCCAGAAGTCCCTGGGCTTCAGCCCATTTGAACTGCTATATGGACACCCCGTGCGCGGGCCGCTCAGCCTAGTTAAGGAAGGCTGGGAGATGCCCCCTCTAAAGAACCCACCAGATGTTTTCCGCTACCTCCTAACACTCCGCAACCAGACCCGGCGATTCCGAGAACTAGCAAAAGCCAACCTAGAGGCCAGTCAAGAGGACATGAAAAGGTGGTATGACCGGAATGCCTCCTCCATCGAATTTGAACCTGGGCAACAGGTATGGGTGATGTCCCCCACCGAACCTTGCGCCCTACAAGACAAGTGGACAGGGCCCTTCAGAGTGGTCGAGCGCAAGGGTCCGGCTACCTATCTCATCGACTTGGAATCTTCCCGGAACCCCCTCCGGGTCCTCCACGCTAACAGACTGAAACCGCACTTTGTACGGACAGAACTCAGCCTCCTGATGGCCACAGACAATGGGGCTGAAGAGGACTCCGAGCCCCTCCCGGACCTCCTACGAACGCGGGAGAAAGACGGTTCCGTAGAGGGGGTCCGACTCTCAGAGGCCCTCACCCGAGAGCAACACCAGGAGTGCCAAGTTCTCCTGTCACAATTCGCCAGCCTGTTCTCCCTCACCCCAGGTGTCACTTCCTGGTGTACGCACGATGTGGACACGGGGGACAGCCCCCCTATCCGCCACCGGGCCTACCGCGTGCCAGATCGGGTACGGGCCTGCATCCAGGAGGAAGTAGCCAAAATGCTCACGCTCGGGGTCATCGAGCCCTCAGACAGCCCCTGGGCCAGCCCGGTAGTACTGGTCCCCAAAGCAGCCGCCCCCGGCACCACACCAGAACTCCGGTTCTGCGTCGACTACCGGGGCTTGAATGCGGTCACCAGGACAGACGCACATCCCATCCCCCGGGCAGATGAACTAATCGACCGCATGGGAGCTGCCCGCTACCTCAGTATCTTCGACCTGACGGCGGGCTACTGGCAAATCGGCCTCACACCCCGGGCACAAGAACGTTCTGCCTTTTCCACTCCCGATGGCCATTACCATTTCACAGTCATGCCCTTCGGCATGAAGAATGCCCCAGCAACCTTCCAACGGCTCGTCAATCAGGTCCTGGCGGGGCTCGAAGGATTCAGCGCCGCCTACCTAGACGACATCGCTGTATACAGCAACCAGTGGTCCGAGCACCTCCACCACCTCCGAGCAGTGCTGCACGCCCTTCAGCAAGCTGGCCTCACGATCAAGGCCAGCAAATGTCAAATTGGGCAAGGGTCTGTAACCTACCTCGGGCACCAGGTGGGAAGCGGCCTGGTGGCCCCTCTGCAGCTAAAAATTGCCGCCATCCAGTCCTGGCAGCCCCCCATTACCCAGACCGAGGTACGAGCCTTCCTGGGCCTCACGGGCTATTACCGAAGGTTCGTGAAAGACTATGGTACTATCGTGAGGCCCCTCACAGAGCTCACGTCAAAAAATCAGCCCCAGAAAGTCAACTGGACCCCAGAGTGTCAAGCTGCATTTGAACAATTGAAAGCCGCCATGTGCTCCGCCCCTGTGCTCCAGGCCCCCGACTACAGCCGGGAGTTCATCGTCCAGACGGATGCCTCCGACCATGGCATTGGGGCAGTCCTGTCTCAAGTGAACACCGAAGGCCGTGATCAGCCGGTGGCCTTCATCAGCCGGCGACTCCTACCACGGGAACAACGCTGGAGCACCATAGAGAGGGAGGCCTTCGCGGTGGTATGGGCCCTCAAGAAGCTCCGGCCCTACCTTTTTGGCACACCCTTTCGGGTACAGACCGACCACCGACCCCTGCAGTGGCTGATGCAGATGCGGGGGGAAAACCCGAAGTTACTACGCTGGTCCATCTCCCTACAAGGGATGGACTTCACAGTTGAACATCGGCCTGGGCCAGATCACGCCAACGCAGATGGCCTGTCCCGGTTCTTCCGCCTCGACGAGAAGAGTCCCCAAGAGAATGGGTAACTCTCCCCGCCTTCAGCTGGGGGGGACGCATGTTGGACAGGCCACATGAAGGGCCGCTCTCCCCCGGCCCAACCAGGCCCGAACCAGCCACGCAAGTACCACACACCACCATTGCACGTCCACCGTCCCCGCAGGGACCCCTACACTCGAACCTGTTGACCGCGTAGGCCGACCCACTACCGGCCTGCGCGCCCATCCTGGGCGCCATCTTGGACACTCCACCACGAGGCCGCCGGGCCCCCGATCGACCTCAACCCGGGGCCTGGCCAGGCCTCAGACATTCCGGCACCAACATCCACCCAGGAGGTGAGCGGGCTACTTGGTCAGTCAATGGGAGCAAGAGGTGTCGATGGCTCTCCCCCGCCAAGTACCGCTCGCCCATCGCCTCCCCGGGCGCTGGCTCCACCCCCCTGCTGGGTGTCTGAACCCCCTCATCCCGGACCTCCCGACCTCCAAGTGCGAGGGTCCGGACATCAAAGCACACCAGCCCTATAACTGGGGCAGCTCCAGAGCAGGACGGCAGTTGTATCTTGGAGTCGAGAGACGCAAAGAAGAACTCATCCTTGACGGACTACTGGCGCTGCCGTAGCTCTGTCTTGTGCACCTTCGTCTTGCCTGCTGGCGCTGCCGCGGCTTTGGGAACCACCCTATCCTTCATCGTCGTCGGGACCTGCTGGCGTGGCCGCGGACCGTTGTAACCACCACCTTCATCGGGACCTGCTGGCTCTGCCGCGGACCGTCGTCTTCCTTCATCCATCTCGGGACCTGCTGGCTCCGCCGCGGCCCGTTCATCTACACCCCCGAGCTCGAGGATTGAGAGCTATTGCCATCTTTTTAGTAACAAGACTGTCCCGCTACCCTCTTCCCAAACAGAGACCAGAATAGAGGGGACCCCTGAGTCCAGACCTCCTTGTACCATTCTACCGTACTTGAAGAATTCCCTATAAAGTATCGTTGAACTTTATCCTTGTGTGGTGTCCGTCTGTGGGGGGGGGAAGTTACTTGTCTGTACGATTCACTGGAGACGGCTCTCCCCGGAGACCTCTCCCCTTATCCTCGGCCGACCCTCCCGGTCCGTCTAACACCCGGCATGGATTGGGAATTGATGTCAATTCCCAATAAGTGCCCAAATGGCTGGAAGTCAGGTTCTCTTCCAGGGGATCCTCATCAATAGTCATAAGCATTAGAATATTCCCGCCCATGTGCGGGACCCCGGAAACACTATATTATATGTGCCCCACATATATATACCCTCATATATAATATATATACATATATATATATATATATATATAAAAACATGCAATAGCAGCCAAATAAAGAACAGAGCTGAAATATGCTGTAAAGAATTTCCACCATACATGAGTAATAAGCATTATAAACATGAGAAAACAACACAAGGTTTGTTTCAGAAACTGTTTTAATGCTCTGAAAGCAGTAGAAATTCTCATAACTCACTGGAAGCATAGAAAGCTCCCAGGCTGCATTGCAAACACACAGTCTAAAAAGACTGAAAAGCTAACCTGTAGCTGCATAGCAATAAACTGACACCGTGCCTTTAAGGCACCCATGACCCCGAGTATCCCATCATGCCTTAGGGGTGACAGTTAGGTCAGTTGTTCTTTCCGGCTCCTTCAGAGAAGGACCCTGGTTACACAGCTCCACTATTTTTTCTGTTTTTGACAGAAAAATACTTCACTTTTGACAATTTTTTGCTCTTACTTGACATTTTACATCTAGTTAAGTAAGATACTGCCTTTTTCAGTCTTTTTTGTGAGCATTTTCTCCTGAGAATGCCTTCACTCTTTGACAAATGTCCTTCTTGTGGCAACAAGAAGGCCAAATCAGACAACCACGACGTCTGTATCCTGTGTCTGCCTGAAGATCATGACCCAGGCACCTGTCCTCATTGTGAACACCTGTCAGGAAGAACTCTGAAGGACAGGGAGAGGATTCACATTTATGGCCTAGCTCATAGGTCATCAAGAGGAAGATCTCCGGTGAAGAAGGGCTCCAAGAAGACTCATACATCTTCCAGAAAGAAGTCTTCACACCCTTCACCTTCAGCGTCGGGCTCGGCGCTGAGAAAAGAACCACCGGTGGATCATTCATCGTCTAAACTACCGTCGACGGCGGGCTCGCTGTCGAGGAGAAGACCAGGTACGTCGACGACGACGAAGGATCCAGTTCCATCGTCGAAATCCCCTCCGCCGGCGTCAACCGGGCGACGTCCGACGTCGAGGAAGGGCACTCCGCCGCCGTCAACCGGGCGACGGTCGGCGTCGAGATCCAAGACCCCTCCGCCGTCGTCAACCAGGTGACGACTGGCGTCGAGGGAGGTCACCCCTCCACCGACGTCATCCAGACGACGACCGGCGTCGAGAAGTGTGACGCCTCCGCCGTTGTCAAAGAAACGGCGTTCGGCGTCGAGGACCAAGACCCCTCCGCCGTCGACAGGGAAAAGTCGATCGGCGTCGAGGAGGCAGTCTCTGTCGGTGTCTCGTCAGCTCTCGGCGTCGAGGGTGCCTAATACCCCTCCGCCGTCGTCGCACAGACATTCGACGTCGAGGCAGAAAACTCCGTCGACGGCTGATCATCACCGTTCGACGTCGAGAGAAAGACCTCCGTCGACGACTGGACATCGTCACTCGACGTCGAGGCAGAGAGCTCCGTCGACGACAGGACATCGTCGTTCGACGTCGAGAGAGAGACTTCCGTCGACGACTGGACATCGTCGTTCGACGTCGAGGAAAAGACTTCCGTCGACGACTGGGCTTCGTCGTTCGACGTCGAGAGAGAGAGCTCCGTCGACGGCCGGTACCCACCGTTCGACGTCGAGACAGGGAACTCCGTTGGCGGCTGATCATCGCCGCTCGACGTCGAGAGACCATACATCCTCGCATAGACAATCAAAGACAAGATTGTTTGATCCGCCGACTCCCCGAAAGCACTCGACGACGAGGGAAGAACGCTCGACGTCGAGGTGTTCAGGTGTGGTTATGGTAACAGAGTCAGCTTCCCGTCATTCCACTTCAAGGTCCTCTGGCTCCTCAACTGCATCTTCAAAGTCCAGAAGTCCTGTGCGCAAATCTCCTGAGCGTCGGACAGACCCGTGGGCGGATAAAGTCAGACTGTCACCTAGATGGTACAGATCTCTTGAACATTGGAGAGATTCTGGGGCTGCAAAACGTATGCAGGACTATGCCAGCTCGCAGCACAGGTCTCCCCTTCAGGATCTGGTAGAGGAGATGGACAAGCATAGTCCTCCCAGGCGCAAATCTCCTGTGAGAACACCAACCAGATCTCCCAGAAGGCCCCGATCTCCCAGAAAAGAACCGGAGGATCGAGTCAGGTCTCGCTCTCCTAGACGGGAAGAGCGTTCGAACAGATCAAAAGAGAGGAGGCACAGTGTTCACCGTAGACGTCGACGAACTCCGTCTACTTCCTCTACCTCTTCTACCAAGTCTTCCAAGAGGGACTACTCCCCTACGTTGACGGACAGTCCTACGTCCAGATCCTCCCCAGTGGATGACATTGGCACGTATCTGGATGTCTTGCAAAGAGGAGCTCAGAAGCTGAGCATTGAAATGTCTGTCCCTCAGGTTACAACGACAGTCATTTTTGAGACTTTACACAAAAAAGCGATCTCCCGTTCTCTACTGCCATTAGTCCCGGGGATTATGGATCCTGTCAAGGAGGTGTTCCTAACTCCGGCGGCTATCAGAGCGGTGCCAGCCCGCATTCAGAAGAAATACAAACCGGCCTCTTCTGACCCGGTTTTTGTACGATCTGACCCTCCTGCAGACTCTGTTATTGTGGCAGCAGCGAGGAAGACACACGCAGTTGCCGGTTCCTCTTCAGTCCCACCAGACAAGGACAGCAAGACTCAAGACTCCTGGGGTCGGAAAGTTTGCACCTCAGCTGCTTCGACTCTTAAGGTTTCTAGTGCGGCTGCGCTTCTAGGTCGATACGATAGAGCCTTATGGGACTCTATGGAAAGGTTCAAAGCCAAGCTGCCAAAAGAAGATCAGCAGGATTTTGAAGAGACAGTGACTGAAGGATGTCTGGCGGCGAATCAGATGATAAGCACGGCTGCGGATGGTGCTGTCCTTGCGGCGCATTCCTATTCACATGGGGTTTGTGCCAGGAGGTCGGCATGGTTGTGCCTTACAGGCCTGAAGCCGGATGCTCAGCATCGCATCCTTAATCTCCCCTTTTCGGGTTCCGCTCTCTTCGGGGAACATGCTGACGAGGAAATGACCCGAATGAAGACGTAGCTGGACACAGTGAAAGCGGTGGGCTTGGAGAAAAAGAAAGAATTCAAGCGCCGCTTCAAGGCCAACAGGGGGAGAGGGACTCAACAGAGGGTTCAAACCCCTCAGTGGTCCCAAAACAAGAACCAAGGGAAACCCCAGTTTCGAGGTAAACCTGGCAGAGGTAGAGGAGGTCATCAACAATCCTCTAACACCACAAGAGGAGGAAAAGCCTGAGCAGTGGCTTCCTCTGGCGCCATTGCCCACTCCAGTGGGAGGAACTGCTTCACAGCACCTGGCAGAGTGGGTCAGCATCACAAAGGATCAGTGGGTGCTGAATATACTGCGCAATGGATACAAACTACGTTTCCTTGCTCCGCCAAAGAACATCCCTCCAAAGAGCGCTTACCCTCACCAACTAAGCTTGCTCCGAAGAGAGGTAAAAGTCCTACTACAAAAACGAGCGATAGAGGAGGTTCCTCTCGCTCAAAGAGGAAAGGGAGTTTACTCCAGGTACTTTCTTGTCCCCAAAAAAGATCAGGAGGACAAGTTCAGACCAATACTCGATCTACGACTTCTAAACAAGGTCATCATCAGAGAAAAGTTCCGCATGTTGGCGCTTCACCAAATATGCCCACATCTTCAAGTCGGAGATTGGATGTGTTTGGTGGACATGCAAGATGCGTACTTTCACATCCCAATTGCTCAACAACATCGCAAGTACTTGAGGTTTGTCGTAGGGAACAAACACTATCAGTACACAGTGCTACCCTTCGGTCTCAAGTCCGCACCACGGGTCTTCACCAAATGCATGGCAGTGGTGGCGGCTTTTCTTCACAAGAAGGGGCTCTTCATCTACCCATACCTGGACGACTGGCTCCTAAAAGGTCCATCTCCAGTGCGGGTAAAACACGATCTACATCTGTGTCTTCTCCAGTTGCACAGGCTCGGCCTCCATGTGAATCTGGAGAAGTCAGTCCAGCGGCCTACACAGTCAATTCACTACCTAGGCTCCATTCTGGACGCAAAAGTGGGAAAAGCGTTTCCTTCGGAGGAGAGACTTTTTTCTTTGAACCAGAAATGTGGAATACTGCTAGAATCTCGGCTTCCAACAGCCCGACAAGTAGCATCCCTGCTGGGTTCCATGGCATCCTGCATCTTTCTCATCCCAAACGCCAGGCTGAGAATGCGTCCTCTACAGCAGACTCTGGAGGATCAATGAGACCAGGCGACAGGTCTTTGGGAGGATTGCATCAAGCTCTCCCAAGCGACGAAAGATGCCATCAAATGGTGGACACGGAGAAAGAATTTGCTGGTGGGGGTTCGGTTTCACCAGCCTCTTCCAACCCAGTCGATAGTGACGGATGCCTCTCTGCAAGGTTGGGGAGCGCACATGGGTCCGCTTCAAATTCAAGGCCAGTGGTCTGCGCAGGAGCAGACATACCACATCAATATGCTGGAACTCAGAGCGGTATTCCTGGCTCTCAAAGCTTTTTTCCCAGCGATAGAGTCCAACTCAGTCCTAGTTCAGACGGACAATACGACCACCATGTTCTATCTGAACAAGCAAGGAGGCACAAGGTCTCGCCCTCTGTCTCGAGAGGCTCAGGCAATCTGGCATTGGCTCCTCTCTCAAGGCCTCACGGTAGTGGCAGTACACCTTCCAGGCGAGTTGAACGTAAAAGCAGACGCACTCAGCAGACACTTCGAAGATCAGCCAGACTGGGTGCTAAACGACGAAGTCGTAGAAGAGCTTTTTCGTTGCTGGGGTCGTCCAACCATAGATTTGTTTGCAGACGACGAAAACTCCAAATGCCACGCCTTCGCGTCCAGGTTCCACCGGCCAGGCACTCAGGGGAATGCTCTACTGATGGATTGGTCAGGGACATTCGCTTACGCGTTTCCTCCCCTGGCTCTGGTTCCGAGAGTAGTTTCCAAGCTCTGCAGGTCGCACATGGACATGATCCTGATAGCTCCGGATTGGCCACGGCAGTGGTGGTACCCGGATCTTCTACATCTGTCTGTGTGTCCACACAGACGACTCCCTTGCAGGCCGGACCTGTTGAGCAAGATGAACGGGAGGATAATGCATCCCAACCTCCCTTCACTGAACCTAACAGCATGGCTCCTGAGGTCCTGCAATACGGACATTTGAACTTGCCTCCTGAGTGCATGAACATTTTAAAGGAGGCTAAGAGACCTTCCACGAGAGCGTCCTATGCGTTCAAGTGGAAGAGGTTTTTCTTATGGTGTAGGGATCATCACCTTGATCCGACTACAGGACAGGAGGATGTCATCTTGCCATACCTCCTTTCCCTAGCGACTGCTGGTTTAAAATACGCTTCTATTAGGGTGCATTTGTCAGCCATAGTAGCATACAGAAAATCACCTGATCAGGTTTCTTTCTTTCAGGTTCCAGTGGTTAAGGACTTCCTCCTGGGGTTGAAAAAAGTGTATCCCCCTGTGCGAAATCATTCTCCTCCATGGGAATTGAACCTGGTTCTATCCAGGTTAATGTCACCGCCTTTTGAGCCCATCCACAAGGCCTCTTTACAACATCTCTCTTGGAAGGCGGCCTTTTTGGTGGCTATTACCTCTGCTCGCAGAGTCAGCGAGATTCAAGCTCTCTGTGCGAAAGAACCTTATACTGTCTTTCATCACAATAGGGTAGTCCTAAGGGCACATCCGGCTTTCTTGCCTAAAGTTATTTCTGATTTTCATATAAATCAGTCCATTTCCCTCCCTTCGTTTTTTCCAAATCCTACGACCCCAGCCGAGCGGTCACTTCACTCCTTAGATCTTAAGAGAGTACTCAAGTTCTATTTGGAAATGACCAAAGGGATTAGGAAAACGGATCAACTGTTTGTGAACAATGGTTCAATGCGAACAGGTTTTCCAGCGGCCAAGAGGTCCATCGCGAGATGGATTGTCTCTTGCATTAAATTGGCTTATCAGCTTGCAGGCAAGCCTTTGTTGCAGTCACCCAAAGCGCATTCCACTAGAGGGAAGGCCGCTACAGTAGCCTTCTTGCACGACATTCCAATGTCGGAGATTTGCAAGGCTGCGACTTGGAAATCAGTTCATACCTTTACGAGACATTACTGTCTCGAGTCTGATTCCAGGGCCGATACTCAAGTAGGACAAGCCTCTTTGAGGAATCTATTTGGGTAGCCTACGGCCTGTACAAGCTTAGTAGTTACTAGGCTTAATATGGGTATTACTGTATTGTTACTCCTTTGCCCGCAGGGAGATGAGGTGAGGCTCGCTATTCTATTCTAATGCTTATGACTATTGATGAGGATCCCCTGGAAGAGAAGGATTAGTTACTTACCTGTTGTTGGACCCGGCCTCGTGGCGTGGTCCTACCCCTCCCGCATGGCTGGCCCCGGACGACATCGGCCCTCCATCCAGCCCGGGTCGGCCTCGGGCACACCTCTGCACGACCTACAAACCACCAGATCCGCCACCCGGCGGCCCACAACCACTGACACGGCACACTCGGGCCCCCAGCATTACCGGTCCGGTGCCCACCCCGGACCCTCATTCCAGGCCCGACGCCATCTTGGGCCCATCACGTCACAGACACGTGGTCCCGGACCAGCCGCGGCCACGGCCCCAGCGAGCCCGCCATCGAGGCACCAAGAACCCTCCGGGTGGTAGAGTGGCCACTCAACCAGAGACAAGGAGAGGGGAGTTTCGATGGCTCTCCGACCGTCCCCGGATGCCTGGTTTCGATCGGCCTCCGGCCTCCATGAGCGATGGCTCCACCCCCCTGCTGGGTGTCTGGACACCATCATCCCGGCCCCTCTGACCCCCAGGCGAGAGGGTCCGGACATCAAAGGACTCCAGACCTATATCTGGGCCAGCCCCGGAGTAGGACGGCAGTTGTATCCCGGAGTCGAGAAGCCCTGCTGACGCTGTCGCGGCTGACCCTGAGACGAACTCCCCTTGC
The DNA here is from genome assembly GCF_964261635.1 of Lissotriton helveticus. Taxonomy (NCBI): domain Eukaryota; kingdom Metazoa; phylum Chordata; class Amphibia; order Caudata; family Salamandridae; genus Lissotriton; species Lissotriton helveticus. The sequence goes on from NC_136068.1 coordinate 743,136,119, forward strand.
TGTTCTACCTGGAGCCTGCTGGCGCTGCCGCGGTCCATCTTCGCTGTAACCATCTGGGAGCCTGCTGGCGCTGCCGCGGCCCACATTTGCTGAACCATCTTGGAACCTGCTGGCGCTGCCGCGGTCCACACTCGCTGAACCATCTTGGAGCCTGCTGGCGCTGCCGCGGCCCAACCTTCCGGAACTCCCCAGCTCGAGGATTGAGAGCTGTGCGTAGAGTCTCCTTGCAACCGACCATCTATAAGACTGTCCCGCTACCTTGCCCTTTGTCACGAGACTTTCCAGATCTCGGGATCTGCTGTAGATATTGAAACGATACTTATTGCCAGATAAAGATTGAAAACTCTATCTACGTGTGGTGTACATTTGTAGGGATGTGGTTACTCTGCTGTACGATTCTAGGAGAGGGCCCTCACGTCGGAGGCCCCTCGACATCGCTCGGTCCCTTCTCTGAAGGAGGGGTAGACCTAGGGGTGGTCAGTCAGACACCTTCTGCCTCCCCCGGGTTCGCCTTTCTAACACCTGTAATCCTAGTTCTCTTCCAGGGGTATCCTCATCAAAGTCATAAGCAACCCTCCCGCCTCCCCGGGCAAAGGACATTCTTTAATAAGGAGATATTGTTAACCTATTTGTTACTGGGTTTATTTTCAGTCTCCGAAAAAAACAACTGACCTAACTGTCACCCCTGAGGCATGATGGGATACTGGGGGTCATGGGTGCCTTAAAGGCACGGTGTCAGTTTATTGCTATGCAGCTACAGGTTAGCTTTTCAGTCTTTTTAGACTTTGTGTTTGCAATGCAGCCTGGGAGCTTTCTATGCTGCCAGTGAGTTATGAGAATTTCTACTGCTTTCTGAGCATTAAAACAGTTTCTGAAACAAACCTTGTGTTGTTTTCTCATGTTTATAATGCTTATTACTCATGTATGGTGGAAATTCTTTACAGCATATTTCAGCTCTGTTCTTTATTTGGCTGCTATTGCATGTTTTTTTTATATATATATATATATATATGTATATATATTATATATGTGTGTATGTATATATATGTGGGGCACATATAATATAGTGTTTCCGGGGTCCCGCACATGGGCGGGAATATTCTAATGCTTATGACTTTGATGAGGATACCCCTGGAAGAGAACTAGGATTACAGGTAAGTAACTAATCCATATGCATGCAGGGGAGGATCTGGAAGCATATTAGAACACTGGAAAGTCCCACAGTTCAGCCCCCTGGTGGTGGACACAAGAGCACAGGGAGCGATACTGTGGGGGCGGACTTGAGTGTGGCCGGCAGCGCGGCGGACCCTGAGGGCCATACCGTTACACCTGCTTTCCCCCTGGGGCCCTCGGAAGGCCGCTGTGAGACGGATCGAGCCCTCTGGTCCCCGAGATCCGGGGAGGGGCCTGCGCGGCCATCTTAACGGACCCTCCTAGATCGGCTCACAGATCGGCACGGACCTGGGAGGCCGCGGCGACATCCATTGCACCTTTCGGTGGCACCGTTGAGTTGACACACCCATTGCCTTCGCCTGCTCTGAGGGACTGAGGAACTGCTTGCTACGCCAAGGGCGTCATGGGGCTGATGGCGATAATTGCGATATTGAGGCCCTGAGGCGGAGGAGACTATACGCTTGGCCCCCCGGCGGTGGTGTGTCTTAACCCGAGGCCGGGCCTGTGGGGTTCGCGGAGATTCCTTCCTACAGGAAGCGAGGATGAGACCTTTTTTGAGCGGTGAGGTGGGCGCGACTGTGGGGCGGTATACAAACACGGGGTGAGCGCCAGACTCTCTTGTTTGGGACAATTGGCTACTCCCTGGCCCTACTGGTGCGTGCTATTGATTGTGAGCTGGGACCCCTCCCTCCGTTGCAACACACACGGAGTGTCACAAACTGCAGACCCATCCCCTGAAATGTGCCTGTGAGATACGGGGGGAGTCACTGTTGGATCGGATTGGGAGCCTGCGCCTGTCCGCATTGCGGCTGGGAACACTGTGCACTTTGAGGGGCCATTGATGGTCACTGACTAGAGACACAACTGTCCTGTATATATTGCTAATGTGAGATAGGGTGACTGGACCCGGCTGGGCGATTGAGCGATCAAACGGGCTGGCCTGGTGGAGGCTGTGAGTTGATTCTATCGCCGATATTGACCCTTCTCCATTGGTAGGACACATATCATCTGAGGGCCCTGATCTAAGAAGGGGGAGCTATTTTACTTATCCCGCTGTGCTCACGGGGCGACAAACACCCTTTCTGGTGTGCACGGTAGTAGCCCATGTGCCGTGGAGATACTGTTGCACTGTTGCTTCTTTGAGCTGCACTTTCCTCTCGTCACGGATACTAAGGCTCTTTTCCGGACTGTTGAGGGTCTTCTTTCATGAGGAGGTGCCGCGCTGGCCTGCACTTCGTTGCCCATGTCTGGAGGACCTAAAACAAGGGCCGGCACTGGCGGCACGCTAATAAAAGGGAAGATGGCGAAACCGGCAGACCAAGACCAAACAGCTTCCAAACTGGACACTGTGCTGGCGGCAATGGAGCGCTTGGAGGAATCCCTACAACTTACTCATACGTCACTGGAGACGAAGATCGATGGCGTAGCCATTGACCTCACGCACCTGCGGGCTGATCACAAGAAACTCTCTGAGCGCACGACAACCCTTGAAACTACAGTAGAGGATATCGCACCCAAAGTAACGCAGATGGATAAGCATGTCCAAGACCTCCTCAATCGTGTTGAGTTCCTAGAAGACCGCGCGGAAGATGCGGAAGGGAGGGCGCGAAGAAATAATGTCCGTATCGTAGGACTGCCGGAAAGATGGGAAGGTAGAGAACCAGAAGTGCGTGTGGAGAAATGGCTTATGGACCTCCTTCCTGACGGATCCCTCTCTCCACACTTTGTGGTAGAACGAGCTCATAGGGTACCTGCGAGGCCCCCCCCCCGGAGGGTTCCAACCCGAGATCCATGCTTATCCGAATACTGAACTATCGGGATCGTGACACTGTGCTACGAGAGGCAAGAAAGCTGTCTGAAGTCAGGGTTGAGAACACGAAGATAATGTTCTTCCCTGATTATACCATACAGGTACAACGCCAAAGACACTCCTTCCTGGCGGTGAAGCAGCGTCTTCGTAGCCTAGCACTGAAGTATTCCTTACTTTTCCCAGCACGGTTGCGTGTGGTGGCCCAAGACAAAACTCACTTTTTTGATACCCCGGAAGCAGTGGAAGCCTGGCTGGACTCGGGAACTGGTACGGAGCCTGGCACTACGCCCTCCACGTCAACTGCAAGACGTAATCGAGGCCCCCGACGTCGCCGCAAGAGGAGACTCTCGCCCCCGGGCCAGACTCGGAAGGATACTGACATGGGCCCCTCAGCCGAACTCATGCACAGCGAACAAAAGGAGGCTCTACGGATGGTGGTAGAAATCAGTGGCTCGATGGAGGAGGACCCTTTCTGGTGTGCATGGTAGTAGCCCATGTGCCGTGGAGATACTGTTGCACTGTTGCTTCTTTGAGCTGCACTTCCCTCTCGTCACGGATACTAAGGCTCTTTTCCGGACTGTTGAGGGTCTTCTTTCATGAGGAGGTGCCGCGCTGGCCTGCACTACGTTGCCCATGTCTGGAGGACCTAAAACAAGGGCCGGCACTGGCGGCACGCTAATAAAGGGGAAGATGGCGAAACCGGCAGACCAAGACCAAACAGCTTCCAAACTGGACACTGTGCTGGCGGCAATGGAGCGCTTGGAGGAATCCCTACAACTTACTCATACGTCACTGGAGACGAAGATCGATGGCGTAGCCATTGACCTCATGCACCTGCGGTCTGATCACAAGAAACTCTCTGAGCACACGACGACCCTTGAAACTACAGTAGAGGATATCGCACCCAAAGTAACGCAGATGGATAAGCATGTCCAAGACCTCCTCAATCGTGTTGAGTTCCTAGAAGACCATGCGGAAGGGAGGGCGCGAAGAAATAATGTCCGTATCGTAGGACTGCCGGAAAGATGGGAAGGTAGAGAACCAGAAGTGCGCGTGGAGAAATGGCTTATGGACCTCCTTCCTGATGGATCCCTCTCTCCACACTTTGTGGTTGAACGAGCTCATAGAGTACCTGCGAGGCCCCCCCCGGAGGGTTCCAACCCGAGACCCATGCTTATCCGAATACTGAACTATCGGGATCGTGACACTGTGCTACGAGAGGCACGAAAGCTGTCTGAAGTCAGGGTTGAGAACACGAAGATAATGTTCTTCCCTGATTATACCATACAGGTACAACGCCAAAGACACTCCTTCCTGGCGGTGAAGCAGCGTCTTCGTAGCCTAGCACTGAAGTATTCCTTACTTTTCCCAGCACGGTTGCGTGTGGTGGCCCAAGACAAAACTCACTTTTTTGATACCCCGGAAGCAGTGGAAGCCTGGCTGGACTCGGGAACTGGTACGGAGCCTGGCACTACGCCCTCCACGTCAACTGCAAGACGTAATCGAGGCCCCCGACGTCGCCGCAAGAGGAGGCTCTCGCCGCCGGGCCAGACTCGGAAGGATACTGACATGGGCCCCTCAGCCGAACTCATGCACAGCGAACAACAGGAGGCTCTACGGATGGTGGTAGAAATCAGTGGCTCGATGGAGGAGGACCCGCTTCTGGCAACTAGCCCCTGTGACCTCCCCAGCGATGATGAACGCATATATGGCCTACCGGACTCGCAGGTATCGGAGGACTTACCTGATGTCATGCCACAAACTGCAGATTTTATTCACTGACTGCCTACTGGATTGCTTGACCCTTCTTGCTGGGCATCGAGAACCTTTGTGTCCTACGATGGACTCTTACCCGCCTCCGTTGTACCCCATTGAAACTCTACTGGGGCTGTCTTGCCCCCCCCCCGTGGAGGTGCCGGGGTTCGCCTGGAGAGTGCCCCGGAGTCATCGTAAACACCAGCTTGAACTATCCAGAGAGGCCTGAGTTACCTGTGGGGGAGGGCACTCTTCGTCTGCCCATGTGCTGAGTTCTTTCACTTTGGAGTCGAGTGCTCAGCGACCTCCCCCCTGAACTTACGTTTTTCTTAGCTCGCTAGAGTGTTTGGACGATAACATGTTCTGCTGTCGACCTTTTGGTATTGTACTACTGTTCCTATGGGTTTCAGGATTATTTGTTTTTTTGTTTTTTGTTCCCCTTTTATTGCTGTGTGATGGGTGCATGTGGCGATTTATTGCTGCTTTCCGTGACCACCTGGGTGGTGATGCGAGGCTGTGGGCCGGAGGGGGCGAGTGGGTGGCAGATGCGGTGGAAGTAAATGGCTATCATGTCTGTAGTTAAATTCTGTACATGGAACGTGCGGGGAATGCATACGCCATCCCGCCGTTACCAGATCTATGCTTATCTCAAGAGACAGCACATCCAAATAGCACTGTTGCAGGAGACGCATCTGTCTGCTGCGGAGGCTCTGACGCTTCGCCGCAAATGGAGGGGACAAATTTATGCTACTGGATATTCGGCTTACGCGCGGGGAACACTGATTTGGGTACGACCTGGGGTTCCCTTTGCGCTCTCCCATTGCATGGTAGACACGGAAGGTAGATATGTGATAATACAGGGTTCCCTAGATGGACAGTCCATCATCCTGGCCTCCCTTTATGCCCCTAACACTGAACAATCTAGTTTTTTCGAACGATTATCGGCTGTGCTTGCGCCATGGCATGGAATACCATTTATGTTAGGGGGGGACTATAATTGTGTCTTAGATGTAACCTTGGATCATTCGTTTCCCCCCTTAGCCAGCGCGCCAGTGAATGGGGCTATGAGAGCACTTAAGGGCTGGGCCGAGCAGTGGGATCTTCATGATGTCTGGAAAAAGCGTAACCCCTGCACGAAGACATATCATATTACTCTGGGGCACACACACTTCACGTCAGATTGGACAGATACATGCTGACGAGCGATCTGCTTCCCCAGGTGGTGGACTCCTGCTATTTGGGCCGCACCCACTCAGATCATAATCCCCATACTTAAGACTTTGCCTGGGAACGTCCACATCCACCGGTGCCCGTCTGGCGCCTCCAACTGGATCTCCTCTTAGACGCCCCGTTTAGAGGAGCACTTGAAACCCGCCTCCTGAAATATTTTGAGGAAAACACTGACACTGCCTCCTCTCCGCAACTGGAGTGGGACGCTTTCAAAGTGGTCGTTAGGGGCCACTGTTTGGGTGCACAAGCAGGGATGCGTAGACAGGTTGAGGGTGAATCAGCCCGAGTTGAATCCTCACTGCTGGATGGGGAGCGAGAGGCGATCGAAGGTGATGACACGGATTTATTGGCAAACAGGGAGTGTCACACGATACTACTAGACAGACTGAAGCACCTGAATTATGCTGCACACTCAAACCGCACACATACTTCTGGGGATAAGCCAGGCAAGCTGCTGTCATGGTTGATAAAGCGCGACACTAATACTACCCCGGTGATGTCCATAACTACGGGTCCGAACACCACAGTATACACACAACGAGCCATACATAATGCCTTCACGAAACACTACGAGGGCTTTTATCGTTCTCGAATACAGGTCACTGCCGAACAGATCTCGGCATATTTATTCACCCTGCCCTTGCCAGCAGTTACTGATGCACAACGAGACGACCTTGGTGCGCCCCTCACATCGGAAGAACTCTGAACGGCCATATTCTCTCTTTCAAATGGGAAATCCCCAGGTCCTGATGGGTTACCTATGGAGTTCTATATGGCCTTTTCCGTTTTATTGATTCCGGAACTATTGCGCATATTTGCGGCAGCTGTTCGTGACTCCGCCCACACTGAATGAAGCGAATCTTATATCGCTATTGAAACCGGGCAGAGATGAAGCTAATTTGGGGTCATACCGTCCTCTGGCGCTCCTAAACACGGACTATAAACTCTTGGCGTCCACATTGGCACAGAGGCTTGCACCATTGGTGCCCTCTCTTGTACATGCAGATCAAAATGGTTTTGTGCCTATGCGCAGCATGTCATATAATATCAGACGATTATTCCGAGTGCAGAGTATAGCCGTGCCCAGAAGGCCCAACTCAGGGTGTCTGGTGCTTGATCTGGAGAAGGCATTTGACTCCGTGGAGTGGCCTTACCTGATGTCAGTGTTGCGTAAATATAATCTGGGCGAGGGCTTTCTACAATTGGTGGAGCTACTGTATCGGAGACCCGTGGTGCGTGTCCGTACGGGCAAACTTATATCCGACCCGATTAGAGTATGCAGGGGTACTAGACAAGGATGCCCCCTCTCCCCTCTTATATTCGCCCTTATGATGGAACCGCTGGTGGCTCGACTGCGAGCTTCAGGCGAAAACTGGGGTATACGACTAGCAGACGGGATGCATTCGGTGTCACTATATGCAGACGATCTGCTGCTTTATATTAAGGATTTGACCTGCTTCCCACCGGAGCTTACTAACATTTTTCGCGAATTTGGCGTCATGTCGGGGATTCATGTCAAATGGGCGAAATCAGGAGTCTATCCCTTTAGTGCTGCTACACAAGAGCAGGGTATCGCTGTTTTGGGAGAGCGGCTGGTGTGGTACTCTATCACATTCCGGTATTTGGGGTTGTTCATATATCGTGACCCTGTTGATGTGTTGGAGGGGAATCTAGTGCGGGCGATCTCTTCGCGCGATGCTCAGGTGACGTTCTGGAACTCTCTTCCACTGAATGTACTGGCTCGTATCACCCTAACGAAAATGGTACTGTTGCCCAGATTATTGTATTTTTATACTAATATGCCGGTTTATGTCCCTGCTCGTATATTTTGTGAACTGGAGTCTCTGAGTAGGGGGTTGATCTGGAATGCGGGTCGACCACGAGTTGCACTGCACACCCTGTATGCGTCGGTGGAAACTGGTGGACTGGCTGTACCAAACCAGGAACTATATTACTTAGCTGCCCAATTGCAGTGGGCAGCCTACTGGCTGAGTGGGAAAAATTTAAACGATACTGCCACAGACGCGACGGTTATGTCAGCCGCCCAGGTGCATGAGCTTTTTCATCCGCTATCCAAATCCCGCTGCCCTGCACAGTTACACCTGGCGGTGGCGCGGAAGTGCTAGATGCGCAGCCTAAAGCTTACAGGCTGCACCAAGCCATATGCCCCATATCTGCCATTATTGGGAACGCCCTGGGACGCCGGTGCGTTCATGGAAGCGGCGCTGGGCAGCTGGATACAGGCTGGCGTAGAAACACTGGGCGACCTATACGAAGACGGCGCATTAATTCCTTTCGAGACACTGGTCATAGATAAGGGACTTCCAGCAGGCCAATTCCTCACATATGCAGCTCTCATACGTGTACTTACAGGAACCTGGGATGACCTTGCGGTGGAATTGCCGCCCCATCTACTGATACAATACTTGCATGTGATGGGAAATGGATCCCATTTGGTGAACTGGCTAGCGCAGGCCTTGCACACGCATACACACTTTTCCTCACAGCGCTTGTGAGAGAAATGGACTAGGGCCCGGGGCGGGACCGGACAGACAAAGAGTGGGATAGGGCACTAGCTGGACCGCTTAAAATCCCGCGCAACTCACGATTCAGAATTATCCAATATTATATTATACATCGAGCATACCTATCCCCAGACAAGATAAACCGCTATTTTAGGCTGGCGACAGCGTCCTGCCCTAGATGTGGATTAATAGATGCGGACTTCTTGCACATGCTCTGGGTATGCCCTTCCCTGCATAGCTATTGGACAACGGTCTCGACCACACTGGCGTCGGGGACGGGTGGTGAATTGGTGGTGAATTGCCACACATATGGGAGGCTTGTCTTTTGGGCCTTTATAGGCGGACAAAGTTGACGAAAGTCTCGGCTAGGTTTTGGGACCTTGAACTCATAAGCGCTGGAAAAATGGTGAACCTCCACAGGCTATATACTGGCGCCATTCATTTGATAATTGGGCGAGAGCAGAGAGTGTGGCGCTGCACAGGGAGGAGACCGCTTGTCTTCGTAAATACCCTATAGCTCAGACCTGGGATGAATTCTTGGCTGCTTTCCACCGGGTGTGTATGCAGAGAGGCATTATTTAGACATGCTTCCCCTTCCTTCACCAGTCCTGGGATGACACTGAAACGGGGGGACTACTTTGATGGCGCTCCCAAGCTTGTGCCCTTACAAGGAAGCAGCTCTCCTTTCCATTTAGACACATGGTCACATCCACGCGATCCTGCCTGTTGCCACGCAGATAACTTTTCCCCCTTCCCCCCGCCTTCTCTCCCCCCCCCTTTGGGGGCCACCGCTGCAATAGCCAACTTACACTCCGGACGGAAGCACGCGCACCCTACACACACACACATTTGATTTTTTTTTAAACTGTTCTGATTTGTATTTTGTTCGGTTCCTGATTTCTTGAGTATAGGTTTGGGTATATTATCCTCAGAATGGGATATTGGATGTTGCCTCAGTTGTGGCTTTTTCTGGGCTTAGTCCAAAGTCCACTAGCGAGTTTTACAAGGTGCTGACACACTGAAGTTCCCGGTAGCGAGTGTGCACTATTTGGATGTTGAACAAATGACACAATAACATGAACGGGAACATTATGACGGGATAGCCGCATCTTGACACATAGGAACGAGCCTAACGTCCAAATCGCACATGCTCTGGCGTATTCCCTGCCCGGAATAATACCTGTTGACAGAACTGGGCCAGCACTGCTTTGTCTTAGACATGCCTGCTGGCTAGTGTAAGCCTTGCCGCGCCTGCACTGTGTGGTTTTGGTGACAGATGTCTAATTTTACTTCTCTGCCATGCAGGGAGAATATGGTACTGGTGTCCATTGCGTAATACTGTTGTTGTTTATAATAATCCTTGCGTACATTATTGGATGTGTATGTTATATTTCATTTCCCTTTGCTCAGGCATGAGAAAAGTGTATAACGAATAATAACAGTACTAACCTGATTGCTGTGGGACTTTATCCTATGAGTCGCATTCATGTAACCTAATATCAAAAATGCATTAATAAAAATATTCAAACAAAAAAGTAAGTGTGATTCTCCAAATCTTGACCGCTGTATTTATATTATTTTTACAAAAGAGAACGCGTAAAAAGTTCTCCTCAAGCCCATTATATGAGGGGTGTGAATATGATTAATGATCATTGATCTTTGAAGTGGAGGGCTGCAGGATGATTCCCACCTCTTTAAGGCTGCAATATAGCAATCAAATGACTCTTTCGGAAGCCATCTTGAAACGGTATACAAATGAATACAAGGCTGCAACTTGCCAACAGCTAACAAGCTGGGGCAAGTCACAGTGACTATAGGATGGAAATGTTCAGGGGATGCAAGTCCGCAAGCTTAGTCTTAGAGTTGAATTCTGAGATCTCAAGAAGAGATACCACACCTGCTGTAACTGCTCTTTCTCCGCCCTTATTGTAGTTCTCCATTACTTTCTACAATGCGCTGCTGCCTTATTTAAAGGTATGTGTTGAAAAAATACTGTTTGCACTCCGTATGAAAGGAGAAAACATTCAATAAGAGATATCTGCTTTTATCCATTTAATTAATAAATGACCTCATTGTTATTTAATTATTGGTGAATATAACGCATGTGTCACCTGTATTTGGATCAAATTTACACATACAGTCAATATCTCTTTTGCGATCTGAGTATTTTATTTAGGAAAGTTGTCATGTTAGGATCTAACTTTAGCGTTTCAGCCACTTTTCCAGTGAGGAGAACCTCAACCAACTATGCATACTCTATCAAAGACCTTACACGGATAAGACTGAAGATATTCTGCCTCTGGCTAAAGAGGGTCCAATCAAAAGGTCTTGGATTTGCAATATCATCTGGATCAAATGCAAGCCAATTCAAGGAGTCCATAAATGTCCCTAAAGATGTTGTTGTTCCTGGACCCGATGACCCTTTCTCACGTTTTCTGGCGGTGGTTATGGAATACCATTGCCACTCATCTGATTGAGTTGATTAGACCCAGTCTCTGAATGCTCATAAACAAAATGGAATCCACTCGGTGGAGTACGGTTGTTACCACAATGGTGGGGAGCAACCAGTGTTGTATAAATACCCCTCACACACCAACAGGCCCCTTGGTGTCATGCTTCATCATCGGGGTCTTCGCAAACCTCTACGGGATGCGGCGTGCTACGACTCACGGCTACGTAGGAGCACTATCTGTGAACTATGTGTTGGTGTGTGTGGATAAATAATGTGAGTGGTGAGGTGAAAGTGAAAAATTAAAAAATACCTGGCACGTGAGTACTGAAATTTTTTTTAATTAGGCTCCGGCTGGTATCGTTAAAAGAGTGCTAGAGTGGTTGTTATCTACTGGTTAGGGTAAAACAACCATGTTAGTGCGTCGACATGTTTCGGAGTTAAAAAACTCCTTCTTCAGGACGAGGATGTGCACTACTTATCCCCACCTTACTCACATGCATGTAGATATAAAAGTGTGCTCTACAAAAATAAGATTAGGTGAAAATGTACCTATCTGTGTTAAATGTTGTAAGGTCCGTTGCGCCCAATTGGCGGATAAGGACACCCGTAAATAGAAAGGGTCTGGTAAACCATAATGTAATACACTTATTAAACTAGTGCTGTGTAAATACACAGAAGGGTAACAAGGAACAAAAAATGAAGGTCCAGGAACCCTATAAAGAAAAAGAAAAAACGAACAACAAAAAGACAGGGACACACATTCATGATCTCTGGTAAGGCCCTTGGAGGAGAAGATATGACACTGATGTATTGCTTACTTATAGTAAAAGGTCAAATGGCCTCATGAGCCAAAACGTTCAGAAGGGGTCCGTTCTACCCGTTATGGCAACCTGTGAGGTATTCAAGGAAATGAGTCAAAGCATTGTAAGTCCTCGATCATAATAAAGGTTTTCACACCATCCATTGTTCCCATACATTCAAACACACTCACGGTTACTTCTAGGGCTGTCTGGCTTCCTACCCCTCCACGCGGCTCCGACGAGTGATTGTTTGGTCAGAGGTGAGCCTTTTTTATAGTCTTCCTTTCTCCCCAATTAACCACTAATTGAAAGCGGAATGAGACCATATCAGGGCCTAACCCTTCGTTTCTATGCCGCATCTGCGCACATCGGGTAGGGCGTTCCCGTGAAATGCGCATGTGCGGAAGAGCGGTGACAGCCAACAGCGCCTGTGCATCACGGTGGTGTCTCTCTGAATGCGCCGGCACAGTGTCTGCCGTTAGCGCATGCGCGAGAGAAGTTAGTACCTCGCGTGTGTCGGCCAGGATGTTTTTAAATGGTCATAACCTTGGATATAAGGGCTAGCTGCCAAACAGAATAAGGGCTTGAAATGAGGCTTTAAAAATATAATCATTTTGGGGGAATTATGATCATAAATTTCCTCGGTATTGAAAAGATCTCTTTAAGTAGCAAGAGTAGTTATCACTGCATGGTGATTTTTTGGGTTGATGTTGAGGGCGTTGTGATTGGCAGGATTTTTTGACACAGGTCACTTACAATAGGAAAGTGAAGAGAGGAGTTGCCTCATATTGCTCATGGTGGGGAAAAAAAGGTTACAGAAGTTCTAGAAAGTGAGATATAATGCAATATCTGAGTGGTTTTGACCATAGGGTATCAGGGGGTTTTCAGTTATTAACGTAGTTGGCTCCATGGAATGGAGTCGTTCAACCCAGTTACATCTGAGCCCAGACGGAACACCCATCTCTGTTCTTTCTCGAATAAGCCTCTTTCTGAAGGCAGTTGTTCAATAACCGTCCAATGTATATCATTTACACAGTGCTGCGCTTCAAGGAAATGGGATGCCATTTTTGTTGTCTGTTTTTTGCATCTCACATTACTCTTGTGTTCATTAATTCTGGTTTTTACAGCCCGTGTGGTCATTCCCACGTACTCTTTTCCACAAGGGCATGTGATGAGATACACCACATTGCGGCTGTTGCAATTCGTGACAGCACGTTGTTCCCACTTTGTGCCGTTTCTGAATTCAAGACTCAAGCTCTTTTCAGTCAGGTGGCAGTTGTTGCAATTACCACACGGGTAATGCCCATGTAGACCTTGCAGCCTTGTTTGCTGTATTGCATTGGTTTGGGGTCTTGTATGGACCAAGATGTCTTTCAGGTTCCTCCCTCTCCTGTGAGCAAAGATGGGTTTCTCCAGATCTAGATTCCCACTTGTCAGGATACGCCAATGTTTATTCACCAGCTTAGATACCTGGTTCGACACAGGGCTGTATGTTGTGACACAGACTGTTCTCTCAGTTTCCTCTTTTGGTGGATTGTCATCCAAAAAAGCTTCCCGGTTGTTGTTCCGGGCTCTTTTCATAGCCTGGTTGATGATCTTATTTGGGTATTTCCTTTGTTGCAGTTTTTTACTCAGATCCAGTGCTTGGATTTTGTACTTCCCCACATCGCTGCAGTTACGACGCAGGCGTAGGAACTGCCCATATGGTAAGTTTTCCCTTAGGTGACGTGGATGAAAACTGTCGAACCTAAGGAGGCAGTTCCTAGCTGTCGGTTTAAAGTGTGTCTCGGTTTTCAAAAGGCCTGCTTCATGATAGATGTTTAGGTCTAAAAAGACCATTGACTCATTGGACATTTGGTGGGTAAACTTCAGGAAATCATTCTGGCTGTTAATCCATTGCATGAAATCCATGACAGATTGGTTATTTCCTTCCCATATGACCAAGACGTCGTCAATATAACGTCTCCAGGAGAGAATCTTACTCCTGAACGGATTGTCCTGGTGAAGGATTTTAGTGGTCTCCAGGTGGTGTACATAGAGACCTGCCAGGCTTGGAGCAAATGTGCTCCCCATGCTGGTCCCATGGCGCTGCAAGTAAAGGGTTCCTTCATATTCGAAGAAGTTCTTAGTGAGGGCCATCGAGATACATTCCAAAACTACGCCTCGTGGGGTATGGTAGTTCCACTGTTTGCTGTATAGTACTTCCTCAATGATGTTGAGCGTTTCATCGTGTGGGAGACTGGTGTAAAGGCTCTCCACATCGAGGCTCAGTAAAATTTGGGAGTCAGGATTGAAAGGGTGGTCTTTTAGCAATTGGAGTACGGCTTTAGTATCCTTAAGATACGTGTCGGTGGCCTGTACCAGTGGTCTCAAGAAAGCATCTGCAAACTTGGAGAGGGGTTCCAGTATAGACGCGATGCCAGACACGATGGGGCGACCCGGAGGGTTCTCTAGATTCTTGTGAACCTTGGGTATCGTGTAGAAATAAGGTACTCGCGGGTTTTTTTGTGTCAGGAAAAGAGCCTCCTTCTTCGTAAGCCAATCATGGCTGAGAGCTTCTTCCGTCATTGCTCCTACTCGGATGCGTATGGACTCAGTGGGGTCCCCATCAAGAACCTGATAGTTCCTTCTATCTGCGAGGAGTCTCCTGCATTCTAGGTCGTATGCCGTCGTTGTTTGGATCACGACAGCCCCGCCCTTATCCGCGGGTTTTATGACGATCAGTTTGTTTTGAGATAATTCCCTCACAGCTTCGTTCTCTAGTCTGCTCATGTTTTGAAAAACTCTAGAGTCAGTATCCATTTTGCCTAACTCCGACATGACTGCTTTTTCAAAAGCTAAGACCTCCACTGGAAGCTGATTATCCTGTGGTGTGAAGGAAGACTTTGGTTTCAGGCCCGTGTCGGATGTCTCGACTCTGGGTGCTTGGTTGTGGAAGAAAGCCTTTAGCTTAATAGTCCTAACAAAGTCCTGGACCTCTTTGTGTAGGAGGAATATATCTGGCTTGTTCGTAGGGACGTAGCCTAGGCCTTTGTTCAATACTTGTTTCTGCATATCAGTTAATGGCCAAGGGGATATGTTTATAACTAGGTCCCTCTCTTGCTGGTTGACGCTTGACCCGCTGTCATGCTCCTGGTGTGCATTCTGGGGTCTGACTCGGTCACCGGTTGCCAGGTGACGTTGTTCCCTCTCTTGTTCCTGCCCCTGTTGGATCCTGGGCCCCATGATAAAAAAGGCTGTTGATTTTGTTGTGGCATGGTGGACTGTTCTTCTCCCCATTGTGGGTACATTGGTCCCATTTGTGGTGGGCCGTACTGGTATTGAGGGAACTGAAAAGGGCCCTGAAAAGGGTTGAACATGGGTGGCCCTTGGAAACCTCGCCATCCTCTCTGGCGTGGATACTGGTTTCTTTGTTGGCGGTAACCGCCCCTTTGTTGTCTTTTGTTCCTGAAGCCCCCAGAGTTGGTACTAGATGAGCTTCCGTCCGAGTTGACGCTGTCGGCATCACTTACGTTCCCACTAGCCACATAGTCTGCTTTGGTGTATGGGTAGGCCCACTCAGCTGTGAAACGGTCTTTGTCTTTTTTAAATTTATTAAATTTACTTTGTTTCAAAGTGGCCTCAAATTCTGACATTTGTTTATTGAGTTCTTCCAACCCTTTCTTTAGATCAGCGGGTTGGATATATCCTTTTAGTTGGACCTCTAATCTCTGTATCTCAATCTTCAATTCTTGGGATTTTTTACTTGCCGTCTGTACTATTAGTACTAACCAGTCCCTGGTACAGTGCCAGGAAATCAAGGACCAGGCTTTTTTGAAGGCGAGGTCATCTTGAAAGATAAAAGGTTCATTTTTCACCAGCAAACCCTGAGGGGCTAGTTTGTTCCTTAAGTACTCCCTCATTAATAGACCATGTAGGGCAGCTCTGATCTGGACTTTCCGTACGTTCGTCAATTCATCCCAATCCCCTACAGTAGGAGCTGGGTTGTCAGTACTTAAACCCTCGAATGGATTATCCTGCGCCAAAATTCTGTCAGTCTCATCCTCAGTAAAGGTTAGCCCATGTTCATCCTCCATGATGGTTTCGGTGGATGGTCAATACAGTGTTGAGTGTGAAGTGTGTCGCCAAAAAAAGTGTTGCTCAGTAAGGGAGGGGCTCCCACAGCTGTGCGCTGTCTACAAATAATAATTAACAAAAGGGGGAGGGAGAGGGAATAGTGGATTCTGTCTCCCCTGGCAATACTCATAAACAAAATGGAATCCACTCGGTGGAGTACGGTTGTTACCACAATGGTGGGGAGCAACCAGTGTTGTATAAATACCCCTCACACACCAACAGGCCTCTTGGTGTCATGCTTCATCATCGGGGTCTTCGCAAACCTCTACGGGATGCGGCGTGCTACGACTCACGGCTACGTAGGAGCACTATCTGTGAACTATGTGTTGGTGTGTGTGGATAAATAATGTGAGTGGTGAGGTGAAAGTGAAAAATTAAAAAATACCTGGCACGTGAGTACTGAAATTTTTTTTAATTAGTCTCCGGCTGGTATCGTTAAAAGAGTGCTAGAGTGGTTGTTATCTACTGGTTAGGGTAAAACAACCATGTTAGTGCGTCGACATGTTTCGGAGTTAAAAAACTCCTTCTTCAGGACGAGGATGTGCACTACTTATCCCCACCTTACTCACATGCATGTAGATATAAAAGTGTGCTCTACAAAAATAAGATTAGGTGAAAATGTACCTATCTGTGTTAAATGTTGTAAGGTCCGTTGCGCCCAATTGGCGGATAAGGACACCCGTAAATAGAAAGGGTCTGGTAAACCATAATGTAATACACTTATTAAACTAGTGCTGTGTAAATACACAGAAGGGTAACAAGGAACAAAAATGAAGGTCCAGGAACCCTATAAAGAAAAAACGAACAACAAAAAGACAGGGACACACATTCATGATCTCTGGTAAGGCCCTTGGAGGAGAAGATATGACACTGATGTATTGCTTACTTATAGTAAAAGGTCAAATGGCCTCATGAGCCAAAACGTTCAGAGGGGGTCCGTTCCGCTCCCCACCATTGTGGTAACAACCGTACTCCACCGAGTGGATTCCATTTTGTTTATGAGTATTGCCAGGGGAGACAGAATCCACTATTCCCTCTCCCTCCCCCCTTTTGTTAATTATTATTTGTAGACAGCGCACAGCTGTGGGAGCCCCTCCCTTACTGAGCAACACTTTTTTGGTGACACACTTCACACTCAACACTGTATTGACCATCCACCGAAACCATCATGGAGGATGAACATGGGCTAACCTTTACTGAGGATGAGATTGACAGAATTTTGGCGCAGGATAATCCATTCGAGGGTTTAAGTACTGACAACCCAGCTCCTACTGTAGGGGATTGGGATGAATTGACGAACGTACGGAAAGTCCAGATCAGAGCTGCCCTACATGGTCTATTAATGAGGGAGTACTTAAGGAACAAACTAGCCCCTCAGGGTTTGCTGGTGAAAAATGAACCTTTTATCTTTCAAGATGACCTCGCCTTCAAAAAAGCCTGGTCCTTGATTTCCTGGCACTGTACCAGGGACTGGTTAGTACTAATAGTACAGACGGCAAGTAAAAAATCCCAAGAATTGAAGATTGAGATACAGAGATTAGAGGTCCAACTAAAAGGATATATCCAACCCGCTGATCTAAAGAAAGGGTTGGAAGAACTCAATAAACAAATGTCAGAATTTGAGGCCACTTTGAAACAAAGTAAATTTAATAAATTTAAAAAAGACAAAGACCGTTTCACAGCTGAGTGGGCCTACCCATACACCAAAGCAGACTATGTGGCTAGTGGGAACGTAAGTGATGCCAACAGCGTCAACTCGGACGGAAGCTCATCTAGTACCAACTCTGGGGGCTTCAGGAACAAAAGACAACAAAGGGGCGGTTACCGCCAACAAAGAAACCAGTATCCACGCCAGAGAGGATGGCGAGGTTTCCAAGGGCCACCCATGTTCAACCCTTTTCAGGGCCCTTTTCAGTTCCCTCAATACCAGTACGGCCCACCACAAATGGGACCAATGTACCCACAATGGGGAGAAGACCAGTCCACCATGCCACAACAAAATCAACAGCCTTTTTTATCATGGGGCCCAGGATCCAACAGGGGCAGGAACAAGAGAGGGAACAACGTCACCTGGCAACCGGTGACCGAGTCAGACCCCAGAATGCACACCAGGAGCATGACAGCGGGTCAAGCGTCAACCAGCAAGAGAGGGACCTAGTTATAAACATATCCCCTTGGCCATTAACTGATATGCAGAAACAAGTATTGAACAAACGCCTAGGCTACGTCCCTACGAACAAGCCAGATATATTCCTCCTACACAAAGAGGTCCAGGACTTTGTTAGGACTATTAAGCTAAAGGCTTTCTTCCACAACCAAGCACCCAGAGTCGAGACATCCGACACGGGCCTGAAACCAAAGTCTTCCTTCACACCACAGGATAATCAGCTTCCAGTGGAGGTCTTAGCTTTTGAAAAAGCAGTCATGTCGGAGTTAGGCAAAATGGATACTGACTCTAGAGTTTTTCAAAACATGAGCAGACTAGAGAACGAAGCTGTGAGGGAATTATCTCAAAACAAACTGATCGTCATAAAACCCGCGGATAAGGGCGGGGCTGTCGTGATCCAAACAACGACGGCATACGACCTAGAATGCAGTAGACTCCTCGCAGATAGAAGGAACTATCAGGTTCTTGATGGGGACCCCACTGAGTCCATACGCATCTGAGTAGGAGCAATGACGGAAGAAGCTCTCAGCCATGATTGGCTTACGAAGAAGGAGGCTCTTTTCCTGACACAAAAAAACCCGCGAGTACCTTATTTCTACACGATACCCAAGGTTCACACGAATCTAGAGAACCCTCCGGGTCGCCCCATCGTGTCTGGCATCGCGTCTATACTGGAACCCCTCTCCAAGTTTGCAGATGCTTTCTTGAGACCACTGGTACAGGCCACCGACGCGTATCTTAAGGATACTAAAGCCGTACTCCAATTGCTAAAAGACCACCCTTTCAATCCTGACTCCCAAATTTTACTGAGCCTCGATGTGGAGAGCCTTTACACCAGTCTCCCACACGATGAAACTCTCAACATCATTGAGGAAGTACTATACAGCAAACAGTGGAACTACCATACCCCACGAGGCGTAGTGATGGAATGTATCTCGATGGCCCTCACTAAGAACTTCTTCGAATATGAAGGAACCCTTTACTTGCAGCGCCATGGGACCAGCATGGGGAGCACATTTGCTCCAAGCCTGGCAGGTCTCTATGTACACCACCTGGAGACCACTAAAATCCTTCACCAGGACAATCCGTTCAGGAGTAAGATTCTCTCCTGGAGACGTTATATTGACGACGTCTTGGTCATATGGGAAGGAAATAACCAATCTGTCATGGATTTCATGCAATGGATTAACAGCCAGAATGATTTCCTGAAGTTTACCCACCAAATGTCCAATGAGTCAATGGTCTTTTTAGACCTAAACATCTATCATGAAGCAGGCCTTTTGAAAACCGAGACACACTTTAAACCGACAGCTAGGAACTGCCTCCTTAGGTTCGACAGTTTTCATCCACGTCACCTAAGGGAAAACTTACCATATGGGCAGTTCCTACGCCTGCGTCGTAACTGCAGCGATGTGGGGAAGTACAAAATCCAAGCACTGGATCTGAGTAAAAAACTGCAACAAAGGAAATACCCAAATAAGATCATCAACCAGGCTATGAAAAGAGCCCGGAACAACAACCGGGAAGCTCTTTTGGATGACAATCCACCAAAAGAGGAAACTGAGAGAACAGTCTGTGTCACAACATACAGCCCTGTGTCGAACCAGGTATCTAAGCTGGTGAATAAACATTGGCGTATCCTGACAAGTGGGAATCTAGATCTGGAGAAACCCATCTTTGCTCACAGGAGAGGGAGGAACCTGAAAGACATCTTGGTCCATACAAGACCCCAAACCAATGCAATACAGCAAACAAGGCTGCAAGGTCTACATGGGCATTACCCGTGTGGTAATTGCAACAACTGCCACCTGACTGAAAAGAGCTTGAGTCTTGAATTCAGAAACGGCACAAAGTGGGAACAACGTGCTGTCACGAATTGCAACAGCCGCAATGTGGTGTATCTCATCACATGCCCTTGTGGAAAAGAGTACGTGGGAATGACCACACGGGCTGTAAAAACCAGAATTAATGAACACAAGAGTAATGTGAGATGCAAAAAACAGACAACAAAAATGGCATCCCATTTCCTTGAAGCGCAGCACTGTGTAAATGATATACATTGGACGGTTATTGAACAACTGCCTTCAGAAAGAGGCTTATTCGAGAAAGAACAGAGATGGGTGTTCCGTCTGGGCTCAGATGTAACTGGGTTGAATGACTCCATTCCATGGAGCCAACTACGTTAATAACTGAAAACCCCCTGATACCCTATGGTCAAAACCACTCAGATATTGCATTATATCTCACTTTCTAGAACTTCTGTAACCTTTTTTTCCCCACCATGAGCAATATGAGGCAACTCCTCTCTTCACTTTCCTATTATAAGTGACCTGTGTCAAAAAATCCTGCCAATCACAACGCCCTCAATATCAACCCAAAAAATCACCATGCAGTGATAACTACTCTTGCTACTTAAAGAGATCTTTTCAATAACGAGGAAATTTATGATCATAATTCCCCCAAAATGATTATATTTTTAAAGCCTCATTTCAAGCCCTTATTCTGTTTGGCAGCTAGCCCTTATATCCAAGGTTATGACCATTTAAAAACATCCTGGCCGACACACGCGAGGTACTAACTTCTCTCGCGCATGCGCTAACGGCAGACACTGTGCCGGCGCATTCAGAGAGACACCACCGTGATGCACAGGCGCTGTTGGCTGTCACCGCTCTTCCACACATGCGCATTTCACGGGAACGCCCTACCCGATGTGCGCAGATGCGGCATAGAAACGAAGGGTTAGGCCCTGATATGGTCTCATTCCGCTTTCAATTAGTGGTTAATTGGGGAGAAAGGAAGACTATAAAAAAGGCTCACCTCTGACCAAACAATCACTCGTCGGAGCCGCGTGGAGGGGTAGGAAGCCAGACAGCCCTAGAAGTAACCGTGAGTGTGTTTGAATGTATGGGAACAATGGATGGTGTGAAAACCTTTATTATGATCGAGGACTTACAATGCTTTGACTCATTTCCTTGAATACCTCACAGGTTGCCATAACGGGTAGAACGGACCCCCTCTGAACGTTTTGGCTCATGAGGCCATTTGACCTTTTACTATAAGTAAGCAATACATCAGTGTCATATCTTCTCCTTCAAGGGCCTTACCAGAGATCATGAATGTGTGTCCCTGTCTTTTTGTTGTTCGTTTTTTCTTTTTCTTTATAGGGTTCCTGGACCTTCATTTTTTGTTCCTTATTACCCTTCTGTGTATTTACACAGCACTAGTTTAATAAGTGTATTACATTATGGTTTACCAGACCCTTTCTATTTACGGGTGTCCTTATCCGCCAATTGGGCGCAACGGACCTTACAACATTTAACACAGATAGGTACATTTTCACCTAATCTTATTTTTGTAGAGCACACTTTTATATCTACATGCATGTGAGTAAGGTGGGGATAAGTAGTGCACATCCTCGTCCTGAAGAAGGAGTTTTTTAACTCCGAAACATGTCGACGCACTAACATGGTTGTTTTACCCTAACCAGTAGATAACAACCACTCTAGCACTCTTTTAACGATACCAGCCGGAGACTAATTAAAAAAAATTTCAGTACTCACGTGCCAGGTATTTTTTAATTTTTCACTTTCACCTCACCACTCACATTATTTATCCACACACACCAACACATAGTTCACAGATAGTGCTCCTACGTAGCCGTGAGTCGTAGCACGCCGCATCCCGTAGAGGTTTGCGAAGACCCCGATGATGAAGCATGACACCAAGGGGCCTGTTGGTGTGTGAGGGGTATTTATACAACACTGGTTGCTCCCCACCATTGTGGTAACAACCGTACTCCACCGAGTGGATTCCATTTTGTTTATGAGTATTGCCAGGGGAGACAGAATCCACTATTCCCTCTCCCTCCCCCTTTTGTTAATTATTACCAGTCTCTGAATGACCATCATCTTGTGTACTGAATGTTAGCTGCACTAGTCTAGGGGTGCATAGTGCTATTTTCATGGTCTGTGAGTTATGTTTTGGACTTTCTTTTCAGCGTTTCTC
The DNA here is from genome assembly GCF_964261635.1 of Lissotriton helveticus. Lineage (NCBI taxonomy): Eukaryota > Metazoa > Chordata > Amphibia > Caudata > Salamandridae > Lissotriton > Lissotriton helveticus. The sequence goes on from NC_136068.1 coordinate 743,158,152, forward strand.
ATTGCTGCCCTGTTTCTTTTTGTGTTGGCCTTAAACTTCTGAGGCTCAAAGTCAGTGGGTTTTGTTTCATGGTCCTCCTTGGATATGTGCTGAACATACCTTTTCAACTGTCTGGTGAATGGTTGGAGGGCAACTGGCAATGCTCTATTTATCAATTGTTGCACAGAATTATCCAGCGCCTTCACCAGACTCTCCTCCTTGTAGTATTTGTCGCAAAAATCGACATACTTGTTCACACCATAACGATTAGATTCTGTCATAGTTCAGCTATAACTAGAATAATTTGACAGTAAATAACACCTCATATTTCCTAGGGGTAACAAATATGGAGGGGGGCACAGGAATGTTTAGAAGGGGCAGCCACCCCAAAAACTGTCACAAAGAAAATTACTATTAATATGCTGAGGTCTTCAATAAAATTATGCTTCTCAGGATTTTCTTGCAGTCAATAATTATTTAGATACCCTGGGAGTCCATCCAGGGTATAGGGGGAGCTTTAATTGCCAGCAAATGTTTTGTGCCGAAGGCTGAAGCTGAGACTGCTCGTATTATGCTGGCCACAACCATGAGGCCTAGTTCCCAGCCCGTAACGGACCTGATTTAGATCTCGGTAGATGGGTTACTCTATCACCACGGTGATTGATATCTCTTTTGCCGAAATATGAATCAGGCCCTTGGTCAGGAGACCAATCGAAGCAACATGGTCTAGCGTGGAAAAATAAAGAGAACTGCACATGCTGATCCTAAATATGGTCCCACTACATGTTTTACTTCTTGACTTCAGCTGGAGACCGGCTTTGGGTCAAAAACTAAAAAAGAATAGCGCCTTAATCAAACATAAGGTGTGTGTATGTGGGCGCCCTTATGACTGGAGCCAGTAAATAGGAAAAGAATATAAGAAATCTGTAACACACAGTCATGTAAAACCATCATTTAGCACAATACATCATACACCAAAGGGAAGAGGTGAGAGACAACACTTATCTTTGGCTGCAGCATAAAAAGAAGAAGACACTAAGCCGGTGTCGGGGACAGTTACATGGGGGGGATCATGGTGTTTGCTACAGTGGAGTGTGACCCATCTGAGGGGAATATGGGTAATGTCGTTTTTTGTGTTTCACAATTTGATTGGCTGCTGTGAATTCTACACTGAAGAGAGAGAATCTGGTCCTGACATAGAATATACTCCTGGCATTATCAAAAGTAAATACCTGACTTTGTCCAGGATGGAAATGGGCCATTGAAATATTCGTAGCCAGAAAATGTTTCTGTTGTTGGTGTTAATAAATGTTTATGGCAGACAGTAGCGGCCCGTGGTAGGAGTGCTGCTGGGCGCTGACCTGGGGCGTGGGAGGGGGTAGTAAACTGAGGAATATGGCCGCACAAAGGTAAGTACACAAACAAATAAAAAAACAAATTTTGTTGCCTGCGCTGTATCACATTTGGCGATGCAGCGCGTGCAACGAAATTTGTTTTATTTATTTGTTTGTGTACTTACCTCTGTGCAGCCGTATTCCGCAGTTCACTACCCCCACCCTGCCCCACGTCACCGCCCGGAACACTCCTACCACGGGCCGCTACTGTAGTACATCCATGTTTTGCGAGTCCCAAACAAGGATTTACACATTTAATTTAAGCTGTTTGCACACCTAAATTAAACTGAGGAGAGAAACTGTCTTTGAGAGCCCCAGGTGTTTTAATAGGAAATCTAAGGCAGTGTAAATGGAAGTATTGAGTGAGTTTAGTTATTCCAATATTTTGGAATTTGATACCCTTGGTCGCTCAATAATAAGTTCTGTCTTTTGCACTGAAAACTTATTTTAGTTAGCATGAAATGTATTTATCGAAGGACATGTACATTAAAGTTCTAGGGGGTTGTATGAATTACTTGTGCAATGAAACTAACGTTTCTAACTTGGCTTAGAATTTTTTTCGATAGGCAACTTCATTTTGATCACTCAGATTTACTGTTTGGTATCTCTAACAAACCAGGCTCTGCGACAATAGATCCTTCTGCTGGTGTTTTCAGAAATACCTGAATCTTTTCACTGCAAGGAACGTCTACATGAGTTATTTCTTCTCGTGAGGTTAGGTTTGTATAGCTGTGGCTAATCATCTGCTGAAGCGATTAAAATGATGCGTTATTAACCAAAGTAAACCACCTTTTACAACCATCCCCCAATAAAAGCTTAGGGCAACGGCTACATTTGCAAACTCTTTTTTGGGGTATTTCCCTACAAAATACAAATCTCATTTAGTGCATTCCTTTAGAAACGTGTAGCGTAATGCTGCAACTAAACTTATGTTGTTCTTTTTCAGTCCCCTGAACCAAGAGCAGTGAAAATTTTGATTTTTAAAATTGTTGTTCATGATGTCCATGAATGTAGATTTTCCTAGTTATTATGACGGAAAGTCTTAATTTTATTAAAGACACGGAGGCGAGTATTATGCTTTCTAATCTTGCATTTATTGCAATAGCTGCCAGAAAGAGAAAAAAACTACAGTTCCCAGAGGGCCAGACGACAACTGGGCCATGGGAACGTGAAAAAACGAGAGTACATTAACCAATCAGTACCAAGTAAATAGATAAGAGGCCATACTGACTGCGCAGCTTCCTCTTTTCGCTGACAAGCTGGTCAGATAAAGTCATTGAACAAAGGAAGAATAGAAAAAACAATAGAAATAGCCGAGGTCCAGGAACAGAACTCTTGAATCACAGGGAGCCAAGGCCAAAGTCCAACTTGAACATCTGGAGAAGGAGCCGGGAGGGCCGAAGAAGTCCACAAAGGTGAAGCACGAAGGCGATGGAGGGAAGACCTCTTATGATGAAGCTGGCGGCAAGGCTGGATTCGCTGTAGGGAGGGAGAACACAAATTAGAATTGTAGAGGTGGGATAATACTCGCCTCTGTGTCTTTAATAAAATTAAGACTTTCCGTCATAATAACTAGGAAAATCTACATTTTATGACAAGACCGGAGGCTCCTATTATGCTTGTTTAAAGCATATTAATAACATCAGAAGCAACAGAATGAATAGGTTTACAATAGAACATGCGGAAAACACTGTCATTGGACCAATCAGCTGATCTCAGAATGTCTTCCAAGCGGGAACCGGACCAAAAGGCCTTGGAGGCCATGGCTCCCCTGGCCGAATGCGCTCTGAAAACAGAGACGTCAATACCGGCAAGAGACATAACCCAACGAACCCACCTGGCGAAGGTAGGGAAAGAGACGGGAAGGTGGGGTTTACGGAAGGAAATAAGCAGTTGGGAGCAAGAGGACGCTCTGAGATTAGGGGTCTTTTGTTCATACACTTTCAAGCATTGTCCCACACAAAGTTGTGGTTGGTCAGGAAAATAAGGATAAAACACTAAATCCAAATGAGTTTTAGTTCTCCTGCGAATCTGGAACAGAACACCTGTAGGGGAAAATTGTCTAGAAGAAATATCTAAAGCTCTAACATCAGAAACTCTTTTGATAGAAATTAAACAAAGCAACATAGTTAGTTTGGCAGATAACATTTTGAGAGATAAGTTAGAATTAACAGGCCAATTCATGAACAGTTTAAGAACAACGGAAACATCCAATAAAAAGTTATACTTAGCCAACGGAGGTTTAGCACATCGAACGCCCTTGAGGAGGCGACAGATCAGGGGATGAGCCCGATTTGCACATGGTTGAGTGAAATCGCAGGACGATAAAGGTTGACGGTACGGTAGGCCTTACCAGAGCTGGCTTCGGAAGCCAGAAAATTGATTATAAAATTTAGAGGGGCTGAAAGGGGATCGATATCCCTTTCCAAACACCAGCTTGCCCAAAGAGACCAGGCGGATTTGTATGCTTTGGAAGTCCCAGGGGCCCAGGCCTGGTCGATGAAGAGAGCAGCTTCCTGTGAAATGAGGATGTCAGGAGGGGAAGGCCGGAAACTTTCCAGGCCGACAGAGTCAAGGAGTTGTCCAGAATGAGGCTGTGGCGAAGGCCCTGGGGATTGAGAAGCAGGTCGTCGAAAGAAGGAATCAGAACAGGAAAGTCTGTTGCCATCTCCAACAAAGAGGGAAACCAGATTTGCGTCTGCCAAAAGGGGGCAATCAGAACCAGAGAAGTGGCCTGGCGACGAACTTGAGACAGAACTCTGCTGATCATCAGGAAGGGAGGAAAAGCATAATTGAGGTGAAGAGACCAGTCCTGAAGGAATGCATCTGTAGCGAGGGCCAGAGGATCCGGCCGCCAACTGAAAAACTGGGGTACTTGACAGTTGAGGCGGGAAGCAAAAAGATCGATAGAGAAGGGACCCCATTTGCGTGAAAGAGAGAGGAAGCTTCCAATCGCTGGAATCGTGGAGAAACCTGGAGTGCCAGTCCGCTACCAGATTGAGATTTCCGGGAAGATACTCCGCTGTGAGGGAGAAATGATGAGAGAGGCAGAATTCCCATAGACTTTTCGCTAAATCCGCTAGAGGCTTGGACCAGGTCCCGCCGAGATGATTGATATAGCGAACCGCAGAAACATTGTCCATGCGGAGAAGGATGGAACATTTGATTCTGTCTTTGGAAAGGCTTTGGATCGCAAAGGAACCTGCAAGCATCTCTAAACAGTTGATGTGCAACTTGGACTCCTCTGCGGACCATGTACCTCCAGTCGAGATTGGTCCACACCGGGCGCCCCAACCCGACAGGCTTGCATCGGATTCTAATACAAGATCTGGGGCAGTAGCGAAGATAGTGCGTCCGTTCCACGCATCTAAATGGTCTATCCACCATTGAAGCTCGGTGCGGGGCTCTTGGTCTAGGGCGACAAGATCTGCGTAGGCAAGGCCCTGACGAAGATGTCTGATTTTTAGGCGCTGAAGAGCGCGATAATGGAGAGGGCCTGGAAATATGGCCTGGATGGAGGAGGAAAGAAGGCCGACGATCCTGGTAAGAGACCTGAGGGACGGAAGGGACGACTGAAGAACGGCGGCAATCTCCGCTTTGATTCTGGAAATTTTGGAAAGAGGAAGGAGGAGGGAAGCGGCCACCGAGTCCACCAGGAACCCAAGAAATTCCATATTCTGGGACGGGATCAAGGAGGACTTCTCTGTGTTGATGAGAAAACCCAAATCCACGAGGAAGAGACTGAGTCGTTTGAAGATCGGACAGAAGAGAAGGTCTGTCGGAATTCAGGATCAGAATATCGTCTAAATAGATGATAAGTCTGATTCCGAGAGAGCGGAGAAAAGCAACCACTGGCTTCAATAGTTTTGTGAAGCACCATGGCGCAGAAGAAAGACCAAAGGGGAGAGAGGTAAAACAATAGGTCACTCCTGACCACTGAAATTGAAGAAACTTCCAATGGGACTGATGAACAGTGAGATATGCATCCTGAAGGTCCAAACGAACCATCCAATCCTTTGGGCGAAGGGTGTCTCGTAAATGGAGAATAGTCTCCATTTTGAAATGGCGATAAATTACAAACTGGTTGAACCACTTGAGGTTGATGACAGGACGCAGTTTCTTGTTTTTCTTTTGGACTAGAAAAATGGAACTTAAAAAGCCGGAGGAGTCGAAGGGAAAAATCTGAATGGCCTGTTTTTGGAGAAGAGTGAGAATCTCTTTTGAGATTAGAGTGGCCATATGGGAGGAGAAGACTAGAGGGGGGGAAAGGAGGTTTGGAGAGGAGGAAAAGAGAACTCTATGAGGTAGCCCTGAACAGTGTTGAGAACCCAGGGATCTGAACTTATGGAGTGCCATTTTGACAGGAACAATCTTAGACGGCCCCCTACAGGAGGGGAAGAAGAAGGGCTTACCATGTTGATTGGAGTTGGAATTGCGGTAGGTTTTCTGTCCTCTACCTCTGAAGCCACAGCCCCGCTGAGGGTAGAATTGGAGCTTGTAGCCCTGGGTGTTATTGAAGGAGCCTCTGGAGCCTTGATTGTAGGGACGGCCGGAAGAGCGACCCCTGCCTCTTGCGGCCCGTCCAAAAACACGAGGTGCAAAGACTTTTTTAATAGATTGTTGCGCCTTGTCCAGGGAGGCAAAGGTAGAGACAAACCTGCTAAGGTCGTGGACCAAGTTATCGCCAAAGAGAAGACCATTGGCTTTGGGACCAGGATCCATAGGAGCGAGATTGGCCAGTTTTGGATCCAGCTTAATCAAGAGTCCCTTACGTCGTTCGTGGGTAATGGCAGAATTGGAGTTGCCTAATAGACAGAAAGCTCGCTGAGCCCACATAGAAATGTCCTCCGCAGAGAGGTCAGCACCCTCAAGACGGGCGGATTCCGCCATGTCTAAAATGCGGGCCAAAGGACCCACCATATCCAAAACCTTGTCCTGACAGGAGGACCATGCCTTGTCAACCCCTTTGCGGGGATCTTTACCAAATTTTGAGAAAAAGGTAAGGAGAGGCTGATCAATAGAGGGAACTTGTGTGATCTTTTCAGGTAAAGAAGGTTTAGGGCATTCGGATTTAAGTCTAGACCGCACTGCAGTTTCCAGCGGAAGGCGTAGACGGGCCGAAATATATTCGCCCACATGATGGGAGGGAAACCATTCCGTGGAATTAGGATGACGAATGGAAAAAGGGTCAAACATGGGGAGACCCTCTGAATCAAAAACTGGTTCAAAAGTAAAAGAATCGGATTTTGGAATTTTGGAAGGGGGGGGAGGGGGGTCAGCCACATCAAAAACATCAAATAAATCGTCTGCGTCAGCCATATCATCGTCTGTGTCCAAGACGGTGGAAATTACCAATTTTTTAACTGGTGACTCTGCGTGCTTAGACTTTTGTTTCTTTTTGCCCTCGGTACCAACAAACCCCTCCTTTATAGGAGGCCTGGGAGGCACTACGTCCTCAGTCATATGCGAGAAGGACTCGCCCATCAAAGTGACGATTTTTTATTAGAATGCACAGAAGCAGAGTGGTCCACCTTACGCTTTCTGCTATCCCCCGCAGACTGGGCCAAAACCTTGGACATAAGGCTGAGCATTGAATTTTCCATTGTCTTTGACATGCGTTTCATGTTCAACTCCACAGCATGTTCCACAGAATTAGTAATAAAATTGCTGAGGTCTTGTTTGAAGGAACCACCATCCTCCTTGGAGGGAACCTCTTCAGAGGAACTGTCACGTTCCATTATAAACAGCAAAACCAGACAAAACAGTGGCAGGAAAGGGTTAAGCAGCCGGGCAGCACTGTGGGCGTGAACAGGGCGGGCCTGAGGAGAGGAAAGACAGCCTGCGGCAAAGCAGGAACACGAAGCCGAGCTGACAGAGGCTTCGACGAGCGCTGAGGAGCGGAGGTCAGAGCACGCGTGCAGCGTGAGGCAAGAAGCGGGACGAAACCACTGGCACAAAAAAGAAGGGGGGGAACACAGCTGACAGGCGGAAAACGAAGGAGAAGCAAGCGAGTGAAGCGCGAAGGGCGAGGGCGCCGCAGCGCGATAAGGAAATGCAAAGCAAAGCGTAAGCACAGTTGAAAAATGCAATATAAACAATGAAATACCAGTAAATACGTAAATAAAATGAGAGCAGAATAGATAAAGGCACTTATCTGACTGCGAGCAGCAAGAAAAGAGGACGCTGCGCAGTCAGTATGGCCTCTTATCTATTTACTTGGTACTGATTGGTTAATGTACTCTCGTTTTTTCACGTTCCCATGGCCCAGTTGTGGTCTGGCCCTCTGGGAACTGTAGTTTTTTCTCTTTCTGGCTGCTATTGCAATAAATGCAAGATTAGAAAGCATAATAGGAGCCTCCGGTCTTGTCATAAAATTAAATTTTAATACATTAAATTTTACATGAATAGCTTTCAACAAGAGAGATGGATTGTACCTCAGGGCTCACAGTGATCTAGAGAATTTGAACTTTGCGCTCATGAGTAACCTGTTAATAATGGACCGCAATCTGTGATTCTAGCAGCACTAGATTTGAAAAGGCAAACTATATCTTTGCCAAGACTCCCTCTGGTGGTCATTTTCAAATAAGCAAGTAAAATACCTATAAAACCAGAACCAAAATCTGTGGTGCATATGTTGTGTCAAGCCACATAACTTTTTCTCCATCTGATATTCTGCCATTAATATGCCCATGAGTATGGCTTCATAGTGGTGAGGCATTATTAGAATGTATGTCAATTCTGCGTCATGATGTGATGATGAGTTTCCGGTCTTCTGGTCTGGCCCATTACCAAGACTGTTACAGTCATTGAGTAATATAAAGAAAAATCGTAGCTTTGATTGTAGTGGAAACTGAACTGTGTAACCTTAGGGAGGAAGATTCGTGTGTGGAGGGGGTTACTGTGTGCTTTCAACTCTCTCAGTAACCAGCCTGTTGTGAAGTGATTACATTTAGACCCGTTAGTTTCTCTGTTCATGTTATTTGTTCATTTATTGACATATTTCTATTTTAGGTGACCACTGCAGCGTCGTCCTCAGCCTGGTAGCATGCAAATGACCACGCGACACAAGGATTGCTGAAGAGCACGTCTTTATTCTTCAGAGTGCAACCTTTAACTAACTGCCCGATTGCGCCATGAACTTTACCACACCCAGACGATTACATATTTACAAGACACTACATCTCCCCCTCTATTAAATAAAAAATGAAGAATATTACACATATACATCATAATTCCTCAATGAGTCGTCAAGGTGCTTGGACCAGTCATCCAGATCTAGTTGTGTGAGTCTGATAAGTGGCGATGCAGGTCTTGCTTCAGGCACCAGGGATGCAGAGGAGGTGGGCTCTCCGGACTTTCAGATGGGCAGGTTTCACTTCTGACATCTGGAGCAAACAAACATTCAGGTATCGCTTGGAGTGTGACAAATCACTTGTGATGTACTTTCCGGGACTTTGAGCAGTCACCAAAAGCCCTTAGCTCATCACAGCCGTCAGGGGTTCATCATCAAATGGAGCATCAGATATGTGTTTTTCTTTTTGCTTCACCAGGACCCGGTCTTCCTCCATGAAAACCGATGTTCAACATTCATGACAGTGAGAAACTCTTTAAATTCTCGGCCGCTGAACGGTGGGCCACTGTCGGACTTAAGAATAGAGGGGACACTCCATGTTTCAATAATGACATTTAATGTCCCAATGATTATGTCATGTGTGGTTGACGACAGGTCTTCCACCAAGGGAAATGATGAGTACTCATCATCAACAACCATTAGATGATGTCCATTGTTAAGGGGTCCAAAGAAACAACTGCAGTCCTCTCCCAAACCTGCTTCGGAAGATCAGACATGACTAATGGATGTTGCATTGTCTTGAGAGACAAGCAGTTGCACAAATGACAGGTCTTTAATTCTCTTTCCACTCTTGCTGTCAAGATGTGCTCCGCAGGATCCTGTTGCCGCAAATAAGCTTTCACCTCCTGATATCACCAACACCCCTAAACACTGTACACAGGGTGTTCAAGTGATCAGGTGAGGGAAAGGAAAGGGAAGGGACAGCAGGGAAAGGAACCTGAAACAACAAACGACAAAAGATATAAACAGAGCACAGTACAAACTACTCTCATATATATCTCACTAAACCCGTTATACCTTGTCAGGGAACTGATCACACTCTCAGTTCAGTTGAACCACCAGGACCTTTCTCCTACTGTGTCTTCTGCCTGAAATCAGAAATGTCTCACAATTAGCATGACCTATTACACATAACACCTTGGCACTTCAAGGGCTTGTCCCCTTCACACACATACCATCATGTAAACAGAAGACTAGTTGAATGGTAGTTCTGGGTTATCAACAATGTATACAGGTGAATTCCATAAGACCTCTGGAATACCACTAAGGACAGTTAGAATCCCTTCCTTCCCTGGGACATCAAATCATAAATCAAAGGAAAAGCAGCAAAGAGTAATCCATAGATACGGTAATGTGAGGTCGTCTACTACCACATTCCGCTCTTCGAAATAATTCAGAAGAAGAAAGTGGTAAAGAACACAGTAATGCATGGTTCCTATCACCACTGCGCTCCACTCTTTAGGCAAATATATTATCATGATAGTCTTATCAATGACGGCAAAGTGTGGTTCAATCACCACTGTGCCCGCTCAAGTGAACTACGGGATGCACCCCGCAAAGTCAAGACATCCAATGAACAAAGTATGGCTCTGAAACCTCCCACCAAACACGGAAATGCGTAGCAGCCAACTACTGCATTCTGCTTTGGGAGCTAAGGGTGAACAAACTCACTGGACAGTCTCCAAACATCCACTAGAGACCGGAGTGCTCCCCGCCTTCTGGAACCCCTGGAATAAAGAGCACCAACTCTCGTTCCGGCACGCAGGAAACGAAAGAGGCAGGAAATCCTTCCTGCCGTTGGACTGCTCTCTCTCCAGCAATGAGTTGGACAGGAAACTGAAAAACGGAATTACGCGCATTGGGCGATGCGCGACCTCGCCTCAAGTACTTCCTCCCTGCTATGCCTCATGGGAGTTGTAGTTCAGTACTTGCGAGGCAGACACGGTTATCCAATCCTGAAACTTTCGTCAAGGCGAGGAACCCACACTTGATCTCGAAGTGCTCTCTTGGGTGCGACAATGCCACAAAGACCCTCATGGGCTAGTTCAATTATTTGTCACAGACTCTTTTGAATGACAAATCTAATGCCTTATTGTATGACAGTGAGTTCCTCTGTCATATTTTTTTTAATTTTCAGTACTAAAAGTAATTTTTAGGAGGTTGGGTGTGTTTCTTCCTTGATTGCTGGGCAATAATGTCTTTAAGAACACACAGATCCTGATCTGTGTTTGTAGCAGCAAGAATTTGCTCCAATAAAAGAGCTGCAGGCGTGCTTGACTTGACTATAAAGTTAACATAGGCCTCAGCCGCTTTAGACGTTATACTGTGGCACTGGACTGGCACACGTGAGAAGTAGTTGGCTGGATTTTTGTTTTTCCCTGGCCTATGCCCAATAGTGTAATCATAACCTTGCACACACAACCCCCACCTTTCGATGTAAGGGGGTATCTTGGCATTAGGATTCTCAAAAGTAGTAAGTAAAGCTTAGTGGTCAGTAACAAGGGAGAAGTGTTTTCCATATAGAAACACATGGAAGTGTTTACAAACCCACACCATAGCTAGACTTTTCCTCAGGTTGAGAATAAGCACATTCAGTCTGCGACAGACTCCGACTCCTATAGCTGCAATGTGCCTTTGTGCATTGTCGTGTCCACTGTGCTGGGCAAGAATTGCACCCAACCCCACTGGGCTGGTGTCTGCAACAATCTCAGTATGAAGTTTTGGATCAAAATAGGCCATTTCAGTAGCGTTCTCAATTACATGTTTGATTTTCTTAAAGCTTCAGTCGCATTCAGGTGACCACTGGAACATAGGATTCTTTTTTGTCAAGTCTCTCAACGGGGTACTAACTGTGGCAAAATCACAAATGTCCCTGGAACAGTAACTGGCCATACCAAGGAAGGATCGCAGCATGGTTACATCTTGTGGTGGAGTAGTGGATGATAACGCTTGTACTTTATCTGAATCTGGTGTCATCCTTATTTCATAGAAAATATGCCCAATGAATGTGAGTATTGTTATGTGAAACTCACATTTTTCTGCATTCAAAGCGAGACCGGCATCAGCCAGCAAGCACCATACTTGTGGAAGTGCTTTGTCATGTTCTTTTTGAGTGGGCCCAAATACCAGTATATCATCACTATGATTAAAAGCATGTGTGACAGGCTGTATTATGCAGCGAATGGCATCCTGAAAAGTTCTGCAGCTGACGACACCTCAAAAGATAGTCTTTTATTTCTGAACAGACCAATATGGGTCGAAAAGGTTGTAATGTACCTGCAGTTTTGCTCTACTTCAAGTTGATGATATCCCTGGTTCAGATCGAGACGAGAAATTACTTTTGCAATCATATATGCAATGTGCGACCAGGATGTCGTTCTCTCTCAATAGCCTTGTTAATTTGGCTGATGTCGACACAATTGTGCACAGCACCTTCACTGTCCTTTTGGGCACTACTACTATGGGTGAAACCCATGGTGTTGGACCAGTAGATCGTTCAATTATATCATGTTTTAACAGTGTTTCCATCTCTTCTCAACAGCTTTCTGCAAGTGAAAAACAATTTGATTATGTCTTTGAGCAACAGGGAGAATGTCCTCCTCATTGATATGAGGTTGCATCTCTTCATGGTATTAAGCTTTGCTAGGCCATGAAACAATTACATAGACTGGGCTACTATGTCTGCATGCGCATTTGTTTTACAGTTGGAAATCATACCCATGCCTGCAGCAGTATTGAAACTGAGTAAACATGCACTTGACAAAGTACTTTAAGAACATGAATCGGTGCTTCTACCTTTGTCTTCTTGTGTGGCATGGTTGCTACAAATGAGCCTTGACTTTGCAGTGGCATGGAGTGAGCCCACATGTAAACCTTTGTCTTCAATGTTGTGAGACGGGGCACTGGTGATAATTCATTGTATTTCTCTGCTGGCACGAACTTAATCGATGCACCACTATGGGTGATAAAAGGTATGGAACAACCATTCACTTTAAGTGCGATCTTGGGGCACTGTGAAACATGGTTTCACATGGCGATCGCTCTTGGACTTGGACTCTTCTCTACATGAAATCAAACCCAAATTCTCATGTCGTTCACCAGTTGACACCATCATCCCACAGCCACCTGGAATGCAAGGATGCATGTGAGGAGGATGACCTCGGGGCGATCCAGAAGTGGGTGGCAGAGGAGCTGACTCAACCTATGGCAGAAGCAGGCAGTGGTCTAGATGTTACACAACCCAGCGGGGAGGAGCTGATGACGGAGGTGGAAGGGATCGGCCCAAAAGACACGGAGGAGGCGGAAGCAGGCGGCGAAGTCGGACGGTGTAAAGCAGTGGACGTGGAGGACAGCAGGGGAGTAGAGATAAGCCTGCGCAGAACGAAGGACGACGTGAGTGAAGAGAAGCAGACGAGGCTGCAACAGGAGAACGCATATTTAATCGCGACAAAACCCGGTGGGCAGAAGGGAGGAGAAGACGCCCCGGGTCCCAGTGCCACAGTCCCGGGAATGGGCCGTGGCCCAAGGCAAGTATCCCTTGGGGGAGCTTTTTGGTGGGGGTGGTGGGAAGGAGAGAGAGAGAAGGGCACTTGAACTGTGGGAAATTGTGTTAAGAACCCTCACGACCCCTCCCACACACAAAAGTTGAAGGTAGCACGAGAAAAACCTAACTAACCAGACCGGTTACTGACCCCAGTTTATTCCTTTGTTTTTCCCATATCCTCCTCTTCCTCCGGCTGTCCAGCACACCCAAGGATAAGACGAGGCTGAGAATAAGACCAGAGGAACCCCAGCCTACCCACATAACCCGAAACCAGGAACCCAGAGGAGAGACTGTTATTCTGCCTTTTATATTTGTTTATGACCCATCCCATAGGAAAACCAAGGTGGCCCCACGTACTTTGCTACTACAACCCAATAAAAGAGGTCACACTCCTAAGTCGTGTCTTGTGGTCCCTCTCACCCCGGTGGCCCCAAGCATAATCCTACAATGCAGTATACCAAACAGTAGGTTACAACAGCACTCTTGTTACTTTGGGTTGCAGATCCCCTAACTTGTTGCCAGTTGTAGCGTTCTCTCCAGCTCAATAGCATGCAAATTATCACGCCCTACACAGAGCTCTGTAGTGCACGTCTTTATTCTTCAGAGTGCAACCGTTCACTAACTGTACGCATCACGTCATGAACTTTATTAACCACACCCAAACAATGATGTCATTCTTCTGAGGAGTCCATCAGGGCCCAGAAGGGTCCTGCTATACATATTTACAAGACACTACAACCACATTAAGGGGTTTCATTTTTGTAAGTGTAAGGAGGGAAGGTGTGTTGTGTTGTGAGCTATGCCTTGATATATTCCCTAGAGTCCGTTTAAGAGTTGGAATGTTTATGCTCATCTCTTGGTGAGTGTTCAAAGCTCCATTTTAATTGTTCGGTGAAGCTTAGAATAGTCGTCAAAGGGGCGCAGTGCACTGTTCTTCTATTTATTCATCAATAAAGCTTATGTCATCCTCTTCCTGCTTGGATTCGTCTTCCCCACAATGGAACAGACTTTCTATTGTGTTGCTAGTTGAAGCCCTTGGCAGTGGTCATAATCTACTACAAAACGTGTGCTTTACTGTAAGCTGTCAGAAGTTATCGCTGGCATTCTGTTTTTAGGTCTCGCCTGTACAACGCTTGCGCTATGCTTGAGAAATCTATTGTTTTTGATATAAACTTAAAAGGGACTTACATCCCTCCTCTCTTTTGTGGCTTCCAATTGGTTCCTGTGCGTGCCACTTACCTTTCCTCCATTTCTATTGGCTGTAGCATATTTTCCTCCCCTTACGAATGCTTGTTCCTCATCTCTTTCTCGTATCATTTTCCCGCCGCCAAAATACTGTTAACATCCACTTTGGTGGAATATATTTTCATAAAGATTTGCCTTTTACTCTTGCCGTAAATTTATATAACAATTTATCACCTGGAGAGTTTAAGTGATATGCATAGAATCACATGATGTTGTGTGGCGCAGCCGAGACTCAAACTGGGATCCCCAGCTCTTCAGTTAGCAACTCTGGCCGCTGCTACACGTCCTCTCCACTCCTGTGTTACCTGTCAGGGAGCTCTTTACTTCTCCCACAGCTCTTTATTCATTACATAGGCGAACCTGATGCATTACCAATGCATGTTATATTTGTATGTATTTAAGTCGTTGGAAAGCTCTATTCGGAGCAGTATGATTCCTAGCTATGAGCCATATGAGTGTTGAGTAAAAAAATGAATCAGAAGTACTTTCTAATATATATTGATTTTATCTGTTTGCTGTCTTTTAAATGCCAAACTCCATGCATTCACTTTTCAGAGTGTTGTACAGAAGGTGTGAAATACCACCAGGAGAAACAATCTATACCGACTGGTAACCTCACCACACATTCTTGCAAACCAAAACACTGTTCATGATAATTGCAAAGGTACAGGAAATGACAATACACGAAATGCAGACAAAAGCAATAAGAAATGAATAAGTAATGAGAAGTACAAGTTGCTAGATGTGTTGTGTTCAATGTTAATCTGTCCTGTGCGGAAAAGATGCATGCATGCTATTACTTACATGGAATATTTTAATTTAATAACGAGTAGTGAAAGCAACCATTTACTTCGAGAGTTCCCTTCGCACCAGGCAGATAGACTTGTTCTAGGTAGCTGACGTCTCACATTGCCCCAGGTTGATAGCCATCGCCAAAGTTATCATCCCGTGGCCGTACTGTACTGTTCGGATTAACAGATGGGTAGCTGTGATGAAGTGAGTGGGCTTCGTTAGTGGAGTGAAGGTAGCCTCTGGGTAACAGAGACTAAGGTGTCACTGAGGAAAAAGCTGGGAGATGAACTGAGGCAAAAAAGCAGCATGCCAATTAAGGCTATTGAGCTGCAGACTTCTACCTGGGGTATCAATCCAAAGATCAGATCAGCTAGAAAGATGCTTGGCCTTGCTGCTGGCCTGAAATCCAGAGCACTGGAAATCCTCTGGAGCGGTGGGACACACATGGGGGAGAAACTAAGAATTGGACCACAAAGAGAGAAAGCAGGATGTCCCCTGCAAGGAAGAGCTATGGCAGGGAGTAGGTGCACAATATAAGGGAGAAAGGGGAACATGAGCAACAGCAAATGTTCTTTCTACGCATTCCTGACTGAAACTTATGATGGCGGAAGATTAGGTTAAAACACTTTGTTAACATTCTTCCTTAGTTTATCTCTTGCTTTAAACTGTTTGTTAAGGCCGCTTTGCTTATGTCTTGGTGAGCTTATGTTGCCTGGCACTCTTTATGTCCAATGCAGATTGCACGTAAAGAAAGGGGAACCTTGCTTTTCAATGAAGTAGTGTCATATTGCCCAGTATTTTGTGGTTTTGAAACAATATTTCACAGACGTCAAATCTCTCTCATTGGAAGGTAGACTCACACAGTGGGAGGCCGGGTTGAGCTCTCACTGACAGCAGGCTGAGTGACACACATGTTAGTAGGGGCTAGAACTATGTGTCCGAAATGTACCTCTATTCAGAACTATGCTTTGTACAGAGGGATTTCTAGGAGTTTCAAAAACCTCAGGATGGTACACATGGGATGCATGAGACAGACTCTTAGGACGCATTTGATGGGAGGAGCCGTTTTGGACACATTGGAGTGTTGCTTCACAATTGTTGTCAGCCCTCCATCTACTTTACTGAGATTTTGGTGTTAATCTACTATATACCAAGAACCAAACATGTAGAAAAAGGGTCCAGAGGCTAGATTAATGACCCTATCAGACATATGCCCCAATACTATACACAAATAACAGAAAGAATGTTTGAGGGTCAGGTTGGAATGCCGATGTGTGTAATGGAAGGTACAAAAGGGTTGGACGAAAGTGCAATAAGTGCAAATAAATAACACAATCCCACAGTTGGGAAAAAGTGCCCATCAGTTCCCAAACGGTTCCGCCCTAGTCATCATCTGGGCTCTCCTTACCCAGGAGAAATTATCTTTTGTATAAGTACGAGTCAATCAATGTTGTTGTGACTATTAAACTCTATATAGATGATACATGAGTTATGTGATGGGTGGAACCAAAATTATTATGTTGTTGTGAATATGGGTAACTGTTTTGCAGTGCATAAATGTGAAAAAACAAACTTGAGATATGTTAAAATTCGGTAGAGATTGATATTTTGTTAAATCTGCCAGTTAATTTACACTTCTTATTTTAATATTGGGAGAGTTGAGAGAAACTATTAAAATGTATTCTTTTCTACTCAATCTCTACCGAATTTATATACAAAAGATACTTTCTCCTGGGTAAGGAGAGCCCAGATGATGACTAGGGCGGAACCGTTTGGGAACTGATGGGCACTTTTTCCCAACTGTGGAATTGTGTTATTTATTTGCACTTATTGCACTTTCGTCCAACCCTTTTGTACCTTCCATTACACACATCGGCATTCCAACCTGACCCTCAGACATTCTTTCTGTTATTTGTGTTAATCTACTTTATTCATTTTGATTGTTTTATTATTAAACCCATGTCAAATCTTAGCTTATTACGAATGCAAAAGTGTGTGTGGCATAATTTTCTGTGATGTCATCAAATATGCTAATTAGTTCCCACTCCTATAAATTTTCAAAACTTTAAAAGTCAAGTATTTAAGATTCCACAGCTTCTTGTTGTACAAGTAACATTAGCATATCATGATTACATTTGTGGGCTGCGTGCAGTAACTAGCGTCATTAACCCCCTTTGCCACAGTCATGGAACGGAGGGATTGTGTGCTGCCCTCCGCCTATCACAGATAGACACAGTAACTAATTGGCTTGTTTTGCAGTGCAAGTCCTTCCATGAGTTTGCCTGCTGGCAAGGAATGGGTGGGGCGGGCGTGTCCTTCCTCATCACCTGAAAACAAGTAAACACATGAAAGTTAATTCTAAACATTTATGACGTGTGTCGGCTGTGTGAAGTATAATAAAGGCCAAATCTGAAGCTGGAGATTGTTCTCCATTTTTTATTATTACCAACTCCAGTTCACAGGAGGTTGTGTA
The DNA here is from genome assembly GCF_964261635.1 of Lissotriton helveticus. Lineage (NCBI taxonomy): Eukaryota > Metazoa > Chordata > Amphibia > Caudata > Salamandridae > Lissotriton > Lissotriton helveticus. The sequence continues at coordinate 743,175,710 of NC_136068.1, forward strand.
TTACTCAGTCTCTTTGTATATACCCCTGATCCTGGCAAGTCCCTGCAATGTTTCCGCGCACTGGGCGACTTAGTCATCTTTCTCCTCCTCTAGGTGTTTTTTCCACATCAATGAAATGAAAGGTAACAGAGGGGTAAGCGAGTACTTGTTACTACAGTGCATATGTCAGAAGGGTGCAAAAAACCAATTGATGGACAGAATGCAGAACAATGTCATACATTCACCCGAGTACAGAGATCTGGGCCTAAATCCATCGTTTCTTTGCTCACCATGTGATTCCAGTTTGGACCCAGCCATATGCAAATCAGTCTTAACCCAGCGCCCATGGGAACAGTCCAGCCCGAACTGCCAAGCCAGGTCCTCCCTGGACTGGAAACAAGCATCCTAGGACCGGTTTCGGGCTTTCAGCCCTCATCAGCCAGGATAGCTTGACTCCAGTGGCATGGAGAGCACGGGACCAACGTCTGGGCATACCCTGTCCCACTCTGGGTGACAAATGCAAAAAGAACAATTGATGGACAGAATGCAGAACAATGTCATATATTCACCCCTGTGCAGCGATCTGGGCCTAAATCCATAATTTTTTTGCTCACCATGCCATTCCAGTTTGGACCCAGCCATATGCAAATCAGTCTTGACCCTGCGCCCAATGGGAACAGTCCAGCCCGAACTGCCAAGCTAGGTCCTCCCTGGACTGGAAACAAGCATCCTAGGACCGGTTTCGGGCTTTCAGCCCTGATCAGCCAGGATAGCTTGACTATAGTGGCATGAAAGCACGGGACCCACGCCTGGGCATACCCGTCCCTCTCGGCGTGACAAATGCAAAAAAACCAATTGATGGACCGAATGCAGAACAATGTCGTACATTCACCCCAGTACCAGTAGAGAGATCTGGGCCTAAATCCATCATTTTTTTGTTCACCATGCCATTCCAGTTTGCCAGTCCGCCTGGCCTGGCAGTTCAGTCTGGACTGTTCCCATGGGGCACAGGGTCAAGACTGATTTGCATATGGCTGGGTCCAAACTGGGGTGACGTGGTGGGCAAAAGAACATGGATTTAACCCAGATCTTTTGACTGGGGGAGAATGATTGCATTGTCAGCATGCCGTCCATCATTTGTTTGCTGTAACACTTTTCGCCCTAAGTGGAAAGGGTATGCCCAGACGTGGGTCCCTTGCTCACTGTGCCACTGGATTCAAGCTAGCCTGGCTGAAGAAGGGTGACATACCCTGAAACCCGTCCCAGGATGCTTGTTTCCGGTCCAGCGAGGACCTGGCCTGGCAGTTCGGTCTGGACTGTTCCCATGGGGCACAGGGTCAAGACTGATTTGCATATGGCTGGGTCCAAACTGGGGTGGCGTAGTGGGCAAAAGAACGATGGATTTAACCCAGATCTTTTGACTGGGGGAGAATGTTTGCATTGTCAGCATTCCGTCCATCATTTGTTTGCTGTAACACTATGCCAGAAGGGTGGCATAGCCTTTCCAGACCCTCCTCAGGGCCTGTAAATGGAAAAAATGCATTCTTTTAAGCTTCCCATCTGTCCCAGAAACTCCTCGTCCATCCTCTGTCTCGTGGTCTAATATGACCTAATGGCAGTGCCTGATGTTGTGTTACTTGCCTGTGCATACAAAATAAAGCTGACCTATGCGAGCTTCCATTACTGATTCTTTCTAATGAGCCTCCCACTTTTGGCTCTTTTTATATCTACATTTGACACAATCTCTCTTTCTCTGTAATACTAATTGGTTTGTTCTGCCTAGTTTGCCCTCTTTCTGGGATCTGGTTGACTGCCATTGGATTAGCTCCTGAAGCGGCAAGGGGAACCTGCTATTACTTTTGTGGGGCCATAGAGGCTCTCCAGTTAATTAATTTTGCCTTTTATCAAAGCAGGACCACCTTACATGACTTACTCCGAGAGAACAAATATTTGCTCAAAGATACAATTTGCCAGACACAGATGTACACGGATATCAACAGCATTGTGCAATCTACTCCTCTTCGTCACAAACCACATTCTGTCCCTTAGATTGGTGAAAGTTGACACAGGACTGAGGAAACTGTCAATGGATGGGTTTCCACATTAGATTTTTGTAAAGAAAGCCAAACAACCACAAAAGGTGTGTGGAAAGTAGCTTGTCCAAGACAGAATTCAAAAGAGAGTGCCTACAGACCTTGACTGTTGAATACTTTGTAGCGGACCTGATGGGTGTCACTTGTTTCTAAAAATTATGCCTAAAATCGTAAGCAGTTTATCTTCAACTTTAGATACACCTACACTTGAAATACGTTGTGACATTTTCCGCTCATATGGGCCTCTCAAAAGATACAATCGATTCATTTTTGTCATTTTGCCAGCCACTGAGGTTTTTCAGAATGTAGTAAAGAAGGAACTGTTTACCGGGCTAGTTTTGTTTCGTTTACCAGGGTTCCTCAACGAAGAATAATATCATGACAGGCTATGGGCAATCATCCAAAAATGGAAAGAGAATGGCCTGCCACTTGACCAGTCTGACTGTGTGTACCTGAAGCCAGCAATAGAGCTCAGTGGGCATGTGTTAAGCGAACAAGAAGAGACAGCAGATATAAAAAGGTACAAAGCATTGAAGACGGTGCCATGTCATGTGATGACTGGAAATAAGGTGTTCCCTTGGTATGGTTAACTGCTACTGGAAGGTAATCCCTATTCTGACATTGCTCACAGACCCATTGCAACACCTACTAAAATCCTTCTTCCACTGGTAACATGGCTGCATTATCATACAGTATTTCATGACACGAATGTAGTCCCCACAGATACAACAAATTCCTGGAATGTGTGAGCCTCTTTCATCCAGCACGGCCTAGTATGCAGGTGAGCCTAGTTGAATACGTCTCCATGGTACTGACTCCAATGGACCAACACTGTACCCAGATAGCGGACAATGCCATTTGCCCTCCTCTGGAGCTGTTGCGACTTGCACCTCTACTTTTCTGGCCACACATTCACAGTTGTTGGTGAAAAGCCAGAATATTCCCTATTCAACGCCCTGCTGTGCTTCCCCAGGCTCACAACGTGATAACTGCCACTTCAGTTACAAAGCCTGACTTTGAGGTGATTTATCATTCTGTGCAGCCGCTTTAACTTCCTGTCTTGACAGGAAAAAGAGCTCCCAGGGCTAGCAGGGTCACCCGGGAAGACAGCAGCCGAAGGTAAATAAAACAACATATGCTGTGATTAATCCTCACCATTTCTGATAAACTGCAGGTTCCTACTAAACTGCCCTTCTTTGTAGATTGGGGAGATAGGGTTGCCATAAAATGCCACAATGGCCAAGTTAGACACCCACTCTGTGCTCATATGCTCAACCGTTACCAGCCAGAAACGAGCTACCTCCCAATATCTTCACCCTAACCACCTTATCTAATTACCAACTCCCACACCGGCCCCAAGAACCATGGCGAGTATCTGAACTCCCAATGAGGGTGCCACCCTTCACCTATGAAACCGCCAGCAGGTGCTGAATGTCAAGACATTGCTCCCCCAAACAAATTTTCCATCCAGCCAAATTCCTGATTAATATTCTGTTCATGAGTAAAAAAACACTCTTACGTGTCTTTCCACAGTATACCCGTCACCTTTTGGCCAAAATCATCAGATCAATCACATACCCACTCCTTAATCTCCCCTTCTTTTTCCACAATATCACCAAGCAGGCTGACGGGCAGCCAAATATAGGTCACTGTTCAAACGCTTAACGTAGATTTTCAAGGGTCATCCCTATGTCTTGTGAAACATCTTGAAATGTGTCCCTTTTCAAGCACCTATACCTTCCTAAACCACCATCGAGGTTTGCGTCCCTCAAAACACTGAGGTCACTCCCCAGTAAGGAGGGGACCAAAAACACTTCTTTCCTGCATTCATTCGTCTTCGTGATTGATCAGGTGTTGATTGATTGACTAGGGTCTCACCCCGGGAGACAACTCTGTTTCTTGGATGGTCAGACAAAACCATACATGTGCGCATTTCAGTTTTTCACGAGCAACAAAGATCTACAGACTTCTGGCGCGGGTTTACTTAGCGGGAATTTAACATTGAGCTCTACAGTCAAAAATAGCCCAAAACAAAATATCGGTGCATGCGTCCTAAAATAAACCAAATGTCATATCAATTTTAGAACAAGCCTGCTCTGTTTAAATAATACATTAGGTAACCTAGGACATTATTCATAGGCTATTCTGGGATGTTCAGGCGCGAGGAGCGTGCAGCAGTGCGCACAACGTGAAGTATCGTGTTACCGCAAACACTAACGTCCATCTGTCAGAGCACGTGCGTCCTGCGTAGCCACAAAGGACGCAGGGAGTTTCCACCTTCCTCAAAGAAAATGCGGGCCATTTGATCATATTTTAAGATTTTTGATGGGCGCGGAGCACCACTCGAATGAAAAATTGTGTAAAATTGTTTGTATTCTTTTTAAGATGCCAACTTTACCATTGTTTGCTTAAATAATCATTTTGAAATACTTAGGCACCTCTAAAACTTTTTATGTGATGCATTCTTATAGCTGCTGCTTTCAGTTTGCACTTCAAAGGAGAAAAATACTGCCTTTTACATTATATTTTTGTAACGGCCTAACATAAATATAGGGCCAATGTCAGCAAAACAATGGTCAGGTGGCAACCCTGATGGTTCTCCTGGGAATGAAGATAGCTTTAGTGTACCAGAAAAAAATGCCCGGTTTTAACTCTCAGAGCTGCATAGGCATCGAGCATATGTGCCAACATTTTGGAATACATTAGAGGGAGAGTTTCTGATCGAAATATGTAATGACGACAACAGGCAAAGTAAATTCTTGTAAGTTTATTTCATATTAGAAGTTCCCACAGGCGAGATTTAGGGTGCGTGCAAGCACCAAGGAGAGTCAGACGTCCAACTGACACTCTCCATGAACTGTCATTCCATAACGGAATCCCGCGTGCCAACGGGCAGCGCGAGTCAGGGCAAACTACAGTGTCCTTGCCCAGGGAGATGCGCAAGGAGAAAACACTACATATATCTCCTTTCCTATAAAGAGAAAAGTAGGAAAGGGAAAAGAGGAAAGAGAGACCAAAAGAGAACTAGAGATAGAAGATATATATATATATATATATATATATACACACACATATATATATATATATATATATATATATATATATATATATATAGAGAGAGAGAGAGAGAGAGAGAGAGAGAGAGAGAGAGAAAGTACAGAGTAAGAAGAACAAAATATTAACACGAATCAAAACCTTCAATTAGGTTAAAAAAAGGTTAGACGGTATCTGGCTGGTAACCTTGTCACTCTACTACTTCTCCTATAATCAAACATGGTGCGTTGAGGAGATTCTACATCAAGGTTTTTTGATACACAAGCACATTTCAAGTCCTTTTCATTGTTCGCACTATGTCTCGAAACAAATTTCTCATTTACTTTTACAACCTTGTTCATGTTCCACCAGTTGCTACGATTGACACGTACAGCACTCACACATATTTTGTCAACGACAACTGGTTCACTGTATTTAGGCATTCCTTTTTTTACAAAACTTTGTTTCTTTATTTTCACTACATCACCTACTGCCAAACTCTGTAAAGAAACATGTTTTCTTTGGGCAAAATACATTTTTTGCTTGTTTTGCACCTCATGGACTCTATTTCTAACCCTTGTATCCAACTCTTGGAGTGGTTCTTTGTTTTTAAACCATTTTGACATCCATGCAGGGGTGAATTCAGTGGAAGGTTTCTTGCCTCTTAGTAATTCAAACGGTGATGACCCAGTGGATGAGTTTTGAGTGGTTCTATGAAACCACAACATGCTTCTCACCGCTGCAGGTATGTCTTTGTTATGTTGTATAGCCCACCTTATACAATCCCCAATGACTCTGTTGAGTCTTTCCACCAGACCATTTGTCTGGGGATGGTAAAGTGAGCTTTTAAGATGCGAAATAGAAGAATCCCTTAGAAATTCTTCTACATCACATGACAGAAATTGTACACCATTGTCAGAAATGATTGTCTTAGGGAAACCCTCTCCTGAAAATCTCTTTCATGAAATCAATTATCTCTTTAGAATCAGCTTTGGATACAAATCTGACCTCAGGCCATTTAGAGTAATAGTCTATAAGCACGATAGCGCATTTGGTTTCAAGGTCTTTCAGGAAAGGGAATGGAGTGAGAGGGGGATTAGCAGTGCAAAGACCCATTGTCGCTGATGGCACATATTGCATATTGAAGTACAATATCATCTATGTCTCTATCCATTTTTGGCCACCAGAAGTACTCTCTAACTCTTCTTTTAGTGAGAGTGGATCCCAAATGTCCCTCATGGGCCTTGGTCAAAAGTGTTTTTCGGACACTTTTCGGGGGAACAATTTTGTCACACCTTAAAATAAGCCCATCTTCTAAAGATAGCTCATCCCATATCTTTACAAACGTTTGAAGATCATCACTTACGCTTTTTTCTTTCGGCCACCCTTTTGTAATGTATAGTTTAACATCTTTCAAAGTAACATCAGAATCCATTGCAGCATACCATCTGCTTTCAGACACTGAGCACACATTTTGTAACTCAACACTTGCAATAATGCAATCTTCTTGCTCATAATCCTCAATGTTGTCTTGACACTGATTCAACGCATGTGTTGCAGAAGGAAGACGTGATAAAGCATCATCACGTACATTCTTTCCCCCTGCGATGTGTATAACATCAAAATTGTTTCGAAGAAGTTTTGATGCCAAGCAGGCTATGCGATGCGTGGTGTTGTTGTGACTGGCGTTTCCTAATATGCTTACTAATGGTTTGTGATCAGTTTTTAAAATAAACTTCCTTCCCCACAAATAACTTTTGAACTATTCAATACCCCACCAGCAGGCAAGTAATTCCTTTTCTATCACAGAATAATGTGATTCTGAATCCCTCAGTACCCTCGAAGCAAAACCAATAGTATTCTCTTGAGAGCCAACATCCTGGGTCAAAACTGCTCCCAACCCATAACAGCTTGCATCAACAGTCAATGTGCATGGTACAGAAGGTTCAAATGGTTTTAATGCTTGAACAGTTCACGGCTGTTCTTTAAGCCAAGCAAAAGCTTGAATACAGTCTTCATCCCATGCAAACTCAGTATGATTTTTTAAAAGATTAGAAATGGGACGAACACGGGTTTGATAATCAGGTAAAAATCGAGAATAGAATTCTGCCAACCCTAAAAGTGACTTCACCCCAACTTTGTCCTTAGGAGCAGAGGCATCCAATATGGCTTGAACCAAACTAGGTTTTGGAGTTACCCCTGCGCAGGATATTGTGTGACCCAGATATTCAACTGAGTTTTTTGAAAACATGCACTTATCCCGCTTAAGAACTATGCCATGTTCTTCAAAAATTGACAAGATACGTTTCAGGGTTTCATCATGTTCTTCCTGGTCATTTGCATATATAAGGACATCATCTTGAAAAATTACTACTTTTTTGATTTCTTTGAGGAGATTGACCATTATCATCATAACAAAGAAGGGAGAGAGATAAAAGTGGATTTGATCTCCCTAGGCAGTATTTCATAAACAAAACAGAATCCACTTTAGGAGTTGTAGTGGCCCCTGCAATGGTAGGGAGCACTCAGTGTTTTTTAAAATACCCCTCACACACCAAAAGGACCCTTGGTGTCATGCTTCATCATCGGGGTCTTCGCACCCCTCTACGGGATGCGGCGTGCTACTACCTACGGCTACGCGGGAGCACTTATACACAGTCTATGTGTGGTGTGTGTAGGGTGGTGGTTTTGTGTGAGTAGTGGGGTTTGGAAGTGATAAGTGTTTGTTAAAAAATACCTTGGGATTTGCCGTGGGATAATGAAACATTTTTAGGGCTCGACCTCTGCCAATGCGCTTGCGCATTGCAGATGTCGAGACATATTGGGGCTTATCCAGAGCTTAACCAAACGGGCGATTTGATGCTGTGCCCGTGAAAAAAGCACGTGCACGCATCAAAGCCACCAGCCTCCCTCCCACAAGCTTCCCCCAGCGTGCGCTCTGGCATTTCTCCTCCCCTAATTATTCACTGCCCACAGACGGCCGGCACATCAAAGGCTGCTGCTCCCCGTGCGTCTCGTCACCATTACTCTCCCCTATTCTTCCCTTCTTGCCTCTCCCCGCCCCCCCTCCCCACCACAGCAATGCCGAGGGCTTGTTTCCATTTTCTATTTGTTGTTTGGACTTTTGTTGCAAGGATATCATCTCATTACGATCAAAAATTCCTATTTAGGAAATAGTGAACCATGTTCGAGTTTTGTCGTCGCTTTAGTTTCGGGCTTTAAGTTTACTAATGCATTTTGTGCCAGTGCCTCTGCAAGTGTTTATTTTTTTAATTTGATTTCTAATGTACTTTATGCCAGTTGCTTTGTCCAAGTGTTTATTTTATTGGAGTCTCAGTGTCATGTTCAGATCTTTGTATGGGCAGGTCTATGCTTTCTGTGTGTGTTTATTTTAAACTGCATTTTGTTGCGATGAAATCGCACTTACAGTCAGAAATCGTGACTTTGGAAATGATTGACCATGTTCAAGTTTCCTGGCTGTGGCTCTGTGCATGTGTTCATTTTGGTATTAGCTGTGTTTCCTCTCACAGAGTTCATTTTACCAGCATGTTGTTTCAGTTTTAGACTGCACTGCGTGTGAGTCCGAGTTCCGAGTTCTTCCAAGAAGAAATCATTCCAGTGATTTTTTTTATTTTTATATGGTGACTTATACAATATACACAATCAAATGTGAGTTTAGTCAGTGTGCTCACTTCTATTCAGCTGCTGTGTTTCTTTACCCCACCTCAAACTCTTGCAGAGTTACAAAAGATCACTCTCCCCTCTCCTTACTCTCCTCTCTCCCCTCTCTTATTCTCTCTCACCTCTCTTCTCCTATCTACTCTCTACCCTCTTACCTCTCTCCTCTCGTCCCGCTCCCCTCAGCACCACCACAGCATCACTCAGGGCCACCACAACATCACTATGCGCCACTACAGCATCACTGAACGCCGCAGCATTACTCATCGCCACCACAGCATCACTCAGCACCACCCCAGCATCACTCAGCACCACTCACCATCACCACTTCATCACTCAGCATCACCCCAGCATCACTCAGCACCACCACAGCACCACTCATCATCACCACATCATCACTCAGCACCACCACATTATCACTCAGCACCACCCCAGCCTCACTCAGTGCCACCCCAGCATCACTCAGCACCACCACAGCATCACTCAGCGCAACCACAGCATCACTCAGCGCAACCACAGCATCACTCAGCGCAACCACAGCATCACTCATTGCAACCACAGCATCACTCAGCATCACTCAGCACCACCACAGCATCACTCAGCACCACCACAGCACCACTCAGCACCACCCCAGCATCACTCAGCACCACCACAGAATCACTCAGCACCACCACAGCATCACCACAGCATCACTCAGCACCACTACAGCACCACTCATCATCACCACATCATCACTCAGCGCTACCGCAGCATCACTCAGCAACACCACATTATCACTCAGCACCACCACATTATCACTCAGCGCCACCCCAGCATCACTCAGTGCCACCCCAGCATCATTCAGCACCACCACAGCATCACTCAGCGCAACCACAGCATCAGTCAGCGCAACCACAGCATCACTCAGAGCAACCACAGCATCACTCAGCGCAACCACAGCATCACTCAGCGCAACCACAGCATCACTCAGCGCAACCACAGCATCACTCAGCGCAACCACAGAATCACTCAGCACAACCACAGCATCACTCAGCACCACTACAGCATCACTCAGCACCACCACAGCATCACTCAGCACCACCACAGCACCACTCAGCACCACCCCAGCATCACTCAGCACCACCTCAGCATCACTCAGCACCACCCCAGTATCACTCAGCACCACCACAGCATCACCACAGCATCACTCAGCACCACCACAGCTCCACTCAGCACCACCACAGCACCACTCAGCACCACCACAGCATCACTCAGCGCAACCACAGCATCACTCAGCGCAACCACAGCATCACTCAGCGTAACCACAGCATCACTCAGCGTAACCACAGCATCACTCAGCGCAACCACACCATCACTCAGCGCAACCACAGCATCAATGGTTCAAATATTTTCTTTCAATATTTCAAGCTGTTTTCAAGCTTTCACACTTTATTACAAATCACAAAAAGATGTTAATATTTCACTTCTGTTCTTGGATTTTCGTCACAATAAAAAACACTGAACATAATCTTCACAAAAGTTATTTACAAAAGTTTAAGCTATTGCCATTACAAATTAAATAAATTATTTAAGTATTAATTATTTAAAAAAATTAAAAGCCATTGTTATTTGTAATATCAATACATCTAAGTCACGTAAATACAAAACATGTTGCATTACAAATGCTATAGGTGTCACATTTGCGAAAGTTATAACTATTGGCATTGTAAATGACAAAGCTATTAATTTAGCTATTTTAAAAAATAACACATAAATTAAAAAAAATTCATTTATAAGACCAATAGCTCAAACTTTCCTAATGCGAGCCCTATTGCATTTCCAATGCATGTTAATATGTCCCCGACTGGTATTGTTAAAAAAGGTGTGGTGTGAGGTTACTAATGTATAGTGATGTACATTAACCTCGCCAGTGCGTCGACATGTTTCGGAGTCTAAAACTCCTTCTTCAGGACGGGGTTGCGCAAATCCCCACCTTACTCACATGGGATACAAAGTGTATTATACAGAAAAGTGAAAGGGACTACTTGTTCCTAATTCACAGTGTGTTCATGGATCTCGCCCAGTTGGCGTTGCTGTAAGGAAAAATAATGTAATTATTATTCACAAAAAAGAGTAATCACGTTTTCCTGGGAAGGTGTCCACAGCAAAGTGATGGGAAGCCGATATCTAGACAAAATTTGCCATTCTATTAGTGATCGTGCCCCCTGTAAAGGAAAAAAACAAGGACATGACAAACAACACATAAAACAAAAAGCACACGCTTCTATATTAACTTTGTACCATGGTTATGTGGTTTTATGGGGGTTCAATGAATAATGGAGGTTATTTTAATTTGTCCTTACTTATTTTTTTGAGTTTGATAAACCTCATGAGCCTCTTAGCGTTCTTGAGGGTTCAGTCGTGCTAATATGCAACCTGTGGGCAAAGCAAGGATTCAGGCTCAAGGTTTTAACTTACAGGGTTCTGTTGGTACCACCATCCTTCTTGGTCAATTACTCACGGATGCTGAAAGATGGGTCTATCTCCCTCCCCTTGACACTGCTCTGCTGGAATGGGTTGCTGAGCGGACCGCGCCCTATATATACCATCAAAATATAGTTGATTGCCAATATAGAAGGCGGAAGCGTCCGTTATTGTGCCCAAACAAGGGCAGACCGGTAATTGTTTATCCCCGTGCGAGATAAGGAGCCGTGGACTAATCTTCGCGCATGCGCGGTAATGAAGCATCAGGACGGAACGACCGCGTGCAAAGCCGAGATGTTCTTGGTGCACATGCGCAATAGTTGAAGGAGGACGTTTTAGTTAGCGGCCATTGTGCTGCAATGGCAAGAGGTTGTGAAACACTAAAATTAAGCATATTGATAGGTTATCAAATCCACTAAATACAGTTTGGGAAAGAGCTCGATGGTTTTACCTAGGATGTTAAAATTAATTATCACAAGTTTGGAAATCGTGGTCTAGGTGATAAATGTAAGGGTAGGGGGGTTAATGGGGTACACAGAATGTGGTTGTTCATCCCCTGAGTTGTGGATTCATTTTGGTGCAAATAGCAGTACGTAAGAAGGGGAGGCAATCACGGCAGATTCAGCGTAATTGCACCCAAGGAATTTCATCGTTGAGGCCATTCTTATTTGTACCCAGACGGAACACCCATCTTTGTTCCTTCTCGAATAACCCTGCTTCTGATTGCAATTGTTCAACTGTTGTCCAGTTGAGGTCATTAACACAGTGTTGAGCTTGCACGAAATGTGCTGCCATTTTTGTGGTGCTTTTCTTGCACCTAATGTTGCTTTTGTGTTCATTTATTCTTGTTTTGGCTGCTCTGGTGGTCATTCCAATGTATTCAAGTCCACAGGGACATGTTATCAGGTACACCACATTCTTACTGTTGCAGTTGGTGAATCTGCATTGTTCCCATTTGCAGCCATTCCTAAAAGTCAGTTCTTGACTTTCTTGGTAAGGTGACAACTGCTGCAGTTGCCACAGGGGTGGTGGCCCTTTATTCCATGCAGTGTGGTTTGTTGTTGGTGTTTTTTCTGTGGTCTGGTGTGCACCAGAATGTCTTTTAGATTTTTTCCCTGTCTGTGGGCGATAAGAGGTTTCTCAAAGTCAAGTTCACCGCTTGTTAAAATGCACCTGTGTTTGTTAATCAACTTTGATACCTCGTTAGAATGGGTACAGTATGTCGTCACACAGACCTGTCTGTTTTTGTTCGTATCATTGTTGAGCTTCTCTTCTAGTAGGGCCTCGCGATTGTTGTTGCAAGCTCTCTTCATAGCGGCTCCCGTGTGTAATGGTTTCCAAGCAGGTTCCGCAGGAGCGTCAGGAATCCGAAGAGTAGTCCACAGCCTTCCCCTACGGCCTTCCGACTCTATCAAACACTAGAGTATCGAATGGCTCGCCAGGGGAAAACAGGGAGACAAAACAAGGAAAGTGGGGGAAAACAATAGAGCTTGACGGTGCACTTCAGGTTGGATGCTGGATAACGGGTAGGCTGTAAAAGGAATATAATTATTACTGTCTATCTTTGTCAACCACAATATCAATGTGCACTATGTCTAGAACATGTATGAAATTCACTACATACCACACTAGATTCTCTGGACGGTAGAACATATAGTATTGTAGTATTAGTTGTTCGTTGTTTTTCTGTTTATAAACAAGACAGGAAAATCGTTAATAACTATTTCCCACTCTAGGCTGGTAAGTATCAATAACCAATGGGTAATTCTTACTCTGTATGTTCTGGGAATAATCTGGGAGATTTCTTGTGAATATGTGCTTGAGCCAATGCCTTGCATCTAGCAGTAACATCTGTTAAACAGGAAATACATTTAGTTCTTCACGCAAGATAATCACCAATATATATATATCATGAAAAAAGGCAGCGCACAGTGCTGTTACCGTGATTCTGTGAGAAGGCGCATGGATATGAACAAACTCTGATTAACAATAAATCCCCACAAGTGGTGTATAGATGGCCCAGGAATAGATGGAGTTAAACAGTGCACCAGGGAATCCAGCAACCAGAGTGGAGTAAGAATTCACAGGCAGTGCTCAGCCGGATGGCGGAGAACCAATCCCGGCCGCCGGGCGAAGCACCAGGAGTTTGGGGAAAGACTACAAAGAAACCTAACTAACTACAGGAGCAGTATGGGCACCCAGCCGGATGGCGGGGAATGGACCCGGCCGCCGGGCGGAGCACCTAAGGGCAGGGGGGAAAGGAAAGTGGAGGCTGAACCCAGCCGGATGGCGGGGAATGGACCCGGCTGCCGGGCGGAGCACCTAAGGGCAGGGGGAAAGGAAAGTGGAGGCTGAACCCAGCCGGATGGTGGGGAATGGACCCGGCCGCCGGGCTGAGCCCAAGGATATGGGGACAATGAGCAAAGAAGAGAAAGCGGTAACGACCGCACAGGAGGACGTAAAGGCTGGAAAACGTCACTCCACAACAATACCGCCAAATATACGAAGGAAAGACAAGGAAACTCAATCCTCCGATAGCGGGCAGGAACGCAAAGGAAGAGAAACCTGAACAAGCAATAACCGGAAGTCAGGCAAAACAGGTTGGGACGGAACCCACAACAACGGGAGCTAGACGCGAGAACGTGAAGCACCGTGTCTTTTATGTCATATTCTTAAAGTTACAGAGCAGGAGGGACATTGGGGCATGACACCGTGGCTTTGGAGGTACAGTTTGTCTTCGAATTCGAAAAAGTTTTTTCTCAGTGCTGTGGAAATGCATTCCATGACTACACTTCGTGGTGTCTGAAAGCGCCATGTGGTTGAAAAAAGTACCTCTTCTATGATCAGAAGAGTCTCGTCGTGAGGCAGACTGGTGTAGAGACTTTCCACGTCAAGGCTCAGTAGTAGTTGAGTTGTTGGATCGAATGGTAAGTCTTTGAGTAGTTGAAGGACCGCTTTTGTATCCTTAAGATACGTGTTGGTGGCTTGGACCAGGGGTCGCAAGAAAGCGTCTGCGAGTTTTGACAAGGGCTCAAGGATAGAGCCGATGCCCGAGACTATTGGTCTCCCAGGTGGGTGCTCTAGGTCTTTGTGTATTTTTGGAATACAGTAAAAATATGGAGTCTTAGGGTTCTTTAGGATAAGAAATTCGGCCTATTTTTTAGAAAGCCAATCATGTGACAGTGCCTCTTCATCATGGCCCCTATGCTGATGCGTAATGTTTCAGTAGGGTCTGATGGTAACACTTTGTAGTTTCTCCTGTCAGCTAGGAGTCTCAGACACTCAGTGTTGTAGGTCGCCGTGGTTTGTATCACTATCGCACCGCCTTTGTCTGCGGGCTTAATTGTCAGTTCTTTATTTGCTGATAATTCCATCATAGCTTCTTGTTCTTTGTGGCTAGTATTCTGATAATAGTTGGAATTAGAGGTATTCAGGATGCTCAACTCATGCATCAGCACTTTCTCAAAAGCTAGCACTTCCACTGGTAGTGAGGCATGTGGTGGAGTAAAGGTAGACTTTGGTTTTAGACCTGTGTCTGAATTGTTTTTGGGGGTTTCTTGGTTGCGAAAAAAGTTTGGAGTTTGATTTTTCTGATAAACTCCTGTATTTCTGCGTGTAATTTGAAAGAGTCAAGCCTATTGGTTGGAACATAGCCCAGTCCTTTGTTAAGTACCTGGTTCTGTATGTCTGTGAGCGGCCAAGGGGTGATGTTGACCACTAGGTCCCTCTCTTGCTAGTTGACGCTTGGTTATGGAGGGCACCGGTCATGCTTCTGGTGTTCATTCAGGGGTTGGTTTCGTCCCCGCCCTCTTGCTGCCTGCTCTCATTGTTCCCTCTCTTGTTCCTGCCTCACCTGGGGCCGGGACCCATCCGTAAAAAAGGCTGCTGGTTATGTATAGCTCCTGTAACTTCTGGTGTCCACTGGTGGTAGATTGGGCCCATCTGTGGCGGGCCGTATTGGAATGGACCATATTGTGGGTGGCCTTGGAATGGTTGAAACTGGGGGGGTGCTTGATAACCTCTCCACCCTCTCTGGCGGGGGTAATGTTGCCATTGTTGACTGTGACCCCCTCTGTTTTGTCTATACTGTTGATAGCCCCCAGAATTAGACACTGTGGAGCTCCCACTGGATCCGACGCTGTCGGTATCACTAGTGTTATCTTTGCGACATAGTCCGCCTTTGTATAGGGATATGCTCTCTCTGCAGAAAAACGCTCTCTATCTTTTTTAAGTTTGTTAAACTTACTTTGTTTTAGAGTGAATTCAAAATCGGTCATTTGTTGATTCAATTCGTTGAGCCGTTTTTTCAGAGCTGTGGGTGTTTGATAGGTTTTTAGTTGTACTTCACTCTTTTGGATGTCTACCTTTAGCTCCTGAGCTATTCTGGTTGCAGTTTTTACTATTAACACTGGGAGACTGGGGGGGCGTGGCTTGACCACCGACGGGCATGGCTGCTTGAGCTCGGAGCTCCGCGCCTGCCTCGCCGGCTTTATCCTGACATTCTGTCCGGGGTGTGGCGCCTCGGTCCTGGAGGGGCTCCCTAAGCTGCGGGGGCGCCGCTGCGCCGATCGGATGGAGCCGACGAGGTCCGCTGCCGCGACCGGAACAGAAACTGTTGCGGGCCTGGTGTCAGCCGGTCGGCCATATTGGTGGGGCCTACCTCCGGCACTTCATCCCCGGCCTTGCGTAAACAGGGGGCCGGCGCGGAGGTGGAGCGGCCATCTTGCGGCCGGAACGGACTTTCTTTGCCGCGGCGGAGACGCAGCGGGGCTGCTGTGCCTCTCTGCAGCGATCACCCTCTGTGATAGCGGACCCGGAGGACTGTGGGACCGTGGCTCTGTAACGTCGGGGAGGGCGCTCTCCGACGCTTGTTCCGGCTGGACCTCGGGGCTGGGTCTACCTGCCTCACTGGTGGACCCCTGGGCCCTTCCATAGTGGTCATGGGTCGACCCTGACCGGGAGGCTCATCGCTGCCTGCGGATTCAACCGCCATAGGGATTTCGGAGCTGGGCCCTGACTACTGACGGCCTGCTCGGGGTCCGGTTGGCGGACAGCGGTGACGATTCCTCGCGGACGTGCCTGGACCCTGCCCCTCCTGCAAACGGGGACCCCACGTTGGGGTTTGTGAGGGAATCTCTGGTGGGAGCGATAGCCCCATTGCCTGGTGCTGGGCGGCGACGGTGTGGAGCGTGACCTGGCTGGGGCCGTGCTGGTGAGGCCTGGACTAGCGGAGCGGCCCCGGATTGTGGTCGCCTGAGGAGCGGGTCACACCCCCTCGGGCCTGCGTGGAGTGCTGACGGCTGCCCCACGATAGTGGCACCTTCACAATTTGGGGCCGGAGACACCATCGGGGAGGACAGATACCGGAGACCGCGCCTTGCACCTGTAACACCCAGCGGCCTAGTGGCGAGGCGGCTGACATGGACTGGTGACCCTGACCTGGTCTGAAGTGGGGAGCCGACCGTGTGCATCTCTTGTTGCCACGGCTGGGTGTGCACTGTGCGGTCGCCGCCTGCCCGGTCTCGAGAAGTGCAGGGACCTTGTGGGACCATGGGGAAGCCGAAGGCAACGAAGGGGGTGCCGCCTCCTGAACCTGTAGAGGAGATGTCGGTGGACCAAGATCAGGACTCTGCTGGGGCACAGGCACCGGGGCTACAACAACAACAGCTGGAGCAGATCTTACAAGCCATCACGGCCACGAGAGAGGCGTTGCATCACGACATCACGCAGGTATCCGTGAGCTTGGGCCTGCTGAGGGTGGATCATGGCAAGCTGGCTGACAGAGTTAAGGCCACGGAATTGACCTTGGAGGTGCTGGAGCCTGCGCATAAGGCGACTGATACAGCGATGGGGGACCTGCTGCGCAGGGTGCAACAGTTGGAGAAGAGGGCAGAGGACGCTGAAGGCCGCAACAGGCGGAACAACGTCCGGGTAGTGGGCCTACCTGAAAAAATTGAGGGGGACGATATGGTTGCCTACCTGGAGACCTGGCTGCGTGAGGTGGCGGCTCCTGAGGGACTATCGCAGTTTTATACACTGGAGCGAGCCCACCGAGTGCCTGCCCGTCCGCTGGCCGTCTGTCGCCCTCCCCAACCTGTGGTGGCACGGCTGCTGCATTTTAAAAACCGTGATGTTATTCTGCAGAAAGCGCGAGCACTGGGCCCTTATCGAGTGGATAATGCGTCAGTGTCCATTTATCCTGACTATTCGTATGATGTCCAGCGCAATCGCTCCACTTTCCTCTCAGTTAAGAGGGCTCTTCGAGAGGAGGGCATACGGTACTCTCTCCTCTTCCCTGCACGACAAACTATTGGTGGACGGTAAAACTTACTTTTTTGACTCCCCTGAGGATACTTGGTGTTGGCTGGAGACATATAAGGCTGGCAGAGATGGCGACGATGCGACAGAGAAGGTGGTGGAGAAGGCAGCGGAAACCAGCCCGAAACCACGAAGGAGGCGGCGACCCAGGGGTTGCATGGCTTCCACTCGGACACCATCACAATCCCAGACGGAATTGGACCGCCGGGTGGCCCTTCAGGCGGTTTCCGCCATTTCGGGTGCAGTGGACGTAGATCCTGTGGCGGAGTCGAGCTCCCAGCAGGGTTCGGAGGGCTCAGCAACTGAGGGTTCTGATGCGGACAGTCGGACCCTGCCGCATGTCACGCCAGGAACTGTGGATGGCCTCATGGATGAGTGACTCTTCTCTACCCGGCTTGTGTACAGTAAGGGGATGCTGGGCTGGCGCTGGGTTGTCCTGTTGGGATGAGAGCTGGGGGGGGGGACTGTCATCTGGTTGGGTGCATGTTCCTATTGTTTATTTGTGTTAGGAAAGGGGGTCCGCTGTCGAGGATTGTTGGGGAGTCCCTCCAGGGCGGGGCGCTGAGTACTTAGGGGATCTATTTTGGAGGATGGGCGCTGATGGAGTCGGGTGTTATTACCGCCTAGCTCGTTCAGGTGTAGAGGCACCCCCCATACTCACGTTAGGTGTGAGACTCTGGTAGTTGCCAGAGAGTTCCCGCTTTTGTGATCAGGTTTAGATGGGTAACTGCAGTTTAGCACCTGTTCTGGGGAAGAGAGGGAGGGGGGGTTGGTTGGGGAAGTTTGGGGTGTTGGGGCGCTGCCAGTGTGCCATCTTGGGGGAGGGAGAAGATGTTTCTTGCTGTATTCTACTATGGGGACCCGCCTTGAATTGAAATGCATTTCCTGGAGCGTACGAGGGCTGAACTCCATGAAGAAACGGTATAAGGTACATGCATATCTAGTGCGTAGGGGGATTCAGGTCGCTTTTCTGCAGGAGACCCATATTGTTCACTCTGAAGGCCGAGCACTGCAGCGCAGATGGCGGGGTCAATTGTTTTATACTACATATTCTGCTTATGCGCGCGGTGCATTGATCTGGGTGCGTGCGGGTGTGCCTTTCCAGCCATTGACCACGGTGATTGACTCGGAAGGGAGGTTTGTAGCAGTGCAGGGGCGTAAGGATGGAAGAGATGTGATCCTGTGTAGTGTGTATGCTCCGAATGTGGAACAGCCGGCCTTTTTCTTGCGCCTGTCTGGAAAGCTAGCGACCCTCCTGACTGGTACGGTGTTTTTGGGGGGTGATTTCAACTCGGTCGCCGATGTGGGCTTGGATCACTCCCATCCTCCACTGGCCCAATCGCCGGTACATCAGATAGCGAAGGTGCGGCGGGAATGGCAGAGCACGTGGGGCCTGGTGGACTCGTGGTGGACCCATCACCCAACGGATAGGGATTACTCGTTCTACTCCGTGCCGCATGATTTACATGTGCGAATAGATGGTATCTTGTGCTCAATAGAAGCCCAGGGCATGGTCTATCACAGTGAGTATCTGGCACGGACGCTATCAGACCACAATCCTTGTTTGATTGCGGTGCGGTGGACGTGGCAGCGCCAGGTGATCCCCACGTGGCGATTGAACCCCACGGCATTGGAGGACCCTGTTTTTAGCGCTGAGGTTAAGAATAGCGTGGAACTTTACTTTGCTGAAAATACAGGTACAGCGTCTAGCAGGGCCCATGAGTGGGACGCGTTTAAGGTGGTGATAAGATGGGTGTGCATTTCGGCCACGGCGGGAGCCCGCAAGATGTTGCTGCGGGATATCACGCGAGAGGAAGACCGGCTGCGATGCGCTGAACGGGCAGGGTACACAGATGCGAGGGGTCGAACAGCAGTTTTGGAGGTGCGTGAGGCGGTGGCCACTCAGGTGGAGCGCCTGCGTTGTCTTAATTACAAGGAGTATCTGGTGAGGGCCCATGCAGAAAGGGACAAAGTGGGCTCTTTATTGGCGTGGTTAGCGAATCCGGCAGCCCGGGGCACTCTGATCCTATCATTGGGCACGACTACTGGGGACCTCGTATATTCGCAGTCGGAGATTAATGACCAGTTCCTTAGCTACTATACTGCGCTCTACCGTAGCGCGATGCCGGGCCTACCGGAGGAAACCCAGGATTTCCTTTTAGCGGCTCAGCTCCCACGGTTGGCTCCAGATCAGGGAGACAAGTTGGGGGAGGCTATTTCCCTGGGTGAAATTCAGACTGCGATCAAACACATGGCGCGGCGGAGGACACCGGGGGCTGATGGTCTCCCGGTAGAGTTTTACGCTAAATATGTGGATCTACTGGCGCCCAGACTGCTCTCAGTATATAGGGAAGCTTGGGATCTGGGAAGACTGCCTGCATCTGCCAGAGAGGCGATTATCATACCATTGCTGAAGAAGGGCGGAGACGCCAGCATGCGCTCAGCGTATCGCCCGCTCTCCATGCTTACAGTGGATTATAAAATACTCAGTAAAATTCTTGCGACCCGGCTTCTGGAGCACATGACGACCCAGATCATGCGGGCTTTATCCCTACCAGGAACACGGCGACGTGTATACGCCGAATACT
The DNA here is from genome assembly GCF_964261635.1 of Lissotriton helveticus. Classification (NCBI taxonomy): domain Eukaryota; kingdom Metazoa; phylum Chordata; class Amphibia; order Caudata; family Salamandridae; genus Lissotriton; species Lissotriton helveticus. Next base: position 743,195,862 of record NC_136068.1, read on the forward strand.
CCGAGTTATGGAGGGGGGTTGCCAGGATGTTCCGAACGCTGTTGTGCTTTCGGTAGATATTGAGAAGGCCTTTGATAGCGTGGAATGGCCGTATATGTTTCAGGTCTTAAGAGAGTTCGGCTTGGGAGATCGGTTTGTGCAGTGGACAGCGTTACTGTACAACTCGGCCTCCGACAGGGTTAAAACGGGGTCGACCATATCAGCGGGTTGCCAGGTGGGGAGGGGCACCCGGCAGGGCTGCTTGTTATCCTAGCTACTATTTGCACTCGCGATTGAGCCGCTGGCTGCGCATGCTAGGTTGGGGAGGTCATATGAAGGCCTGTCACTGCGCGGAGAGGCCCAATACATTTCTCTATACGCCGCCGATCTACTGATGTTCTTGTCCGGTGAAAATGAGGCCATACGGGGCGCCAGAGCGCTGCTCCGGCAGTTTGGTCGGCTATCAGGCCTGTGTGCAAATTGGACCAAAACCTGCCTATTCCCTTTGACCCCAACTGGGCAGCAGCCTTCAGCAGGGGAGGACCTGAGGTGGGAACCCTGTTGCCTGCCTTATCTGGGCACCCGTATTTATCATACACAGTCTGATCTCTTGGACGGTAATGTACACAAGGCGATAAGGGGCCTGAAGGGAAGTATGGCCTTTTGGAGCTCTCTCCCTCTGTCGGTTGCGGGCCGAGTGGCACTCTTAAAGATGGTGGCGCTGCCGCGTTTGCTCTACTTTTTCCGCACATTGCCTGTGTGGATCCCGACCGCGGTCTTCCGGACGCTTCGGGCTATGACTACGGGTTTCCTCTGGGGTGCAGGTAGGCGGGTTGTTGCGCTTGCCACCCTGATGCGTCTGGGGGCTGATGGGAGAATGGCGGTACCTGATTTTGAATGGTACTACCTGGCGGCGCAGCTTCAGTGGCTTACGTTGGCGGTGGCTCGGGAGTTCCGGGGTCCTGAGGGTCCCCGTGGTAGAGTGATCCCTCGACACGTATTGTCCTTCATAGTTCTCCAACAGAAGATCGAACTTAGCCAGCTCACTCTTGAGGAGCACACCCTCCGCCTATGCTGGAATCGGAGTCAGAAACTAGTCGGTTGTTCCTCTCCGTATGCCCCGGAGATACCGTTGGGCATGTGCACGGCCCTCCCCCACGGGGGTAATTGGACTGCGCTGGCAGTTTGGGAGGAGCTGGGCCTACATATGGTGGAAGGCCTGTATGGAGATGGCGTGTTGCTGTCCTTTCAGGAACTAGATAGCACGTTTGGGTTGCCACGAGGAGACTACTTATTGCATGCAGCGTTGGTAGCGGGACTGCGGCGCCGCTGGAAGACGGGGCTGCATGAACCTCCGACCTCGCTGGGCTGCCAGTATGTCACCATGGCGGCGGGCACTTTTAAGGCCGTCACTTGCGTCTACCGATGTCTATCGACTGAACGCTTATCGTCACTAGATACCTTAAAAGGTAAATGGGAGACGGACATCGGCAGGCCCATACCGGAATCGACGTGGCCCCACCTATTGCGGCGAGCCTGGAAGGGTACGCGCAATGCCCGGTTCAAATTGGTACAACTTTTCACCCTTCATAGGGCGTACCTGAGATCTTGAGGTACTTTGGGGTACCCCATTCAACATGTCCGAGGTGCACTGTGGATGGTGCCGATTTCCGGCATAAGTTTTGGACCTGTGCAGGGTTGGGATCCTATTGGGAAGAGGTCGTGACGTGTCTGAATCGTGTGACGGGGCGGACGCTGGAGGCTGAGATGGCCACTTGTTTGCTGCTTTGGTTTCCCCATACCTCCCGTACCAAAGTTACTAGTAAATTCTGCGACTTGGGGCTGATCATTGCAAAAAGGGAGCTCACCATGCATTGGAAATCTAGAACGGGCCCCCACTACCAGAGATGGCGGACGAGCTTCTTGACCTGGGCGAGCAGTGAAGGCACCCTCCGCCTGCAGTTAGCTAGGCGTTCGAATAATGAAAAGGCATTGGAGACAGAGAGAGCGTGGGAGGCACTTTTGACTGAACTGCGGACCCCATCTGCAGATTCTGAGGAGGAGGAGGGAGGGGAGAGTACTGACACTGAGACTGGTCGGGAGGACTCTGCCGGCGCCAGACAGGTGGAGAGAGTGTTGAGAGAGACTGAGGGGTGCCGGTAGATTGGTGGAGCGCCCTACGGCGAACCAGGATTGATTGCATTTGCAACTTTGGAAAGGGCTATAGGGCTCTATCTCTCTTATGGAAACACTTTGTCATGTTGGTACATTTGATCCTAGGTGGTTACACGGCTGTACAGATGGGTGGTTCACTACTAAACCCCCATTCGACCTACATAAGGCGCACTGGTGGGGGGGGGGGGAGCAGGGAGGGGGAGACGGGTATTTACGGGTATTTAGAGGGAAAGATGAGTATTCGATGCTTGCTTTTATCCTGTGGCAGCATGAACCATCTGCGACATGGCGGCCTTTTCATTGTGGCTTAAATGGTTTCTTGCAAAACTAATAAAATCTGTGCGACGGGTGGGTCGCTCCTGTGAGGAACTAGATGAGTCCCTGGATTGGTGGTCAGCTGTTCCCTTGTCGCCCCTTTCTGTTCTCTTTCAACAGACTACCTCCCCCGACCCAGAGGAGTGGCTACTTGCAGACACTGCACACTGCTGGGATTACGAGGAGGAAAAGGAACAAGGCTCCTTTAATTCCGCCTTTCAGGAGAACGAGACTCCGCCCACCAAAGCCAAAAGGAGGAGGAACCCGGAAGACGACGGACGGCGTTTCCCCGGAGGAAGAAGGTGTCGCGGAGTGGAGAAGGCGAGTGGAGTCGAAGAGTCGTGGAGAAGAAGAAGAGGAAGCCCAGAAGAGCCCCGGTGTGGACATCAAGCCAGGAGGCCAACGGCTTTGCGAATTGCCCCGCCACGCTCCCGCGGGTGGAGCGTGGCTAACACAGGTACGGGGCAAAGTTGCGGGTTGGGTGGGTTGGCGTGGCCAGCCTACCGACTGAAAGCCAGTGTAAATAAGTGTACAGTCTCCCAGTACCTTCCCCCTCACGAGCACTATCGTCACTGTACCAGCGATTGTATATACACTTGTGCACTGGGTTTCCCTCACTCCCGGCCCGAATACCCTGTACCGGACGTCCCAGTAATTGCTCTTCTTTTCCTTTACTTACGGGCCCGACGACTACTGCGGAAGTCACCGGAGGCGGATATTGTGGCAGAAGCATCTCCCCTGCGTGGCAGAACCACCCTGGAATTCCCAGGCTTCCCCAGAGGCGTGAAAACGGATCCGGACGAGTTCGCAAGAAAAAGACTTTCTAGCAGACGAAGGAAAGCTTATATAAAAATAAAACCCTCCTTAAAATCACTACTCGAGGTTTCGGATTCAGTTCCTTCCGCACCACCTGCTCCCGCCCCTGTACAACTGGTGTCAGAAGTGGGATTTACATCTCAGCCCATCTTTGATTCCGAGATGGACGCCCTAATACAGCATCTCATAAAGGGGCAGGAGAAACTCGAGTGGGCAGTCGAGAAACAGCGCTCATCGGCTCAAGCAGATCGGGACCTATTTAAGAACACTATCACTGCCCAGTTAGATAGCATGCAGAAAATTATGACGCCTCAAACCGGGCCGGCACCTATAGAGAGTAGAGTACATGTTCCTAACCCCTCGGGGATCGCCCTGCAGAAATACGTACAGGGAGAGGACTCTGATGCCTTTCTGATGAATTTTGAACGGGCAGCTAGAGCACTGGGATGGCCAGAGGAGAAATGGCCCTTTTTTCTGGCCCCATTGTTGACTGGAGAGGCTCAGTTCGCATATCAGGTGGCAAACCCTGTTGGCAATGCTCCATACCACCTAATCAAGAATGTGATGCTGGACCACTTGGGGTTAGACTCAGAAGCATATCGAGTCCGTTTCAGAAAGGAAAATGGGTCACCTGGTGAGAATCCCAAAACTCTTTTCTTTAGACTTGAGATGATGGCCGATAAGTGGCTGAAACCCAAGTCAAGCACCAAAGAAGACGTGCTAGCCAAAATCTACCTGGAACAATTCATGGAGGCTCTTCCGTACGGGTCACATAGATTGCTGAGACAGCACTCAGGTCTTACGGTAGAGCAGGCCATAGAAATAGCAGCGAACTATGCCAGGGCACAATCTCGTGGTACAGGTTGGGAACAAGAGAAAACCAACAGGAACATGCCACCGGCCAAAACAGAGAAGAAAACTAACACTCTAGTGGAGCCGTTAAGGCCCAGGCCCTCTAGAATGGACTCCCCTCTGTTGCGTGGGCCTCAATGCTTCGAGTGTGGCGAGTGGGGACACATCGCCCGCTTATGCCCTAGAAAACGTCAAACTGAAGAGCCGATGGAAGTGGGCTATCTACCCAAAACAGTTCTTTACTCAGCAGAAATGGGGACCTCGTTCTACGTGAGTATGAGGATAAATGGCTATGAAATAAAAGCCCTGTTAGATTCTGGGTGTAGGCAGTCAGTGGTCCAAGAACATTTTGTCCAACCCAGTCAGTACATTCCCGATACCCTGGTGCATATCCGTTGTGTCCACGGAGATGTCAAACTCTATCCCCTAGCCCAAGTGTCTATACGCCCAAAAGACAAGCCAGCATGCACCGTAAAGGTGGGAGTAGTGGACTCACTTCCTGAGGACATGATTCTAGGGGTAGACAATCCTGATTTTCTTGCCTTATTCCAGAAGACCTTGTGTGAATAACCCCGGACTGCAGAGGGTCCCAAGCCAACAGTAATAACACCAGAGCCTTGGATTCTAGACCGCAGTTTCAGGTTTGCCCAAGCAGAGGACAGAACCCTATTTAACGCCTGGGAATCCGCGCATGCATCACAAAACGCACTAACTCCAACCTTTCCCAGATTCGTTATACGAAAGGATCTGCTATATAGGGAGGCAGAAGCAGGAGGAAGCCCTCAGCTCCTGGTGCCTCTGTCCTTCCGTGAACAAGTTATATTCTTTGCTCATGCCCATCTGACGACTGGACACGCAGGAAAAGAAAAGACTACGGAGAGCATCGTGCGCCATTTTTTTGGCCTGGTATTTACAGGGATGTGCAAGACTTCTGTAAGAAGTGCGAAGTTTGCCAACGAAAGAACACACACAGACCCCCGGCTGCTCCATTACAACCAATGCCCATTATCGTGTACCTTTCGAGCGGGTGGGAATGGACTTAATCGGACTTCTACCAAAGTCGTCTAGGGGGCATCAGTATGCCCTCGTTATTGTTGACTATGCAACAAGATTCATAGAGGCTTTCCCCATAAGGGCCCCCAACGCCGCCAACGTGGCAGAGAAATTCGTGGAATTGTTCGCTCGGGTGGGGTTCCCGAAAGAGGTCTTAACCGACCAGGGGACGCCCTTTACTTCGCGCCTGATGAAGGAGGTTTGCAAGTCCCTGGACATTCGGCATCTGAGGACATTGGTCTACCATCCCCAGACCGATGGTCTAGTCGAGAGGTACAACCAGACATTGAAAGCAACGCTGAAAAAGATGCTATCCTCAGAAGGGCCTGCTTGGGACCGCTTGCTTCCGCTAGCGTTATATGTACTCAGGGCCCAAAAACAGAGCAGTCTTGGCTGCTCAGCCTTTGAACTCCTGTATGGACGCCTCCCACGGTCATTGTTGGAGATGACCAAAGACGCCTGGGAAACACAAGAGGTGCAAGAACAGAAGTCCCTCCTAGAATATACGCTACAATTAAGATCCAAGCTGGGGAAACTTCGAAGCCTTGCGTACACCAACCTGGAACAACAAAGAGAAAAACAAAAAAAGTATTACGACCAAGGAAAAAAACTTAGGAGACTCAAAATCGGAGAGTGGGCTTTAGTGCTGTTACCCTCTATCTCAAGCAAAAACGAATGGGTGGGACCCTATGAGGTGCTTGAGACTATAGGGAACACCACATACCGACTGAGGCTTTCCCCCTCAAAAACCCAATGCTACCACATCAACTTTATAAAGAAGTGGATTGGTCCAATCCCGCGCGGAACCCACCTTGTTGTCCCGACTATGCCGGAGAAGGCGTCGACGATAGAACACCTTGTCATAAACCATGACCTTACTGACCAGATGAAGAAGGAGCTACACGATGTCATACGTCCCTTTTCCGACATCTTTTCAGACGTCCTAGGGAAGACAACCTTGGTGGAACACAGTATTGAAACGGCCCCAGGCAAGATAGTGAAGCAACGGCCTTATAGAATCCCTGCGTCCAGGCGAGAAGCAGTGAGAAAGGAGGTCCTGGATATGCTAAAACTAGGAGCGATCCGACCGTCCAAAAGCAGTTGGGCCTCCCCAATCGTGATGATCCCAAAGCCTGATGGATCCAAGAGGTTTTGTATGGATTTCAGAGCCCTTAATGCCATCTCTACCTTCGATGCGTACCCCATACCCCGCGTAGATGAATTGGTCGAGAAACTAGGGGACGCTGTTTTTATCACTACCCTTGATCTCACAAAGGGGTATTGGCAGGTGCCCCTCCGTGAAGAAGACCGAAAGAAGACCGCCTTTATCACGGATGAAGGACTATACGAGTTCACGGTTCTTCCTTTTGGCTTACACGGGGCACCTGCCACCTTTCAGCACCTCATGAATTATGTCTTACACCCCTACCCCTCGTTTAGTTCGGCCTACTTGGACAGCAAAACATGGGAGGAACACCGGAGCCACCTACACATCATTCTATCAGCACTACGACAAGCCGGGCTACATATCAACTCAAAGAAATCCGTGCAGCCTTCACCAGGGTCAACTACTTGGGATATGTCATAGGGGATGGAACCATTGCACCCCAAGCGGAAGAGGTAAAAGCAATTAGGAATACATGTTTTCCGATCAACAAAAGAGAACTAAGAGCCTTCTTGGGGCTTGTGGGATATTACAGGCGTTTCATCCCTAGATTCGCTGAGGTGGCCGCTCCCCTCACGGACCTCCTAAGGAAAGACGTCAAGCCCAAAGAAATACAAACCCCCTCACGGGAAGCACAGAACGCCTTTGAAGGATTGAAACATATCATCACAACCGCCCCAGTATTGGAGTCTCCCAATTTTGCCAAAACCTTCATACTTGCTACTGACGCTTCAGACGTAGGAATAGGGGCTGTATTGTCACAGGTGGGCGAAGATGGTGTAGAGCACCCCATTCTCTATGCCAGCCGTAAGCTGTTCCCCAGAGAGTGTAAATATTCCACAGTGGAACGTGAGTGCCTGGACATCATGGGCCATTGATAAATTGCAATATTATTTGGAAGGGTAGACATTCATCCTCCAAACAGATCATGCTCCGTTGAAATGGATGTACCAAAACAGGACATTGAATTCAAGAGTACTCAGGTGGTTCCTATCCCTCCAGCCCTACTCTTTTTCTGTGCAACATAAAAAGGGCACAGAAAACGGGAATGCGGATTACCTCTCAAGGGTCTTTCCTCTCCCCAATCGGGAAATTCCAAGGGGGGAGGTGTGTGACGGGGCGGGTCGCTCCTGTGAGGAACTAGATAAGTCCCTAGATTGGTGGTCAGCTGTTCCCTTGATGCCCCTTTCTGTTCCCTTTCAACAGACTACCTCCCCCGACCCAGAGGAGTGGCTACTTGCAGACACTGCACACCGTTGGGATTACGAGGACGAAAAGGAACAAGGCTCCTTTAATTCCGCCTTTCAGGAGAACGAGACTCCGCCCACCTGGAGTGTCACGGAGCCAAAAGGAGGAGGAACCCGGAAGACGACGGACGGCGTTTCCCCAGAGGAAGAAGATGTCGCGGAGTGGAGAAGGCGAGAGGCGAGTGGAGTCGAAGAATCGTGGAGAAGAAGAAGAGGAAGCCCAGAAGAGCCCCGGTGTGGACATCAAGCCAGGAGGCCAACGGCTTTGCGAACCGCCCCGCCACGCTCCTGCGGGAGAAGCGTGGCTAACACAGGTACGGGGCAAAGTTGCAGGTTGGGTGGGTCGGCGTGGCCAGCCTACCGACTGAAAGCCAGTGTAAATAAGTGTACAGTCTCCCAGTACCTTCCCCCTCACGAGCACTATCGGCACTGTACCAGCGATTGTATATACACTTGTGCACTGGGTTTCCCTCACTCCCGGCTCCGAATACCCTGTACCGGACGTCCCAGTAATTGCTCTTCTTTTCCTTTACTTACGGTCCCGACGACTACTGCGGAAGTCACCGGAGGCGGATATTGTGGCAGAAGCATCTCCCCTGCGTTGCAGAACCACCCTGGAATTCCCAGGCTTCCCCAGAGGCGTGAAAACGGATCCGGACGAGTTCGCAAGAAAAAGACTTTCTAGCAGATGAAGGAAAGCTTATATAAAAATAAAACCCTCCTTAAAATCGCTACTTGAGGTTTCGGATTCAGTTCCTTCCGCACCACATGCTCCCGCCCCTGTACAATCTGTTACAAAAAAAAAACACTGGGAGACTGGGATGAACTTACCAACCTAAGGAAGACACAGATAAGGACAGCACTACATGGCCTACTCATTAAGAAGTAAAATAGCACCCCAAGGTCTCATCGTCAAGAATGAGCCCTTCATTAGGGCTCGTGGCGCTAACCGCGCGAAAGCGCGGTCTCGCCAGAGACCCTTTTGTTACCGAAGCAGCTTTCCAGGACACAGCAACTGGCCGCGCGCATTTCCTCTGCCAGAAGGCGATTTGAGCAGGCCATGCGCACGAGAACGCGCTCGCTGTGGCCAGCTCCTGTCTCCTGGAAAGCTGCTCTAACACACACGCATGCGCTAACTTGGGACCACGGGCACACACATCACACTTGGGACCCCCCTCCTGATGCTCGCACTCACCGGGACTCCTGTTGCGGGTGGATGCCGTCACCTGGCTTCTTGCACCGAGACTCTCTCTTCCAGGCGGGAGCCTCGCTCCCTTCAGCACTCCACCGGTAGCTGCTCTGGTGCCGCGGGCGGGGCTCCTCTCCTCCGGAGGAAGTTCGGTGAGTTCCTGTTGTCCCTCGGTCCCGCCCCCGGCCTGCCTGACTTCCTACTGCGGGCCGGGCGGCGGCGGGGACAATCTTTTATTTTTGTAACCAAACTCACTTCGTCTCAAGTAAAGCAAGGGGCATACATTTTTAGTATGCACAATTTGTCAATAATATTACAATATTTTAGTCTTTTAAGCTACACACAACGTATGTTTCATTTGTTTTGGGCTCACTCTGAATTGTATCGCTTCTACATGCGTGCAGATTTTGCAGTTACGGAAAGTGAAATACAGTGGGCTAAATGCGTTTTCTCCTGATCACAGTCTGGGTGACTAGTTAACTAACATGCCGCTTTGAGCCCAGGTATCATGATCAGAGTTTCCAGTTCAGCCACAGTGGTTATCTCTAGAGTTGTACAGGAACAGCAAATTGTTAGTGCATAGTTATCTTTCAAACACAACATTACTACACACTGATCAATGACTTTGACTTTCGAAGTATGATTATGTGGTGCATTTACCAAGCACTTTGTGAGAAGTCTTTCTGGAACTATGAGCGCTAAATCGAAGGCAATTCCTTCAAAAACGGGCAGAAGAATACAAAATGAAACGTAGAGCGTCATAGTTCGCTCAAAAGAAATGCTACACATACCATGTATTACAATGCAATAGGTCTCGCAGTGACATTGTTTGAAGCTATTATCATGATATTGTTTTTTATATTTATTTGGGTAAAAAGTATACAGTATCTATTATCAATTATGCACCATTAGACTGGAGATTGAGAGTAGTGAGTAGTGAGTACAGAGTAGTGAGTGCAGAGTGAGTGTGCAGAGTGAGTGTGCAGAGTGAGTGTGTAGTGAGTAGTGAGTGCAGAGTAGTGAGTGCAGAGTAGTGAGTAGTGAGTGCAGAGTAGTGAGTGCAGAGTAGTGAGTGCAGAGTAATGAGTGCAGAGTAATGAGTGCAGAGTAGTGAGTGCAGAGTAGTGAGTAGTGAGTGCAGAGTAGTGAGTAGTGAGTGCAGAGTAGTGAGTAGTGAGTGCAGAGTAGTGAGTGCAGAGTAGTGAGTGCAGAGTAGTGAGTGCAGAGTAGTGAGTAGTGAGTGCAGAGTAGTGAGTAGTGAGTGCAGAGTAGTGAGTGCAGAGTAGTGAGTAGTGAGTGCAGAGTAGTGAGTGCAGAGTAGTGAGTAGTGAGTAGTGAATGCAGAGTAGTGAGTGCAGAGTAGTGAGTAGTGAGTAGTGAGTGCAGAGTAGTGAGTAGGGAGTGCAGAGTAGTGAGTAGTGAGTGCAGAGTAGTGAGTGCAGAGTAGTGAGTAGTGAGTGCAGAGTAGTGAGTAGTGAGTGCAGAGTAGTGAGTGCAGAGCAGTTAGTGCAGAGTAGTGAGTGCAGAGTAGTGAGTAGTGAGTGCAGTGTAGTGAGTAGTGAGTGCAGAGTAGTGAGTGCAGAGTAGTGAGTAGTGAGTGCAGAGTAGTGAGTAGTGAGTGCAGAGTAGTGAGTAGTGAGTGCAGAGTAGTGAGTGCAGAGTAGTGAGTAGTGAGTGCAGAGTAGTGAGTAGTGAGTGCAGAGTAGTGAGTGCAGAGTAGTGAGTGCAGAGTAGTGAGTGCAGAGTAGTGAGTAGTGAGTGCAGAGTAGTGAGTGCAGAGTAGTGAGTGCAGAGTAGTGAGTGCAGAGTAGTGAGTAGTGAGTGCAGAGTAGTGAGTGCAGAGCAGTTAATGCAGAGTAGTGAGTGCAGAGTAGTGAGTGCAGAGTAGTGAGTAGTGAGTGCAGTGTAGTGAGTAGTGAGTGCAGAGTAGTGAGTGCAGAGTAGTGAGTAGTGAGTGCAGAGTAGTGAGTAGTGAGTGCAGAGTAGTGAGTAGTGAGTGCAGAGTAGTGAGTGCAGAGTAGTGAGTGCAGAGTAGTGAGTAGTGAGTGCAGAGTAGTCAGTAGTGAGTGCAGAGTAGTGAGTGCAGAGTAGTGAGTAGTGAGTGCAGAGTAGTGAGTGCAGAGTAGTGAGAGCAGAGTAGTGAGTAGTGAGTGCAGAGTAGTGAGTGCAGAGTAGTGAGTAGTGAGTGCAGAGTAGTGAGTAGTGAGTGCAGAGTAGTGAGTGCAGAGTAGTGAGTGCAGAGCAGTTAGTGCAGAGTAGTGAGTGCAGAGTAGTGAGTGCAGAGTAGTGAGTAGTGAGTGCAGTGTAGTGAGTAGTGAGTGCAGAGTAGTGAGTAGTGAGTGCAGAGTAGTGAGTAGTGAGTGCAGAGTAGTGAGTAGTGAGTGCAGAGTAGTGAGGGCAGAGTAGTGAGTAGTGAGTGCAGAGTAGTGAGTGCAGAGTAGTGAGTAGTGAGTGCAGAGTAGTGAGTGCAGAGTAGTGAGTAGTGAGTAGTGAGTGCAGAGTAGTGAGTGCAGAGTAGTGAGTAGTGAGTGCAGAGTAGTGAGTAGTGAGTGCAGAGTAGTGAGTGCAGAGTAGTGAGTAGTGAGTGCAGAGTAGTGAGTAGTGAGTGCAGAGTAGTGAGTAGTGAGTGTAGTGAGTGCAGAGTAGTAAGTAGTGAGTGCAGAGTAGTGAGTGCAGAGTAGTGAGTAGTGAGTGCAGAGTAGTGAGTGCAGAGTAGTGAGTGCAGAGTAGTGAGTAGTGAGTAGTGAGTGCAGAGTAGTGAGTGCAGAGTAGTGAGTAGTGAGTGCAGAGTAGTGAGTAGTGAGTGCAGAGTAGTGAGTAGTGAGTGCAGAGTAGTGAGTAGTGAGTGTAGTGAGTGCAGAGTAGTGAGTAGTGAGTGCAGAGTAGTGAGTAGTGAGTGCAGAGTAGTGAGTGCAGAGTAGTGAGTAGTGAGTGCAGAGTAGTGAGTAGTGAGTGCAGAGTAGTGAGTAGTGAGTGTAGTGAGTGCAGAGTAGTGAGTAGTGAGTGCAGAGTAGTGAGTAGTGAGTGCAGAGTAGTGAGTGCAGAGTAGTGAGTGCAGAGTAGTGAGTGCAGAGTAGTGTGTAGTGAGTGCAGAGTAGTGAGTGCGGAGTAGTGAGTGGTGAGTGCAGAGTAGTGAGTAGTGAAGAATACAAAATGAAACGTAGAGCATCATAGTTTGCTCAAAAGAAATGCAACACATACCAGTGCAGAGCAGTGAGTGCAGAGTAGTGAGTACTGAGTGCAGAGTAGTGAGTAGTGAGTGCAGAGTAGTGAGTGCAGAGTAATGAGTGCAGAGTAGTGAGTGCAGAGTAGTGAGTAGTGAGTGCAGAGTAGTGAGTGCAGAGTAGTGAGTAGTGAGTGCAGAGTAGTGAGTGAAGAGTAGTGAGTGCAGAGTAGTGAGTGCAGAGTAGTGAGTAGTGAGTGCAGAGTAGTGAGTAGTGAGTGCAGAGCAGTGAGTGCAGAGCAGTGAGTGCAGAATAGTGAGTGCAGAGTAGTGAGTGCAGAGTAGTGAGTAGTGAGTGCAGTGTAGTGAGTGCAGAGTAGTGAGTAGTGAGTGCAGAGTAGTGAGTAGTGAGTGCAGAGTAGTGAGTGCAGAGTAGTGAGTGCAGAGTAGTGAGTAGTGAGTGCAGAGTAGTGAGTGCATAGTGAGTAGTGAGTGCAGAGTAGTGAGTAGTGAGTGCAGAGTAGTGAGTAGTGAGTGCAGAGTAGTGAGTGCAGAGTAGTGAGTAGTGATTGCAGAGTAGTGAGTAGTAAGTGCAGAGTAGTGAGAAGTGAGTGCAGAGTAGTGAGTGCAGAGTAGTGAGTAGTGAGTGCAGAGTAGTGAGTAGTGAGTGCGGAGTAGTGAGTGCAGAGTAGTGAGTAGTGAGTAGTGAGTGCAGAGTAGTGAGTAGGGAGTGCAGAGTAGTGAGTAGTGAGTGCAGAGTAGTGAGTGCAGAGTAGTGAGTAGTGAGTGCAGAGTAGTGAGTAGTGAGTGCAGAGTAGTGAGTGCAGAGCAGTTAGTGCAGAGTAGTGAGTGCAGAGTAGTGAGTAGTGAGTGCAGTGTAGTGAGTAGTGAGTGCAGAGTAGTGAGTGCAGAGTAGTGAGTAGTGAGTGCAGAGTAGTGAGTAGTGAGTGCAGAGTAGTGAGTAGTGAGTGCAGAGTAGTGAGTGCAGAGTAGTGAGTAGTGAGTGCAGAGTAGTGAGTAGTGAGTGCAGAGTAGTGAGTGCAGAGTAGTGAGTGCAGAGTAGTGAGTGCAGAGTAGTGAGTAGTGAGTGCAGAGTAGTGAGTGCAGAGTAGTGAGTGCAGAGTAGTGAGTGCAGAGTAGTGAGTAGTGAGTGCAGAGTAGTGAGTGCAGAGCAGTTAATGCAGAGTAGTGAGTGCAGAGTAGTGAGTGCAGAGTAGTGAGTAGTGAGTGCAGTGTAGTGAGTAGTGAGTGCAGAGTAGTGAGTGCAGAGTAGTGAGTAGTGAGTGCAGAGTAGTGAGTAGTGAGTGCAGAGTAGTGAGTAGTGAGTGCAGAGTAGTGAGTGCAGAGTAGTGAGTGCAGAGTAGTGAGTAGTGAGTGCAGAGTAGTCAGTAGTGAGTGCAGAGTAGTGAGTGCAGAGTAGTGAGTAGTGAGTGCAGAGTAGTGAGTGCAGAGTAGTGAGAGCAGAGTAGTGAGTAGTGAGTGCAGAGTAGTGAGTGCAGAGTAGTGAGTAGTGAGTGCAGAGTAGTGAGTAGTGAGTGCAGAGTAGTGAGTGCAGAGTAGTGAGTGCAGAGCAGTTAGTGCAGAGTAGTGAGTGCAGAGTAGTGAGTGCAGAGTAGTGAGTAGTGAGTGCAGTGTAGTGAGTAGTGAGTGCAGAGTAGTGAGTAGTGAGTGCAGAGTAGTGAGTAGTGAGTGCAGAGTAGTGAGTAGTGAGTGCAGAGTAGTGAGGGCAGAGTAGTGAGTAGTGAGTGCAGAGTAGTGAGTGCAGAGTAGTGAGTAGTGAGTGCAGAGTAGTGAGTGCAGAGTAGTGAGTAGTGAGTAGTGAGTGCAGAGTAGTGAGTGCAGAGTAGTGAGTAGTGAGTGCAGAGTAGTGAGTAGTGAGTGCAGAGTAGTGAGTGCAGAGTAGTGAGTAGTGAGTGCAGAGTAGTGAGTAGTGAGTGCAGAGTAGTGAGTAGTGAGTGTAGTGAGTGCAGAGTAGTAAGTAGTGAGTGCAGAGTAGTGAGTGCAGAGTAGTGAGTAGTGAGTGCAGAGTAGTGAGTGCAGAGTAGTGAGTGCAGAGTAGTGAGTAGTGAGTAGTGAGTGCAGAGTAGTGAGTGCAGAGTAGTGAGTAGTGAGTGCAGAGTAGTGAGTAGTGAGTGCAGAGTAGTGAGTAGTGAGTGCAGAGTAGTGAGTAGTGAGTGTAGTGAGTGCAGAGTAGTGAGTAGTGAGTGCAGAGTAGTGAGTAGTGAGTGCAGAGTAGTGAGTGCAGAGTAGTGAGTAGTGAGTGCAGAGTAGTGAGTAGTGAGTGCAGAGTAGTGAGTAGTGAGTGTAGTGAGTGCAGAGTAGTGAGTAGTGAGTGCAGAGTAGTGAGTAGTGAGTGCAGAGTAGTGAGTGCAGAGTAGTGAGTGCAGAGTAGTGAGTGCAGAGTAGTGTGTAGTGAGTGCAGAGTAGTGAGTGCGGAGTAGTGAGTGGTGAGTGCAGAGTAGTGAGTAGTGAAGAATACAAAATGAAACGTAGAGCATCATAGTTTGCTCAAAAGAAATGCAACACATACCAGTGCAGAGCAGTGAGTGCAGAGTAGTGAGTACTGAGTGCAGAGTAGTGAGTAGTGAGTGCAGAGTAGTGAGTGCAGAGTAATGAGTGCAGAGTAGTGAGTGCAGAGTAGTGAGTAGTGAGTGCAGAGTAGTGAGTGCAGAGTAGTGAGTGCAGAGTAGTGAGTGCAGAGTAGTGAGTGCAGAGTAGTGAGTGCAGAGTAGTGAGTGCAGAGTAGTGAGTGCAGAGTAGTGAGTAGTGAGTGCAGAGTAGTGAGTAGTGAGTGCAGAGTAGTGAGTGCAGAGTAGTGAGTAGTGAGTGCAGAGTAGTGAGTGCAGAGTTGTGAGTGCAGAGTAGTGAGTGCAGAGTAGTGAGTAGTGAGTGCAGAGTAGTGAGTAGTGAGTGCAGAGTAGTGAGTGCAGAGTAGTGAGTAGTGAGTGCAGAGTAGTGAGTAGTGAGTGCAGAGTAGTGAGTAGTGAGTGCAGAGTAGTGAGTGCAGAGTAGTGAGTGCAGAGTAGTGAGTAGTGAGTGCAGAGTAGTGAGTGCATAGTGAGTAGTGAGTGCAGAGTAGTGAGTAGTGAGTGCAGAGTAGTGAGTAGTGAGTGCAGAGTAGTGAGTGCAGAGTAGTGAGTAGTGATTGCAGAGTAGTGAGTAGTAAGTGCAGAGTAGTGAGAAGTGAGTGCAGAATAGTGAGTGCAGAGTAGTGAGTAGTGAGTGCAGAGTAGTGAGTAGTGAGTGCGGAGTAGTGAGTGCAGAGTAGTGAGTAGTGAGTGCAGAGTAGTGAGTAGTGAGTGCAGAGTAGTGAGTAGTGAGTGCAGAGTAGTGAGTGCAGAGTAGTGAGTGCAGAGTAGTGAGTGCAGAGTAGTGAGTGCAGAGTAGTGAGTAGTGAGTGCAGAGTAGTGAGTAGTGAGTGCAGAGTAGTGAGTGCAGAGTAGTGAGTAGTGAGTGCAGAGTAGTGAGTGCAGAGTTGTGAGTGCAGAGTAGTGAGTAGTGAGTGCAGAGTAGTGAATAGTGAGTAGTGAGTGCAGAGTAGTGAGTAGTGATTGCAGAGTAGTGAGTAGTGAGTGCAGAGTAGTGAGTTCAGAGTAGTAGTGAGGGCAGAGTAGTGAGCGCAGAGTAGTGAGCGCAGAGTAGTGAGTAGTGAGTGCAGAGTAGTGAGTGCAGAGTAGTGAGTGCAGAGTAGTGAGTGCGGAGTAGTGAGTGGTGAGTGCAGAGTAGTGAGTAGTGAAGAATACAAAATGAAACGTAGAGCATCATAGTTTGCTCAAAAGAAATGCAACACATACCAGTGCAGAGCAGTGAGTGCAGAGTAGTGAGTAGTGAGTGCAGAGTAGTGAGTAGTGAGTGCAGAGTAGTGAGTAGTGAGTGCAGAGTAGTGAGTGAAGAGTAGTGAGTGCAGAGTAGTGAGTGCAGAGTAGTGAGTAGTGAGTGCAGAGTAGTGAGTAGTGAGTACAGAGCAGTGAGTGCAGAGCAGTGAGTGCAGAATAGTGAGTGCAGAGTAGTGAGTGCAGAGTAGTGAGTAGTGAGTGCAGTGTAGTGAGTGCAGAGTAGTGAGTAGTGAGTGCAGAGTAGTGAATAGTGAGTGCAGAGTAGTGAGTGCATAGTGAGTAGTGAGTGCAGAGTAGTGAGTAGTGAGTGCAGAGTAGTGAGTGCAGAGTAGTGAGTAGTGATTGCAGAGTAGTGAGTAGTAAGTGCAGAGTAGTGAGTAGTGAGTGCAGAGTAGTGAGTAGTGAGTAGTGAGTGCAGAGTAGTGAGTGCAGAGTAGTGAGTGCAGAGTAGTGAGTAGTGAGTGCAGAGTAGTGTGTAGTGAGTGCAGAGTAGTGAGTGCAGAGTAGTGAGTAGTGAGTGCAGAGTAGTGAGTGCAGAGTAGTGAGTGCAGAGTAGTGAGTAGTGAGTGCAGAGTAGTGAGTGCAGAGTAGTGAGTAGTGAGTGCAGAGTAGTGAGTGCAGAGTAGTGAGTAGTGATTGCAGAGTATTGAGTGCAGAGTAGTGAGTAGTGAGTGCAGAGTAGTGAGTAGTGAGTAGTGAGTGCAGAGTAGTGAGTAGTGATTGCAGAGTAGTGAGTAGTGAGTGCAGAGTAGTGAGTTCAGAGTAGTAGTGAGGGCAGAGTAGTGAGCGCAGAGTAGTGAGTGCAGAGTAGTGAGTGCAGAGTAGTGAGTAGTGAGTGCAGAGTAGTGAGTGCAGAGTAGTGAGTAGTGAGTGCAGAGTAGTGAGTAGTGACTAGTGAGTGCAGAGTAGTGAGTGCAGAGCAGTGAGTGCAGAGTAGTGAGTGCAGAGTAGTGAGTGCAGAGTAGTGAGTGCAGAGTAGTGAGTAGTGAGTGCAGAGTAGTGAGTGCAGAGTAGTGAGTGCAGAGTAGTGAGTGCAGAGTAGTGAGTGCAGAGTAGTGAGTAGTGAGTGCAGAGTAGTGAGTAGTGAGTGCAGAGTAGTGAGTGCAGAGTAGTGAGTAGTGAGTGCAGTGTAGTGAGTGCAGAGTAGTGAGTAGTGAGTGCAGAGTAGTGAGTGCAGAGTAGTGAGTGCAGAGTAGTGAGTGCAGAGTAGTGAGTAGTGAGTGCAGAGTAATGAGTGCAGAGTAGTGAGTGCAGAGTAGTGAGTAGTGAGTGCAGAGTAGTGAGTGCAGAGTAGTGAGTAGTGAGTGTAGAGTAGTGAGTGCAGAGTAGTGAGTAGTGAGTGCAGAGTAGTGAGTAGTGAGTGCAGAGTAGTGAGTAGTGAGTGCAGAGTAGTGAGTGCAGAGTAGTGAGTAGTGAGTGCAGAGTAGTGAGTAGTGAGTGCAGAGTAGTGAGTAGTGAGTGCAGAGTAGTGAGTAGTGAGTGCAGAGTAGTGAGTAGTGAGTACAGAGTAGTGAGTGCAGAGTAGTGAGTAGTGAGTGCAAAGTAGTGAGTGCAGAGTAGTGAGTGCAGAGTAGTGAGTAGTGAGTGCAGAGTAGTGAGTAGTGAGTGCAGAGTAGTGAGTGCAGAGTACTGAGTGCAGAGTAGTGAGTGCAGAGTTGTGAGTGCAGAGTAGTGAGTAGTGGTGCAGAATAGTGAGTGCAGAATAGTGAGTAGTGAGTGCAGAGTAGTGAGTGCAGAGTAGTGAGTGCAGAGTAGTGAGTAGTGAGTGCAGAGTAGTGAGTGCAGAGTAGTGAGTGCAGAGTAGTGAGTGCAGAGTAGTGAGTAGTGAGTGCAGAGTAGTGAGTGCAGAGTAGTGAGTAGTGAGTGCAGAGTAGTGAGTGCAGAGTAGTGAGTAGTGAGTAGTGAGTGCAGAGTAGTGAGTAGTGATTGCAGAGTAGTGAGTAGTGAGTGCAGAGTAGTGAGTAGTGAGTGCAGAGTAGTAGTGAGTGCAGAGTAGTGAGTGCAGAGTAGTGAGTGCAGACTAGTAAGTAGTGAGTGCAGAGTAGTGAGTGCAGAGTAGTGAGTAGTGAGTGCAGAGTAGTGAGTGCAGAGTAGTGAGTGCAGAGTAGTGAGTGCAGAGTAGTGAGTAGTGAGTAGTGAGTGCAGAGTAGTGAGTAGTGATTGCAGAGTAGTGAGTAGTGAGTGCAGAGTAGTGAGTTCAGAGTAGTAGGGAGTGCAGAGTAGTGAGCGCAGAGTAGTGAGTGCAGAGTAGTGAGTGCAGAGTAGTGAGTAGTGAGTGCAGAGTAGTGAGTAGTTAGTGCAGAGTAGTGAGTGCAGAGTAGTGAGTAGTGACTAGTGAGTGCAGAGTAGTGAGTAGTGAGTGCAGAGCAGTGAGTGCAGAGTAGTGAGTGCAGAGTAGTGAGTGCAGAGTAGTGAATAGTGAGTGCAGTGTAGTGAGTGCAGAGTAGTGAGTAGTGAGTGCAGAGTAGTGAGTAGTGAGTGCAGAGTAGTGAGTGCAGAGTAGTGAGTGCAGAGTAGTGAGTAGTGAGTGCAGAGTAATGAGTGCAGAGTAGTGAGTGCAGAGTAGTGAGTGCAGAGTAGTGAGTAGTGAGTGCAGAGTAGTGAGTGCAGAGTAGTGAGTAGTGAGTGTAGAGTAGTGAGTGCAGAGTAGTGAGTAGTGAGTGCAGAGTAGTGAGTAGTGAGTGCAGAGTAGTGAGTGCAGAGTAGTGAGTAGTGAGTGCAGAGTAGTGAGTAGTGAGTGCAGAGTAGTGAGTAGTGAGTGCAGAGTAGTGAGTACAGAGTAGTGAGTGCAGAGTAGTGAGTAGTGAATGCAAAGTAGTGAGTGCAGAGTAGTGAGTGCAGAGTAGTGAGTAGTGAGTGCAGAGTAGTGAGTAGTGAGTGCAGAGTAGTGAGTGCAGAGTACTGAGTGCAGAGTTGTGAGTGCAGAGTAGTGAGTAGTGAGTGCAGAATAGTGAGTGCAGAGTAGTGAGTAGTGAGTGCAGAGTAGTGAGTGCAGAGTAGTGAGTGCAGAGTAGTGAGTAGTGAGTGCAGAGTAGTGAGTAGTGAGTGCAGAGTAGTGAGTGCAGAGGAGTGAGTGCAGAGTAGTGAGTGCAGAGTAGTGAGTAGTGAGTGCAGAGTAGTGAGTGGTGAGTAGTGAGTGCAGAGTAGTGAGTGCAGAGTAGTGAGTGAAGAGTAGTGAGTAGTGAGTGCAGAGTAGTGAGTAGTGATTGCAGAGTAGTGAGTGCAGAGTAGTGAGTGCAGAGTAGTAGTGAGTGCAGAGTAGTGAGTGCAGAGTAGTGAGTGCAGAGTAGTGAGTAGTGAGTGCAGAGTAGTGAGTGCAGAGTAGTGAGTAGTGAGTGCAGAGTAGTGAGTGCAGAGTAGTGAGTGCAGAGTAGTGAGTAGTGAGTGCAGAGTAGTGAGTGCAGAGTAGTGAGTAGTGACTAGTGAGTGCAGAGTAGTGAGTAGTGAGTGCAGAGTAGTGAGTTCAGAGTAGTGACTAGTGAATGCAGAGTAGTGAGTAGTGAGTGCAGAGCAGTGAGTGCAGAGTAGTGAGTGCAGAGTAGTGAGTGCAGAGTAGTGAGTGCAGAGTAGTGAGTAGTGAGTGCAGAGTAGTGAGTGCAGAGTAGTGAGTGCAGAGTAGTGAGTGCAGAGTAGTGAGTAGTGAGTGCAGAGTAGTGAGTGCAGAGTAGTGAGTAGTGAGTGCAGTGTAGTGAGTGCAGAGTAGTGAGTAGTGAGTGCAGAGTAGTGAGTGCAGAGTAGTGAGTGCAGAGTAGTGAGTGCAGAGTAGTGAGTAGTGAGTGCAGAGTAATGAGTGCAGAGTAGTGAGTGCAGAGTAGTGAGTAGTGAGTGCAGAGTAGTGAGTGCAGAGTAGTGAGTAGTGAGTGTAGAGTAGTGAGTGCAGAGTAGTGAGTAGTGAGTGCAGAGTAGTGAGTAGTGAGTGCAGAGTAGTGAGTAGTGAGTGCAGAGTAGTGAGTGCAGAGTAGTGAGTAGTGAGTGCAGAGTAGTGAGTAGTGAGTGCAGAGTAGTGAGTAGTGAGTGCAGAGTAGTGAGTAGTGAGTGCAGAGTAGTGAGTACAGAGTAGTGAGTGCAGAGTAGTGAGTAGTGAGTGCAAAGTAGTGAGTGCAGAGTAGTGAGTGCAGAGTAGTGAGTAGTGAGTGCAGAGTAGTGAGTAGTGAGTGCAGAGTAGTGAGTGCAGAGTACTGAGTGCAGAGTAGTGAGTGCAGAGTTGTGAGTGCAGAGTAGTGAGTAGTGGTGCAGAATAGTGAGTGCAGAATAGTGAGTAGTGAGTGCAGAGTAGTGAGTGCAGAGTAGTGAGTGCAGAGTAGTGAGTAGTGAGTGCAGAGTAGTGAGTAGTGAGTGCAGAGTAGTGAGTGCAGAGTAGTGAGTGCAGAGTAGTGAGTGCAGAGTAGTGAGTAGTGAGTGCAGAGTAGTGAGTGCAGAGTAGTGAGTAGTGAGTGCAGAGTAGTGAGTGCAGAGTAGTGAGTAGTGAGTAGTGAGTGCAGAGTAGTGAGTAGTGATTGCAGAGTAGTGAGTAGTGAGTGCAGAGTAGTGAGTAGTGAGTGCAGAGTAGTAGTGAGTGCAGAGTAGTGAGTGCAGAGTAGTGAGTGCAGACTAGTGAGTAGTGAGTGCAGAGTAGTGAGTGCAGAGTAGTGAGTAGTGAGTGCAGAGTAGTGAGTGCAGAGTAGTGAGTGCAGAGTAGTGAGTGCAGAGTAGTGAGTGCAGAGTAGTGAGTAGTGAGTGCAGAGTAGTGAGTGCAGAGTAGTGAGTGCAGAGTAGTGAGTGCAGAGTAGTGAGTAGTGAGTGCAGAGCAGTGAGTGCAGAGTAGTGAGTGCAGAGTAGTGAGTGCAGAGTAGTGAGTGCAGAGTAGTGAGTAGTGAGTGCAGAGTAGTGAGTGCAGAGTAGTGAGTGCAGAGTAGTGAGTGCAGAGTAGTGAGTAGTGAGTGCAGAGTAGTGAGTGCAGAGTAGTGAGTAGTGAGTGCAGTGTAGTGAGTGCAGAGTAGTGAGTAGTGAGTGCAGAGTAGTGAGTGCAGAGTAGTGAGTGCAGAGTAGTGAGTAGTGAGTGCAGAGTAATGAGTGCAGAGTAGTGAGTGCAGAGTAGTGAGTAGTGAGTGCAGAGTAGTGAGTGCAGAGTAGTGAGTAGTGAGTGTAGAGTAGTGAGTGCAGAGTAGTGAGTAGTGAGTGCAGAGTAGTGAGTAGTGAGTGCAGAGTAGTGAGTAGTGAGTGCAGAGTAGTGAGTGCAGAGTAGTGAGTAGTGAGTGCAGAGTAGTGAGTAGTGAGTGCAGAGTAGTGAGTAGTGAGTGCAGAGTAGTGAGTAGTGAGTGCAGAGTAGTGAGTACAGAGTAGTGAGTGCAGAGTAGTGAGTAGTGAGTGCAAAGTAGTGAGTGCAGAGTAGTGAGTGCAGAGTAGTGAGTAGTGAGTGCAGAGTAGTGAGTAGTGAGTGCAGAGTAGTGAGTGCAGAGTACTGAGTGCAGAGTAGTGAGTGCAGAGTTGTGAGTGCAGAGTAGTGAGTAGTGGTGCAGAATAGTGAGTGCAGAATAGTGAGTAGTGAGTGCAGAGTAGTGAGTGCAGAGTAGTGAGTAGTGAGTGCAGAGTAGTGAGTAGTGAGTGCAGAGTAGTGAGTGCAGAGTAGTGAGTGCAGAGTAGTGAGTGCAGAGTAGTGAGTAGTGAGTGCAGAGTAGTGAGTGCAGAGTAGTGAGTAGTGAGTGCAGAGTAGTGAGTGCAGAGTAGTGAGTAGTGAGTAGTGAGTGCAGAGTAGTGAGTAGTGATTGCAGAGTAGTGAGTAGTGAGTGCAGAGTAGTGAGTAGTGAGTGCAGAGTAGTAGTGAGTGCAGAGTAGTGAGTGCAGAGTAGTGAGTGCAGACTAGTGAGTAGTGAGTGCAGAGTAGTGAGTGCAGAGTAGTGAGTAGTGAGTGCAGAGTAGTGAGTGCAGAGTAGTGAGTGCAGAGTAGTGAGTGCAGAGTAGTGAGTGCAGAGTAGTGAGTAGTGAGTAGTGAGTGCAGAGTAGTGAGTAGTGATTGCAGAGTAGTGAGTAGTGAGTGCAGAGTAGTGAGTTCAGAGTAGTAAGGAGTGCAGAGTAGTGAGCGCAGAGTAGTGAGTGCAGAGTAGTGAGTGCAGAGTAGTGAGTAGTGAGTGCAGAGTAGTGAGTAGTTAGTGCAGAGTAGTGAGTGCAGAGTAGTGAGTAGTGACTAGTGAGTGCAGAGTAGTGAGTAGTGAGTGCAGAGCAGTGAGTGCAGAGTAGTGAGTGCAGAGTAGTGAGTGCAGAGTAGTGAATAGTGAGTGCAGTGTAGTGAGTGCAGAGTAGTGAGTGCAGAGTAGTGAGTAGTGAGTGCAGAGTAGTGAGTGCAGAGTAGTGAGTGCAGAGTAGTGAGTAGTGAGTGCAGAGTAATGAGTGCAGAGTAGTGAGTGCAGAGTAGTGAGTGCAGAGTAGTGAGTAGTATGTGCAGAGTAGTGAGTGCAGAGTAGTGAGTAGTGAGTGTAGAGTAGTGAGTGCAGAGTAGTGAGTAGTGAGTGCAGAGTAGTGAGTAGTGAGTGCAGAGTAGTGAGTGCAGAGTAGTGAGTAGTGAGTGCAGAGTAGTGAGTAGTGAGTGCAGAGTAGTGAGTAGTGAGTGCAGAGTAGTGAGTACAGAGTAGTGAGTGCAGAGTAGTGAGTAGTGAATGCAAAGTAGTGAGTGCAGAGTAGTGAGTGCAGAGTAGTGAGTAGTGAGTGCAGAGTAGTGAGTGCAGAGTACTGAGTGCAGAGTTGTGAGTGCAGAGTAGTGAGTAGTGAGTGCAGAATAGTGAGTGCAGAGTAGTGAGTAGTGAGTGCAGAGTAGTGAGTGCAGAGTAGTGAGTAGTGAGTGCAGAGTAGTGAGTAGTGAGTGCAGAGTAGTGAGTGCAGAGGAGTGAGTGCAGAGTAGTGAGTGCAGAGTAGTGAGTAGTGAGTGCAGAGTAGTGAGTGGTGAGTAGTGAGTGCAGAGTAGTGAGTGAAGAGTAGTGAGTAGTGAGTGCAGAGTAGTGAGTAGTGATTGCAGAGTAGTGAGTAGTGAGTGCAGAGTAGTGAGTGCAGAGTAGTAGTGAGTGCAGAGTAGTGAGTGCAGAGTAGTGAGTGCAGAGTAGTGAGTAGTGAGTGCAGAGTAGTGAGTGCAGAGTAGTGAGTAGTGAGTGCAGAGTAGTGATTGCAGAGTAGTGAGTAGTGAGTGCAGAGTAGTGAGTTCAGAGTAGTAAGGAGTGCAGAGTAGTGAGCGCAGAGTAGTGAGTGCAGAGTAGTGAGTGCAGAGTAGTGAGTAGTGAGTGCAGAGTAGTGAGTAGTTAGTGCAGAGTAGTGAGTGCAGAGTAGTGAGTAGTGACTAGTGAGTGCAGAGTAGTGAGTAGTGAGTGCAGAGCAGTGAGTGCAGAGTAGTGAGTGCAGAGTAGTGAGTGCAGAGTAGTGAATAGTGAGTGCAGTGTAGTGAGTGCAGAGTAGTGAGTAGTGAGTGCAGAGTAGTGAGTAGTGAGTGCAGAGTAGTGAGTGCAGAGTAGTGAGTGCAGAGTAGTGAGTAGTGAGTGCAGAGTAATGAGTGCAGAGTAGTGAGTGCAGAGTAGTGAGTAGTATGTGCAGAGTAGTGAGTGCAGAGTAGTGAGTAGTGAGTGTAGAGTAGTGAGTGCAGAGTAGTGAGTAGTGAGTGCAGAGTAGTGAGTAGTGAGTGCAGAGTAGTGAGTGCAGAGTAGTGAGTAGTGAGTGCAGAGTAGTGAGTAGTGAGTGCAGAGTAGTGAGTAGTGAGTGCAGAGTAGTGAGTACAGAGTAGTGAGTGCAGAGTAGTGAGTAGTGAATGCAAAGTAGTGAGTGCAGAGTAGTGAGTGCAGAGTAGTGAGTAGTGAGTGCAGAGTAGTGAGTGCAGAGTACTGAGTGCAGAGTTGTGAGTGCAGAGTAGTGAGTAGTGAGTGCAGAATAGTGAGTGCAGAGTAGTGAGTAGTGAGTGCAGAGTAGTGAGTGCAGAGTAGTGAGTAGTGAGTGCAGAGTAGTGAGTAGTGAGTGCAGAGTAGTGAGTGCAGAGGAGTGAGTGCAGAGTAGTGAGTGCAGAGTAGTGAGTAGTGAGTGCAGAGTAGTGAGTGGTGAGTAGTGAGTGCAGAGTAGTGAGTGAAGAGTAGTGAGTAGTGAGTGCAGAGTAGTGAGTAGTGATTGCAGAGTAGTGAGTAGTGAGTGCAGAGTAGTGAGTGCAGAGTAGTAGTGAGTGCAGAGTAGTGAGTGCAGAGTGGTGAGTGCAGAGTAGTGAGTAGTGAGTGCAGAGTAGTGAGTGCAGAGTAGTGAGTAGTGAGTGCAGAGTAGTGAGTGCAGAGTAGTGAGTAGTGAGTGCAGAGTAGTGAGTGCAGAGTAGTGAGTGCAGAGTAGTGAGTAGTGAGTGCAGAGTAGTGAGTGCAGAGTAGTGAGTAGTGACTAGTGAGTGCAGAGTAGTGAGTAGTGAGTGCAGAGTAGTGAGTTCAGAGTAGTGAGTAGTGAGTGCAGAGTAGTGAGTAGTGAGTGCAGAGTAGTGAGTAGTGAGTGCAGAGTAGTGAGTGCAGAGTAGTGAGTGCAGAGTAGTGAGTAGTGAGTGCAGAGTAGTGAGTAGTGAGTGCAGAGTAGTGAGTGCAGAGTAGTGAGTGCAGAGTAGTGAGTAGTGAGTGCAGAGTAGTGAGTAGTGAGTGCAGAGTAGTGAGTGCAGAGTAGTGAGTGCAGAGTAGTGAGTAGTGAGTGCAGAGTAGTGAGTGCAGAGTAGTGAGTAGTGAGTGCAGAGTAGTGAGTGCAGAGTAGTGAGTAGTGAGTGCAGAGTAGTGAGTAGTGAGTAGTGATTGCAGAGTAGTGAGTAGTGAGTGCAGAGTAGTGAGTGCAGAGTAGTGAGTAGTGAGTGCAGAGTAGTGAGTGCAGAGTAGTGAGTAGTGAGTGCAGAGTAGTGAGTGCAGAGTAGTGAGTGCAGAGTAGTGAGTAGTGAGTGCAGAGTAGTGAGTGCAGAGTAGTGAGTGCAGAGTAGTGAGTGCAGAGTAGTGAGTAGTGACTGCAGAGTAGTGAGTAGTGAGTGCAGAGCAGTGAGTGCAGAGCAGTGAGTGCAGAATAGTGAGTGCAGAGTAGTGAGTGCAGAGTAGTGAGTAGTGAGTGCAGTGTAGTGAGTGCAGAGTAGTGAGTAGTGAGTGCAGAGTAGTGAGTAGTGAGTGCAAAGTAGTGAGTGCAGAGTAGTGAGTGCAGAGTAGTGAGTAGTGAGTGCAGAGTAGTGAGTGCATAGTGAGTAGTGAGTGCAGAGTAGTGAGTAGTGAGTGCAGAGTAGTGAGTGCAGAGTAGTGAGTAGTGATTGCAGAGTAGTGAGTAGTAAGTGCAGAGTAGTGAGTGCAGAGTAGTGAGTGCAGAGTAGTGAGTAGTGAGTAGTGAGTAGTGAGTGCGGAGTAGTGAGTGCAGAGTAGTGAGTGCAGAGTAGTGAGTAGTGAGTGCAGAGTAGTGAGTAGTGAGTGCAGAGTAGTGAGTGCAGAGTAGTGAGTGCAGAGTAGTGAGTAGTGAGTGCAGAGTAGTGAGTGCAGAGTAGTGAGTAGTGAGTGCAGAGTAGTGAGTAGTGAGTGCAGAGTAGTGAGTGCAGAGTAGTGAGTGCAGAGTAGTGAGTGCAGAGTAGTGAGTGCAGAGTAGTGAGTAGTGAGTGCAGAGTAGTGAGTAGTGAGTGCAGCGTAGTGAGTGCAGAGTAGTGAGTGCAGAGTAGCGAGTAGTGAGTGCAGAGTAGTGAGTGCAGAGTAGTGAGTAGTGAGTAGTGAGTGCAGAGTAGTGAGTAGTGAGTAGTGAGTGCAGAGTAGTGAGTAGTGATTGCAGAGTAGTGAGTAGTGAGTGCAGAGTAGTGAGTTCAGAGTAGTAGTGAGGGCAGAGTAGTGAGCGCAGAGTAGTGAGTGCAGAGTAGTGAGTGCAGAGTAGTGAGTAGTGAGTGCAGAGTAGTGAGTAGTGAGTGCAGAGTAGTGAGTGCAGAGTAGTGAGTAGTGACTAGTGAGTGCAGAGTAGTGAGTAGTGAGTGCAGAGCAGTGAGTGCAGAGTAGTGAGTGCAGAGTAGTGAGTGCAGAGTAGTGAATAGTGAGTGCAGTGTAGTGAGTGCAGAGTAGTGAGTAGTGAGTGCAGAGTAGTGAGTAGTGAGTGCAGAGTAGTAAGTAGTGAGTGCAGAGCAGTGAGTGCAGAGTAGTGAGTGCAGAGTAGTGAGTAGTGAGTGCAGAGTAATGAGTGCAGAGTAGTGAGTACAGAGTAGTGAGTAGTGAGTGCAGAGTAGTGAGTGCAGAGTAGTGAGTAGTGAGTGTAGAGTAGTGAGTGCAGAGTAGTGAGTAGTGAGTGCAGAGTAGTAAGTAGTGAGTGCAGAGTAGTGAGTAGTGAGTGCAGAGTAGTGAGTAGTGAGTGCAGAGTAGTGAGTAGTGAGTACAGAGTAGTGAGTGCAGAGTAGTGAGTAGTGAGTGCAAAGTAGTGAGTGCAGAGTAGTGAGTGCAGAGTAGTGAGTAGTGAGTGCAGAGTAGTGAGTAGTGAGTGCAGAGTAGTGAGTGCAGAGTACTGAGTGCAGAGTAGTGAGTGCAGAGTTGTGAGTGCAGAGTAGTGAGTAGTGAGTGCAGAGTAGTGAGTAGTGAGTGCAGAGTAGTGAGTAGTGAGTGCAGAGTAGTGAGTGCAGAGTAGTGAGTGCAGAGTAGTGAGTAGTGAGTGCAGAGTAGTGAGTGCAGAGTAGTGAGTGCAGAGTAGTGAGTGCAGAGTAGTGAGTAGTGAGTGCAGAGTAGTGAGTAGTGAGTAGTGATTGCAGAGTAGTGAGTAGTGAGTGCAGAGTAGTGAGTAGTGAGTGCAGAGTAGTGAGTAGTGAGTGCAGAGTAGTGAGTGCAGAGTAGTGAGTGCAGAGTAGTGAGTAGTGAGTGCAGAGTAGTGAGTAGTGACTAGTGAGTGCAGAGTAGTGAGTAGTGAGTGCAGAGTAGTGAGTTCAGAGTAGTGAGTAGTGAGTGCAGAGTAGTGAGTAGTGAGTGCAGAGTAGTGAGTAGTGAGTGCAGAGTAGTGAGTGCAGAGTAGTGAGTGCAGAGTGCAGAGTAGTGAGTGCAGAGTAGTGAGTAGTGAGTGCAGAGTAGTGAGTAGTGAGTGCAGAGTAGTGAGTGCAGAGTAGTGAGTAGTGAGTGCAGAGTAGTGAGTGCAGAGTAGTGAATAGTGAGTGCAGACTAGTGAGTGCAGACTAGTGAGTGCAGACTAGTGAGTGCAGAGTAGTGAGCGCAAAGTAGTGAGTGCAAAGTAGTGAGTGCAGAGTAGTGAGTGCAGAGTATTGAGTGCAGAATAGTGAGTGCAGAGTAGTGAGTAGTGAGTGCAGAGTAGTGAGTGCAGAGTAGTGAGTGCACATCATCAGAGCTGTGTGAATAATAACTGTATCAGCCCCGTGCGTGAGGTGCATCATCCACATTGCTCAGGTCACCCAAATTCCTGCACTCTCTACCACACTGCTTTCAAGAACAGCATACTCTTGCACACACTCTTACTGCTCACCAATTCAAAGTTTGCTAAACATTTTATGCAACGCATTGTCATACACAATGCCAATAACTCAAACTTTAATGCTGCAAGCCCTATTGCATTGTAAATGCTTGTTTTTCAAAATGACATGGAATTTAAGAAAGCATGGTCACTGATCTCGTGGTACTGCACACGTGACTGGCTCGTGTTAATAGTAAAAACTCAGGAGCTAAAGGTAGACAAATTGAATCAACAAATGACCGATTTTGAACTCACTCTAAAACAAAGTAAGTTTAACAAACTTAAAAAAGATAGAGAGCGTTTTTCTGCAGAGAGAGAGCATATCCCTATGTCGCCAAAGATAACACTAGTGATACCGACAGCGTCGGATCAAGTGGGAGCTCTAGAGGGTCTAATTCTGGGGGCTATCAACAGTATAAACAAAACAGAGGGGGTCACAGTCAACAACGGCAACAATACCCCCGCCAGAGAGGGTGGAGAGGTTATCAAGCACCCCCCCAGTTTCAACCATTCCAAGGCCACCCACAATATGCTCCGTTCCAATACGGCCCGCCACAGATGGGCCCAATCTACCACCAGTGGACACCAGAAGTTACAGGAGCTATACATAACCAGCAGCCTTTTTTAGGGATGGGTCCCGGTCCCAGGCGAGGCAGGAACAAGAGTGGGAACAATGAGAGCAGGCAGCAAGAGGGCGGGGACGAAACCGACCCTAGGATGAACACCAGAAGCATGACCGGTGCCCTCCAAAACCAAGCGTCAACGAGCAAGAGAGGGACCTAGTGGTCAACATCACCCCTTGGCCGCTCAAAGACATACAGAATCAGGTACTTAACAAAGGACTGGGCTATGTTCCAACCAATAGGCTGAACTCTTTCAAATTACACGCAGAAATACAGGAGTTTATCAGAAAAATCAAACTCCAAACCTTTTTTCGCAACCAAGAAACCCCCAAAAACAATTCAGACACAGGTCTAAAACCAAAGTCTACCTTTACCCCACCACATGCCTCACTACCAGTGGAAGTGCTAGCTTTTGAGAAGGCGCTGATGCATGAGTTGAGCATCCTGAATACCTCTAATTCCAACTATTATCAGAATACTAGCCACAAAGAACAAGAAGCTATGAAGGAATTATCAGCAAATAAAGAACTGACAATTAAGCCCGCAGACAAAGGCGGTGCGATAGTGATACAAACCACGGCGACCTACAACACTGAGTGTCTGAGACTCCTAGCTGATAGGAGAAACTACAAAGTGTTACCATCAGACCCCACTGAAACATTACACATCAGCATAGGGGCCATGATTGAAGAGGCACTGTCACATGATTGGCTTTCTAAACAAGAGGCCGAATTTCTTATCCAAAAGAACCCTAAGACTCCATATTTTTACTGTATTCCAAAAATACACAAAGACCTAGAGCACCCACCTGGGAGACCAATAGTCTCGGGCATCGGCTCTATCCTTGAGCCCTTGTCAAAATTTGCAGACGCTTTCTTGCGACCCCTGGTTCAAGCCACCAACACGTATCTTAAGGATACAAAAGCGGTCCTTCAACCTCTCAAAGACTTACCATTCGATCCAACAACTCAACTACTACTGAGCCTTGACGTGGAAAGTCTCTACACCAGTCTGCCTCACGTCGAGACTCTTCTGATCATAGAAGAGGTACTTTTTTCAACCACATGGCGCTTCCAGAGACCACGAAGTGTAGTCATGGAATGCATTTCCACAGCACTGACAAAAACTTTTTCGAATATGAAGACAAACTGTACCTCCAAAGCCATGGGACCAGCACGGGCAGCACTTTTGCGCCAAGCCTGGCCGGACTCTACGTCCACCATCTAGAGTCCACCAAAATCCTTCATCAAAAAAACCCTTTCAGAAACAAAATACTGACATGGAAGAGATACATAGATGACGTGCTGGTCATCTGGCAAGGGGATTCTCACTCAGTGATAGAATTCTTCACGTGGCTGAACAAACAGAACAAATTCCTCAAGTTCACTCACACAGTATCCAATGAGTCAATGGTTTTCCTTGATCTAAATATCTATAGCAAGGATGGCTACCTCCAGACCATGACACATTTCAAACCCACGGCAAGGAACTGTCTGTTACGATTCAACAGCTTTCACCCTCGACACCTCCGAGAGAACCTTCCGTATGGCCAATTCCTGAGACTCCGTCGAAACTGCAGTGATGTAGGCCAATACAAAAAACAAGCAGCTGATCTAAAAACCAAACTACAGCGGAGGGAGTACCCTGACAGAATCATAAACTCCGCTATGAAGAGAGCTCGCAACAACATTCGCGAGGCCCTACTAGAAGATAAGATCAACAATGATACGAACAAAAACAGACCGGTCTGTGTGACGACATACTGTACCCATTCTAACGAGGTATCAAAGTTGATTAACAAACACTGGCGCATTTTAACAAGCGGTGAACTTGACTTTGAGAAACCTCTTATCGCCCAAAGACGGGGAAAAAATCTGAAAGACATTCTGGTGCACACCAGACCACAGAAAAAAACACCAACAACAAACCACACTGCATGGAATAAAGGGCCACCACCCCTGTGGCAACAGCAGCAGTTGTCACCATACCAAGAAAAGTCAAGAACTGACTTTTAGGAATGACAGCAAATGGGAACAACGCAGATTCACCAACTGCAACAGTAAGAATGTGGTGTACCTGATAACATGTCCCTGTGGACTTGAATACATTGGAATGACCACCAGAGCAGCCAAAACAAGAATAAATGAACACAAAAGCAACATTAGGTGCAAGAAAAGCACCACAAAAATGGCAGCACATTTCGTGCAAGCTCAACACTGTGTTAATGACCTCAACTGGACAATAGTTGAACAATTGTAATCAGAAGCAGGGTTATTCGAGAAGGAACAAATATGGGTGTTCCGTCTGGGTACAAATAAGAATGGCCTCAACGATGAAATTCCTTGGGGGCAATTACACTGAATCTCCCGTGATTGCCTCCCTTTCTTACGTACTGCTATTTGCACCAAAATTAATCCACAACTCAGGGGATGAACAACCACATTCTGTGTACCCCATTAACCCCCCTACCCTTACATTTATCACCAAGACCACGATTTCCAAACTTGTGATAATTAATTTTACCATCCTAGGTAAAACCATCGAGCTCTTTCCCAAACTGTATTTAGTGGATTTGATAACCTATCAATATGCTTAATTTTAGTGTTTCACAACCTATTGCCATTGCAGCACGATGGCCGCTAACTAAAACGTCCTCCTTTAACTATCGAACATGTGCACCAAGAACATCTCTGCTTTGCACATGCGCGGTCATTCCGTCCCGATGCTTCATTACCGCGCATGCGCGAAGATTAGTTCACGGCTCCTCATCGCGCACGGGGATAAACAATTACCGGTCTGCCCTTGTTTGGGCACAATAACGGGCGCCTCCGCCTTCTAAATTGGCAATCAACTATATTTTGAAGGTATATATAGGGCGCGGTCCGCTCAGCAACGCATTCCAGCGGAGCCGCGTCAAGGGGAGGGAGATAGACCCATCTTTCAGCAACCGTGAGTAATTGACCAAGAAGGATGGTGGTACCAACAGAACCCTGTAAGTTAAAACCTTGAGCCTGAATCCTTGCTTTGCCCACAGGTTGCATATTAGCACAACTGAACCCCCAAGAACGCTACGAGGCTCATGAGGTTTATCAAACTCAAAACAATAAGTAAGGACAAATTAAAATAGCCTCCATTATTCATTGAACCCCCATAAAACCACATAACCATGGTACAAAGTTAATATAGAAGCGTGTGCTTTTTGTTTTATGCGTTGTTTGTCATGTCCTTGTTTTTTTCCTTTACAGGGGGCACGATCACTAATAGAATGGTAAATTTTGTCTAGATATCGGCTTCCCATCACTTTGCTGTGGACACCTTCCCAGGAAAACGTGATTACTCTTTTTTTGTGAATAATAATTACATTATTTTTCCTTACAGCAACGTCAACTAAGCGAGATACTCTGTACACACTGTGAATTAGGACCAAGTAGTCCCTTTCACTTTTCTGTATAATACACTTTGTATCCCATGTGAGTAAGGTGGGGATTTGCGCAACCCCGTCCTAAAGAAGGAGTTTTAGACTCCGAAACATGTCGACGCACTGGCGAGGTTAATGTACATCACTATACATTAGTAACCTCACACCACACCTTTTTTAACAATACCAGTCTGGGACATATTAAAAAAAATTCATTATCCCAGGGCCAGGTTTTTTTTAACAATCACTTATCACTTCCAAACCCCACTACTCACACAAAACCACCACCCTACACACACCACACATAGACTGTGTATAAGTGCTCCCGCGTAGCCGTAGGTAGTAGGACGCCGCATCCCGTAGAGGGGTGCGAAGACCCCGATGATGAAGCATGACACCAAGGGTCCTTTTGGTGTGTGAGCGGTATTTTAAAAAACACTGAATGCTCCC
Organism: Lissotriton helveticus; assembly: GCF_964261635.1. Lineage (NCBI taxonomy): Eukaryota > Metazoa > Chordata > Amphibia > Caudata > Salamandridae > Lissotriton > Lissotriton helveticus. The sequence goes on from NC_136068.1 coordinate 743,227,564, forward strand.
TACCATTGCAGGGGCCACTACAACTCCTAAAGTGGATTCTGTTTTGTTTATGAGATAGATTGACCATTAGCCTTTGAAAAACGGAAGCTGCCGAAGCCAAACCAAATGGCATATGACAGAATTGATACATGCCAAAAGGTGAATTGAAAGCAGTAAGATGACGTGACTCTCTGTCTAATTCCACCTGGTGGTATGCAGATGCCATATCAAGCTTTGTGAAAATCTTTGCCCCAGCAACTTCTCCCAACATCTCATTGATGTTGGGTAAGGGGTGTGTGTCTACCCAGATAACTTTGTTCAGGCTACGCAAATCCAGGCAGACTCAACTCATTGTTTTTTTTCGTGCATTAACTAAGGGTGATGCCCAATCTGATGATTCAATGGGTTCGATCACTCCTCTCTTGTGCATTGATTACAACTCTTTCTCAAGCTCTTCCCTTATGCTGAAAGGTACACTTCTTATTTTATGTATAACAGGGGTTGCCTCATTCACAACTTTTATTTTGTTTGACCCCTTAATTTTTCCTAATTCTCCTGAAAAAACTCTTGGATAATTGTTAAGTAGTTCTTCAACATGTGAATGACCTCGGATCGCCAGAACTTGTTCTTTCTTACCAGGACATAGCATCATGTTAAACAAACCTTGGTGAAACCACCCGAGTATATTTAATCCGTGTAAGGCTACATAAATTGTACCATAAATTTACCTGTTTTTGAATTCCAATACATCTTCAAAATAACCTGAAAGTTCTATTTTGCGTCCTTCATACGACACTGGTGCGCGATCAGGGGGTAAAAGTTCTCTATTACTCCATTTGCTCTTAAAAATGGCATCAGTGATCATAGTAATTCGCGCACCAGAATCGACCAGGAGGCGTAAATTCTTATCACCAACAATATTGACATATGGAACAATACAATCGTTAGGGTCACCAGTCCTGATGTCAGAATCATGCACCACAAGGACCATGTCTTTCAATTCCTCCAAAGGATCATCATTTTCACTGTCACTGTAATCTTTTACACGACTAACATGCACTTTTTCTTTCTTCTTTGTTTGGCAAACTTTATCAAAATGGCCCACTTTACCACAAGATCTGCAAACAACATTACTAGCAGGGCATGGCCTACCATTTTTTGTGTGAGGTAAGTTACCACATCTTAAACACATGTCTGTTCTTTTGAAGAAATTGTTTTGATGGGTTTCTTTTCTTTTCTTTACATTGGAGAATTTTACAGAATTTACATTTTCATTGTTCTTATTTTCCCAGTTCCCTCACATATACTTGAGATGTTTCAATACTTTTTGCAATTCGAATAGATTCTTCAAGAGAGGGATTTTCCAGTGTGAGTAGTTTCTGCCTGATACTCCTGTCAGAACATTGACTTATAAATTGGTCGCAAACTATTTGTTCACTAAAATTTTCATATCCACAGTCTGCTATCATTTTCCTAAGTGCTGTAATATAAGTGTCCACATCTTTATCACTCTTTTGCACACGTTTGAAAAATTTGTGTCTCAGAACAACTAAGCTTGGTTGTGCTTCGTATGTTTTAGCTAACTTCCTAATGGTGCTCAAATATTCATCAGGTTCCTCCCCTTCAATTGCTTCTGCATCCGGTAAATGTTTTAGTCTGTCTCTTACCTCAAATCCTAACGAATGTAACAATAAAAAAATTTTCCTTTCGGGTCTGAACCTATGGCACCTAGATAATTTTCAAATGCGTCAAACCATTTGCGCCATTTTATTGGTGGTTCACCAGGTGTGTCAAGGAAAGGTGGGGGTGCATGAACTGCTTGCATGTCTACACTTGATAACCAAATACTACTTTCTGAATGCAGAACTAAATATAATTTAAATGTACCACTCTATAGTACTAACATATGCTGGATTAGAAATTTTCTACCTAGAATTTTAAATCTCAAAGACTGTGAAAATTAACATGCAAACAAATAAGTAATACAATTTGTCTATCCACTACTATTTTCAAATGTTCTATATAAAATCGCAAATGAATTTGAAAAAAAAATGGTGTGCGTGTCACCGATTTAGTCGCTGCGTGCTGAATGTGGTTCCTTGTGTGAATAATATGAGGGAACAACACAGAGCTTTTAAGAGTTCCTGTCTTTTATAAATTAAGGTGTGCGTGTCACCGCTGAGGAAAACTCGCACCAATAAGTGGTAAACATTTTTTTTTCCAAAATGTAATTTGAATGACAGTACCTTTGTGCACTCACATATTTTTCCGTGAAGATTCTTCTTAGATGACGAGATGATGAAAACAAGCTTTGTTTAAATAATGAAATATAACCCGCTTTCGACGCTGGGGGCAGCAGATAAATATTTTCACCTAACTTGTGTGGTGCTTCAGTCCGTTGATTTTCTGACAGGAAAACAAGTGAGTCTCGATCTCTGACGATACTGTCCTTCGTTTGTTTCCTCCCGTAAATTCTTGTAGTCTTCGATGTTGCTCGAGAGAGACGTACTTCTAGAAGCTCCGTACAAGTTACGATCCTCTCACTTCACCTTCACACTCGGTTCCACTCTAACACTTTTCCTGTGTTGACACTTGCCGACAAGGTAACGATGTCTGATGATAATTTTCCATCAGTGTTTACCATGTACTTCTTTTAATCCGATTCTTCTATAGCTATAAATTCCTTTAGCTATATTACGCGTGGGAATGTTGTGGGAACCTCTCGGTCCTCGTCGCCAATCAAAGATGTAATGGCGACAACAGGCGAAGTAAATTCTTGTACGTTTATTTCATATACGAAGTTCCCACAGGCGAGATTTAGCGTGCGTGCAAGCACCAAGGAGAGTCAGACGTCCAACTGACACTCTCCATAAACTGTCATTCTATAACGGAATCCCGCGTGCCAACGGGCAGCGCGAGTCAGGGCAAATCACAGTGTCCTCGCGCAGGGAGATGCGTGAGGAGAAAACACTACAAAATAGTATCCTACCAAAATATTCTGTTTTAAAAATCATCATACAAAAGGACCATCTCCTGAATGCCAACTACCCCATTACGGTGAAGTAAGTATAACTATGTAACTAAATATGGATCTTAGTGCTGCATAAATGTACCTTGACATTATATATATCCACATCTACGTACCTTGAAAATATACATATATATATATCTATTATCTATACTACTATTATAAAGGAAGAACTTTGAACCTTTGAGGCGGGTAAACTCGGGAACCACAGCGCCAATCCACACACCTGATTCATCGTTGTAATTGTCAGGGTGTGCAGATGGACATAGGCTATATAAATTAAAAAAATATAAGTTATTTAAAAAATTTACGAGAAAAAAAAAGTAGTCGCATGGAAGTAGCACCGGCCGCGACGTGCGTGCTGACATCAGGAGCGCGGGGAGGAGCGGCGTCCAGGAGCGCGAGGAGGAGCGGCGGACATGAGCGCGGGGGAGGAGCGGCGGACAGGCAGGGAGGAGCGGTGAGGAGCTGCGGACAGGCTGGGAGGAGCGGAGAGGAGCGGAGAGGAGCGGCGGACAGGCGGGGAGGAGCGGCGAACCGTTTAACTCAGGAGCGCGGGGAGGTGTGGCGGATGAGGTAAGGCTCCGGGGGACCCACGGGCAATGTCGGGGTGGGCGGGGGCCCTGAAGCCAAGGTCGGGACGGGCTGCTACTCCGGGTGACCCACGGACAATGTCGGGCAGGCGGGGGCCGGGGCGGAAGGGGGCCCTGAAGCCTGATTGCTCCCGGACAAGGTCGGGATGGGCTGCTAGTATATATATATATATATATACACATTTTATATATATATAGATATCTATATATCAACGAAAGAGTTGCCCAACACTCAGGAGCCACACAAGATGAGCTTAAATCCATTTAATCAGAGGATTGAATGCTCCTGTCACTCACAGCACAAATGTAGAGCCAAACGCGTTTCGGGCGTGTCACCGGCAAGCAAATGAAGCTGCAGCAACAAGGGAACCATGTGCGCATAGTTAAATATCCCGCCCCAGTGGGCGTATGCGCAATTGCATGCTGGTCTTTGAAGTTCCCTCATGCGCACATGGTTCCCTTGTTGCTGCCGCTTCATTTGCTTGCCAGTGATCAAGGGCGGTGACACGCCCGAAACGCGTTTGGCTCTACATTTGTGCTGTGAGTGACAGGAGGACTCAATCCTCTGATTAAATGGATTTAAGCTCTTCTTGTGTAGCTCCTCATTGTTGGGCAACTCTTTCGTTGATATATATATATATTTGCAGTCTTTCATCCAGTCACATTCCAATCCAAACGGAATGATGAATTGCGGACCCAAGGTTCTTTGTGCCAAATGTGTTTATTTTAAAACACCCTGCATCGCCGCCACGACGCATTTCAGCCCCACCTGGGCCTTGATCACATGACACGTTGCGTTTGTGAAAAGGAACTTTTAAAGTGCTATTGCAGTCAATCAAAGTCAGCTGATCTGTACAAACATAGATAAGGAAGACAGACGTGCGTAATTTCAATACCAGCATAATGCTTAAGTGAACAGAATAAAATATGTCATATGCACAAGAGTAACTGCATAAATGCAAAGCTATAGGCACCAAGGACATAATATATATATATATATATATATATATATATATATATATATATATATATATATATATAAATAACTATATAAATATACATTATATAATATAATTTGTAAGGAAAAAACAATGGCATTTAAAATTCATAAAAACATTGGATAAAATGTAAAAATGCTAAAAAATGGCAAAATAAATACCATAATAGTATAAATCAAGTTTTTGTACCTCAATGTCCTCAACAATTCATCAATGTAAAGTGCAAAATAGCAAATAAAGTGCATATACCTAGTCCGTCCTCCAATAATGAAAACAAAGGGGAAACTACATCTCCTCCTTATAAAATATCGCCCATGTGGGCCTATACAGATATTCTCATATATATCGCTGATTTTTCCTAAGACAATGTTGAACTAACCCATATACAATCTCTAAACCAGCCGGTGAAAAGACTATACAGGTGTGTGAATGAAAAGAATGTGAACCTAAGTGCCTTGTATTTATAACCCAATTAATATAAAATACATAATGGAAATAAATGATTAACAATACATTTTATAGTAAAAAAATCAAATTGCTCAGCGTCATCATGGTAGCAAGATATGTTTCTAAGATTTGAAATTGGATGTAGCACCCAACCAATAAAGACTAAAGGCAAACCTATGGAGACCAACCTATAGAAATGTAATGCTCTAAAGGTATGTGTATAAGTCTTCGCTCGCATTAAGCCCTACGGGAGCCTTGGTATTTAGTTCCAGTATATAACGTGTTTCCAAGAGGTGGAGGGCACTTTCACGATTACCTCTTCTACGCATGGGCAATACACAGTCAATTGCAAAGTAACTAAGATGTATAGGGTTACTCGCATGTGCTGCCTCGAAATGCCTAGCCACTGGGTAATCCTGATCTTTGTTAGATATTGCACGTATATGCTGGAGAACTCTCTTGTGCACAGGCAGTTTTGTGCTGCCTACATATCTTAATGCACAAGAGCACTCCAATACGTACACGACATGACCAGTTTTGCAATTGATTCTTTTGTTAATGCATACTGGTTGTGGCTTAAAAGGCGTAGTATAATCTTTTTTGTTTTTGGCGAACTTACATGCCTTACATGTTATGCACTTGAAAAAGCCCCTCTGTGTTGATAACCAATTAGAGGGTGCTTTTACTTCCGGGCTATTCCTCACTAGGCAGTTGCCCATAGATCTGGCCTTTCTAAAGGTCAGCTGTGGTGTGCGACTTTGTTGTGCCAGACCTACACCTATTATGGGGTCATTAAGTACCAGGTTCCAATTTCTGTTTAGAATTCTCCTGATAGCTTTATGTTGTCTATTGTATGTGAGAATGACCCTGCTGTTGGATTTAACATTTTCTGATGGGGTCTGTATGCCGTTCTTAGGGGCAAGTGCTTGGTCCCTAGTGAGCAAATTTGTTTTATTTATAGCTTTTTCAACAGTTAATGGAGTATAACCCCGTGCTAGAAACCTAAGTTTGCTGTCTTCCTGGGCTATGCGGCAATCAGACTCACTGGCACAAATGCGTCTTACCCGCAGCATCTCCCCATAGGGGATACTCTGGATAAAATGCTGTGGGTGATGGCTTGACGCATGTAACAATGAATTGCCTGCAGTTGGCTTTCGATAAATCTTCGTGGATATGGCATTATTTTGTACAAATACCTCCACATCAAGAAATACCACAGAAGATTTACTTATATTAGCAGTAAACTCAAGGTTGAGATGGTTTCTATTAATCTGGTCAACAAAATCTATGGCCAATGATTCGGGACCCTTCCAGATGATAAAGAGGTCGTCGATATATCTAAGCCAAAGGGGTACATGTATGTCAAGAAAGTATTTAAAGTGCCCCATTAGGACCTGCTCCTCCCACAGCCCCATATGCAAACAAGCATAGCTGGGGGAGAAGCAGGCCCCCAATGCAACTCCCCTAATTTGTTGGTAGATATTGTTGTTGAAAGTAAAGAAGTTTTGCTCAAGACATGTGGTGATCATGTTGATAAGCATTTTATTGTGCATTAAAAGGTGAGCCGGTCAGCGGTTGAGGTAGTGTTGAACTGCCTTTATACCATCTTGGTGACAGATGGAGGCATATAGTGCGGTTACATCCATGGTTATAAGGATCAAATCATCACTCCATTGTATTCCCTGTATTTTTCTGAGGAAATCTGATGTATCTTGGAGATAGGATGGTAAGCTGGTGACCCATTCTTGCAAAAAGTAATCTATATATTTGGTGGTGTTCTCTAAAATGCTCCCTATAGCACAAATAATGGGCCTACCAGGGGGCTTGGTTGTATTTTTATGTATCTTAGGTAAAAAATACAGCGAAGGGATTATTGGATGGTCATTTTTTTTAAAACGATAATCGTCTTCACATAATAACCCCCCACTTTTCCAAGCAATCAATTTACCATAGTAATCATTCCAAGAAGCTTTAACCAAATTGATGTTACTTTTTTTATAACATGCTGTATCATTCAGTTGGAGGCGAGCCTCCTCCATGTACAATGTTCGGGGCCACAGGACAACGTTTCCCCCTTTATCTGACTGCCTCCCAATCAGGTTATCATCGTACTGCAACTTTTTCATCAATTGTACATAACACTGTTCTTGGTGACTGTATTTATGACATGCACAATTCACAGATTTATAAAGTTCCTTTAGGTCTGACACAACTTGTTCATGATAGAGATCGTCATGGAGCATAATAGGTTGGAACACCGATTTTGGTTTAAAAGGTGTTTTCACTGTTCCACTAGTATCCATATGTTCCAAACCCAACTCGCTTGTAGTGGCGGTTTGTTCTTTTTGTAATGCGCCAAATCTTGAAACAAGTTGACGTCCCCAGCTGTAAATAAAGGCGGGCTTGCTATGACATTTTGATCCAAATATATATATATATATCTCCATGGTACGTAGACGTGGAGTTAAGAATAGCAAACCTTCACTGTATTGCGATATTCACTATTATGGCTAAAATATTTTTCAGTGGCAGCTGGCACAGATTGGGGTGGGAGAGCGTTGAGGTGGCAGGGGGTAGTAAAAAAAAGTTTTTAACTTACTTCCTTGCTGCCACTCCAGCCTCTCTTCTTGTCGTCCCTCCTCGTCCTGCTCTCTTTACTCCGACTGGAAGCAGGATGCACCCAGGCTCCCCTGATCACCACACTGCAGTGCAGCGTTGTGATTGGTCTGAGCGCCGTGGTTTGGCGGTCAGCCAGGGACTGGTAGCCTGGGCTTGTTCTCCTCGCAGGCTGTAATGAAGCCTGCGTGGAGAACATGCAAAGTGCGCATGACGGTTTGGCCATCCTTAGATTGCCGGCCAAACTATCATGTGCACTGATAACAGAGCATACCACTCCCTGCGGGTGCCTGTTATCTCCCTGGCCTGGACGCCAAGACTCCAGGACACAAAATAAAACAATAATAAACCATGGTTTATTAATGTATTATTTTCCTTTTCTTTAGATGCTAGAAGGGTAGTGCGACACTCTTCCGCAATAGCGGAGGCGCCGCCGCTGATATTTTGGTAGAACGATATTGTATACAATATTCTCACATACAACTACAGAAATCGAGAGGACTTTAACCCATTTAAGTGCATTTGAGTTTAAAAGGTTTTAGGAGTGAGAATCTAAAAATATCTATATTTGTAACTTGAAAAATAGGGAGATTCCTGCCTAAGTCATACATGAGAGTCTGAAATCGCCGCCTCACACCGGTTCTCTGATGGCCTTACAAGGCAACCCCTGGCCATCCACTTCCCTGTGCTGACGGGCCTGTTCTCACTGCCCCTTATCCGCACCAGAAGCGGATGCTATCAGCCAATCTTACCTCCCCAAAACCCAGACTATGGTTCACAATTCTCCCTCCAAAATCCCAGTTGTAGTGGGCATTAATAGAACTCCTGTATTTACAGGCTCGCCCAGACCCTCTGCCCAACTCACATTCAGCCCTTACAATCTGCGATAGACAATCCCTGCCCTATATCTTATATGCTCGTCAACTGTAGATCTGCAGCTAAGACCCAGACCATGGTTCACAATCCTCCCTACACAATCCCAGTAATAGTGGGCACAAATAGAACTCATATAATTACTGACTCGCCCAGATCTCCTGCTCAATTCACCACCATTCAGACTATACAACCTACTAAAGACAATCCCTCCCCTCTATCTAGCATTATCGTCAACTGTAAATCAGCAGCTCAACAGGCTACAGATATCACAAAACCTTACTCAAAACCCAAATTAATCTTTCCATATTAAATAACGCTGAATACTCAACTTTCTAATACCTCAGCATCGAACTTAAGGGTAAAGGCTCTCCTCCTATCAAACTTCACACCATCTACCACCCTCCTGGTGATCGCACCCTCTTAGCTGAAGAGTTATTTGACCTACTAACTTGGTTCTCCTTAAATGACATGAAAGACGTGTTTTTGGGAAACTTTAACATACACTGGAACAATGCAGAAGACTCCACAGTCAGGCGCCTCATGAACCTTCTGGAAATGAACGACCTAAAACAATCTGCAATAAACCAACACACATCAAAGGTTCTACGCTTGGCGCGATTATCACCAACATTAAATTGGGGTCTCCCTCAATGCTATCTTACCCATCGACTGGTCAGACCACCATCTCATACTGTTCAAAATTGATACCTTTGTTAAACCACACTTAGGCTCAACCACCTAAGCAGTGGACCAGAAACCTCAATCAAGTCCCAATTATGGATCTAGAAGCCAATATCTGTCAACAACTACAACCTCACCCTCCATCTCATACTGTAAATGACCTCACTGCCCACTTCAGCACTGCTATAATGAAAGTTTTTGACCAAGTCGCACTACTCAAATTAAAACAACTAAACTCAATCGAATCAAAATCTTGGTTTATCTTTGATCTCAATAACGAAAGACGTAATCTCAGACAAGCTGAAAGGACTTGGAGACAAAACCCATTATCATTACATCTAACTCTACTCAGAACTGCAAGGATGCATACAAGAAGCACATCTTCAGAGAAAAAGCCCGACAAACCACTTCTTCCTCCCCACACGGAATAATAGCCTCTAATGGGGGCGCTAGAGGGCGCCAAGCAAGATGGCTGAACTACCGTGAGGCTCTTGCTGCTGGGAGGTCAATCCGACCATTATCCTGGCCATCCTGCTCTCATTTTTTTTGTCAAATCTGTTTATTGGGATTTTTGAATAAAGACAACACATTGTATGAGATGGTTCAACAGTAAGTAGACAGTAAGCAGGTATGCCAGGCGTCTTTCAAGAGTCCATACACCATACGTGTAGGCGAATGGCCATCCTGCTTGCTTAAGCACCAAAATACCAAGCATTGCGTGGGTGTACACCGCTATCATGACCGACTTCAAGAACTAAGCCCCTACCTGGCTGCGGAGCGTGTACTTGCATGGCCGTCCTGAAACTGAGGCTGGTTCCAACATGGCAGACGTGAGACGGAGGCCGGAGCAGTAGAGAGAGCTGCTGCTGCGACTGCGGTACTGGTCCCGGCTGTGGCGGTGAGCACTTCTGAACCTCACTGTGAGCGACAACCCCTTGCATAGTGGGAGTGGGAAACGGCAGCCTCTGATGGACTGACGTGATCCGGCTGCTGAGCGGAAGGGCCGGAGGTCTCTTGCGGGTGCTGCGGGTGATACCCCCAGGGGGCCGGTCCTCTGCTCGGAGCCTTGCTGTGTGCTGCTTGGGCTGCCCCGGGTGTCTGCGGTGCTGCGATCGGCAGCGAGGGGGAGGGAGCCTGCGGCGGGCGGGTGCTGCCTGTTGTACACGGGTGTCTCTGGCTGCCTTCCTCGGGGGCTCCCGGCCCTACTGGCGCGGTTGCAGCCAAGGATCGGGCTGACGGAGTTGCGCTGGGGACGGGTCGGAGCGGCTGAATGACGCGGCGGGGCTGAGAGGAGTCGAGACTGCCCCATCCCTAACAGTGGCCTCCCGGGAAGATAACAGGCGGTGAGTGAGGCCTGTAATAGATTGTGGGGCCTGCGGCTGCGCTGGGAATAAACTGCACTGCACTGTGAGAGACCTCTGGCTGGCTCTGATGCCGGATGGAGTGTGAGCCTGAGAGAGACCTGAGAGGTGCCTGCCTGGCCTGAGGTCCGACTCTGGATCCCTCCTGGAGTGCTGGAACTAAAGGGAATTGTGCCCACATAACGGGCAGGGGACATTGTGACTAGAAGACCCTGTGGAGGGAGCAACCCCGGCTTGGAGATATAGCTGGAGAACTTGCTGAGTGGTACGGCTGGAGACCCGTGGGGGGTCTAGAAGGTGCTGGGAAGGCTGAGTGGGACTCTGTACGAGGACTGCTCCTGACCCGCTTGGATACAATTCCCCCCCCCGACGCTCACAGGAAGAAGGTGGGATAGGTGCTTCTCTCCTCCTCTGGGCACCTACTGTGACAGACCCACGGCTGCGTGGCACCGTAGTGTGGAGGGGTGTGACTCGGAAAGGGGCCATCCTTATTATTGCTTGGCTGGGGAGGAGGTCGGACGCCGAGGGCCGCACCTGACTGCTGGATACCATGGGGAAGCCCGACGGTCGCCAGCCGAAGCTGAACTTCGAGGCGCGTAAGGGCACACGCTCGCACACAGACCCCAAAGAGGAACAGGCGGAGGCCCAGGCGCCCTCGACTGCTGATCTGAAAGACCTGCTCCTGGCCATGCAGTCAAGCCTGACCCTATTGAATCCAAAATGGACTCAATGGCTGCGCAACTGGATGGAGTATCGCATAAAGTGGATAAACACGAGGAGCGCCTGGTGGAGGCGGAACGGTGGATCTCGGACCTGGAGGACACATCTGCTACGACTACGTATCGCACGCTGGAGATGGAGAGGGTGCACAGAGTGATTGCGGCCAAAAATGAGGATCTCGAATCCCGTTCTCGAAGGAACAACCTTCGCGTTTTGGGCGTATCGGAAATTACTGTGACTGGGAGGATGGAGGACTATGTGAAGCACCTTCTTATTGCCCTATTCGGAAGGGATGTTATAATGAACAGGGTTAAACCCAAATGAAGTCACTGGGACCTGGGTAGATAAGTGTTATAGAAAAAAAGGGGTCCCGGACTTGAAGGAACAAGATATAGACAATACAAGAATTTAAAGCACAGATTTAGAAAAGAAAACAAATTTGGAGTACCATGTTTTTATTCACAAAGCACTTATTGGAACCTTATCATAGGTTATACGATGTGTATCAACAAGAATTTTTATACTTTTTCAAGTTATTTTATGCCCACATACGATGAAGAATGAGGGAAGGGGAAGTGCCGTGAGGGAGTTCAGTGAAAAAAAATATATTGAAGAATAACACAGTTCTCATTAGTCAAGCAAATAGATTCATTAATCAATACTTATATATACAGTCCTGAGATGGTCCCCTGAAATCGGGGCCACATGAAAAATTAGCACGTCATTCCAAATCTTATAAACCAAACACCCAATAAGCTGTACAAATCTTGCTGGCGATGGGAGTTGGTAAGGTAGGCGAAAACAGTCTACGTTTCGACCCTGTAATATGTAGGGATGATTGCCCTTACAGCGCGGGTCTTCTTCAGGACAAGGGGGCGGTGGGCTGACCTCCTAGGGTTAAAAAGAATTAAAAAACTAATCAAGGTTCTGGGTCTATGAAAGATCCCTAACTAACCATAGCAGGAAAAACCTGTTTGGACAGGTCATTAAAAACATACACAAGGCGAGGACTAAAGGACCACTGGGGTTCGTCATGACATATTAGGGAAAAACACATTAGGTAAAAACACCCTACTGGACTAGGAGAGGGTGTAAAGTATCTATCCCAAACCACGATGTTGCTAAGCTGAAAAAAAAATTAATAAATTACCTTAAAAAGTAAACATGGTAACGGGCGCACAAAGCCTTGGTCCAGGCCATCTTTGGTTACTTTTAGAATTTCCATTGCAAGATCTTTAGACGGATCACAAGCCAGTTTCTTATAGCTAATCCCATCGCCAAGCTGTTTCATGATCTCATCTGTGTATTTGTCCACATCTTGGACAATGATTGCACCGCCCTTGTCAGCAGGCTTAACAATGACATCCTTGTTGTTTTTATAGATGACAAGGCCAACTTCTCTGCCTTACTGATATTGTATTTGGTGTATTTTTTCTCATTGATAATCTTTTTCACGTCCCGTAGGACTATACTTTCATACGCCAAAATCCTTTGGGTCATTGCGTAGGTGGGAGGGACAAAAGTCGATGGTATTCGGAGACCTGTAGTCGGTAAGTTCATCTGTGGTGGTTTACTTTTGAAAAAATACTGAAGTCTAATTTTCCTAAAAAAAACTGTGCAATTCAGCTACCGTTGTAAATACATTAGGTGGGGCAGTTTGAACGTATGATAGACCTCGGCTGAGCACTTTGACTTCGTCATCATTTAGAGTGTAAGATGAAATATTAATCACTGGTGTATTCACAGGTTTCACCACCTGTAGTTCTTGCGACGGGTTGACCTCTCCCCATGTTCCTCTGGAGGAAAGCGGACCTGCTTCACTCCTCTCCCTCTCCCGGTGTCCCATTCCGCTCCCAAATTCTGTTGGCCCTTGCCCGTACCTCTGTTCCAATTGTTGCCACGGCCCCGTGGGGGTCTCCATCCTCCCTGTCCTAAAAAAGGGTTTTGTGGGTATGATGGATCGTATGTGTCTTGATACCCGTAGGGTCTACTAGGACCAGCCTGTTCAGAGTCTTCTCCGGAGCTATACGATGAATCGGAACACGTTGTAAAATTCCATCTACCCCTGAAACCTCCATGTCCCCGGCTGATGAAGCGCCCTTGTGGGTCTTGACGATAGTAGTCTTCTTGTAGGTAGGGGTAGGTTTTTTTCTTATCATAGAAACGTAGATCACGTGCAAGCTTCTCTAGTTTCTTCTTGATAGTAGCTGTTTCAAAATCTTGAAGTGTCGCAACCAACTTGGTCAGAGCTTCTTTGGAGTTGGTGAGTGTCGAGTCACCAGCAATCTCTGCTTTCAAATCGGCTATCTGTTTTGTCAGAACTTGGACCTGCTCCGCCGCCGTCTCGATTCCCAACACCATTCAGTGTCGGGAACAGTTGTTAGCGACGAAGCTGAATCCTTCCCTGAACTTTGGGATATCCACAAAAATGGCCGGTTCTACCTTTTGTAGTGTAGTTCCTATATTCCCAATAGGCTCTGCGCATTGGAATAATATATTCAGCAGTGTAGACGTAGGACTGAGGTTATCTAGGTCTCTACTGACTATATTAGACTTAAGGTTTGCCAGCTAGCTCAGAGGTCACTAGAAACTTTCTCGAATGAACGAGGAGGAGTTTAACCTCCCTGGATAGACAAGAAGGGATTAGCTTCTGACAACCATAAAACATGACAACTTTGCTCTCCCTGAATAAGAGTGTATCTCTAGAGTCGTGTGAAAACAAAAGACAGCTATTTCACTCAGTCAAATGTGCGTACTTAGTTTCACCAGAATGCAGAGAAAAGAGAGACGGGCGTTTTCAATAAAAGGTGTTATTTATTGAGCAGTCTTCTTCCTCATACAAGAGAAATTAATTGCCACGATTGTAATGCTCATGGTAAAGTAAAGTGCGTACAGTAAAAGGAGGATTATAAAATAATACTGTAAAAGCATTGATATGGTTTCTTAGCCATATGATATTTTAAATTAGATAAAATATATACATACATATATACATTGACTAATCGTACTCAACTGGTGCTTCTAAATACGCCTACCCCGGTGTACCTGACCTAAGCCTAATACGTGGGAAGGAGTAAGTAAGTAGCAGTTTAAGTTAAGTTTGTTTTGCCAAGAATCTGACTCAAGAATTCTCTGTAAGGGTTTAGTCAGTTCCGTACCTGGGTAATAGAAAGCAGGAGGTCTGGTATCTCTTTCTCAGGACTCGACATCCCAGCAACCCGCAAGGGTAGGCTGGAAACGCCGGAGCTGGATTTCTCGGCAGGAGAAAAGACAGCGTCTTTCTCAGCGCGTCAAAGAGGAGGGGCAGCGTCCGTGGGCTCTCGCATCAGCTGGGTTTTCGGGCAAGTAGATCGCTGCTCTGCTCCAGATTCACCACCGTGTGTTTGCTTAAGGCAACGTTGGTATATTTATACCTGAAAGGTGCCTGGGTTTGACGTAAGGTTGGACATAAGACGTCAATAAAGATGTCACTAAGAACTGGCCGTTCTTACAGTGCTTTACAGGAGTTCTAGGACGAAATCAAAACAAAAGCAAGGGGGATTTCCCAGGTTGCTGGAGGATTGGTTTTGTTTAGAGAACTCGGTGTGCTTACTAGGGGGCCGGAGAAGTAGCCTTGCTTAATGTGACAGCATGTGCTACGACTGAATTATGGATATGATTATTATGCCGTTGTATGGATATTATTGATTATAGCCGGACAAGGGAATAAAATAGGAATATCGATTTAGGTTTCCTAGTTAAAACACTACACCCACTCCACGAATTAATGTCCATCATTACTAAAAACTAAGCAATAGTAAACATAAAAGGTGCATGTGTATACCAACCGACCCCAAAATACATTTTTGCATTTGAAATGGTGTATGAAATACATGAAAATGATAATAGGTACTGTACGCTTTTTAAGCAGTGTAATCATTCATTAAAAAGGATGCATATATATATTGGCATGAATGATTTGCGAAATTTACACATGAAATGGCTCTTAATACAGAAAAAAGGTTGAGACCATTCCATCACATATAAACACAGTTGCTGTAAATGTGCTAGAGGCTGACGTGATATATTGTCTTTATAGTTCCTAAAATAGAAGCGCTGTTCTCTAAGAATAGTTCTACTTCAAGCAGAGTACATGTGCCAAAAAAAAGGTAAATATTTTGGAATCGGAAAAAAAAAAAATTTTGCTTTCAGGGGAGAGAGAAAAAATATAGTTCCAAATATGTTCAGTAGCTTTTGTTTATCAAAGCCGAAGGCCGAATTCAGAGTTCAGGGAACGCTGTGTACTAGTTTGCTTAAAAGTTATTCTTTTTGTTTGGGGAAAAACATCATTTCAGACAGACTTTCAAAAAAGTGGTTTACCGCTTCAGGTGAAAGTTCGACCAAGTTGGAAAATGCCGCAACTGTGCAGTCGTGAGAATGATTGCTATCATCGATGTCAGGATCAGCAATGCTCACAGAAGGTCGTACCTGGGTGATGTTGCTCTCATCTCGTACTTCACTACCCTTTAGTCGCAGTGGTGAAGTCTCAATGAATGCCGTCATCAGGATTGGTAACCGCTGGGGACAACACGATGCATGAGCCGTTACAGGACTTAGCAAAGTATCTGTATCCAATGGTACTGCTGATTGTAGTGTAAGACAGACGTCCAACACGCATTCTTCTCCGCATAGCATAGATCGAAGCACAGGTAAGATACAATTCTGCCAGATGGGTCTGAATGAAAGAAACCAGGTCATATTCAGATCTCTTAGCCGGGCTAATCCAAGGACTTTAGTTATGCGGTCCCGATAGCGTATAGCAAGGATCGTTTCTTCCATTGTTGCAGGAGTCTTGCCTGCGTTTTGGCTTGCCATAACGAAGCAGAAGTATCAAAAATAAAATGCCTGCTACGAGTCCCAACAGGAGTGGTAGGCCGCCAAAGACAGAATGGACAAAATTAGGAAATATGCCCAGAACTGTTGTGAAGGGTGTTAACAGTCCCGAAAAAATTGGCTTAAATATATGTGGGATACCGCCAGTATCGGACATATTTAGGATTTGGCTTAACATTTCTGCAAAATGTAGGGGGCAATTTGCTGATAAAAGGCTATGTATCTCTGCCGTTGTCCTTGCGACTTGCAGATCATACGTTTCTTTTGATGACGTCAAGGGCACAGTTGTCTGCAAAAGGACAGACTTCATTCTGCTTAAACTATCAATTCGAATAGAAGAGATATTCAAAAATGGCCAAATGTTTTCATCCCTGTCTGGAGTGCTGTTTGGAAACAATACTTGCATACAGCAAGTGACCATGGAACTAACGCTCATGAGATAAGCTTTTCCTGGCACCATGCCACAACATCTGTGGTCCACTATTAGAATATAGTTCCCGTTAGAAAGCCGTCTAAAGAATGGCTCTATTCGAGTTGCAGGTATGCCATGCTGGTGACATGAAAGGTTATTTGAAGTCCCCTCACAGGCCCCATGCAAGTTAATACCTTGACACAGAAGTATACCACTTAGTGAACTTTTACAATTATTACCACTAAGAAATACATTCTGTTCCTTTTCACTATAACATGTGTGTGTGTAAGGTAATTTTCATGATGACTTAATGTACCCTTTACCCAACCTTTCATACTGGCCTGCTGGTATATATTCTTGACAGAATTTAAATTTGAAAGTTGTTATCGGAATAGTTATTATTCCGTGTATTATCCATTCAATGACAGGTCGTTCTGACATTGTCAATGGTAATCTCTCAAGTTTTTCAATGCTCAGAATTGTATATTCTGCTCCTTTCTGTGCCAAGCTGATTTGTGTATCAGTAAGGTTAAAGATAGAGAATAATGACGTTGTGTTGATTAAACGCCAGGGCACGTAGCCTGAATGCAGATTTTGTAACGTCCAGCCAAGCTGTACAATAGAACGTAATTGGGACTGACCATGTTGTAACATTAACAAGTCCTGTTCTATTATATCTATAACAGATGATACAATGCTGTCCAGTAAATATATTCTGGAAGACAGAGTCATTAACCCATTGTCCACAACAGAAAGTGATTTTTCCAAATTAATACGGTCAATTTCCCATATTGTTTCTGCTGTTTCAATTTGCGTTTCTTTCCAAGCTTCGTTGTAAGCTGCTTATATACCGGCCGCTATGAAACGTTTTTGACGCTGTTTGCGTGGTCCCATTATGAAATCACGCAAGTCAGCACCGTCTTTAAGTAAAGTCAAGTGTTGCTTAATTTCTGCCAGTGTGGATTTCTGTAGCCATTCGAGGCAGAGTTTTCCTACACTGTATGTAGTAACTATCCCTGGATGTTGTCTCTGGGAGTATCTAGGGTCTGGCCTGGTCAATTTGAACCCCTGTATTTTGTTCAGGAATCTATCTTGACAGTTATTTGTGTCTGTGGGCCAGATCAACCATTTCTTCCAATCAGGATGTGTTCTGTTTTGGTCAAAAATATGGGATACGTCTATCTCAACATCTGTAGTGCTACTACTGTCAGGTGTTGGCTTTGGAATAGACGGTTTGTTTAAGTCTTTAATTTTGGCTAGGCCAAGACAGGTTGTCTGTTGAATGGTATCATTCAAGAATATAATTTGTTCTGGGATCATGCAGGCTCTGAATAATGATTCTATACCTTGTACCTGCCAATCTTTGGTACCCCAGATCGTTTTTGTTTCAATATTGTTTTTCCAAAAATCAAAACCAAATGTAGTCATTTTTTCATAAAATGCTTCCGAATAGATTAATTTAGTGTTTGTCAGCATTGTTTTCATTCCTGTCTTATTTAACCTTTTGAAATAAAACACTTCTGCTTCACTTGTGTTAAACCCTGAGAAGTATGGGAATTTCTCATAAAATGTTTTTGAACTATCTTTTGGTGGAGTTGCACAGTGTTCCCACTGATTATAATTTAAAATATTTCTAGGTTGAGCAGATTTATGCAAATAGTGATGTGCAAAATGGTTGTAGCAGTACATTTCTTCATAATTAGATGAACCCTGCAAGTAATCATGTTCTGTAAATTTTGCTGACATTATTAAGTCTGACATCATATCATTAATACTTTCAAAGTCCCAATCATCAGAGAATGTGCTCGGTTTTACAAAGTCACTCAATGAAATCTTAAACTGGTGTGGATACTTCAGGAGCTCGACCGGGCCATAAATATCGTAATCTGTTTTGTCCCAAGCTACCCCACCGGGTATTGGATTGGCTGTGACATTCACGGATGATAGTTCTCTTTTCTCGATGTGAGATGACTTGTGTGGCTTTAGGACCAAGTTGATGTTCTGACTTGCTGTGTCCATTGTACTATATTTTCCCTCATTGAATTTTCCCAAACAAAGAACCATGATGAGCCAAAGCAGGAGGAAAAGTACACCTAACACAATCCAAAATTCAATCCATGGAGAAATCAGATAGGTTTCTTTGAGTTGATGAAAGAGTTCTGTTACTTTGTTTTTAAAAGATTTAGTTGTTGGCTGTTCTTCAGGCTCGCTTGGATCCTCAGAAAAGTCATCGAAATTGATGAAGTAGCCAGATGCAGTTCTATCAATTGTTGGAATCGCTTCTGGATTTTTATTTGCTTTTGGAATTTTCTTTGTTTCATTAGCATAGTCTGTGGCTACATCGTTGTAGACAGGTGTTTCTTGATGAACTGTTTCAATTTGGGCTTCAAGAGGCACAAGTTCCATGGCATTATTGCATAGTCCCTTTTTAATCACTGCAGGTTTATCAAATGTGATTAGTCTCTCAGTTTGAACCTCTTGGATAGTAGCAAGATTTGGTCTTCTGCTATTTCTTGGGATTCCACTGGGCCTACTACTTATTATCGGCCACATGATTGTGGTTTTACCAGGTCGATTGATACAACTCGGTTCTCCTTTTTACCAGCAAGGGGCGGTAGTACAACTGATCTCGTTCCGTTGACAGCTAAGACAGGTACTGCTTTTCAGTAAGAAGGCCCAAATTCATTCTTCACCACGATCTTCTCTCTGACCAGATCCCCAATCTTTGGAATCCAGACAGGCCTTGCTGGGACAGGTGGTTTCTCTTCAGTGGCTGTTGGCTGGTGTTTTAGCTTTACGTTGCTCAGGTCTTTTCATGTTTCGATTAATTCCTGTAAAATAGCCAAACGATCTTTGATATCAAAGCATTTTTTTTTTTCTACCACTGAAGTCTGACTATCGAGGTCCTGAATGTGCATTCTAGTCCCGAACAATAGTTCATACGGACTGAAACCTTTTAGAGAATTTCTTGGCAGATTGTTAAGACTACGTTGGACACTTGTTAAATGTTGGACCCACCCATCACTTGTACCTAATACCCTCGCCGTTATAGATTGCTTTATGTCTCGGTTTTTTCTTTCCACAATCCCGTTTCCCTCAGGATGGAAGGGACAAGAGTAATGCAATACAATGCCCATGCTGGTCATGGCCTCCTTATACGCTCGAGAGCTAAAAGCAGGACCCTGGTCAGAATGTAGCATGCCAATTGCGTATGTGCCGATATAGACTCGCAAATCTTTTATAACAGTTCTGGCGTCAGCCGAGCGCTGGGGCCACATCCAAATGAATCTCGTACAGGAATCCACTGCTACCATGATATATTTATAGTTGCCATCCCTTTGTAAGGGACCACAGTGGTCCAGGTAAACAAATGCTAAGGGTTTATCTGAGATTAGAAGGGGCGTCTGTTCTGGTCGTTTCACTGTTGATACTTTCATTCTTTGACATATTTCACATTCTAGAACATACTTCCTAGTTTGTTTCCTCATGCGTGGCCACCAATATCTCTGTTTTAATAACGATACTGTGGCGGAAACACCAGCGTGTGCAGAAGCGAGCCCTTCGTGTGCCGCTGTAATTAGTCCTAACCTGTGTTCCATGTTTGGAATTGCCCTATCCCCCACTCCAGGGATTCGAGCAAATGGAACATTATTTGCATCAGTTATGTATGAGTACTTTACTGGAAAGCCTTTCGGGAGTGATATTATATCATCTTTTACCGTAGCACTGACAGCTTGCAATATATCGCTGTCTATTTTTGTTTTTGACCGGGTGATAGCAGCTACGGAAGCCATTTGCACAGCTGCCTTCGCCGCCTCATCATCCAATGAATTCCCCGCAACGTGAACGCCATCACGTTGATGACTCAGTGTATGGATCACATGAGTCTTTTGTAGTTCTTTTTGTACAAGAACTACTTGTTCCTAAAGCGTTTTATGCTTGATTGTGCCACCTTTTGCGTCTTTGAAACCGTTTTGAACCCAGTTCTGCAAGTATTCATTATAAGACTGGACGCAGTAATATGAATCGCACACTATTAGTGTGGGGAATTCGCGATCGGTATTTTCAAACGCCATCTTAAATGCTAGTAATTCAGCTCACCGAGTTGTACAATCTCCTAGAGATTGTGTTTTAGTGACAAGTGGTCTAAATTTTCCTTCGTGCCAACGACCTTTAACAATCGCGCACGCAGCACTGTAAGCCTGCTTACCCCCAACTGCGGGTTGTGCTGATCTGTCTGTATATATTATACAGCCGTAGTGCTCTAGAGGCCGGATTTCGGTCGGCAGAGGACATTCATATTCATATTGTAGAAATTCTTGTGTTTTCAAATTAGGATCAAGTTCGTAAAATACGTCTGTTGCAACAAGAGAATTAACCCATTGGATCCATCTCGGATGTAGCGCTTTAGCATTCGGAATGCTTGCCTTTGTTACCGCTTCTAGGGCTGGTACTGGTGTAACGATTATTATGTTTTAGGGCGCCTTTAAACCAGAGCAGGTGCTCTTGGTATTTTAATGGGATTTCCACCTCCTTGAAAGGAGTGTATTCATCCGGAGGTTCCCCTATTTTGTAATAGTGGAATTTGTGTGTGACAGCATTTGCTGCTGGAAAGTTTATCTATGAATAGAATACCTCTGTCTGCCGATATTCATGTGCCTCAATTACGAATACGACTATACCACCTCTCGATGTTAGTCCATTCTCTATAAGTTTAAGAGTTATAGTTTTTCTTATGTTGACCGGAATGAGTATAGCATTCGGGTCGGTCTGCAGGAGACTAGTGTCATCCTCTAGGAGTTGAGCTGCTATTCTAGCTGTCTCCCTTTCTTCTTCACTTTCTGTCATTTTTACTGACAGAAAGGTTTTTGTTGCAGATCAGGTTTCAAGGAAACAAAGATTAGGTGCACAATATTTTTGGAACACTGTATCCTTCAACGTTGACTAAACCAAAAACTATACATAGAAATCTCTTCCTACTAAGTTCCGGCGGATTTTTAACCTTTTACCCACTCCAGACGTCTTTTGGAGTATTTACGGGAAAAAGGGTCTGTGTGAAAAAGCACGACTGAGTTACTCTAACGTCTTGCGTTAGATTTATCGCCTTACCAAACGTTGGGCGCCATGTAGTGTAGTTCCTATATTCCCAATAGGCTCTGCGCATTGGAATAATATATTCAGCAGTGTAGACGTAGGATTGAGGTAATCTAGGTCTCTACTGACTATATTAGACTTAAGGTTTGCCAGCTAGCTCAGAGGTCACTAGAAACTTTTTCGAATAAACGAGGAGGAGTTTAACCTCCCTGGATAGACAAGAAGGGATTAGCTTCTGACAACCATAAAACATGACAACTTTGCTCTCCCTGAATAAGAGTGTATCTCTAGAGTTGTGTGAAAACAAAAGACAGCTATTTCACTCAGTCAAATGTGCGTACTTAGTTTCACCAGAATGCAGAGAAAAGAGAGACGGCGTTTTCAATAAAAGGTGTTATTTATTGAGCAGTCTTCTTCCTCATACAAGAGAAATGAATTGCCACGATTGTAATGCTCATGGTAAAGTAAAGTGCGTACAGTAAAAGGAGGATTATAAAATAATACTGTAAAAGCATTGATCTGGTTTCTTAGCCATATGATACTTTAAAATAGATAAAATATATACATACATATATATATTGACTAATCGTACTCAACTGGTGCTTCTAAATACGCCTACCCCGGTGTACCTGACCTAAGCCTAATACGTGGGAAGGAGTAAGTAAGTAGCAGTTTAAGTTAAGTTTGTTTTGCCAAGAATCTGACTCAAGAATTCTCTGTAAGGGTTTAGTCAGTTCCGTACCTGGGTAATAGAAAGTAGGAGGTCTGGTATCTCTTTCTCAGGACTCGATATCCCAGCAACCCGCAAGGGTTGGCTGGAAACGCCGGAGCTGGATTTCTCGGCAGGAGAAAAGACAGCGTCTTTCTCAGCGCGTCAAAGAGGAGGGGCAGCGTCCGTGGGCTCTCGCATCAGCTGGGCTTTCGGGCAAGTAGATAGCTGCTCTGCTCCAGATTCACCACCGTGTGTTTGCTTAAGGCAACGTTGGTATATTTATACCTGAAAGGTGCCTGGGTTTGACGTAAGGTTGGACATAAGACGTCAATAAAGATGTCACTAAGAACTGGCCGTTCTTACAGTGCTTTACAGGAGTTCTAGGACGAAATCAAAACAAAAGCAAGGGGGATTTCCCAGGTTGCTGGAGGCTTGGTTTTGTTTAGAGAGCTCGGTGTGCTTACTAGGGGGCCGGAGAAGTAGCCTTGCTTAATGTGACAGCATGTGCTACGACTGAATTATGGATATGATTATTATGCCGTTATATGGATATTATTGATTATAGCCGGACAAGGGCATAAAATAGGAATATCGATTCAGGTTTCCTAGATAAAACACTACACTTTACTTGTAAACCAACTGGTATAATATTAGATTGTAGGCATTGTGCGAGAAAATGGCCATTGTCATGCCCCAAGCCCCCTCCTAGTGCGCTGGCCCTTTAAACATGCACTACTTAGGTGTCCTTAACCCAAGGAGCGACGCTTCACGTTCTTGCGTCTAGCTCCGTTGGGTCCGTTCCGGTGCCTGACTTCCTGTGCCTGACTTCCGGTTTCTCTTCGTCTTGGTGTCTGTTCCGTTGTGAGAGTCCTCGGCTCTGTTTGGTTCGTTCTGAGCCTTTCCCGGCCGTCGCTCTCTTTTACACATTGCCTCCCCACCGCGCTTGTGTACATTCGACACGTCCAGTGTCTCTACGCAGTTAGACTGCATTGCAGTATTTCTCTTGTCTCGCCCGGCGGCCGGGTTTTTACTCCGCCATCCGGCGAGATTCCCTTACCATACCCTTTGCCTCATTTCAGCTCCGCTTTTCAGCCGGGCTTTGCTCCGCTGAAGAGCCGGGCATCCTCCCTCTGTTTTTGACCTCCTTGGTGTTCCGCTCCGCTTGTCAGCCGGGTTTTACTCCGCTGACAGGCCGGGCACACATTCTCCCTCACGTTGTCTTGCCTCACCGGGTTGCTCCGCTACCAGCCGGGTTTTGCTCCGCTGGTGGCTGGGTTGTTTACCGGTGAACTCTATTTAGTTAGTTAGGTCTTTTCCTTTTCCCTGATCTTACCAAATTCCTTGGGGTTCGTATGTACTGGTGTTTATTCACCTCATTTGGACTTGAACTATTGCGTGGACCAGTGAGGAGTGGGATACAGATTCATGTTCCAGAAATACGGTAACAGCGCATTTCCGCGCTGCATATTATATTGTTATAAGTGTTACTGTATTTTGGTTCTGACTCCTTGTTTTGATCATCATAGATGTTGTTCTCACCATCAAGAATATTGACTATCAAATGCTTGTAATCAGGATATCCTTTGGGGTGTGCTTCGAGGCTGTTAAAGACAATAGAACAGAGTGAGCACGATATATTGTTAGTCCCTTACTACTACAAGTATACATTGGGTCCGTAGACTTATGAGGTTATTGTCTTCTTCACTGCAGCTCCAGTTATATCCCTTTCCAGAGGTTTTCACATATGCATTCAGGGACAGCAATGTACAAACATCTAGGTATGTAAGGTTATGTCATAAACTTGGGAATGTGATTGTCCTCTTCAGATTGAAGAATATAACTCTTTGCATTTCAGTCTCTCCTGATTACCAAGTCCACACGAAGGTTGAGACGACCAGTCTGAAGACCCTCAACACCCACTTGTTACCCCAACCTTTCCTTGTTTTGTTTCCCTGTTTTCCCCTGGCTTGCCTCCTGTGCTCTAGTGCTTGATAGAGTAGTAGGCAGCAGGGGAAGGCTGTGGATTATACTTCGGATTCCTGACGCTCCTGCAGAATCATCGTGTATCCTTTACAGAACGTGAAGCCCAAGTGGTTAGTTCTGCCCGAGCGTCATGGATCTCGAAGCGGTCACACTGGCGGATGTGGCAGGTATGTTGGGTAATCTGCAGGTTGAGACTCAGACATTGATGGCCAGAATGGACTCCCTGCAGAGACAACAGACTTCTAATGCCACAGGAGGGGGGCCATCGGTAGTACAAGTGACTACTCCACATTCAATACCTCTAGCACCCCCTGAGCGTTTTTCAGGAGAAACAGCGCGATGCGCGGCTTTCCTCAGTCAATGCCAACTTCATTTCTCCTGCAAGGCTCAATGTTTTCCCTCCGACCAGGCCAAAGTAGCCTTTGTAATTTCTTATCTCAGTGGTTCTGCCGCTGATTGGGCTATACCCTTAGTAGACAGAGATGACCCCCTGTTACATAATTATGCAGCTTTTCGACGAGAATTCCGTAAACTTTTCGATAGACACATGTATACTCATTCTGCCGATACTGAATTATTGGAACTAAAACAGGGTACTCAGGATCTGGTGACCTATATTACTAAGTTTCGCCGGTTGGTGATTGAGTCCGATTGGCCGGAGGAAAAACGCAGTACCATGTTCTACAGGGGGTTGCGAGAAGAACTGAAAGATGCCTTGTCCCAGATAGTCGATCTTCCTACCTCTTGTAGTGCTCTCATAGATTTGGTAGTGAGGATAGATCATCGTTTGCATGAACGAAAGAAAGAAAAAGGGAAGCATGAGTATCGGTATGTTGCTCCGAAGGATAAAAAACCTGCCCCTGAAAAAGCCACGGAAGACAGCGAACCCATGCAGATAGGCATAGTCCGAGGTCCTCTGACTTCCGAGGAAAGACAGAGAAGACGAACTCTTCGGTTATGTCTGTATTGTGGGAAAGCGGGTCATTTCCTAAGGGAATGCCCAGTCAAACCCGCTCAGTCCAAGGTGTCGGGAAACTAGTCAGCCTGAGTTCTTGTGAGACGAGGAACTCAGGTAGGTCTGGACTAACAGTCTCTTCTTCCGACTATACGTACGCTCCTACTAACCATCTGTATATACCAGCATATCTCACACAAGGCACTCTTGGTCTACACGTATTGATAATGGTAGACTCCGGGGCTTCTGGAAACTACATGGACAGGGAATGGGCTAGGGAGAATATGATAACCGACACTAAGAAGGAGATTGCCAGTAATGTCACTACCATCGATGGCAGTCCCCTTCTTTCCGGTCCGGTTACTCATCACACCAACTCGATGCACTTGGTTATAGCTCCTGATCATCATGAGGATATAATGTTTGATTTAATTTGTTCCCCACAGTTCCCTGTGCTTCTGGGTATCCCATGGTTAAGGACGCAAAATCCTGTCATCAATTGGGAAACATCCACTATAACCTTTCCTCCGGTGGTTCTGGGGCCTATTGTAGGAGTTTCTCATAGAGAGGTACACACAGCCGAGGAGGGTAAGGAAGACTGTCCTGTTCTACCATCCTGTTACCATGAATTACAAGCAGTCTTTGATGTACAGGAAGCGGAGGGTCTTCCGCCGCATCGTGTCTACGACTGCCGTATTGATCTCGAGGCAGGAGCCAGAATACCATGTAGTAGAGTGTATGCACTCACTGAGAAGGAGAACGTGTATTTACGGGAATATCTTGACTCTATGCTTGAGAAAGGTTTCATCAGACCTTCGCGATCCCCGGCCTCTTCGTCCTTGTTTTTCATTCCTAAAAGGGAAGGGGGCCTGCGGTGTTGCATCGATTACAGGAAGCTTAATGAAGTGACCATAAAAAACCGATACCCTCTTCCTCTCATAGCCTCCCTCCTTGACAGAATACGTAATGCCCAATATTTCACCAAGTTGGACTTGCGGGGCGCCTATCATCTGGTACGAGTCAGGGAGGGAGACGAGTGGAAGACGGCGTTCTGCACTAAGTATGGTCTCTTCGAGTACCTTGTAATGCCCTTTGGGCTCTGTAATGCCCCAGCGGCGTTTCAATTCTTCATAAATGAAGTCTTGAAAGACATTCTCGATGACTACGTCATTGCCTACATTGATGACCTGCTGATCTTTTCCTCTACCTTGGAGACACACCAACAACATGTCCGTAACGTGTTAGAACGGTTACTTAACAATCAGTTGTACTGCAAGTTGGAAAAATGTACTTTTCACACTCAGGAAGTTCCGTTCCTAGGATATATAGTTTCCCCTGGTGGCCTGCGCATGGATCCCTCCAAGGTGGAGGCTGTACTGGCATGGCCGGCTCTGCGGACGGTTAAAGAGGTCCAGAGTTTTATAGGTCTGGCCAATTTCTATAGGAGATTCATTCGCAATTTCTCGGACTTGGTATCGCCCATAACATCTTTGTTAAAAAAGGGGGTTCCTTTTGTCTGGTCCGGTGAGGCAGAGCGATCCTTCCAGATGCTTAAGAATGCATTCACTAGTGCCCCGGTGCTGCTTCATCCCGACCCTGCTCTGCCCTTTGTGGTGGAGGTAGACGCCTCGCAAGTGGCAGTGGGAGGTGTTCTATCTCAGGCGGATGCAGTGTCCGGTGAGTATCATCCAGTGGCCTATTACTCGCATAAACTCTCCCCTGCGGAATACAATTATGCGGTCGGGGACAAGGAACTCCTGGCCATCAAGAAGGCATTCGAAGAGTGGCGGCAGTATCTCCTAGGTGCAAGACACCCTGCGGTAGTCTACACCGATCATCGCAATCTCCAATATCTGAAGTCAGCGAAAGCACTTTCCATGAGACAACTGCGTTGGGCTCAGTTCTTCAGTGAGTTCGACTTCACTGTACAGTACAGACCAGGCAAACGTAATGGGAAGGCAGATGCCCTTTCACGGTTGGGTTTTGATACGCCTACAGATCCCATTGAGCCTACACCGATTATCCCTAGAATGAATATTGTAGGAGGAACTAGGTCAGAGGAGGAGTTCTTGGTACAAGTTAAGTGTAGTCAAGCGTCAGCAGACATGCAGGCTCTAGTGGGTTCACAAGACACGACCAAGAAGGGAGACCTCGTGTGTGTACAAGGGGGAGTGGTTATACCGACAAAGAACCTCCAAGACCAGGTTATGCAGTGGTATCATACACATCCCATAGCGGGCCATCCAGGGATTAAGAAGACCATTAGTACTGTGCGTGAGCGCTATTGGTGGCCTACCATGTTGGCAGACATAGAAAACTTTGTGAAGACCTGCTATGTGTGTGCACAGACTAAGGTTTCTCGCCTCAACCCTGTAGGCCTTCTCATGCCATTACCTCCCCCTCCCGGTCCCTGGCATACGGTGTCCCTTGATTTTATAGTGGAACTACCGCTCACCAAGGCAAAGAACACTACGTTACTGGTGGTGGTGGATATGTACACCAAGATGGCTCATTTTGTACCGTTACAACGTCTTCCCACAGCAGCAGAATTAGCCGCCATATACATGCAACACATAGTGCGGCTTCATGGTTTCCCATCTGCATTAGTTTCCGACAGAGGAGCACAGTTTGTGTCAAGGTTCTGGAAGAGTCTGTGCTCTTTGCTTCAGATAGACGTCCGTCTGTCCTCAAGTCACCATCCACAGTCAGATGGACAGACGGAGAGAGTCAATCAGTGTTTTGAGCAATACATAAGGAATCAGGTGTTGCAGTCTCCAGTGGACTGGGATGAGTTGGTTTGGTTGGCAGAAATCTCATATAATAACAGCACGCATTCCTCTATTAAGATCTCTCCGTTCTTTTGCCTGTATGGCTATCATCCTAAATTGCTGCCCTCTGGTGGTTCCTTAGATTGTCCAGCCCCTGCTGCTGCAGATAGAGTAGAAGAGTTACATGAAATACAGAGGAAGGCATTGGAGAGTCTTGAGATGGCCAAGGTGAGATACACAGAGGGGGCAAACCTACACAGAAGATTAGAACCCATATACACACCAGGAGCTGAGGTTTGGCTTTCCACTAAATACATTACTCTCGGGGGTCCACGCAAGTTCAATCCCAAATACATAGGTCCCTATAAGGTGGAAAAAATAATCAATCCTGTTGCCATACGATTACTACTTCCGCCTTCATTAAGGATTCATCCGGTTTTTCACGTTTCCCTACTAAAGCCGGTTGAACCAGGGACTACTCTGCCAGCAAAACCTACTCCGTTAACTCTGCAGGACTCGGAGGAATATGAGGTTGAATCAATCCTAGATTCCCGTAGAGTTAGGGGTACGGTTCAGTATCTGATTCACTGGAAGGGGTACGGTGTGGAAGAACGTACATGGGAACCCTTGTCTAACGTCCATGCACCCAGACTGTTAAGGGCTTTCTATAAAAGATACCCTGACAAGCCAAAACCGGTTGGGGGTTGTTGTGGGGGGAGTATACTGTCATGCCCCAAGCCCCCTCCTAGTGCGCTGGCCCTTTAAACATGCACTACTTAGGTGTCCTTAACCCAAGGAGCGACGCTTCACGTTCTTGCGTCTAGCTCCGTTGGGTCCGTTCCGGTGCCTGACTTCCTGTGCCTGACTTCCGGTTTCTCTTCGTCTTGGTGTCTGTTCCGTTGTGAGAGTCCTCGGCTCTGTTTGGTTCGTTCTGAGCCTTTCCCGGCCGTCGCTCTCTTTTACACATTGCCTCCCCACCGCGCTTGTGTACATTCGACACGTCCAGTGTCTCTACGCAGTTAGACTGCATTGCAGTATTTCTCTTGTCTCGCCCGGCGGCCGGGTTTTTACTCCGCCATCCGGCGAGATTCCCTTACCATACCCTTTGCCTCATTTCAGCTCCGCTTTTCAGCCGGGCTTTGCTCCGCTGAAGAGCCGGGCATCCTCCCTCTGTTTTTGACCTCCTTGGTGTTCCGCTCCGCTTGTCAGCCGGGTTTTACTCCGCTGACAGGCCGGGCACACATTCTCCCTCACGTTGTCTTGCCTCACCGGGTTGCTCCGCTACCAGCCGGGTTTTGCTCCGCTGGTGGCTGGGTTGTTTACCGGTGAACTCTATTTAGTTAGTTAGGTCTTTTCCTTTTCCCTGATCTTACCAAATTCCTTGGGGTTCGTATGTACTGGTGTTTATTCACCTCATTTGGACTTGAACTATTGCGTGGACCAGTGAGGAGTGGGATACAGATTCATGTTCCAGAAATACGGTAACAGCGCATTTCCGCGCTGCATATTATATTGTTATAAGTGTTACTGTATTTTGGTTCTGACTCCTTGTTTTGATCATCATAGATGTTGTTCTCACCATCAAGAATATTGACTATCAAATGCTTGTAATCAGGATATCCTTTGGGGTGTGCTTCGAGGCTGTTAAAGACAATAGAACAGAGTGAGCACGATATATTGTTAGTCCCTTACTACTACAAGTATACATTGGGTCCGTAGACTTATGAGGTTATTGTCTTCTTCACTGCAGCTCCAGTTATATCCCTTTCCAGAGGTTTTCACATATGCATTCAGGGACAGCAATGTACAAACATCTAGGTATGTAAGGTTATGTCATAAACTTGGGAATGTGATTGTCCTCTTCAGATTGAAGAATATAACTCTTTGCATTTCAGTCTCTCCTGATTACCAAGTCCACACGAAGGTTGAGACGACCAGTCTGAAGACCCTCAACACCCACTTGTTACCCCAACCTTTCCTTGTTTTGTTTCCCTGTTTTCCCCTGGTTTGCCTCCTGTGCTCTAGTGCTTGATAGAGTAGTAGGCAGCAGGGGAAGGCTGTGGATTATACTTCGGATTCCTGACGCTCCTGCAGAATCATCGTGTATCCTTTACAGCCATGCAGTTTTGTCCTACGGGATGTGAAAAAGATTCTCAATGAGAATAAATACACCAAATACAATATCAGTAAGGCAGAGATGTTGGCCTTGTCATCTCTAAAAAACAACAAGGATGTCATTGTCAAGCCTGCTGACAAGGGTGGTGCAATCATTGTCCAAGATGTGGACAAATACACAGATGAGATTATGAAACAGCTTGGCGATGGGATTAGCTATAAGAAACTGGCTTGTGATCCGTCTAAAGGTCTTACAATGGAAATCCTAAAAGTAACCAAAGATGGCCTGGACCAAGGCTTTGTGTCTGAACAGGAATTCCAATATCTCAACAACAAAAAAACGCCTCCAGACTATATATACACTACCTAAAGTGCATAAGGACATGCAGAACCCCCGGGCCGACCAATAGTATCAGGGTGCGGCTCGATACTCGAACCTCTGT
This sequence comes from Lissotriton helveticus, assembly GCF_964261635.1. Classification (NCBI taxonomy): domain Eukaryota; kingdom Metazoa; phylum Chordata; class Amphibia; order Caudata; family Salamandridae; genus Lissotriton; species Lissotriton helveticus. The sequence continues at coordinate 743,258,217 of NC_136068.1, forward strand.
GCTGCTATATTGACTTTTCCTTGAAACCGCTGGCTGAACATACGGAAACATATCTACCCGATACCACGCATACCATCAATATAATGGACGGTCGTCCTTTTAATTCCAAAGAAGAACTCCTGGCAATATGCGATATTGTGTCGCTTTACACCAGTATCCCCCAGGATGAAGCTCTGGTGGTGGTTGCTATGGCCTTGGATAGACGTGAAGCACCAGCACGTGTCCCTACCCCATTCATCATTCTGCGTCTTAAAATCGCAATGATGAGGAATTTTTTTGTATTTCAAAACTGTTTCTATTTACAGACGAAGGGAGTAGCGATGGGGGCTGCTTACGCCCCTGATCTGGCAATCATTTTTATGTCAACTTTTGAAAACACCTTTATTCTCAATAACTCCAATCCCTTCAGGTCGCACATACAACTGTGGATGCGGTATATTGATGATATCCTCTTTGTTTGGATGGGCACAGAAACCGAAATAATGGAATTCTACACCTGGCTCAACAAGAAATCTCAGGATATCCAGTTTGCCATCAAATTTGACAAGAATAAAATAGACTTCCTTGATCTTTCCATCATCGCTGAAGATGAAGTACTACATACTACTCTCTTCAGAAAACCAGCGGAGCGGAACTCTATATTCCAATACTCTAGTCACCATCCGAGAGGCCTCAGGGACAACCTGCCCTTTGGCCAGTTCCTGAGGATTCGCCGCAACTCCAGTAAGAAGGATGATCACATGGAGCAATCTGAGAACTTAATGGACCGCCTTATTGAACGGGGCTACCCCAAGCGTTTAACCAAAAAGGCTAGAAAAAGAGCCTGGTTTAATACACGAGAATCTCTGCTACAACCGAGCGAACGAACCAATGATGTGGATCAACGCTTAATATGTGTGACTACTTTCTCCACTTAGAGCAATGCAATCAAAAAAGTTATAAACAAGCATTGAAGCATGATTTCGGATGACCTAGACAGTAACAGCTTACCTTTGCATTCCTTTAAAAAGGCCAAAAGCATTCGTGACCATGTGGTATGTTCATTTTTGGATACAACGACTGTATCTACCCTTACCTCACTCTGGAACCTTCCACCAATTGTGGGTCACTATAGATGTGACAATTGTAAAGCCTGCCCATCGGCTATTCAAACGAAGGAATTTCTTTTCAAGCATCACCGCATCAGTTTAAAATCACACACTAATTGCAACACCACGGATGTGGTATACTGTATAATCTGCCCGTGTGATATAATATACGCTGGCCAAACGCAACAGCGTGCTAAAATGCATTTTCTGCAACACTGCAGCCGCATCAGGTGCAAAGTGATTGGGGCGCCTATGGTTGAGCACTGTATAAAAGAAAACCACCAACCTGAAAGTCTAAAGTGGATTGTACTTGAACATGTAAAACTGGGCCCCTGGGGAGGTAATATAGCTCCCATCCTTAATACCAGAGAACTCAAATGGATAGATTCCTTTGACTCTGTGCAAAATGGTCTAAATGAGTCTGAGAGCAGTTTTGCACAGCTTGCTAATCTGTAAACCTTTTTTCTATGACTTTTTTCTGGCCTTTACTACTACTACTATAATTTGTGATATTGTGTGTTTTACCACCATGTTGGGTAGATACATACACGTAGCTCTAACTAATTGAACTCTACTGGTTGCTCATTGATAATGTCATGTGTTTTACCACCATGTTGGGTAGGTACACACACGTAGGTGATTTTATCATACTCCAGCTAATCTAAACGATTCCTTGTACTACGCTGTAGCACCTGTCACTACTGACGTGCACACATTTTTTGATGACGTGTGTTTTACCACCGTGTTGGGCAGGTACACGCACATTTGTCTTAATGTATGCGCCGAACAATTGTCGATCCTTGTATTCCATGTATGAATCACTTAATCTGATAACGTTTCTTTAATACTGCTTGTACTGTCATGTAACGGAATTATGGATCCCACTGGCTTTTTTCCTTTAGAAATATAAAACAAACTGGAATGTAGCGCATATCGCACCTTCAATGGTATTCCATCATATGTTCTCGTAACATTTTCTTTTAAGTGCTTGCCTCTGGTTACTTGGCAACCGAATTAGTACACGGACGCTCAGTCTTTCCTTACTTTTCATGCAACGCGTTATATGCGTGACCACGCCTCCTCTCCCAACTTCCTGGTTACGGGAACGCGAGCTTCTGTTGCCTCCAGATTCCCCAGCGCGACTTCCCCGTGCTCTAATACCAACTGAATAGGTGAGTCGGTAATGAGTGGTAGCTTGAACCCCTTTTTCATTATTAATTTTTGGGAAATCGATATGTACCGGATACTAATTAAGTCCCTTTCCCTTCCAGATATTGATATCCTAATTTCCTCAACTCCTCAGCAATCGACCCACGAGCATTGAGGTAATTCATGCATGGCTAATGCTTTTGCGCTGTGTTCGCTCTTTAACTCTTCGTATTTCAAGTGTAATCTAAGTTTAATTCCGTTCGGGCCCCCAGATCACTACGAGGTCCAGTGGACCAGACCGCGCAGTCTCTGGCGCGCCCGTTACCATGTTTACTTTTAAGGTAATTTATTAATTTTATTTTTCAGCTTAGCAACATCGTGGTTTGGGATAGATACTTTACACCCTCTCCTAGTCCAGTAGGGTGTTTTTCCCTAATGTGTTTTTCCCTAATATGTCATGACGAACCCCAGTGGTCCTTTAGTCCTCGCCTTGTGTATGTTTTTAATGACCTGTCCAAACAGGTTTTTCCTGCTATGGCTAGTTAGGGATCTTTCATAGACCCAGAACCTTGATTAGTTTTTTCATTCTTTTTAACCCTAGGAGGTCAGCCCACCGCCCCTTGTCCTAAAGAAGACCCGCGCTGTAAGGGCAATCATCCCTACATATTACAGGGTCGAAACGTAGTGTCAGGGACTGTCCGGGACTATGTGGGGAACACAGTCAGGGACTTCGACAAGGACTGGGAACTGGGTAGAAGACGTACACAGAAAGGAGGAGTACAGTGCTGCCCGGGATCATACAGGGAGTCAGAGGAGAAAAAGGGATCCAAAGGGGAAGCCTGTACAAGTGAACAAGATGGGTAAGACTCAGAAAGGAAGGGCACTCACAAGGCAATTTAGCATTCAGACTAATACACCCAGGACGTACGTGCAAGACATATATATAATACAACATTAACAATAAAGGGGAGTGTGGGGTAAAGCACTCAGGAGCTCCACATGGTAAGACTGAAGCTCAGTAAGTTTCTTACCCGCAAATGCTGTTACAGATACTGACTGCAAATACCCACATGTAGGATATGCATGCAAAGGCAGGGTCTGTGAAGCTTATACCTATAGTGATGTTATAAATGTAACTCAAAGACAAAACTCACAGTGAACAAGAAACACCATCTAGGTAGTCAGCTGAGCCCACGGATCCTGGCGATCAAACAGGAAAGCGCAAGGCAGTAACAGCAAAGGGGTAGAACTAAACACAAGCACAATAGACAAGGAGCTAGCAAGGAGGAGTGCTTAACAGGAAAGGAAGGAAATGACAGGGCACACTTGGCAGAAAGCAGGTAACAAACATACAAGGTAACAGAAGTAAGACAGCAGAATAGAAAAGCAGCAAACTAGAACTGGAACCAAGGAAATGTGAAGCAAGGCAGGGACTGGAAACGGATATACAGAAGTGGAGAAGTGTGGCTCAATGGTTAGAGCGGCAGACCCTGATGCAGAGGTCTAGCCCGGGACCAGGGTTCGATTCCCCGCCTCGGCGGGTCTTGAGCTCAAAAATTCCACGGACCTGATAATTCTCGCCTCGGTGCCTATTCCAATCATGGAGTCCCACTCTGCAACTCTGGGCAATAGCTTGCTTAATCTCCACAACGGCCCCCACAACGCTAAGGATGCCTGGCCTCCACCTTGGGGGTGCACAGGAGTGGACACCTCACAGGGAAAGCCAGGATGGGTTCCACAGCGGTATTCGTACAAGCGCCTTGAGACCCTTGCGGGTGAGTAGTGCGCTATACAAGTATCAATATACATATATATATGAGTGGAGGCTACAAGGGTATGCTAGAATAATGCAGGTTAAGGAATCAAGAAAACAAAGTAGCATAGAAGGCAGTGCTGGGGCAGGAACAAGAAGTGAGCTAAGGCTCAGGAGTCAAGGCAGCACTGCAGTCAGTGCTGGTTCAGGAACAGGGAACTACCAAAGCTTCAGGAGTCAAGGTAGCACTGCAGGCAATACTGGTTCAAAGAAACAGGACATAGCTACAGCTCAGGAAACAAGGAGTCGAGAGAGCACTGCAAGCAGTGCAAATCAGGAACAAGAAATAGCTAAGCCCAGGAACAAAGAATAACTATAGCTCAGGAACTCAGGAAACAAGGTAGCACTGCAGGCAGTGCTAATTCAGGAGAAGGGAAACTGCTGCAGTTCAGGAACAAGGAATACTAAGGCTATGGGGTCAGGGTAGCACTGCAGGCAGTGCTAATTCAGGAACAGGGTAAACAGCAGCAGGTCAGGAACAAGGCATAATTAAAGCTCAGGAAACACTGGAAACAAGAATAGCAAAAGCTCAAGGAACTCTGGAAACAAGGATTGGTCTCACCGGTAAACAGCTACAATGACCAACCTTTGCCTGAACGGAGCTGGGGCTTAAAAGAGCTCACAGTAATCACATGCAGCTGGTGTGAGCAGGCTAGCAGCAGCCCGCCACAGCTGAATTCCTCCACCCATCCTTGGCCTGCAGGGGTGGAGACAAAGCAGTGAGCAGGGAATTCTGGGTAATGGAGTTTCAGGCATGAGTAGGCTGGCTTTAAGTCTAGGCAGGCTGGCTTTCACAAAACCCGGCATGGATTGGGAATGGATGTCAATTCCCCAAAAGTGTCCAAATGCTGGAAGTCAAGATATGCATACAGGGGAGTATCAGGAAGCATATTAGAACACTGGAGAGTCCCACAGTTCAGCCCCCTGGTGGTGGACACGAGAACACAGGGAGCTAATCGTGACACGTAGACTGTTTTCGCCTACCTTACCAACTCCCCTCGCCAGCAAGATTTGTACAGCTTATTGGGTGTTTGTTTTATAAGATTTGTAATGACATGTGCTAATTTTTCATGTGGCCCCGATTTCAGGGGACCATCTCAGGACTGTATATATAAGTATTGATTAATGAATCTATTTGCTTGACTAATGAGAACTGTGTTATTCTTCAATATATTTTTTTTCACTGAACTCCCTCACGGCACTTCCCCTTCCCTCATTCTTCATCGTATGTGAACATAAAATAACTTGAAAAAGTATAAAAATTCTTGCTGATACACATCGTATAACCTATGATAAGGTTCCTATAAGTGCTTTGTGAATAAAAACATGGTACTTCGAATTTGTTTTCTTTTCTAAATCTGTGCTTTAAATTCTTGTATTGTCTATATCTTGTTCCTTCAAGTCCGGGACCCCTTTTTTTCTATAACACTATTCGGAAGGGAGGCTTTTTCACCAGTGATGGTGGTGGAGCGAGCTCACAGGTCGCTTGCGGCCCGATCGGCACCCGGGATGACCCCCTCACCCAATAATTGCCCGCCTGCTCAATTACCGGGACCGGGATGTAGCCCAGCGCCTCTCCAGGGAGAAGGGACAGCTCCGACATGAGGGGATGGACATCTCGATATACCCCGACTTCACCATGGCGGTTCAGGAGCAAAGGCAGAAATTCCTACTGGTGAAGAAAAACAACCCTTATGCAATTCTTTTCCCTGCAAAACTCAAAGTGACATAAGACCCTGCCGAGGACGGCGGCGGGGAGGGATTCGCCATCTCATCGCTCTGCAGCCGGTGGAGGCACTTCGGATGTGGAATAACTCTCGACCTCCTTTATGACGCCTGTGGATGGACGTACGAACTTTGAGATTCTGAACTGATTGGTATAGGTGAGAGGGGCAGCTATCTATTGCGGGCGGGGACTTGGAGGGAGCAGCTTGTCCCCCCTCTGAAGGGGGGTTGGGTCCCAGTTGAATGGTCTGCTATGCTGGCGATTGCAATGACACCGTCTCAGTCAGACACCCGCCGATCAGATGACCGATATATAATTTCCCGAGCACCCTCGCTACAGCGAGGATGACCCTTGGACGCCCTCTAGACGCAACCTGACAGGTGACCCCTTACTGAGACGTATATGGGTCTCGTACCACTGGTTATGATGGTGGTGCTGACGTTTTCCCCTGTTGGGAGCCTGTTCTTGCGGGGTGGGGGGATGTGGGGTGAACTGGGCCATGGCAGGATTGGGCTGCTGGTATGGGAGGGGGGGTGGGATTGCTGTTGGGGTGTTTGAATTATGATCAATGTCAGACTCTGTCACAGGCCACTGTTATTGGATTTATGATGTCATGAGCAATGAGTTCCGGGATGCTGCTTTACGAACCAGGAATATATGATGCCCTAGTGTGTGCGATGGATGACCGTTCAGGACCCCCTACCTACCGCTTCCTTACCTGGAATGTTAGAGGGATGGGGGACGCTCGTAAACGTAGACACATACTATGATATTTGGATAGACTACAAGAGACACACTTCAACCCCACTGTCCCTCCCACCTTTGCGGCTCGATGGGCCAGTCACACGTACTTTTCTTCATATTCGACATATGCCAGGGGCAAGTGCATATTGGTGAGAAAGTCCCTCCCTTACACCCCATTGGGAAATATCACGGACAGGCAGGGGCGGTATTCTATTATTTGCGGAAGTATTGCTACTCAAACCTTCATCCTGGTGTCATGCTACGGACATAACACTGATGACCCAGAATTTATTCGGGTGCTCTGGGGCAAGATAGTAGAGATTGTGTCAACACATTTATTATGGGGAGGAGATTTCAATGTGACAATTGCTCCTGGTGTGGACCGCTCCCACCCGCAACCACACCACTATTCCCGCTCCCAGGCTGCTCTTAAGTTATTAATTGAAGATGGCGAGCTGGTTGATATTTGGTGACATTTGCATCCAACTAGGCGGGAGGGCACTTGCTACACCACCGCCCGGGCATCTTGCTTAAGGATAGATGCCTGGTTGGTTTCGAAGGGCCTAGCCCCATGGGCAACACATTCTTCCCACTTGCCTTGGACTTACTTGGACCATTCCCCGGTATTGGTTGCTGTGACCCTCCCGTACACAAACTCCCCCTTCAAGTTTTGGCGTTTTAACCCACTCTCCCTATTAGACCCGGTTTTTAAGCAACAGTTGGAGCAGGAGATCGCAGACGTCTTCCCCAGAAATGAGGGCTCAGTGGCACAATATTCCACCATATGGGACGCGTTTAAGGTCACAGTGCGGGGACTGTGTATTGCGAAGAGCGGTGGAGTTCTGAAGGACATCCGCTCTAAGGTGCGTCGCTTGGAGACAGATCTTGGACAAATAGAGACTGACCTGCGGCAGGACCCCACACCTGACCTGCAAGCTAAGCGACGTGAGACCCTTAGTGAATATCAGGAAACTGCGGAGAGGGAATGCAAGTACAGGGGGAAATATCATAGGGCACGACGGTACGGGGAGGGGGACAGGCCTGGAAAGATGTTTGCAGCCTTGGTCCGGCCTCCACGCTTCTCGAACTATATAAAACTCATAGAACTCAGGCTGTGGACTTTGCCCCCTTCTTCGAGGATACGGCTATTGCCTGGCTGGGGGATGGGCAAAGGGACTTTTTACTGTGACACCATGAGGATGAGGAAATCATTGCAGCAATAATGCAGCTACAGTCTGGGAGGGCCCCGGGCCCAGATGGCCTCCCGGCTGAATTTTATAAGACCTTCCACCATCTCCTTATTCCGGAGTTGCGACATGTGTTTGAGGAGGCCCGGGAGAGTGCTATACTCCTCCCACTATGAGAGAGGCGCGTATTATCTCTATACCAAAACCTGGTAAACCGCCTCATCTGTGCCATTCATACAGGCCTCTCTTGTTAATCAATGACGACGCTAAAGTCCTGGCCAAACTCATTGCCAATCGTATTAGCCCCTTATGACGGCACTGGTGCTGCGGACCAATCAAGCTTTGTGCCTACTCAGGGCACATCCCACAACATGCGGACACATTTGGTGCTCCTACATGACATTGACCCGGAGGCCAACGCTGGAGCGATATTTCTTGACGCACTAAGGCGTTCAACTCCCTGGAGTGGGACTACCTGGCTTTTGTCCTGCAGCGCATGGGATTTCCGACCCCCTTTTTGGAGTGGATCAACTTGCTATACTCTGGGGTGCGAGCCAGAGTGGTGGTAAATACAATCCAGTTGGCATCCTTCTCTAATACATGGGGCACCCGGCAGGGCTGATCCCTGTCGCCGCTGCTTTTTGCCATAGCTATTGAGCCATTGGCAGCGAAGATCCGGCAGCATTACTGTGAGCACGCCCTAATATATCCTGAGAGGCAAATATTAATCTCTCTCTACACAGATGATCTAGCACTCTACCTGCGGGATCCTGCTGTCAGTCTTCTCCGCTTGCTTATCCTCTTTGGAAAGCTTTCTGGCATTAGCGTGAATTGGGGGAAATCCCACATCTTTCCCCTTACGGACGCAACGGCAGAATTTACACCTGATTTTCCGCTGAAATGGTGCAAAGACACCATCACCTATCTGGACATCCGAATCTCTCGAGGCCGGGAAGAACTGATGCGTTCTAATTACGGTCCTGCGCTTGACACTAACATGGACAAGGTCGCTGGATGGATCTCGATGCCTCTATCCATGGCGGCTACAGTGTCGCTGATTAAGATGATCATTTTGCCAAAGCTTCTTTATCTTTTTACTGACATCCAAAACGCTCCATGATGGTTTTTCTTTAACTGCCACAAAACGCAGCTTATTCAGTTAACTTGGGGTGGTAAACCGCCCAGGGTAGCGTGGGAGATCTTGACCCAATCCTTCGAAGACAGTGGGTTTGAGATCCCGGATATGGACCTGTATTTTGTGTGCGCCCAAGCGCATTTTGCCGCGTACTGGTTCCATACCCCCCATATATGCCTCACCTGGCTATTGAAGGCGGGTATATGGCACCCACAACGAGCAAAGCATTTCTTAGCACGACTGCGGGGCCTAGACAATTGGCGGCCACTACGGTCCATTGCACGACCAGTGCCTGGCGCGATTTGGCGCCTATACTCCAGTGCCCCCTTCTTTATTCACCCCTAGTGCCATTGCAAGGAAGGCAGGAAATACTGGTCACAACGGAGGGGGGATGCTGACGCATGCTACGGAAACTATCCTATCCAACTTGGGGCCACCTATACAAAAATGGGAAGTTTAAGACGACTGAGGAGTTTTTTGGTTCCTGCACCCCTACCCCTTTAGAGCGCTTTTATTATGTAAGACTTAGGCAGGATGTGTGCTCGCTCACCCAGGACTTCCAGTTGGAACCCCCTATCATGATCCCTTTACACACTGTCCTGCAACAGGACCCCCTGAACATGTAGTATCACGTTTATATAGTTCCACTCATGGAGAATGGAGGAGATGCCCTGCACCAGCTAAGGGGAAGTGGGAGGAGGAATTGGGTGCTCCCATTTCGGAAGAGCAATGGGCCTTCTGTTGTCGCCAAACAGGGGTTATCTCCCCAAACAGCAGGTTACGATTGATACACTATAAATACGTACATCGCTTATATTATACGCCTGCTAAGTTACACCGGCTACACTTGCGCGACACGGACCGCTATGATAGATGTGGGGCTGCTGGAGCAGACTTTGGAAACCTGGCGTGGGACTGCCCGGTTGTCCGGGAGTATTGGAGGGAGGTGCTGCAGGCGCTGGGCGAAATGACTGCGGTGCCTTTGCCTGATGATCCCCTTACCGCTCTGCTGGGCTACACGGAGCACCTTCCCGCTGGGGTACGGAAGTTTGTCTCTCTCACCCTTTTGATGGCGAAACGGCGTATAGCCTGCTGTTGGGGACAGGGCCGCGCTCCCAAATTTAAGGAGTGGCTAACTGACCTTGTATACTGCCAGGAACAGCTGGATATTTCTGCAGACATAATGCCACCTTCCTCACGCCCTAATGACATTTGGGGTCCTCTCAGGACATATCTTCTGGAACAAGCTTATACAGAGGGAGTCTCTTTGGGTGGGGGCTCATAAGATGCTAGAGCGGGGCATTGGAGCGGAGGGTGGGGTACGAGGGGGGGTAGAAATCCTGGACCATGCACACTTGTACTGTAACCTGAGGGGCAACCGGACCAAAGACATAGAATTGAATTGTGGCTCTTGTGACTACTGACATTTGCAGGGATTATGTTTGCGGGGGATGGGAATTTTGTTACCGACCTACATTGACTGCTATCTGCTTTACTTGTTTACCTAACGCGGCCGCCCACTGGGTTGTAGGGACTTGCTGTGTACGCGTACCCCAATATCTTATGCATGGATTGCAATATACTGTGCCTGCCCGATAAAATGTAGACACCCGGCTGTGTTTTCTTACCGGTGTCAATAAAGGTCGAGTTTAAAAATGTAAAAAAATAATTAAATAAATAAAATAAAATAATAGCCTCTAATAAACAATTTGAAGAAATTGCCAGCTTCTTAAAGGACAAAATAACTAAAATTGAGCAATATTTCCTTCAAGCCACAACCCCACCCCCATACCAACAGTTCTCTCTGACACTCCCCCTCCACCGGAGTCACACCTCCTGATCTCTCCAATGACCAAATGGTCCCAAATGGAACACATGGCAACCTTTTTAACATCCAATTGAAAAACAACGCCAATTGGTCGGTCTTCAAACCCATTACAGAACTTGAAGTTTTCAATATTATTGCGAAAGTAAAGCCCACTTCTCACAACAAAGACCCCCTTCCTACAAAAACAGTACATAACCTACCCACAACAGGTGCCCTGTTTTGGACAAAAATCATCAATACTTCTCTTGCCTCAGGTTGTGTACCGGATTCCCTCCTACTAGGTCAATTCACACCCATTCCCAAAAATCCCATGGCTGACCCAAATGATCTCAACAACCTCAGACCTATCTCCAACCTCCCGTTCCTAGCCAAAACTATGGAAAAATGCATCTTACAACAACTCAGCCAGCATATAGAGAATTCCAACCTACTTGTCTCCTTCCAGTCAGGTTTCGGGAAAGGTTGTAGCATAGAAACTGCCATGCTCAATATAGTAGATGACATCCATAGATCCCTAGACAAAGGTGATGCATGAATACTTATCCTACTTGATTTATCAGCGGCCTTTGACACTGTGCCCAGCCTTACTGGAGTTACTGAAGATTGGATCCGGTATCAATAGCATCGTTTTAAAATGGTTCACTTCTTACCTTCAACAATGATCACAACAAATCAGATTCAAGTCTTTCCTCTTGAAGCCCACCCCTGTCTTTCTTGGCGTCCCCCATATCTCCCCTTTACTTTTCAATCTCTTCTTACTATCATCCTGAAGCAATCAGGGATCACATTTCACCTCTATACTGACAACACTCAATTCTACTACAAAATCAAATCACCCAGTGACATCCTACATCTCAACGTCACACTGAGTAATATACAATCTTGGTTTAACTCCTACCCTGTACAATTAAACCCCACCAACACAGAAATAATTCTGTTCTCCCCCAGAAGTAACCACCTTCCAATCAAAGACTGGATCAGTGACCTGAAGGCTCTAAATTGTTCTCTCACTCTTTCCAACTTGGCTAAATCCTTAGGCTTCACCCTGGATAAAAACTTGTCAATGAAGGATCACATCAAAAACTCAGCCAAAGGAGCGATTTACACATTAAAACACCTCCAAAAAATTAAACCAATCATTCCCTCGGAGGATTTCAAATGGGTCGTTCAATCTCTGGTCCTCACCAAACATGACTACAGGAATGCTTTCCTCACAGGGGCCCCGAAAATACACCTCGCTGCCCTCAGATCAGTACTATACATGACAGCCCAGCTCATAACAGATATAAAACGGTATGAACACATCACTCCTACACTTCCCACAACTGGCTTCCCGTTGAAGGAAGATTCAATTACAAGACTGCCTGTATCACCCACAAAGCCATTTACTCACACATTCCTGACTATTTGGATAACAGACTCAGAAAAGCAGGAAGAACCAGATCACTGAGAAGCTTCAACACACTTCTTCTCATTCCTCCCAAACTAAAAAAAGAAATCGACTCAGGCTCGCTCTTTTTCGGGTAATGCTCCCAGCATACGAAACTCTCCCCGAGGGGCATACTATGCAACCCCTCTTTCACTGGCTTCAAATGAAACGCCATAGCCACAGCAAATATTGGAACACAAGAGCAATTTTTTTTTTTTTTTAAATATCTGTTTCTTGAGTTCAATAACACGTATATTTACAGTACCATTCCTTGCTTACGGCGATTATCTGATACATACCATCTTTACACAATGTTCACATCTCTGTCACCACTTCTAGGCAGTTCCAGTTCCACCAATGGGGATACACATACATGTCCATCACCACCCCCTTTTGTACCGCTTTGTTCGCCATAAGTTGACAGGGTATGCTCAGACGTGAGTCCCTTGCTCACTTTGCCACTGGATTCAAGCAAGCCTGGCTGAAGACGGCTGTAATGCCAGGAACCGGTCCTAGGAAGCTTGTTTCCGGTCCAGGGAAGGCATGGCTTGGCAGTTTGGGCTGGACTGTTCCCATGAGGCACAGGGTCAGACTGATTTGCATATGGCCATTTCTGAACTGGGGTGGCAGAGTGGGCTAAAGAACGGTGATGGATTAAACCCAGATCTGTTGACTGGGTGTGAGTGTTTGATTGGTTCAGATGCTCCGTCCATCACCACCCCCTTTTGTACCGCTTTGTTTGCCATAAGTTGACAGGGTATGCTCAGACGTGAGTCCCTTGCTCACTTTGCCACTGGATTCAAGCAAGCCTGGCTGAAGACGGCTGTAATGCCAGAAACCGGTCCTAGGAAGCTTGTTTCCGGTCCAGGGAAGGCATGGCTTGGCAGTTCGGGCTGGACTGTTCCCATGAGGCACAGGGTCAGACTGATTTGCATATGGCCATTTCTGAACTGGGGTGGCAGAGTGGGCTAAAGAACGGTGATGGATTAAACCCAGATCTTTTGACTGGGTGTGAGTGTTTGATTGATTCAGATGCTCCGTCCATCACCACCCCCTTTTGTACCGCTTGGGACACAATGTGGGCAGTTCTGACGAATGTATAAAAATTGTGGGAGAGCCAGTATCTTAAAGAGAGCAGCACGACCCACCAGGGACAGAAGTAGGGACCTCCAGTGCTTTACATCCGCTCGCAGCCGAGCTAGCAAGGGAACTAAGTTGTGGCCGTGGAAAAGGGTCAGATTAGATGGTACAAAGATTCCCAGATAACAGAAGCCGTCCCTAGCCACTTCAATCATACAGTTGACCGGGAGACAAGGGACCTGACCCCAAAGCACGAACAATACCGACTTGCTCCAATTGATCGCATAACCTGAATACTTTCCAAAAGTCGTAAAGATGTTTAAAACCCAGTGAATGGATCTATATGGGGAAGCAAGGTACAACAGTATATCATCAGTGTATAAGGATATTCGGTCTGCCTGTTCTTCCGCCCATTTCAAGCCACTTACCACTACATCTCGACCTATCCAAGCGGCAAGTGGTTCTAGCATAAGGGAATATATCAGCAGAGATAAAGGACAGCCCTGCTGGGTACCTCTACGCAGTGCAAATGCACGGGACGTGTAGTTGTTGACTTTGATTTGTCCCTGTATGTCTGTATAAAGTAGTTTCACCCACCCCAAAAAATTCGGACCAAATCCAAACCTCACCAGCACTTAGAATAAATACAGCCACTCTATAGAGTCGAATGCCATAGAGGCATCCAGCGACAGAACCACTGCGTCCTCCTCCAGGAAATCCCTGCATGCGAGTACGTTGTAAAGTCGATGGATATTAAGTGCTGTATTCCTCCCTGGCATAAAGCCCGATTAATCAGGGTGGACTAAGGAGGATTGTCGGGGAGTTCGTCCCGGTCCCTAGTTGAATGGAGATATGAGTGAGTCTGTGGGTAGGGTTTACAAGCTTTATTGCTTCTTTTTGGTTTCACATGCTCGGGTTGGCTCATGAACAGTGTAACAACCCTCAGGTAAGCACAAAGGGTTCAGTTGTATAGTCACTGAATTAGTTTTTAAACCAAAGAAAGTAAACAAATAGTATATTGACTAAACGGAATGTCAGGTTCAAAAGAAACAGGTTTCCCAAACAAGGTCTTGACTCTGGGTCCCTTCTTTGGGCTGGGCGTATCTTCACGGAGTTGAAGATGTGGACCGGCCTCCAGCACCAAGGGGGGGGGGGAAGAAAAGGGGAAGGGGATTTGTGCACACCATACACCGGTCCCTAACTGTGGGGTGTCTACGTGAGGGAATATTGTGTTAGCGGCGCAGTGAGGTGCTCAGACGGCCCGTCCACCACCCTTTGAAAGAATATCCAGTCTCCCCCGTCACTCGCCTGTTGCCACGGTCCCCGGTGACCGTGGTATCGTGAGATCCCGCTCCTCTTGTTCCCTCAGGGGGCCGGTCTCGCTCGCGTTCTCTGGGGTCTTTTCGGCGTCTTCTTCTTGGTCACTCCTCCTCGTGTCGTCCTCGCTGTTCTCCTCCCGCTCATCGGTCTCCGGCTCCTGCTCCTCTCCCTTCGTCACCGCATACTCGGCCATTTGTGTCCACAAACCAGACATCGTTCGGCCTGGTTGTTCCCGGATGTCTGTAACGCCAACTCCACTTCCGGTTGGGTCCAGCCCGGCAGCCATCTTGGCTTGGCTTCGCGGCGAATCCCTCACACTGCCTTCCCCCTGCGAATGGAAGATCGGGCCATTCGGACAAAGGACATCGGGACAGGAAGTCCACGTTGTTCTGCATGCTCCCCGGCAAGTGGAATGTGCTGTAGGAAAAAGGCTGGAGGGCAAGAAACGACCGCAAAACTTTGGGGTTAGCATCCTTATGCAGGGCTAGCCAGGTCAAAGGTGCATGGTCGGTCAACAATATGAAATCACGGCCTAAGAGGTAATATTGCAGCGCTTCGACTGCCCATTTAATCGCAAGGCATTCTTTTTCAATCGTTGCATAGGAAACCTCCCTGGAGAAGAGTTTACGATTGATATAAAAGACCAGGTGGAGCATACCTTTCTCATCGGGCTGGGACAGTATGGCGCCTAAACCCCTGTCTGAGGCGTCAGTCTGAAGTACAAATGTTTTGCGGAAATCGGGACAGGACAAAACGGGATCTGTACATAGGGCTGTTTTCAGGTCAGTGAAGCTCTGTTCTTGGGTGGAGGTCCAGGGCATTTTGTCTCTTGCAAGTGGTTTAGTAAGTAGGTCTGTTAAAGGACTGGCCAAAGATGAAAAATGGGGAACAAATCGCCGGTAATAACCCACTAGGCCTAAAAAGGATCGGACCTCTTTTTGGGTTGTTGGGCGAGGAATGTGAGAGATAGTGGCTACTTTGTTTACCTGGGGGCGGATTTGTCCATCACGGATATCATACCCCAGGTATTCTGTGTTGTCAGCACCTAGTGTAGTTTTTTGGGGATTGATGGTTAATCCTGCTTCCTGAAGGGCTCTAAAGACCTGATGTAAATGTAGCATGTGGGTTCCCCAATCTGGGCTATATACTACGATATCGTCTAGATATGCCCTTGCGTATTCTCTATGGGGCCCCAGAATAATGTCCATTAGACGCTGAAACGTCGCTGGTGCTCCATGGAGACCAAAGGGCATTACTTTAAACTGGAAGAGACCCAGGGGTGTCGTAAAGGCCATCTTGTCTCTACTCTTAGGGTGTAGTGGGATCTGCCAATATCCTTTGGTTAGATCAATACAGGACATGACCCTTGCTTGACCAAGTGTCTCAATCAATTCATCTACCCTTGGCAACGGGTATGCATCAAAATGGGATACTGCGTTTACTTTCCGAAAGTCGATGCAGAAGCGGATGCTTCCATCCGGCTTTGGCACTAAGACGATGGGAGAGGACCATGGGCTTTTTGAGGGTTTGATTATTCCTGCCTCCAACATCGTTTTGACTTCTTCTTCTATTGCTATTCGCCTGGCTGCTGGGATACGGTAAGGTGCCTGTTTAATTGGTTGGGACGTGTGTGTGATGATAGAGTGTTCCACTAGCGTCGTTTTCCCCGGTTTTCCGGAGATCACGGAGGGAAAAGAAGCACAGAGGGTCTCTAGCTGCTTCTTTTGTTCCTTCGTGGTTTGGGAACCCCAGGAGGGGTTTTCAGTGCTCTTGTGGGTGTAATGTGACACTTCTAGTGGTTTGTTTGTAACCACCAACATCGTGTTTTGCTTGGAACCAGAAGGGAGCGGGGGTGGATCTTCCCAGGCCTTCAGGAGATTTATATGGTAAATCTGGGAAGCCTTATGGTGATGTGGGACAGCCACCCTATAAGTGACAGGTGTGATTTTGGCTAGCACAGGAAAAGGACCTTGCCAGGTGGCTAACAATTTTTTCTCTGGAGACGGCAACAGAATGAGTACCTTATCTCCTTCCTCCAGCTCCCTTAATCGGGTATTCCTATCATACAAACGTTTTTGCTGTGTTTGCGCGTTTTCTAAGTGCGTGTGGGCTTCTTCCCACACAGAAGACAGGGTGTCTCTGAGGTTCTCACTGTATTGGAGGAGGAGGGGTTTTACTTCCTCCTCCGTTTCCACCCACTGTTCCGCGGCCATGTCCAGAAGAGTACGGGGCTTCCTACCGAACACGAGCTCAAAGGGAGAGAACCCCGTCGACTTCTGTTCATGGGTGCGAATTGCGTAAAGGACCAGGGGTAGCTGACAATCCCAATCTCTACCTGTTTTATCAATGTGCTTCCTCAACAAAGTTTTGATGGTCTTATTGTATCGTTCCATTAGACCATCGGTCTGGGGATGATACACAGATGTCCTTAGCTGTTTAATCTGGAGGATGTCACAGACTTGTTTCATACGGCGTGACATGAAGGGAGTCCCCTGGTCGCTGTGGATTTTGTTTTTTGGAAGCCCACCCTCGAAAACAGGGTCACCATGGCCTGAGCTACTGCTTTAGAGGTTGCGGTGGTAAGGGGGAAAGCTTTCGGATACCGAGTGGAATAGTCCACGATGACCAGGATAAAGCGGTGTCCTCGGGCAGAAGGAATCAGGGGTCCCACCAGGTCCATGCCTACTCGGCTAAAGGGAACATCAATAATGGGCAAGGGCTGAATGGGGGCTCTAGGTAGGGTGAGGTTATTGACAAGTTGACAGCGCACACAAGCAGCACAAAACTTGGCAACCTCGTGATACACCCCTGGCCAATAAAAACGTTCCAACAAATAATCTAGGTTTTTTTTTTTCACAATGACCACCCCCTGCAAGGCTATGGGCCAGTAACAAGACCTGAGGGCGGAACGGGCCGGGCACTAAGAGTTGTTCCCTTTTTCCCCTAGCCGTAAGAGTCAGACAATATAATAAAGCCCTTTTTATCACAAAATAGGGACCTACCTTTCAAAGTCAAAGTCAAAAGTTTTTATTTGTTACGGTACTCTATTGAGGACCACAAATTTGATAAAATATAAAAATACACTTAAGTTTCCATACAAATTAATACATTTTTAGTGAAATTTTCAAGAACTTAAAAATTCTGTAACAGACATATTCGTTAGGTGGATTTTTACATAATGTTAAAAAATCTTTAGTATTAACAATCCTACAGGACCGATAGATGGGTTCAATACATGTTAACCTTGCATTTACAATTTTCTCATTTGGACATATGAAAAGAAGGTGTTCCAAGTTCTGTATGCCCCCCTGACAGAGGGTGCATAGCGCGGAGCTATCTAGACTCCAGGAAGAACTAAAGGTTAATACTGGGAGTATGCCTAGACGCAACATCATGATCACTCGCCTTGCGCCGTGTGCCAGAGTGTAACCTAGGTACGGCTGTTTTTGTTTATATTCCTGGGAGTCTGCATAGATCCTATACACAGATAGTTTTTTACAGTAAATATGGTCAAGCTCATAGCTCAGTTTGGGGGAAAAGTTTTTTAAAAAAAGTTTTAGTTGTGCAGGTGTCCATGTTGACAAAATTTCCAAACTAATTTTTGCAAACTGGAATGCCTCTTTCATGTTTATAGAGAAGGTGAGATGGACAGAATCTTTATTAAATGTCTCAACTTTTAACAAGTTTCGTAAAGTTCCTTCTTTTGAATGAAGGAGGTTATAAGCCCACCTGATGATGCTTGTTATCGCTGTGACATATGCGCTCGTGATGGAACATTCTAGTCTCAACGCCTGTACTGGTGTAGATGTAGAAACTTTCATTAATTTTTTTAATATTTTGCCTTCTTGTAGGTCCATATATGCCCATTGTTTTAAAAGGATATATTCCGAGGCGTATGACAAAACCGGTGGAATCTTGGCTTTATAGACTTGTATTAGTGCAGAGAAATGTCTGTTCCCAGCGGCTGAGTATAAGCGTGACAGGGCCCCTGCATGTAGATCACCTTTCTTTTTAAGATGTTCAATTTGTTTGGTATTATTCATTTTATGTGAAAAAATTCTGCCAAGGTATGTATATTCCTTTACCTGCTCTAATTTCTCACCTCCTAGCTTCCATTCATACCTTACACGTTTCTTCTTTTTTGAAAATACGACCACTTTGGTTTTATTTATGTTTGGGATAAGAAAGTTCTTCCTCGAGTAGTTATGTAAGATATCTAAAAGATTTTGAAGTCCGAACGGTGTTAGGTCAAACATGACAATGTCGTCCGCGTACAGCAGCGTATGAATGCACTCGGTGGCAATCTTTGGAGGAGTACATAATCCTAATTGAAGTTGGGATGGTAAGTCACTTAAATACAGAGAGAATAAAATTGGAGCCAGAAGACACCCTTGTTTTAGACCATTAAATGTCCATATTTTCTTCGTCAGGCCCTTATCTCGCCCCATTTGAACCCGGCACCAGGTGTTACTGTGTAAGTTCACTATAAGTTGTAATAGTGATTCAGGAATACCCATCCTTCTTAACTTTGACCACAGTGTCGGTCTATCGACACGGTCAAAGGCCGTAGAATAATCGATGAACGCTGCATATATGGGTTGTTTTTTCCCTGATGCGTATTTATCTAAAATTGTCTGGAAGATTGCTATGTTATCTGTAACAGAGTGGTTCGGACGAAATCCAGACTGAAACATAGGAATTTGTCCGGTTGTAAATGCCCAAGCTTTCAATCTATTCAGAATTTCTGCTGCAAATATCTTCCCGGCTGCGTCCATGAGCGCTATTTGTCTATAATTCCCTGGTGTAGATCTTTTTCCTTTTTTGTAAATCGGGATAATTATACTTCCCTTCCAGGAGTTTGGTATTTTGCCGGTGTCGAATATGTAATTAAATAGTGGTGAAAGCACCAGACCCCACTTTTTTTGGTCGAGTTGGTAGATCTTAATAGGGATCTGATCAGGGCCAGAGGCACCCGTGCTTCTTGCCGTTCTTATATTCATGGCGATAGATCCTGCCGAAATGTTGTTGATTTTAGAATCTTTCGTTTCCATAAGTCGTTCATCTGCCTCTCTTGCCTTATTGATCTGATTTGGTTTGTACAGCTCGCTAAGGTATGTATCCCAGTCTTCCTCTGAAACAGGAGTTGCTTCCAGCTTTTTTTTGGTTCCAGTAAATTTTGCAATCAAGGACCAGTATTTGCGTTGGTTATTTTGCTTGGCTGCTAGTTGGATATCTATCCAGTTAGCGTCCTGCTTCAGTTTTTTCTGTTTAATTTTTTCTCGTCGTATTTGGTTCTTTAATCTGTTAATTTCCGTTTTTGTTTCTGATGAGAAATTCAAATACTGGGCTCGAATCAACCGATTACGTTTTTTTATATTGGGTTGATTCCAATTTTTATTTTTACTGCTACGTTTACTTTTTATCTGTGTATCTATTTGTAACTTACTTTGTAAGGCAAGCTTAAGCTTGTCAATGATAAGTTCAAAGTTCACAATAGGGTCATCTGAATAGATGGTAGTCAATAACTGAGTATGAGAAAGTATAGTATTCAAATGGTCTAATTTTTCAGTGCTCCAATATATACGACACTTCTTTGTGTTTACTTCCGTATTGGGTTTGTGAAATATTAACTGGTTCTGAAAAGAAGACTGTGCATTCCATTTAGTAGTTAAATATAATAGTGCATGATCACTTTCCTCGTTAAATTTAATCGAGAGTTGGATAATTTGTTCTTTCTCTTCAATCCCACATATAAAATAATCAAGGATAGAGGGAGATCCATTTCCCCGCCTCGTGTAAGATGCCGGTTTGTCTCCGTTGGCGTTACCATTTAATATTATCCCATTTATACTCGGAAGAATTGATAATAATGAGCGTCCTCTCTTATCTGATTTAACTCCTTTCGGTAACTCTGGAAGAGATATTTCCAGAGATTCCTCTTTAAATAAGAGTGCCCATTTCTTAAGTTCACTATTTGAGATTTTAGCATTTAAATCTCCCATAATGATATATGGCATGTAAAGTTGATCTTCAATAATGTGCATAATAGTCTCCATTAGATGGTCAAACAACAAGTCATAATTACTATTGGGGGGCGCATAAATATTGAAAAGTAGTATTTTTTCATAAGTAACTGATGTTTGAGTTTTAAGTGACACCTTTACACATTGCAGATTATCAGTATTAGTATTAATTATTTCTTGTGACCAGGAATATTCTTCTTTTAATAAAATGGCCAGACCTCCCTTGGCATGTCCTCTTTTAGATTTTTTTGCCAGAGTTTCATAAACATAGTACCCTTTTTGTATAAAGGGATCAGTTGACCATGTTTCCTGAAGGGCTATAATGTCTGGGAAATCCTTAATTGCATTTTTCATTTTTTTCACAGATTTCCCAGCCAGGTTCCAAGTTAATAACGACAAACCTTTGCTAAACCTGATGTTGTTGAGGTTTATCCATTTTTTTGCTGTTTAGAGTCTCTGATAGCCATGCCCAGGATGTTATAGGGTTCTCTGTGTCACTTAATCTTGGTTCCCGAGACCAAACTGACCTTTCGCCATGCGTTACTTGTATTTTGAGTGTGTCTTTTCTCTTGGTATTTAATACAGCTTCTCCCCTTTTTAAGCCAAAGTTATCATTTCTTCTTTGAGTTTGTCCAATTGTGCAATTAGTTTGTATGTTGGTTTTGAAGTCTGGTGCTGAAATTACATTGTAGCCGTTTCTATGGAGAATTTCCTTCTCTCTAATTATTATTCTAGGAAGAACTGGAGAAAAAAGGATACCTGTACTAATTTATTATTTTCTTTATTTGGAAAGAGTACTAGGTCAATTTCTTTGCTTGTGAGAGAGGTCAAAGATGGAATTTCTTGTAAAAGATTAATTATTCTACTGCGATTGAACGGCATTTTGTCTGTTGGAAAGAGTTCTTCTATTATTATATGTTTAGATGAGATTTCTTCCCGTTGTTGAGATTTCTTTTCATATGAATTATTTATATCCATGGACTTTTGCGGAGTTAATCGGTTTTCTATTATCGGACAATATTCTTCTGCTTTTGGATTCAATGAGTTCGCCAGCGGAGTTTTTGCTTGAGGTGTTTTTTTAATTATTTGAGAGCTCACTGAACTTGGTGGTGTAGATTTTTGAAATTTAAGTTTATCCCCTTTTTTCTTCTGTATTCTTCTCAGAGGCTTTCTTCTCTTTTTCTTCCCTCTTGCTTTTTCCCGCTCATTACTTTTTTCGGTCTTTTCTATCTGACTGGGTTCCTGATCAGTGATAACTATTGATGACTCTAATTTCGTATCCCGAGCTATCCGATCTGAATTGGTGTTGATTACTTTATTAGAGAAGATGGGATAGTACTTAATATCATTTTCGATGGTGTTTTCCGGTTCTTCTCTAAACAGTTTTCTAAGTGAATAGGTAATAGGATGTTTTTTCTTACTTTTTGTATCCTTAGTTTTGGTCTCGATTATTACCACATCAGTCGTTTGAGTGCTTGCTTCCAATTTGTTTAGATTTTTTATTCCATTAGTATGGCAGTCTTCTTTTAGAGGCGTTTTGACTGATTCATGTTCATTAGGTGTTGCTTTGGTTAAATCTTTTTTCCTTTTTTCTTCGACCAAAAATTTTAAGATTCCTATTTGCACGTCTAGTGTATCGTCAGAATTGGCTAGAATTTGACCAAGATGGGTAAGTACTGATTCTAGGATTTCCTGCAGTGAAAATAATGCTTTTGACAAGGGAGGAACAGTGTTTACAGAGTTTAAATTTAAATTAGTAAAGTTAGGGTCAACGGAGTTAGCGTGATTGAAGAAGAGTTTGGGTGATTTTTCTGGTGAGCTGGTTAATGGCTGATTTTGACTAAGTGATATTTCTGATTTTTCGTGTTCTCCTTTCGTGATGTTGCTTACCGATACCTCCAAAAATAGTGCATTATCTTGTAGTTTTGTTGGTGTTATAGACTTTATTTGGGACATATCTAGTAGCGATGTTTGGCGCTCTACAAGAAAAGAAGTCTTTGCCAAGCTGTTCTCTATAATTAAGGATTCTTGTTTGTGAAGTCTCTGATCGGAGGAAAGTAGCAATTCTTGCTGTACCCTATCTATTGTAAGGTCTAACTTATCTTGTTCTTCTAATGTAAAAAAGGATGAATATTTTTTCGTGGAAAGGGTAGAAAAATATTTATTTATGGCTGGAGTATATGATAATTGACCCGGTTTCATTGATTTATCTGTTGATTTTCTAACAGCTGCGTCAGTACCCATGCGTTTCATGTAGATTGTACGTGAGCGTAATTGTTTTAGTGCCCTCATGTTGGGGCCGGGTATCAGCTGTTAATTATAGTCGTCACAGCTGGTTATTCAGATGTTTTGATCAATTTATTTCGGATATTGATGTAAGGGATATTTAATATGAATGGAATTTTTGTTTTCCGGTGATTATCCGTATATTGCTATGTAAGTTCCTCAATTTTCGCCAGCTCCTATACATGAACATGTAAAGAAGTTCTGGCTTACCTAGATTGTGTTGTTTCGAATCCTTTTTCTATTTCAAGTATTCGTAAATCCCTAGATTAGATGAAAAAGGGGTAGGCCGTCCCGTCCTCGGTCGTCCCCGGACGGCCACAGACGGCCCGCCCTTTGTCCGGGCTTAGACCCGCGCTTGGTCCCGCGCGCGTCCCGCGTCGCGGGAGGCGATTTGATTTTTTTACGTTTCGTCAGTGGGCGTGTCGCCTGGGGGAAGAGGAACCAGCTGACCCCAGCTGGGATTTCTGGTCCTCGCAGTCCCCCAGGCTTGGCGCGCTGTAGTTTTTCTCCCTGGCCTCAACCCTTCTGACTCCAGCTGGGAGCGATGGGCAGAGCGTGCGGATTGCAGCTCACGCTCACACCAGCGAGTCAAGGGGAGGCGCACCACGGAGCAATGAGGAAAGAGAGCGTCAGCTCAGGCACAGCAAAACGGGATACAGTCAGCAAGTAGTGATAGAGATCCCTCGCCAGACACAAGTAAGCAGCAGTTCACCAAATCCAAATACCGGTGAGTGGCGCCCGCGAAGCGGGTGTCACGAAGCTTTGTCCTGCCTCGTCAGTGGGCGTGTCCGTGGGCGTGTCGCCTGGGGGAAGAGGAACCAGCTGACCCCAGCTGGGATTTCTGGTCCTCGCAGTCCCCCAGGCTTGGCGCGCTGTAGTTTTTCTCCCTGGCCTCAACCCTTCTGACTCCAGCTGGGAGCGATGGGCAGAGCGTGCGGATTGCAGCTCACGCTCACACCAGCGAGTCAAGGGGAGGCGCACCACGGAGCAATGAGGAAAGAGAGCGTCAGCTCAGGCACAGCAAAACGGGATACAGTCAGCAAGTAGTGATAGAGATCCCTCGCCAGACACAAGTAAGCAGCAGTTCACCAAATCCAAATACCGGTGAGTGGCCTACCTTTCCTTCTTGCTCGTCCTCAGCCTCTGTCCATGCATTCTGTAGTGAGCTATCTTCTCGTTGGTCTGCCCTAAAGTTGCGATAGTTGCTCGGAGTCTGTTCTGGAGAGGAAAGAACATGCACTGTGGGGTTATACCTCTGTTGGGAATAAAGAAGCCTTTCCTCCTTTTTGCTTTTTATCTTCCGCTCTGCGGGTTGTGCTATGGAAGTGTTGGCGAAAGGGGCATTCGTCAACCACTCGGTTGTTGAGGGAGACCCTGTAAATGACTGTAGGTAATCGGAAAAACGAGGTAGGTCTGTCCCTAGGAGGACACGTTCTGGCAGTTCAGGAATCACCCCTACTTTACGCAGCTGGACCTCTTTTTGGATTTCTATTGCCACCTCTGCAAGAGGGTACAGCTTTTGGTCCCCATGAACACAGGTAACCTTAACCTGGGTGTCTGGTATCAAAAGAGACTTGGGCACTAAGTCAGCGGCCACTACGGTTTGCTGGCAGCCTGGTGTCAAGTATTGCTATCACTGGTTTCCCGTTCACATGTATCTTCATGTTGTATGGATTAGTGGCGTCCCCTGTACTATAGATCTTCCCCTTGGTATACCCCACATCCATAGGTCCGGGCGCAGGGGATCTAGCTGGACAATTGCGTGCAATGTGGCCCCACTCAGCGCAATGAAAGCACTGGGGACCCTGGTGTGTTGAAGCGGGGGACTGAAACCTAAGGGTTGGTTTGACTGAGAGAGGGGTACTTCGGGGATCGGGTAGAGGGGTAGTTGGGCATAAAGGAGGGCGGACCGGTGTGATGGGAGTGCGTTGTCCCAGGGGACGGAAGTCTGGGGAACGATGGAAGGCACTGGCTAGATCCACTGCTAAAGCTACTGAGAGATTGGGATGTTGTCGTATCCAGGCCCGGGTGTTGCCGGGCAGAGCCTCAAGATATTGTTCCAATACAACTTTCTCTGTTATGTTCTCTACCGATGCGGTAGAGGGCTGAAGCCAACGACACCCAAGATCGTGAATGCGATAGTACAGAGTTCTAGGGTTGTCGCTCGTTGACCACTTTTCTTTCCGGAAGAGTGTTCTGTAATATTCGGTGTCATATCCTAATCTTTCCAGGATTGTTCTTTTTATATCCGAATAGGGCGTGCTTCCATCAGGATTAGCAGCCTGGTAGGCCGCCTGCAATTCCCCGGATAACAACGAAGCGACATACTGTCCCCATCGCTCGGGAGGCCAGGCAGCAGTGGTGGCCACCCTTTCAAAGTTTACACAAAAAAAAATCAGGGTCATCGCCTGGTTGATACTTTTGTAGTACGGCACTGGGCACGTTGGGATGGATCCTTGCATTGGCCACGACATCCGATAAATGTAGTATGGCCGTATCCTGTACTTGTTGATGATTAACCAGCAAGGCAGCCTAATCCCTGAGAGCTGTGTGTAGCTCCTCTCGGTCCTTCTGGGCTTGTTTCCCCTGCTCTTCCACCATCAATTGTAGGTGGCGTTGCCCTTCCACCAATTGGTTAACTATGGTCTCCATGTCGTTGGGGTCCGACAGCGATATCGCGGTCGAGATCCCACTTCTGACACCACTGTCGGGGATTTCGTCCCAGTCCCTAGTTGAATGGAGATATGACCGAGTCTGTGGGTAGGGTTTACAAGCTTTATTGCTTCTTTTTGGTTTCACGTGCTCGGGTTGGCTCATGAACAGTGTAACAACCCTCAGGTAAGCACAAAGGGTTCAGTTGTATAGTCACTGAATCAGTTTTTAAACCAAAGAAAGTAAACAAATAGTCTATTGACTAAACGGAATGTCAGGTTCAAAAGAAACAGGTTTCCCAAACAAGGTCTTGACTCTGGGTCCCTTCTTCGGGCTGGGCGTAGCTTCACGGAGTTGAAGATGTGGACCGGGCTCCAGCACCAAGGGGGGGGAAAGAAAAGGGAAGAACAAAAAAAAAAACACAAGACAGGCGTCAGGGTCTCTGTGTTCACTATGTACATTCAGGGAAGGGGATTTGTGCACACCATACACCGGTCCCTAACTGTGGGGTGTCTACGTGAGGGAATATTGTGTTAGCGGCGCAGTGAGGTGCTCAGGCGGCCCGTCCACCACCCTTTGAAAGAATACCCAGTCTCCCCCGTCACTCGCCTGTTGCCACGGTCCCCGGTGACCGTGGTATCGTGAAATCCCGCCTCCTCTGGTTCCCTCAGGGGGCCGGTCTCGCTCGCGTTCTCTGGGGTCTTTTCGGCGTCTTCTTCTTGGTCACTCCTCCTCGTGACGTCCTTGCTGTTCTCCTCCCGCTCATCGGTCTCCGGCTCCGGCTCCTCTCCCTTCGTCTCCGCATACTCGGCCATTTGTGTCCACAAACCGGACGTTGTTCGGCCTGGTTGTTCCCAGATGTCTGTAACGCCAACTCCACTTCCGGTTGGGTCCAGCCCGGCGGCCATCTTGGGTTGGGTTGCGGCGAATCCCTTACAAGGATATAACTGTGACTAGTCTAGTAGCAAGATTAACAAAATCGGTCTATACGAGCCGCAGCTGTCCACGGGCTTTCCTGGTTTGCGTATGACCAACATAGTGGCAAGACGTTGGTCTTTGGGCAGTTTTCCTGTCTCATAGCTTTCATTATACATAGCCCGTAAGTGTGGGGCTACTTGAGAAGCCGTTTGTCACGATTCGCTCCCTGTGCTCTCGTGCCCACCACCAGGGGGCCGAATTGTGGGGCGTTCCAGTGTTCTAATATGCCACCAGACACTCACCTGTATGCATATCCTGATTTCCAGGCATTTGGACACTTATTGGGAATTGACATCCATTCCCAATCCATGCCGGGTTTTGTGAAAGCCAGCCTGCTTATACATGACGCCAGCCTATTCATGCCTGAAACTCCTTTACCCAGAATTCCCTGTTCACTGCTTTGTCTCCACCCCTGCAGGTCAAGGATGGGTGGAGGAATTCAGCTCACCTGTGGCTGGCTGCTGCTAGCCTGCTCACACCTGATGCATATGATTACTGTGAGCTATTTTAAGCCCCAGCTCCCTTCAGACCAAGGTTGGTCATTGTAGCTGTTTACCGGTGAGACCAATCCTTGTTTCCAGTGCTCCTGAGCTTTTGCTATTCTTGTTTCCTGGGCTTTAATTATGCCTTGTTCCTGATCTGCTGCTGTTTTCCCTGTTCCTGAATTAGCACTGGCTGCATTGCTACCCGGACCCCTGAGACTTAGTATTCCTGAACTACAGCAGTTTCCCTTCTCCTGAATTAGCACGGCTTGCAGTGCTACCTTGTTTCCTGATTCCTGAGCTATAGTTAATCCTTGTTCCTTGATTCCTGAGCTATAGCTAATCCTTGTGCCTGAATTAGCACTGCCTGCAATGCTACCTTGTTTCCTGAGTTCCTGAGCTATAGCTATTCCTTGTACCTGAATTGGCACTGCCTGCAGTGCTACCTTGTTTCCTGAGTTCCAGAGCTATAGTTATTCTTTGTTCTTGTTCCTGGGCTTAGCTATTTCTTGTTCATGATTTGCACTGCTTGCAGTGCTCTCTTGACTCCTTGTTTCCTGAGCTGTAGCTATGTCCTGTTTCCTTGAACCAGTACTGTGCTACCTTGACTCCTTGAAGCTTTGGTAGTTCCCTGTTCCTGAACCGGCACTGTCTGCAGTGCTGCCTTGACTCCTGAGCCTTAGCTCACTTCTTGTTCCTGCCCCAGCACTGTCTACTATGTTACTTTGTTTGTCTTGAATCCTTAACCTGCACTATTCTAGTATACCTTTGTAGCCTCTCCTTCTGTACACCCCTTTCCAGTCCAGTCCCTGCCTTTCTTCCCATTTCCTTGGTTCCAATTCTAGTTTGCTGTCTTTCTATTCTGCTATCTTGCTTCTGTTACCTTGTATGTTTGTTACCTACTTTCTGCCAAGTGTGCCCTGTGATTTCCTTCCTTTCCTGTTAAGCACTCCTCCTTGCTAGCTCCTTGTCTATTGTGCTTGTGTTTAGTTCTACCCCCTTGCTGTTACTGCCTTGCGTGTTCCTGTTTGATCGCCAGGATCCGTGGGCAAAGCTGACTACCTAGGTGGTGTTTCTTGTTTACTGTGAGTATTGTCTATGAGTTACATTTATAACATCACCATAGGTATAAGCTCCACAGACCCTGCCTTTGCATGCATATCCTACATGTGGGTATTTGCAGTCAGTATCTGTAACAGCAATTGTGGGATAGAAACTTACTGAGCTTCAGACTTACCATGTGGAGCTCCTGAGTGCTTTACCCCACACCCCCCTTTATTGTTAATGTTGTATTATATATATGTCTTGCACGTCTGTCCTGGGTGTAGTTAGTCTAAATGCTAAATTGTTTTTCTAACTGGGATTACGCGAGGTCTCGGAGCTTACAAATTTTGGACTGGAGACCCTGGGTGTAATCTAGGAAATGAGGTGTCCTCCTCTTCCTCCTTCTCCCGTGCCTCTTTAGTCATGTCCAAGAGAGTCCTGGGTTGTCTCCCATAGAGCAATTCAAAGGAGCTACATCCCAGACTGCTCTGCACCTGACTTCTGATCACATAGAGAGCTAGCAGGAGGAGGTGGTCCCATTCCTTTCCTTCTATTGTCAGCATTTGTTTTAGAATCTTTTTGATGGTCCCATTGTACCTTTCCACCACACCATCAGTTTGAGGGTGGTATGCTAAGGTTTTTATATGTTGCAGGTTGAGGATTCTGCACACTTCCCTCATTAGTTTGGAACAAAGGGAGTCCCCTGATCTATCAGGATCTCCTTGGGAAAACCTACACGAGAGAACAGTTCTATTAAACGCTCGGCTATAGCTTGGGATGTAGGGACCCTTGAGGGGAAGGCCTCTGGATACCTGGTCGCATAGTCCACTATGACCAAGACGTATTAGTGTCCTCTTCGTGTTTTGGGGAGGGGTCCTATCAGGTCCATGCCTATTCGCGAGAAGGGGTCTCCCATCACCGGAAGGGGCTGTAACGGGACAGGGGGAGGTTTATATGAGCTTAACTTCTGGCAGGTATCACACTCCTGACAGTGCCTTTTTATCTCCTGGAAGATACCTGGCCAGTAGAAGTGTTTCAGAACATTCTGGGTTAATTGTTCCCTACCTATGTGTCCTGCCGTGAGCTGTGAATGGGAAAAGAATAATATCTGATCCCTAAAACCTGAGGGTACTAGCAGTTGGGGTTTGCTATTCCTGTCTCCTACACGGTATAATAGTCCCCCCTGTACCTTGAAGTAGGGGAATCGTTGTGGGGGGGTCTTGGTCGTCCTTCAAGGAGGTCTGCCAGGCATACTTGAGGGATGGACCGTTTGACTGAGCGAACAGGAAGCCCTTGTCCAGGAGCCATGGCTCTGGGGTGATCATGGCTGGTAGGGGCTCTTCAGGTTTATTGGCAGTGTCTGTTTCCTCCTTCCCTTTTTGCAACACGGCCCTGAATAGTGCAAGGAAATGAGGGTTATCGGTCCCTATGATAAGGTCTTCTGGTAGGTTTGGCATTACCCCTACTCTGACTGAATATAGGGCTCCGTCTGGGGTATTTAGGCCTGTGGTAGCCAGGGGATAGGCTTTTACATCTCCGTGTATGCATCTAATGTGTATCATAGTTCCCTGTATGATCTGTTGGGCTCTTATCAGGTCCCTCTGGGTGACAGACTGTTTGCAGCCGGAGTCTGGAAGGACCTGGACTACTTGCTGGTTTACCCTCACACTTACATAAAAGGCAGGTCCCATTTCAGCCGAGTAGAAGACCGATCTTGGGACACATCCGATATCCATTGGTTCTTCGCTTGTTCTTCCTTTGGGGCAGGCTCTCGCTATGTGTCCCAAGTCTCCGCATTCGAAGCACTGGGGTCCCTTAGGTGTTGGCATCTCGGGTGGTCTATATTTGTTCCTGGCAGTCTTGGGGAGGGGTCTTGGTCTTACTGACTTTCCGTGGAGTGGTTGGTAGGTTCGTTCAGCGTCCCCACTTCCTTAGCGAAGTTGGGCCCTTGCAAAGGTGGCTGCCATTTCCATCGCTTCTCTTGTGGTAAGGTTGACATGTTGTTGCAACCACCGTTGGGTGTTATAGGGGAGGGCTTCTAGGAACTGTTCTAGATATATTTTATCTAGGATGTCTTCTTTTGTGCTCTCATCGGGGTTCAGCCACTTGTCTGCTGCAAATTTGAGCAGATAAAAGAGTATCTTTGGGTTTTCTCCGGGATGTCCTTTGTCTTTTCTGAACCGGACGCGATATGCCTCGTCGTCCAGGCCCAAGTGGTCAAAGATTATCTTTTTTACCTCCCCATAGGGGGTGTTCCCTAGGGGATTGGCCACCTGATAGGCAGCCTGTGCCTCACCTGTCAATAAGGGAGCCAAAAAGAAATGCCATTTCTCTCTCGGCCAGTTACAGGCTCCGGCGGCACCTTCAAAGTTCAGGAGGTACGCATCCAGGTCCTCGCCTGTTACGTATTTTTGTAGGGACACTAAGGTGGGTCCATGACTAGGGGTATGTGTAACGGACTGTGAGCCTGCTGTTTATTCCATCACAATCTTCTGCAGGCCCTCCATCTGAGCCGCCATGGTGTCCTTAAAGATATCTCGGTCGGCCTTGGCGGAGGTCATCTGACGTTCTACGGCCCATCCCAATTTGTCCTGGGCTTTGACGATGTGTTGGATGAGGGCGTCCATTAGATCCAATGGACAGCAGCTCGCATTCTCCACCAAATGTAGCGGGAGGGACTCAGGGGGGTCTACGTCAGAAAAGAAGTCTTCTCCAGAATGTCTTAAACTGGGCTTTATTTTTCTGTATATCCGTCTTTTTATGGAAGCCAGCGTAATCAGACAGGCAAAACGTGGAATTAAACAGTTAATAAACAAAAAGTTCTGGGTCTCCGTGGAAACAGTTTCTTTCCGTCTCTCGTTTCTCTGGATGTAGATTCCCAACTCTGTCTTTCCACTCCTTAGGTTTGCTAAACGTTGCGTCCCTGGGTTCGGTTTGTAGGCTCCAAAATGGGTTGAAAGGAATAAAAGGAAAGAAAAGAAAACCAAGCGTCAGCCCGTTTGTTTATTTCCTCATAAACAATGGGTAGGGGAAGTGAGGGTACACCGGTGCTTAGCTTTGGGCCGACACTACAGTACGGGAGTGCTTGTGAGGGGAAGGGACCAGTTGTGTTATAGCCCAGTTACGGCTATGCGCTCCGCGCTCACTCCTCCTCCCTCTCTTTCCTCCTGACCCAGCCCGACGCTCAGCTCCGTACCTGTGAGAGCCATACTCCTCCAGGAGTGTGGCTGGGCGGTAAGTGGGGTCGGTGGCTCCAGGCACACATTCGGTCCTCCTGTCTTCAGGGTCCTGAGGTAGACTCGGTCCTCCGGTCTTCAGAGTCCTGAGGTAGACTCCAGGTGCTCACGGCTCGGCTTGACTCGCTCCTCGCGTCTCGCAGTTTGTGATCGTCGGTTTCCGTGTTCTCTCTTCTTCCGGGTTCCTCTCCGCCTCTTCTATCCTGGACCGTCGTTTCTATTGGTGCGTTCCCACTGACGTCCTCCCTCCAGGTGTACTTTCCTTGTTCTTCCCAATCCTTAAAGGTATAGATCCCTGTGTCAGGGGATACCTCGAACCATACTGTGTTTAGGACGGGGCTCCAGTTCTCGGGCTGAAAAGAAAGGACATGACTGTTATCAGGGGACAAGGACCACCAATCTTCTTGTGCGTTATTCTCTTCAGGTACTATCATAGGGGAGTGGGTGCCCGACCCTTGACGGCGCTATATTTTAATTCTTTCTTGGAGGAAGAACGTGTTACTTCCGGATGCCAAGACGAACCTCTGTCCGTGTAACTAGAGGGAAAGGACTTTGAAACTTTCATCCATCTTGCTGCAGCAACTACCCAAGGGCCTGATTTGAGCTTGCCTCCTACTGAAGTCTCAAGGACATTGGACTTCACCCATCAGCCATCCGGATTCCGATTTGAGGGGAATTCTCCTCGCAGGTGAGGCCTCTGTTGAGAATTTCAGAGCCTATGGTTCTACTGCGGGGAACGCGGGCTGAAAGTCATCGTTATCGCCATTGTAGGCCGCCGCAGCTGAGGAGCTGTTGCCCGTGAGAGCCCGCATTTGCCTGTGTTACCAAAGTCATCAGTATCGCTATTGTGGGCGCCGCAGCTGAGGAGCTGTTGCCGCTGAGACACAGCATTTGCCTGTGTTACCAAAGTCATCATTATTGCTATTGTGGTCTGGCGCAGCTGAGGAGCTGTTACCACTGTGAGCCCGCATTTGCCTGTTACCAAAGTCATCGTTATCGCTATTGTGGGCCACTGCAGCTGGGGAGCTGTGGCTGCTGCGTGCCCGCATTTGCCATCCTATGAGAATCATCGCTATCGCTATTGTGGGCAGCTGCAGCTGGGGAGCTGTGGCCGCTGAGTGCCCACATTTGCCGTCCTACGAGAATCATCGCTATCACTATTGTGGGCTGCTGCAGCTTAGGAGCTGTGGCCACTGAGTGCCCACATTTGCCATCCTATGAGAATCATCTCTATCGCTATTGTGGGCCGCTGCAGCTGAGGAGCTGTGCCACTGAGTGCCTGCATTTGCCGCCCTACGAGAATCATCGCTACCGCTGTTGTGGGCCGCTGCAGCTGAGGAGCTGTGCCGCTGAGTGCCCGCCTTTAAGCCCCGTACTTCCACAGCTGTGCAGCACTTAGTGCCAGCTGCAACGTTTAGATCTGCGCAATTGCGCACATGGATTCTGCTGCATTGGCAGCCGCCCTGACACTTTGGACATAGGGAATTTTGAGCTCCTTTGAGAAGGCCAGTTGGCCAGAGGGACTGTTAGGTTTGTAGGGCACGAGGCCCTAATGTGATGGATGTGGTGCTAGGAAATGTGATTTATGTAGTATGATTTACGCACCCTGTTTTATGCCTCTAAAAGTGGTTTATGATTATGAGGTTTTGCATACTGTATAAATGTTTGAGTTATCCTCTACTGTGGTTTATGCTAATGAGATTACTTCCTACGGTGAGTTATGCTTTGGAGGTTATGGTCTAATATGTTTAGGCTTATGAGGTTGGCGCAGGATATATTTCACGCCTAATGTGATACTGTGCATAATATGATTTATGTTACAGGATGATGCTGAGTCCAGTGTTTGCCAGTAATTACTGGTTGTGTTCTATGCTTATTATATGTTCTCCATTTACTATCTTTACTAAGTGATGGTTCTGACAGTGGTCCAAGTGGCCCTGTCATGTGTATATAATCCCCTGTAAATATTGCCCAGTGCCAGTTGGGACAGTGTATATTGTGTGATTACTACTCTAAAGTGTTTTATGATAATACAAAGGCTATTTTTGATATAACCTTGTGTGGAGTTCCTTTTGTGGTGTGCCTAGTATGTTGTTGCTGTGTGGGTTGCGCAAATGCTTTACACATGGCCTCCGGGATAAGCCTGACTGCTCGTGCCAAGCTGGTGAGCAGGGGTTATCTTTGGTGTGTAACTCCCTTGCCCTGACTAGAGTGGTGGTTTCTGCCTGGCCTAGGCGCAAACACTAGCCAACCAGAAATCCCATTTCTAACACCTGTGAATAGAAACTCTTTTCAAAAGAAACAGCCAAGAAAGACTCTGAGCCTGCTGAGGACAAAGAAACCCGACACCTGGAACCACCACTGTACCTGATGCCTACGGCCCGAATCCGGGTGGCCCACCGGTCCCAGCGAGGTCCCCCAGCGCTTCAGGGTCTGAGTCCACAGTGGGTTGATGCCTCCAGGACCCCCCAACAGCGAGTGGCTCGATAAGGTGAAATCCGAACTCAAAAGACAGCCTTGCATGCAGCCATCATGCCCCCAGGAGAAGAGAACCCAAGGTGCACCTACGTCCCGAGCCCTCCAACTTACCTGCCCAGCTGTTGGTTCCTTCCGGAAGTCTTCCTGGACGAGCCTACAGCCAAATTCCAAAACCGTCAACTCCCATTGAAAACAACAAGGCACCTGGCACCAAAACCGCACCCTGCACCCACCCGCCCCTGGGGGTGCACCATAGTTGCTACCTCGGATCCCCCTTTGCCCTGATACTAACACCAGGAGCTTTGCTCCCACAACCTTGTGGCCTGCTCATGAGCAGTCACCAAACGGAGGCCCCCTATTCCGATTGGATAACATTGTGCCTCAGCACTTTGCACCCGGCTACCCTAGTGCCACTGATGGTGTTTCAAGAGTGCATCCTCGACCCTGGGGGAACCCTGGTTCTAACCCCAGAATACCAACTCCCACAAAGAAGTACTTACCTGCAAACCATTTCCTTCCATAGAATTGCACTGACTGTTTTTCCATGAAAAATCTTCCAAGTGTAGAGTTGGTTTGTATGATACGTTGAAAAACTGCAAATGTACAATAATTGAATTACTTACCTTTTGTCTAAGAAATGTCTCAGTGTGATATCTAGGCATATCACACTGATTAGAAAAAGCAACTTAAAACGTACTCCAAAAAGTAACGTGCACAGTAATCTGTAAAGTAATTGAAAGTAATTTGGAAACATTGACTTACCTGTAATTCAACCAACTGCATTTGAGCCTACTTTTAACTGTAAAACATTGCATAAGATTTTGCAAAGTATTATTTCACCTACCTGCACCAGGCTTGGCCTGGTTCTAGAAATAAAATAAATTAATATTTTTTTGATATAAGCAAATTGATCTGAGTTCAGTCTTTGAGTGTGTGACATCATTTGCTGCCTGAGTGCGTACAACAAATGCTTACCCTCTTGTAAAGCCATACTGCTCACCCACACTACCACAAATAGAGAGTAAGGTGCTATCTACTTTTACCTCTGCCTACCTTTGGGGTTTCACTGGACACTATACCTCATTTTGAGATAGTATACAGAACCAGCTTCCTGCAATCAGGTAATATGAATGGCCTTATCACTCCATCAAGAGAAAGAAAACACTCACATATATTGCATCGCAGTCCCTTGACATTACCCATCAACAGGAGACGCACCTATCACCTCTGGAATCGGACAAACTTAGGAGGGACTGGGTGGGGAGAGTTGTGAGTAGTACTCTACTGCCCCGTACTGATGGGACGATTGCTTCAGACAGGCCTGCCTCTTCCCTGAAGAAGTGCAGAGTAGCCGTCTTTTTCCGCAAGTCCTTACCTTTACCATCCTGAAAACCTGGCTGGAACCCCTGGAATTGTATGTTTTAGGAAGTTTAGGACTGTAGGCCAGACCTTCATCACAGGATCGGTGAATGCCCCCAACCATGATCGGTCGCACTTCTTCTCCTCCCTATTGAGACTCCTAATGGAGTTCAGTACCAGCAAGTTGATCACTGGAGGGCATTTAATTGCTAAGCTAAGCCCCACCTAGACAGATCTGGGCCGCTGGATAGAGAAAATGGTACAGATAGAATGGTACTATACAACCTGCTGGGTGACTAGGGGTTACAGGATTTTTGATGTTTGATGCACTGCTGGTACAGAGAATACACATGTAACCTGTATCCATGGGACTCGTTCTCGGATTAACTAGATCCTCATGTCACACTCTTTCCTGCCATTTCTAGGGTCATTCACAATGGTGGCAGGAGGAATCTCGGATGATGCTCTGGTCCTGCTGGAGCTTGACTTTAGTCATGTTTCCCCTCCCTCTAAGCATTGGAGGTTTGTGAGAGGGAAGGGCAAAAGGAAAAGCGAGGAGGCCGAATTCGTGGATCAATGGTGATAGAGATTATTCAAGGACAACAAAAATATAGTCAGTCCATAGGTTAGTTTGAGGGATGGCGTTGAAGACTCTTTCCTTGCAGGTTGTTCGTAGGGCTCTTTCTCACTGGTTGGTGGTCTGGATGTGGATATGAACCCCGACAGCCTCAGAAAGATAAAGACACAAATGGCGGTAAGTTGCCTGGCCTCGTTTCCCTTTGGAATAAGAACCATTCACAGAGGCAAGATACACCCTTCATGTTTCTCTGAGGTCTGGCTGGCAACAGCCTGACTGCGTGAAGAGGTTATGGGGAGACAGGTGAGGTTCGAAAACGGTTGGGGAAATAAAGAAAAATAAACAAATTTAGGTAGATTCAGGACGCGTAAGCAGACTTTTAAGAAGAATGCCAAGACTGGTGAGGGATCACAAGGAGGGGTGATACGAGTGTTCAGAGGCGATGCGAACCAATGCTTGGTGCTCATATATACATGTGACATAGCAGACGGGTGTCAAAGGGGTATACGTGCACATATGCAAGTGAAACAGTATCTACAGTGCCCCGTATCTTGATAACCCCATGACCCACTCCTTACATCCCTCCTTCCTCCCGAGTCACGTACCGCGAGAGCCACAACCCTCCTGAGTTGCGGCAGCTCGTCAGCGTCCTCCGGGGGCTTCCACCACTCTTCGGTCCAGGACTCTGCTTCTTCTCCAGGC
This sequence comes from Lissotriton helveticus, assembly GCF_964261635.1. Lineage (NCBI taxonomy): Eukaryota > Metazoa > Chordata > Amphibia > Caudata > Salamandridae > Lissotriton > Lissotriton helveticus. The sequence continues at coordinate 743,294,533 of NC_136068.1, forward strand.
TCGTGGCAAACATCGGAGCTGGCTTCCAAGCTGGTCTTTCCAAGTTGTCCCCTGTTCTCCTCGATCCTCTCGTCCTCCGTCTGTCTCCTCTCCTCGCTACTCCGCTCTCTTCCTCCTTCTGGTTCAAGAACCCCGAACTGTCTTTCCGGGATCCTTTCGTACTCTACTAGTTCTGCCTTCCTGTTGTCCCATTGGTTCACGCATTCCTCGGATGGGACTCTTCCCCGTGTGCAAGAAGCAGTGGAAGAGATTAACTCCTTCTCTCCCAGCCTGCGAAGAACACAATGGTTCGGTCTTGGATACGAAGAAGGAGGGGCATGGTGTCTACGGAGGCCGCCTCCTCACATTCCCCTTCCCTAACTTTCTTGCTAGCAAGGAAAGAATCAAGGGGACAAAGAGACAAAAAGTCAGCATTGGATTGCTCCCTCCCTTTTCGGTGAAGAGTTGTGAACCGAAAAGGCTGCAAGGCTAAAAACCATCTCATAATCCTATTGTTGTGGCCTTTATTACGAGAGAGCCATTCTAGGGGAGCATGATCTGTATAAAGTGTGAACGCTCTCCCCTCTACATAGTAATGGAAGGTATCTATAGCCCATTTTATTGCCAGGGCTTCCTTCTCAATTACTGCATATTTCGTTTCCCTGGGAAAAAGTTTTCTGCTGATGTAAAGTATAGGTTTCTCCTGACCCTGGTCGTCGGTCTGGGATAACACAGCACCCAATCCCTGGTCCGATGCATTGGTTTGTAAAATGAAGGGTTTGCTGTAATCTGGACTTAACAAAACAGGTTTGGAAGTGATAGCTGTTTTCAGAATGTGAAAAGCGGACAAATGGTGGCTCAAGGGTTGGCGTAACACCTTCTCGGTGTTTACGTTCTTTTGTAAGAGGTCGGTGTTTACGGTCTTTTGTAAGGGTGCTGCTTTATGGGAAAAATCAGGGATAAACCGCCTATAATAACCTAAAATGCCCAGAAATGCTCGAAGATCTTTTTTTGTTTTGGGGAAAGGGATATTGGCGATGGCGTTTACCTTCTCATTTTGGGGGTTTATGAGACCCTCACCCAGGAGATACCCTAAATATTTCACTGACCGAGCCGCTAGTTTGCTTTTGGCTGGGTTAATGGTTAGGCCATTTTTAAGGGTTTGAATAACAGTAGCGAGATTGTAAAGATGTTGTTCCCATGTTGTGCTGTATATGACGATATCGTCAATATAAGCTGCAGCATAATCAGCACAGGGCCTCAGTACCATGTTCATTAATCTTTGTAAGGTAACAGGGACCCATGTAACCCGAAGGGCAGGACAGTAAATTGATATAGACCCCCAGGGGTGGAGAAAGCTGTCTTCTCCCTATCCTGTTTTCTTAGGGGTACCTGCCAATACCCTTTACTAAGATCTAGCGTACTATTGTAACGTGCTTTGCCAAGCTTCTCTATCATTTTGTCCACCTGTGGTAATGGGTAGGAGTCAAACTGTGAGATCTTGTTTACCTCTCTGAAATCAATGCAAAAGCGGATGGACCCATCTGGCTTAGGCACTAATACAATGGGAGAATTCCATTCACTGGTTGATGGCTCTATTACTCTCATCTGGAGCATCTGTTGTACTTCCTTCTCAACAGCCTGTCTGCGAGATTCTGGTAGTCGATATGGGCGTAATTTCACTCTCTTCCCTGGGATGGTGTTAATGGAGTGTTCAATCAAGGGGTTGTGTCTGGGAATAGAGAACACCCCTTGTAAAGGCCCTAACTTATCATGGAGTGTGTCTATCTGCGTTTCTGTTAGATCAGTGTGAGAGGGCTGACGGGCTGACGAGATCGCCACGCTCTCATTCCTGCCTTTACCCCTTGACACCACAACCACCTATAGCGAGACGCTGAAACCGGGAAAGCAGGAGTTAATGCAGTCTGCTTCTCCTCGCTTACAGGAACGTCATGAGCAGCTGAGTGGGGAGGACCAATTAGGAGACAGAGGGGCGGGACCACGCCTACTAAAGGAAGGACCGGGAGACCAGAAAGCGGCGTGGGTGAGGTCGGAGGACGTGAAGGAGAAGGAAGAGGCCGGGCTGCAGGAACCATTTCGGGGACAGAGCGAGTGACGCCACGGAGGGCTCCGGTATCCAGGACCTCGAATAAGACGAAGGATTCGACGCCTGGACGGAGGAGTGGTGGACACCCCCGGAGGACGCTAGAGAGCTGCCGCAGCTCAGGAGAGTTGTGGCTGACGCGGTACGTGGCCTGGAAGGGAGTAAGGGGAGGGTAGTTCAAGGGTTCACCGCATGTGCTCACTGTGTGTGTGTCCCCCACCAACTCCTACACCTACCCCAACCACTCACGCCATATCACTTCCCCATGCTATCACACTAGATAACCTCTTCACTGTCACGTGTACCTTCCGTGTTTTGATCTGGATTTGCTGGATCAGAAGTAACCCACGGTGTTATACAACCGTCAGTCAAGACATTGAACTTCTGTGTTTTTTTGGGATATTTTAATGTGCTTTACCATTCAATCCATCCTTCTTTTATTTACTTTAAAAAATGCTGCACCCCTATGGGCTTCTTGACAAATGGTGAAGGGTTCTGTCCTACATACTGGCACCAGGACAGAGAACCAACCGCTTCTTTCTTTTGTATGTTGCTTCCCTCTCCTGCGAGCCTCCTGGGATATCCTTCTCGTCAACAGAAGACCACCCAAGAATCACGAAACAGATGACTCAATCGCCATTCAGGAGAAAATGACTTTTTAAAAAATATATATATATATTTCTCCAAATAACTTTATTTCCCAGTGTTGTCAACTTAAATAAAACAGAATACCATCATTGAGCCCGTAATCGGGCCTCCTCGTTTCTTCTTCCGCCCATCCCTCTCACAATCAGGATCTAGGCTTACAGAATAGGAAGGAGGGGCTTTCTGGCCAGACTCACTGCGTGGGGTATCTCTCCCTCCCACTTCTTTAATAAGTTCATATTGAAGACCTGAGCATTGGTCTTTCTGGTGGGATCCATTTCGAGGTAATAGGTTACGGGGGTGATTCCTCCATAACCCGAAAAGGGCCCTGCCACTATCCTAAAAGTTTGTGATCTGAGGAAGGCATCATAAGCAGGGCATAATGGCCAACCTTCAGTGACCTTTCCCTGTTGTTTTTATCATAGTGGTACTTCTGGGCTTTTCGGACTTGTTCAATATGTGTTTTACAGATAGAACGGATTTCCTGTTAGTGGGTTTTTAAATTCAATACATACTCATGAAGGGGTCTAGTCCCTTCTGGGATCTCCTCCCATTCCTCTCTTGTCATGTCTAGTAGGGTATTGGGAGGACAGCCATATAATAAATCAAACGGGGAATACCCGGTGCTCTTCTGCGGTTAGCACCGGATTGCAAAGAGGGCTAGGGGTAACATGTCCTCCCACCGGTGGGTTTCCAATTCCAGTTGTTTTTTTAGAGTATTTTTGAGAGTAGCATTATACCTAACTTCCAGCTCATCGGTTAGGTGCTGATAGGCAGCTGATTCATTAAGTTGGAGACAAAAGGGGTCCCCTGATCTGTTATAATTTCTCGGGGAAAACCTACTCTGGAAAAAATATTGATCATGGCTTTTGCGATGTGTAAGGCGTTGGGATGGCGTAGGGCGACTGCTTCGGGAAAGAAAGTAGCGTAATCTACCAGTACCAACACAAATCTACGACCACTCTTGGAGGGGAGTAGGGGCTCTATAATGTCCATACCTACACGATGATGATGGGTAAGGGGCACAAGGGAACTATGGAAGATATATGTCTACTGTTTTTCTGGCAAATTGGGCACTCCTTGCAATACCTATGGACTTGTTGGTAGATACCAGGCCAGAAGAATTGTTCCAATATCGCTTTTTCAGCCTTTTGTTCCCCAAAATGTCCCCCTAGGAGATGACTGTGGGAAAGGAACATTACCTTTTCTCTATAAGATAGCGGAACTAGTAACCATAGGGGTTGTTTCTTTCCTCCCTTCCTATATAGCAACCCTTTTTTTTCCACGATGAACTGAGGACCTACTTGATCAAGCTCTTCTTCGTCCGTGGCCTTATTCCAGGCCTCTCTCAGGGTCAGGTCCTCACCCTGTGCCGAAAAGAAGCTCCGGTCATAGCGCCACATGGCATCCTCTTGGGTCTGGGTGACTGCAACCCGGTTCCAGTCTCTTTTTCCCTCTTCTTTTGTTTCCCGCTTTTCCTGGGTTTTTCTTGAAGAGGTGCTAGGCTGGAAACTGTAGAGAAAGGAGCACTTAAACACCATTCTTCTTTATCCGTGGGCCTCTCTGGTACGACTTTAGGCAAATAAGGGTAGTCGGAGCCTAACAGTAATGACTCAGGTAAACAAGGTATCAATCTTACCTTTAGGGCCCGCGCTTGCACTCGCCTGTTCCCACTACGGTCGACAGAACACGCACCCTACATACACACGCATTTGATTTTTGATCTGTTTTGATTTGCATCATGTTCGGTTCCTGATTTCTTGAGTTTTGGTTTGGATTTATCGTTCTCAGACTGGGATATTGAATGTTGCGTCAGTCATGACTCCCCCTGGGCTTCATTTAGAGTCCGCTAGCGCGGATTACACTGTGCTACCACACCAGGGTCCCCAGAGGTGAGTGTGCATTATTTGGTTGATAAACGGATGGCACGATACCATGAGCAGGGGTACTCTAACGGGATAGCCGCGCCCTGACACACGGGAACACTTTCAATGTCCAGATTACATATGCTCTGGCACATCTTATACCCGAAACAGTACCTGTTGACAGTAAGATGCCAACACTACCTTGCTGGAGGCGTGCCTGCTGGTTAGTACGAGCCTTGCCTAGCGCCTGCACTGTATGGTTTCGGTGAAGGATGTCTAACTTAGTTTATTTACCTTACAGGGCGTGTGTGGTACTGGTGTCTATTGTGCTGGACTGTTGTTGTTTATAGATATCCTTGTGTACATTACTGGATGCGTTTGTCATATTTCATTTTCCCTTTGCTCGGGCATGAGAAATGTGTATAACAAGTGGTACATGCACAAGCCTGATTGCTGTTGTATCTTATCCCGTCTGTCGCATTCATGTAACCTAATATTAAAAATGCAATAATAAAAACATTCAAACAAAAAAAATCAATCTTACCTTTAGGGGAACGAGGGCATAATCAGGACTGTGTTGGATCTGTACTTCCGTTTTGGGATAACGCTTATTATCTCTATGCACACACTGTATGTTTACCATTCCAGTGGTATGTTTTATTCCTCCTGGAACAACTGAGGGTTGTATCACAATCTGTAAACATCCAGTATCCATCAGGGCTTGTTGTTGTTCTCCGTTAACTCTTACAGTGTGATAGTATGGCGTTTTTTTCCCTGCAGGATTGCAATAATAAGAACGGGTGAGACCTGGCTGTATGACCAAACCCTCCACAGGAGAAACATTGGGGTCCCGGTTGGGGTGATGGCCTGATAGGAGTAGGCAAAGGACCAGGTAAGAGAGTAACCGTATCCTGTCTTCGTGGGACCACTGACTTGGTAGTTTTGGAGGGTACCCCACCAGGATGCTTCCAGGAATGTTCGTCTCTACCCCGTTGGAGTTCTTGTGCTCTATTGTATGCCATGTGATTTCTACCGCCCTGTCAAAAGTCAGGTTAGTATGTTGTCCCACCCACTTCTGCACGGGTGGGTGTAGGGAGGACAAAAACTGTTCTAAATAAATCTTTATTTAGCCGCTTTTCGTGAAGTCGACCCGGGAAAGGACGTGCGATCCCAATTTCTATATCAGCGCTTGGACTCTTGAGAAGATATCAAGACAAACCAGGAGACACACGATTGACCATTATATGGGGATTGCATTGCTAAGGGAGGATTTAGAATATCTTTTTAAATAGTCAGAAAACAGGTAAAAAAGGGTTGAACTTCTATCGAGCTGCCATGTGCGATCTGCTAAAGGGGAACAAGACGAATAAATAAAAAAACAGCACAAGGAGAGACAAGAAATAGGAAAAACAGGCTGTATCGTCCCCATAGTCGGCATTTAGAAGTTTACAAGGTGGAGGAAAAGATTACTTATACAACGCACGAAAAAGGAGACAATAAATACGAAAGGGATTTTTTTTAATTTACGACTAATAGATGTGGAAAGCAACCCAAGCATACTAAAAATTTAAGAATTTTTCCTGATGATTGGAATAGAAAGATATGAAATGTGGAACAAATATAACACATATGCATAATATGATTTAAGGATTTGTATGACAGTGGCAACCATCCAGTGCCTGTTATAGGAGAGACGTATCAAATGTGTCTTGAAAAAGATGGTGTATTATAACTGAAACCATCGAAACGCGTCGACGCCCAGAATTAACTTAATCAAGGGATTGAGCCTTTTCTGTAGACACGATATTTCAAGTGTGTCCAAATAGGAACTGTCTGTTGTTTGTCTCTCTCCTTTTTTTTTAATTCATATTGTTTTTATTTGTTGTGTTTATGAAATATAGATACTAATGTGATGCCAATGTACATGTTTTTAATGCAATTGTAATGTATTGTTTTTAGATTTTGCAACATTCATAATCTGTTTTAAAAAAATCCAGAAATAAAGAAATTTATAGAATTTGCTGATTGTGTATTATCCTATGTTAGTGACCACTTCTCATACATGGGCTACTATTGGTGTATAGTAGATTTGTTTAAGTTGTGCCACCAAGGGACTTCCTTTTTTTACTGTCTATCAGTACTCTAATCCCCTGGTGTGCTAAGGGGTCTCTCTCAAACTATTACCTAAATAAATCTTTTCCATGATATCCTCCTTAGTGGCTGTTAGGGGTTTTAACCACCGATCTGCAAGATCCCGTATCCGATAGGAAAGGGTTCTAGGGGTCTCCTGGGGTCCTTCCTTCACTTGTCGAAATCGAATACGGTAGGCCTCATCATCTATCCCGAGTCTTTCCAGCACTGTTTTCTTTACGTCATCATATGGGGTAAGACCTAGGAGATTGGCAGCCTGATACGCGGCCTGTAGGTCACCTGTTAGCAATGGTCCTAAATATTGGCCCCATATGTCGGCAGCACATCCTGCCGCCCTGGCCATTCTCTCGACATTGGCAAAGAAAAAATCAGGATCCTCTCCACTGAGATATTTCTGGAGGACCACCGAAGGCAAAGTGGTATGACTTCTTGGTTGGCCCAGCGTATCGGCTAGTCTGTTGAAGATGGCCTCTTGGGATTGATTGTGTTCGGTCATAGACTTATGGGCTTCTCTCTGTCTTCCACAGCCAGGAATTTCTCCATCACACGGATCAATTTTTCTTGACCTTCCGCCATTTTCTGTAATGCAGCCTCCATCCTTACAGATCCCACTTGTGACACCATGTGTGAATGGGAAGGGCGAAAGGAAAAGCGAGGAGGCCAAATTCGTGGATCAATGGTGATAGGGTTTATTGAAGGACAACAAAAATATAGTCAGTTAGCTCTGTTAGAAATTGGGTCTCTATTTGGCAGTGATTAGCAGCCTGTCCAAGTTAGGATCCTCAATCCAATCATGGTAAGTTACACCCTCAGAATAACCCATGCTCACGCCCTTGGGAGCTTGGCAAGAGCAGCCAGGCTTATCCCGGACGCAATGTGTAAAATATTTGTATGTACACACACAGTAACACAGTGAAAACACTACAAAAGGACTCCACACACATTTTAAAAAGTAGGCACTATTTATCTGAATAAAACAAGACCAAAACAACAAAAATCCAACATACCCAACTCAAGATATGAATTTTCAAAAGTACATAAAGTTTTATTTCTTTAGAAATCCATGGTTGAGCTTGACCAGTACAAAGTGCCTTAGATGCATTAAAAATCAAAGACGATGCGTGACACAGGGAAAGTGAGGCGTCAAAACGGCAGCTGATGCGTTGGTTCTTTACTACTATTCAGGTTGTTGGCACTCGGGACAGTGCATTTCGCAGAGGAGGTGATGTGACGCTGTAAGGAGTGATACGTCGATCCCTTAAGGCGGTGGAGTCATTAAGTCACTAATGCCTGGTGATGATGTGTGGCGCAGGGGAGGTGATGCATTGTTTGTGGGCATGATACCTCAGTTACTTACTGCGGTGCTGTTTCATTGATGAAATCAGTGCCCAGACACCATATGTCGGAAGTCAAGTTGTGCTGCGTCGATTCCACAGCGGTGAAGCAGGCGCTGCGTCGGAGTCGGACTGGTGCATCACAGACTTCGGTGAAGCGGTGCTTGAGACTCATGCAGCTGTGGTTCTTCGGAGGCGCTGTATGAAAAAGTCAGGGTCGATGTTGAAAGCCGCTGTTGTTGCGTCAAACAGGGATGCGCTTTGGTGCCGGCAGCGGCGATGCATTGAGTTTTGCGATGATGAGCCGATTCCAAATGACACTGAGAGCCGATGCGTTGATCTTACTTCTTGTTGCACCCAAACTCACTTCCAAAGGCCCAGAAACTGGATTTGGCACCACTTAGCAAAACAGGGCTCCCAGCAGAGGAGCCCAGGTGCTGTAACAGACATTTTTGATGGCCCTGAGATCTCTTAATAGGAGGCAAGCTCAGATCAAGCCCTTGGAGAACCTTAGAAAGCAGGATGTAGAAAGCAAAGTCCAATCCTTTCACTCCCTGGACAGAAGCAGCAGGCCAGAACAGAAAAGCAAACAGCAAAGTGGCAGTCCCTCCTGAAGCAACACAGCTCTTCTCCTTGGCAGAATGTCCTCAGTCCAGAAGTGTTTGTGTATATGGTGTATATGGTGTGAGAGGGCCAGTACTTATATCCAATTCAGCCTTTGAAGTAGGCAAACTTCAAACGAAAGTCTTTGTAGTGTGCAAGACCCTGCCATTCCTGTCCCTGGTTCCAGGCACACTACAGCGGGTGGAGACTGCTTTGTGAGGGGACAGGCACAGCCCTATTCCAGTGCAAGTGTCACCTCCTCCCACCACTCTAGCTCAGGAAGACCCATCAGCCTGGTGATGGGCCATCAGGATATACAGGGTACACCTCAGCTCAGTTTGTGTGTGACTGTCTAGAGTGAATTCACAAAGCCCAACTGTCACCCTGACCCAGACGTGTATTCAGACACAGGCAGAGGCACAGAATGGTTAAAGCAAGAAAATGCCCACTTTCTAAAAGTGGCATTTTCAGGCCTACAATTTAGAAACCAACTTTTCTAAAAGATGTATTTTTAAATGGAGAGTCCAGAGACACCAAACTCCAATTTTGTATCAGCTCCCTATTGGAAGATACACTTGTAAAATGTTACAAGGCAGCCCAATGCTAATCTATAGGAGAGATAGGCCTTGCTGTAGTGAAAAATTAATTTAGCATTTTTCACTAATAGGGCACGGAAAACGCAACAGTACATGTCCTACATTTTAAATACACTGCACCCTGCCCATGGGGCTGCCTTGGGCCTAACTTAGGGGTGCCTGACATGTTATAAAAGGAAAGGTTAGGGCTTGGCAAGTGGGTGCACTTACTACACACACAAAGAAGAGAGAGTATGTATTCAAACGTCGCCGTGATTTGGGGTCAGGCAAAGAGTTTTAAAACTGCCCTCACAAACAGTACACTGTGTCATGCTTCATCATAGGGCTGCTAACACACCTCCGCACCTCCTTTACAGGCTGAAACATGTCGACATTTTTGCAGAATTGAGGGGTAGGAGACTCATGATAGCCTTCCATACCACCATCCATTGGTCACTTATATGACCTGCTTTATTCTGGACACGAAATCCATGATTAAAATTGGATTCAGGATATCCCATGTCCAGTTTTAACTACTATTTCTGCACCTTTATTCACTTGTGATGTCATGTTGCGTTTATGTGTTTTACCGTCTTCCCCTCCCTATTGCTCCACCTCCAGCATTGGCTTGCGCGGAGGTGTGTTAGCAGCCCTATGATGAAGCATGACACAGTGTACTGTGTGTGAGGGCAATTTTAAAATGCTTTGGTGCTTTCCCTGATCCCGAATCAGGGTGACTTTTGAATACGTAGTCCCTATTCTTTGTGTGTGTAGTACATTGTTACTGGAGGTCGAAGTGGGACTCTTTCTCCTTCTACCCCTTATTCATTGTCTGCAGTTAAGTGGGTGCACGTGCCAGGTCAAATTGGAGGTTTAAACTGCACACACAGACACTGCAGTGACAGATCCGAGACACGCTTGAAGGGCTACTCATGTGGGTGGCACAATCAGTGCTGCAGGCCGACTAGTAGCATTTGACTTACAGGTCCTTGGCACACACAATCCACTAGTACTTACTAGTAAATCAAATTGGCCAATCATGGTTAAACCAAATACCATTACATTTTAGACAGGGAGCACTTGCACTTTAGCACTGGTGAGCATTGGTAAAGTGCCCAGAATCCTAAAACCAGCAAAGATTTAATTGAGCACACAATCAAAAACAGGTTGTCAGAGGGGAAAAAGACAGGTGAAACCATGCCCAAAGATGCCAGGTCTAACAAACTCAATGAAGACGTGGTGGTGCCACTGCTGTATAAACTCTTCAAGGAGCTGGAGGGACGGCAGTGCTGGGACCAGAATATAATATAAAAATAAAAAAAGGTAGTGGTGCACAGCATCCCTCATGCTGTGCAGCATGTCTTATACAAAAAAAGAAGAGCTATATGGCACCACGCATGCATGTGACTACAAAATGACGGGTGCATTCTTAGGTCTCGTCTAAGCTATCGCGTAAGTGATGGCTCTGCGAGACATTTAGTGGGGCTTTTAAAAGTCCTCCAAAAGTCTTCGGGAGGACTTTCATGGCCGCTTTGATGTTCTCAGTGAGCCGCGTGGCTACTGAGAACATCAAAGCGGCCGCGAAAGTGATCACCATTTACCACACTTGATTGCAGATTGGATGATACTTGTTAATTAGAGTGGCCGCGCTTCTTGAATGAGCCACGTCTTTCGCCTTCCTATGCCTTGTTTTATTTGCTTTAGCCCACAAAGCGAATTCGCTGCCTGAGATTTTTTGACATTCTGTGTCCTGATTCTCCACATAGCGCATTTTTGCACGTTTTGTTTTCCCGGCCAAATTCTTTGACTGGCCTCTGGAGACCGATTTCGAGAAAAGCTACATGTTGTGAGCCTTCTTGCTACCTCACAAATGTTAACAAACACGGAGTACCTTCCTTTCAGTCCCACCCAGTTCTACCTGCTCTGCAGAGAGGCCACGAACAGCCTTAGAGTTTCACTGCAATTACAATGTTCCTTTTCTGGTCAGCAGAGGAGTGCTTAATTCACTTCAGCTGTGCGCCACCTGACATACCCACAAGCCATTATTTTAAATTTGTGGAGTCCAAAGAGCGCCCTGTTTAACACTAATCACAGCTTCACTCTGCTTTACCACAGCCATTCAGTGGCACTGCACCGACAATTTGCATAAGGGCTATACTAGAATTGGCCTTTTACGTAGCGCACACCACAGCCAGATTTGCCTCTGAGCACTTTAAAAATAGAAGTGATTTAGAGTGACTGTAGCCTTTACTTTAACATAAAGTGAGCACTGTTCCTCGCCTTGGTCTGTGTCCAGGGTTAATGTTGAACAACCTCTAATAAGCAGGGGGCTGTAGAACTCTCTCCCCAGGGGTACCCCAAGCCCTCAGGCAGAGCTCTTAGTGGAATGTGTATTGAATGGGCTACATGTGTTCAATGCTCTCGCACCCGAGAGCCCCTCAGGGTCACTTGCAGGATCCAGTGGGTTACCGTCCTGTCTATCACAGCAGGAGCCCGGGAGCCCACGAGGCAGGAAAGATGCGTGCATTAACAGGCTCCTCTGGGTACCCTGTCACCTCGAGATAGGTGCCCCTTAAAGTACGGCTGGTGTACGACCCCATCTCACGAGGACTAAGTTTCCAGCTCTGGATGTTCTTTTTACAGACCATCTGTGGCGCGGTGGAGAAGCAGACCAGGACAGCAGATATGTTTTAACTATGCAAATTTATTTCAGTTTGTTCAAACAAGGGGGTTCTGTTAAATGTAGTCCTGGATTTCCGGTTTTCTGTTCTTCTCTCCTACACAGGTAGGTGGACTCAGGTATGATGGGCTTCTTTCTCTCCCACGAGGCCGGGTACACCAAAAGAAAAAGGGAAAAGAAATAAAGGGGTTGTCAGGAAGGTGGTTTACCTTCTGTTATTGACGCGGGAAGCAGGGGAGTGCAAGGAATTTTCACCAAACCCGTCACCAGTGTTTTACGTGCGCAACGTTGGAAGGTTCCTAACAACGCCAGTTGGGTTAGTTTTCTCTATTCTCTGGCACCCCCTCCCTTGGGACTGTCTGCAATACGCCCCCAGACCTGGCCAAACCGTCCCCGTACCTTGTACAGCCACAACCCTCCGGGGCCGTGGCGGGAGTCTGCGTGTTGGCAGCTAGGGTCTGGCTGCCCGTCTGTTGCACCGCCAGGAGTCTCCGGTCCAGGGGACACTCTTCTTGCCGTTGCCGACTCCTCTTCTTGCGTCGAAGGATCCAGGCTGCTCCAAGGTGGAATCGCAAAGGTTTCCACCAGCTGTTTCTCCTGCTCCAACTCTAATACCTCCGAGGGTCCCCACGAGAACGCCTCTTTTTCGAGGTATTTCTGCATGACCTCGGAGAAAGATGGTCATCCTTTCCACCTTGTTTCCGCAATCAGATCAGCCTTAACAACTCCTTCCCAACCTAGTTCACTCCTCCCAAGGTAAAGTTCGCACACTTAAATGCTCTCCAGTCGGGAGATACGGGTGCGAGGCTGAATGTGTAACTAGCCTCTAGATGGAGGTTGTTTAAAGGCTGATTGACTCCGCTTCGAATGCGGCACAGCTTTGACATGGCCGTCTGAGGGCTCTTCCGTGCGACACCTCTTTTCTCATCTCGCTGGCCATCTCTATGATCCTCGGCGGAGGGAGCGCCTCTATGACGTCATTGTCATGTCTTCCGCAGATTGAGGTTGGTCGAAACCGGGTTTGAGAGGTGCTTCGTCCGTGCACTTTTCCCTCCCTCCCGCCCTTCGTCCGAGCACATTACCCTCCCTCCCTTCATCCGTGAACTTTACCCTCCCTCCCACCTGTCATCTGTGCACTTTGTCCTTCCTCCTGACCTTCTTCTGTGCACTTTGCCCTCCAGCCCGCCCTTCTTCCGTGTGCTTTGCCCTCCCGCCAGCCCTTCATCCGCGTGCTTTGCCCTCCCGCCCGCCCTTCTTCCGTGTGCTTTGCCCTCCCGCCCGCCCTTCTTCCGTGTGCTTTGCCCTCCCGCCCGCCCTTCTTCCGTGTGCTTTGCCCTCCCGTCCGCCCTTCTTCCGTGTGCTTTGCCCTCCCGCCTGCCCTTCTTCGGTGCGCTTTGCCCTCCCGCCCGCCCTTCTTCCGTGCGCTTTACCCTCCCGCCGCCCTTCTTCCGTGTGCTTTGCCCTCCCGCCGCCCTTCTTCCGTGTGCTTTGCCCTCCCTCCCGCCCGCCCTTCTTCCGTGTGCTTTGCCCTCCCGCCCGCCCTTCTTCCGTGTGCTTTGCCCTCCCGCTGCCCTTCTTCCGTGTGCTTTGCCCTCCCTCCCGCCCGCCTTCCGTGTGTTTTTCCCTCCCGCCCGCCCTTCTTCCGTGTGGTTTTCCCTCCCGCCCGCCCTTCTTCCGTGTGGTTTGCCTCCCGTCCGCCCTTCTTCCTTGCACTTTGCCCGCCCTTCTTCCTTGCACTTTGTCCTCCCTTCCACCCTTCTTCCTTGCACTTTGCCCTCCCTTCCACCCTTCGTCCGTGCACATTGCCCTCCTTTCCTTCATCCGTGCACTTTGCCCTCCCTCCCGCCGTTCATCAGTGCACTTTACCCTCCCTCCCACCTGTCATCTGTGCACTTTGCCCTTCCTCCTGCCCGTCTTCCGTGCAATTTGCCCTCCCGCCCTTCTTCCAATGCGATTTGCCCTCCCGCCCGCCCTTCTTCCAATGCGATTTGCCCTCCCTCCCGCCCTTCTTCTGTGTGCTCTGCCCTCCCACCCGCCTGTGTGGGGGGGCTCTGTGTGTGTGTGTGGGGGGGCTCTCTGTGTGTGTGTGTGGGGGGCTCTGTGTGTGTGTGTGTGGGGGGCTCTGTGTGTGTGTGGGGCTCTGTGTGTGTGGGGGGCTCTGTGTGTGGGGCTCTGTGTGTGTGTGTAGCTCTGTGTGGGGGGTGCTCTGAGTGTGTGGGGCTCTGTGTGTGTGGGGCTCTGTGGCTCTGTGTGTGTGTGTGTGTGTGTGTGTGGGTGTGTGTGTGTGTGTGTGTGTGTGGGTGTGGCTCTGTGTGGGTAGCTTATTTTTATAGGTGGCTCTATGTGTGGGTGGCTCTGTCTGTGTGAGGCTGGCTCTGTCTGTGTGAGGGTGGCTCTGTGTGTGTGTAGGTGGCTCTGTGTGTGTGTGGGTGGCTCTATGTGAATGACTCTGTGTGGGTGGCTCTGTGTGGGTGGCTCTCTATGTGTGTGTGGGTGGCTTTGTGTGTGTGGTTCTGTGTGGGTGCAAATGCAATAGGTCTCGCATTTGCGAGTGATTAAGCTATTGGCATTGTAAATGACAATGCCATTTATTTATATGTTTTAAAATCCAAAACATAAATAAAAATAATGTCATGAGCAATGCCAATAGCTCTAACTTTAACAATGCCGAGACCATTGCATTGTAAATGCTTGTTTCCGTCCCCATCAAGGTGAAAAACAAATCTTGACTCTGCAGCAGTTCCACCCTTCACTGCCTTTGATCTAACTTCAAAGAGACTCGTTGTAGCTCTTCCACAATCTCATCGTGTCAGAACTGAAGCATTTTTAATATTCTATACAACAAAGCCGTAGATTTTTTTTTTTCTTCCTTATGCAACTAACCACCATTGACAACGCCAATAGTCCTGGCTTCTTGTAGGTGTGATTTGTTTAATAAATCTGGATGCAGTGACAGAAACAGCAAAATGCCAGTCGGAGGGCACTCTATGCTAAACACAGATTTTTCGATTTAGTGTTTTTAAACAAATTCCTTTTATCGACGTCTATTTCAGTTTCCAAGGTAAACTTGACACAGCTTCTGGGAAGAGGATATGAGAATACAGTAGTATATTTTAATTATAAGTACTACAATTTAAAATAAATATATTATGGACAACAGCGAAGGGGATACTGTAAAATGCTTGTTTTGGAGGGGGCTAAACACACACGCTAATTACATGCAAACCCTGTGCTTGTATAAACGCCCAAAGGAAGCAGCTGGTACGTCAATAAAATGACAGCCACGTTGAAGTGGTGCAGATCCTGACGTCTTGGGACAAGCACATAAACACTCACCGCCAGCGTATATTGCGGTAACCTTTGAACTCTCACTTTAACATGACAGTCACGCAAAAAATTGGGAGCTTTGGGGTTCTCGAGGTGCACTTCACAAAAAATCACATTGGAAAACAGACTAAATTTCCAGTCTTAGCAAAGGGGCCAGTGACTGAAGGAGCACAGAGCGCAGCAATCCCCGCCTCCATTATTCCCATTAGGCAGGTCTTCACGGCCTGGGGCGCTCCTACTAACATAAATGAACAAGTTGTTGTCACCAAGCTTCTCAGGAACCAGACCAGCGACGCCATATGGACAGCAGGCAGCCACAACACATCTCCTAGTCTTTTCCTACCATTTTTTATCCCGTCCGTGGTTTGTTCCTCATACGCTTCCTTTCAATATGCCCATTTCTTTTCCACACACACACACAACCACGCACACAACCACACACACACACACAACCACAGCCACACACAACCACAGCCACACACAACCACACACATACACACACAACCACACATGCACAACCACACTCACAGCCACACCCACACAACCACAACCACACACAAGCACACACACACAAGCACAGACAAGCACACACACACACACACCCAACCACACACACAACCACACTCAACCAGACAACCACACACACAGCCACACACATACACACAGAACCACACCCAAAGCCACACACACACACAACCACACCCACACACAACCACACACACAACCACCCACGCACAACCACACCCACAGGCACAGCCACACCCACAGGCGCACACACACAACCACACACACAACCACACCCAACCACACACACACAAACACACGAACAACCACACACAAGCACACACAGACACACAACCACACACAAACAACCACACCCACCCACACAACCACAAGCACACACACAATCACACACAAACAAGCACACATACAACACACACAACCACAACCACAAACACAACCACACACGCAACCACACACACGCAACCACACACACACGCAACCACACACAACTATTAACACAGAACCACACACACACCACCACAACCACACAAACACAACCACACAAACACAACCACACACACAACCACAACCACACACACAACCACACACACATACAACCACACACACACAACCACACAAACACAACCACATGCACAACCACACATGCACAACCACACACACACAATCACACACACACAACCACAACCACATACAAGCACACACAACCACACACACAACCCACACACAAGCACCCACACACCCACCCAACCACACACACAACCACAACCACATACACAACCACACCCAACCACACACACCCACACACAACACAACCACACACACAACCACACACAACCACACACACACAACCACACAAACAAACACACACACACAACCACAAGCACACACACAAGCACACACACAACCACAACCACACACACGACCACACACACAACCACACACACAACCACACACATGACAAACACAACACACACAACCACAACCACACACGCAACCACAACCACACACGCAACCACAACCACACACGCAGCCACACACACACAACCACACACAATCACACACACAACCACACACAAACAACCACACACACACAACCACAACATACAACCACTCACACATACAACCACACACACATCCACACCCACATACAACCCCACCCACAGCCACACACACAAGCACACACACAAGCACATACACAACTACACACACAACCACACACACAACCACAAACACAACACACACAGCCACAACCACACACACAACCACAACCACACACGCAACCACAACCACACACGCAGACACAACCACGCAGACACAACCACACACACACAACCACACAAACATACAACCACTCACACATACAACCACACACAACCACACAAACATACAACCACACACAACCACACACACATACAACCACACACAATCACACAGCCACACACACACAACCACAACCACACACACAACCACAAACGCAACCCCACACACACAACCACATACAAACCACACAAACACACACACAACCAACCACAAACACATACAACCATACACAATCACACATACAATCACACACACATACAACCACACCCACACACCCATACATACAACCACACACACAACCACAACCCCACACAACCACACATACAACCACACACACATACAACCACACACACACACACAACCAACCACACACAAACACACAACCACACACAACTACACACACAACCACACATACAACCACACACACAACCACACCATCAGTGCACACTTTCACCAGACACAGACACCATCAGTCATCAGTGCACGCTTTCACGGGGCACAAACACCACCAGCCGTCAGTGCACGCTTCAACCAGGCACAAACCACCAGACGTCAGTGCACGCTTTCACCAGGCACACACACACCACCAGCCATCAGTGCACATTTTCACCAGGCACAGACACACCACCAGCCGCCAGTGCACGCTTTTACCAGGCACAAACCACCAGCCGTCAGTGCACGCTTTCACCAGGCACACACACCACCAGCCCTCAGTGCACACTTTCACCAGGCACTCACACCACCAGCCATCAGTGCACACTTCCACCAGGCACACACACCACCAGCCGGCAGTGCACACTTCCACCAGGCACATACACCACCAGCCAGCAGTGCACATTTCCACAAGGCACACACACCACCAGCCATCAGTGCAAAATTTCTACAGGCACACACACCATCAGCCATCAGTGCACACATTAATTGTTAACGAATCTACAATTACTTACTTTTAAACATATTCATCTAAAGCGCAGCATGCCACCATTGCTACAAAATAAATACACATTTTTTTGGCCTACAATTTAAAGACTTTTGTTGCAATTGGTGTTTTAATATTTAGCAATGCCAATAGCTCAAACTTAATTAATGCGAGACCTATTGCTTTGCAAATGCTTGTTCTTTTTATTACTGAACAGAGATGGATAAGTAAACAAGCATTTACAATGCAACGGTCTCGCCTTTGCAAAAGTAAGAGCTATTGGCATTGTAAATGACAAAATTTTTATTTGTGTGTTGGTTTTGAAAACAGATAAATAAATGGCATTGTCATTTACAATGTGTGACGGGGTCAAGAGAAATCGGTAGCAAGCGGGTCTTGGTTTTAACGGGTTTTATTATATTGTATAGATGGTCAGTACAAGTTTTCCTCAAATAAGTAGTCCGACGTGGAGATCGGCTTCTACTCGGCTTCGGCTGGTGGTGTTTGGAGCTGTCGAGTCGCCGAAATCCTTCTGGACTCCGTCACGGTTTTTCTTCGTCCGTGTCCGTTTTGTCTCTCGGATTTAAGCAGACAAAGATAATCTGTGTAAGAAGGGTGTTCTGATATATACACGAGTGAAGGGAAAAGGGAGTGAGGACTCAGTAACCCATGCAGCATTCTTAACTACGAGACTCTACAAGTGAAGGATAGTGCTCGGGGAAGGGTGCACCGGTATACAAAGGAGTCGGGTTTTAAACAGGCGAACCGCCCTTACGTCCCACCCAGTTCCGGATAGTATCGCGTACCCGAGTTAGCCACACACCTCCCTTGGATGTGTGGCTGGGCGACTCGTAAAGCCGTTGGCCTCCTGGCTTATCTTCAGTTCCTGGAGCCGATGCTTCGCCGCAGTCTAACTCCGCTTCTCTCTCCGTCTCCGCACTTCTCCGTTTCTCGATAACTTCGTTCTGCAACTCTTCCTCTCTCCGGGTGAACAAGCACACCTGGTCCTGGCGTTCCTCCGTATAAGACGTCTCCGCCTCATTGTACAGACCCGCCCATTCTTCTGCTGACTCCGAATTAAAAGGCCAGTGTATCTCCTTGTTCTCCTGTGTGCCGGTTCTGGTATCGATGTTCTGTGAAGGGTAGAAGAGGGGTATTGAGGGTAGAAAATTGTCCTGTACCGTTTTTTGATCATGGACAGGAGTATCTTGCGTGTCCACTCTGTTACACAATGCCAATAGCTTAATCTCTCGCAAATGCCACACACAAACACACAGACCCACACACACAGAGCCCCACACACACACAGAGCCCCACACACACACAGCCACACACACAGAGCCCCACACAAACAGCCCCACACACACAGAGCTCCACACACACACACAGAGCCCCCCCACACACACACACACAGAGCTACACACACACACAGAGCCACACACAAACAGAGCCCCACACACACACAGACCCACACACACCGAGCTACACACACGGAGCCACACACACACACAGAGCCACACACACACACAGAGCCACACACAAACACAGAGCCCCACACACAAACACAGACCCACACACACCGAGCTACACACACACACAGAGCCCCACACACACACACACACAGAGCCCCCCACACACATAGGCGTGCGGGCTGTCATGATTCTCGAGGGCCTTCCGTGCCCCGTGTGCCCACGCCAACCCGGCCTCCGTGCCCAGCTCCTCCTGCAGGCCGCAGCTGGCCAGGGTGGCCGTGTCACAGGTCACACCGAGCACGGGATGCTGCGCCTCGCTCCATCCTCTTTGTTTGCTGGGAAGGCCTGCTCCTGGAGGCAGCTGAACAGGTCACATCTCAGCTGCGCCTCCAGCCAACGAATCGATATGATTGCAGATATACAATTGAACATCCCTCGTGGTCGCAGTTAGAAGTTCAGGTGTGAGTTCCTGCACAGGTGCTCAGTTCATGCAGGAATCCAAAGCGGCTGGTCGCTGTCTGTCATAGGCTTTGCTTGTAGACTACAACAAACAACGCCTCTGTCGGTCAGCTTGAGACTACTTTTTTTGCTTTTTAAAAAGACCTCCACGCTAAGGTATTGGAGCGCGTTGCATGAGCACCAGTTACGTTGCACAACGACACATTCATTTTTGGTAGGCACGGGGTGATTACGTGATCTGCACAGAATCACACAGGATGTTGAGCCAACGCAGAGGCTCTAATCTGGTTCCCCAGCTCCTAAATCGGCTGCTCTGGCCGTTAAGTTACCACGGTTTATTTAATTGCTCATCTTCTGTGGACCAGGTCATTTTCATTTTGAATGAGGAGTCCGCAATATTTCGGGGTCGGCACTGCATTGCTCGCTTGTGTAGCAAGACCACCTCACTGCACATGCTGTTGTGTTGTCACCGGAAATCAAGGTGAATGGAGGTAAGCGCACGCCTCCCCTCCCCTGCGAATGTGCACTCTGGGGACCGCAAGCACGTGCTGACAGTGTTCGCGTGCCCATGCAATAGAAACGGGCTGAGCTGACGCGCACACGTGCATCTGAAACGATTAGACGCGAAGGGGAATCCAGCCCGCGCGCTCTCCTTTGTTGATCTAAATTCTGATGACAAGAGAAATGGAAACCACGTGGCCCCTCTGCACGCGGCG
Source organism: Lissotriton helveticus (assembly GCF_964261635.1). Classification (NCBI taxonomy): domain Eukaryota; kingdom Metazoa; phylum Chordata; class Amphibia; order Caudata; family Salamandridae; genus Lissotriton; species Lissotriton helveticus. The sequence continues at coordinate 743,315,207 of NC_136068.1, forward strand.
ACGGCACTGGCTCTTCACTGCCATTATTGTGACGTGATAGTAGAGCTCAGGGCGCAGTGCAGCAGTGAGGATACGCCACTGTACTGTGACACGTTTTCAGTGTTCACAAGAACTGTCGAGTTGCTATACTCAGAGTGAGCGCATACTGCTGGGGTCAGTCGGATGACTCGATTTGCCCATGGTTACACTAACTCTCATATGAATTAGAGTTTAGGAATTTCTAGGTTCGTAGCTAGATAACCCACAAGACTTCTTTGGCAGTGGAAAGTCATCTTTGTGTTTCTTGTTCGGTACGGCTATTGTACGTGTAATATACATGTTGGTACATTGTAGGACTGTTTTGCCTGCTAAATCCCAGTTTATGGTTGTGTGTTGATAAATGCGCCGCGACGTTTTATTTTGAAACGTGTGCTGAGCGTTGCTGTTGTCATGGTAGGCGCTGTGCGAGTTTACATTTCCACGATGAGCACATTTCAGCGCAGATGGGCAGATGTCATAAAATATGCCCCGTTCGTTCCAATAATCTGTGATCATGGGGGTTGCCAAACACCCAGCAGCAGACCCAGTTAATGTTGTGGTGTGGGGATCTGCGCGCACTTCGGAGCACACCCATCCGGCTGAGCACACATCATGACACATGTATTCCAAGGGACTGCCAGACGCAAGAGGCGTGTGTATTGGAGAATCTCACGAACAGCTGCGCTTGTTTTCTATTTGATATATGGAAGAAAACTGTTTGGATCCATGGTTGTCAACGAGTTGAAACCACAAGAGGGCGCTATTAATAAAGACGTTAACTGAAGGAGTTCTTTAAATACTATACAAACGCTTGTGTGTAATAGATCATTTTCTGAAGATTTATCCAATTGAAGTCAATCTGTTTGCAGCAGAGATGCATAATCACGCTGCGAAATCATCAGCCTTTTACCCATCCTTTCAGACAGGGCGCCCCAACTTCCTGCTGGGGTAAAAGGTTCCTTATCTTCTTTATGGGGCCATCTGGATCCATAAAGAAGATAAGAAACCTTTTACCACAAACGTAAGGCAAGGAGCCCAGTCTGAAAAGGACGGGGCTTAGCGAGAAAGGAGAACGTCACTAGGACCTCTTCTCCAATGGCTGGTCACCGTTTAGGAGGCCAGCCAATGGAGAAGAGGGGCGGGGCTTAACCCTCACTAGTGAAGTACTCCTAAAAACATACAATCTTGCGAGCTTGACTGCGCATGTGCGCAGTACGCCACGTGAGACCTAAACAAGCATTTACAATGCAACGGTCTCGCCTTTGCAAAAGTTAGAGCTATTGGCATTGTAAATGACAAATATTTTATTTATGTGTTGGTTTTGAAGAGAGATAAATAAATGGCATTCTCATTTACAATGCCAATAGCACCCACACACACACACACACACAGAGACACACACAGAGCCACACACACACAGAATCAATAGTTTTAGGGAAACCCAATAGACCCTTGTAGGCTTAGGCAATGAATAATTGAAGTAGAGGGTGTCTACAAGGAATTTTGTTTGTTGACTAAGTCCTTATAATTCGACACATATCAATCACAGGTTCATTAAACAATTAAACCCACTTGTATCCACAGTATAACTTCGACATATTTTAAGTTGTTCAAGAAAGACATTCAATGCAAGACAAGGAGAGAAGAATAAGCACACAGCAAGCTAAGTATATCTGAAAAATCTTATATTTGAACAAATCACAGGATATAAATCATGGGGTTATAAAAGAAACAATCTTAAACTAAAAGTCGTGAATAGCTGTACACGTGCGTTGACTATTCAATTCACAACATATCATCAACTCCATTGGTAGGTGAAGAAAATCAGATACAAAAATATATAAAGGTTTCTTTCAATGCAGAAATGCTGTGGAGATGATGTTTTTGGTCGACGTTTCGGTCTTGTTTGTTGGCATCTATAAGACCATCATCAGGACTAGTGTTTCTCACAAAGAAAGCCCCCTATATAAAAACAATTATATACAATTACTTGATGTATCTATAAGAATATACAGAATAACATCAGTAAGCTGTTTACATGCTTGTAACAGGCATTTCAAGGTACTGTGTGCTTCACATCATAATGATGTAACTACTAAAAGAAAAGAAAATATAATATATAAATAAATATAATGCACAGCACCCCTGCATTTTTTGCTTCTAAACGAGTAACAAATAGGAAAATTTCAGCTTAATTCATTTATTGTTCTGCTTATTAACTGTTTGTTGTAATGAGAGAAGATTATGATGAAGTTGATTGATCACTGAACAAGTGAGATAGTGGCTTGTTTCTTTTCTTTTCTTTTAGTAGTTACATCATTATGATGTGAAGCACACAGCACCTTGAAATGCCCGTTACAAGCATGTAAACAGCTTACTGATGTTATTCTGTATATTCTTATAGATACATCAAGTAATTGTATATAATTGTTTTTATATAGGGGGCTTTCTTTGTGAGAAACACTAGTCCTGATGATGGTCTTATAGATGCCAACAAACAAGACCGAAACGTCGACCAAAAACATCATCTCCACAGCATTTCTGCATTGAAAGAAACCTTTATATATTTTTGTATCTGGTTTTCTTCACCTACCAATGGAGTTGATGATATGTTGTGAATTGAATAGTCAATGCACGTGTACAGCTATTCACAACTTTTAGTTTAAGATTGTTTCTTTTATAACCCCATGATTTATATCCTGTGATTTGTTCAAATATAAGATTTTTCAGATATAATTAGCTCGCTGTGTGCTTATTCTTCTCTCCTTGTCTTGCATTGAATGTTTTTCTTGAACAACTTAAAATATGTCGAAGTTATCCTGTGGATACAAGTGGGTTTAATTGTTTAATGAACCTGTGATTGATATGTGTCGAATTATAAGGACTTAGTCAACAAACAAAATCCCTTGTAGACACCCTCTACTTCAATTACACACACACAGAGCCACACACACACAGAGCCACACACAGAGCCACACACACAGCGCAACACACACAGAGCCACACACACACAGAGCCACACACACACAGAGCCACACACACACAGAGCCACACACACACACACAGAGCCACACACACACACACAGAGCCACACACACACACAGAGCCACACACACACACACAGAGCCACACACACACACAGAGCCACACACAATGCAACTTGAACCCACCTTCACGAGACAGCAGGCTCCGGCGCTGGGCCGCATCCGGTGCGCACAGAGCTCACGCCTGCTGCGGCACCGCTCTTGCAGAGGGCAGCAAGGACGGCGATTCCGTGAAGGCCCAGAGCAGCTTTCATCAGTCACCGTCATGTATAATGCACAGCACCCCTGCATTCAGTGCGCAAACCTTAGAAAGGGTCACATCTCCACCTAAAATACTCTTCTGTTTTTTACACCGCACCTCACAAACTTAAGATGCCATTAAATTATGATTATCGTGAAGGATGAACGTCTGCAGCTACAGGATACTTCCATTTTTACAACCACGAGGTGGCAATCCCAAAGTGCTCTAAATTATGCAAATCTTGAACGGAATATCATCACCAGCTACAGGAGCCTTCTGTTTTTAAAACACATAACGTCAGTTTAGAGGACCCCAAAAATTATGTTTTGTAAATTGTGTAAAGAGCCCAAAATTAGGATTCGCAAATTATTCAAAACGTCAAAGGCGTAACATGTCCAGCTACGGGATTCTACTAGCTTAAAAACACAGGGCAGGGGGGGCGTGGCAAGATGGCGACGGAGTGAGACGTGATTCCGAGTCCCTCCGGCGCCGATTTCATCAGCTTTAACTAGCAGCTTCCTGGGGCGCGCTTTCGCCCGTGCTTCTGGCTCCCCTAAGTGCCGATGGTACGGAGTGACGACCGGAGGGTTTGCCGGTCCGCTGCTGTCCAGAATCGGGTCCGATTCGGGACCGACGAGTGACCCGGAGGCGGCCTACCCATCAGCGGGGCCGGGAGACGGAGGTCTCGGCTGCTGAGGCGGGCCCGGCGGTGTCGGAGGAGCAGCCGCTGCGAGGGCAGCACACGGAGGCAGGTGCCATTGCGGAGACTGGGCGACTCTCGGAGCGGAGAGCTTCTAGCTTCTAGCTGGTACCGGGTGAGCCGCACCGGCCCTCGAGTTTCGCGACCCGCTGGGCGCTGCACTTGCCGGGTGGCCCTTGTCACCTGAGGCCGCGGCTCGGGGCCCGCAGGCCTGGAGGTCCCGGGGGGCCCAGTTCGCTGCGGCGCTCGTCGGCTGAGAGCCCGGTGCAGATGTGCAGCGATCGGCGAGACAATCGGCTCGCGTGGGGGCTCAGGTGGAGGTGCTCGGCCTCCTCGGGTCGGCGGAAGATCTGAGCGGACCCCTCGACGGGCCGCGCCTGCGGCCTGCACCGCGGGGGCCCGGAGTGGAACAGTCCCGGAGGCGTTACAGCCGGCTTCCCTGGCTGCTGCTGGGTGGCGGACTAGCGGTGGAGCGTCGAGCAGGAGAGGTGAGCCCTACGACCCCGCCAACGGAGGGACCTGACGGCCCTACCCTGCGACTGCTGCCGGTGGGGACCCCGCGCTGCCTCCGGGCTCCCCGGTGTGAGAGGCCCCCTAGTTTGGGCCCTGGGAGTCCCCGGTAGCGCCCCTCCATGGGCACCGGAGCCGGAGTGGATGGTCTAGGAGCCCTGACGGAGGCGAGCTAGCGGCGTGCCCGGTTCTGACGACGACGGGCGGTGCCCGGCCTACTGTACTGTGTGGCGACGGTGGCAAGACCAGCGCAGAACTCTATCACTTTAGCCCCGGTCGCCCCATTGTTATACAGAGGAGGCTCACCTGCACAGCCTAGTCTCGCGGAGCGCCCGCACTGAGAGAGAGAGAGACCTGGTCTTGGCCTCCAGTCTGCCCGTACCGACTTGGCACCATGACCACCAGACCCCGCAAGGACAAGCCGGGAAAGGAGGGGCAATCGAAGGCCACCCAGCCAACGACACCACCCAGACCCAGCAAATCCCCCCTCAAGGGTGATGATGAGGCGCCCGCCACCAAGGCTTTCATGGTGGAACTGTTCAACGCTATTAAGGAAGACATCTCCGAGCTCCGCTCCCAGCTTGCGTCGGATCTGCGCGAGATGAGGCGAGACGTGGACACCATAAGGGAACGGGTTGTGACCTTAGAAGAACATGACGTGGGTCTGGCCAATGACGTGCACCATCTCCAGCAGGACGTTCTTCGACTCATGGAACAGAATCTGGATCTCCAGGCCCATGCCGAAGATTTAGAAAATAGGTCTCGGCGGAACAACATCAGGATCCGAGCTGTGCCCTGGGACGGTGAGGCTGGTGATCTGAGGGGCTACGTGGAGGCCCTATTCTTGCAGATCCTGGGTGAGGAGGACTTACATGAAATTCGGATGGATAGGGTCCACCGTGTGGGTCTCCCAAGGGGCTCTGGGTCACCGCCTCCTGACATTCTGGTCTGTATCCACGACTTCCAGCTGAAGGAGCGTATTCTCAGGAAAGCGAGAGGGATTAATCCGCTGCTCTTCCGTGACCATCGCCCCCAGTATTTCCAGGATCTGGTGGCCTCGACGCTGCAAAAGAGACGTGAGTTTCGGCCTGTAACTGCATACTTGCATGAACAGCACGTGGTCTATTCCTGGGGTCACCCTTTCGTGTTATCTTCCGGTGGCAGAACAGGCTGGTCTAGGTCCGCTCTTTGCAGGCGGCTAGAGAGCTCCTTGGCCTGTCCGATGCATCCCCGGTCCCCGAGGAGCACGGCCCCCCGCCGAGGCGTTGGCGGCGCTCTTCATCATGGCATAGAGTGGGCCCACCGGCTGCGGCACGAAGGCCGGACCCCACTGTTAGCATTCACGAGAGAGGGGCAGCTGTGGCCTCGGTGGCCCGGGTGACAGAGGCTTCGTCACAGGACAGCTCCTCAGCGGCATGAGCCCCAGGAAGTTGACGCGGAGGCGTCGGAGGGGCGCACCTTTACAAGGTACTATGGGTAATCCATGTTTGGTCTACGGAACCGCCCCAGCCCCAGGTACTGGTGGGATTCTGACTCTGCCCGCGACCTTCACTTCTGGGTGGCCTTTCCAAGGCCGACTGTCAAAGTCCTCTTCACCGCCCTGTTTTCTACTACATGTTTGTGCTTGACCTTTCTAGGAGTTGGGGGGAGGGGGAAGAAGGGGGGGTGGTGGGGAGGGTCTGGGAGGGTAATAATAATAATAATATCCACATTTGTAAAGCGCACAATCACCCGTTAGGGTCTCTAGGCGCTGGGGGCCATCGGGAAGATTAAGCAAGCTATTGCCCAGAGTCACATGGTGCTGGGTTAATCTGCCGCCGGTGCCGGGGATCGAACCGTGATCCCCAGATTCCGGAGTCAGTCGCCCTGGCCGCGGCGCCACACCTCTTCCTAGGGTAGTGGTGGTAGCCGGGGTTGGTCGGCGAGAGGTGTGTGCTGGCTGCGTGGCAAGGTGACTGGTGAGCAGGTGAGACTGGGAGGAGAGCTGGAAGTGGTGGCTGCCTTTCTGGTGTGGGGGGGCATCCCGGGGGAGGTGCTGATTTGGGGGGTTTCCCCTGGCGGGAGGACGGGGGATAGGCCGGGTCTGCTTGGCCGGTGGAGATGTGAGTTATCCAACCTGAACCCGAGTACAGAGCGAGGCCGGTTACATCTTCCGTGATGCCGCTCACCTTTGGATCATGGAACGTGAAAGGCTTGAACTCACCTCAGAAACGCCAGAAGGTCTGGAAATATATCATTGACCATCAGCTGGATGTGGTGGGTCTCCAGGAGACCCACCTGACCAGAGCGGATGAGTCCCGCCTCAAACACAAGCAATTTCCCCTTATTTATAGATCCTCAGCAACTACTAAACACGGGGGTGGCACTTTTATTCCGCTCAGTCCTTCATTTCCAACCTTTGGGAGTTAGTAGCGATAAGGGAGGACGCTGGCTTGCCGTTAAGGGTGTACTGCGTGGTCGTCTTTGTACCTTCCTGGTCCTCTATGCCCCCAACGCAGGCCAAAACGGATTTATTCAGGGGCTCCTGCGTACTGTTATGGACTTTGTTGAGGGTCCTCTGATAGTGATGGGGGACTTCAACTTGGTTTGGCACAAGGACTTAGATTGCACTCATCATCAGAGATCCGAGGCGGGTCTGTTCTCCGCTAAGACACAACGAGCGATGGAGTCCCTTGGCCTTGTCGACGGGTGGCGCTCTCTCCATCCGCAATCTAGGGACTATACCTTTTTCTCCCACGTTCACCACTCCTATTCCCGCCTCGACCATATCTTTCTAAGTCAGTCTCACAGGGGTCTCTACAGGAGGGCAGGATACTTCCTCTCTCAGTCTCTGATCATAGCCTGCTCGCCATCTGCCTTTCTTGGAATGGGGGAAACAATGTGCAGCTTAAATGGTACTTTCCGGCCTCCTTGGTTCGGGACGACCCCTCTTGTAGGGAACTTCGGAAAGCGATACGTGAATTTTTCGACCTTAATGACCCCGGAGACACCTCAATCTTTACCACCTGGGATGCCTTTAAGGCATTTCTCTGTGGCACCTGTCTGGGCCTTAACGCTACCCTTAACCCACAGCGCAGGAGGGACAGGGAGGGGTTGGAGGGAGAGCTCCTTACACTCGAACAGGATCACAAACGGAACCCCACCAGGCAAACATTGAGACAACTTACGGCCGTCAGAGGGAAACTCCGGGCCCACTACAATAATAGAGCAGAATATACGCTGTTGAAATTACGGCGCCTTTCCAATTCCCAAGGGAACAAGGTTGGGAAGCATTTGGCCCGGCAGCTTCGAGGCAAGCGTGAGAGGGAGTACATCGGGGGCATCCGTGACACAACCGGGGTCCTGAATCACCAAGATGGGGCCAAGGCTGGCCTCTTTGGTGACTTCTACGAGGCTCTTTATCAGGGAGAGACCTTGGATGGCAACGCACAAAGGGATTACTTGGAGGCGCTCCCGCTCCCCCAGGTGTCGGAGGCATGGAACAAGCTCCTCACTGCCCCCTTTACTAGGGAGGAGGTGCTGGATACCATCAAGGGCCTAAAACCCCATAAAGCCCCGGGAGCGGATGGCTACACGGCTGTCTTTTACAAGACTTTTGCAGCCGACCTCAGTGACTTTTTGACCCGCCTGTTTAACACCATGGCGGAGGAGGGGATCACTTTGGGCTCCATGGCTGAAGCCCTCATATCGGTCATTCCAAAACCTGGGAAGGACCCATCGGAACGCTCCTCCTATAGACCAATAGCCCTTCTTAACCTGGACGCTAAGCTCTACTCCTCCATCATAGCTCGGAGGCTCAATGACTTGATGCCAGCCCTCATTCACCCGGACCAATCTGGCTTCATTAAGGGACGCCAGACCCACGATAATACTAGGAGGGTGTTACATCTGATCGAGAAGGCCAACAAGTTCAAAATCCCGGCGGTTCTGGTAGGCCTCGATGCTGAGAAGGCCTTTGACCGGGTGGATTGGGGGTTCCTGTTTCGGACCCTGTCGGCGTTTGGCTTCTCAGTTAAATTTCTGACGATGCTTAGAGCGAATTACAGCCAGCCCCGGTCCAGGGTGATGGTCAATGGTCACTTCTCAGCCTTCTTCTCGCACTCCCGGGGCACTAGGCAGGGTTGCCCCCTGTCCCCCCTTCTTTTTGCTTTAAGTATTGAGCCGCTGGCTATGGCAATAAGGGAGGACCCGAATATTCGTGGTCTCCCCTTCACGGGAGAACAGCACAAGATCTCCCTATTTGCCGACGATGTCCTCCTCTCTCACTCTGATCCGGGTCTCTCCCTTCCGCATGTCCGGGATGCCCTCTCGCGCTTCGAACCGGTAGCGAGTTTCAAGGTCAACTATGGAAAATCATACGTTCTAAACCTTACGCTCTCGCCGGCTGAGGTGGTTCGCCTCCAGCCACTAACGCCCCTGCCCTGGGCCCATTCCTTCATACAATACCTGGGGATCCACTTAACGCCCACGCTTGAACGACTCTACTCCGCTAACTTTCCTCCATTGCTGGCGAAAATCCAGACTGAATTGGCCCGCTGGAAGCCGATGTTTATTTCATGGCTAGGGAGAATCCATGCCATTAAAATGTCTCTCCTTCCCAAGCTTCTATACCTCTTCCAGGCACTCCCCATAGTACTTGACGGGGAAATCTTCCGACGAGTTAAAACGTTGATGTTACGGTTTATCTGGCAAGGGGGTCGGGCACGGTTCGCATTTGCTACGTTGCGTCGCCCGAGGAGGGAAGGGGGGGTAGGCCTACCCGACATGCAGTTGTACTATAAGGCGGCGCCGCTTCGGGTACAAGTGGAATGGACTCAGCCTACATTGGAGAAACATTGGCTTCACATGGACCGGAGTGTGGCGGGCAGGTCGATCTGGGACTTAGTTTGGAAACCCAAGAGTGATAGACACAAAAACACTTACATTAGCACTCCCACTAGCACTACTCTGAAGGTGTGGGACTCGGTCTCTAGTGATGAACGCTGGACGTCGTTCCCCTCCCCCTATACGCCGATACACTTTAACCCAGCCTTCCCACCTGCGGCACTTGAGGGTCCCTTTGATGCCTGGAGGGAGGAGGCTGCCTGGCCCTTACACACTTGTTCCATGGTTCAGCTCCACTTACCTTTCCCAATTGTATGCGGGACTATGGCATCCAGCTGACTGAACGTTACCACCACGCCCAGCTCCTCCATTGGGCGCTCTCCCCTGTGGTTAGGGATGCAGCCACTAGGCCACTCACTTCCTTCGAGGCCTTACACACTAGTACAACGACCAGAGCTCCCTGACCCCGATACATGGGCATGTGGGAGGAACTCCTCAACCGCGACATATCAGAAGAGGAATGGTCCCGACTGTGGGGCGACATTGCTAAACACAACCATTCAGTGGAGCTCCGCGAGGCGCACCTCAAAACAATGGACTGGTACCTCTACCCGTCCAAATTGCGGCAGATATTTCCTGGTTCCTCTGATCGATGTTGGAGGGGTTGCGGTCTACTGGGCGATTTCCGCCACATCTGGTGGGACTGCCCTGTCATTAGCCCCTACTGGGAAGAGATCCTCTCTCATATTAAGGAGATGCTGGGGTACCCGATCTCGGACTCGATGGCACAAATTTTACTAGGATTCCGAGACCCGGACCTCACACTCCAGACCAGAGCGGACAAAAAGATAATGTGGTTATGTGTGGGGGCGGCCAAGCTCACTCTGGCCGCGGCGTGGAAAAAGAAGGAAGCCCCTGCAACTTCGTTGTGGCATGCGAGACTGTGGAAACTGTTGAGTATGGAGAGAATGGCTGATATCTTCAGGGATGATTTTAAGAATTTCAAATTCCGCTGGGGGCCCCTGGTCCGCTTTCTATCTAAGGGTCTTCCTTCAGCCGTCTGTCCACCCAATGTGCGAGCTCTCCATCTATTCCAAGTGTGATTGTCTAGCCCTCGAATGAACAAAAAACTTTTTTTATGCAACCATTGCTACCACCACTAGGGGAGGGGGAGGGTTATGGGGTTGGGGGAGTTCTTTTGACAGTCTGACGTATTAATGTGACGGCGCTCCGCCTTCACGGGATGCGGGCTTACCGACTGACACGGCTGTCAGAGCCTACCTTGTCAATGCTCCTCCCGAGACTGAGCTCCCATTGTTCACCTGATGGAGCTGTGACCCCTGCTAAGCTCTTGTTCTCTGAGTTGGCCTTGGCCATTTTTGGCCTGGGTACTTGCCATCCCACTTGGACTTGGTGTCATATCTTGTTTGCCTTGCTTAGCTACCCCCTGCGTGGGATGATGTGCAGGACTGTCGCAAGTCTTTTTTCTTTCTGTCTCTAAAACTTAATAAAATCTGGTTTGCCAAAAAAAAAAAAACACAGGGCACAAGGTCAAATGCCGCATACCTTATGCACATCGTCGAAAGTGTGACGTCTACAGCTACGAGAGTCTTCTATTTTTAAAAACAAACATTAGGTGCCCCATACATTGTGCAGACTTTGAAAGAGTAACGTCTGCAGCTGCAAGATTAATACACTCTATTAGGCCAAATCAGGAGTGCCGCATAAATGATGCAGGGTTTCAAAAGAGTGATATCTATAGCTGCTGAATTTTTCTATGTTTAAAAAAAACACTTTGCAACCTTATTCATTATAGGGTACCATTATTATGGGCCTTTGCTTCTATCGTTTTCAACATACATGCACTTTCCTTCTCTCACGTGGTGTTTACTCTTGGCATACTGTGATCACTGTGCTGTGATCACTGTGCCGTGGCCGGAGACGGCGGCCCCTGATAAATGGATGCATGCTGCTGCTCTGGCTGTTAAGTTACCACGTTTATTTAATTGCGGGGTGTGCATTCTTTTCTCTGAAGCTTGTCACCTCCCATGCATCAGTACTTGTCATTGCGTTGCGAGTGAAGCAGGGGGTGTACAAACATAAGGCAAGACAGAGAGACACTCCAGTTCAGGGCATCAACGTGACGGTGAGGGAGGTGCTTTACTATTTGCTTATGCCTTGCGCTGGTGGCATCCATGTCTTTGCAGGGGGTCAGCGTTTATGATACTTTCAGTCATTGCATCATATGAAATAAAAGGTTGGCACTTTTTATTTCGGTCACACCTTCTCTTTTGTGAACCGGGTCCTTTGAGGCACGTCTTCACTAATGGTTATGAGTTGGTAGTAAACAGCAACATCCCTAACACTACTATGTACCGGCACAGAAGTGCAACTGCATTCCCAAGATAATAACTCAGTGGGTTGTAGTACATACGTCAAGCCTGTGTGTCAAGGCTGGAATCAAGGCCTGATCGCCTTAGCTGTGCAAACTTACATACTTGATAAAATGAGTACCACTGTTAAGTAAGATAACATGAGTACCACTATCAGGCACTGGTAAGTCCTCTTATCAGCGTGAATAGCTTTTTGATAAGAATACACTCAACTCAATGTTTAAGAAATGTAAGTAATGCAAGCACACAAATTTGAGTGGAAGGATGGGCACGGGGGCAGGAAAGATCTTAAAAAAGCAGGAAAGGAGCCCGCAACACTCGTCAAAACTTTAATTCCGCCCCACCTCGCACACGTTTTATTCTCAACACATCTGGGCTCTCAAGCCTGCAGCAAGGAGCGGGCCCCCGCACCCCCGCTGCTCAGGACAACACGCCGCAGCTCCATCACAGGTCCTCACTCCACACAAACGACGAACCCCAGACTGACTCAGCGGCCCGAGGACTCATTTCCGGTCCTAAGCATTTCAATTAGTGAGGCAAGCCAGAACTAACCCTCCCGCTGCACAGCCTCGATCAGAAACAGGACAAAGACATCCACAGCGGGTTGAAAGTGACTAGGAGACAAAAAAAAATGCAGTTTTCGAAATGCAGCGATCCATCAAGCCTACAGGGCAGATGTTAATTTTCATGTTGAATGCATAAAGTACACCTTACAGACCAGAGACATGCTCTGTCTCTATGTACATAATGTTTAACACTATGTGTAACACCCCCTTTACAGACCCAGAATAAGCGGAAATAATATTAGGACCATTATCGCTCCTGTCCATTTTAAAGCCAGTGTAGGCTGAGCATTCTACTTTTCCACTTACCTCGGCGGTTAAGCGTGCAAAATATTTTTAACGTGAATTTTAAGTGCGTTTGTTGTCACAAGCTCGCATGCCGGAAGTTGCACAACTGTGGCCTGCCAAAGAGACACACTGAGAGAGGATGTCCACTCGATGTGGTGGTGGATGGGGTGGTAGATGTGGTGGATGGGGTGGTGGATGTGCATGTGGATGTAGTGGTGGATGTGGATGTGGTAGATGTGTTGGTGGTGGATGTGGTGGTGGTGGTAGATGTAGTGGATGTGGTGGTGGATTTATTTATTTATAAAGTTTTATATATCCCGAAGGATGTGGTGGATGATGTGGTGGTGGATGTGGTGGATGATGTGGTGGTGGATGTGGTGGTGGTGGATGTGGTGGACGTGGTAGTGGATTTGGTGGGTGTGGTGGTGGTGGCTGTGGTGGTGGTGGTGGATGATGTGGTGGTGGAGGTGGATGTGGTGGTGGCGGATGTGGTGGTCACCCGCTTACCGTTCACGTCCGCAGCAGCTTTGTAAATTCTTAATTTACAGATTCACCATGTCTCCTGAGAGAAAAAGAATAATTGTGTGAACCTATCAATAGCCTATGGAGGCTGTAGATACAACGCTGTGTATTGTAGTGTAGTTCCTATATTTCCCAACAGGCTCTGCGCATTGGAATAGTGTATCCTGTAGTTTAGACGTAGGACTGAAGTCAACTAGGTCTTTACCGAATATACTAAACTTAATTGTGTGTGTGCCAGCTAGCTCAGAGGTCACTAGAAACTTTCTCGAATAAACAAGAAGGGATTAGTTTCTGACAACCGCTTAAAACATGACAACTTTGTTCCCCAAGAATAAGAAATATATCTCTAGAGTCGCGGAAACAATCAATAGTTATTTCACTCAGTTAATCGTGCATGCTTCTTTTCACCAGAGGTGCGGAGAAATAGAGAGACGGGCGTTTTCAATAAAAGGGTATTTATTGAACAGTCTTCTTTCTCAAGCATAAGAAATGAACTTCTGCAATCGTAATACTTGCTGTAAAGTACAGAGCATATAATACGAAGAGTATTATAAAATAGTACTGTAAAAGCATGATATGGTTTCTAAGCCATAAGATACCTAAAATGCATAAAATACATTCAGTGATCAATAATGACTAAAAGTACTCAACTGCTGCTTCTAAAATACGCCTACCCCGGTGTACCTAACCTAGGTCTAGTACAAGGGAAGAAGTAAGTGAGGTGTAGCCTAGTTTTAGTATTAGTTGCCAAGAATCTATTCCAAGAATTCTCTTAGGGTCGAATCAGCTCTGTACCTTGGTTTTAGAATGTAGGAGGTCTTGTATCTCTCTCTCAGGACTCGATTTCCCAGCAACCCGCAAGGGTAGCCTGGAAACACTGGAGCTGGATTTCTCGGCAGGAGAAAGTACAGCGTCTCTCAGTGCGTCAGCTGGAGGGTCAGCTTCCTTCGGCACTTGCTGCAGCAGGGCGCGTCGGGCAAGTAGATAGTCGAACTGCTCCAAACCACCGTGTGTTTGTTTGGACAAGTGTGGGCATATTTATACCTTGAAGGTGCCGAGTTTGACGTAAGATTGGACATAATAACATCATCAGAGACTTAATTCTCTGAAAACACCATGATTTCTTGGATAACTTAATATTCATGCAGGGGGAAGTCCCTGACTGCTGAAGGCGGGATTTTCCAAGAAATCGTTGTAGATTTTCGGAACTAGTGGGAGTAGCCAAGCCGTATTAGGACTATTTGAGCTATGTCTTAATATGGTTATGATTTCTATGCCTATATAAGGATACGGTATTTCATACCTATATAAGGGCATGATTCTGGAAAATTACACTAGGGTCCTAAAACGCTATACAACAGTATTAGTACAGACTGAAATTTGCAATCACCCAGCTGCCAGTGGGGTAGACCCAAAATATATCACCAGGGCATTACAGACAGACTAAATCCATAAAGCAAGAAAATGGTGTCCAACAAAGTCAGGCTCTATTATGTCTTTAAGGAAACTTTGCAAAACCTTAGTTTAAGAAAAAAACATGCTGTCTATTCAGTAACTATTTCAACTTTTATGAATGAACCGTCATAATAAAGTGCATTTAGCTCAAAACAATCACGCCATGGATAATATTTGCCTACTTTAAAAATGCACAAGATCACACGTCACTCAATCTGTACTGTGCGTTTTCTAATTAGAGCGCCCTGGCATTATCGACAGCTAGTAAACAGTGTTGCTCCCAATTAGGGAATAGCTCATTGACAATAAACTACATTGTACCAAGACCCTTGCATCTCACGCTTCCTTGTTGATTACAATAATGTGCGTTCAATTCAAATGCTAATTTCTAGATTACTGGCTGGCTGCTGGACCATATTCAACGGGCAGATTTTATATCAAAATAATTTTGACTTCCAGCATGTACCTTCAATCATAACATTCACTGCATTGGTCAATCTGTTTCCTAACCCTTCTAGCATCAGTGAACAGCACCCTAATTAATGGGAGAGAAGATGTGAGCATAAAACATGCAGACAACTTAATGCTCAATGGTATGGAAATAATATGTTTACAATACAATACATCGGCCTTAAAACTACAAGGTCATTATCTGCCAATACCCTAAGTTAATTTGCCTGCATATTTGCATATTCAAACGTTTCTACCTTTCTCTGGACTTAGATTCTTGAAAACTTCAAAGTCTGCCATAAAACGGCTTCTTGCTAGGCATTATTCTGAAAAAAAACGTGTGATACTGCTGCGCCTCCCAGGTTGCCATTCTCCTCATACATCCAGTAATAACAGATTTGCCAAGAAATCCCGGGGTATGACAGCGCGCTGCAACTTTGCAAAAGAAAAGCCCTCTGCGCCGCAGACGAGATGTCTTCGCATTCCATGGTGCACCGGCGCGAGCGCTGCGTTACATAACTTTCGTGGCAAGCGCGAGCGCAGATTGGGAGGGATCCGAGGGTACATCTACCTTTGTGCTGCCGCTGCGGTGGGTCTAACTCCTGGCACGAGGCATGCACGCTCACTGCACACATTCACACCCCTGAGGGAGAGAATGGCATAATGCGTCGGAGCCTGGAGCGCCAAGAAACCCCCCTCACTTGTGGAGCATGTTCACAAGGGGATTACCATACCCCGACACCGAGGAACGAGTGGAGCAACCGGCACGGCGCTCCGCATAAAAATAAATATATATATATCCCGTTACATATCAAATACCGTGCTCCTGCTGCAAAAACAATTCATTAGTAAAGGATTGATAGTTCTGCGCTGGTAATTAGTATTATTTTTCAGTTGCCATTTTTAATAACGGTATAATTTCTTTCACGTTTAAGTATTCTGCACGCGTTAAAGTCGAGCCACTTAACCAGAAAGCTGTTTTCGGAAACATGCATCAAACAAAAAACAGTTAAATAAACACAGCATTTTGTCTAAGCCCCGTCCTTTTCAGACTGGGAGCCCGACTTCCTGCCGGGGTAAAAGGTTCCTTATCTTCTTTATGGGCCATCTGGACCCATAAAGAAGATAAGAAACCTTTTACTTCAGCAGTAAGTCAAGGAACCCAATCTAAAAAGGACGGGGCTTAAAGAGAAAGAAGAACGTCACTAGGACCTCTTCTCCAATGGCTGCCCACCGTTTAGGAGGCCAGCCAATTGAGAAGAGGGGCAGGGCTTAACCCTCACTAGTGAAGTTCACTCTGAAACATAAAATCTTGCGAGCTCGACTGCACATGTGCGCAGTATGCCACGCAAGACCTAAAAAGAAAAAAGTAACACAAGGGAGTGGGGGGGTTGAATGCAAGGGGAGAGAATGCAGGTGGCTGAATAAAGGGAAGCATCACAGAGCAAAATGAGCGCAGTGGGGGAGAAACACAGAGACTGGGCAGAAGCAACACCGAGGTGCACGACAGAGGAAAACAACATGGAGGGCACGACTGAGGAAGCAATAAAGAAGGCACAGGGAAGGAAGCAAACAGAGACACTGCAAAGTGGGCGGGTGAAGCAAATGAACATGAGAGAGAGCAACATGGAGTTAAAGCGCACTTTAGAGCAGCTTGAAGAGCAAAGCTGTATGAAAGTGAAAGCAAACGGAAGAGCAATTTGAAGGACAAAGTCGTGTAAAATTAAAGTGAAAATAAATGTGATCTGATGAGTGCCAAACCACAGAGAACATGGTGAAAGCATGCACTCTCGTGGAGTGCTTTTAGTGAAAGGAAAAAAGTTCCCAAAAAGGAGAAACTTGTGGAAGGCTAAAAGGAGTAAATAAAAGAGATAGTAAACAGGTTATATGAGCCATAAGAGGGACAAAGACTAAATAGACGGCTAAAACAAAGAACACCATTGAACATAAAGCCAAAAGAAAGCAATGGGCTCTCCAGGTCAGCAATCAACTTGTCCCAAAGAAAGAGACAGCTGTACTGTATGACGGGCGAAAACCTAAAAACAGAGGGAAGGGAAGGTCTCACACATGACATGAGGGCACAGGTATGGTGGTGTGATCTCTGTTCTAATCCATCCAGACGCAAAGTCTCTCGAAACTGTATTACAGAAAGCGCTTCCTGCCTGATCTACACTGCTCAGAGTTCTGTCAAAACGCCACAAACGAGAACAGGGCACCTTCTTAAAACCACAGCAACTAAGCACAGGCCACGTCTTCTATCAAGACTACGCTCTACCCTGTCTTGGTCTTCTCTATTGCACTCAGATACCTTTCCCAGAATGCAGCTGGAGCGAGTCGGCGATTCGGAGCGTTTCCGGACGGATTCAAGATGGCTACTCCCATGCACCGTCTCATAGCTCGGAGGCAAGCGTAAGTGAAAGGGATCGTAGAGGCGGGGCTGCTACGGGCACTCAACAGTGGGAGGGGTATTAGTGGACCGGTCTAGCTACGGAGGTCTGGAATATGGCAAGGAGAACAGCTGATGCCGCGACTGTCCAGAAAGGTATATGAAGGGGGGTAAGGACCTGGGTTACCAGCTGGTGGTGTGTATTGGTTTTCTCAGTTGGCTACTTAATGCGTCGACCAGAGAGAAGCGAGGAAATTGCTCACCGTGAATAACACAGCAGCCCGCCGTCATCCGACATGCTGGCTTGTGCACCTGGTGATATATAGGGGACTATCTCATCCCTTGCTTAGTTTGCTTCTCTTCCTCCCCTATCATTCTTGTCATCGTTAATGGTACATTCATTCGGGATCACTATTCGTGCATTTGTAATTCGTTTACAGACCGCCAAGACCTTTTCATTTTACTAATATTGTATGCATAATGTGGTCTCTTACAGGGACTTTCAACCAGCCCTATTCATGCATTGTGCCTTTCACGTTTTCTTTAACGCACTACATCATAAAGCTTGGGACTCTATGGGTCATCCCACTGCAGACATTGGCTAGCTTCACTGTGATCGCGTTTGCGTTTTGCTCGTTCACAGGAAGCACCTCCTTCCTCGCACACAGTAGTTCCATTCAGTGCTCAAACTACTGTGACAATGTGTTGTTTTTCCGTTTTTGGAGAGGGCCAGACACATTGGCTTTGTCAGTGCCTGTTTTGTGCGTACGAGCCTGGCTTTAACGTAGTCATTTAATTGTCCAGGTGTGGTTAGTTCCTTCATATTGACAACAGAGTGCCCAGAGTTCTGAGCATTGACCTTTGCAGTGTTCCTGCTGTGGAACTTTGGCGTCTACTGCCCATCACCCAGGGCCGCCTGGTTACTGGAGCCCTGTAGTGCCTGAACCCAGGTGTACTAGACATGCAAAGTCCAAAACTGGTCCTTGGTTACACTGTCCCCATTGTAACCATGACATAGGCAATGCAGTGTGTATCCTTTCAGTGACCCCAGTGTGTCTTATTTGGACCCCACTAAATTTCCTGTACGGTGCTACTTGGTCCCTTAGGCAGTAACCCATTTGTACTCCATGAGCCCGCTTCATTTCTTGAATGGGATGTGATTTGGTGCTTGCACGGAGTCCAAAAACGTTCTCTGTTAAACAGCAGTAACATTTAGATTTCAGCAGTTCTTCAACAATTATCAAAGGCATGCTGAAATTACTGTATGCATGTCCCATTTGTATAGTACAACCTCAGCCGAAGGGCAGCGTAGCCCTTCCCTTTAGCTATTGAAATAAAATGCAGCGAAATCTCCAAACTGATCAGTATTTCATCACCCCAACATCCAGCTCCGATGGAGGATTTCTACAAAAAAAGGAGTGCTTTCCAAGCTCAGTCTAGAAACAAAGCTATGATTTTATTGAAATGTGATGTACAGTAAAAGCATAAATAGAGGCTAGCAAACACACATCTTGCAAAGCACAAATAGGTTTTGGACATGCTTTATCAATGGTAAAATTTTTAGACTTTTCATTTAATATTTTTGAGATTGTCTCTGCCGTCACAGATGTGAACAAACCATACACAACAAAAACTAGTCTCCACATGCCCTAAACTCGGCAGTAGAGTCCAAATTGTTAGGCAATACCCCCTCTGTACACAAACATAGGCAACTCCATGCCCCCGGAGTTCTTTTTTTTTTTTTTTTTCTTTCATGTGAGTTCTGACATACTGTATAGATTTGTAATCTAAAATCGGTTGTGGGGGTATTGGTGTGTCAGTTTGTATCTGATTTGCTTCATTATAAATATACTTTATAGAATATTCATGCCGTTTGTATACATTGTGTCAAACTTGTCGAGAGGATAGGAGACTGCTACAAACCTCAGCAGCGCCATCTCGGCTCCAACCATCAGCCGCTGAGAGGAGGGCTTCACCGCTGCTTCCCAAAAGGTCTTTATATCACTTGTGCTGACCTCTTTGCCTTCCTCTAGCTAGAGTACCCTTTCCCTGTTTTTATTTTTTTGTAGTTTCAAAAACCTTTATTGATTGCTTGCACGTGACAGTGTTGAGGGATTCTGCACCAATCAGATACAGCGTTTGGGTTTCCACATAACCTAATCTTTACCCAGCAAGTTCTAGAGAAATACAAACAACCCCCCTCGCCCAACCCCTAAAACAAATACATTCCCAGCCCAGCAGTTAGCAATACAACTGTGCAGTATAGGGTATAGCAGCACACATTTCCAGAAGCCAGAATCCATAATGTCCATTGGTTGGTAAGTCCGCACATACAGCCCTTAAGTGTATATAGGGCTACCTTCTCATTCATATGCTAATAGCTAGCTCTAGGCACCCCCAGCCCATTTCCTACCCCCATTCATACCTTCCTGTCTTCAAGGTTCCAGAGCTACAACCACATCCAGAGGGCATTCTCTACCTCCACTGCATTCCCCTCCACCTCCTGGACTTCATCCATGTCTGACCCTTGTGCTAGAAGGTGTGCATTCAGAGGTCCCCATATATCATTCGGTCGCGATTTCAGGGGTAAAAGTTCAGCATAACAGTGCAAATGTTCTTGCCACGTGGATAAATCATGTATCCAGTCCTTGAACTTAGGAGCACGGCCCCTTCCCCACCTACAGGCTACGCTGCGCAAGAAACAGGCCCAGTGCGAGAGATTTTTTGTGAACTGTGCTTATATCTTGGGTAATGCCCAGTAGAGCCACCAGCAGGGTCAGCTGTATCTGCACTCCTATCATGTTCGACATGCCTTCAAAAACCTGTACCCAGTATTCCATCACTTGTGGGCATTGCCATGCCATATGAAGAAAATCCACCCCTCCCACATCTTGCACATTTGTCAACATCCCGGAGGCGTAACTTATGTTAGTTTGACAGGGGTATGTTATATAAACGTTGTAAAAATTTGAAATGGATAAGTCGTAATCTACTGCTAGCGGTGACAGACTCTCTCTGCGTGCAACTAAATTCCCATTGCTCATCCGTAAGAGGGTTCTCTAGATCTTTATCCCACTCCATCCCAGCACGTGGGGCCTGGGAAGGTGATGCGGTCTGTATGTGCTTGTACAGCAGGGACGTGGCGATCTTAGGAATTTCGGGTTACAATAGTGCATGTAGAGGTGGTAGAGTGATCAGCTCTGCAGGGAATGCCGGGGTTGCAGCTTTAACGCTTTGCCTAAGTCGTATATACATGAACAGGTCCATGGTGGTAGGTGTGTGCACCCAGAAATTGCTCCCTGGAGCGAAACTGTCCCCCACGATAAAGGTCCCCCCAAGTGCTGTAGTGGAGACTATCAAGCAACCTACGATATATCCCCTCATATGTGACCTGCAGAAGAGGGTGGCGCAGAAAAGACATCCTAGGGGAGTACATTATGGGGGCCTCCAATCTATTAGCAATTCGTCGCCACGCAGTGATGGTACAGTCTACCGTGGACGGGTCGCGTTCCCGATCCTTCACTGCCGTGAACAGGTAGCCATGTATCCATCCTCCACCGCCAGGTGCGGCATAAACGGAGGTGGATGGAACCAATAGACAGCGTAGTGTGCCTGGGCACAGTAGTAGTAGTATTCAAAATTAGGGACTTCATACCCTCCCTGATAATGCAGCAGCATCAGTGTTGCAAGGTTGAGCCGTGCTTGTTTCCCTCCCCATATGAGTCGCGTAAGTTGCGTCTAGAACGTGTTAAAAAAAAACTCCCAGGGTGATACGATATGTTAATAAATGGGTATAAGAATTTTGGTAAGAGATATCTTCCCTGCCATCAAGAGTGGTAGCCGCATCCATTTGGTTATACTGTCCCTCACCTTATCAATTGCAGACCCATAGTTTGTACGCATTAGTGTGTCTTTGTCTATGGTTATGTGTATACCCAGATATTTTAATTCGTCACTCTTCCATACTAGGGGGTAGTCCAGTTGGTGTGGGGTGGTCTTGTTCGTTAGGGGAACTATTGCGGACCGATTTATTTGTATTCCAGAGATGGACCCACATTTCCCGCAGCACAGGGTACAGGTTTTCCTGTTTTTTTTTTATATGTAAAGTCATATCATCTGCATGTAATGAAATAAGCAGCTGCCGAGATGGGTAAACCAGTGCCCTCTCTTTGTGGTGTTGCCTCATCTCTGCGGCTAGGGGTTCAATCCCCAAAGCAAATAAAATTGGGTACAGCGGGCAGCCTTGTCTCATGCCCCTGGAGATAGCAAAGTTGGTGGATGAATGAATGAATGAATTGAGTTCTTATATAGCGCAGCTGCCACCCTATGGGTATCCTGGCGCTCAGACCTGAGAAGCCAACCTAAACATCAACCGATAGGATAAAGGGGAATAGAGGCGGGCTAGAAATCGTGCCTGGGAAAGAGCCAAGTTTTCAGGCTCTTTCTAAACTCAGCCAAAGAGTTGGCTTGTCTAATGTTCTGAGGCAGCTCATTCCATAGATGAGCGGCTACAACACTGAGAGCCCCCCCCGTCCTAGAGCGTCTAAACCTGGTAGTCATCAATAGATTTGCGCTGGAGGAACGGAGCTGCCTGTTGGGTTTGTACCAGGCAAACTTCTCCTGCAATGGGATAGGACCCAAGTCATGTGCTGCTCTGTAGGCAATGCAAAGTGATTTAAAGTGAATCCTTTCTTTGATGGGCAGCCAGTGAAGGTCTTTCAAAGCCAACGTTGTGGAGGACTCACGTTGCCTGTTTAGCACCATCTTCGCTGCCATAGACTGGACTCTCTGCAGCCCCTGAAGAATATATTGCGGTGCTCCTAGATACAGGGAGTTGCAGTAGTCCAGCCTACTCAGCACAATATTCCTCATTACAAGTGAGCACGAGTCTTTGGGAAGTAGTGGAAGAATCTGTCGTAGCATGCGCATCAATGAAAGGCACACGCTGACAGTCTTGTTAGCCCATTTGCAGGTTATCGTCCACCAAGACTCCCAGGTTGCGTACTGTTTTGGCTGGAACCAGAGGCTCCTCATCAGGAGTGAGTCTGAATTCCAGAGGTAGATGTTGGGACATTCTGGCCGTGGGGCAGTATACCACCTCCGTTTTCCCCCCATTAAATTGGAAAGAATTTCTCCTAAGCCATACCTCAGTCTGGCGCATGCATTCCTGGAACTTATCCATGGATACTGCTTGTTTTCCCTCCAGGGAAAACAACAATTGAGTGTCGTCGGCGTAATTGACCAGGTCAATGCCAAAGGATTTAATAATGGCGAACAGAGGCTGTAATAGATATTAAACAATATGGGACTAATCGCAGAGCCCTGCGGTACCCCATGATGTACTGGGGACTTTCTGGAGGTGAAAGGTGTCATAGTCACCATCTGCTGTCTTCCCGATAAGTAGGATTGCAGCCATTGAAGGGCCCGTCCTGACACCCCTATCCTCTCCAGTCTTTCCACCAGTACTGCATGGCTCACCGTATCGAATGCGGCTGACATATCCAGTAATACTAGAATGGTATCATTCCCATTGTCAGCACGCATTCGTAGATTGTCTAATACGGTGGCCAGAGCAGTCTCGGTGCCGTGACCTGGACGAAACCCAAATTGGTCCCTATCCAGCAGATGGTTGTCTTCCAGATAACTTGAAAGACTTTTGCTGACTGCTTTTTCCAGGATTTTGATTGGGTATGGCAGAAGGGAAATAGGTCTACAATTTCTTGGTGTCTTAGGGTCTAACGAGGGTTTTTTCAGCAGAGGTGTCACTACTGCCTGCTTCCACGCCTCAGGAACTATTCCTGCTTCCAGGGATTGGCTGCAAATTTGTCGCAGCCAGGGAAAGGTGTCTCGGCCAATGGTTTTCCAAATTTTGTTTGGAAGAGGGTCAAGTGGAGAGCCAGAGGACACACTATTGGCCAGGTTGTTAAAAGAATCGTCCGTGAGGACTAGAAATCTGTCCAAGGAGGTATTAGCCTTTGCTACTTCCTCCGGCCTCTGGATAATATTGTCCAGGTCGCTAATATCATTAGGATGAAGATCTCCGACAATTTTAGCGATTTTATCCTCAAAATGGGCAGCTATCTCCTCACACAGTTCTTGCGAAGCAGCAACCTTGTTGCTCATGCAAGTAGGGCTAGAGAGGTCCTTAAAGATTTTAAAGAGAGCTTTAGTGCTATTAGGAGCTTGTAAGATAGATTTAGCATAAAAGTCAGATTTGGACTTAGCGATAGCCTCCTTGTATCTAGCCTGAACTATTTTCAGTTCTTTCTTGTCAGGGACCGAGTATGTCTTCCTCCATTTTCTCTCGGCTTTCTTACATGACAAACGCAATAGTTTCAATTCCTCGTTGTACCAGGGGGCTGAGGTTTTCTTCCTATTTTTAAAGCTCTTTACTGGTATGATCGGGTCCAGAGTATTGGTTATATAGTTACAAAAGATTTGATAGTTCTCCCCTACAGAGATAGTGGGAGAGAAAAGGTTGGGATTCATAAAGATCTGTGACGTCTTATTTTTACCTAATTTAGCCCACTCTCTTCCCCTTCTGAATGTCACCGGACAATCATTATTGTCCACTGAACTGAGAACCTTGATGTTAAAGTGGACTAGATAATGATCAGTCCAGGTTTGTGGCAATATGTCTATCACCTCTGTCTCAGTCTGTGTGGTAAACAGTAAGTCAAGGATATGCCCTCCTTGATGAGTGGGTTGCTGAACCATTTGATGTAGATCTGGCTCCATTCAGCAATACAGTGGCTACTGGCAGCTTATACAGCAATTGCACCCAGTTTAAGAATATAGGGGGCATCCCCATATTTCCCAGGATTCCTATCAGGTAGTCCCGCTCCACCGAATCAAATGCCTTAGTGGCATCAAGAAATACTGTTACTGCCGAACTGTTGGGATCTATGTCCTGCATTACTGCTAAGAGTGTTCTGAGACTGTGTGATGTGGTACGGTTTGGGATAAACCCCGCTTGATCCAGCAGCACCAGCGGTTCCATCAGGAGACTGAGCCGAGTGGCCAGGACCTTAGCAAGGATCTTAGTGTCGCAATTCAGTAATGAGAGGGGACGGTAGGACTCACAGTAAAGCGGGGATTTATCAGGCTTTAATAAAGAAACTATCTGGGCTTCACGCATGGTTTTCGGTAGGCAGCCCTCCTCCCCCGCTGCATAGAATACCTCTTTCAGGATGGAGGCTATTTGTTTCACATAAGTCTTATAAAATTCTATTGGTAGGCCATCCGATCCCGGCGCTCGCCCAGATTTTATGTGCATAATTGCCTCAGTAATTTCATCTACTTCTAAATCCAAACTCCAACATTTATGTTGAGTATCTCCCAGCCAGGCCAGGGCTGTGTGTTCAAAGTACTGTGGCAGATCATAGTGAACTATAATAGTCCACAAATGTTTTCAATTGTTCCTATGTATCTTGCTCTGTGAGTCCTGGATTTCTGCTATATAATTAGAAAACTTGGGAGGGTGCATCGCTAAAACCTTCCCCTGGCAATCCACTCTTGCCATGTGATGTTTTCCTCGAAATTTGCACTCTATCTGGTGTCCTCATATTCTGTCATTTTATCCTGCAGTTTGACTCTAGTTACGCTTTCGTCTTTTCCTGAGGCAAGATCTCTCTCAAGAGCTTTAATATCCCCTTCTAATCTGTGTAGGTCTCTTCGTATGTCTCTAAGTATGCCCCCACCCTTAGAAATGCACCATCCCCTGGCCCTGACCTTAAAAGCCTCCCATACAGTTGTGAGACTAGAAACTGATGCAACATTACGCGCAAAGATTTCTGTATTTCCTGTTCAATTTCAGTTCTAAAAAAAGGGTCATGGAGGTGCAGAGGATTAAGGCGCCAGTTAACATAAGGGGCCTGATCCACCGGGGCCTGCATAACCACCATCACGGGGGAGTGATCAGAATACGTACGGGCTAGATGAGTCACTTTTTCCAGCCAGTGCGCCATTCCTACGGATACAATCAAGTAGTCCATCCTAGACCATGTTGAGTGTACCGCAGAGTTATGCGTGCCCTCTCTCTGCGTAGGGTATTTATATCTCCATGAGTCAAGAAGGTAATTAGCGTCAATCAGTTCCTTTAGTTACTTTTGTGTGTTCGTGTAGTGTACAGGGGAGACCCGGGATCTATCCATCTGTGGGCATTCTACAGTATCAAAGTCCCCATCCCAAATAATATAAGTGGTGCCTATCTTTTGGAGCTTACTCCACAACAGTTGTAGAGCATGTGGATTATCGGTGTTAGGGCCGTAATAATTAGCAATCGTCACGTCATGTGAGTCTCTCTAGTCTTCCCCAGATCAGATAAAACCTCCCATTGGAGTCAGTTTCCGACCCGCCCATCACAAAGTTCACTCCACGTACGTAGGCCCTATACACCTGAGATCTACACATTAGAAGAGAAAAATAAATAAAGATTAAAGCAATGTATATAGAATTGTAGATGTAAACATTTATGAATACTCTGAGAATCTCAGTTGTACTGCCTTCCTTTGTTGCCGTAGTTGTCTTTTGTATAGTCTTGGTATGAGTATGTATGAGTGGTTGTCATGGTGAGATAGTTCAGGAATGAATGATGATGAGATAAATTGCACTATTTAACTATATCTGGGGTTCATATAGAGTGTTTTTGCGTCTATAATTTTGTATTTAATGAACTTGTCAAGTCATGCAGTGTAATCATGTTTTTCATAAAAATGCCATAAAAACTTTTTTACTATGATAAACAAAAAAGAAAATAAACAATCAAAGAAAAATAAATAACATGAACAATAATATGTCTATTTGAAACTTTTTTTCATGTGTTGCATCCACTTAAGTTTGTAGATTCAGTCACTTTAAAATCAG
Source organism: Lissotriton helveticus (assembly GCF_964261635.1). NCBI lineage: Eukaryota > Metazoa > Chordata > Amphibia > Caudata > Salamandridae > Lissotriton > Lissotriton helveticus. The sequence goes on from NC_136068.1 coordinate 743,341,466, forward strand.
AGGTCAGTTCAGAGGTTCCTTATTGTTGTTTTCTACTGTCACTCCCTCCTCTAGAGCTAAAATTTAATGCGGGAGTACCCTTTTCACATTATTACTAGACAGGTTTGTCATGTCAGGGGGAAACTGTGAGTACCTGCTCTATGCCCGAAGGCTGCGAAGGGAGTGGCCTATGCATACAAGAGTGGTGGTTCAATGCTGAAGGGAGGCGAATAAGTTCCTGGGGTGGACGGGCAAATTAAGGTAGAACCCCCCTATGGATTGGAGATCAGCTGAGAGATGTGAAGTGTTTGACCAGCTTCAGGGGAGAGGCTGATTGGAATTGACTACTTAGGTGAAGCCTGGAAGGGAACTGCTCCCACTCCTTTGCCTACCTCAAGAAGGAATATGACCTGCACGACTCGCAACGATACCATTACCTACGCCTCGCACATGCCATACGTACACATATTAGTAGAGATGTCTTTATCCCGGAATAATCCCCTCTGGAAGATCAGCTACTACTTGTCCCCATATCGGAGAAGCCCACTTATCGAAAGCTCATAAAAAATATGCCAGACCCCTTGGTGAGGCTTCGGAAGGCATGGGTCAGGGAAATTGGTACCTTAGATGATAATGACTGGCAAGACGCCATACAGAGCCAGCATGAAATAGCAATCCGCCCCAGGTTTAGGCTGGTCCAATTGAAAATTCTACATCGTGTGTATTACCCTCGCACACATTTATACGCGTGGGGCAGGAGTTAATCAGCTCTTTGCGTGAGGGGCTGCCAGGGAGAGAGCACCTTCTACCACATACTGTGGGAGTGCCCTCAAGTGGTTCCTTTCTGGACCAAAGTTACGGACACTATATCCGCGGTTGTGGGTGACAAGGTTCCGATGGAGCCAAAGTGGATCCTATTGATGATTAAGGAGAATACGGACTGCACGAGGCATGTTGAACTCTGGCTGGCTCTGGCCATGGGGTTGAGAAAAGACACATCGCCATGGGGTGGGGTTCCCAGACGCCTCCGCAATGGGAGCAGTGGAGGAGGGAGCCAAAGAGCTGAGGAAACCATATACAAGAGCAGAGGTTGCATCAAGAAATGGAAGAAGATCTGGGGCCATGGCGGAAATATAGAGGGTTGGGGAGGGAATCGGGGGAGTAACTAAGTAACTAACTATGTAATTGAATATCTCACTTGTGTACTGCTGTGCTTGTATTTATTCACCACAACGCAATTTTCTAAACGGCTTCTTGGACATTGTGTATTTTTTTATGGTACTATGAGCTATGTTAATAAAAATATCTAAAAAAATAAACTGAAAAATATCCTACAGCTTGGAAGCTTGCAGCGAGTGTCAAATGCACACCTTGGTCAAGCATGTCTGCACCCATCTTTAAGGCATTGGCACTGGTATGAAGCCAAAAAGAAATGTCACTGGTGCTAGGTCCTCTAAGATTACCACCTCGCTCACGGACTAACTGCCTAACTTGCTTGCACTCGCCCAGCGGCAAACCTTCTACACCACTGTAGAGATCACTGACTTGCTTAACATCAAGAACAAAGTTACAAACTTCCTCGTTCCCAGACCTGACTCTTCTACTTTACCGCATTATAGTAGTACTCTCTTAAGTAAAACTATTACTATTTAAACCAGCCTGTCTGCTTCTCAATGTGCACTCGCTCCCCATCTCATAAAAGAACAAGCTTTTTCAATGCAGTAGGTCTCGCATTAGTGAAAGTTTGAGCTATTGGTGTTACAATTGAAAATGTTTGTTAGCTTTTTTCTGTCAAAAAATATCTGAGCAGTAGCACAAGTAATTAAAGAAATTCCATGAAGCAAGGAAAGGGTGCAGTACCACAGGCTGTTACTAGGTAAAACTGTGGCGTTGTAACTGGACCTCTATTAGCCACATAAGGTACTGCACCCTTAATGCAATATCATTTGCAATGCCAATAGCCCAAACTTTACCTAACACGAGACCTATTGCATTGCAAATGCTTTTTTCTCTGATCTTGCATGTTAGAATAGTGCTGCTGTTGCCAGACCATATGTAATTAGCAGAAAAAGAGTTTTAAGAAGCACTTCAGAGGGAGGAGCTGTGCTTCACGCAAATGTTGATTTATAAAAATAAAAAAAAAGAGTACTGATTCTGATTGTGCAGAAGTTGTGTGCTTTTGTTTAAAAAAGAGTGCTTGTATTGCATCATTTGCTTTGTGGGAATGCTTATCCTCGGTAAGCAGGACTGATTTGATATGGTGACAAACCATCGATGAATGCTATAGGCTTGGTCTGCTTGTTATGAAAAGTTTCGACTAAGGCACTAGGCTTGACTTATTTATTGTGACCAGCATATGTTAAAGCTAATATGTCTTTAAGGTTATATTGTCACTGCACAGTATTAAAGCTTATGGATAGCTATTTTATATTTTATTGCAGGGAATCTCACAGATTGCCATAATGGGCAAGGGATTTGGTTTTTGTACCCCCTGTGATTAACCAGAGCTGCACCATGCAAGTCCTTGTTATGCAGTTTCATGAAGAGTTGTATATTATTTGCCAAATGTAATTTTTTTACGTATTTGTACTTTGTCTGTATATCGATAGTTGTGTGGTAGGAAAGCTTATGCAGAAAACTGTAGGCCTTAGTTTGTTTAGTGAGAAGCCAGTGATAAATAATATACACTGGATTGGTTATTGGAAAAAGATATTGTCAGTGTCTGTAGGGCTAATCTTTTTAATACGAAAATTTATGACAAGTGGGATAGGCCAGACTTATTTATTGTTATTAAGAACACTAGATGTCAGTGGTACACTACAGTATATGTTTGTCTCAAAGTTTTTAAAGCAATATAGGATATTCTCCAGCGTGCTCAATGTCGGAACACTGTGCCATCCACAATGTTATAAAGTACGCAGAAATCCCACATACAAACAATACAAAAAATTGGATTGACAGAGCACAACCCTGAACAGGTTCTAAGAATGACTATAGTGAGTCAACAGTTGTATAGACACAAATTGAATGTTAAGCGCAGTCAAAATCTTTTATTCTTTAGTCTTCATCAATGTTGACCCGTGGAGACAGAAACAAGCACAGCCGACATGTGTTTCGTCTTGAAACGACTTTTTCAAGGCTGTTTAACAGAATAATACATCTCATTTAATTAAGGAATTAGACTATGTAATTTTTGATTTAAAAGCAATTGATAAAGAAGGAAGAAAGGAAAGCAAAGGGGAAAACAAGCATTGAAAATGCAATAGGTCTCGCAATAGAAGAGTTTGACATTTTTCGTTTTGCATATAGATGAGTGGCGTTGCGTGGATGAGTGGCGTTGCGTGGATGAGTGGCGTTGCGTGGGTGAGTGGCGTTGCGTGGGTGAGTGGCGTTGCGTGGGTGAGTGGCGTTGCGTGGGTGAGTGGCGTTGCGTGGGTGAGTGGCGTTGCGTGGCTGAGCGGCGTTGCGTGGCTGAGCGGCGTTGCGTGGGTGAGTGGCGTTGCGTGGGTGAGTGGCGTTGCGTGGGTGAGTGGCGTTGCGTGGGTGTGTGGCGTTGCGTGTGTGTGTGGCGTTGCGTGTGTGTGTGGCGTTGCGTGGGTGAGTGGCGTTGCGTGGGTGAGTGGCGTTGCGTGGGTGAGTGGCGTTGCGTGGGTGAGTGGCGTTGCGTGGGTGAGTGGCGTTGCGTGGGTGAGTGGCGTTGCGTGGGTGAGTGGCGTTGCGTGGGTGAGTGGCGTTGCGTGGGTGAGTGGCGTTGCGTGGGTGAGTGGCGTTGCGTGTGTGAGTGGCGTTGCGTGTGTGGCGTTGCGTGTGTGGCGTTGCGTGGGTGAGTGGCGTTGCGTGGGTGAGTGGCGTTGCGTGGGTGAGTGGCGTTGCGTGGGTGAGTGGCGTTGCGTGGGTGAGTGGCGTTGCGTGGTTGAGTGGCGTTGCGTGGTTGAGTGGCGTTGCGTGTGTGAGTGGCGTTGCGTGTGTGAGTGGCGTTGCGTGTGTGAGTGGCGTTGCGTGTGTGTGTGGCGTTGCGTGGCTGAGTGGCGTTGCGTGGGTGAGTGGCGTTGCGTGGTTGAGTGGCGTTGCGTGGTTGAGTGGCGTTGCATGTGTGAGTGGCGTTGCGTGTGTGTGTGGCGTTGCGTGTGTGGCGTTGCGTGTGTGAGTGGCGTTGCGTGTGTGAGTGGCGTTGCGTGTGTGAGTGGCGTTGCGTGGCTGAGTGGCGTTGCGTGGCTGAGTGGCGTTGCATGTGTGAGTGGCGTTGCATGTGTGTGTGGCGTTGCGTGTGTGTGTGGCGTTGCGTGTGTGTGTGGCGTTGCGTGTGTGGCGTTGCGTGTGTGAGTGGCGTTGCGTGTGTGAGTGGCGTTGCGTGTGTGAGTGGCGTTGCGTGTGTGAGTGGCGTTGCGTGTGTGAGTGGCGTTGCGTGGGTGAGTGGCGTTGCGTGGGTGAGTGGCGTTGCATGGGTGAGTGGCGTTGCATGGGTGAGTGGCGTTGCGTGGGTGAGTGATTGGTTAGCTGTTGCTTATGCGACGTATAGCACTTAATACTAAAGTAGGCAGACCTTCTTAGCCTTTGTGAGAATAATAGCAAAATAAAAATAAAAACCAGATCAAGTCAAGGACGCAAACGGCACCATGCTATTGTTTATTTACTCAGATGATTTGCATAAAAATGTAACTTGTGAGCACGTTTCTCTAACTCTCCAATAATCCCATTACAACACTTTGTACAAATGAGATTGGGACTCATCCTTCCGAAGTCGAGAAAAATGTGCAACGCTGTGTTGAAGTTAATTTTTTTAATTAACAAAATGCAAATAATGTGGAGAGATTTCAAGTGATTCAGGAATGGGCGCCCTTGTAAAGAGAAAGTACGGCCGGCCTGGGCAGTGATAGGGGAGGAGGGAGGAGAAATGCGAGTCACGGCAGCAGCAGCCTTTGATGTGCCTGCCGGCCGGCCGTGAATAATTAGGGGGTGAGAAATGCGCTCGGAGGGCTGCCTTTGATGTGGTAATGCGAGGCAGGCAGGCAGGCGGCTGGTGGCATTGTGCACGCGCTTTTTAGGGCTTGCGCAAGCGCAATGACCTAAAAAGCACATGCACTTGAAGGAATCGCCAGTGGAATCGCCAGTGGATAAACACTGGATAAGCCCCTATAGAGCTTCGCCAGCTATGCGCTGAAGCGCATCAGCAGGCGAGCCCTAAAAAGGGAAATGTGCAATGAATGTGAGTTAAACTACTTTAAAGTAGTCCAGTCTTGATATGAATAGAAGCACCACAGTGCAAGGAGTTAAAAAGAACCTCAGTGACGAAAAGCTAAAAAGGAATATTTGGGTGACAAAACAGTACCAAACCTCAAAGACATTGGCCATTTGATTATATTGACCACACTGTTCCTGTGACTCAATCAAGAAACCCAGAATTGAGAGAAAGCAAAAAACAACAGAGCTAGAATAATAACTAGGATCAAATGTTTAGCGTCTAAACTTGTTGCACAGCGACGCTTCCCGAATAGTAATGTAACGAACGTGCTTTGGCCCATGCTCCTATGTAATTAACAAGTGTCATTTAAGACATTAGGCAGAAAAAAGGGAAAAAGGCAAATATCTGTGAACAGTTGGTCGAATTTTAAAAGATTGTCAAGTACATAACCAAATATACGAAAGTACTAATTAAGGGCCCAACCTGCCAAAGTCCATACTATAAAGTCTTTCTATCAGACTGGTAGTTAGGCACTTATGACCATGTCTGTACAATAAACTATGTATACAGTCAAATGAGTAGTGAGCAGTCTTATAGCTGCTATACCACCTAAGTAAATTAGAAAGCTATTTTTCCCCAACAACGGCCCCAACAACGCTAGGATGCCTGGCTTCACCTTGTGGGTGCCCAGGAGTGGGCACTTCACAGGGAAAAGCCAGGAAGGGTTCCTCAGCGGTATTCGTACAAGCGCCGAGAGGCCTCCTGTTGGTCGTGCGCTATACAAGTACCTCTAAATTTACTTTTTGAAACTTGGTAAAAACTGAGTATCACGTGTATCTGAAGGAAAAAAAATAAAAGGAGATTTGGCGCCTAGCAGAGGGTTATTGTAGCGCCTATTGTAGCTCGTAATCCCATAACTTTCTAAGTTGTGTGAGCAAGGTAAACCCCATAATTTACTATGTAAAGCGAGCAGAAAGAATCCCACAGTCAGGTGTAGGCAGTAGCATTAAAAAACAAGCATTAGAAATGCAATCGGGCTCAGATTTATTTGACTTTGAGCTAATGGCATTGTAAATGGCAATGTCTTTTCGCCATGTGTTATGGAGTGTGTGCATGTGGTGTGTAGTGGAATTATGTGAGTTAGATTTGAATTGTAGCAATGGTGGCATGCTGTGCTTTACATGAATATGTTTAAAAGTAAAGTGTAGCATACTGAGATTGCTACAATAGTTAATTGTGGATGCGTTAACAATTGACGCGTGCACTGATGGCTGGTGGTGTGTGTGACTATGATGCACTGGTGCCACTGCACCTGATGCACAATGGTAGCTACGCCACACTGGTGGTACTACACCTGCTGCGCAATCATAGCTAAGTAACACTGATAACACCTCACCTGCTCCACGAATGGTAACTACGCCACACACTGGTGCCACTGCACCTGCTGCACAATCATAGCTAAGCAACACTACCACTGCACCATTCCACCAATGGTAGCTACCAATCACCGGTACCACTGCACATGCTGCACCAATGATAGCTACGCCACACTGGTGCCACTGCACCTGCTGCACAATCATAGCTAATTATACTGATAACACTACACCTCTACACAACGCCATCTACCACACACTGGTGCCACTGCACACACTGAGGTTTACACACACACACAGACATACACTCTGCGGTTTACACACACACACACGACGCACACACAATGAATAGTAAGGTTTGAAGCACATACATCACACACGCGCCCACACACACACAAACACACAGAATGAATAATGAGATTTGTAACACACACACACATACACATCACACCATAACACACAGGCACACACACACCGACACAATGAAGAATGAGGTTTGAAACACACACACACACTTTTTCTATGTCTCCAATGGAATTGTCGGGTATTTGATACGACGGAGGCTTCACAGGGTTTTCCGCCCAGGCACGAGGTGACCTTGGTCCCTGGGTCGGACAGGTCACCGGCAGCCATGGCACCCCCACTCTGCCGCCTCGAGCATTGAAAGATCCTTTGCCCCGCTGGTCCGGTAGGTGAATCGTTGCAGAGTGGAACCAAGCTGTACTTGACCCCTGCCTTTATGAGCGCCTCAGTGTTTGCCTAAAACGCAATCGGGCCTGACAATAGAGATTGCTACCGTGTGACACGGACCATTCAACAGATAGATGTCCACCGCGGTGGAATCACAGCCAGCTTAAGTATTTGTTTCAAAAGCAGAAAAAAACGCCATAGGTTAATGTCCGAGGAAGGGAGGGCTCCTTAAAAGAAAGGGTGGGAGTGTTCACATTTGCTGCATGTCTAGTTTCTAATATTGCAGAATTGAATGCAGCTGAGGTGACCACACCCACCCCCAGCATCCACCCAAGCCCCGCCCCCTCACACCCACTTGCCTCGTCCTTTCCACTCCTATAACTGTGGAAACCTGTGGAATTGCTGCACTGTTTGGCATCTTTAGTCAAGTTATCGACCTTGGAAGGATGGAGGGCTGAGCGGCACCTCTGGCACGGTGCCCTTCACCTGCGCAGGTCACTTGGCCAGCCGCAGACGTATCTCGAGCGCCCGGCCCCAGAGAACTGAGTGCCAGTCGATGCCCCACTGCGCCCCAGGCCGCGTGCGGTGAACCCTCCGTGTTTGCGCTTCTTTGCACTGTACCCGCTCTGTGTGCATAGGGTGCAACGGCGGCGGGCAGGCGACTCCGTTCACACAGTGGCAGTCAGTGCCCCCGGCGCCCCACTGTCCCCACGTGCAGTTAGGCCTCATGTTTCTGCTTCTTGCTGTGCCCGCTCTGTGTGCATAGGGTGCAGCGGCGCCCTGGCAGAGCGGCTGCACTCACACACTGCCCGTGTAAGAAGTGCTCTTGCAGTCCGTGGTGCTTGGTGTGTGTAGGGGGGGTGGGGGCAGCAGACAAAGGGGCTTGAAAAGACACAACTGAAGCAGCACATCTTTACGGTGTGTTTATTAAAATAAGGTGTTTGCTAAAGGGCATGGTGTTCCTGGAAACTTAGACACGGCGGCGCTTTCTTTTATAATGAACACCACTTCAGACAGCAAGGAGTGCAGAGGGTGCAGCGGTGCCCGGCCAGGGCGGCTGCATTCACACACTGCCGGTGTCAGACGTGTTCTTGCAGTCCGTGGTGGGTTGTGTGCATAGGGTGCAGCGGCGCACTGGCAGAGCGGCTGCACTCACACACTGCCCGTGTAAGACGTGCTCTTGCAGTCCGTGGTGCTTTGTGTGTGTGTAGGGGGGGGGGCGGGGGCGGCAGACAAAAGGGCTTGAAAAGCCGCAGCTGAAACAGCACACCTTTAGGGTGTGTTTATTAAAAGAAGGTGTTTGCTAAAGGGCATGGTGTTCCTGGAAACTTAGACACGGCAGCGCTTTCTTTTATAATGAACACCACTTCAGACAGCAAGGAGATGAGAAATGCAAGAGATCGAAAGCAAACGCCACCTACAAAAAACAAGAAAGACAGTGTGGACGAGCACGTATGAGTCATCTTCTGTGAGCCTCGCGTGCTGCCTCGCCTCTCGTCATTTTACATTGAACGCGCTCACCGCTCAGACCATCTGGATTGCATTACACGGGCACTCTGACAGCTCCTAATTAAAATTAATGGTCTGCCGTGCGCGTAACCGCACAGAATATGCCAAAAATGGCCGACTAACATTACATATGCCCTATCGCATCAAGACTACTAACAAAACAGCACCGCGACGACCAATCACTATTCAGATAATAAAATAGCGCACTGAAAATGCACGAGCAAAGAAAAATTTATCCAGCACGAACGAGAAACCCGCTACAATACGGCTCGCAGCTCCTCCCCACTTCGTGGTGACGTCGCCGAGCCCGTAAAAACGTCCTAAGGATGTAGGGCCCTTAACGACATGACAGACGTAAGCAACCAGCAGCTAAAAGAAAGAGTGATTACAGATGTACCAGAAGTATACCGCCTACAAAGGTAACAAAGTGCCCATCTTGATAGCCAGCTACATTTTATGTGGACATGTTTCCGACACTTACTCTTCCAAAAGGATACCAGCAGCCTGGGCAATGCCAATTTACTCTTCTTTTTATACAACGGACCACTGTGTTTTCAATCAGCAATGTATAAGCTGTAAAAGATCCAACAGACACCAGGATAAGTAAGCTTATCTCTGGACTGTCAAGAAATCTCTGTGCATGAAATACGAAATTAAGTGACAGGCGCACCCACTACATAGTGTAATTCTTTAATTAAATTAAATGAGTTGTATTATTCTGTTAAATAGCCTTGAAAAAGTCTTCTCAAGACGAAACACGTGTCGGCTGTGCTTGTTTCTGTCTCCACGGGTCAACATTGATGAAGACTAAAGACTAAAAGATTTTGAATGCGATTAACATTGGATTTGTGCTTTTAATGTCTATATAACTGTTGACTCACTATAGTCATTCTTTTAACCTGTTTAGGGTTGTACTCTGTCAATCCAATTTTTTGTATTATTTATTGTTCTGTTATGTTAACTGTTAATTCTATAGCGCATAATCACCAGCTGGTCTCTTAGTGCGTAGAGAGGGTGGTCCAGACCACCAGCAGTCACCAAACGTGTGGCAAATGATTAGATTGTGTTCAAGGCTTCCCTGAACAGGAGCATTTTGAGACATTTCCTGAAGGGAAGGAGTGAGCGTTCCTTGCAGAGGCAATCTGGTAGTTGATTCCAGAGCCCCGGGAGTAAGACAGAGAGGGCTCTGCCTCCCTTGGATACAGTTTTAAAACATGGGACAGCCAAGAGGCAGCTCTCGGATGACCGGAGTTTACGGCCTGGCACATAATTCCCAAGGCACTCCTTAATGTAGGCCGGGGTCTGCTTTATGGGCAATACAGAGGCCCTTGAATTTTGCTCTCTGCTTAATGGGGAACCAGTGTAGCTTGCGCAGGAAGAGGGTCGCATGAGTCCTTCTGGGAAGCCTGAAAATCAATCTAGCTGCATAGTCACATGTAATTTGTTGGTGAGTTTTTCTGGGAGGCCAATATAGAAGGCATCCCCATAATCCAGTCTGGACACGATTGTGGCTGATATGATCATCTGTAGTGCTACCGTTGAGAGGAGGGGGGCAAGTTTCCGCATCTGTCTCAGCAAGCCTGTGCAATTTTCAACCACAGTCGCGACCTGATTGGTCATGGAGAGATCAGCATTCATCTTGATACCCAAGCTTTTTACGACTGTAACTGGCGTAGGGGTGGTGCCAAGCTCTTGGGGCCAGAACAGGTCACTCCAGGGGTTGGTCTTTGAGGGGATGACCAGGACCTCTGTTTTGTCGGGATTGACTAACAGAATTGGCGGTCATCCAATGCACAGTATATCTGAGGTTGTTTTGAACCTGTGAGTAGGCTTGATGGGAATTGTCAATCTGGAGGATGAGCTGTGTATCGTCTGTGTAATTAAAGATTTGGCAGTCCATGCGTGCCAGGGCAGTTATCAATGGCTGGAGATATTTGTTAAAGAGGAGCGGGGACAGTGCTGAACCCTTGGGAGCACCACACATGAGGGCGCCCTTGTCCGACACCTGCTCACCCAGCTGGACCCTCTGGGACCGGCCAGAAATGAAGGACTTGAGCCACTGTTGTGCCAACCCGCAGATGCCCAGGTCGGTGATACGGGCCAGGAGCTATGCATGATTGACTGTGTCGAACGCCGCTGATAGATCTTACAGAACCAGGGCGCACCGTTTTTTATTGTCAGCCATAACTCTGAGCTCATCGAGTAAGGACAGCATCACCAGCTCAGTGCTGCGGTGAGCCCTGAAGCCAGGCTGTGGCCCATGTAGTAGCTGATGTTCCTCCAGAAAGGCCGAGGGTATTTTTAGAACATGTTGCTCTACAACTTTCGCAAGAAAGGGAAGCTGGGAGATTGGCCTGTAATTTTTGAGAATGGCGACATCTGCCCCTGGTTTCTTTAACAGGGGGTGACCCTGGCTTCCTTCAGGCCGAAGGGTATATAGCCTGTCTCCAGAGAGTGGTTTAGTAGAGCGAGGATCAGCCTTTCTAGTCTTGGCAGGGCCATACAGAAGACCTTCGGAGGGCAGGGGTCTGCTGGCGAGCCCGATTTGACCCTGCTCAGAAATCACAAGGAAGCCAGGTCTAGATTAGGAAAGGTGGGGAGCTGAGTGAGGGGCGCAGGGTGCTGCTCTGGGTGACCCTGGTTGATCGGGGTGCTCTCATTCTCAGCCAGGATATCCTCCACCTTCTGCAAGAAAAAGGTCTGAATATATTGAAGTCTGCTCGCATAGCTGTCGTTTGTGAAGGCAAAGGTCTCATCGTTGGTTTCCACCTTTGGCAAGCCTGTAATATTGTGTGTATTTATAATTTTCTGACTGTATGCCTGAATGCTGCTTTGTGGGCAAGTTCATGCAGAAAATTCAGTCAGTCTAAGTTGCTTATGGTTACAAGCCAACGACAAGGGCTGTTGATTTGATTGCCTTTTGGAAAAATTTGTTGGATGCCACGGGTCTGATTTTTCTAAAATCACTGTTACTGATTTGATCAAATAAAAAAAAGTAAGCATACCTTGCATACACCTTTGCTGCCCTGATAATCCCCTCAGCCATTCCCTTAATATGTATTTGAGTATTCGCCTGTCGGTCCATAATAGTAACACCATCAACCCCAAATCTTACAGTGTTTACGAGGGAAGCTCTAGCCCTCTAGAAAAGTTCCTATTGTTTCGCACACCTGTCCAATGCTGCACACCATTCTAACAATGTGTGGAGTATGGGATTTCCCTTTGCATGGAATAGCTCTTTGAAATTTTTGTAGCCATTCCTACCAAAGCATGTTCCTCCCTGAGGCATCTATGTCATCCAGACTCCACTACGGTATTGACTTTAAAGAAAGCTGGATGGCAATTGGTAATTTTAAGCATTACAAGTAAATGTCATGGGAATAGAAAGTATTTGTCTGGAAGAACCGTAGAATAATATTGATGTAGGTGAAAAGGTCGGGGGACAAGTTACACTGTCACTCTAGACTTAAAAATCTACGTATGTTAATAGTTGCCCTCCTCCCATCTGTGCTACTGGCCTTTATGATCAACCACGCTCTTAATATAGAACTAAAAACACATTACACCATGCTCTTTAAATTTGAATTGATGTATTCAACAAATTTTCCCCAAATGCCTTACACTTTATAACACTCTATTCAGTAGTATTTCACAAATGTTTGAGCTAAAGCCCATGTGGCCGCTCTACAGATTTCTGACGTGGAAACTCCCAGTACCTCAGCCGAAGAGGCTTCCGCACCTCATGTGTGTCTAACTTGAATCCCACATGGTACGGGAACATTAGACCAAGATTGGGCCAATACAATAGTGGATCCAACCCATCTCCGTAGAGTAACATTATAAACCCTGTGACCCTGATAAGACCCACCAGATGTGACCAAGAAATGTTGAAACAGTTCATAACCCTCAGACCTCTGGTGGTAAATTTCGACTGTTTTCTGTACATCCAACAAATGAAAGAGCTCCTCCTCCCATGGAAGATGCAGTGGGAAAGAACACAGGAAGCGAGACGTCTTATACTCTTACTCAGCTGGCTTTTGAGGTAAATGGTATTTCTAGCATGACTAAAAAACACATATCACTTCTCCTGGAGCCCATAAATCAGTTCCCAGGGCTACTGCAGAGGACCAAATGGCTTGAGCGTTTTTGTTCTAAGCCTGGGGGAAAGTAAATCGGATCTTTGCCAGTGGCAGCTGCTGACTTTTTAAAGTGTTGGGGCATATTTTGTTTCATCAAGATCGATTTAAGGATTGCTATTCAGCGTGCATGGTGTGGACTGCAGATAGAAACTGTAATAAGTGACTGTATTGATTATTCAAATGACTAACATCATTACAATTGGCACGATATATGGCAGATGTGCTCAAGAAGGGTTTGGAAAAAGTGCCTTTGGTGATAAAAAAGGAAAGAAAAAAAGTATAAGGCTCTATATAGGCCAGATGTAGGTAGGAATCATTTACCGATTTTTAATTACCGAATTTTACCGATTCGGTAATTAAGAATCGGTAAATAAGAAGGGGGGGTATGTAGGAACATCCAGATGTTCCATTTACCGAATCGGTAAATATCTGTATTTACTAATTCGGTAAATACCGACCGGTAATGCTCCATTCATTCCTATGGGCTTTGAAGCCCATAGGAATGAATGGGGCATTACCGGTCGGTATTTACCGAATCGGTAAATACCGATTTTGACAAGGGTGCAGGGGGTGTCACTTTGACACCCTCTAGCACCCCCAAAAAAGGTTCGGGGGCCATGTGGCAGGCATACCTGCCCTAAGGGCAGGTCTGCCTGTCATATGGCACAGGTGTGCATGCACACATGTGCATGCACACCGGAATCGGTATTTTACCATCAAATATATTTGATGGTAAAATACAGATTCGGTAAGGGTTGTGGGACTCAGAAGAGTTACGAATAGGTAATAATACCGATTCGGTATTTTACAGATTCGGTAAATTTACCGATCGGTAAATTTACCTAATCTGTAAAATAAGTGGCCCTACATATCAAAGCTCAAATACCGGTCGGTAACGGCCGAAAATACCGATTTTCGGCCGTTACCGACCGACCTACATCGGGCCCTTTATTCTTCCACGCTAGTGGATGATTGAATGCAATTAGCAGTGATCAGCTTACATCCATTAAGTTAATTCAACAGTCACATGAGAGAGAGTTTAGTACCTGCTGGTGACATTTGGTTGTAAACATGTTAGTCTCGGCTGTGCATGTCAGTGGGCCCATTCATCTTCTACAGTTAACTGTTGCCCCACAAAATGTAACTTTTAATATTCTGATTTTCAGAAAATATCTCAATTATCTTTTTGGGACTCTTAGCCATATTTTTTAACACTGAGAAGAGAGTAATTAGGAGTCACTAGGCCCACCCATACCCATTCTTCACTTTCAAGCCTTAAACAATCTATAGTGTTATCCTGTGTTTACAGTGCAGTGACGCAGTTGCAAAACATATGTCACACCATTGCATGTCCCTCGTCTGAAATTGGTCACCCCGTGCATTTTATTTTAAGCTGGGCTACGTAGTGAAAAAAGACACAACTGCCATCCATCATAAAGACTTGTGTCAGTTGCGAACTAAAAAAAATCCTTACATTTGATACCACAAATCACAACAGTTTATTTGTGCAGTGAATAAGAAACCATTTCGACTGAGGTAAATTTTAAAAGTGGGTAAAAGAAAATTAGAAAGGCAAGAGTGTGATGCGTTTTCCTCTCGTGGGCAATTCATGAATAGGGAACATAGCCTTTAATACATTGGCCTGGGCATGTTTATACAGGAGAGACTACAGAAAAAGAAGCGCAAGAATATATGATTATACCACGATTTCAGTTACCACGCATGGCTTTACCACGCGAATTTTACCTCGCAAGTGGCTTTACCACGCTGGTATTTACAACGTAGCATTTTACTACGCGTTGCAACGTCTTACCTTCACGTCTTTCTCCACGAGCCCTTACTTCCATCCTCCTTTGAAACAAGCGTCAAAACACGTATACCAAAATAAAAAAAGGACTGCTTTTTTGACGTACACGGCACGTCTTTGGGGGAGGCTCTTTCCTCTTTCTTTTAAATTTATGTTCGTTTTTTTGTTAAAGTAACCTGCTTGTTATTTTTGGGGGGGGAGACCCCCCCCAGCCCCCCTCCGAGCCCCCCCCTCCCTCTGCCCCCCCATGCCCACGCAGATCGACTTGAAGGAATACCACGTCTCCCCCCTAGCCCGTGGTAAAGACGTCGTGGAAGGTACCCTGCGTGGAAGGCACCCTGCGTGGTAAGTGTCACGTGGTAAACGTGAGTAGTGGTAATGCCTTCGTGGTAAATGATGTTTCCCAACCAACAGTACATCTGAATAAATAATTGCGTAACTGCACAGCTAGCTCTTTACTGTCTCTCTTATCAGCATGGACTGGCCTGCTGAGATCCATCAGTGGTCCCAACTATAGTGCTCAGGGGCGCGCAGGCCAGTCTTGGAGAGGCCGCAGATGGGGGCTGGGCAGGTAAAGGCTTCACTGGGGCAGTGCACAGGCCCTGGCAGCACCACAGTTGATAACTTCATACATCGCTAAGTACCAGAGCAGGCATCTGCCAGCAGGTGTACAGGTCCTATGGTAGCAATGCCCCCTCACTCCGTCACCGGCAACACAGGTTGTCTGATCCCAGGACCGAGGGCATTATTAGTGAGCCAGCTCATTGGCATGTTCACTGAGAATTTGGGCAAGTGGCTTGGGGTATCAGCAGGTTAAAGGAATCAAGACGGTGAACTGGAAAAGCAAGGCACCAGGACAAAGGAAAGACCCATAGGTGCACCCTACATGTATAATGTATTGTTAAGCCGGATTTATCCCCATGCCTGAAGCAGCCAATAATGAGATTTCTAAGGGTGTTCGCTGACTTTCCGAGGGAGCTAGAATATGCCGCTTGGCTGCATGAATATGAGCACAACGTCATAGCTTAGCGTAAATATATCACTTCTAGGGAGCCAGTCCGGCTTTTTTACTCCTCTAACATAGGATAGGTCTGTTGTAACTGCAGGGTGATGATGGGGCACAGAGGGATACCAGGAGAAATAAAACCGGGGCATGACGTAAGTGTCCTCCCTCCCCCCCCCCCCCCAAACCGTGAGGTGATGCCAGTGTTAAAAAAGTAGATCTTTCCAATACTCTTTAAAAAAGGAAATTTTCTTTCAATTCAAACTTTTTGTAATCTCTTTGTTAAGTTTCATTTAGTGCGAACTCCACCCAAAGATATCGAAGCATTTTACACGAGCACCAGTTATCTTTTACAAGAATACACTAATTTTGTGTTTGTGCAAAGAGATTAAGTGATTTACCCAGAATCATAGGATGTTGAGCTGACTCCGAGACTCGAACCTTGTTCCTCAGTTCCAAAGTCGTCAGCTCTGACTCTTAACGCTGCATACTCTTTTTAAAATATTAGCTTTTTGCAGAAAGAGCTGTCCTGTATAAAAATTGCTGACTGATCTTACTGACCAATTTACATATTAAATCCGGTCTGTTAATGATCCAGATCCCAGCACAATGTTTTGTTAGGTTGATTTTGGGCAGCTTATGCGCTGCTCTGCGAGATATGCTGTATTCAGTTAGGGATTTGAAGCTCCGCCCACTCTCCACCCATACATTTCCATTAGCTTGTGTCGCTGTCCTTTGTAAATGCTGGCTTATGATTCTTTAATCGCCTTGTTAGTACCGCCTTGTCTTTATTTAAAACCTCCCATGAGGACTGGCTTTTTTACTTCTGTTGCAATACGGTAGGGGTGGGCGGAATTTGCATAGTTGCGCTACGCAATGCTCCGCAAAACGGTAAAAAAATCTCCGCGAGCATGCAAAAGTTCCGTGAACATGCGGAATTGCTTGTTCCGCCCATTTGCGATGCTTTTTTCCAATTCGCGAACGCTGTTTGCATGCTCGGGGAGAAATATCTTGCGAACACCCATTTTGAAAGCAAAAATATACGGTATGTTTTATTTTGTCTGTAAGCACTATTTTCTTTAATGGATTTTGCTCTGCTTCAGACACAACGTGCTTTCCTTACATTCAGCGCACCATGCGCGCTTTCTCTTTCCAAGCAGCCAGGACAATGATGGCCGCTTCTTAGCAATGATATAGGTCTAACATTTAGGAGAGTTTGAGCTATTGGCATTGTAAATGCTGATAGCGTAAACTCTCGCATCTCGCAAAAGCGAGACCTATTGCATTGCAAATATATATATATTTTTTGTCAAAGACCCCATACCACACCGTATCCCTTTCGTTAGAAGAGCTGTTTCCAAGGAAAGTGCGAGGCCGCTCTTGTTAGACACAACTTTTTAGGTCTCGACCTCTGCAAAGATGTCGAGACTTAGAGTTGGAGCCACGAAAGCTAAACCAGGCGGATTGTGCCGAGTGCATGTGCCCGTGCACGCGCTTGCCATTTGCTCCCCGAGCCGCCTGCCTCGCATCATTGCATCAGACCCGCCACAGCAATGCAGAGAGCTTCAAAGAGATCCGCTCCCCCTGCATCACACTTCAAAGGAATGCGCCCCCGCAAAGCCTATAGCAGTGGTTCCCAAACTTTTGACTCCTGAGGACCCCCACTGAATCACTACTGGAAGCCGGGGACCCCCAAGCAATTTGTACAATTTCAATAAAAAAAAATGAAAACAGTAATTCGCAAAAAATACACAAACAAGTACACACCAAACAAATACTTGCATTACTAAAGCTTTTATTATTTACAGTGTGTGTTAATTTGGTAATGCGAAGATCTGACCGTCGCCACATTGGTTTTGCACTCTCTTCAGTCCTCTTTGGGCAAGATAATCTGCAAGTTCATGCATATAAACGGACTGCCAATGTATTTGTTTTAAAAAAATAAGTGGCACTCGGGGACACCACCACATCACTCGGGGACACCACCACATCACTCGGGGACACCACCACATCACTCGGGGACACCACCACATCACTCGGGGACACCACCACATCACTCGGGGACACCACCACATCACTCGGGGACACCACCACATCACTCGGGGACACCACCACATCACTCGGGGACACCACCACACCACTCGGGGACACCACCACACCACTCGGGGACACCACCACACCACTCGGGGACACCACCACACCACTCGGGGACACCACCACACCACTCGGGGACACCACCACACCACTCGGGGACACCACCACATCACTCGGGGACACCACCACATCACTCGGGGACACCACCACACCACTCGGGGACACCACAACACCACCACATCACTCGGGGACACCACCACATCACTCGGGGACACCACCACATCACTCGGGGACATCACTCGGGGACACCACCACATCACTCGGGGACACCACCACATCACTCGGGGACACCACCACATCACTCGGGGACACCACCACACCACTCGGGGACACCACCACACCACTCGGGGACACCACCACACCACTCGGGGACACCACCACACCACTCGGGGACACCACCACATCACTCGGGGACACCACCACATCACTCGGGGACACCACCACACCACTCGGGGACACCACCACACCACTCGGGGACACCACCACATCACTCGGGGACACCACCACATCACTCGGGGACACCACCACATCACTCGGGGACACCACCACATCACTCGGGGACACCACCACATCACTCGGGGACACCACCACATCACTCGGGGACACCACCACATCACTCGGGGACACCACCACATCACTCGGGGACACCACCACATCACTCGGGGACACCACCACATCACTCGGGAACACCACCACATCACTCGGGAACACCACAACACCACTCTGGGACACCACCACATCACTCGGGGACACCACCACATCACTCGGGGACACCACTCAGGGACACCACCACATCACTGGGGGACATCACCACACCACTCGGGGACACCACCACACCACTCGGGGTCACCACCACACCACTCGGGGTCACCACCACACCACTTGGGGACACCACCACATCACTTGGGGACACCACCACATCACTCGGGGACACCACCACATCACTCGGGGACACCACCACATCACTCGGGGACACCACCACATCACTCGGGGACACCACCACATCACTCGGGGACACCACCACATCACTCGGGGTCACCACCACATCACTCGGGGTCACCACCACATCACTCGGGGTCACCACCACATCACTCGGGGTCACCACCACATCACTTGGGGTCACCACCACATCACTCGGGGACACCACCACACCACTCTGGGACACCACCACATCACTCGGGGACACCACTCAGGGACACCACCACATCACTGGGGGACACCACCACATCACTGGGGGACATCACCACACCACTCGGGGACACCACCACACCACTTGGGGTCACCACCACATCACTTGGGGTCACCACCACATCACTTGGGGTCACCACCACATCACTTGGGGTCACCACCACATCACTTGGGGTCACCACCAAATCACTTGGGGACACCACCACATCACTCGGGGACACCACCACATCACTCTGGGACACCACCATATCACTCTGGGACACCACCATATCACTCAGCCCAACCACATCATCACTCAGCACCACAACAGCACTGTCCTTTCTTGCTACCAACAAGCATTGCCATAGCCAATAGGACTCGCATTAGGAAAGTGTAAGCTATTGGCTTTGTGAATAACAATGCTATTAATTTATATATTTTCAAAGCCAACACATATTAACAAAAATGTGTAATTTACAATACCAATACCTCACAATTTCCTAATTCGAGACCTATTGCATTGTAAATGCTTGTTTAAATGATTCTTATGCTGCGTGTGTCAGACTGGCCTGTAAGGAAACCCGCAGATAGAGAGACAGAACTGTGCTCATAGTTGTTGAATGTCACTCCTAATTACAGACTTAATGCTTCTCACCGCGCTCCTGTATTTTCTTCATGATAAACCCACGTGTAAATGTGCAATAATGATCATTAAGGCAGACCCTTTGAAGATCACTTGTGGTGTTCCCCAAGGTTCCTCTCTTTCTCCTTTATTGTTTAATCTTTATATCTATCCTCTTATTTTTGCACTTCAGCAGCTGGAGGTCGCTGTGTTTAATTATGCAGATGACCTCCAGCTGGTCTTTGACCTCTCTTCTTCCCCTCACGCTATCTCCAATTTTCAGTCTACTATGATTTTTATCAGGGACTGGATGAGCCACAATCATCTGAAGCTCAATCCGGATAAAACCGAGTTGGTGCTTACTGGTGGCTCCTCCAGTCCCTGGAACTCTGCATTTTGGCCCCTCACTCTTGGTTCCTCCCCCCTTCCTTCTTCTACGGTAAAAACATTGGGCATAAAAATTAACAATCAGCTCACTCTGCATTCACAGGTTGGTGCTGTTGTTTCTTCTTGTTTTCTTATGCTTAGAACTATTCGTACTGTTTCCCGTTTCTTTTCCCCTCTGGCACTTAAACTCATAATGTCTGCCTTGGTCATCTCCCGGCTAGACTATGCCAATGCCCTTTACAACGGCATTCCGGCATATAGCCTACGCAAACTCCAGCTTGTGCAGAACCAAGCAGCCCGGCTGGTTTATGGCCTTCCCCGGTTCCATCATTCTACACCTCTGTTGAAGGAACTGCACTGGTTGCCTGTCCGGCAACGTTCGCTTTTTAAGATGGGGTGCATGGTCTTTCAGGCACGACAGGGAACGGCCCCGGCCTTCATTTCCTCCCTTCTAACCAACTACGCTCCCGTCAGACAACTTCGTTCGTCTGATCGGTCCCTATTGCTAGTCCCTCGTCTCATCAGGAAAAAATGGGGAGGTTCCAACTTTTCCTTCCTAGCTCCGGTATTCTGGAACTCCCTGCCTGACCACCTTCGAGCTTTAAAACAATACCCCCTTTTTCGCAAGGGTCTGAAAACTTTTTTGTTTGCTCAGGCTTTTCCCCTCTAAATGGCCCAGTCCTGTTTTATTGTAAGCCGCCAAAGCGCCAAGAAACCGTAATGGTGTATGATGCGCTATATAAGCTTTTTAAATTCAAATTCAATTAACTCATTTTCTGTGGGCACGTTTAGTGTCGCTCCTGGGTACTGCACCGGGGACACTTGGGAGATGTCACGCTTTCCCACGTGTGGTGTGAGCATCTTGTTCCACAGGCTGGCTCTCAGTCCTATTACTGACTGTTGCACTTTTTAAAGAGAGAGAAGGTATGTAAAGCGCTCTGATACCTACGGGTAAAGCTAGCGATATATAACACAAATTAAAATTAAATTAGGGTACAGGGAAGTCCCCACCACAACGTTTACGAAAGTGCTATTCTTAACCTCTGACTCTGACTCTCAGCTGGATCAAACTGAGGAATGTGCAGAAAATGGTTGTCTTTGGAAACTGCTACAGCGCATCAATCCTGAAGCCATGAAATCCTAGGCCTTCGTTATATTAATTTATAGTCAAGTGTGCAGCAGATGAAAAGACAAGAAGTAAAGGGGAAGGGTCATCAGTAAAGAAGATTGTACCTGGAAATATACAGTCACTACTGGGTATGGTTTAAGAAGCTTTTGCAGTCAGCGAAAGGAAAGGAAAAGATTAAAATGCATGAATCATTTTAACTTCAGGGCAGTTGTGACAAGCGCACCTATTTACAAATATAATTACTCATCTGGTATGCTGTAGTCCTAAGTGGATGCATCACAGAGTTTGGACTGCTTTTAAATATACACACACAAACACGCACACACAAATTAAACACTTACATGCAGTTCCAGCCTCCAATGCTCTTCTATCTCGCCACGCAGCTGCTTTCAGGGCAAATGGGGACAGATAGTAAAATGCCCTGGGCCTGGTCACAAACAGAACAGGAAATGCACGCACTCCTGTGCGAGCTCGTCGTCGTGTGATGGGCAGAAGTAAGTAACACAATATGAGGGCAATCACCCTTCAGCTTGCACCTATAGCTGAAGGGTGATTGGCCAGATTTCACTGCTGTCTTGCCGCCCAGACCCCAGGCGCCAGCAACATTCACACCTCTCTACTGTACTGTGCGCCTGGGGGCCAGATTGTATTGCAGTCTTGCTGCCCGGCGCCAAGAACATTCACACCTCATAAGCCTTTTGTTTTTTACCGACGTTAGGCACTCAAGTCCTGCGGACCCCCTGGGAATGTGTCACGGACCCCTGGGGGTCCGCAGACCACACTTTGGTAAACGCTGGCCTAGAGCATTTCGTGGCCGCTTTTAATTTCATTTTGCAGCCGCTTTTAATTTCATTTCGCGGCCGCTTTACTTCTTGCAATGTCAGTTGCCCTCACCACCAGCAGTCACTATTGATATTCGAATGTCTGGATGTAACAAAGTAGATTGTCCAATTCACTTATTTGTCAAATTTAGGAACACTCGCAGTAAAATTAATTTCAAAGCGTGCAGAAAAACCTCACTGATATACATTCTAGTGCCTTACAATGTTTCGCACTAAACCTAACAATATTGTGCTCATGACTCATTCAATTGTTTTTCGACTCTCTCATGGAAAATACATGAAATTTGTATTCGTGAATCTTGCAGAGCTCATGGTTAGAAGAAACTAACTATCGCGCAATCTAGTCTAGTGATATTATCCAATGTTCTACATAGAACCCGACGGTTAAGATTTACTTGACAATTTTTTCGATGACAACTCCACCTCTCGCGGCGAATTTGGTGTTTATTCAACTTTGTCACACTTGGAATTACGACACCACATTATCACTCCGCACCACCACAGCATCACTCCGCACCACCACAGCACCACCACATTATCACTCAGCACCACCACATTATCACTCAGCACCACCACATTATCACTCAGCACCACCACATTATCACTCAGCGCCACCCCAGCATCACTCAGCGCCACCCCAGCATCACTCAGCGCCACCCCAGCATCACTCAGCGCCACCCCAGCATCACTCAGCGCCACCCCAGCATCACTCCGCGCCACCCCAGCGCCACTCCGCGCCACCCCAGCGCCACTCCGCGCCACCCCAGCGCCACTCCGCGCCACCCCAGCGCCACCCCAGCGCCACTCCGCGCCACCCCAGCGCCACCACAGCGCCACCCCAGCGCCACCACAGCGCCACTCTGGAACACCACAGCATCACTATCCTCTAACCACAGCATCATTATTATCAATATTTATACTCTGGAGTCTCAGCGAACCTGCTGAGAGTACACTGCGCCAAGGGAGCGACTCACAGATGAGGTATGGTATGACACCCCTTGCCAAAGCACTCCCTCTCCCCTTTTTGGGGAAGGATCCAGAATGTAGGCCTTGGAGTCTCAGAGACCCCTCTGAGGGTGTCCACTGCATGAAGGGAGCCTCCCACAACTGAGATAGGGAAGTGTTACCACTTCCCCAGGGATCACAGCTTACTGGACTTTGGACGTTGCTTTGACTCGTCTACCGTTTGTGTTCCCCGTCGCTCCTCCCCTCCTCTTCCCATGCGGTGTCCTTCACCCTCCCCTTTTCTTTCCCGCCTTCTTTACCTGTCTTCTTCCCCAGCTCCTTCCCCCTCCCCTATATCCTCCAAAAAAGGTTCGGGGGCCATGTGGCAGGCATACCTGCCCTAAGGGCAGGTCTGCCTGTCATATGGCACAGGTGTGCATGCACACATGTGCATGCACACCGGAATCGGTATTTTACCATCAAATATATTTGATGGTAAAATACAGATTCGGTAAGGGTTGTGGGACTCAGAAGAGTTACGAATAGGTAATAATACCGATTCGGTATTTTACAGATTCGGTAAATTTACCGATCGGTAAATTTACCTAATCTGTAAAATAAGTGGCCCTACATATCAAAGCTCAAATACCGGTCGGTAACGGCCGAAAATACCGATTTTCGGCCGTTACCGACCGACCTACATCGGGCCCTTTATTCTTCCACGCTAGTGGATGATTGAATGCAATTAGCAGTGATCAGCTTACATCCATTAAGTTAATTCAACAGTCACATGAGAGAGAGTTTAGTACCTGCTGGTGACATTTGGTTGTAAACATGTTAGTCTCGGCTGTGCATGTCAGTGGGCCCATTCATCTTCTACAGTTAACTGTTGCCCCACAAAATGTAACTTTTAATATTCTGATTTTCAGAAAATATCTCAATTATCTTTTTGGGACTCTTAGCCATATTTTTTAACACTGAGAAGAGAGTAATTAGGAGTCACTAGGCCCACCCATACCCATTCTTCACTTTCAAGCCTTAAACAATCTATAGTGTTATCCTGTGTTTACAGTGCAGTGACGCAGTTGCAAAACATATGTCACACCATTGCATGTCCCTCGTCTGAAATTGGTCACCCCGTGCATTTTATTTTAAGCTGGGCTACGTAGTGAAAAAAGACACAACTGCCATCCATCATAAAGACTTGTGTCAGTTGCGAACTAAAAAAAATCCTTACATTTGATACCACAAATCACAACAGTTTATTTGTGCAGTGAATAAGAAACCATTTCGACTGAGGTAAATTTTAAAAGTGGGTAAAAGAAAATTAGAAAGGCAAGAGTGTGATGCGTTTTCCTCTCGTGGGCAATTCATGAATAGGGAACATAGCCTTTAATACATTGGCCTGGGCATGTTTATACAGGAGAGACTACAGAAAAAGAAGCGCAAGTGTCAGCTGAAGAATATATGATTATACCACGATTTCAGTTACCACGCATGGCTTTACCACGCGAATTTTACCTCGCAAGTGGCTTTACCACGCTGGTATTTACAACGTAGCATTTTACTACGCGTTGCAACGTCTTACCTTCACGTCTTTCTCCACGAGCCCTTACTTCCATCCTCCTTTGAAACAAGCGTCAAAACACGTATACCAAAATAAAAAAAGGACTGCTTTTTTGACGTACACGGCACGTCTTTGGGGGAGGCTCTTTCCTCTTTCTTTTAAATTTATGTTCGTTTTTTTGTTAAAGTAACCTGCTTGTTATTTTTGGGGGGGGAGACCCCCCCCAGCCCCCCTCCGAGCCCCCCCCCCTCCCTCTGCCCCCCCATGCCCACGCAGATCGACTTGAAGGAATACCACGTCTCCCCCCTAGCCCGTGGTAAAGACGTCGTGGAAGGTACCCTGCGTGGAAGGCACCCTGCGTGGTAAGTGTCACGTGGTAAACGTGAGTAGTGGTAATGCCTTCGTGGTAAATGATGTTTCCCAACCAACAGTACATCTGAATAAATAATTGCGTAACTGCACAGCTAGCTCTTTACTGTCTCTCTTATCAGCATGGACTGGCCTGCTGAGATCCATCAGTGGTCCCAACTATAGTGCTCAGGGGCGCGCAGGCCAGTCTTGGAGAGGCCGCAGATGGGGGCTGGGCAGGTAAAGGCTTCACTGGGGCAGTGCACAGGCCCTGGCAGCACCACAGTTGATAACTTCATACATCGCTAAGTACCAGAGCAGGCATCTGCCAGCAGGTGTACAGGTCCTATGGTAGCAATGCCCCCTCACTCCGTCACCGGCAACACAGGTTGTCTGATCCCAGGACCGAGGGCATTATTAGTGAGCCAGCTCATTGGCATGTTCACTGAGAATTTGGGCAAGTGGCTTGGGGTATCAGCAGGTTAAAGGAATCAAGACGGTGAACTGGAAAAGCAAGGCACCAGGACAAAGGAAAGACCCATAGGTGCACCCTACATGTATAATGTATTGTTAAGCCGGATTTATCCCCATGCCTGAAGCAGCCAATAATGAGATTTCTAAGGGTGTTCGCTGACTTTCCGAGGGAGCTAGAATATGCCGCTTGGCTGCATGAATATGAGCACAACGTCATAGCTTAGCGTAAATATATCACTTCTAGGGAGCCAGTCCGGCTTTTTTACTCCTCTAACATAGGATAGGTCTGTTGTAACTGCAGGGTGATGATGGGGCACAGAGGGATACCAGGAGAAATAAAACCGGGGCATGACGTAAGTGTCCTCCCTCCTCCCCCCCCCCCCCCCCAAACCGTGAGGTGATGCCAGTGTTAAAAAAGTAGATCTTTCCAATACTCTTTAAAAAAGGAAATTTTCTTTCAATTCAAACTTTTTGTAATCTCTTTGTTAAGTTTCATTTAGTGCGAACTCCACCCAAAGATATCGAAGCATTTTACACGAGCACCAGTTATCTTTTACAAGAATACACTAATTTTGTGTTTGTGCAAAGAGATTAAGTGATTTACCCAGAATCATAGGATGTTGAGCTGACTCCGAGACTCGAACCTTGTTCCTCAGTTCCAAAGTCGTCAGCTCTGACTCTTAACGCTGCATACTCTTTTTAAAATATTAGCTTTTTGCAGAAAGCGCTGTCCTGTATAAAAATTGCTGACTGATCTTACTGACCAATTTACATATTAAATCCGGTCTGTTAATGATCCAGATCCCAGCACAATGTTTTGTTAGGTTGATTTTGGGCAGCTCATGCGCTGCTCTGCGAGATATGCTGTATTCAGTTAGGGATTTGAAGCTCCGCCCACTCTCCACCCATACATTTCATTAGCTTGTGTCGCTGTCCTTTGTAAATGCTGGCTTATGATTCTTTAATCGCCTTGTTAGTACCGCCTTGTCTTTATTTAAAACCTCCCATGAGGACTGGCTTTTTTACTTCTGTTGCAATACGGTAGGGGTGGGCGGAATTTGCATAGTTGCGCTACGCAATGCTCCGCAAAACGGTAAAAAAATCTCCGCGAGCATGCAAAAGTTCCGTGAACATGCGGAATTGCTTGTTCCGCCCATTTGCGATGCTTTTTTCCAATTCGCGAACGCTGTTTGCATGCTCGGGGAGAAATATCTTGCGAACACCCATTTTGAAAGCAAAAATATACGGTATGTTTTATTTTGTCTGTAAGCACTATTTTCTTTAATGGATTTTGCTCTGCTTCAGACACAACGTGCTTTCCTTACATTCAGCGCACCATGCGCGCTTTCTCTTTCCAAGCAGCCAGGACAATGATGGCCGCTTCTTAGCAATGATATAGGTCTAACATTTAGGAGAGTTTGAGCTATTGGCATTGTAAATGCTGATAGCGTAAACTCTCGCATCTCGCAAAAGCGAGACCTATTGCATTGCAAATATATATATATTTTTTGTCAAAGACCCCATACCACACCGTATCCCTTTCGTTAGAAGAGCTGTTTCCAAGGAAAGTGCGAGGCCGCTCTTGTTAGACACAACTTTTTAGGTCTCGACCTCTGCAAAGATGTCGAGACTTAGAGTTGGAGCCACGAAAGCTAAACCAGGCGGATTGTGCCGAGTGCATGTGCCCGTGCACGCGCTTGCCATTTGCTCCCCGAGCCGCCTGCCTCGCATCATTGCATCAGACCCGCCACAGCAATGCAGAGAGCTTCAAAGAGATCCGCTCCCCCTGCATCACACTTCAAAGGAATGCGCCCCCGCAAAGCCTATAGCAGTGGTTCCCAAACTTTTGACTCCTGAGGACCCCCACTGAATCACTACTGGAAGCCGGGGACCCCCAAGCAATTTGTACAATTTCAATAAAAAAAAATGAAAACAGTAATTCGCAAAAAATACACAAACAAGTACACACCAAACAAATACTTGCATTACTAAAGCTTTTATTATTTACAGTGTGTGTTAATTTGGTAATGCGAAGATCTGACCGTCGCCACATTGGTTTTGCACTCTCTTCAGTCCTCTTTGGGCAAGATAATCTGCAAGTTCATGCATATAAACGGACTGCCAATGTATTTGTTTTAAAAAAATAAGTGGCACTCGGGGACACCACCACATCACTCGGGGACACCACCACATCACTCGGGGACACCACCACATCACTCGGGGACACCACCACATCACTCGGGGACACCACCACATCACTCGGGGACACCACCACATCACTCGGGGACACCACCACATCACTCGGGGACACCACCACATCACTCGGGGACACCACCACATCACTCGGGGACACCACCACACCACTCGGGGACACCACCACACCACTCGGGGACACCACAACACCACCACATCACTCGGGGACACCACCACATCACTCGGGGACACCACCACATCACTCGGGGACACCACCACATCACTCGGGGACACCACCACATCACTCGGGGACACCACCACATCACTCGGGGACACCACCACATCACTCGGGGACACCACCACATCACTCGGGGACACCACCACATCACTCGGGGACACCACCACATCACTCGGGAACACCACCACATCACTCGGGAACACCACAACACCACTCTGGGACACCACCACATCACTCGGGGACACCACCACATCACTCGGGGACACCACTCAGGGACACCACCACATCACTCGGGGACATCACCACACCACTCGGGGACACCACCACACCACTCGGGGTCTCCACCACACCACTCGGGGTCACCACTTGGGGACACCACCACATCACTTGGGGACACCACCACATCACTCGGGGACACCACCACATCACTCGGGGACACCACCACATCACTCGGGGTCACCACCACATCACTCGGGGTCACCACCACATCACTCGGGGTCACCACCACATCACTCGGGGTCACCACCACATCACTCGGGGTCACCACCACATCACTCGGGGTCACCACCACATCACTCGGGGTCACCACCACATCACTTGGGGTCACCACCACATCACTTGGGGTCACCACCACATCACTCGGGGACACCACCACACCACTCTGGGACACCACCACATCACTCGGGGACACCACTCAGGGACACCACCACATCACTGGGGGACACCACCACATCACTGGGGGACACCACCACACCACTGGGGGACACCACCACACCACTTGGGGTCACCACCACATCACTCGGGGACACCACTCAGGGACACCACCACATCACTGGGGGACACCACCACATCACTGGGGGACACCACCACACCACTGGGGGACACCACCACACCACTCTGGGACACCACCACATCACTCGGGGACACCACTCAGGGACACCACCACATCACTGGGGGACACCACCACATCACTGGGGGACACCACCACACCACTGGGGGACACCACCACACCACTTGGGGTCACCACCACATCACTTGGGGTCACCACCACATCACTTGGGGTCACCACCACATCACTTGGGGTCACCACCACATCACTTGGGGTCACCACCACATCACTTGGGGTCACCACCACACCACTCGGGGACACCACCACACCACTCGGGGACACCACCACACCACTCGGGGACACCACCACACCACTCGGGGACACCACCACACCACTCGGGGACACCACCACACCACTCGGGGACACCACCACACCACTCGGGGACACCACCACACCACTCGGGGACACCACCACACCACTCGGGGACACCACCACATCACTCGGGGACACCACCACATCACTCTGGGACACCACCATATCACTCTGGGACACCACCATATCACTCAGCCCAACCACATCATCACTCAGCACCACAACAGCACTGTCCTTTCTTGCTACCAACAAGCATTGCCATAGCCAATAGGACTCGCATTAGGAAAGTGTAAGCTATTGGCTTTGTGAATAACAATGCTATTAATTTATATATTTTCAAAGCCAACACATATTAACAAAAATGTGTAATTTACAATACCAATACCTCACAATTTCCTAATTCGAGACCTATTGCATTGTAAATGCTTGTTTAAATGATTCTTATGCTGCGTGTGTCAGACTGGCCTGTAAGGAAACCCGCAGATAGAGAGACAGAACTGTGCTCATAGTTGTTGAATGTCACTCCTAATTACAGACTTAATGCTTCTCACCGCGCTCCTGTATTTTCTTACCGCGCTCCTGTATTTTCTTCATGATAAACCCACGTGTAAATGTGCAATAATGATCATTAAGGCAGACCCTTTGAAGATCACTTGTGGTGTTCCCCAAGGTTCCTCTCTTTCTCCTTTATTGTTTAATCTTTATATCTATCCTCTTATTTTTGCACTTCAGCAGCTGGAGGTCGCTGTGTTTAATTATGCAGATGACCTCCAGCTGGTCTTTGACCTCTCTTCTTCCCCTCACGCTATCTCCAATTTTCAGTCTACTATGATTTTTATCAGGGACTGGATGAGCCACAATCATCTGAAGCTCAATCCGGATAAAACCGAGTTGGTGCTTACTGGTGGCTCCTCCAGTCCCTGGAACTCTGCATTTTGGCCCCTCACTCTTGGTTCCTCCCCCCTTCCTTCTTCTACGGTAAAAACATTGGGCATAAAAATTAACAACCAGCTCACTCTGCATTCACAGGTTGGTGCTGTTGTTTCTTCTTGTTTTCTTATGCTTAGAACTATTCGTACTGTTTCCCGTTTCTTTTCCCCTCTGGCACTTAAACTCATAATGTCTGCCTTGGTCATCTCCCGGCTAGACTATGCCAATGCCCTTTACAACGGCATTCCGGCATATAGCCTACGCAAACTCCAGCTTGTGCAGAACCAAGCAGCCCGGCTGGTTTATGGCCTTCCCCGGTTCCATCATTCTACACCTCTGTTGAAGGAACTGCACTGGTTGCCTGTCCGGCAACGTTCGCTTTTTAAGATGGGGTGCATGGTCTTTCAGGCACGACAGGGAACGGCCCCGGCCTTCATTTCCTCCCTTCTAACCAACTACGTTCCCGTCAGACAACTTCGTTCGTCTGATCGGTCCCTATTGCTAGTCCCTCGTCTCATCAGGAAAAAATGGGGAGGTTCCAACTTTTCCTTCCTAGCTCCGGTATTCTGGAACTCCCTGCCTGACCACCTTCGAGCTTTAAAACAATACCCCCTTTTTCGCAAGGGTCTGAAAACTTTTTTGTTTGCTCAGGCTTTTCCCCTCTAAATGGCCCAGTCCTGTTTTATTGTAAGCCGCCAAAGCGCCAAGAAACCGTAATGGTGTATGATGCGCTATATAAGCTTTTTAAATTCAAATTCAAATTCAATTAACTCATTTTCTGTGGGCACGTTTAGTGTCGCTCCTGGGTACTGCAACGGGGACACTTGGGAGATGTCACGCTTTCCCACGTGTGGTGTGAGCATCTTGTTCCACAGGCTGGCTCTCAGTCCTATTACTGACTGTTGCACTTTTTAAAGAGAGAGAAGGTATGTAAAGCGCTCTGATACCTACGGGTAAAGCTAGCGATATATAACACAAATTAAAATTAAATTAGGGTACAGGGAAGTCCCCACCACAACGTTTACGAAAGTGCTATTCTTAACCTCTGACTCTGACTCTCAGCTGGATCAAACTGAGGAATGTGCAGAAAATGGTTGTCTTTGGAAACTGCTACAGCGCATCAATCCTGAAGCCATGAAATCCTAGGCCTTCGTTATATTAATTTATAGTCAAGTGTGCAGCAGATGAAAAGACAAGAAGTAAAGGGGAAGGGTCATCAGTAAAGAAGATTGTACCTGGAAATATACAGTCACTACTGGGTATGGTTTAAGAAGCTTTTGCAGTCAGCGAAAGGAAAGGAAAAGATTAAAATGCATGAATCATTTTAACTTCAGGGCAGTTGTGACAAGCGCACCTATTTACAAATATAATTACTCATCTGGTATGCTGTAGTCCTAAGTGGATGCATCACAGAGTTTGGACTGCTTTTAAATATACACACACAAACACGCACACACAAATTAAACACTTACATGCAGTTCCAGCCTCCAATGCTCTTCTATCTCGCCACGCAGCTGCTTTCAGGGCAAATGGGGACAGATAGTAAAATGCCCTGGGCCTGGTCACAAACAGAACAGGAAATGCACGCACTCCTGTGCGAGCTCGTCGTCGTGTGATGGGCAGAAGTAAGTAACACAATATGAGGGCAATCACCCTTCAGCTTGCACCTATAGCTGAAGGGTGATTGGCCAGATTTCACTGCTGTCTTGCCGCCCAGACCCCAGGCGCCAGCAACATTCACACCTCTCTACTGTACTGTGCGCCTGGGGGCCAGATTGTATTGCAGTCTTGCTGCCCGGCGCCAAGAACATTCACACCTCATAAGCCTTTTGTTTTTTACCGACGTTAGGCACTCAAGTCCTGCGGACCCCCTGGGAATGTGTCACGGACCCCTGGGGGTCCGCAGACCACACTTTGGTAAACGCTGGCCTAGAGCATTTCGTGGGCGCTTTTAATTTCATTTTGCAGCCGCTTTTAATTTCATTTCGCGGCCGCTTTACTTCTTGCAATGTCAGTTGCCCTCACCACCAGCAGTCACTATTGATATTCGAATGTCTGGATGTAACAAAGTAGATTGTCCAATTCACTTATTTGTCAAATTTAGGAACACTCGCAGTAAAATTAATTTCAAAGCGTGCAGAAAAACCTCACTGATATACATTCTAGTGCCTTACGTTTCGCACTAAACCTAACAATATTGTGCTCATGACTCATTCAATTGTTTTTCGACTCTCTCATGGAAAATACATGAAATTTGTATTCGTGAATCTTGCAGAGCTCATGGTTAGAAGAAACTAACTATCGCGCAATCTAGTCTAGTGATATTATCCAATGTTCTACATAGAACCCGACGGTTAAGATTTACTTGACAATTTTTTCGATGACAACTCCACCTCTCGCGGCGAATTTGGTGTTTATTCAACTTTGTCACACTTGGAATTACGACACCACATTATCACTCCGCACCACCACAGCATCACTCCGCACCACCACAGCACCACCACATTATCACTCAGCACCACCACATTATCACTCAGCACCACCACATTATCACTCAGCACCACCACATTATCACTCCGCACCACCACATTATCACTCAGCGCCACCACATTATCACTCAGCGCCACCACATTATCACTCAGCGCCACCCCAGCATCACTCAGCCCCACCCCAGCATCACTCAGCGCCACCCCAGCATCACTCAGCGCCACCCCAGCATCACTCAGCGCCACCCCAGCATCACTCAGCGCCACCCCAGCATCACTCAGCGCCACCCCAGCATCACTCAGCGCCACCCCAGCATCACTCAGCGCCACCCCAGCATCACTCAGCGCCACCCCAGCGCCACCCCAGCGCCACCCCAGCGCCACTCAGCGCCACCCCAGCGCCACTCAGCGCCACCCCAGCGCCACTCAGCGCCACCCCAGCGCCACTCAGCGCCACCCCAGCGCCACTCCGCGCCACCCCAGCGCCACTCCGCGCCACCCCAGCGCCACTCAGCGCCACCCCAGCGCCACTCCGCGCCACCCCAGCGCCACTCCGCGCCACCCCAGCGCCACTCCGCGCCACCCCAGCGCCACTCCGCGCCACCCCAGCGCCACTCCGCGCCACCCCAGCGCCACTCCGCGCCACCCCAGCGCCACTCCGCGCCACCCCAGCGCCACTCCGCGCCACCCCAGCGCCACTCCGCGCCACCCCAGCGCCACTCCGCGCCACCCCAGCGCCACTCTGGAACACCACAGCATCACTATCCTCTAACCACAGCATCATTATTATCAATATTTATACTCTGGAGTCTCAGCGAACCTGCTGAGAGTACACTGCGCCAAGGGAGCGACTCACAGATGAGGTATGGTATGACACCCCTTGCCAAAGCACTCCCTCTCCCCTTTTTGGGGAAGGATCCAGAATGTAGGCCTTGGAGTCTCAGAGACCCCTCTGAGGGTGTCCACTGCATGAAGGGAGCCTCCCACAACTGAGATGGGGAAGTGTTACCACTTCCCCAGGGATCACAGCTTACTGGACTTTGGACGTTGCTTTGACTCGTCTACCGGTTTGTGTTCCCCGTCGCTCCTCCCCTCCTCTTCCCATGCGGTGTCCTTCACCCTCCCCTTTTCTTTCCCGCCTTCTTTACCTGTCTTCTTCCCCAGCTCCTTCCCCCTCCCCTATATCTTTCCCTCTGCCTGCTTTTCCCCTTACGTATTTGTGCTAATTGTTTATCTCGACCATGCAAGTAACTATGTTGCCATGCTAATAACTGTGTAACCTTTGTAACGATGTAATCTGTACCTATGTTCTGATGCTCATGTAAAGCGCTCTGATACCTCCGGGTCTAGCCAGCGCTATATAAAACCTTTTAAATAAATAAATTTAAATAAATTATGCGCCACCACAGCATCACTCCGGGCCACCACAGCATCACTCGGGGCCTCCACAGCATCACTCGGGGCCTCCACAGCATCACTCGGGGCCTCCACAGCATCACTCGGGGCCTCCACAGCATCACTCGGGGCCTCCACAGCATCACTCGGGGCCTCCACAGCATCACTCGGGGCCTCCACAGCATCACTCGGGGCCTCCACAGCATCACTATGCGCTACCACAGCATCACTCGGGGGCCTCCACAGCATCACTATGCGCTACCACAGCATCACTATGCGCTACCACAGCATCACTGAACGCCACAGCATCACTCAGCGCCATCACAGCATCAATCTGTGCAACCATTCAACAACAACTGGTTCAAATATGTTCTCTCAATGTGTCAAGCTTTATTACAAATGTCACAAAAAGATGTTAATATTTCACTTCTGTTCTTGGATTTTCGTATCAATAAAATACACTGAACATAATCTTCACAAAAGTTATTTACAAAAGTTTAAGCTATTGCCATCATAAATTACAATCACTTTTATTAAAGTATTAATTATTTAAAAAAATTAAAAGCCATTGCTATTTGTAATATCAATACATCTAAGTCACGTAAATACAAAACATGTTGCATTACAAATGCTATAGGTGTCACATTTGCGAAAGTTATAACTATTGGCGTTGTAAATGACAAAGCTATTAATTTAGCTATTTTCAAAACCAACACATAAATAAAACAAGCATTTACAATGCAATGGTTTCGCCTTTGGAAAAGTTAGAGCTATTGGCATTGCTCGTGACATTTCTTTTTTTTTTTTTATTTTTTTTTTTTTTACTTATAAATAAATGGCATTGTTATTTACATTGCCAACAGCTCTCTCAGCCCACACAGCTCTCACAGCTCTCACAGCTCTCACAGCTCTCACAGCTCTCACAGCTCTCACAGCCCTCACAGCCCTCACAGCCCTCACAGCCCTCACATCCCTCACAGCCCTCACAGCCCTCACAGCCCTCACAGCCCTCACAGCCCACACAGCCCACACAGCCCACACAGCCCACACAGCCCACACAGCCCACACAGCCCACACAGCCCACACAGCTCTCACAGCTCTCACAGCCCTTCACTAATATTTAAAAAAAATATAAACACACATTTTTTCTCTAAACAAACACAGTGTCAAAGTGGCCCCTGAGGGGGTGCTACTTTGTGTGTGGATGTGTTCATTTTGACAGGGTTTGCTTTTGCCCTCGCTCAGGATGCAGTAAGCTAATGGCTGAAGTGGGCTGGGCCAGGGGGTTCAAAGCAGCGAGCAGAAGAGAAGTGTGAATGGCACAACAGCAGACCAATGGGTGAAGAGGGCTGCCTGAACGCCCTATAAGTAAGAGCGAAATATATAATATTACTAGAACGAGAAGATCTTGGTTCACACCACACCTGAAAAACAAACAATAGATGAGGCTTCCTCAAATATGGTAGTCCAAAATCATCGCAATGTATCCTCTTCAGACGACCTGCAACTACTACAATTGATGTGCCCTACAGAGACGTGTCAGCAACGACCCTTGCACTGCAAACGAAACCCTGCTAGCTGCACGATTAATGCCCGCGCTCAGCGTACTCTAAATGCGGAGTACACTCTTGTACTCCCTCGCTGTACTGTACTCTCCCTGTAGCTACAAAAAATGAATGTGTCCTTGACTGTGTAATGTAGCTGGTGCTCATGTAAAGCACTCCGATACCTTCAGGTCGAGTTCATGCTTAATAAACCTGCAACAAAAAACAGTTCTTGCAGTGAGACTTTGGACACCACTTGTCTTTCAATGACTATCCCTGCCCAATGCACTTTACAGCGGTAGTTACGGGTGGCACTTTGAAGGGATATACCCGGGACCTCCACAGAGCTTTGCACTGGTGGTTACAGGCGGCACTGAATGGACATCGCCCACAACCCTCCAACCCCAAAGACACAGCACTTCACTCCAGTAGTTATGGCGGCACTTTAAATATGGCTGCTGTTAAAGCTTTGACTCCGCCCTTCAGACCTGAACTTTGACGTCACACTCCACTCCACAGCACTCGGGGTCGTGCTCACTTTACACCTGCAGTGAGGCCAGCCGCACCCTGTTTAGTGGGCACTGGTCCCTATATGGCAATTTCATGTGTTTCACGACAACCACTGTACACCACACCGTGACCTCGGGAGAGCTGGGCCTCCAGGCTGCGTCCCTCCCAGGCAAGAACCGAAAGCCCCCCCTGGGCCTGCTGCTGCCTGACAGGAAGACACAGATCCACCCGACATGCTCTAACAGCTACCTGAAACCTCAGGGTGTCGCCGCAAGAAAATACTGTGCACGCTGCTTTGCTGCATTATGCAAAAGTAAAACTCATTATGCACCAAGTACAGGTACATAAGTTTACTAGTATATTGTTTTATGCGTTACAAAGCCACATTTCGTTTTAGGAAAATAAGGCACACAGTGTATAAAATATAAAATGGGTAGATGATGCGCATGCGTGCTCGGCGCCGATCATGTATTTTATGTCTAACCCATGTACGTAATGCAAGGGGGGGAGGGGGTGGAGTGTTGGAGGTACAGTGTGAATTCTGTTTTTAAAGCCACACAGCATATTGTCAACATTACCACAAAGATACAAATACAATATCACGAATAATGTGTATGTGAATAAAGGGGCATTAAAATCTATATATCAGCATGCATTAAAACATGTTTTTCGGGCACACGGACAGCGGGGGGGGAAACGGACAGCGGGAGGGGGGGCGG
This sequence comes from Lissotriton helveticus, assembly GCF_964261635.1. Lineage (NCBI taxonomy): Eukaryota > Metazoa > Chordata > Amphibia > Caudata > Salamandridae > Lissotriton > Lissotriton helveticus. The sequence goes on from NC_136068.1 coordinate 743,377,999, forward strand.
GAAGGCACGGCGCCGATCATGTATTTTATAAGTCTAATCCATGTACGTAATGCAAAGGGGGGCGGGGTGGAGTGTTGGAGGTACAGTGTGAATTCTGTTTTTAAAGCCACACAGCATATTGTCAACATTACCACAAAGATACACGGTCGGCCGCGGAATGGCCAAAACAAACCTGGACGCCAAAAAAAAATAAACCCCGCCCACGGCCGCGATGACGATGCGAAAAGGGTGGAGAGGGAAAGAATCGTCGGGAACGCCCACCAATCGCCTCGGGAAATGACGGACAGTTCTCTCTTCCAATGGCTAGCCTCCATTTATGGAGCTAGCCAATGGAAGAGAGAGGCTGAACTAAAGCACACAGTGTAACTCAAAAGATTTCGACCTGCGCCGAAAAGCTGCGCGGCGCAGCTTTTCGCCAGGTCGAAACCTAAAAATTGTCATTTACAAGACCAATAGCTCAAACTTTCCTAATGCGAGACCTATTGCATTGCAAATGCTTGTTTAAAGAAAGGGGCGCAGTCTTAATGCAAGTGAAAGTGCAGCATGGGGGCTTTGACAACCCAAACAATATTTGCAATGCAATACCTCAAACTCTTGTAAATGAGAGACCTATTGCATTGCAAATTACGTTTTGTTTTACTAGGATTACATTTAATTTGGTTAAAAAGGTCACTGACCAAAGAAAGTATTTCCTAACTACCGGGTGCTGTCCGTGTCCAAAAGAAACCCTCCAGAGCTGGGCTTCCCCTCATAAGGCAGGGAATACAAATATAGTCTGGAGGTAAGAGAGACAAGGTGACTTCTCTTCCTCTAACCTCAAGCACAGCTCAGTCACTGGTGCATTTGCGCTGTGCGCAAGGGAAAGAGCAATTAATCATCTGCATCCAATAGAACAAGCATTGGCATTGCCAATAGGTCTCGCTTGTGGGACCTTATAAGTATTTAGTTTTGCAGCACAATATCCGATTATGCAACAAGGATATTGTGCTGCAAAACTAAATACTTTTAAGGTCCCACAAGCGAGACCTATTGGCAATGCCAATGCTTGTCTGCCAAGTTGCTGATAAGATCCCCAGCTGAGGCTGGTACAGAGAGTGGGGGGGATGGGAGGGCTTCACGAGTCACGACGCCGTGACCCTGGGAGTGCTGCGCTTTTCTGAGAGCAAGTAAACATTCATAGTTGAAGTTCTCTCTGCACTGAGAGGCATCACGGGCGTCTTTGCACAAATGACCTGTTTTTCTTGGTAAAGAAGCTTCCTTCACAGCGTCTTGACTGAGACTAGCGAGTGACTGTTCGCACTGTCAGTGATGGCGTCCATTACCTGCAGCAGAGCTGTGAGGCAGACTCACACTGTACAATGTGCGATGACACCGCATTTCTTGAGGCCAGATTTCCACAGGTAATTGGCATTTCAACTTCGGTGGTCAAATTACCCCATTTAAGACTTTAAACACGTTTGGTATTCACAAAAAATATTGGTGCCCAGGGCGGGAAGCAGTCTGGAGCCCATGCAAATGTTATGATCTCACTTGTTAATTTGAAGTACCCTGGGCACAATTACAAGACTCAAGAAAGCTACAAAAAATTGGAAACTGTTTCTTTTACTCAATGGAGATGTACTTTTCTGAGATCTTTGTAGATTGCTTGCTCTTTTCGGGATTCACCGAATGTGGGGGTGGGGGCCTGAAGGAGGAGGGGGTGCAAGGGATGAGGGAACACGGCCTGGGGGAAGCTGGCTGGGGAGGGGGAGGAGAAATGCAAGGAAGAATAGGGGAGGAGAAGCCGAGAAGCCGCAGAGCGCACGCTGGGCGTAGCCCTTTGATGTGCTCTGCGGCAAGATGCAATTAGGAGGGAGGGAGGCTGATGCGCGTTCATGTTGATCACGTGGTTCACGTGAACTTCGTGAAAACGCCAGGCAAAAAGCTGGTGGTTTCACGAGCAGTTTGAGCACTTGAATTCTCGTTCCTCAATGCGCTTGCGCGCATTTAAGGTCACGAGACCTAAAAATGGCCTATGACTGTGTGACTTCAAAATAAAGCCACATAGTGATTGGACACTTTCTATAATTTTCCCACGCCTGTGCTGACTTGTGAGTTCTGGTCCACAGGACAGTCACTGTGAACCAATCCAGTCTTTGCTCTCATGCTTGTTTGGTAATAGTAACAGCATGAGAGTAACTCCAGGACTGGTTGGGTCAGTGAACCCAGTGCTCTAAAAGAGACTGGGAGATTGCAATAAGCTCCCCCTGGGTTCTTAATGCAGTGCAAGTTCAAGAGGCCTGAAGTGCGAATGCAGACTGGTCACAGTAAGAGACATGTTCAATCCAACATGCGCATTTCACATCATGGCATCAGCCATTACTCAGCCCTTCTGCCTGCCAATCAATAGAATTGGCCCTGCTCCTCCTTGGAAACCTGACCCGCCTAGTGCTATGACCTGGACAGAGTAAACAAAAATAAGTAATTGTATTTATAGAGTGCTTACTGCCTCTGAGGCGTCTACATGCTTTAAGGCTAGTAGTACCCTAAAGGATTAGCAGTTGATTAGTATAGGGAAATATGAGTTAATTTGAGTGGTTGTGATGCGTGTCAGTTAGATTGAATAGGATAATGGAGGGATAGACAAGGCTAAAAAGAAGAGACGGAAGAGAGAAGAGCCTCTAGAAAAGGATTAGGGAGATCATAGTAGTAAAATGAGGTTCAGGGTGAGACAAGGAGGGAAGATTCTGGAAAGGGTTATTTTGGAGATCATAGTTGTAGAGTGAGGTTTGGTACGAGTCAGAGTAGAGGTAGAAGCTATATTGAGTGAGGTATAGGATGAGGCAGAGTAATGCACTGGGGAGAGTTAATGGTATTTTTTTATCTTCTACGGTGAGAGTAGAGTAATAAATATATAGATACATAACTTAATAGAAAGGGTATACATATATAAGGAAGATAATATATTGAGATTTAAAGTTATATAAACTGACTTTCAAGTGTTGCTGTACTTCAAGCAAATTTTTTGTAGTTCTTAATTTAAAAAAAAAAAAGGTTTTCCTCCATATTTCAATAGTGAAGCAAACATATACATTTTGTGATGGAGACCCAGTAGCATGTAACCAAATAACGTATATAAAAACTGTGCTGTGACCTATAAACACGTTAAGCGTGGAATTAATATATTTGTTATATAGATGAAAGAATATCTATATATTTTAAGAATCATAGTTACTATACATATTTGTACAAAGAAATACACATCTAGATACATATAATCAAATTATCAATGTTAACATACACCGCGATGTGCTGTACATTAGTGTTTGAGTATGGTGGTTATGTAGGAAAGAGCCAACTCTTGAGTAGTCTTATGAAGATAGTTATCCTTAAAAATGTTCGGGGGGTAATGAATTCAATAGTTTGCCTGCTTGGACAGCTACAGATGTAGCACCTATGGCCTTTTTCCTGTACAGTGGGGTTTTGAGGCATGGTGCCAATCGTGAGTGGGGGTTCTTTTGTTAAATTTATTTGGTGATTTTATTTCTGATGAAAAGTGGTCCTTGTTCAATGTGTTGCTTTTTGGGTGATGTAAAGCCGCTTGTGAAGGTGGATCTTCTTGTAACTGGTAACCAATGTTGGTCTCTCAAGGTAGAGGAGATGTAGGGTTGTGGCTTTACATGTAGGAGTAGCCTGACAACAGAGTTCTGAATCCGTTGTACTCTTTTCGTAATTGATTAAGATGATCCCTAGTAGAGGCCATTGGTTTTATCAGGTTTAGACAGTACAAGAGGGAGTATCCTGGACCTTGTGTGATAATCCTAGGTGCTTTTTCATAATAATTAACTTCATCACTGCAGCGCGAATTCCGCTGCAGTGCTGAACATTCCGATCGCGGGCGTGGTCATGGCGGCTCCCGGCCGTCATCAGCACACGCCCACCGTGACTCATGACGGCCAGAGGCCGTCATGAGCATGGAAGAGGTTAAGCTTGATCTTGTTAATTTATTGATAACTTGGAGTTCATGGTACATAAATCCAAGGTTTCTTACTTCCTTCGATACTTTAGGAGGTGGTCACAGATCGTTAGGGCAGGCACAGAATGTGTCATCATTTTTCCAATCGCCACATGAGTATTTCAGTTTTGGAAGCATTCAATTTAATATGGCTCCATGTCATCCAGAGATCAGCGGCTCTAAGACAACTAAAGATTTTTGAGTTTCCAATGTCTTTGGAAGGGGTTCCTATAATTTCTGCTCCTGCTGATTTGCACTGCGAACATGCCACGGCCTGGAGATCCAAGAGGTTCTACCTAATACTGCAGGATGGGGCAGTTCTTCTAAAAGAAACTCCCTTACACTTGGAAGCACATTAAGATATTTGCCAGAAAACGGTCCTCGGTAGCTTGTTTCCAGTCCAGGGAAGGCATGGCTTGGCAGTTCGGGCTGGACTGTTCCATGAGGCACAGGGTCACACTGATTTGCATATGGCCATGTCTGAACTGGGGTGGCAGAGTGGGCTAAAGAACGGTGATGGATTAAACCCAGATCAGTTGACTGGGGGTGAGTGCTTGTATTGTCATCGCTCCGTCCATCATTTCCTTTGGTTTTTCTTCATTAAGATATTTGGACACACGACTTAATAGTGAACCTCTCCAGGCACAGTAATTATGGGAACCCCTTCCGGGTTGGAATTATCACCGGAACTAAGAGACTACTTGAAACTGACCTCAGCCCTGAAGACGTTGTGGGGTAATCTCCTGTAACAGCGACAAAACACGTGTTGGCTGATAAGGCTTAAGATCTTGAATTAAAGACATCTGAAAATACAAAGAAAAGCATCATTGTGATATTTTATGAAACTTTATGTATTTACTTTTAAACGTGTGCAGAGAATTTGTATATATATAGCAGAGTGGTCTGCTGGCGACACACGTGGGGATTTGGTGGTTTTTCGCTAACTTATGCACCGTGCCAGATTACCTGCCATAACTGATTTGTACTTGTGATAGACCTTAGAGGGCCATTTTGCCCATTGCTGACCACCGACTGTATACCTAATTATATGATAGAAGGTTGAGTTTAGGCTTGGTGGTTACAGAAATAGATCTGTTAGGAGCAAGTAGAGTGTAAAGTTTGTGTTTTGTTTGAACAGAGAGTGTGTGTCTGGATAGATTAAAGTTATGTATAATGTGGCTTTGTGGTGTGTTAGTGATGTGAGGATTTGTTACTGGTATACGACAGTGGTGTTTTTTGCAAGAGTGTAGGTTCCATTGTGTGTTTTTTTGTGATGGTATGGGTGTGGTTGATGGGGTTTTGTAGTGATTGTTGAGACACTGAAGTGTGGATAAGGTTTGTTTGCGGTGAGTTGTGTGCATTTGCTGAAAGAGTGTTAATATGTTTCTGCATATATGGTTGCTGGTGAATAGTAGAAAGGGCAGCATCTCTGTCCCTATGCACGACCTGGCCTGAACAGGCAACTTCCCATGTCTTCTACACTTTTAGCCTTTTTGCCTGGGCTGAGACGTCCTGAGCCCTAAGATTAAATAGCCCTAGGTCAGGTGACCTTTGGCCAATCAGAACCATAGCCCTAAGCCATACGACCAATGGGAGACCTGGCCCTTTAACACAATCAAAGCCTTGGCAACCGATCAAAAGCTAAACCCCAAGTCCAGTAGAAACACTTGCTCTAGGAACCAATCGGAACCCCAAACCTATCAGCCAATCAGAACTCCCAACCTAAGTAGTAATTTTAAATTGAATGTCGTGGTTCATGGTGGCTCAAAAAGGGGGGAATAGGCTACGCTCCCACGCCCCCATGAAGAAACTACCCCTGGCAAGCAATTTCCTTTCAATTCTGAGAGTTTCTTATTGTTTTTAAACTCTGTTCAGAGTTTTCGAAGTAAAAAGCATTTGAAAAAAACATGTAATTTATAAAGATTGAAATCAGAATTCAGTGTAAAGGTTTGAGAGTCCTTAAGAGGTTTTTCAAATGCAATCTAATGTGTACCTTTTTTCACAATGCTTTACAAATATTGGCAAAGCTAATGGGTTGGCACTTGCAATCAAAAACAAGCCCTGTTGTCTTTGCCAATACTTACTTAACAGTTTTCTATCAAGTCTGGATACCTTACCACTGTGTAAACATCCTCTCATACTTAATTGGCAGTTGAAACAAACACTCCCATAGGACTACTCTCATGTTTAGTAGATTCCCAGCTTTTTTAAAGAAAGAATGGTTAATGTATTCTTGCCATTTGTAGCACATTTCTTTATTCCACGATTTGTATGGCCTGTTGTGCTTTTGGGCTCTGGGTACTCTGTCAGCCCACTTTTGCTATTTTCAATGGCTCTAGGATCTTTTATGGTCCATAGTTAGAGACAACCATTTTGTTCAAAGTAATTGTATAGTGATGACTTTGTATGTAGTAGAAGAAGAATAAGATGTATCTGATCCTGCAGGGTGTTTTGGGGTCTGTTACGTGTATGGGGGCCTGCAACAATGAACTTTGCAGTTTAATATTGTAGTTGCATTGTAATTGATTTTATATAGCGCTTACTACCCCTGATAAGGCGTCAAAAGCGCTTTTTCCGTGAGTAGCACTCTACTCCGGGACCCATAAAGGATTAGTGTTGAATTAGTATAGTGAAATATGAAAGTAATTAAAGTAGTGGATAGGTTAGTCAGTTATTTGGATTCGGAAGGATAGAAGAGGAAAAAAGGTTTGTATTTATATACCGCTTGTTACCCCCTGATGGGGTGTTGAAGCGCCTTTTTTGTAGCCAGTAGCACACTACTCTGGAAACCCATAAAGGATTAGTGGTTGTGGGAGGGCAGGCCGGATATACAGACGCGGAGGCGGAATATATTGGCGGAAAGGGATTTCTTTATTATCAGTTGGCACAGACTTAGGTTTTACTACAGGTTCTGGAGTTCCTTCCTCTGCAGGGGTCTTCTCACTTCCTGAAGGGTTGGCTGAGGAGATCAGCGTTCTTCTTCCCTCTTCAGTCGGAAGACGAAGATCTTGGGGCGTGGTGGATCCGTGGCGTTGGTTTCACCCGGAGGCTCACCGAGAGGAAAGAAAAGGGAGCCTGTCAGTGTTCTAGCCTGAGAATATTTCACCTTTACCTACACCCGGTAGTGCGTAGAGGTATGGAAAGGATGGTGATGGGGTCACGGAGAAGGGAGGAAAAAGGAGGTATGAAGTCACAGAAAGATCTCGGGGAAATGGAGTGAGGTCTAGTTGAGGACAGGTGTGGCTAAATACAGCGCGGGATATCAGTGCTCCACAAACGAAGGTATATCGAGTAGTGCCAAAAATCACTCTACACTCGTGCTGGGGACTTTTCTCCTGTGACACCCCTCCTCTCCCCACAGTACCCTAGTCCTCCCACCTCCCTCAATCGCACCCTATTCCTCCCATCTCCCTCAATAGCACCCTATTCCTCCCACCTCTCTCAATAGCACCCAGGTACGGTCTCACTCACCGGCTCCGCCGTACCTCCTCGGAGTCACGGCACGCTCTCCAGCTTCCTCCGGGGGACACCACCACTCCTCTGTCCAGCGGTCTTCGGTCTCCCCCACTTCCTCGCTGTCAGGAACGCTGTCTCGACTCTCGGCGTTCAGCTCCGGCTTCCGGCTCCGAGATTCGGCGTCCTCCTTAGCGTGGTCTGCTTCCTCCGTGCTTGACTCGCCCTCGCGTTGGTCCGAGACGCTTGTTCCTGGATGGCGTCTATTTTTACTGGCGCCTCGTATTCTGCTCCTCCCCTTGTTTCCCGACTTGGCTGTGAAGAAACAGGAGAGGTGGGTGTCTCTTTTCGTGTGCCCAGCTGGAAGCGATTACATCGTCGTCCTGTACATGTGGGGAATTCTGGGGGATGTAGTCCGGGAAAAAGGTGGTTCCCGCCGGGCCCCCTCTCACAGTGGTGAATTAGTATGGTGAAATATGAAAGTATTTTTTAGTGGTGGATATTAGTTACTTATTTGGAGTGAGAAGGATAGCAGAGGGATAGAAGGGGAGAAAGGTTTGCATTCATATAGCGCTTGCTACCCCTGATGGGGTTTGACACGCTTTTTTTGGTGAGTAGCACGCTACTCTGGAACCCGTAATGATTAGTGTTGAATTAGTATAGTGAAATATGAAGTAATTTGAGTGGTGGATATGTTAGTCAGTTATTTGGATTGAGAAGGGTTGGGGAGGGGTGGAAAAGGTTTGCATTTATATAGCGCTTGTAAACCTGATGGGGTTTTGAAGCGCTTTATTGGCGAGTAGCATGTTATTCCGGAACTGCTAAAGGATTAGTGTTGAAAATTAGTATAGTGAAATATGAAAGTAGTTTAAGCGGTGGATGTGTTATTCAGTTGGATAGAGAAAGGTAGCAGAGGGATAGAGGGAAAAAGGTTTGCATTTATATAATGCTTGCTTACCTCTGATGAGGTGTTGAAGCACATTTTTGGCGAGTACCCACACTACTCTGTGACCAATAAAGGATTAGTGGTGAATTAATATAGTGGAATATGAAATTTTAGAAGTGAACATGTTAGTCTATTATTTTGATTAAAAAGGATAGTGGAGGGATAGGAGAGTGAAGGATTTTAAATTAAATTAAAAAATATATATAATTATTCTACATGTTTATACAAAGCGATATACAAAGATGATTATATACAGAGGGATATGCTGTAAATTTCTGTTTGCGTATGGTGCTTATGTGGGGAAGAGCCAATTCTTGAGCAGTTTTCTGAAGATAAGGTGGTTGTCTGTGGATCTTATGTTGGGGGGGTAATGAGTTCCATAGTTTAACTGCTTGAACACAGAAGGATGTGCCACCCATGGTTTTTTAGGTCTCGCCTACGCAGCGCGCATTAGTTGCATAGGAGACCTTTAGCCGTCGCTCTGCTGTTTTTCGAAGCACATACTCGTGTTTGTGGCGGCATCCACCTTGTGGGAGCGCGCAGGGGCGCGCCACAAGCATGAGTATGTGCTTCAAAAACCACCAGACTGCGTGCGCACGCATGCACGCACCACTCCAGGGCCAGCAAACACTCGATTGCAGTGCCAGCAGTATGCTTATCTTTTACTGTGACAAGCACGCACGTTCTGTATCCTCTCTTCCACTCACTCAATTCCCCCTCCCTGTCACTCTATTCTCACCTGAGTCTGCCACTCTTAAGTTTTCTCTTTCAGACCTCACTCCTTTCTCGTTCTCTGTACTTCCAACTCTGCCCTGTATCTCCCTCTCACTCTCGGTCGTCATTGCTTCCACCTCACTCATCTTTGTGATGGCATCGCCTTATGAGCAATTGTTCTTTCCGAGTCGTCTCACTCAGCCACCACTCATTCCCTCTTACAATCTGTACTCAAATCTTCCTTTTCACACCCACCTTTCTTCTTCTTCAGATGAACCAATTCTTGTGTCTTCCATCAGACACTCGACCCTCTCTTCGCCCCTTTCACGAATGGCCTTCTTTCCTTCACTCTCAAGCGGTCGATCCTCATTCCTCTCCTCTCCCTGTTTAGGTCTCGCAGAGCGAACGCGCATGCATTCTCAGCTAGACTTAAGGAAGGGCTCTCAAAAATGCACCCAAAGGCGGATTGCCTACAGTGCATGTGTGCGGGCGCGTGCACATCGCACACCATTTGCCTCTTTCCTCACTCATGCTGGTTTGCTTGCAGCCGGCATCAGACTTCAAAGGAATCCGCTCCCACCCCCCCCCCCCCCCCCCACACAGTTTCTGGCTTTGTTTGCTGAAGGCTGTCATGCCCAAGATCACACCCGAATAAACAGCAGAGGTAATGCGCCCATAAATTATGTTGTTGCTTCCTGCTACTTTGCTGTCGCCTCCGCTTTCATCATTGGATCCCGGTCTTTTGCTATCTAGATGTTGTAAAATAGACATGAAAGGTTTAGTTATGTCCTGATTAGGGTCACTTTTGGAAAGTCTTACAGAAACTACACTGTACGCATTACAACCCGTTCTGGTCTTGTTTCTTAAAGGTTTATGGTGCTGTTCATTCACACTTGCCAGAGATGCCGAAAGAGCTCTTTTGAGCTTCTTATTTAATTATGTGCTAAGAAATGTTTTATTGTGTACTATACCGTCATGCCAAATTCTGTGTGAAGTCTGTGCATTGCAACAAACGCCTAGAGGCGCTGCTAAATTTTGCACAGCCTGCTGGCAGACTCCTGCAGGCTTACCACCACCAAGTCCACCACCCCCACATCAACCACGCCCACCTCAACGTCCACCACGTCCACCACCACCACGTCCACCTCCACCACCACCACGTCCACCACCACCACGTCCACCACCACCACGTCAACCACCACCACATCAAAAACCACCACGTCAACCACCACCACGTCAACCACCACCACGTCAACCACCACCACGTCAACCACCACCACGTCAACCACCACCACGTCAACCACCACCACGTCAACCACCACCACGTCAACCACCACCACGTCAACCACCACCACGTCAACCACCACCACGTCAACCACCACCACGTCAACCACCACCACGTCAACCACCACCACGTCAACCACCACCACGTCAACCACCACCACGTCAACCACCACCACGTCAATCACCACCGCGTCAACCACCACCGCGTCAACCACCACCGCGTCCACCACCACCGCGTCCACCACCACCGCGTCCACCACCACCGCGTCCACCACCACGTCCACCACCACCACCTCGTCCTCCTCCACCACCACGTCCTCCTCCACCACCACGTCCCCCTCCACCACCACGTCCTCCTCCTCCACCACGTCCACCACCACCACGTCCACCTCCTCCACCACGTCCACCACCACCACGTCCACCACCACCACCACGTCCACCACCACCACCACGTCCACCACACAACATACACTCCACACAATACCACTCAGTGCCACATAATCATATGCTACATAATTATACTGCGCTCAACGAAACCTACACCCCAAATACCACTCAGTGCCACATAATTATATGCTACATAATTAAAATGCAACATACACTCCAAACAATACCACTCAGTGCCACATAATTACACGCCACACAATTACACTCTACTGAATACAACATACACTCCTCATAATACCACTCAGTGCCACATAATTATATGCTACATAATTACACTGCGCTCAACGCAACATACACTCCAAATACAACTCAGTGCCACACAATTACACGCCACATAATTACACTACACTCAATGCAACATACACTCCAAATACCACTCCGTGCCACATAATTATATGCTACATCTTTACACTGCGCTCAAAGTAACATACACTCCAAATACCACTCAATGCCATATAATTACACGCCACATAATTACACTATCTGTCTATCGCCCTCACCATCTTTCACCCTCACTCTATCTATCACCCTCCCTCTATCTATCGCACGCACTCTATCGCATCACCACAGCATCACTCAGGGGCACCAACACATCACTATGTGCTACCACAGCATCACTGAACGCCACAGCATCACTCGTCGCCACCACAACATCACCCAGCTCCACCACAGCATCAATCTGTGCAACCATTAAACAACAACTGGTTCAAATATTTTCTCTCAATGTTTCAAGCTTTATTACAAATGTCACAAAAAGATGTTAATATTTCACTTCTGTTCTTGGATTTTCGTCACAATAAAATACACTGAACATAATCTTCACAAAAGTTATTTACAAAAGTTTAAGCTATTGCCATTATAAATTACAATAACTTTTATTTAAGTATTCATTATTAAGAAAAATAAAAGCCATTGTTATTTGTAATATCAATACATCTAAGCCACGTAAATACAACACATATTGCATTACAAATGCTATAGGTGCCACATTTGCGAAAGTTATAACTATTGGCATTGTAAATGACGAAGCTATTAATTTAGCTATTTTCAAAACCAACACATAAATAAACAAGCATTTACAATGCAACGGTTTCGCCTTTACAAAAGTTAGAGCTATTGGCATTGTAAATGACAACATTTTTATTTATGTGTTGGTTTTGAAAACAGATAAATAAATGGTATTGTCATTTACATTGCCAACAGCTTAATCTCTTGCAAATGTAAGACCTATTGTACCCTACTGGATTTCACTGAAGAAATTCAGAGTCCGGTCTGCAGGTGTCGCGTGACAGACGGCCAATTGACAGCTGAGGGGGTGAAACCGTGCTGGGGTGGCACATTAAGGCGACGCTTGCTGAAAGCACTACATTACCCTACTGGAGTGTCAGTCTTTTTGGACATGGTCCACTCACTCATCTTGAAACCGGAAGCTCGCCACCAGTTCCACAAAAAATACCGTCATTAAATCTTTCCTTTTTAAGGGTTGGACATTTCAGTTGGCGTCTGCCCTCAGTCACGCTCGTCTCGCCGCCCATTGTCAATCACGCGCCTCTCTGTGCCTGGCTGTCAAGTGCCGGCGCCATCCGAGTGCGCATCTTCAGTCAGCCACGGCGTGCTAGCCAACCGAACTGCATTATGGGACTGGTAGGTTTGTCTTTAAATTATATGTGCGGAGTTTACAACTTCACTACGCTAATTAATGTTGGAAAATGTTCAGGGAGGGCGTCACTTAGCAGCTTCCGCCTCCCACTCCCGGAACCCGCCTCCTCATCTAAGTGGTTATATCTGAATGATGCAAGGAGAGCGGTAGGGGCTGGTGCTATATGGCCTGGTTTGCAATAAAAGTATCTTATTTACACCGACAAATCCATCAGAGCTCCGACTCACCCCGAGGATCTCACTAATGTATCAAAGCCCCTGCTTTCCCGGAGTCCCCAGTCAACCCGGCGGATTCACAGCTCCCCAGTTCCCCACTTCCATGCGCGAGTACGTCATCCACTTAACCTGCTTCTCGAAGGCATAGTTTTATTACACCGAACATATGTAAAACATACTTGTTAAATAGGTGAGATTGCTGTTAAACAAGATGAGATCAAAGTGTTACATTCTCAAAGCGTGTTTTTCTTACAGTTCGCACGCTACTGATTACTGTGCATAATATAAAAAAATGCAGTGGCTTTTGTGTAGTATATGAAGAGCATATACAAATACATTATATTCTAGTTATACAAGAAATGTCTTGGGCATCATGCACGCTTTCACATAAAGTAAACCTTCCTCCCATTAAATATGCACATCGAAACCCCGCCCCAGACCATTGATCAATTTAGGAGTACCTGCACTTGTTTTTTTTCCAATTTAGAGCACCGGTCGATGGAATGCCTAAAGCTGCAATAAAGTACCGGTCGATGGAATGCCTAAAGCTGCAATAAAGTATTTTACATAAAAGAATAAATGCATCGAAGTCTGCACGAGTCATAGTGACAAAAAATAAGGAACCCGGAGTGAATCAGTAACTGCTGGAAGATAACATACCTGGGGACAGCCACCACCCTATAATGAAAAGTGATGCCCAAGGTATGGTCTCAGATCAGAAGTGATCATTTCATCTGCCCTGAGGCTACAGAGAAAGAAATTGGTATCAAAGATGCCCCGAAACTCACCTTCTGCAGAACGTCCCCTTCCTGGATTCTTCTGTGGCACCGCCCGGAATGCAGATCCAGCAGTGCTCAGAAACTACTCACTTCCCCACCATGCCCATGCATTCCTTGCCCCTTCAGCAACCTGTCCCTATGGTGTCACCGGAACTAGGAAGCGAGATCCGAAAGAAGAGGGGCGGGATCAATTGTCGAGCCGTACTGCGCCAATCGCTGCGCGAGATTCGCTCGCGGATGTCAACCATGGGTTAATATGTGTGTCAATCCAACCCGTGGCGCCGGCTTTCTACCAGCAGGATTTCCCTGTTCGCTCAGAAGGGTGATGGGAGGGGCTGTCACGAGGAGGCTGCTCACTGGACGTCCCCTGACACCGAAATGAGGAAGTGAGAAGAGCGCACAGGCATAAACAGGGCATGTCTGGTTGGAAGCCATCTTGGAACGGGATAGTGTATTTGTAGGTATCATTAAAAAGGTAGTTCTTATGTGACATCTCAGGACCAAATACACTATGGGGTTACGCCAGTGAACTAATTCTGTATGTTTCGAACGTACACAGACTAAAAAGGTGTAAGTGCAATTAAATTCGTACATCACAGAAGGAGACTTTCAATGACGCAGACAATAGAAAACGGCGACCGCAGTGAATGAATCTGTCAGCGAACAGCTGTAAGCGCATGCTCCGCTCTTTTTCATATTGAATAATCAGCATCAGTACCTGTAATGTGATTTTACTTTTCAATTGATGTACTTGGAGCAATATTTATACATATTTAGGCCGTAGCACGCCCTGTAGGGATTTGGGGACGTGTTTTTCGTGCTCTCCCCTTCCTATTGGCTGGAAGGTAAAATTCCAGCCAATGGGAAGAGGAGAGGGCGGGACTTATAAAAACACACGGAAACGCCCCCGAATCGCGTTCCGACGGGGAAAGAGTGATTGACAGCCAATCTCTTCCAATGGCTAGCCTCCATTTATGGAGCTAGCCAATGGAAGACAGAGGCGGGACCAAAGCCCCATATGTAGGACATACGATTTCGCCCTGGGCGGAGCACTGCTTACGCAGTGCTACAGCCAGGGCGAAACCTAAAAAATTGTCATTTACAATACCAATAGCTCAAACTTTCCTAATGCGAGACCTATTGCATTGCAAATGCTTGTTCTCCTTCTCACCTCACTCCTTCATACACACACCTAGTTCTCACCCTATCATACGGTCAGCCTTCTTTTCCTCCTTCACTTATTCATTCCACTGTCCTCACCCTTTTGCGCCCTCCATCAATCTCAGTCCAGTTGTGTTGTTATCCACTCTGTCTTGTTCGCACACTCAGTTTTATTTCTTCTTTTTATAATTACTAAGCCCCCCTTCCGTGTTACACTCAGTATTTGCTTCCTCCATCTTACACAGTCCTGCAACCTTCCATATCATACTGACTTTTCATTTCTTCTCTATCGACCTTACGCAATGTGCATATGTCTGATATATTTATCAGCTATTGGGTGAAGCAAAAGTGTCTGTGCAGGTATCATGAACATGCATGTATGTCGTGTGAGATGTGATGGAGGTGACCCTTTGACTTTGGAAGGTTTCACTACCTGTATAGTTATTGGTTCAGGTATCGCTGCCTTCTCCCGGAGCCCAATGTGGGTCAATTTAAGAGACAAAGGCATAGAAGACTGTGGAAGGGGAAACTGTTCCCTAGAACTAGAGGTGTATGAAGACTGTGCAACATGTCAGCACACCTGGATTCCTCGCCTTAAACTTAAAAGCACAGCAAGCTGAACAGCTGAACCAGAGATGTGGGAACTATTTGTGAATTCCTCCATGGATAGAATATCTTGATCACATACTAATCCACACAATGCTCCTCCCTCAGCTCTCTAACCCTCTGGTGCCTAAATGAAAACACCTGATTCCATCCCTGCCTTTCCCCTACAGAACCCCTCCAGATATAATAATAACATTTATCAAAACACACTCTCTGCATGTGAGTCTCACGACCCACTCATAACTTTCCCTCTAGCAAACCACTTCCTCTCCAGCCATGGATGATGGTCCCCATGTCTTGCTTAAAGACACAAGTTCACACTCCTCTCTGCAGATGGCAAAAATCCTGATCCCTCAGTCACTTTCATATCTGTAAAAAGCTTCCAGTGCCCTTAAGTGTGTCAGTGTACTTCCAAGAGAGCATAATGTCTCTCTGTCCCACACTCCACAGCTGTCCCGTAAATATCAGCTTTCTACTTTCACCACCCCCAAAACACATCGCCCTGACACAGACTTGCCTCACTGTTGTTGACTATGTTTCCTGATTCATCTCTTAAATCACTCTTCGAAGGAAACCTTAGTATTCCCCTCACCACCCCTTTGACACCCAGACACTACTCTCCTGTCCACTGCAGGCTGCCAGCCCCACCATCATCTCACCTACAGCTGCCTGGTGTTCATTCCCATTCTCAAGCCCTCAGCATTGCTTCTGCTCCTGTTGACCCTTACAGGCTCTAAACCATCAAACCTCTGCCCTTCCTTTAGTCTGTTCCTGCTTCACCCTTATTTTAACCAATATCTCCTCATCAAAATCTGTAATTTTTGTTTTAAATTGGTAGCAGTCATACCATTATTTAAATAAGCCTACACCCGAACCCTACTCTCTTTCCAGGTGCAGACCTGTGCCTTAACTCCTACTGGCTTTTGTGTAATTCATCTAAAAAATCACCATGCTGTTTGTCATATCAATTATTTATCATCCATATGCATTATATACGGAAAGCCATCCTTTCTGATAGTTTTGCCCGAACTCTGGCAAAGCCAGTGAGGCTACTTTTAATGCGACATATTGCATGTAACAAGCATTGGCATAGCCAATAGGTCTCACCTTTGGGACCTTATGATTATTTAGTTCAGGGCTCGTAATATCATAAAAATGTTACTAGACCAGCAGGTCTAGTAACTTGAGAACCCTAGTGGACCGAACTGTAATGTACTTGACCTCTGTCTCTGAAAGTGGAACAAATGTGACAAAATAACGAGATGTAAATGCATCTTTATTGCTCATTCACTTTGTGAGCAATAAAGATGCCTTTAAATCTTGTCTCATTTGCTTCATGTTTCGAGACAGAGGTCAAAAGTCAGTTTATCTTCCTACTCGCCAGAAAGGGTGAGTAGGCCCTACAAATAGCTCATCCTGATTAAATCTGGCTCGCCATAGCGAGTGGGCAAGTATATTTTTCGAGGCTTGTAGTTATGCAGCACAATATCCTTACTGCAACAACATTAACTGTTGCATGTCTAAACACTTCTAAGGTCCCAAAGGCGAGACCTATTGGCAATGCCAATGCTTGTATCTTGGGATTTTGAGGCGAGGTGCCATTTTAGAGCGTCGGTTCCTTTGTTGAATTTGTTTTGTGATTTTATTCCTGATGAACGGTCCCATTCCATGTATTGCTTTGTGGGTGAAACAAAGCAGCTTGAACGTGGAACTTCTTGCAACCGGTAACCAATGCAGTGCTTTCAAGGCAGGTGAGATGTGGTCTCGTGGTTGGATATGCAAGAGTAGTCTGGCAGCCGAGTTCTGAATCCGTTGTAGTCTTTTCATGGTTGTTAAAGGTGACCCGTGGTAGAGGCTATTGGCGTAATCAAGTTTGGACAGAACAAGGGAGATGGTAGCTTGGACCTTATGTTGAAATCTCAAATGAGGGACAATTTGTTGCAGCATTTTTATACTGACAAAGCCTGATCTTGCTAGTTTGTCCACTTGGGCATTCATTGATAGCTCGAAGTCCATGGTCATTCTGAGGTTTATTACTTCCTTCGATACTTTAGCACTTTAGGTGGTGATCCCAGCTCATCAGGCCAGACGGCAAGCGGGGCATAATGTTTCCAATCGCCACACGTGAGTATTTCCGTTTTGGAAGCATTCAATTTGAGGTGGCTCCAAGTCATCCACTGATCCACGTCTCTGAGACAACTGAAAATATAGTGCCCCTGAGCTGTTCGGTTGTCCTTGCCCAACCAGTTATGGCTACTGAGTGGTGTTGGTTTCCAAAAATACAACTTACATATACATACATACATACATACATAAATACATACATACATACATACATACATACATACATACATACAGTTGTGTGGTTAAGGTGCTGATTTATTTCCAAATATGTCTTCAGTAATGGGTTGCGCATCAAGGTGCCAGGAGTACTGTCTGGTAAGACAATTTATATTATAATTGAATCCAGTGTTTAATGACAGTTGCTGTTGGCAGCCTGATAAGAACTGATTATACAGTCTATAGTAGAGTTGCATTAGATTTCTAGTCTGTCTTGTTAGATGTTCAGTTAACCTGTATGAATATTGCAGACAGCGCAAACTTAACATTACAGTGCATTCAGTAAGGAAATATAGTACATGAATAGTCCTTACTCATGGGGAGAGGGCAGAAGAGATAGGCTTTTGAAGTCTTACACAGTTCCTCAAACTGTGTGAAATCAAACGTCTGTATATTTCTCTCCAAAAGGTGAACCACTGACACTATAATCACTAAAGTTAGTCAGGCAATGGGATTGTGATGTGACGCAATGTTCTGTGGCTCTGTTACACCAGTGACAGAAGCCCGAAGTTTGGGTCCTCAAAAATCAGGGGTAGTGAGTGAGTTGAAGGGAACTGCAGCAACCTTTCTGGGGATGACTGAGGGAAGCCAGCAGGTGCAAAGACAGTGGCCAGAAGCAAAACCATATGGAACCAGAAAAGATACCCTGGTCCACTGAATCATAGCAGTGGAAGGAGTTGGCCGTGAAAGGCTGACCCATATGGTTAATAATGTGTAATAACAGCACAGAGTACAATGATTACAGGGCAGAAATCGGCCAAATGGAATAATAGCCCAACACTGACGTTAAGTCAAAGTCAGACCTCAGACCTAGCATAATGGAAGTGAGCTCTTCATAAGCATAGTCAGTAGGTGTACCCAAACACAGCATGAGCACAACTGCAGATCAGAAGTCATGTAACGTCCACTAAAATTTTATGCGAGTAATGCCAGGAATCAAATTGCATATAGAATGCCAACCATTTTAAAGTCTTCTTAGATGGAATGATAACAGAATGCCACTTCAGTACAATCGCCATTTAATGCTCACCTGTTGGAAAGTGCCACTTTTTGCATGGTTGCCCCCCACTTTTTGCCTAATGTTGTTTTACTTTGACTTATTGTGCCCTGGGTTCCTGCCAACCAGGTACCTAGGGCCTATGTTCTTTTCTCAAACTGTACTTTTGCAAAACCCAATTGACAACTCTCTGGCCACATGCAAGTCCCTTGTAAAAGGTACCCAAAGTACCAAGGGCACTGTGACTAGGGAAGGCCTCGAAGGCCTGCCGCACTTGTTGTGCCCCCCCTTAGAGGCCCTGTACCTTTACAAAAACACACACACACACACGCTGCCATTTTGATGCAGAACAAAGCTAAGAATCAACATGGCACACGTCTCTGTGTGCCATGCCTACAATCCACTGCCCTGGCATAGGTAAGCCACCCCTCTAGCTGGGTGCACTATACCAGCATGAGCCCTATAACCCTACAGTGTCTAAGCCAATTCTTGGACATTGCAAGTGCCTTAGTGCCATTAAGAGTATGTAGTGCTGAGAGTTTGTCATTACGAGCTCCACAGCATCATAATGGCTTTACTGAAAACTGGGAAGTTTGGTACCAAACGTCTCAGTACATTAAACCCACACTGATGCCAGTGTGGGATTTAATGAAATATGCTCTCAGAGGGCATCTTAGATATGCCCCTTGAAAAACGACCAAACTATTGTCCTGGCTGAGTGGCTGCTCGCCTGCTGCCACAGACATTGTTCTTGACCCTTGGGTCGAGAGCCTGCCCCTCTTGGGGTCCTGAAACAATCATGGGATGAGGTGCCAAGCCTCCTCCCCCAGGATGGGCAGGGACCATGAGGAGGAAGCTTCAAAAGCTTGCCGCATGTGTGAGCTTCCCCAGCCATTTGCTGCTCCCAGCAACTGGCCCCCACCGGTTCTGACCCTACTTTGGGCTGGAGAGTCAGCGGGGAAAATCAAGTTAGGAGGAGAGGTGTGCCCACCGTTGCCAACTCCATCCCTAAGGTGGGGGAGGTAAGGTGAAGCACAACTCTCAGTCCCCGTCATCTTGAAGATGGGGGGGACCAAGCCAACCAGAGTGAGGCTTATGCACCCCTCCCACTAGAAGGAGGCATATTAGGCGGTGTACCCACTCCAAGGAAGGGACCCATTGGTCCGACCTGTACCTACCTGTGACGCCTCTAAATTTAGTATTTAGGGGCAACTCTGAACCTTGCCTCCTCAGACCAGAAGAAACCAGAAGGAGGACCGAAGAGCCGTGCTGAAGAAGAAGAGGAAGACATCAACTGACTTGGCCCCAGCTGTACCGGCCTATCCCGACCTCGACCGACAACGGCAAAAGCCTGGTGTGTCCTCCAGCCAGCAGCCCCCAAGAACTTGAAGAACCTGCCCTGCCTTCCCAAACCAGACTTTGTCTACTGTGAGCACTGGATTTGCTCACCCACAGACTTTGGCTCCAGCCAAATTTGCGAGTCTGTACCACTCTGCACCCTACGCACACGGCCCGAGTTAGAATGGCCCAACACCACGAGGAGGTCTCCCCGGTGATTCTGACCAGGGATCTGGTGATCCCTGACCTACCTCAAGTTTCCAACCGAAGCCTGCAGCCCCTTTCTGGAGGATCCTCATAACCGCAGCCGGTAAGAAAAACCCTATGCCAAAAGATACCCCTGCACCCAACGTCCCATGGCGTTGGGTGGGCCAGCTGACCGAGTCCTGCATCCTAAGACATCCTAAATTACCTCTCCAACCAGTGGTCGCCTCCAGAAGATCTTCGTCCCCGAGCCTGCTATGTTTGTTGCAACCGGAGAATTCCCATTGAAAACAGGGCAGCCAACACCAAAACAGCACCCTGCACCTGGCCGCCGTTGTGGGTGCACCTTGTGTGCTAAGTCGGATCCCACTTTGTCTGAGTCCAAGTCTAGGCACCCTGGTCCCACAGCTTTGTGGCCTCCTTTGTGAGCAGCCACCAACCGGAGGTCCGATAGCCTCCATTGGATAACATTAGGCTTTAGCATTCTACACCCGGCCACAGCAGTGCCACTGAGGGTGCTTTGAGAGTGCATTCTCGACCCTGGTGCAACCCTGGTTCTAATCTCAGAAAAACAACTCCCAAACCGAAGTTCTTACATTGACACCGATAACATTGTTTTCTCCCATAGGACTGCATTATACTGCTTTCTTGTAAAAAATTGTGGAGTTGATTTGTATAAAACTCTAAGAAACTGCAAATATACAAAAACTGATTTACTTACTTTTTCTCTAGTATATATATCCCAGTGTGATATCTAGGCATATCACATCGAGTAGAAAAAGTATCTTAAAACGTTATCAGAAAAGTAACTTGAAAAGTAATCTGAGAAGTAACTCAAACTGCTTTACAAACAAATGACTTACCTGTAACCAATCCACTTGCACCCTACTGCTTTCAAACTGTATTTAACTGCATTATTCTTGCAAAGTGTTGTTATACTTACCTGTACCAGGCCTGGCATGGTTCTAGAAAATAAAATGGAAACTAAATAATTGTATACAAACAAATTGCTTTGAGATCAGTCTTTGAGTGTGTGACATTATTTCTTTCCTGAGTTTGTACAATAAATGCTTAACACTACCCTCTTGTAAAGCCTTACTGCTCGCCCACACTACCACAAATAGCTTGTAAGCTATTATATACTTTTACCTCTGCCTACCTTTGGGGTTCCATTGGCCCCTGTGCCCACTATACCTTACTTTGGTATAGTATATACAGAGCCAGCTTCCTACATCACCTAGATAAGTTATGAAAGCAAGAGCGTGATACAGTAATTCATTCGCAGTTTAAGGCCAACCACAAAGCACTGACTGATAGATTGAAATTCAAAAACGCGTAGTGAAGGTCACCAAAATGTTGTTTGAGTGAAGTACCAGTAAAATTCATATAAACCACACAATGTTGTTGGTAGTATACTGAAGCAAATAAACTATAAATGTAGAATATACCTACCTATGTGTGCATATGTAGGAGGCAAGATGAGGATAAACTGGCAGCAACTAGCATAAAAGCTGTCAAAGTTAACCGTGTGGATAATGTATTATTGCTTTACCTTGGATTGTTACTTACTGTTCCTTCTTGATGTGTGAGAACCCCCCCCCCTCCCAACCCCCCAAAAAAATGATTCACTCTAATCTTTACTCCTGCTTAGTTGTCCCGGTCCCTCAGAACGTACCCGCTCGCAACAGAAAATGATTTATAATGGCATTATCAGCAAAAAACTTCCAATTCAACTCACCAGCTTTATTCTATGTATGTAATAAACCATATTCACCATAAAATTAAAAACCTAAGATACATATATAAAAAACACTTGCCCATGAGCAAAATAAAACCAATCAGGAGGCCGTGAATATGGAATACTAGGCATAAGTCGAATTAGAACATCAAAGAACGCCTAAGCTGTAATGAGCATTTAAGAAAGGTGACCACTCCGAGACAAACCTTGGGATTTGGGAGGGACTGCAGATACAAATGAGCCGGGGTGAATCGCACGATTAGGGTGCCTCTCAACAGGGGTAACACCCACCTCCTTGGCATGATGAATATAAAACCCACTAAACAAAGTCAAATAGGCATAGGTTTGCAAAGATCGCTCTCCGCATAAATAGATTAGGGTTGAACTGACCCAAAGAAAACGAAAATTGACAACTGATCAGGCCCAGCCTAAACCTGTTATGAAGAGGTGTGTCCCCAGCACTCAGTACCATGCCTTAATAAGGTTCCATGCCCAAGGTTGTTTGTCAGGCCCCATAATCTCTATTTGCGGGTTTGTGCAATTCACAGTACTCCCTTTCCTTGGCCTAAAGTTTCCTAAAGGCCATTTTTGATCTGTCGCTGTAAAGTGACCAGGTTAAGTAAAGATATCCGGTCTGCTCACCCTGCAACACCTGTCCTTTTCGTATTCTCCTCCCCCCTCCCCCCATGGGATGAGGAGCCCCGAGTCGCAGCCAAGGGAGGCCAGAATGATATCTCTATTCAATGAGGCCTTCTAGTTCTGCCAAATGAAGCACCATAACATCAGAGGGTCAAATTTAATGGCATTCGCCACGAACGGCAGGCCCAATTCTTCGTGAATGGTTGAGCTAGGGGACCCAGGGACATGCCCAATAGGCCCCTGCAAATCCTATTTTCCTCTGCTTGAAGGCCTTGACAACTTTATATCCACACAATCCAGTGTCGTAGAAGAGTCTGGAGGCATTTCTTGGTATAGATCTCGACTAAGCAGTCACTAATTTGATGCCTATTTTAGACGCCAGGCTGATTGGGACAACCGCAGAATTGCAATATTTCAGGTGCTTTTGCTCAGACAGAGTCCCCAGGTCCCATGTGAGTCGAAAATAACTCCCAAGTAGGGGAATTAATGGGTTATACCCAGGTAAGTTCCCTGAAGCATAAAACATCACGATTTCACGCACTTCCGTCCACCTGGCATCAATCTTCCACTCAGACAGTGCTTGTGTGCCATTAGCACTTGCTACAGTGTGGACGTGTTTATTTTTTCTTTTCAAATCCCTACCACCTAATCGGCTTACAGCCTCTCCTAAGCTGTTCTCCTCAAGCAGGGGGTCACGCTCACTTGGGGATACACGAAAGGGAGGATGATAACGTCACTGTTGCATATGCTAAAGTCTTCCAGTGGGCCTAGTACTTCATAAAATCCGTAACAGTTTCTAGCCTGCCACTATCCATTATAATTCTTCGCTAAATAGTACATTACTGTTTCTAATCTTGCCCGCCGCTATCCAATATCACATTCCAAAAAACACCAGATGCAATGTTTGATTTGACTCCAGTCAATGAAAATTTTGCATTCAAAAAGGATGCCCATATTCCAGAACCACCACTATAAGAAATACATAGTAACAATGCGTTATACGAATGCATTTAACATAAATTAATTGAGGAAAGAACATATAATGGTATGGGGGGGATAGTTTCCTCACCTCCATTCACGTTCAAAAACACCAAATGAAGAATTGTTTTGTTTCATGGTACAGTTGGGTAAAGATGATCTTTCTGCCTGTGGATGAAAACTTGAGATCTGTAATGACATACTTTTGAGATGCATCAAAGAACCTGAAAATCAGAATTTAAATTGGAAAATTCGTTCAGCAGTAATTATCGAATGAGTAACATCCAAATGGAAAGCACCTGGGATAAATGGGTGTTTGTTTGTGAGCCATAGGTAAGCACCTGTACAGCGCCTTACTACCCCTTCCCTTATTAGAAATGTTTTGTAAACTATGCCTCTTTAATTTATAATTCACAAATGAAGAACAGTGTGCAAAACGATATTTTAATTTCAGCCATCCAAAACTAAAAAAGTTACATAATAAATGTTGCAGCAAAAATATCACAGTTAACATTGAAAGCCATATTACATGGGCATGCTTGTGAAGTAACCACATCGGACAGAAGGACAAAACTAAGCCTTAATGTTTGTGAGTGAGGGGGAAAAATATGCCCTGAGAAAAAAAGAATAGGAGAGTTCTCGTAGTGTTCTCACAGCTGAAGTCTAAAACCTATGACAGAGGAGTTACAGACGTTCATGTTAAGAAAATGCTAAGTATATTAGCTGGCATTCATTGGTATACATTCTTGATATAAGGCCATTCCCTCACCTCAGATTTGCCATGGCACAGCTTAGTTGTAGACGGCTGATTCATCACCGGGCTATTATGTGAACTCCTCTGTTCCTGCCTTTCCCTAGGAGTTTTAATTTCTTATTTTTTTTTTAGGTCTCCGCTAGACAGTGCATGGGGCTGTCTCGAAGAGACCTGTTATGTTCTATCTGTGGGCGCACAGGCTGCTCATACCCTACCATTGGTTAACTTCAGCGTTCAATTAATTTTCTTTGACGCCATTCGTCATGGCATGCAGGCGTCATGCCCTCTCCTTGTGTTTGGCCCTCCCATCACGCATGGATGAAGTATATGTCTCCTCACACTGCTTCCGCTTTGCAGAGCTATTTTGTTTTGTTTTTAAACACTCCATAGTAGTAATTGTGTTTTCAGCCCTTCTCCCTTATACACATACCACTAAAATGCATGCATGTGTACATAAACAAATGCATATGTTAAAAAGTTGTTAAAACTCAAACAGCACTTGTTTAATTTTTTGCGCCGTCCGATGGTATAGCAGCGCTCACTCAGTCGTCCGTCTTGCTATAGCAGGAACACAAGCCGATGGTATTGGAGTTCTTTAAGTGCTCACCAGTTACATTACACAATGACACATTGCTTTTTTGTTGCTGATCCTGCTTCAAATGAGGTTCTTTTTTCCATTGCCCTTCTCTACATTCCCTCCTGCTTGACATGTTCGCCCCCTCCTTCTTTTTTTGCTGCTGGTTTTAAAAAAAATGCTCTTCAGCATGGCTGAAAGTCATTGAAAAGAGTGTTATGATGCGTCCAGCTCCGGCCATGTCATAACTCTTTTTAGGTCTCGCCTATTACATCCCGAAGGGATGATAGGTGAGATTTCTAGTAAGCAGACCTAAAAAGTCTACCCACTGCGGATCGCATACAGTTCATGTGAGCCAGGCGCGTGCACATCATCGCCAGCCACATCACACACCAACATTTCTCTGTGCTTCGGCATCAGACTTCAAAGGCTGCCACTCCCCCGCCCCCACATCAGACTTGTTTTTTATGCCGCCTGGGTCTTTGACGCATATGCTGAGCTTATCCCTGACCCACGTGACCTTCAGGAACTGCCTCATTCCTCGGTCTATTATCGCTCCATTCTGGTTCATGTGCCGCTTTCCGCGTTTGCCTCAGCTGGATGTTGCTCTCCCACTAGAGTCATTCCGGACAGGCAGTCACTGCAGTGAACTCTGTGTTCTCTGCTTGGGACAGAGGGCCTTCCTCCGTTGTTCCCATCAGACAGAGTTGCTCCACTCCACCTCCTTCAAGAGGCTACCACTGCAAGGCCAGTGAGACTGCGCACTTTTAGGGCCACGTTTATCCTCAGAATGACCGTATCTCCAAACCTCACATTCAATCCAGGAGGTAATTTTTAAGTCCGCTATATTCTATGGGTGTGTGCAATCCAACACAAGCAGCATCATAGTGTGCACAGTTTAGCATTGACTTCTCAAACTGTGGGATTTTAGTACATATAACAAGTTCTTTTCACTGAATTATTTATTCAAATTTTTTACTGTTGCCGCATGTACTTTGCCTCTTTCGAAGTACCATCAAATTCAGTTCATAACTCGCAGCCTACAGTTGCACTGTTAACTGTTCCTGCATCTCTTATGTTCTTATCAGGTTTGAATCCTTGCTGTAATCAATTATCTGTAAGTCTGTGTCAGCTGTGCGCCTGCCAATACTTGCGCCAGCCCTTGCGCTCTGTCAGAGGGCCCCCCAGCGTGACTCACCCCACCCCGCCATCTGCCCTAGACAGGGGGTGTCTGCATATGACTGACTCTGCCCCAGAGTACTTGCTTTTCAGTGACACTGACCTTTCAGGAATGCTCCCAGCCTACAGGTCATCGCAGTTTGCCTCCAGGCCTCAGTTCTGATACATATTTGTGAGAATTCATACTCAGTGCCACATAATTACATGCCACATAATTACACTGCACTCAATGCAACATACACTCAAAATACCACTGTGCCACATAATGACACGCCACATAATTACACTATATCTATCTATCTATCGCCCTCCCTCTGTCGCCCTCCCTCTGTCGCCCTCCCTCTGTCGCCCTCCCTCTGTCGCCCTCCCTCTGTCGCCCTCCCTCTGTCGCCCTCCCTCTGTCGCCCTCCCTCTGTCGCCCTCCCTCTGTCGCCCTCCCTCTGTCGCCCTCCCTCTGTCGCCCTCCCTCTGTCGCCCTCCCTCTGTCGCCCTCCCTCTGTCGCCCTCCCTCTGTCGCCCTCCCTCTGTCGCCCTCCCTCTGTCGCCCTCCCTCTGTCGCCCTCCCTCTGTCGCCCTCCCTCTGTCGCCCTCCCTCTGTCGCCCTCCGCACCACCACAACATCACTCAGCACCACCACAACATCACTCAGCACCACCACAACATCACTCAGCACCACCACAACATCACTCAGCACCACCACAACATCACTCAGCACCACCACAACATCACTCAGCACCACCACAACATCACTCAGCACCACCACAACATCACTCGTCGCCACAGCATCACTCATCACTCGTCGCCACAGCATCACTCATCACTCGTCGCCACAGCATCACTCATCACTCGTCGCCACAGCATCAATCAGTTCAACCATTCAACAACTGGTTCAAATATGTTCTATCAATGTTTCAAGCTTTATTACAAATGTCACAAAAATATGTTAATATTTCACTTCTGTTCTTGGATTTTCGACACAATAAAATACACTGAACATAATCTTCACAAAAGTTATTTACAAAAGTTTAAGCTATTGCCATTATACATTACAATAACTTTTATTAAAGTATTATTAAAAAAAATTGAAAGCCATTGTTATTTGTAATATCAATACATCTAAGTCACGTAAATACAACAGATATTGCATTACAAATGCTATAGGTGTCACATTTGCGAAAGTTATAACTATTGGCATTGTAAATGACAAAGCTATTAATTTCGCTATTTTCAAAACCAACACATAAATTAAAAAAATTGTCATTTACAATACCAGTAGCTCAAACTTTCCTAATGCGAGACCTATTACATTGCAAATGCTTGTTTGTTCTAGGAGGGGTAGGACAAAAAACTCCACATGGGGAGGGGGGCGAAGAGACTTGGCTTCGGTTCAACTTTCTTTGATTCTGGGCTTTCAGTAACTTTCAGCCATGCTGAACAGCAGATGTGCTGCTAGACAACATGGGGAGAGGATGTCGCCTTAGGGCTAGAGCAGTCCACCTCGAAGCTGGGGAACCGGGTTCGCGTCTTGGCAACAGCGCTCAATTCTGTGAATCTGGGCAAATCACTTAATCTCCCTGTGCCTAACAAAAATGAATGTGTTCTTATGTAACAAAACTGGTGCTCATGTAAAGCACTCTGATAACCGATGTCTCAGCTCTAGTTTGCGCTATATAAAGCTCTAAAAATTAAAAATAAAATTGCTAAAATACATTCACATTTACAAGGTCAATAGCTCAGGCATTGCTGAGACCTATTGGTGTTGCTAGTGCTTGTTCAATAAAGCTGTTCCAGTTCACATTGGAAATCAAAGAGCCTTTGGTGGAATCTGCAAAGCAAACAATCTCCGTTACTTAGATTGTTGTTTCTGGCCTGACTGTTCCACAAAGTGTGGCCTTGCTTTCGAATTAGTTGAACCACAAGATACAAAAATAATATATATGAAGGACCTACTAATGATGATATTAGTAGCGTAGTATGGCCAACCAGTATTTGGTTTATCTCTGGGCGTATTTAGTGTATGTAGTGGTGTATTGCCATAAGACAAAGAATTATGGGTACAAAATGTCTATGCTAAGTAATTGCTTTCTTTTGTTGCCCAGGTGTGTTCAGCAGCCTAAAGATTGTAGAAGCACATTGAAACATAGAGAACCTACCGTTCTAAATCTTATGGCCACCGCTCCCTACATGCTATGAGGCCATCCTGAATATTTACAACCTATCTACCGAAGAGACGGTTATATTCCATATAGGTACCCTTATATAGACTCGGGTAACATCGTAAACCTTCACCTATATTCTTCCCTACGTTACATACATAATGGTTCTTAGGGACTGACCTTTTACCTACATAAGACACTGCATTCAGAACGCGGAATTTTCCCTGGTAAGAACCTCATACATTATGCATGAGGATTCTTGGAAGCACAGCAGGGCTAACATCTCCTGTATAATATCTACGTACAAAGTTCATTCTCAACGTCAGCTTAAGTACTACAAATTGATACAGCAAGGTGGAACCCCCGGGGAGACCTATGGGTGTATATGTACATCACATCGTGCTAAGATAGCCAGAGGAGACCAGGACTTCCCGTCCGACACACTGACGCGAGATGCTGAGCTTCCTGCATGCAGATACTCCAGCTCGCAGTGGTCTAACATCCCTCGCGGGGTGTCCAACCCGAGACCAAGACGGGGGTCCCACAGTCTCTCAATTCAGGTAAATGGGTTGACATTATCCTAGAGGGATTCTTGGCTGAACACCTATGCACATGCCAAGTACACTTGGGTACATCTAGTTAGGGAAGCATCGTAGGAGTACGCACTTAAATTGTCATGTATTGTGTGTGTGTTCATGATTATTGCAAGATGGTAGAACTCTATCATCCTTTTACTTTCATAGTGCCTCTAGTCATTTATATCTGTTACTGTCTGACGGTTGTTTTAGCTCATCTATTTTACACCAGAATAACAAGTGTTCAATAAATACTTATTGAAAACGCCCAGACTGCTTATTCTGTGCATCTCTCAGAGACAGACTAAGTAGGCACGAGTGACTGGGGTGAAAGGTAGTATATTGTTTCCACTGTTCGATGGCTGCCAAGAACTATTCTCTCCTTGGTAAGAGGAGATTCTAGTAGCACTGCGAGCTAGCTGATACAGAAGGCCAACATATCCGGTGGGGGTGTTTAGAATCAGTCTGACACCAGTCCTACAGTGTTGTCCGAACGCGCAGATCCTGTATATGTTTTTATAGGAACTACACAACAAACCTGTGTCCTGGCTACCAAAGTAAAATCAGGCTCCACGCTCAACCCTGTATAACCTTCTATTCTAAAGCAAGGAATTGAAGCAATTCTTCCCCTGCTGTGCCTATTTCTGAACCTGTCTTTTGCCACTGGTCAAGTTACCTGACAATGGAAATGTGCAACGGTGGTTCAATTATTTAAAGATGCCCACTCTAGATTCATCTAAGCCACAGAATTTTAGACCCATCTCTCTACTCCCTTTTTCTGCTAAAATAGCTGAAAAACATGTCTACCAACAGCGGACTAGGTATATTGAGACAAATGGCTTTCTACACAAAACCCAGCCAGGGTTTTGAGCTAAATTCAGCACAGAATCAGCCCTACTACTAGCCTCGGAATCACGAAGACTTGTCGCGGATGAGGGTAAAATGGCCGCCTTGGTCATGCTTGACCTTAGTGCGGCTTTAGAAACTGGGCCCCATGGTCTACTAATGGAATGACTATGGCAGCTTGGTGTCGGAGGTCAGGCGCTCAAATGGCTGGCAAACTATCTTCAGGATCAAACTTTCCAGGTATCACTGCATCCCTATACCTCAGAGACTTTCCCACTACAGCAAGAAGTACCACACTGCTCTGCCCCGAGTCCTACTCTTTTTAATCTCTATATGCTCCCACAAGCTGATGTGTTCGAGCGTCATGGCATGCAGATCGTGACGTACATGGACGACACTCGGTTAATCATTATTTTGGTGCAGGACGAGGGCACCACTGTGGATCGTTTCAGGGCATGTCTGGTCGACCTATCCAAATGCCTGTAACTTAATGTGGATAAGGCTGAAGTTCTGATTATGGTTAAACAACCTTCAATCTGGTCCTCGGCGTGGTGGCCAGACCATCTCGGTCCTACACCTATGCCTAAAGAAAAAAATCTGGGCTTTGTCTTTGACCATAACTTGTCATGTGACAACCAGATAGTCACTGGCTGGAACTTGCTTTGGCACTCTAGAAGCACAGCACTAAATATTAGGGCTCCTTTTTAACCCCTTCCGTGCGGCCGCGATTCCCCCCGTGTGCGGCAGCCGCACGAACAGGGCGGGGCCATGACGAACCCCAGCCGTCATCAGCACACGAGCACCGTGGAGCGTGACGGCTGGGGTTCGTCACCAGCATGGAAGGGGCTAGCTCAGCAAGGAAGACAGTTCAAGCCCTTTTAGTCTCCAGACTGAACTATTGCAATGTCCTCTATCTTGGGGCATCGCAGGACAGACTGTAAAAACTTCAGCGGGTCCAGAGTGTGGCAGCTCTCCTGTTGCTAAATCGGGATACTCTCAGGGCAGAGCACCCACCTTGATAAAGTAAAGAGTAGGGGGAAGGGGGCAGGACCACGTAATGAACCACGCGTCTGGGTCCATTTGCTCATTTTACTCGACCAACAACACCACGCAATAACTGCACCAGAACAACTGGCAATTTTGTTTGACTCTCATATCGTGGGGCACTAAGCAATACCCACATTAGAGGTAATGTAGGGATGCAGCGAACATAACAGGCTATGACACAGTGTATGAATGTATGGAGTAACCAAGCGCCCTACATAACCCTCATTAATTCATTTACTTGCTTGGTAGGGAACTGCAGAAATATGTATATGCAAGATAACCATTTTCCTTTGAATAATCATGACATAGCTCCTACTCTAACATAGCTTTTCTAATGATCAAAAATAAAGGATCGCTTCTTGTATGGGTGGTGTGTGTATCATGTATTGCAGATCACAAAGGAGGGTTATTTTTCTAGTGCATTTGAGGAGAACTATTTCTCAGGTAACCAGACTTGTGTAATATTGTATCAAAGTATTGGTGAAGCTAGTGAATA
Organism: Lissotriton helveticus; assembly: GCF_964261635.1. Classification (NCBI taxonomy): domain Eukaryota; kingdom Metazoa; phylum Chordata; class Amphibia; order Caudata; family Salamandridae; genus Lissotriton; species Lissotriton helveticus. Next base: position 743,409,119 of record NC_136068.1, read on the forward strand.
GCTGGGTGTCTTATTTTTGGGTAGAATTGCTCGGACATTAAGTGTGACTCAATGTATTTGTATTAAGATAAACTAAATTATATCTAGTAATTTAAAAAAAGAAACTAATGAAACAGTGCTTTAAATGTAGCCTGTTTACGATTGCAGTCCTTAGTACATATGGTGGGCCTGTTTCATGTTAAGCAGTCTTCTTTGGAGACTTCTAAGCATGTACAGCCTCCTCCACCATCCCCGATTAGACTCCCAATAAAATATCATAGTCCCCACTTGCTCCAAAAGCATCTTTCTGCACCTCATCACTACCATCTAATTGTTGATCTTTAAAGACCTCGTACAAGTGAATAATCATACAGGTACAGCAATTCCCTTAAACATGCCACACTGCTCTTAACTATAATGGACAAGCCAACTAAAATGTGAAAAATATCATTTAAAAATGTTGTAAAAGGATCAATTACTACAACAAACCCTCTTCACTTTATTTGATTTGCCTTGCTATAACATTGACTGTCTGCTTGTGGCACTCAGTGTTACATCACAAGACGCTGCTGAGCATCTTAATCCACCAATAGCAAAACTGTGTTTCCCAAACATTATGCCCAGGTACCCATAGGAGCTTAACTACAAAACGGGAATCTGCATGTTAGTTAAATGTTTGCTCCCATGATAGCCTACGCAGTTTAAGACAAACAAAAACAGCGCTTCGTGTGGGACAAGGCCCGCTTCTACCTAGGTACCATTTACCCTAACCACAGATCAGAGCACATCACTCATTGAAGTGGTGTGTCACTATATTAACCCCCTGCACCCAGCTTATTGTATTCTGTGCAAAAATGCAGACATTGACTTAATCCAATACAATGTTGACAGCACCAACTTCTTGGAAGACACAATTGTCTCGCCTTTCTCAAGTTTGTTGCTGTGGAAGCTCAAAACACTCTCCACAACATCAGTTCCCCTCTTACAACAAGAGCATTCCCTTTCTCTCTCTCGATAGACCAGGAACACTTTTCACCTGTTGCCCAATTTGTCACTTCATCTTTCTTGGTAAAGTAGTAGAAAGGACAGAAGCAGTACAGTTCCATGTGCACCACGAACCGCATTAGTTGCTTCAATTCTGTGAATCAGAAATCTGACCTCGCTGCAGTTTGAACTCTTCAACCATACATGTGTTTGGCAATGCCTTCCTATCCCTTCTCCCCATCACAGCCTTGCATAACTTGCATGAAGTTTTCACTGCCTTTTTCTACCAGGTCTCCTGCTGTCTACTGCTACAGCCTTCAATATGACTGCTACTGTCTAAAAATTGTTTGTCTCCATCTCAACATTTTGTTCGAATAGAGATCCATCAGTTGTTCAGCCCTCCTGTTGCAATTAACGTCTCCATCCTCTGTAACCTGCCGGGCAAGTCAATTGATTGTTATGAACCAAAATGCTGAGAAGATTGATGTCCAGCAGATGAAATTGTTCCTGGTTCTCATTCAATCGTGGTTGTTGACTTAAAACCCAGGCTTAGCAACAAAGGCCCCGATTAGTAGTGAATTGATGTTTTCCAAACCCCCTGCACAACCACTGTTTGCTCAAGTGAGTTAAATACCTCACCATTTGTTACATTTGGCCGGTCAAACCTGCTGGACTTTAACAGGGGAATACACTACAGTATTTCCAGTAACAAGCAATTTTGATGTGGTAAGCACCAGAATCCCTATGTTATTCCCCCAAGTCTCATAATAGGTGCTATTTATCACACCTGATAGATTCTGCACCCCGGGGAGTCTTTTATTTTTTATGCTGTAAATGTACCTGCTCCTCCTGCACACTTATCCGGGCCACAGAGTTCATCCTCTGTCTCCACTACATAAAACGGAAGTCCACAAATAAATATTATAAAAGTGGGTGTGGTGTCCCAATGACCTTCAATCATCATCTTTTTTGTCACAGACAAAAAGGATTATGATAATGAAGTTATGCACAACAGGATATTTCTTTCAGTTTCACAATTTTAAATCTTCTACCTTCATGTAGAAGATACATATCAAGGACACCTAAAATGGCATCAATGATGTCACAAGTTATACAGATACACACATTTGTGAATAAACATTGAGGTACCCAGGAAATGGCATATTTACTGAAAGACTTTTAAGTAGTACGATTGGTTGTTGTTGGGACACCCAAATCCTTATCCTCTACTGCATTTTCCCCAGGCTACGAGGTCCCTACCTGGCACACCAAATCTATTCCTATATACAAATATATGTTAGCCATAATCTGGGCGCTCCTCTCCTTCACTTGCCAGGTGCTCCTTGTTTCTTGGTCTCTATTTGACCTCTAATACTGACTGAGCTTCCTAGTCATCCGAGATCCATGCCCTATTATTTGGATCATTAAACCAGTCTAAGAGAGTCTGTATACAGTCTTACTTGTGTCTCAGAAGTGTTTTCCTCCTCTAATGAACCTGTTTTGGTCCTTCAGATATTCAAACTATCTTCACTATCCTTAAATTGCTTTGTAGCTAGGTTAATGGTTTATAAATTAAATACTTAACACTTTTTTCAACAGCATGTGACCCTGGAAGACTGATGATTTGAACAACATTTAACGTACTCGAGTTAGAGGCCAACATCTAAGGCCATGTCACAGGCATGCCTTAATTGAAAATTTCGATCAATACAGCAATCTGTTTGGGCTGGCACCAGTGGCTTGACAGCATAACAGCAGTTGTCACTTTTGACTTCAGCGATACTGATTACCTTTTCAGCTTCACGTGCTACACCATCCATAGAGAGACACATTGCACTGTCCTTGGCACATTCTAAGAACGTCAAATAGATTTAAAAAATATGTTTTTTATGACCTCAATGTTTTTGAATCTGAGAATTTACTTACCTAAAATCTTAAATATAGGGTCATAGATAGTGGTTCAGAAACTGAATCCATAACATCTAGGCAGAAACTGAATCCATAACATCTAGGCACTGGAATTTCTAAACATTATGACCGAAGAGAGCTAAAATGTTTCTTGTGTTGGTTAATCTTGGAAAAAACATCTTCTAGAAGTTTTGAACCTTGGTTCAATCCACAAATGTTTGATTCCCAGTAAAATGTTTCCAGTTTCAGTAATGTTACCCATTCCAATTCCTGCTTTGTACCTTCTCCCAACAGTCCAGTGAAATGATGTTCTGATTTGTTTGTAGATTTAGATGCCAACAAATCTTTTATTTAGAATGTATAATCTCAGACCAGGATTTCAAAATATCTTTTATTTCTACCACTTCTATCTAGAATTCTTTCAATTTAAGTATATAATACTCTTCCAAATTATGTAAAAATCTATGCCAACTCTAAGATTTGCATGCCACTGGATGAGCCCCCTATTACATGCTATCAGACATTAATCTCTTGAAAAAGTATTTTATTCTTTATAACTAGATTAGATGCATTTTTGTTTAACATTTTATTTCCTGTCTTCTATTTTGTAAGTTAATAATTTGGCCTTTTTGTGTTTAAAAAAGAAATACTGCCTTGAGATTATATATTTTTTAATGTTGCACCTTTTTTAATCCAGCTAACCTAGATAATGTATTTGTCAAGTTTTCTCCAAACACATGCTTCATAGATAACAAACCGTTATGTTTTAGAGATTGAGATAAATATGTCTATGGTGATTTTATAGTCAGAAAAAAGGTCAATCTAAATGGAATTTGATCAGCAGTATTGCTCCCTAATTAAACCCATGCCAGATTTTCAAATAATTTGGATCAAAAGAAGTAGCAGAACTATATTTGCATTTTTTATTAAATTAAACCTATGAATTAGGTGGAATACACAAAGGAATTAGGTAAGATTATCATTTTGATTGTATTTACTTTGCTCCAGACCAACAATTGTAAATGCGCCTATCTTCCTCATTCAATTCAAAACTTTCGGTGGTTCTCTTTAGGTTTAAATAAACTGCTTCTTTAATGTTGTTAGTATGATGTTACCCAAATATTGCATTCCTTTTTTGTCCATGACTGACCACCCATTCCTTATGTAAGATAACAAATATATAAATTCATTTTATATCCTCTATTTGAACACACTTCTTCACAAAATCTAAACTGGCTCAGTACTGCTAGATGATAAGGCATTTAAACTCTATTAAGTGTCTTTCTCTTATCAAGAGTTTGTCATAAATAAATTCTTGTCTTCCTGTGCTACGCGTATCAGTCCCATAATAGTCTGAAATTGATACTTCTTTGTCTACCCTGTACACAATTTGTCTCACATTTAAGTTCTACCCTCCTAATTACTCTTCAGATGTGGTGCAAGTACCAACAAAAGTATTTTGATACCACCATTTCTATTATCCCATAAGTCTCTACCATCTGTTCATATACGCGTGATTAAAGCCATTCACATTGAAGGTGGAAGGACCTCACTTTAAAACATCGAAATAAAACTTTCGTTTATGCATGCAGGCTAAAATTATCTAGATGATCTATTTAGCACAGAGGATATGCCAAATTTTACATTTCTGAAGTACATCGACAATCTCTTGATAATTGATCTGTATCCAAGGAAGCAACCTCCACACCTGATAATTGTGTATGTTAAAATCCTTCAAAACATCTTGAATCTCCTCAAGGTCATTTTTCACTTTGGATGGCTATAGCTTCTCCTGAAAAAACCCTTGGAAGCAGTCTTTATACTGGTGCATCTGCCAAAAGGCTTTTTGGCTGGGCAATTCTTAGAACAATAGAAATATTCTTTGAATTATCTTCGCTTATATGTTATCAATATCCCTTCTTTCGCAACTGATTAAAAGAAATGTTTGTTCTGAATAGGGCAACTCAACCTGATCTGCATATGTTTGCTTATATCCGTATTGCAACCTAGAGTTTCCTAAAATGATCACCTGAACTATTTTTCCTGTAGCTTTTTTTTTTTGCATCTTAACATCCCTTTTTCGCTTTTAAAATTTTAGTAATCTGCCCCTTTCTTTCTTTGTAGAGCAATTTGAAATCATCTTAACATTTGTATTCCTTTACCTCATCTGGCGGGATGTGAATCTTTCTAACACCCATTTTTATAATTCAATATATTTTTTTTTATTTCTAGAAATTCTTTATTTTTCTTTAAAATCGATCTATTAAGTCTCCTCCTTGCCTGATCTGCTTAATCATTCCAGACCCCTAAGAAAGGGTGCTTGGTCTGACGAAAGCACAGAACCAATATTGTCTTAAGAAACAAATCTGCCATTCTCCGAAATTTAAAACAATAAATCCTTGGGGTGCTACAATAAATGTGTGATAATAAAGGGATTTTTTTCTGTCCTGGATGGATTACAGCCAGGCTTCTTCTAAAACTAATTCTGTTCGTATCTTGAGTGAGCTTTTTCAATCTTCTTTGAAAACATTTGGTTAGATGAAAGTTTTATCTACCTAGATAAGGTGCACTTGACTGAAGTCTTTTCCAATAATTATATTTTAAAAAGCCATCTACATAGTTTTTGAGGTAACTACATTAGAAAAAAAAAACATTGTTTACTTTTGGGGCAAAAATACGTTTGATATGAGCACTCTGTTCTAAGCTTCTTTAATAACATCTATGATTTCACATCACAACCCTTTATTTGCCGGCCTTCTCAAACCCTCTTGTTTTTGAGTTGAAAGCATTACAAAATATACTTAATAATTTTTCCATTTTAAATCTTCTGTGACTCAGGTGTTCAATTCTATGACACTGAACAAGATGCAGATAGTGTCATGCTAAACACAAGATCTGCCTGTCTGTGTAGTCTACATTTTGTGATCAGATCTCCCCTTATCCTAGAGAGGCCTATAGTACCTGCTTTTTAGTTAATTTGCTGACTCGAAGAGACATATTGTTTACAATCTGTGGGCTTCAGCACGGCCCATAGGCTTATCATTTGCTCACTCCATCGCTTTCATATCCTTTGTCCCCGTTTGTCCATGGCATGCATGCATCATGCCTCTTGTGTTTAGCCGTCTCCCAAGAGCATGAACCATGTACTTATGTACATCCCGTGCTCCCGTTTTAGGAGCTACTTTTTTCTTTGTGTTTGAGCACTCCACAAGAGTGCTTGTGTTTTCCGTTGTGCATTGAATACAGTGACTTATAAAATGAAGCCCTTTTAAAAATTAACAGGTGGCTGAAACCCCTGTGCAAGGAGCTGGGTACCAGAAATTATATTGTGGCTCTGCGAATTCTGAAGTTCGATACCCGCCCCTTGTTTGTATGTGGCATGGCAAAGTCTTTAGGTTGGGCTTTGGTGATCAGGTCAAAAAGGCTCAATGAAATTGTTTAATTTTGGTCACTATGTTATATCGTCTTAGGTAATTTATTGTTGCCATTCTATTTACACTTAGCTATGATTGCATGTATATGTTTGGCCTTTTATCTTTTTTATCCTATTGTATGTATTGCTTTTAAAGATATGTTTTTATCGAAATAAAGCCTATTTGACTGACTGACTGAAAATTAACATTACAAATAAAAATAATGAAAGCAAAATGCATATGAACAGTGTTAGCTTTTTAAACTGTAAAAAGCAGCTAAGATCTCTTGTAGTACTCATTTTAGTGAAAACAATACATTTCCTGCTGCCAAAACCAACATGTATTTGCCTAGTTAAAATCAGTTCACTTAAATGCGTTTTGTTGTAAGAGTAGTTTATTTGAGAAGTGTCAAATAAAGGAAACAATTGTGTTCAATAAAAGATACTCCATAGTGTGTGCATATGGACTGTTGCCCGCCATGCTTCTCCAAGTCACAGCAGCCTTTCCAGCTACTGACAATCAAAGCACCTAGGCCCACTTCTACACAAGGACTCTTGAGTCAGTAATGACTGAGCAGAATAATTGCAATACCAGGGTTTTTAGGTCGAGCTGGCGTTGGAGCGCGAAGCGCTCCCGCCAGCGAGTTCTATAGTCGCCGTGTTCACTGGCAAGGGAGTCTAGAGCTGTGCACGAGCCGCTACTGGCCTGTGCACGAGCCGACTCAGCTCTGTGGACGCGCACGTCTCCGGAAGACGTGCTGCGCCCGAGCCGCCTCCCGCTTGTTCTTTCAGCAAATATTCTCGGAGCCGTAGGGCAAAGTTACCGAACAGCACAACAGGTAGGCTTTTTACATTTATGAAGACAGTATGATAGGCCTCGTACACACACCTCCCCTTCCAGTGCCATACTAAATCAATCTAGCAGTGTACCCTAGGTATTGTTGGGTACAGAGTATTTGAGATCTTGCTGTTGGCTATGGGCTATTAACGATGAAAGTATTCTCAAGCTTTGTCTGCGCAATTACATATTTTGTGATGATCATCGTGATTTCCTGTTTGGGTTTTTCGGATCCAAGAGAGGTGTTAACAGTCGATAAAGTTGATGTTTATAAAACTGTAATAAAGCGTCCTGTCTCTTTTTTGTGTTAAGCTTTTTTTTGTTTTCTACACGTAGTATATATATATATCTCTATATATATATATATATAGTCCAGGGCAGACATCCAAAGGAAGGAAATAATTTCGCGAAAGGCGTGTATTGTATTGTAGCTGAATGTATATAGTGCTTCTTACCTCTGAGGAAGTGCACTAGAAGAGGGGTAAGCACACTTACAGAGTGCAGTTTCAGAGTGCAGTTTCAGAGTGCAGTTTCAGAGTGCAGAGTGCAGAGTGCAGTTAAAATGTTGCTAGGCTAGGGCTTTAAAGACACCCCAAACGTGGAAAAGACTGCTGTTTTTCTTTGGTTTTGTCCAATCTTGTCCAGACGGTCACGCCTAGTATGTTTTTTGCAACTATCTTTTCTCCTAAAACATTAATATGCAGGATTGCTGAGGGGTCTCCCCTGTCAGTCCTCGTAGTTGTTTTTTGTGAAGCCCCTGCAAGAAATGGCCATAAAACAATTGGCTGTTTCAGTTGTCTAGAATCACCACAGATTCTGCTTGACCTGGGCGTGCTCCATGACTTGCAAGTGGAACTTCACAGACAACTACATAAAAAAAAAAGCATTTGCAATGCAATAGGTCTCGCATTTGCGAGAGTTTAACCTATTGGCATTGTAAATGACAATGCCTTTTATTTATGTTTTAAAAACCAACACATAAATAAAAGACATTGCCATTTACAATGCCAATAGCTCAAACTCTAACAACTGCGAGACCTATTGCATTGTAAATGCTTGTTTTCCATGCCTCCGGCCAGACCTGGCAGCAATATTATGACTGATGCCACTGCAAAAGCAGTGGAACTGATGCGTCTGAAACCAACTAGCGGAGCCTTAAGCCATTTACAGCAATCGGGGGCAGGCACTGTCTCAAAGAATTGTTGTTTACAATCTGTGGGCTTCATCTGTGATACTGACTGGCGTGGGTAATGGGACATCTGGGCATAAATAAGTATACATTTAACAGTTTCCGTATATGTACACACTACTCTTAGTTACACACAATTTACCGGCTACTTAAATATACTAAATTGTATTTGCAGTTTTATTATTTAAAATGTATTTAAAATCTAGGCCTGTGTACCTCTGCTGTTCCACCAATATATGCACACACCCACACATTAGTCAGCAAGCAGTCACTCCACCGACCCATCCATCTACCGATCTGTCTATCCATCCATCGCTCAGCGCTATCGTAGCATCCTGCTTAGTTATTTATTTATGCTTTTTGGTGGTGTCTACTTGTGTCTTTACAATTGCCTCAATGCGCTTGATACAAAACGGACAAAAATGAAGGGGCGTACCAGAAAAGCAGGATAAATCACGGCTTCATAAGGCATTTAGTTTTCATATTCACTGCTCAGATTTTCTTTTCCTGGTCTTTTTGCAAAGGATATTTCATAAATTGCTGGATTGATTAATTGTACCTCCACCAGATTCTGATGCTTTGAGAATGACATCCATGGAAGTAATGACTGAATGAACAGGCAAAAGTAAAATGAGTATTTCAGCTCACGCAGGAGAACGTAAATGTTTTTGTTAAGCTTTACAGTGCTGTGTGCAGTCTAGTTTGATGCAGATAAATCACTTTTCCATTGTGTGTATATACTTCTATTTTGTTGCATAAGTTGACTAGATGCATTTCTGAACCTGAAGCTAGTGCTCTGAATATTACTGTATATTTTCTTTGTAGGGAAGCAAACAAGCAGCATGTACGATGCCAAAAGTGTTTGGAAATGGGACACTGGTCTTATGAATGTACTGGGAAAAGAAAATATCTTTACAGACCTTCAAGAACTACTGAACTGAAAAAAACACTCAAAGAGAAAGAAGCTAGATTGGTGCTGCAGCAAAGGTAACGTGAGCTGACATATAACCATAAGTATTCTTTTTACGTGAAAAAACTGCTCCCCAATTGCAAGGTAGCTTTAATGTTTAAACGTTCTCCTGCAGATAAAGTGAACTGTGCACCTCAATGTATTCCGGTGCAGGGCAATAGAAACTCTCCCATATGGGTCGGTAGACATTTTAGGCTGTTTACCCAACTAACAGAATCTTATGCTCTGCTAAGACAGCAATGTAAAAGTGCTTGCAACGGGTCTAAGATATCCAGCCCACTGGGACTGTGGGAAAGAGAAATTAGATCAGGGAAGTCAAATGTCAGGATTCTACACCTCTCCTCACAGTGCTAAGGCATTCACAAGAATAAATATTAAAAGATTTTATTAAACAACATTATTTGACCAATTATATACAATAAATCGTTTGCTTATCGTGAATAGGTAATATAAATCCATATGTAAGGGCACTGGGGTCAAGGGGGGAAAAAGTAAAAGACAAAATGCCAAGCGCATCCAGTGCACTCACAGATGTCTAGTTAATGTTTGGGAAAAGTGACAATAGGAGTGAGTAGTTAAATAGAGAAAACGGTATGGGACAGACCTTATGTAGCCGAATTTTGATTGCATAATAATTGCTCTTCTCACAGCATGGGTTCATATCGACCCCTTGCCCTGCTCAACACTGACTACAAAGTCTTAGCAAAAATCCTAGCGGACAGTTTAGCACTGGCAGTCCAGGACCTGGTGCATGCGGACCAAAACGGCTTTGTGCCATCCCGAAACCTGCGTCGCTTTTTTCAAATCGCAACCTACTCCTTTAGCGAATGGCCGAGGTCAGGCTGCCTAGTACTTTATCTTGAGAAAGCATTTGATTCTCTTGAGTGGGATTACATGCTTGCAACCTTCGAGAAATATAAATTGGGCCCCGATTTATTTATTTTTACAGTTGACCCGCCTACTCTATACCAACCCTTTGGTCAGAGTAAAACTGGGGCCATACGTCTCGGCTGCCATCCCGGTGCGGCGGGGGACGAGACAGGGCTGCCCTTGTTCCCTCTTCTTTATGAGCTCGCTATGAAGCCACTAGCGGAGTCGCTAAGAACACAACTACACAATGGCATATTGCTGGGCGATGGCACACGCATGGTGTCCCTGTACGCCGACGATCTGCTAATCTACCTAAAAGACATCACTCAAGTACCAGACCGACTAGCCCAAATCCTCCAGGAGTTCGCAGCTATATCCGGGTTAAAAGTAAATGTCGCTAAATCTAAACTATATGCCTTTCAGAAGAATTGCCGCGACCCAGACTTCATACTCAATGGCATGAAAGTACAGTGGAACGCTGACACATTTTGATACCTGGGCATACAAGTGTATCGCCAGCCGCTGGACCTCTTCTACGGTAACCTAGGCTGAGCGCTGATGGCTGTGAGATCCCAGATACAATTCTGGAGTACACTCCCTTTCGCTGTGGTTGATAGAGTAGCGCTGATCAAAATGGTGGCTCTGTCGAGATTTCTGTACTACTTTGCCAATCTGCCCATCTATTTCCCGCCTCATTTTTTGCCGCACTGGAAAAGATGGCCAGAGACTTTATCTGGGGCCCCAATCGGCACAGAGTGCCGATTGAAAAAAAACGATATCTACCCATTGATCAGGGAGGCCTGGCAGCGCCTTGCTTCATGCATTACTACCTGGCTGCCCAACTTCAGTGGATCACCAGATGGATGGCAGACCGTCAGCGCAATGACACAGCGACCACACGCCCCTCGTACATGCTCTCCCATATTCTTGCGCTCTTCCACCCCGGCACGCGGGTGCGGCCTCCTGTACCCCGGTTCCTAAACGTAGCGTACAGGTGCTACCACAGAAGCCTCTAGTTAACTCGGGGAACAATGTCCTATGCCCTCACGCTCCCTCTGGAGGGTGCCCCTGCGGGCCGAGCAACACTCACTGCTGCTGAACTGCAGCACTGGCACGTTGCGGGTGTGCAAACCCCCAGGGGATCTCTATCATGAAGGCTCGCTTATTCCCTACACTGCACTGCTGACAAAGGACTCTGCAGGGCAATTCCTCTTTCACCGGTCATTGATGGCGATACTCTCAGTGAAATGGGAAGACCTTACAACTGAACAGCAAACGCATCTTACTGTGCAATATATACATGTCATGGGACATGGTAGGCACCTGATGCATTGGTTTGCATCCTCGTTGTGACAGCACGCAGCGGTAAATTTAGGCCCTCTCCGACACAGATGGGAACACGATCTGGGCAGACAATTCACAGATAGAGTGGTAGCAGGCGCTGGCCATCTCAGTTCAAATCCCCAGGAATGCTAGATTTCGCCAAATCCAATACTACATCACACAAAGAGCGTACCTTTCACCAGCCAACATCAACAGATACTTTCACCATGCCGACTCAGCCTGCCCCAGGCGTGCTACTGTCGATGCAGACTTGGTGCACATGATGTGGGCCTGCACCAGTCTGAGCGCGTACTGGGAGGGGGTAGAGAGCACGCTCCACACCTGCACTGATAGGGAGATACCTTTTGACTGGCCAACTTATTTACTACACATTCCGTGGGACACGAAGCACTAAAGTCACCTCCAGGTTTCTGGACATGGGCATGGTGGCAGTGAAGAGGTTAATCACAAAAAGATGGAAAGCACCTGACCCCCTCGCACAAACAGGCATGGAGGCATTCCACTCTTGCATGGGCCAGGGCCAAAGGTATAGCGATTCAACGTGAGGAAACCATGGGCGTCAGGAAAATACCTATATCCACAAGTTGGGAAGCGATTCTGGCGGCGCTACCGTCAGTATGCCGATCAGCCAGACCAGCTGTTGCAAACACCTGACCCGGGGGAGTAGCTCCCTGCATGTGTCCACCATCCTTAAGCCATCAATAGGCACTGGACTCGTCCTCACACTGTGCAATGGCAATCCAGGAGCGCACACGCACCAGTCACTAACCACCACAGAAGTTAGGAAGGGCACCGTAAATGACACGCGCATACACCAATACTAATAGCCACGCAGGTTTATTCCAGCTCTTTTCCAAGTTTTGTACCCCGTCTTCCCATGTTTTATTTCCCTCCTTCCTTTATCGAATGTACAATGTCAGATGCACCTAAGCTAAGCAAGATTTAGAATGATGCTCACTATGTAGCAAATCTGTACGACAAAGGGTGTAACGAGATGTATGCGATGTGTCGAGACAATTGTAAGATGCACAAGATGGCACATCACCTAATCCGAAGCAGGAGCATATGTGCAGTACACTATGAATGTAAGAAACAGGACAAAGAATGTTGCTACATGTTGTAGCGGAATGTTTTAATTACCGGAGGTCAATCTGTGAAACTTAAACAATATAAATATTTACAAAACAAAATAAAAACAATTCTTGCTCTTCTCCCAGTCCTCCTCATATCTTGTCCTTTATGGATACTTTCTTTACACACTTATTGTTTTTTAGTATAGTGACCCTATTTGATACCATACCATGAATGCCAGTAGGGACGCAGGCGATATAGTATGATTGGGATATATTCAATTGAAATGTTACCATTCTTGTTACATAATTAATCTGGTTCTATTACCAAGCCACTAGCTCCTCTGTACCCGCCACTAAAAGAACCGCACCGATCTGGACAATAACTACAACCTCCCACCGTACAACCCTGCTCGTCATTCTTTTTGGGCAACTTCACCTTCTGGTTGGATGATGGTGCCAACGTTTGTGCCCTGGGATTTTGTGCAAACCTAGACCATCTGTGCTTTCTATTGGCAATGCTATTTACAACAAGGGGTGGTGATGGACAGAGTCTCTGAATTAAGCAGAGTACTCTCACCCAGTCAAGAGATTAGGGCTAGATCCAACACCGTTTTTTAGCTCATTGCACCATCCCAGTTTCAGAACCTGGCTGTATGCAAATTAGTCTGTCCCTGGCCCAGTGCATCATGGGAACAGGGCAGACCAGACTACAAAAGCCAATTCTTACACTGGGAAGGAAACAAGCTTCCGGGGGCCGGTTTCTGGCATTACAGCCGTCTTCGGCCCGGCTTGCTTGAATCCTGATGGTGCAATGAGCAAGGGACTCACAGGGCACATCCAACGTTTGTGCCCTGGGATTTTGTGCAAACCTAGACCATCTGTGCTTTCTATTGGCAATGCAGCCTACTCTTTCTGAGGACAACATTCTGCAGCTGTTCTTCAGACACTACAAGTTATTTCTTGATATGACCACTCCCTCATCTCTTTCTAGTTGAACATGCACTAACCATCCCTTGCAGGTTATCAAAGATAATCAATTTTTCAGCTCTCTATTAAAAGCACTTTCCAACATGAACAACCTTTCAAAACCAAGTACCCTAGATTCCTGTGTTCCTTCCTAGTTCTTATTGTTAGGATTTACTGCACTCCCAAAATATAAATTGAGGTGAATGATTCACAACTAACTCCGTGCAGGGTACTAGAGAAAGTTTTACTCATGGTCCCAGTATCATGATTGGATTCTCTTGTCTGACTGCATGAGACCATACTCCCGTATGACTGCTAAAGGATTTAGTAGAAAGGTAAAATGCTGCCGTGGAAAATAATGGATAATCCAGTGTGACAATTAAATTCATTCAAACGTTCTCTTTTTTCCGGAACTCCTACACATTATTTAGATGGTAATCCCATACCACCACTTATGAATTAGTACAATATTTTCCCTTTTTTTTTTTTTACCAATAAGCTTCCATGCGGACATTCACAAGTAGAAAATTTAAATTCCTTTAGACTGCTCTTTAGAGACTGGCATGAAAGCTAACCCCTACTGCTCCACCTAATATTTTTATCTTATGCCGATGTTGCCCAAAATTGCGAAAGTCTCCGGGATAAACAGTCAGCATTTAGTTAGCTTAAAATCACAGGATTAGTTTCCACAAACTCCCATTGTTTTTTTTAGACCCCAACATTTCTCAAAGTAGTTTATCAGATTTAATTGTGATACAGTAGCCTTCTATTTCCACACAGGTAAAGTGCAAGTAACATATTCTAGAATGTCATGGTACATCAGCTTCTGGATTGCACGCTCATACATTTAAGTATTATGTCGTTGTTCAGTGATGTAAGGTGATGCTTGCTGGGGATTCTTGTCAGGCTGCATCCAAAGATTGCAGGATCTTGACACAGTTGCACTGTTTCTAATTTTAAAGTCGCAGCCTAGCATGCATCGCAGGTGTCTGGTTTGCTAATTACATCTTGGGGGCATTTGGAAGCTTCCCTGGAAATGCATTCTGCACTTTGCTTACGATTGACTTTGTGGGTTGTAGCTCACATTTGGTTGCTTTGTATGTGTTAGCTCAGTTTTAGGCTGCCCAGCTTGAGTTCATCCCTTCCATTGCCCAAACTATATTTACTGTATTCATTCACCAGAGCTCTATTTCTGAAAACAGCCTTTTAAATCTTGTTCTTATCTTGTCACATTTGCTGTCCATTCAAAGACAGAGGGCAAATGTTACGCTCTGTATTCCAGGGAGCTTGGTTTTTACTTTTCTTTCTCTGACTTGAAAGGGAGAGGATTTATGTGATAATCATGCCAGGTAGTGGGGGGGGGGGTGCTTGAAGAAGGCTGTACTACATTATGGGTTTTTTCAAGCACACAACAAAATTTAAATGTTGTTAAATGAAATCTGCAGATATTTTAGAATATATCCGAATTAGAAAACCACAAATGAAGCACATTTTTGGGTAATTCCGAAGTGTGGTAGAAACAAATATTTTAATACGATCAAAACAAATCAATCTACACATTAACATTTGTGCACCGTTCACTCTTAGCAGTAACATTGTATAACTGTACAAATGTAATGGTCATTTCAATCGAAGATGTGTTGTCTGCAACAGTAGTGTACTACCACACCACTGCAGTCTACTCTGCACCACTCCATGCCACTCCATACTGCATCACTGGACTCTACTCTGCACCACTCTACTTCACTCTAGGCCTCTCTACTCTAAGCCAATGCACCCTACTCTGTAACCCTCTATTCTACACCACCGTGCATCCTACCGGAAAAGAATCCTTATGACAGCCACTTTATCTGCGGCGTGGACCTTAAATATGCCCTACATGCCAAAATCTAAAGGTCACTCTGTATGTGCAGACGGAAAGTATGAAATAAAAGGAGTACTAATACCCTTCTACATACAGCCTAATTGTGGTATCTGCTGAAACGTTTCATATTGACGTTATTACATGTCTGAAAGTCGCTGATCCATATACATGTAGATACATGTGTTTTCCTGGCTCTTAAAAGAGGATTACGGAATATGAGATTTTTATATTCTCACGAAGGCCCCCATTGAGAAAATTTGGCCTTATTGACTGACATTGTGTATTCTGAATGTCTGTGGGAGACCGAATTATCTATACAGTCCTTAAGAAGGTGGTAAAAAGTTACAATTCCACCAAAACGCGACAACATAGTAATAGTAATAGTAATCAAATTAACATTGATACACCATAGATGAGAATTCTAAGACATCATGGATCCCTGTCGATGAGTATAGTGGATTGGCATCCGCAAAATAGACTGATTTCTGTTGTCTTACTCTCTTCTACCTTGTTTTTAGATATTTTCCTTTTTGGTTTTTATTTACGCTGCATTGGGGTTGTTTGACAATGTGTGTATGAGACCTTGTTTGATATTTATCATGTGTTTTTTAAATGCTAAAATTTTCCGGAGCTGTTGTTAATACATACATTCACAAGAAGATTATATATGTATTGATGTTGAGCATCGCATCATTAAAGCTTTGAGCATTTGCTATATATTCGCGTCGTACTCGTTTTAGTCAGTAAAATGTTATTACAAAGTACGGTTGATGACTGATTGACATGCCGGGGGCTTCTATATGTGCAGTGCTATATAGGTTTCGCAAAGGGAGAGTTTGATTTTACGGTTTACCACCGCACTCTGCACCTCTCTATGCTACACCACTCTGTCTGCCAATGCACTCTATCCTACTTTACTCTACTATGTGCCACTGCACTCTGTGCTACTCTACAGCACTGCACTCTGTGCTACTCTACTCTGCAGCACTTCGCTCTGTGCCACTCTACTCTGCACCCTGCGCCACTCTACAGCACTGCACACTGCACCACTCTACTCTACAGCAGTGCACTGCCCCACTACTCTGCAGCACTGCACTCTGCGCTGCTCCACTGTACACCAGTGCACTCTGTGCCAATACACTCTATAGCGCTCTAATCTGTACTCTACTATTCACCACTGCACTCTTTGCAGCTCCATAATTCTCCACGGCACTCTATTCTGCATCACTACACTCTACTCTGCATCACTACATTCTATATCAATGCACTGTACAACACTTTACTCTGCACCAGTGCACTTTACACCAATCTACTCTGCACCAGTACACTCTACACCACTATACTCTGCAACACTTTACAGCACTGTGCTGTATGCCACCGCACTCTCTACCACCGCACTCCACGACTATACTCCACTCTGCGCCACTCTACTGCTCTCTGCCACTTCATTCTACGCCAATGCACTCTACGCCAATGCACTCTACGCCAGTCTACTTAAAACCCATACACATCACGCCTCTATACTCTACTTTGCAACGCTTTACACCACTGCACTGTACACCAATACATTTTAATCTACTCTGCACCTCTGCATTCTACGACACTGCACTCTGTTACTGCACTCTACAGTACTGCAGTTTGTTACTGCACTCTGCGCCACTGCAATCTACTCTACACTACAGCACTCTACGCCACTGAAATCGACTTTGCGCCACTCCACTCTGCTCTGCTGTACTCTGCTACACTCCGTGCCACTGCATTAATTGCCAAGGCACTCTGCACCATTTTACTCGAAACCAGTTCGCTCTGCGCCACTTCTCTCTGCGCCACTTCTCTCTGCGCCACTTCTCTCTGCGCCACTTCTCTCTGTCACTTCACTCTACATTACTACACTGTACAGAACTGCAATTTGTTACTGCAGTCTGCACCACTGCAATCTACTCTGCACTACTGCACTCTACGCCACTCTCCTCCACTGAAATCTACCTTGCGCCATTCCACACTGCTCTGCTGTACTCTGCTACACTCTGTTCCACTGCACTAATTGTCAAGGCACTCTACACCATTTTACACAAAACCAATTCACTCTACACCAATCTACCCTGCACCTCTGTACTGTACACAACTCTATTCCATGTCACTGCACTCTACGTATCACTACACCATTGCACTCTACATCCCTTTACTGTGCGCCACTCTACGCCACAGCACTCATGCCACTTTATTATAAACCACTGCACTCTAAGACAGTCTACTCTGCAATACTGCACTCCACCCCCCACTTCGCCTCTACACTCTGCGCCTCTACACTCTGCGCCTCTACACTCTGCGCCTCTACACTCTGCGCCTCTACACTCTGCGCCTCTACACTCTGCGCCTCTACACTCTGCGCCTCTACACTCTGCGCCTCTACACTCTGCGCCTCTACACTCTGCGCCTCTACACTCTGCGCCTCTACACTCTGCGCCTCTACACTCTGCGCCTCTACACTCTGCGCCTCTACACTCTGCGCCTCTACACTCTGCGCCTCTACACTCTGCGCCTCTACACTCTGCGCCTCTACACTCTGCCAAAACACTCTATGCCACTACACACCACATCACTCAACTGTACACCACTGCACTTTACTCCTCTTTACTCTGCACCACTCTCGACCAATGCACTCTGCGTCACTCTACTCTGCAGCACTCCACTTCACCTCTATGCCACTTTTCTCTGCACTACTGCACTCTATGCCACTGTACTGTACACCACTCTACGCCAATCTACTCTAATCTACCCTGCACCACTGCACTCTACGACAGTCTATGCCACTGCACTGCACTCCCCTCCAAACAATCTACACAACACCGCTACACTCTATGCCACTTTATTCCCCTCTACACTTTTCTACTCTACACCACTGAAATCTACTCTGTGCTGCTGCACTCCAGACCACTGCACTCAACGCCAATGCACTCTATGCCATTTTACTCAAAACCAATACACTCTACGCAAATCTAATCTGCACCACTGCAATGTACGTCACTGTACTCTACTCTACAACACTCTTTGCTCTACATCACTTTATTCTGCACCACTCTACACCAACACACTCCACTCTACACCAGTACACCCTACAACACCCTGTTCTGCAACACTGCACTTTCCCCCACTCAACTCTGTGCCATGGCATTTTATGCCTCTGCACCAATCTACGCCTCTCTATTGCACTCAATGCTAATGCATTCTACGCCACTACACTCTACGCTTCTTTACTCTGTCAGGACACTCTACCCCATTGTAGTATTCGCCACTGCACTCTACACCACTCCAGCCTAGGCAACTGCACTCTACTCTGTACCACTCATTCCACGCCACTCTATGGCACGCTACCCTGCAACGTTACACTATATGCCACTGCACTCTGCCCTGCTTCACTCTGCCCTTCTCCGCTCTGCCCTTCTCCGCTCTGCATCACTGTGTGCCACTCTACTCCGTGTATGCCACTACACTCTACGCTGCGCTACTGTGTGCCACTCTACGTCACACTGTTCTACTTTAAATTCGTAACCACTGCAATCTAAACTCTACGCCGCTGCACTCTACGCCGCTGCACTCTACGCCGCTGCACTCTACGCCGCTGCACTCTACGCCGCTGCACTCTACGCCGCTGCACTCTACGCCGCTGCACTCTACGCCGCTGCACTCTACGCCGCTGCACTCTACGCCGCTGCACTCTACGCCGCTGCACTCTACGCCGCTGCACTCTACGCCGCTGCACTCTACTGCACTCTACGCCGCTGCACTCTACGCCGCTGCACTCTACGCCGCTGCACTCTACGCCGCTGCACTCTACGCCGCTGCACTCTACGCCGCTGCACTCTACGCCGCTGCACTCTACGCCACTGCACTCTACGCCACTGCACTCTACGCCACTGCACTCTACGCCACTGCACTCTACGCCACTGCACTCTACGCCACTGCACTCTACGCCACTGCACTCTACGCCACTGCACTCTACGCCACTGCACTCTACGCCACTGCACTCTACGCCACTGCACTCTACGCCACTGCACTCTACGCCACTGCACTCTACGCCACTGCACTCTACGCCACTGCACTCTACGCCACTGCACTCTACGCCACTGCACTCTACGCCACTGCACTCTACGCCACTGCACTCCAAATCACTGTACTCCAAATCAATGCACTCTTTGCCACTCTACACAATTGTGCTCCGTCACTGCACTCCATGCCACTCTGTTCTACTTTGCACCACTGTACTCTGCGCACTGCTCTCTACACCTCTCTACACCTCTCTACTCTGCAACACTGCAGTCTCTGCCATTGAACTCAATGCCTCTCCACTCTGCTCCATTGTACTGTACATCAGTGCTCTCCACTCTGTGCCACTGCACTCTGCATCACTCCACGCCACTTTATTCTGCACCACTGCAGTGTACACATCTGCATTCTACCCTGCACCACTGTACTCTGTGCACTGCTCTCTACACCTCTCTACACCTCTCTACTCTGCAACACTGCAGTCTCTGCCATTGAACTCAATGCCTCTCCACTCTGCACCATTGTACTGAACATCAGTGCTCTCCACTCTGTGCCACTGCAGTCTGCCACTCCACTCTGCATCCCTCCACGCCACTTTATTCTGCACCACTGCAGTGTACCCATCTGCATTCTACCCTGCACCACTCCACTCTATCCTGCACCACTCCACTTCACTCTATCCTAAAACAATCTAACCTACACCACTGCAAACTACTCTGCACAACTCTAGTCACTGCCACTTTACGTCCCTGCACTCTACACCAGTTTACTCAAAACCAATACATTCTACACCACTGCATTCCACGCCAATCTACTCTGCACCAATGTACTTTACGTCACTTCCTGGCCACACTACACTCAACGACAATACACTCTGATCTTCCTCTTTAAGACACTCTGCTCCATTAAACTCTACTCCCCCCTGACACGCTACTCCCCCCTGACACGCTACTCCCCCATGACACGCTACTCTCCCCCCCCCCCCTGACATGCTGCTCCCCCCCGCCGCCCAGACATGCTGCTCCCTCACGCCACGCTGCTACCCCTCGCCGCCCGGACACGCTGCTCCCCCCCCCCCACCACCACCCGGACACGCTGGGACACTCTACTCTGCTCTACTGGGACACTACTCTACTGGGACACTCTACTCTACTGGGACACTCTACTCTACTGGGACCCTCTACTCTACTGGGACACTCTACTCTACTGGGACACTCTACTCTACTGGGACACTCTACTCTACTGGGACACGCTCTACTCTACTGGGACGCTCTACTCTACTGGGACGCTCTACTCTACTGGGACGCTCTACTCTACTGGGACGCTCTACTCTACTCGGACGCTCTACTCTACTCGGACGCTCTACTCTACTCGGACGCTCTACTCTACTCGGACGCTCTACTCTACTCGGACGCTCTACTCTACTCGGACGCTCTACTCTACTCGGACGCTCTACTCTACTCGGACGCTCTACTCTACTCGGACGCTCTACTCTACTCGGACGCTCTACTCGGACGCTCTACTCGGACGCTCTGCTCTACTCTACTCGGACGCTCTACTCTACTCTACTCGGACGCTCTACTCTACTCTACTCGGACGCTCTACTCTACTCTACTCTACTCGGACGCTCTACTCTACTCTACTCGGACGCTCTACTCTACTCTACTCGGACGCTCTACTCTACTCTACTCGGACGCTCTACTCTACTCTACTCGGACGCTCTACTCTACTCTACTCGGACGCTCTACTCTACTCTACTCGGACGCTCTACTCTACTCTACTCGGACGCTCTACTCGGACGCTCTACTCGGACGCTCTACTCGGACGCTCTACTCGGACGCTCTACTCGGACGCTCTACTCGGACGCTCTACTCTACTCTACTCGGACGCTCTACTCTACTCTACTCGGACGCTCTACTCGGACACTCTACTCTACTCGGACGCTCTACTCGGACACTCTACTCTACTCGGACGCTCTACTCGGACACTCTACTCTACTCTACTCGGACGCTCTACTCGGACACTCTACTCTACTCTACTCGGACGCTCTACTCTACTCTACTCGGACGCTCTACTCTACTCTACTCGGACGCTCTACTCTACTCTACTCGGACGCTCTACTCGGACACTCTACTCTACTCTACTCGGACGCTCTACTCGGACACTCTACTCTACTCTACTCGGACGCTCTACTCGGACACTCTACTCTACTCTACTCGGACGCTCTACTCGGACACTCTACTCTACTCGGACGCTCTACTCGGACACTCTACTCTACTCTACTCGGACGCTCTACTCGGACACTCTACTCTACTCTACTCTACTCGGACGCTCTACTCGGACACTCTACTCTACTCTACTCTACTCGGACGCTCTACTCGGACACTCTACTCTACTCTACTCGGACGCTCTACTCTACTCTACTCGGACGCTCTACTCTACTCTACTCGGACGCTCTACTCTACTCTACTCTACTCGGACGCTCTACTCTACTCTACTCGGACGCTCTACTCTACTCTACTCTACTCGGACGCTCTACTCTACTCTACTCGGACGCTCTACTCTACTCTACTCTACTCGGACACTCTACTCTACTCTACTCTACTCGGACGCTCTACTCTACTCTACTCTACTCGGACGCTCTACTCTACTCTACTCGGACGCTCTGCTCTACTCTACTCGGACGCTCTACTCTACTCTACTCGGACGCTCTACTCTACTCTACTCTACTCGGACGCTCTACTCGGACACTCTACTCTACTCTACTCGGACGCTCTACTCGGACACTCTACTCTACTCGGACGCTCTACTCGGACACTCTACTCTACTCTACTCGGACGCTCTACTCGGACACTCTACTCTACTCTACTCGGACGCTCTACTCTACTCTACTCGGACGCTCTACTCTACTCTACTCGGACGCTCTACTCTACTCTACTCTACTCTACTCGGACGCTCTACTCGGACACTCTACTCTACTCTACTCGGACGCTCTACTCGGACACTCTACTCTACTCTACTCGGACGCTCTACTCGGACGCTCTACTCTACTCTACTCGGACGCTCTACTCTACTCTACTCGGACGCTCTACTCTACTCTACTCTACTCTACTCGGACGCTCTACTCGGACACTCTACTCTACTCTACTCGGACGCTCTACTCGGACACTCTACTCTACTCTACTCGGACGCTCTACTCGGACACTCTACTCTACTCTACTCGGACGCTCTACTCTACTCTACTCGGACGCTCTACTCTACTCTACTCGGACGCTCTACTCTACTCTACTCGGACGCTCTACTCGGACACTCTACTCTACTCTACTCGGACGCTCTACTCTGACACTCTACTCTACTCTACTCGGACGCTCTACTCGGACACTCTACTCTACTCTACTCGGACGCTCTACTCGGACACTCTACTCTACTCTACTCGGACGCTCTACTCGGACACTCTACTCTACTCTACTCTACTCGGACGCTCTACTCGGACACTCTACTCTACTCTACTCTACTCGGACGCTCTACTCTACTCTACTCGGACGCTCTACTCTACTCTACTCTACTCGGACGCTCTACTCTACTCTACTCTACTCGGACACTCTACTCTACTCTACTCGGACGCTCTACTCGGACACTCTACTCTACTCTACTCGGACGCTCTACTCGGACGCTCTACTCTACTCTACTCGGACGCTCTACTCTACTCTACTCTACTCGGACGCTCTACTCTACTCTACTCGGACGCTCTACTCTACTCTACTCTACTCTACTCGGACGCTCTACTCTACTCTACTCGGACGCTCTACTCTACTCTACTCTACTCGGACGCTCTACTCTACTCTACTCTACTCGGACGCTCTACTCTACTCTACTCTACTCGGACGCTCTACTCTACTCTACTCTACTCGGACGCTCTACTCTACTCTACTCTACTCGGACGCTCTACTCTACTCTACTCGGACGCTCTACTCTACTCTACTCGGACGCTCTACTCTACTCGGACGCTCTACTCTACTCTACTCGGACGCTCTACTCTACTCTACTCGGACGCTCTACTCTACTCTACTCGGACACTCTACTCGGACACTCTACTCGGACACTCTACTCGGACACTCTACTCTACTCTACTCGGACACTCTACTCGGACACTCTACTCGGACACTCTACTCTACTCGGACACTCTACTCGGACACTCTACTCGGACACTCTACTCTACTCTACTCGGACACTCTACTCGGACACTCTACTCTACTCTACTCTACTCGAACACTCTACTCGGACACTCTACTCTACTCGGACACTCTACTCGGACACTCTACTCTACTCTACTCGGACACTCTACTCGGACACTCTACTCGGACACTCTACTCTACTCGGACACTCTACTCGGACACTCTACTCGGACACTCTACTCTACTCTACTCGGACACTCTACTCGGACACTCTACTCGGACACTCTACTCTACTCTACTCGAACACTCTACTCGGACACTCTACTCTACTCTACTCGGACGCTCTACTCTACTCTACTCGGACGCTCTACTCTACTCTACTCGGACGCTCTACTCTACTCTACTCGGACGCTCTACTCTACTCTACTCGGACGCTCTACTCTACTCTACTCGGACGCTCTACTCTACTCTACTCGGACGCTCTACTCTACTCGGACGCTCTACTCTACTCGGACACTACTCGGACGCTCTACTCTACTCGGACACTACTCGGACGCTCTACTCTACTCGGACGCTCTACTCTACTCTACTCGGACGCTCTACTCTACTCTACTCGGACGCTCTACTCTACTCTACTCGGACGCTCTACTCTGACGCTCTACTCTACTCTACTCGGACGCTCTACTCTACTCTACTCTACTCGGACGCTCTACTCTACTCTACTCGGACGCTCTACTCTACTCTACTCTACTCTACTCGGACGCTCTACTCTACTCTACTCGGACGCTCTACTCTACTCTACTCGGACGCTCTACTCTACTCTACTCTACTCGGACGCTCTACTCTACTCTACTCGGACGCTCTACTCTACTCTACTCTACTCGGACGCTCTACTCTACTCTACTCGGACGCTCTACTCTACTCTACTCTACTCGGACGCTCTACTCTACTCTACTCGGACGCTCTACTCTACTCTACTCGGACGCTCTACTCTACTCGGACACTACTCGGACGCTCTACTCTACTCGGACGCTCTACTCTACTCTACTCGGACGCTCTACTCTACTCTACTCGGACACTACTCTACTCGGACACTCTACTCGGACACTCTACTCTACTCTACTCGGACACTCTACTCGGACACTCTACTCGGACACTCTACTCGGACACTCTACTCTACTCGGACACTCTACTCTACTCGGACACTCTACTCGGACACTCTACTCTACTCTACTCGGACACTCTACTCGGACACTCTACTCTACTCTACTCTACTCGAACACTCTACTCGGACACTCTACTCTACTCGGACACTCTACTCGGACACTCTACTCGGACACTCTACTCGGACACTCTACTCTACTCGGACACTCTACTCGGACACTCTACTCGGACACTCTACTCTACTCTACTCGGACACTCTACTCGGACACTCTACTCTACTCTACTCTACTCGAACACTCTACTCGGACACTCTACTCTACTCTACTCGGACGCTCTACTCTACTCTACTCGGACGCTCTACTCTACTCTACTCGGACGCTCTACTCTACTCTACTCGGACACTCTACTCTACTCGGACGCTCTACTCTACTCTACTCGGACGCTCTACTCTACTCGGACGCTCTACTCTACTCGGACACTACTCGGACGCTCTACTCTACTCGGACACTACTCGGACGCTCTACTCTACTCGGACGCTCTACTCTACTCTACTCGGACGCTCTACTCTACTCTACTCTACTCGGACGCTCTACTCTACTCTACTCGGACGCTCTACTCTACTCTACTCGGACGCTCTACTCTACTCTACTCGGACACTCTACTCTACTCGGACGCTCTACTCTACTCGGACGCTCTACTCGGACGCTCTACTCGGACGCTCTACTCGGACGCTCTACTCGGACGCTCTACTCGGACGCTCTACTCGGACGCTCTACTCTACTCGGACGCTCTACTCTACTCGGACGCTCTACTCGGACACTCTACTCTACTCTACTCGGACGCTCTACTCGGACACTCTACTCTACTCTACTCGGACGCTCTACTCGGACACTCTACTCTACTCTACTCGGACGCTCT
This sequence comes from Lissotriton helveticus, assembly GCF_964261635.1. NCBI lineage: Eukaryota > Metazoa > Chordata > Amphibia > Caudata > Salamandridae > Lissotriton > Lissotriton helveticus. Next base: position 743,434,820 of record NC_136068.1, read on the forward strand.
ACTCTACTCTACGCGGACGCTCTACTCGGACACTCTACTCTACTCTACTCGGACGCTCTACTCGGACACTCTACTCTACTCGGACGCTCTACTCTACTCTACTCGGACGCTCTACTCTACTCTACTCGGACGCTCTACTCTACTCTACTCGGACGCTCTACTCTACTCTACTCGGACGCTCTACTCTACTCTACTCGGACGCTCTACTCTACTCTACTCGGACGCTCTACTCTACTCTACTCGGACGCTCTACTCTACTCTACTCGGACGCTCTACTCTACTCTACTCGGACGCTCTACTCTACTCTAACGCTCTACTCTACTCTAACGCTCTACTCTACTCTACTCGGACGCTCTACTCTACTCTACTCGGACGCTCTACTCTACTCTACTCGGACGCTCTACTCTACTCTACTCGGACGCTCTACTCTACTCTACTCGGACGCTCTACTCTACTCTACTCGGACGCTCTACTCTACTCTACTCTACTCGGACACTCTACTCTACTCTACTCTACTCGGACACTCTACTCTACTCTACTCGGACGCTCTACTCTACTCTACTCGGACGCTCTACTCTACTCTACTCGGACGCTCTACTCTACTCTACTCGGACGCTCTACTCGGACACTCTACTCTACTCGGACGCTCTACTCGGACACTCTACTCTACTCGGACACTCTACTCGGACACTCTACTCTACTCGGACAATCTACTCGGACACTCTACTCTACTCGGACAATCTACGCGGACACTCTACTCTACTCTACTCGGACACTCTACTCGGACACTCTACTCTACTCGGACACTCTACTCTACTCGGACACTCTACTCTACTCGGACACTCTACTCTACTCGGACACTCTACTCGGACACTCTACTCGGACACTCTACTCGGACACTCTACTCGGACTCTCTACTCGGACTCTCTACTCGGACTCTCTACTCGGACTCTCTACTCGGACACTCTACTCGGACACTCTACTCGGACACTCTACTCGGACACTCTACTCGGACACTCTACTCGGACACTCTACTCGGACACTCTACTCGGACACTCTACTCGGACACTCTACTCGGACACTCTACTCGGACACTCTACTCGGACACTCTACTCGGACACTCTACTCGGACACTCTACTCGGACACTCTACTCGGACACTCTACTCGGACACTCTACTCGGACACTCTACTCGGACACTCTACTCGGACACTCTACTCGGACACTCTACTCGGACACTCTACTCGGACACTCTACTCGGACACTCTACTCGGACACTCTACTCGGACACTCTACTCGGACACTCTACTCGGACACTCTACTCGGACACTCTACTCGGACACTCTACTCGGACACTCTACTCGGACACTCTACTCGGACACTCTACTCGGACACTCTACTCGGACACTCTACTCGGACACTCTACTCGGACACTCTACTCGGACACTCTACTCGGACACTCTACTCGGACACTCTACTCGGACACTCTACTCGGACACTCTACTCGGACACTCTACTCGGACACTCTACTCGGACACTCTACTCGGACACTCTACTCGGACACTCTACTCGGACACTCTACTCGGACACTCTACTCGGACACTCTACTCGGACACTCTACTCGGACACTCTACTCGGACACTCTACTCGGACACTCTACTCGGACACTCTACTCTACTCGGACACTCTACTCTACTCGGACGCTCTACTCTACTCGGACGCTCTACTCTACTCGGACGCTCTACTCTACTCGGACACTACTCGGACGCTCTACTCTACTCGGACACTACTCGGACGCTCTACTCTACTCGGACACTCTACTCTACTCTACTCGGACGCTCTACTCTACTCTACTCTACTCGGACGCTCTACTCTACTCTACTCTACTCGGACGCTCTACTCTACTCTACTCTACTCGGACGCTCTACTCTACTCTACTCTACTCGGACGCTCTACTCTACTCTACTCTACTCGGACGCTCTACTCTACTCTACTCTACTCGGACGCTCTACTCTACTCTACTCGGACGCTCTACTCTACTCTACTCTACTCGGACGCTCTACTCTACTCTACTCTACTCGGACGCTCTACTCTACTCGGACGCTCTACTCGGACGCTCTACTCTACTCTACTCTACTCGGACGCTCTACTCTACTCTACTCGGACGCTCTACTCTACTCTACTCGGACGCTCTACTCTACTCTACTCGGACACTCTACTCTACTCGGACGCTCTACTCTACTCGGACGCTCTACTCGGACGCTCTACTCGGACGCTCTACTCGGACGCTCTACTCGGACGCTCTACTCTACTCGGACACTCTACTCGGACACTCTACTCGGACACTACTCTACTCGGACACTACTCTACTCGGACACTCTACTCGGCTACTCTACTCGGACACTCTACTCGGACACTCTACTCGGACACTCTACTCGGACACTCTACTCGGACACTCTACTCGGACACTCTACTCGGACACTCTACTCGGACACTCTACTCGGACACTCTACTCGGACACTCTACTCGGACACTCTACTCGGACACTCTACTCGGACACTCTACTCGGACACTCTACTCGGACACTCTACTCGGACACTCTACTCGGACACTCTACTCGGATACTCTACTCTACTCGAACACTCTACTCTACTCTACTCTACTCTGACGCTCTACTCGGACGCTCTACTCTACTCTACTCGGACGCTCTACTCTACTCTACTCGGACGCTCTACTCTACTCTACTCGGACGCTCTACTCTACTCGGACACTACTCGGACGCTCTACTCTACTCGGACGCTCTACTCTACTCTACTCGGACGCTCTACTCTACTCTACTCTACTCGGACGCTCTACTCTACTCTACTCGGACGCTCTACTCTACTCGGACGCTCTACTCTACTCTACTCGGACACTCTACTCTACTCTACTCTACTCGGACGCTCTACTCTACTCTACTCTACTCGGACGCTCTACTCTACTCTACTCGGACGCTCTACTCTACTCTACTCGGACGCTCTACTCTACTCTACTCGGACGCTCTACTCTACTCTACTCGGACGCTCTACTCTACTCTACTCGGACGCTCTACTCTACTCGGACGCTCTACTCTACTCGGACTCTACTCGGACGCTCTACTCTACTCGGACGCTCTACTCGGACTCTACTCTGACGCTCTACTCTACTCGGACTTTACTCGGACGCTCTACTCTGATGCTCTACTCGGACTCTACTCGGATGCTCTACTCGGACACTACTCGGACGCTCTACTCTACTCGGACACTCTACTCTACTCTACTCGGATACTCTACTCTACTCTACTCGGACGCTCTACTCGGACACTCTACTCTACTCGGACACTCTACTCTACTCGGACACTCTACTCTACTCGGACGCTCTACTCTACTCTACTCGGACGCTCTACTCTACTCGGACGCTCTACTCTACTCTACTCTGACGCTCTACTCGGACACTCTACTCTACTCTACTCGGACACTCTACTCTACTCGGACACTCTACTCTACTCGGACGCTCTACTCTACTCTACTCGGACGCTCTACTCGGACACTCTACTCTACTCTACTCGGACACTCTACTCTACTCGGACACTCTACTCTACTCTACTCGGACACTCTACTCTACTCGGACACTCTACTCGGACACTCTACTCTACTCTACTCGGACACTCTACTCGGACACTACTCTACTCTACTCGGACACTCTACTCGGACACTCTACTCGGACACTCTACTCTACTCTACTCTACTCGAACACTCTACTCTACTCTACTCGGACGCTCTACTCTACTCTACTCGGACGCTCTACTCTACTCTACTCGGACGCTCTACTCTACTCTACTCGGACGCTCTACTCTACTCTACTCGGACGCTCTACTCTACTCTACTCGGATGCTCTACTCAGACACTCTACTCTACTCTACTCGGACACTCTACTCGGACACTCTACTCTACTCGGACACTCTACTCTACTCGGACACTCTACTCTACTCGGACACTCTACTCTACTCTACTCGGACGCTCTACTCTACTCTACTCGGACGCTCTACTCTACTCTACTCGGACGCTCTACTCTACTCTACTCGGACGCTCTACTCTACTCTACTCGGACGCTCTACTCTACTCTACTCGGACGCTCTACTCTACTCTACTCGGACGCTCTACTCTACTCTACTCGGACGCTCTACTCTACTCGGACGCTCTACTCTACTCTACTCGGACGCTCTACTCTACTCTACTCGGACGCTCTACTCTACTCTACTCGGACGCTCTACTCTACTCTACTCTACTCGGATGCTCTACTCTACTCTACTCTACTCGGACGCTCTACTCTACTCTACTCTACTCGGACGCTCTACTCTACTCTACTCGGACGCTCTACTCTACTCTACTCGGACGCTCTACTCTACTCTACTCGGACGCTCTACTCTACTCTACTCGGACGCTCTACTCTACTCTACTCGGACGCTCTACTCTACTCGGACGCTCTACTCTACTCGGACGCTCTACTCTACTCGGACGCTCTACTCTACTCGGACGCTCTACTCTACTCGGATGCTCTACTCTACTCGGATGCTCTACTCTACTCGGATGCTCTACTCTACTCGGATGCTCTACTCTACTCGGACGCTCTACTCTACTCTACTCGGACGCTCTACTCTACTCTACTCGGACGCTCTACTCTACTCTGACGCTCTACTCTACTCTACTCGGACGCTCTACTCTACTCTACTCTACTCTACTCGGACACTCTACTCTACTCTACTCGGACACTCTACTCTACTCTACTCGGACACTCTACTCTACTCTACTCGGACACTCTACTCTACTCTACTCTACTCGGACACTCTACTCTACTCTACTCTACTCGGACACTCTACTCTACTCTACTCGGACACTCTACTCTACTCTACTCGGACGCTCTACTCTACTCTACTCGGACACTACTCTACTCTACTCGGACACTCTACTCTACTCGGACACTCTACTCTACTCGGACACTCTACTCGGACACTCTACTCTACTCTACTCGGACACTCTACTCGGACACTACTCTACTCTACTCGGACACTCTACTCGGACACTCTACTCGGACACTCTACTCTACTCTACTCTACTCGAACACTCTACTCTACTCTACTCGGACGCTCTACTCTACTCTACTCGGACGCTCTACTCTACTCGGACACTCTACTCGGACACTCTACTCTACTCTACTCGGACACTCTACTCGGACACTACTCTACTCTACTCGGACACTCTACTCGGACACTCTACTCGGACACTCTACTCTACTCTACTCTACTCGAACACTCTACTCTACTCTACTCGGACGCTCTACTCTACTCTACTCGGACGCTCTACTCTACTCGGACGCTCTACTCTACTCTACTCGGACGCTCTACTCTACTCTACTCGGACGCTCTACTCTACTCTACTCGGACGCTCTACTCTACTCTACTCGGACGCTCTACTCTACTCTACTCGGACGCTCTACTCTACTCTACTCTACTCGGACGCTCTACTCTACTCTACTCTACTCGGACGCTCTACTCTACTCTACTCGGACGCTCTACTCTACTCTACTCGGAAGCTCTACTCTACTCTACTCGGACGCTCTACTCTACTCGGACGCTCTACTCTACTCGGACGCTCTACTCTACTCGGACGCTCTACTCTACTCGGACACTCTACTCGGACGCTCTACTCTACTCTACTCTACTCGGACACTCTACTCTACTCTACTCGGACACTCTACTCTACTCTACTCGGACACTCTACTCGGATACTCTACTCTACTCGGACGCTCTACTCTACTCGGACGCTCTACTCTACTCTACTCGGACGCTCTACTCTACTCTACTCGGACACTACTCTACTCTACTCGGACGCTCTACTCTACTCTACTCGGACGCTCTACTCTACTCTACTCGGACACTCTACTCTACTCTACTCGGACACTCTACTCTACTCTACTCGGACGCTCTACTCTACTCTACTCGGACGCTCTACTCTACTCTACTCGGACGCTCTACTCTACTCTACTCGGACGCTCTACTCTACTCTACTCGGACGCTCTACTCTACTCTACTCGGACGCTCTACTCTACTCTACTCGGACGCTCTACTCTACTCTACTCGGACGCTCTACTCTACTCTACTCGGACGCTCTACTCTACTCTACTCGGACGCTCTACTCTACTCTACTCGGACGCTCTACTCTACTCTACTCGGACGCTCTACTCTACTCTACTCGGACGCTCTACTCTACTCTACTCTACTCGGACGCTCTACTCTACTCTACTCTACTCGGACGCTCTACTCTACTCTACTCGGACGCTCTACTCTACTCTACTCGGACGCTCTACTCTACTCTACTCGGACGCTCTACTCTACTCTACTCGGACGCTCTACTCTACTCTACTCGGATGCTCTACTCTACTCTACTCGGATGCTCTACTCTACTCGGATGCTCTACTCTACTCGGACGCTCTACTCTACTCTACTCGGACGCTCTACTCTACTCTACTCGGACGCTCTACTCTACTCGGACGCTCTACTCTACTCTACTCTACTCTACTCGGACGCTCTACTCTACTCTACTCTACTCGGACACTCTACTCTACTCTACTCGGACACTCTACTCTACTCTACTCGGACACTCTACTCTACTCTACTCTACTCGGACACTCTACTCTACTCTACTCTACTCGGACACTCTACTCTACTCTACTCGGACGCTCTACTCTACTCTACTCGGACACTCTACTCTACTCTACTCGGACACTCTACTCTACTCTACTCGGACTCTACTCGGACGCTCTACTCTACTTGGACTCTACTCTGACGCTCTACTCTACTCGGACTCTACTCTGACGCTCTACTCTACTCGGACTCTACTCGGACGCTCTACTCGGACTCTACTCGGACGCTCTACTCGGACTCTACTCTGATGCTCTACTCGGACACTACTCGGACGCTCTACTCTACTCGGACACTCTACTCTACTCGGACGCTCTACTCTACTCTACTCGGACGCTCTACTCGGACGCTCTACTCTACTCGGACACTCTACTCTACTCTACTCGGACACTCTACTCTACTCTACTCGGACACTCTACTCTACTCGGACACTCTACTCTACTCTACTCGGACACTCTACTCTACTCTACTCGGACACTCTACTCTACTCTACTCGGATGCTCTACTCTACTCTACTCTACTCGGACGCTCTACTCTACTCGGACGCTCTACTCTACTCTACTCGGACGCTCTACTCTACTCGGACGCTCTACTCTACTCTACTCTACTCGGACGCTCTACTCTACTCTACTCTACTCGGACGCTCTACTCTACTCGGACTCTACTCGGACGCTCTACTCTACTCGGACTCTACTCGGACGCTCTACTCTACTCGGACGCTCTACTCGGACTCTACTCGGACGCTCTACTCTACTCGGACTCTACTCGGACGCTCTACTCTGATGCTCTACTCGGACTCTACTCGGACACTACTCGGACGCTCTACTCTACTCGGACACTCTACTCTACTCGGACGCTCTACTCTACTCTACTCGGACGCTCTACTCTACTCTACTCGGACGCTCTACTCTACTCTACTCGGACGCTCTACTCTACTCTACTCGGACGCTCTACTCTACTCTACTCTACTCGGACACTCTACTCTACTCTACTCTACTCGGACGCTCTACTCTACTCTACTCTACTCGGACGCTCTACTCTACTCGGACTCTACTCGGACGCTCTACTCTACTCGGACTCTACTCGGACGCTCTACTCTACTCGGACTCTACTCGGACGCTCTACTCTACTCGGACTCTACTCGGACGCTCTACTCTACTCGGACGCTCTACTCTACTCGGACTCTACTCGGACGCTCTACTCTACTCGGACTCTACTCGGACGCTCTACTCGGACTCTACTCGGACGCTCTACTCGGACTCTACTCGGACGCTCTACTCTACTCGGACTCTACTCGGACGCTCTACTCTACTCGGACGCTCTACTCGGACTCTACTCGGACGCTCTACTCTACTCGGACGCTCTACTCGGACGCTCTACTCGGACGCTCTACTCGGACGCTCTACTCGGACTCTACTCGGACTCTACTCGGATGCTCTACTCGGACACTACTCGGACGCTCTACTCTACTCGGACACTCTACTCTACTCGGATACTCTACTCTACTCTACTCGGACGCTCTACTCTACTCTACTCGGATACTCTACTCTACTCTACTCGGATACTCTACTCTACTCGGACGCTCTACTCTACTCTACTCGGACGCTCTACTCTACTCTACTCGGACGCTCTACTCTACTCTACTCGGACGCTCTACTCTACTCTACTCTACTCGGACGCTCTACTCTACTCGGACTCTACTCGGACGCTCTACTCTACTCGGACGCTCTACTCTACTCGGACTCTACTCGGACGCTCTACTCTACTCGGACGCTCTACTCGGACGCTCTACTCTACTCGGACGCTCTACTCTACTCGGACTCTACTCGGACGCTCTACTCTACTCGGACTCTACTCGGACGCTCTACTCTACTCTACTCTACTCGGACGCTCTACTCTACTCTACTCTACTCGGACGCTCTACTCTACTCTACTCTACTCGGACGCTCTACTCTACTCTACTCGGACGCTCTACTCTACTCTACTCGGACGCTCTACTCTACTCTACTCGGACGCTCTACTCTACTCTACTCGGACGCTCTACTCTACTCTACTCGGACGCTCTACTCTACTCTACTCTACTCGGACGCTCTACTCTACTCGGACGCTCTACTCTACTCTACTCTACTCGGACGCTCTACTCTACTCTACTCTACTCGGACGCTCTACTCTACTCTACTCGGACGCTCTACTCTACTCGGACGCTCTACTCTACTCTACTCGGACGCTCTACTCTACTCGGACGCTCTACTCTACTCGGACGCTCTACTCTACTCGGACGCTCTACTCTACTCGGACGCTCTACTCTACTCGGACTCTACTCGGACGCTCTACTCTACTCGGACGCTCTACTCTACTCGGACTCTACTCGGACGCTCTACTCTACTCGGACGCTCTACTCTACTCGGACTCTACTCGGACGCTCTACTCTACTCGGACTCTACTCGGACGCTCTACTCTACTCGGACTCTACTCGGACGCTCTACTCGGACACTACTCGGACGCTCTACTCTACTCGGACACTCTACTCGGACACTCTACTCTACTCTGACACTCTACTCTACTCCAGCCCACTCTCCTTTACTCCTTAACCCCAATAACTTTTAGCCATTTTTTAAGAGCATCCATGCTGGTGTACAACATGGATAAAACGTATTGGCAAAGCCAATAGCTTTTGCGTTGGCGAGATCTATTGGTTTTGCCAATGCTTGTTGTTACTTAAGTCCATAGATCTGAAGTTGAGCTCCTACTGTCCTTGAAAAGGATCAGGTCTTATCCCACCAAGGTATTACTTTTTTAAGGCATCATATATGTTTAGGTAGGCTTGGAAAACCTACATTATCAGCATCAGTTTATAACGCCAGTTGTGGATAGTTACTCCATCATTCAGAAGTAAAGTATGTGTTTTTAATTGTTTGTTTCAACCTTGTTGCTTCTTTTGAAACATTCCATCGCCCGTTATGCTGTCTCTAATCTGTTTTTATCTCTTATTGATGTTCCACCGCAAAGGGATCACACATTAGTCTCCTATCAAAGCCAGCACACTTGAAATTGGTCTTGTGTTTTAGGGTTCTATGGGTTACTTTCTGTGTCATCATCCCCACAAAATATTTGATGCATAGATAGGCAAGTGATGATGTGACATCCCTGTTGTTCCTATTCTTGTAGCAGATTACTCTCAATGTGTAGCAAACGTTGCAAATCAGTATAGTGCAGATAGTCTTTTATTTTGCCTTTGCCGCATGACCCACAAGGGAATCACCCTTTACACGAGTCACCTTTTGGGAGATACTTTTTAAAAAATATATTTGATTTTTTCATTTAACATAACCAAATACACAATACGACTTGGATTACGAAGTGTTATATAAACCTTCATGTTTATATGGACCTTCATGTTATACACACACATTGCGGCTTTAATTCGTGGACGGCGTCCTCTGCCTCTAATACCTCCCCCGCAGCTCTTCCTTTTCAGCTCTCTGGTTATAAGTTGCCCAGTTTTCCACGTCATCAGCCAGCTACTGGTCCGTGCAAACTATTTTCATTCTTTGTTCCTCCGCTATGGCCCATTCCGCCATATCTTTTTCCCAAGTTTTTAGGTCTCGCCTGTCAATGCGCATGCGCATTGAGCTTGCGAGACTATGGGGGCTTAAACAGACTTTAACCAACTTGCAAGTCGATGGCGATTCCTTGCAGTGCCCGTGAAATTCAAGCTCAATGCGCAAGCGCATTGACATTAAAAGCGCGTGCACATGCCACCAGCCGCCTGCCTTGCATTACACATCAAAGGCAGCCCAGCCTCCCTCCCGCAGCCCCTGCTGCTTCACACCCTCATCGCAGCCTGAAATCGCCGCCTGTTCACTCAGCCGCACGCCTCCCACACCCCCGCTCCGCCCCCTCCCCTGCCTGCCGTGTCGCATTTCTCCTCCCCCCTCCCCACAGCAATGCCCTCCGTCTTGGCTCGCTAAACTATTCGCTGCCTCCTCCCGCTCTCCTTAATCCGCTCTCCCTCCTCCCACCCCCCGCTCCGCCCCCTCCCCTGCCCGCCGTGTCGCATTTCTCCTCCCCCCTTCCCTTCTCTGTCTTCCCTCCGTCTTTTTACATAGTTATTCAATCATGCATCAAAGCTGATTTTTACAAAAAAATAACTGAACACGCATGTGCTCTTGGAGTGTCTGTTCTCTTTCAAATCCCATCTTTTAAGTAAAATTATGCTCCCTGTGACATTTCTCCTCCCACCTCCCCACAGCAATGCCCTCCGTCTTGGCTCGCTAAACTACTCGCTGCCTCCTCCGCTCTCCTTAATCCGCTCTCCCTCCTCCCGCACCCCCGCTCCGCCCCCTCCCCTGCCCGCCGTGTCGCATTTCTCCTCCCCCCTCCCCTTCTCTGTCTTCCCTCCGTCTTTTTACATAGTTATTCAATCATGCATCAAAGCTGATTTTTACAAAAAAATAACTGAACACGCAAGTGCTCTTGGAGTGTCTGTTCTCTTTCAAATCCCATCTTTTAAGTAAAATTATGCTCCCTGTGATGTTTTAATTTAATGAAGGTGAATATTTTTGTGTCATTAATTTGCTGAACTCATTCAGAATTGGCGTGACCACGATGTCCTCGATCCGATACAATTACTTGCGTGTCTCCTTCCATTGTGACCGGGGTGGCTCTAATAAAATCACCCGTCTGTCTGACCACAGTAACTAGATCAGTGCTGGCCTGCCTTCCCTCCGTCTTGTTTTTTTTACCCGATCCGCCCCCTCCCCTGCCCTAGGTATGGAAAACCAGTGACAGTCACCCGGTCATAAGTAGGGAAGTGAGGGGCGCAGCAGGGAGAGCAGCTCGTCCATCCCTCTCGGTCTCAAGGGGTCTGTTAAAAACTTTGTAATGAGCCCTTAATGGTACGAATTTTAGCAATAATTAAAAGCTGCGGGGTACAAGACCAATAGCTCGAACTTTTCTAATGCGAGACCTATTGCATTTCCAATGCTTGTTGTTTCTGGTCCCTGTGTCTCAAGCCATCGAATGGCTATTTGACAGCTTCAGTCCTAATTATGCAAATTGATATTGCATTCTCAACCTTTTAGGTGTTTACTCAATACCAAGTAACCAGTGTCAGACAGACAGTATCATTAGACAATTCAGAAGCTGTGCTTAATTTCACACAACAGCCTGCCAGAATCCCTGTAGTTGTATATAGTCCCACATCATAATCATGAAATCTGCTCGTTCCTGTCCACACCTGTGGCAGCCAGAGGTTCTGGTAGGGTAGATGATGGCTAGTTTTAAGGGAGTGTACTGGGTTTGGTGTAGGAAGTTAAAATGCACAAGCTGAAATCTCGCATTACTAGCTATTGTTTTTACATTCTCACAAGCCCGATACCACTCCTTGTCCATCAATGTTGGTGTAGCATCCATACGGGCCAGTAGTTCCAGTTTCCGACTCTCAGCCTGCAGTTTTCAGTATAATCTGCATACCCCATGTGCGGCAGAACCCGACTGAGTATCATAAGTCCCAGAAACTAGGGGTGGGCGTTAGAGGGTGAAACCCAGCCATATTTCCCTCACCATTCAGGCGAGACTTGCATATTGTAGGAATTGTCCCAGTCCTACCCCACACTGGAATGTCAAGTGCTAGCCTCCTGTGAATAAATCTCCCCATGTGATAGAGGGCAGTGACATGGAGTGCAGTGGTGCAACGTTGAACAGAGTGGCGTAGAATGCAGTGACGTAGAGTACAGTGGTGTAGAGTGTTGCAGCGTAGAGGTGTGTAGTTCTACCCAGTGGCAGATATGATGTTTCCAGGGACAACCGGTGTGCCCCCTAGGCTAAGCAGTGGGCATTTCCCTCAAGTCCTGCATGTGGCACTCTGTTTAATTGATCATGCAGCTGGTTGACATTTTGATTTTTCGTTACAGACAGGAGATGGCATAGATAACAGCTCCACAACCACTGTCCTCTGAGTAACACAAAAATTGGAGGGGACCATCTGGTCAGCAGGAAAGGAAATTCCAAACTGTCTTCACCATTTGTGTTATTGAACCTGTACCAGTGCAATAATGAAATCAGGGGAACTACTCCAGGTGCTTCATCACACAGAAGAAGGATTTAGTTCTATGGTTCTTCATAGACCTACATTTAGTGAACAGGATCTTCGGATCTTCTCAAAGCAGTTGTCCATGATGGAACGCTGGCAGAGCTGAACCCTAGTTGCCACGCTATCACTCAGCTGTCATTGTTGGACCTCGAGGACGCCTACTTAAATGTCCCTTCTACCATAAAAGACACCAGGGGTTCTTCCGGGTCCAAGAGACCATAGGGCACTGCCAGTGCAAGGTCTTGCTTTTTGGAGTAGAGCCTGACCGTAACATCTTGACCTTGTGCCTGGAATCATAGTGGCCGATCTGTACAAGTAGGGAACCATATCTTCCCTTACTTGGACGACTGAATTGTAGGTAAAGGTACCATCGCTGTCAAATATTAAAGTGGGAGTACTGAAGTGCATGAAGCTTTGCTCCAGGATAGCACTGGTGAAAAGGGCGCTTTTTGAGAGGTTTCTCTCTTTGAGGAAGTCTACTGCAGTGACTGCCAGAATGTTCATGGCCATTTGGGTCTCAGAACATCCTGCATCATCCTATTAGCATTGTGCAGCATTAGAATGAGGACCCTTGAAGAAGTGCCCCAGTTGCAGTGGATGTAGGAAACGAGGAGTGTCAAGAACATAAATAATGCAGGCAACTTGCAGACTGAAGGCATCCTAGACTGGTGCATCAGTCGCCATCATCTGAACTTTACTTTGTTTTTTACACCATCTCCATCTAGTGATCAAAAATGGCAGGGATGCATTCTTGGAAGTATAGAGAGTGCAGCTTGGCTCATTCTTTGCGAGGGCTCTGTGGTCTAGACTTGGAAAAAAAGCTCCAAATCAAGGTGTTGGCAGTCAAGTATGCCCTGAGTGTATTTCAGGAACTTCTCAAAGGAAGGGCAATGCTAATTATGACAGACAAAATAACAAGCATGATGTACACACTAATGCAAAGCAATTCCTGCTTACAGACTCTATCCAGGGAAGTTCAAGACTTCTAGACTTAATCTACCAAACTCCATATTACTTGATGGCAAGACATCTGCAAGGCATAACGAAAAACACTGAAGACTGCTTCAGCAGATATGGGTCTGACTCTGGTAACTGAACCAAAGTGTGCCGGATTAACTGTTCAGTTTTGCAGCGTGAATCTTTCTGGATTCACTATGCTGTGCATATTCCGCAATCTGGTGGTTGGGTCCGGAATCGTAGTCTTTTTTTTCTCTTTTTTTTTTTTCCTCGTAGCCCAGGTGGGCGTCGACGTCCCACCATTTGGTGTACCTTCGGTGACGTCGGCGCGCTTCCGGCGGAAGCTACCAGCCTTGGGCACCATCTTCAGATTCTTTTTTCCGCTGTTGGGTCTGGATCGTCGCGTGAAGCTCAAGAAGTTTTGGAGGAGGAAAGGAGAAAATACAGCAAATCTTCAACGGTGAAGACCTGAGAAGATCGAGAGAAGAGGACCTTTAGAGAAGAGACGACGAAGAAAGAAGAGAACTTCGAAATCTTCGACGTCCTTGGAGGAATGCGCACACAGGGTGCCCCCTGAGCGCAGGGATGTACAAGACGCCCTTTAAATTCTGCAAGAACTGCCACCACAAGTTCGCACAGAAGGACCAGCACCCAGTCTGCAACCTCTGCCTGCCAATCGACCACGAGAGCAGGGACTGCAACGCCTGCTCCGTCTTCAAGCCGAAAACACTCCGAGTTCGAGAAAGACAGAGGACGGCTCACCACACGATGCAGGGCAAGGGCCAAGACCCGACGCTTTATGAACTTGGCCTCTCCACCGACGACGAGGACAACATCGCCGAAGGCCCAGATGACTTCACGGTCGCTGAGACCGATAAGAAAACGCCGGATAAGGTAGGAGAGTCTACGACCCCGAAAACTCCCACAGGGCCTCGAAAACCAGAGGCAGACTCTCGAAAGTCTGAGCACAGAGCCTCGAAAGGAGCACCGGCGCCGAACAAATCGACGACCGAAGCTGCATCCTCCGAAAAAGAGCCCAGCGGATCCTCCGAGAAGGACTCCCGGAGGCCGAAGACCAGCGAAAAGCTACGGTCATCGAAGCAAGCCCCCAAAAAAGGGCCTTCGCCTACGACTTCGAAAGAAAAAGAGCCGAAGAAAGCTTCGACGTCGACGACGCCGCTGAAAAGAGCGGCCGAAAAGAGCGGCCGAAACGCTCGACGACGAACAGGCCGCAGAAAAAGAGAAGAAGGCTCGAGGCCGAAATGGAGAACATCCTTCAGAGAAAGGACTTCGATGAAAAGATGAGAAGTTACAAGATCCCCTCGAAGCCGGCATCGACCGTCGCTGAGGTACAGGAGCTCGAGGAGTTCGACGTCGAAGAGCCGCCGAAAACTCCGGAACCTTCGGAGCACGAAGAGGAGGAAGACCTCTACTACACAGAAGGGGATTACGGGGTGCAGCAGTCAAGCTACGGCTCAGGTTCCTCGACGGCCCAAGACCAGGAATGGCAGGACATCGAGGCCGAAAATCCAGAGGAGGCGGTGGAAACATACCCCTCGAGGCCTTCACCACCGGATGACATTGGGGCATACAATGAGGTGGTAAGAAAGGCGGCAGCAGCTTATGTAGTTAAGCTGGAAGAGGAGAAGCCAAAAGCAGACTTCCTGCTCGGGACATTGCTCCCCATACAGACAAGAAGCCAGTTCCTGCCCATGCTCAAGAGTATCACAGACCAGGGGAAGGAAGCCTTCAAGGACCCGGCTACATGCAGATCAGTAACGCCGAGGACGGAGAAGAAATATAAATTCTCCTCCCAGGACCCAGCTTACATCAAGGGATCCCTCACAGCAGATTCTATAATCGCTGCAACGGCCAGGAAAAGGGCAAACGTCCCAACAACGTCTGGACCTCCACCTGACAAAGAAAGCAGGAAGATGGATCTAACTGGCAGGAAAATTGAGAGGAACGCCGCAACGCACTGGCGGATGGCGAACTCCAACGCCCTCCTGAATAGGCATCAATACCAGCACTGGGATGAGATGGGACAGTTGCTCAAGCACCTCCCGGAACAATACCGTGAGAGGGCATCACACCTTGGGGAAGAGCATCGCCAATTCGTGCCTGAAGACAGCCTTGGATGGGGCAGAAACATCCAGCAGACTGATGGCTATAGGCATCACAGAGAGAAGGCAAGCCTGGCTCAGGATCTCAGGCTTCAAGGCTGAGGTTCAGAACAACATCCCGAACACACCCTTCAACGGCGAAACACTATTCGGAGCCTCAGTTGATAAGAAGCTCACCCAACTGAAGAAGGACAACGAGACGGCAAGGTCCATGGGGGCCCTGCAGTTCAGGGGGATAAGAAGGGGCACTCCTACACGGAGGCCGAACGGCAGAGGTGGAAGTCAGAGAGGAGATTCTCACCAGAGTTTCCACCAGGGGCAACAGAGTGACAACCAAGGCCACCAGGGACAGCAGAGGCAAAGCTGGAACTACCAAAGCAGGGGCCAGTCCTTTCGGTCAAGAGGAAATGGACGAGGCCAGAGAAGGAGAGGCGGTGAACAACCCCCCTCTAAGTGACTTCACACAGGAGAAGGTGCTCTACCACCCAAACCCTCCGGGGGAGGAGCACGGAAAAACAAAGAGGAGAGGGCTACACGGACAAGACACAAAGGAACATGTAACGCCGGTAGGAGGAAGATTGAGATTTTTTCTCCAGGAGTGGAGAAAAATAACAACAGACAAGTGGATACTCAATATTATGCAGTTCGGATACTGCATAGAGTTGGAAAAGAGGCCACCAAACAGAAAACCAAAGAAAAGACAGCACTCCGGAAGAGAGCTGCAACTACTGCAAGAGGAAGCCCAAGAACTCCTCCTCAAAGCGGCCATCGAACGAGTTCCTTTCAAAGAACGGAACAAGGGAGTGTACTCAAACTACTTCCTGGTGCCAAAAGTGGACGAAAGTCTAAGACCCATCCTGGACCTACGGTTCCTAAACAAATACGTCAAAACTCAAAAATTCAAAATGACGTCACTACAAGAGGTCATCCCACAGATAAAGGCCGGGGACTTCTTGTCCACCATAGACCTCAAAGATGCGTACCTGCACATCCCCATGAACAGGCAGCACAAGCACATGCTAAGATTCACAGTAAACAAGGATCACTACCAATTCACGACCCTGGCTTTCGGCCTAAAGTCCGCACCAAGGGTGTTCACCAAATGCCTCGCGGCAGTGGCCGCACACCTAAGAAGAAAGGGGATACACGTGTACCCCTACCTCGAAGACTGGCTGGTAAAGGCAAGCTCTTACAGGACATGCAAAGAGCATGCAGAACAGGTGACAAGAACGCTAGCAAGCCTGGGTTTCTCCATACACTGGGGCAAATGCTCGGTGGAACCAGAGCAAGTGAAGATCTTCCTGGGAGCCCAGATCGACACCGTCCAATGCAGAGTCTTACCGAGCGAAAAGAGAATGCTCAGCCTACTGAGGGAGAAACGTCACTACCAGAAGGGGCGAGCTCTGACAGTGAGGACGGTGAGCAAGATCTTGGGGATGATGGCATCATGCATACACCTGGTCCCCAATGTACCCCTACAAATGAGACCACTCCAAGAGTGGCTGCAACAGCAATCATCACAAGCTACAGGAAGTTGGGAGGATCTAGTGGTTGTAACGCACAGGGTGCAGGAAGAGATAAGGTGGTGGACCAAGGAGAGAATAACAGAAGGGAAACCTCTAACACCACCGGACCCAACAGTGACCATCACCACAGATGCATCCCGGAAGGGGTGGGGCGCACACATGAACAGGCTCAGAGTGAGGGGTCTGTGGAGCCCTACAGATGCAGTCAGGCACATCAACTACCTGGAACTGAAAACTGTGTTGCTAGCCCTCAAGGCTTTTCAGAAACACCTGTACAACCAGAAGGTGCTAATACAAACAGACAACACCACAACGATGTTTTACATAAACAAACAGGGGGGAACTCAATCGTTCCCTCTGTCAAACTTGGCACAGGAGATCTGGAAATGGGCTATACCACTAAAAATAGACCTGCTAGCCATACACCTGCCAGGGAAGGACAATGTAGGAGCGGATTGGCTCAGCAGGCAGACTTCAGCGTCCCACGAGTGGGAACTCAACAGTCAGGAAACAGAGAGACTATTCAGGAAATGGGGCACGCCAACAATAGACCTATTTGCAACACACCGGAATGCAAAATGCCAATACTTTGCATCCAGGCAACCAGAGGCACTGTCCCAGGGGAATGCCCTATGGATAAGCTGGTCAAAAACATTTGCCTACGCTTTTCCCCCGATACCACTGATCCCCAGGGTTCTCAACAAATGCATGAAGAGCAACATGACGCTCATCCTTGTGGCACCACAATGGGCCAGACAGACCTGGTATTCTCAGATAATGGAGATGGCGCAGGGGCCACACCACAGGTTCTCAAAAAGAAGAGACCTACTCTCCATGGAAAACGGAGAAATTCTACACCCAGAGCCAGAGAGCCTCAACCTCTCAGCCTGGCTCCTGAGGACTTAGAATTCGCACACCTAAAACTACCAGAGAGCACCCTGCGGGTGCTGCGAGAGGCAAGAAGGCCCAGCACACGCAAGTGCTATGGGGAAAAATGGAAAGATTCACTCAATGGTGTTGCAAGAAACAGCTCCAAAGGAAACTGACCAAGGAATCCATGGTGCTAAGGTACCTCACGCACCTAATTAAGGCTAAGTTGAGCTCATCCTCGCTGAGAGTGCACCTGGCAGCGATTGTGGCATACACAAGAGGAGAAACAGGGAGAAGCTTCTTTACATCCCAAGTCGTAAAAAGATTCCTGGAAGGAGCTAAAAGAATAGCGCCGCCAAAGAGAATGCCGCCACCGGCCTGGAACCTAAATGTGGTACTGACGGAGCTCATGAAAGCACCTTTCGAACCCATCCACAAAGCATCACTGCAAATGTTAACAATGAAGACGGCCTTTCTGGTAGCAATCACCTCGCTTCGAAGGTTGAGCGAACTGCAGGCACTCACACTGCAGGAACCCTACATCCAGATACACAGTGACAGGGTCGTGATGAGAACAGACCCACACTTCATGCCAAAGGTGGTGTCAAGGTTCCACATGAATCAGAGTATTCAGATCCCTAGCTTCTTCCAAAACCCCACCACAAGCGCTGAGAGGTCGCTCCACACCCTAGACGCAAGAAGGGCTGTGATGCACTACATTGAAAGGACGAAGGGACACAGGAAAACAAAACAGTTCTTCGTATCCTTCGAAAACAGTTACATGGGCAAACCAGTGACTAAAAACACCATAGCTCGATGGATCGCACAGACAATACAATTCTGCCACAAACAAGCGGGCCAGGAGCTAACAGGAGGGGCACAGGCCCACTCGACCAGGAAGAAAGGAGCAACAATCGCCTTTCTGGCCAACGCACCAATTCAGGACATATGCCTGGCGGCAACATGGGCTTCAGTGCACACTTTCACTAAGCACTATTGCGTGGATGTACAGATGAACAAAGAAGCACAAGTAGGACAAAAAGTGCTTCAACATATTTTTAACAACCAACGCTCATCTTCCACCCAACCGCCACAAAAGTAACGAAAACCGCTACAAAATCTATGCACAGCATAGTGAATACAGAAAGATTCACGCTGCAAAACGAATAGTTTCTTACCTGTCGGTGTAGTTTTGCAGCTTGAAGATCTTTCTGGATTCACTAGCGAACCCGCCCGCCTCCGCCAGAAAGATGAGGCTGGAGAAGAGGGTGGAAACACATAGGAAAGAAAGCAAGTTTAAGCATTACAAGATACGTGAAAAGATACGTGGAAAGAATTACGTTGAAAAAACGATTACAAGATACGTGAAAAGAATTACGTTGAAAAAACGATTAACAAACATAGCCATGGATTCACTACAAAGACAAAAAGAAAAAGAGACAGAAAAAAGAATCCGAAGATGGCGCCCAAGGGTGGTAGCTTCCGCCGGAAGCGCGCCGACGTCACCGAAGGTACACCAAATGGTGGGACGTCGACGCCCACCTGGGCTACGACAAAAAAAAAAAGCGAGAAAAAATACTACGATTCCGGACCCAACCACCAGATTGCGGAATATGCACAGCATAGTGAATACAGAAAGATCTTCAAGCTGCAAAACTACACCGACAGGTAAGAAACTATTCGTTTTCAGGGCACTTTGGATACTTCCTGCGTAGAGAAACTGTCTCTGGGGTGCATCCCTAGTAGACTGGAAAGGAAGCTTTATCTAGCATTCCTGCTAGTTCCTCTGCAAGAGCGGGTGGTGTGAAGAGTATTGAAGTGCAGTTGCCAAATGATTCCGGTGGCCCTAAATTGGGTGTAGCAAGCCTGTTTACTCATGCTGCTCCACATGATTGGGTGCCCTCTATACTGGTGACCGCTAGTCTCCAGAACAGGAACAGGGCCGTATTTTGCATCATGACCTAGCTTTTCAACATTTTGACTTGCAGTCCTAGACCTTAGACACTTGTATTTGTGCAAGGAATGGCTGGATCTACCAACAGGGTCTGATCTGAAATGGAATTGGTTCTGCACCTGATAATTGCATAATGTCCTACAACTGAAGGTAAGTGAACCCCATGAGCAGTTGTTTAACCTTCAGGGGGCAGGACAAGTCAGGACTATATCTATAATACTGCATGAAGTGGCAGTATCTCCCTACAGAAATGGGCCCGGCCAAAATGATGTAGGAATTTCACACTAACTTATTGCAGATCATTCCACCAGACAGGATACTGATATTTTAGTTTTAAATATTCTGTTGGTAATACAGACCTGTTTCAGCCCATCGAGCTGATGAACAGCTCTTGTCTCGGTTTACTCACCTGAAAGACGGTCTTTTAGGGGGCTAGCACTTTCTCCAGGAGAGAAGGGGATTTTCATAAATATTGCTCAGAATACCTTACTTCGAATTTTACCCTTTCAAGGTCTTACTTTGAACATACAAGGTTTACACCATGGGTGATGTCGAGGTTCTAGACTAGACTTTCCTTGTCAATGTTCTACATGTGTCATAATTCTAGGGAAGAACAGGTGCTGCGTGCTCGGAACATGAAGAATTCACGTAGCTACTGCTTTCACATGGCTGAGACTTTCATGCCTGCATCTCAGCTGTTCATGACTTAGTCATGCCCAATCAAGGCCACATTAGCCTGTTTGCTACTGGGCTGCATGATTTTGCTACCAAAAGGCAAGCAAACAAATGCCCAGGTAAGTGGCTTTCCACTTGATTAGTGGGAGGGGGCAGCTCCTCCGTGAGGCTGGAGGAGCATCGCCCCCCCCACCTAAATTGCCCCAAAAGCCCCAGAGATTAACAATAAAAAGATAATAAACTTTATTTATTACCATTTTATTTTGCATCCCCCCCGAACCGAAGGGCAGGGTGGGGCTTGAATGGTGACAGCAGAAGTGAGGAGGGTAGACTGCCTTGGCACTTTTCAAACTGTACATGTCCCTTTGGCTGGCCAGCCATCTTGCAACGGCCACCAGACATGCACACTATAAAAGCTCTAACTCCGCTGTCTGAAGAAAGCTGGGTTAGAGCAATTACTGAGCGCCAGTGTCCTCGGGAGTGACGAGAGGTCTCTCTGCCCAGTCCTGGCGCTGCTCTCATGCTGGTGAGAGAAGTGCCAGGATTGGTTAAGGCAGTTGGCTGGGACTCGCATCAGACTGCAGCAGCAGGACGATGTACTTTACGGAGGAGGCCGTGTTTGAAGTTACGTGATTTTATTTTATCTTTACCCACCACCCGTTTTCCCGCCCCACAACTCCCCATAGATGCCAGCCGCGACTGGCCACTACAGTGATGTTCATGGCAAAATTTTCCCTATCATCGACATTTGGAATGCAGCTGCCTTGAAATGATTGCAGACTTAATGCTTGATTGCTGTCACAAAGGCTAATGCTGCCTTGGGATTAGTAGTACAGAATAACCTTTTTTTTTCATTGTGCAACTTTAAGCCGGTCTCCCAAGTGCCTTGGTATTCTCTCATAACAGTGTGTAAATCTATAGAAGATCCAGTACTGGAGAAGAATAAGTTAACTACATTTACAGCGACTTCTCCAGTATTGCTTTCTATTACAAATTTACACGTGTTCCTCCTGGCCTCCCCGAAGTTGTTTATTTGTATGTTGGTGCTATAAGGTTGTATAGAACATGCACACAATTTTAAGGAGGCATACTAGAGCTTGGGGTCACTGCAGGATAGTGCGTACTGGCTATCAGTGAGCTTAACAAACCATTGGAACGTGCAGCATTAATGTGCTTTTATTGAAGCAAATAACTTGTTCCATATTCTTTTATTTGAGAATTCCCATCATCACATGGGAAATATATAAATAGCTTGTACATGGAAAAGATACCAATGCTGGAGAAAACTGTACAGAGAAGTAACTTGTTTTAGGACTAGTAGCAACCAAATAGTGAAATAATTATGTTCGCTTCCCTTCTGGCTTAGAACCTCTTTCACTTTTGACCGAATATGTGCCTGCCAAGATAATGGTTTGGTAGCACTTTCTGATGCATAAAGCCAAACTTGCATTCTTTAAAGGTCTATTGATTTGGAATTCTCTCTGATTGACATCCGAGCCAAACTGCCATAAATGTATTAAAAACTAGAAGTAATTTCCTTATCTTATTTCTTGTCAGCCATTTCTCCCCTGATTATTTCGGAAAACAATCTTTGAAATTTGCAGCAAGTTGGAGCAAGTCCGAAAGCTTTATGAAATCACAGTCTAAATGAATAATGGATCCAAGTAGTTTATTATAGAAATGATCATCTCTATAACAAGCTCTTCATCATAATGATATCATAAAAAACATTTCTGAACGTTTAGCTTCTTGGTGAATTCTTGTTTGGAGGATTACTGATCAGTCAGCCTGTCACTTTTGGGGGCAGTCGCCATCCCACCAGCGCTTAGATTTTATTTGTATCAAAACATCTCATGTTATGAATGTATTTGCAGTCTTTGGTTTACATTTCAGCCTGAACACTACAGTTTGATGTGAGCATCTGTTCTTATTACACGCATCTAGTTTTTATCTGGCATCTCAATTGTTTAGATTTTCTGGTACTGTGCATATCTTATCCATGTGTACTAAGCAATTTAAAACAGAATTGTCATACTAAGTATTATTTGTGTTTTGTTTTTCCCTAACCAGCATTGGAGAGAACACAACGGAAAAAAAACTGAAAAAAAGGTATGTAAAAAGGGAAGTAGAGCATGTATGTGCATTTAGTTTTCAACATTAGGACTTTTAGACTAGAGAGTAGAAAAATAGACTAGTACCTGGTTGCCATAGTAGTGTCTTCTGTGTTAAACCACAGATGTTAAATCTACTTCTCCTCTTTCCACTGGGACTCATTGGAATTGTGGACGGCCACTATTAGGCTTTATGTATCGTCCATTTAAATCCAGTTATCTTGATATCTTCTGTTGTCCATCAGTGGTATACTTTATTACTTACTTCCTATCTGTGCTGTTTTATCGTGAATTAATGTTAGCGTAGTGTGTAAAAGGTGTGCTGTACTTGCCCTGTTGATTTCTTACCAATCTGATTTATTCCAATTTAAATGCATTTTAGGCTATTCATATAATATTCTATCAATTAGGACAAAAGGACAGATTCTGTTGTGAGTAGAAGTGAAAACAATTCCATGTGAGCAGGAGTGAGTGTTTTTCAGTTGTCCATTGGTTTCTTGGAGAGTTGAGTCTTGTGTTTGTAGTACGTATTTAATTGAGTGCAGCACACAGGGTTCAGAGGGCGTTCCAAACATGGAGACATTTTTGTAAGGGGGGGAGGGGGTGGGGGGGGGGTTGAACCTTGGTTTTGTCAAGACATTTGTCAGAGGGTGGCTTTGCTTTGTGGAACCTTTTTGCCTGGTGTGCAGCACATCAGATTTGAACTTTAAGTCTGACTGGGCTAAGGGACAGTATGAGTTATCCAGCTTTAAGGACTTAATCCCTCCATTGTAAAAAGTACAAAAGGCGGAAATTAGAAGAGTTTGTTTACCAACGGTAGATTGAACAAGGACTGGGTACTTTCCAGAACGCAGGAAGAAATTATGAGCCCTAGGTAACAGTTGGTGAGTGGCGAAATTCATATATCTTGGTATACGTCTTCGCCATCTTCATTCCAGTGGCTTCAGTCTTCTTTCTGTAGCAATTCTTTATTTTGTCCCATGAAGAGACCCATTGAAGAAATTCACTGTGAAGGGCATATATAAAAGCATAGTTTGGGGTGCATTTGGGATCCTCCCAATTTGGATAAAATTACGTACTCGTCAACCAGGAGACAAGCCAAACCCTTATGTTTCCTGCTAGTCACATGCTAGGATGGATGTTGTAATCAGTTTTGAATGCTTCAGAGCTGTATCTCTGGCAGTGCCTTCTAAAGTTTTTTTATTTTGTCCCCCAGCTAAGACATATTTTAGGGCCTTACGTTTAGAACAGCCTTAAATTGATTACCCATTTTCAGCTAATTCAAGCCCTCATTGTGCTAAACTGTACTCAATTATATGTTTAGCTTTCAGAAACTGGAACATGTAAAAACAGCTGAAAGCCCAAACCGTTGAACATCCAGACCAAATAGCGGCACAACAAAGTTTTTCTTAAGTAACATCAATAAAGCTATTTCTTTTAGTCCGTGAATCTAAATCTTGTTTAGTCGTTCAGCGCTGTTGCAGGAATTCTGCACATACACAGAACTATGCGCAGGAAACCAGACCTCGGTGTGTAGTGGTGTACCAGAAAACCCACCTCTGCCCAGAACCCCAATCCGACTAGCTATAGTGTCTCATTCATTCTTTTTTAATTTAATTTAAAGGAGCTTGTAGAGCGCCTGGTGACGCCTCCCGGCGTGTCCCCGCGCTGTGGAGAGAGTGTGAGAAGGAATAGAGGAAACCCATCACCAAGTGAAGAGGCAGGTTTTTAGTTTCTTCCTAAACAGGATTTCATTATTCTCCATCCTGATATCCGCAGGAAGAAGGTTCCATTTCCTGGCCGCCAAAGTCCGGAAGGATTTGCCTCCCATTCTGGCCTTTTTGGGGCGTGTGGTTCTGAGCAGACCCATACCTTTAGACCTAAGCGACCTGCTCGGTTCATAGACAGTAGCCAAATCCGACATGTAGGCCGGTGCTCTGTGATGAATTATTTTATGGCACCACAGCATAGCTTTAAAATCAATCCTCTTCCTGATGGGCAGCCAATGGAGGGCTACAAGAGAGGGGCGAGATGGAGCTCGCCGAGGGAGCCTTAAGACCAGGCGAGCTGCCGAATTTTGTAGCACCTGAAGCTTTTTAATATTTTTCTCAGATGTGCCCATGAGCAGCACATTTCCGTAATCAATACGGGACGTTATCAGTGCTTGCGTCATGGTACGCCTGGAATTAATAGGTAACAAGTCAAGGGTACGGTTCAGAGTTTTCATTACCCCAAAGCATTTGCCGACCGTTTTTCTTATGTGGCTGTCAAAGGACAGTTTATTGTCCACCCACACACCCAAGTTCTTCGCCTCTCGGGATGGGGAGGGCAGAGGACCAAGGCAGCTAGGCCACCACTCCTTCGTCCATTTAGCCTCATTTCCTCCCATGATGAGGACCTCCGTCTTAGTCCCGTTCAGTTTCAGACAGTGGTCGTTCATCCAAGTGGCAAGTTTAGTCATGCAGACATTGAAATTATCAGCTTCCTTGGAAGGGGCTTGGGTCAGAGAAATAAGGAGCTGCGTGTCGTCGGCGTAGGAGACAAGCTCCACGCCGAACGATTGCACTACCTCTGCCAGAGGGGCCATATATAGATTAAACAGGGTAGGGCTCAGGGCAGAGCCCTGGGGCACCCCCTGCTCCAGCCTCACCCTATCGGAGAGAAAGCTCCCCCTTTGGACTTGAAAGCTTCTGTCAAGCAAAAAAGCCTTCAGCCATCCCAGTGCCTTTTTGGTGATTCCAGCTTTATTTAGACACTGTAGCAGGATGGAATGTGCTACAGTGTCAAAAGCGGCACTGAGATCAAGCATGATGAGGGCCATTGTCTTTCCCTCATCTGCTCCCTCACGTAGGGTTTCGGTGGCCCTTAGGAGGGCTGTCTCCGTTGAGAACCCTGATCTAAAACCCGACTGGGATTTATGGAAGACATTATGGGTCTCCAGATGTTCCATCAGTTGGGTGTTAGCGATTTTTTCTGCCAACTTGGCGACATACGGTAAAAGGGATATGGGTCGTAGATTATCCATTACGTCCACACTGATGTTGGGCTTTTTCTTAATAGGAAGCACTATAGCCTGTTTCCATTCCTCTGGGAGACAAGCGGTTGAAAAGGATGTTAGTAACAAGTGTCTCAAGTGAGGTTCCAGAACTGAGAAAGCTTCAGCCAATATTTTAGGAGGAGCCGGATCTCTGGGCGATCCCGACTTGATCTTGTTACACATCTTAGACAGCATCTCATAGGGAGGGACTTCAAAAGATTTGAGACAGACCGGTGTGTTTACACTTTGCTCATTTTCAGCGAAATCTGCGGCCGGGGCTCCCTGTTTAGAGAAACTGGTATAGATCTTACTTATTTTACCAGCAAAGTACTGAGCTATGTTATTACATGATTCCACTGAGTCATTTTGGATAGAGGAGGACATCTCCACTATGGATATCTCCTTATATATTTGGAATAATTCCCTAGAGGAGTTGCCAGCTTCCGTAATCCGAGTGTGATAGTGCTCAGCTTTTGCCAGGCGGACGGCTTTGTAATATTCTTTCTGTGCAGTTTTATACTGTGTTTTTATGTCTGCACAGAATTTGTAACGCCAGGCTCTCTCAAGTTTCTTGCAGGCCGTTTTCATGGTCTGTAGATCTTGTCCGAACCAAGGAGCACTTTTCTGAGACCTTCTAGCATTGGACATAGTGCGGCTAGGGGCTGTAATGTCCAGAGCCTTTGTAACAATATTGTTCAAGCTTTCATTGGCAGCCTCACAGTCAGCTCCTTTCGGAAGACCTTCATCCTTGACAATTTGAGTGAAGGAGTCTAAGGAAAAACTTTTCCATTTCCTGCGTTTATACCGCAGAGACTGCTGCCGAAAGAGCTCAGTTTTTTCCAGTTGGATTGAGATGGGAATGATATAATGATCCGACCAGGGTATGGGTATGGGATCAGTAGTATACACTCCCAGCCAGTTACCAAAGACGGGGTCTAATAGATGCCCTAGTTGGTGTGAGGGTTCTTTATTTTTGAGGTCAGCTTGAACCGATTGCAGTTCCATACATATGTCAGCTGCATCTTTGTCTAAAGGATCATCAAAGTGAACATTAAGGTCACCCAGAACTAACAGTTTTGATTTCCTTAAAGCAAGATGGGTGACCACCTCCATGAGGGTGGAAGTGAAATCATATAATCTGCCCGGTGGGCGATATATCAGAATACCTGATATCGAGTAGTTAGGACCAGTGTTGATACTGAAGATGCCAGCTTCACTATGATCAACCTGTGTGTGTGCAAGAGAGCAGACGAGAGGTGCTTTAGTAATAATGGCGATGCCACCACCTCTACCGTCCTTTCTATCTAACCTGGCTATAGAATATCCGTTAGGTAACGCCTGAATGATATCCGGATCCGAATATTCATCCAGCCAGGTTTCCGTTAAGAAAAGGATGTCAAGTTTCAGGTCGTCAATCAAGTGGTAGATTTCCAGCGCATGCTTACGCAGCGATCTACAGTTCAGTAGAGCTGCTTTAATGATAGGGCCGGAGCTAGTATCTAGGACTTGGGGGCGGGGATCGAAGCTACACCTCCTGCATTTTGTGAGTGACTGGGCCCTCATGGTGTGCTTGCAGGTAGCATACGTGTCAGGTTGTAGTGCTAATAAAGCATGTCTATCATACCTTATAGAGGTTAGTGTCAAACTGCCAGGGTCCGTAGCCCCGCGCCCCGTCCGGCCGCGGACGGGCGCAGACGGGCTGGACTTTGGCTCGACTTCGGCGCGCTTCCGGCGCGCCCGCTGCGCGGACGCTGTCCGAAGCACATTTATCCTAAAGGGGGGAGGGGTCGCTAGAGCACTGAGCTCAGCTCCCAGAGCCCGGATGTACAGGCTCCGTACTACATCGAAGCTACCAATGATTGGACATCCTAGAACATGTCACTCCGTCCCTCTCAGGAATCGCGGGAAGAACACTTTCGTTCAAACACTCATACTTGGCCACAACGTGAGTAAACAGAGACACAATATAGTTTAAAATGTTTATTTTAACTAACGTGCTCTATAATGCAGTACTTGAGCCAATACTAGCAAAATGCATAAGAACAATATAATCAGCATGGTTACAATTCCATAAAGCTCAAAAGGGGAAATCATATTATAATGATAGTGGAAACAGGACTCCAGCGCCTTACCACCCTCCCCATTCTAGAAGCTAGTTTATTATAAGTATAGAAGAACTCTAGGCTTTGTCAGAGGGACCCCATACATCCAAGTTTAGATGCAAGGAATTGTATCTCAGGACAAGCACAGCTCTTCTTCGTTGGAATGAATCTCTCCAAGTGCCTTTTCATGCATGCAATGCCATATTAAAAGCACTCGACTTTCAGTAGTGCAGTTGTGTTCGATGTTGTGTCTATGGGCGTGGGACTTACCAGAGTGAATCAACAGTATACATTGTTTTTCGATCTTGAACACACAGTGCAGACGAGGGGCACAGTGTACAGCTAAATGTGTGAAAAGCAGACATTTCTCATGTGAGAATGCACCAGCAGTCTATCTAAGAGAATAAAGACATGTAGTAACGTGCCCAAAAGCGGCAAGATGGCTGCCAAGCATATACTAACTAAATCTAACTTAGCAATGTCTGCATATTCTATGACCCCACTACAGCGCCAATATTTTATATGGTATTTACTGTCTAATCAGCCAGTTCATTCCATTGTAGGAAAAAAGAGGAAGGGTGACTTGGTGGTTGTTTAGTAGACTATAGCATAATATTAATATAAGGCATACTCTCGTTGAGCTCTGAGATTGTAGCTTTAAATAGCAGATAGTCTTAACTCCTTAACCGTGGCCATTATTTCGCTTCAGTGCGGCGGTTCCGCGGAGTGGGCGGGGCCGCTTCGGCCGTTCGCAGCACCAGCGAGGTAGTGCTCGCAACGGCCGACGGAAGGGGTTAATAAGCAATAAATTCCATTTTCATAACTCGCATTTTTGCAGCAACAGGAAAAATCAAACCATTGCTCCAAGAATTTTAACCTTTGAATCAAGGGAAATTGATCATTTTCTCCTTAATTATCTCCTCTGGCTTGTCCCTCCTCTACCCATTCTATGAGTACACTTCTCTGTCTAGAAAGTGATTGTCTATTCTGAATAATAGAAACGTGATGTAGTAGGAGACAGAAAGCACAGAAAGGTTAAGAGAATAGTATAGTGCAAAATGTGAAGTAGCGTGAGAAAGAAGGTTGTTCTATTTATGATGTAGGGGGAGATGTAAACTTAAGTGAGAATGGTTATGTAATAAAAACGAAAGCTTGGGAAAGCAAAAAAGAGGAAGAGGTAGGCATTGAAAGTGGTATAGAGATAGGTAAGGATTAAGAGAGAGGTAGAGCGAGTGATGAAAGGAAAAGTGGAGCAAGGGTTGTGTTGAAAATTAGTACGTTTCGGTGAACATTATCTGCGCCATCTTGCCTCTCCCTCTGATGCCACACTTTTGTCGTGCGCGCCCGCCATTTTGTTAGATGCCCCGATCAGAACGAACCCTTTTGCATGCCGCTGGCCCCTGACATAGCCTTTCGCCTTCACTAAGCCTGCACGCTGACCACCCCCTGCTTGCACCTGCCTTGAGTCATAAACCCCTCTTCGGCGCTGCTCTGCCCCAGGCCCTCATCCTGTTCCCAGCGCGACACCTCCCTGCTTCCCTTTCATGATCTCCGGCCCTTAGATGCAAACCCCCTTTTTCCCCGTGTGCCCGTTTTGTCTTCCCCGTTCCCAGGCCGACACCCAGCTCTGCCGATACCATTCCTTGCCCCTCCCCGTACAATAGAAAGTTTCCCCCATCAAAGGATCCCCGGGTTGATCAAAGCCCCCACTCCATGAGATCCGATCGAACCCCCCACATTCCGTGAATCGGCGGAATATCCAGCTGCGTGATACTCATCACCTGTTGTGACTAGGGTGGGGACTTCAACTGTAAATGTGTGTGGGAACGGGCCCAAAGGGGATTTCCGGGAATGTCTTTTTCATACATCAAAGCTTTAACATAAATGTGTAATGTACAATAAAGTCATAAACTTGTGTATAAGAGGCCAGGCCTCAGGGATGCAGTTAGAGCACCTCAGAACGATACCTTCTGTCCGTTTCGTTGTGTTCTCCTCCGGAGAGAATAAAAACCTTGTTTCCTGCTTTCCAGTCTCCAGCGCCTGCCTCTTCATTGATTAAATAACTAGAGGGTCACAGAGGCAATACCGCCGGGCAAATATCGATTGTCCCCGACCCGCCTCAGGTTTTTACAATTGGCGTCCCAAGCGTGGGGCCCATCAGCGACTCGTGGATCCAGTGGGAGAGGTCCCGACGACAGAGTGAACGACTGCAACGATCGGGAGAGCTCTTGCCCAATAGACCCTCGTCTGGCAGCCGATCATCCGAACTTCACTAGTTCCGAACAGACCTCTCTCGAGTGATCTACGGTCCTGACTGGGGACCATCAGGAGTGCCGTGAGAAATACGAGAAAAAGAGGACGATCGGGCGCTGGATTCGGAAGACAAGAAACTGTCCATATGGTCCGGGTAAGGTCGTAATAATTGCTTGATTGCTTGATTGTTTAAAAATACTAGTATTGCTCTTTTTATTTTTTTATTTGGAGATTCACTGTCTACAAACGGAGAAACAACAGGCTCTCTCTTTGCAAGCAGTGGAGGATAGGTAGGGCAGCAGCCGTACTTATTTTTTCTCCCCCACTCAATAATCACTTGAAACTGAACTGTTGTTCGCAAACTATTGTTTCCTGGAGATTCCCTGTCTGCAAACAGGGAAGAGACCACCCTTTTTGCAGATAGTGAAAAGGGTAGGTAACGCAGATCTTTGCGGACCTACTCATTCTCCCCATTGTTATTTATTGGTCGTTTGGTTATTATCATTTTTTTTTTTGATCCATGAGGTATTCACTGCCTGCAAACAACGTCGAATAGAAATATTCTGTACGGTCTTTGCACCTAGTGATAAGATAGGCAGTGCTGACTTTTTAGTCCCTCGTTACGAGCCGTCATGTCTGTCTTCTCCCCACTGATGAATAGCCTGTTTAACCCGGACCGTGTATTAGAGGTGGACCATATAGCTCCACTAGAAGGCACCCCTAATAAGGACATGTTCATAAACTATGGATTAGTCACCATAGCCTATAATAAATTGTGGCACAGGTATACCGAAGAAAGTCAAGACAAACAGTGGCCACTGACAGGATCCTTTGACCTTGATAAAATAGAAACGTTAGAAATAGCCCTTCGAAATAATAAGACAACGCCAATTATGCTCGACAGTCTGGGTATGTGGCGCAGAGAGGCTACGAAACGACAGAGAAAAGACGAGGACAAACCAAGTAGAGAAATATACCGACAGGACAACCCCAGGACACCGCTACCCACAACTTATCCCCCGACACTGTGCAAAAGACGACTAGACTTAGGGCCAGACCAATGCGCTTTTTGTAGGTATGTCGGACACTGGAAAGCCCAATGCCCGACTCTACTGAGCGTGAGTAAAGGCAAAGGGCCGACAGGAACGACAGACCGGCAGTACGAGAAAAAGCGCGAGACAAAGAAGAACCCGACTTACATAGACAGACCAGACAGAACCACCACGTTTGATTATGCCCGATGGCACAGATTTCGCCAGGAAAATCTCAGCGGCATGCTCAAGTTCTCCTAGGTCGGGCAACGTCAAGACAGGAACCCAGCCTCGTTTCAAATTCACAGACGGAAAGAGATAATTATGACCAATAACTGTTTTATATTCGTCTTGGGTCTTTGTATGTCGTACTTGTACTGTCCCCCGTCTGAGTTTATGTGTATGTAATGTACAAATCTACGTCATCCCTCTACACGTGTTTCCGTGTTACTCAACCTCTGTTAGCAGAAACTTGGCATAAAAGCAACCTTGAAAGAAAGAAATGGTAAAACAAAATCCGTAGACCATTAATGAACTTGAACTTTTAATTTAGCACAACAAACAAGGAATAATAACGGTAAAACTGTAGAAAAATGAAAGTCAAACAGAACATTCGCCCCCCCCCCCCCCTTCTGGAACCTTCCAAAGTTGGGCAGGGTTACGGCTACGCCCAACCAACGGCAACCCATATAAGGCGGACCCGGCCGCCAACTCTTGGTCAGGAAATCTTAACGTATGGGGGAGCCGGAGGAGAGGCAGGAGCCAGCAGCCCGGGCTGTTGTAGGTAGTCCCGCCACATGTCCAGAGGAGAACGAGGCACCTTTTTTCCTTTTCTCTTCCGTAACAGCCGCAGCAGCTCTGGACGGCGGGATGTCCTGCACGTACCTCCACAACAATTTGTCCAAGTTGGGCTGGGAGGGAGAGGCGACGCGGACGAGCCTCTCCCACCTCCACCGATGGGAGGTTTCCCAGCCCCCGGCCCGACGCTGAACACCCCCAGTCAGGCGATGGTGCCAATACTTCCACAGCACCGAACACACCATGGTGGCACCCCAGTACTTGCGCAGCACCGAACGTGCAATGGTGGCCATACTCCCACAGCACCGAGCACAGGTCTTGGGGAACACCGGATGTGGAGAAACCTTCATGCGGGGCGATGAAAAGGAGCGGCCTGGAGTGCACCGGGAGAAGGAGACGATGCGAACCAGTCTCCCTCGCCCCCCAGGTGGGGGCATCACAGCTGCACCCCAGCCGAACGTCCCGCTTTCACAAAACAGAGACCTCTTCCTTTCACTCCGAAGGATCTCTCCCACTCTTGCAAACTCGACGAGAGTGGCCCCTGTAGGGCCTCAAAATGGCGTCTGGGTCCGCTGGAAGGCGGGCCCCGGCCACTAGAGTAACTTTGACCAGCAACATAACTCGAACATTTGCCCCCTGGAGCACGAGCCCCCATCTCCGACAGCATCTCCACAGCCTTGAAGATCCTACAAAGGTCCCCGGCGGAACCTTCGGCCTTTGCAGGCTTCCGGTAAGGGACGGCTGCCTTGATCGCCAACGAAACAAACATGACATTGCCACTCCTTCTGTTAGCATGAATTCTAGAACTGCCGAAAAGGACTCTGGTCCAAACTGCCAGTAATGGGAAACATTTCCCCCTGATGCTGCTTCCGGACTGAGCCGGCCCCGCCCAAAATGGCGCTGGTATCAATCGGAACTTACGAACACCTCGTGGTGTTCCTTCGCACTAATATAAACTTGATGTTCTAAGATTTTATATGATCCTTTGTACACTTGGCTAGAAAAGACAAGGAGAACTCACTCGACGAACAGTATGAAAGGATCCCCGTTACAAATGTTGATTACAAATGTACAATGTATTATATTTTTATAACTGATGTAAACCTCATTTACGACGCTCACGTACGGTATGCATATAGGAAATCTGATTACCACTATTATGATTATGCTTCTAAATTATGAAAATAAATGCCCCCGAACCCCCAGCCAATTAATAGACGTTTTAGTCTCTTACAAATGAATGAGTAAAACTTTCCGATGTTTTTATTGCTGCAAACGACACCCCCCACTGTACGCACTTTAGCCATTGCCACGACCGGCCAAATACGACCGCACCCTCATAGTCCAAATGCTGAAATAATTTTGCAAAATAAAGTTTTTGAAACTATGAACGGGTATTGCATGCTTTATTTTAAAAATGTGGGATCGGTGGGAAAGTTCTTTTCTGTGCACCCTACTCTGCTCTCTCTTTAAGGTTAAAAGAAGATGGTTGCCCAGCCCTGGAGGACGGATCGGATCGACAACACGACACCCCGCCTTCAAAAGTACGCGACTGACTCATGAACTCTCGCGTAGAGGAAGACCTTGACTTCCAAGGGTGGGTAAAACGAACGGTGTAAATGAAGGAATGTAAAGGGAGGGGTGAAATGAAATAATGTAAATGTTATAAAGTACAACGTTCCAAAGTATCAGGGAACGGAGCTGACCCAAGAACCAAAGAACCTTAGAACGCCACAGCGTTGAAAGAGGTTTAAGGATCCCGATAGTGAGATACATCCTTTAACTAGATACCTCGCACTAAGCACCTCTGGTTTCCTTTTTACGTTTCCCCGCATGCGACCTATATGAACACACTACCCCCCTCGACTCCAGAAACCATATCCCCGGGGACCCTGCCCCGAGGAGGAAAGACGAGTAAGAGGTAAGTAAAGGACTTATGAATCCATGTATTTGAATGTGCGCGAACGCTGTCTCCCCCACCCCCTTTTTTCCTCCCTCTGCAGGTTACATCAGAAATTACAGCCGAGGTGTGGCGAAGATCCGAAGCCTTGCCATGTCTAATACACGAAGCGGACTAGCGCCGCAAGGTGGTGTCTAAGCACGCCTGCAAACTACTCACGTATTGAACAAATCCGAAAAATTAGCACAACCTGATAAAAAGTGATCACCCTTAAACCAGACCGGACGAATGAACCCATGTCACGTATGATGCGAAACTATGAGGGAATGTGTGTGTGTGACTGAGGCGTCGGCCTAACTGGTCGAAGGACCGAGAATGCGAGAAAGTGCGACAAAATGGTACCTCCTTTCTTCTTTCCTTTTTCTCAAGGCACGTCCCCTCTACCCTGTCTAATGCTCAAACTGCATGATTACAAGATTCTAACGCAGACCCGTGAATGCCCTTTACTGTGTAATGCACTAAATAGCCTTTCTTGAATACACTGCCACCCTCTCTGTTGCACGTGTACTATTTAGCCTGCCGTTGCGCCGCGCTCTCTCTCTCTCTCTCTCTCTCTCTCTCTCTCTCTCTCTCTCTCTCTCTCTCTCTCTCTCTCTCTCTCTCTCTCCTCTCTCTCCTCTCTCTCTCCCTCCCTCTCTCTCTCTCTCTCCCTCTCTCCCCTCTCCCTCCCTCTCCCTCCCTCCCCTCCCCCTCTCCCTCTCCCTCTCCCTCTCCCTCCCCCTCTCCCTCTCCTCTCCCTCTCCCTCTCCCTCTCCCTCTCTCCCTCTCCCTCTCCCTCTCCCTCTCCCTCTCCTCTCCCTCTCCCCTCTCCCTCTCCCTCTCCCTCTCCCTCTCCCTCTCCCTCCCTCCCTCTCCCTCTCCCTCTCCCTCTCCCTCTCCCTCTCCCTCTCCCTCTCCCTCTCCCTCTCCCTCTCCCTCTCCCTCTCCCTCTCCCTCTCCCTCTCCCTCTCCCTCTCCCTCTCCTCTCCCTCTCCCTCTCCCTCTCCCTCTCCCTCTCCCTCTCCCTCTCCCTCTCCCTCTCCCTCTCCCTCTCCTCTCCCTCTCCCTCTCCCTCTCCCTCCCTCTCCCTCTCCCTCTCCCTCTCCTCTCCCTCTCCCTCTCCCTCTCCTCTCCCTCTCCCTCTCCCTCTCCCTCTCCTCTCCCTCTCCCTCTCCCTCTCCCTCTCCCTCTCCCTCTCCCTCCCTCTCCCTCTCCCTCTCCCTCTCCCTCTCCCTCTCCCTCTCCCTCTCCCTCTCCCTCTCCCTCTCCCTCTCCCTCTCCCTCTCCCTCTCCCTCTCCCTCTCCCTCTCCTCTCCCTCTCCCCTCTCCCTCTCCCTCCCCTCTCCCTCTCCCTCTCCCTCTCCCTCTCCCTCTCCCTCTCCCCTCCCTCTCCTCTCCCTCTCCCTCTCCCTCTCCCCTCCCCTCCCCCTCCCCCCTCTCCCCTCTCCCTCTCCCCCCTCCCCCTCCCCCTCCCTCCCTCTCCCTCTCCCTCTCCCTCTCCCTCTCCCTCTCCCTCTCCCTCTCTCCCTCTCCCTCTCCCTCTCCCTCTCCCTCTCCCTCTCCCTCTCCCTCTCCCTCTCCCTCTCCCTCTCCCTCTCCCTCTCCCTCTCCCTCTCCCTCTCTCTCCCCTCTCCCTCTCCCTCCCTCTCCCTCTCCCCTCCCTCTCCCTCCCTCTCCCTCTCCCCTCTCCCTCTCCCTCTCCCTCTCCCTCTCCCTCTCCCTCTCCCTCTCCCTCTCCCTCTCCCTCTCCCTCTCCCTCTCCCTCTATTTTTGCACTCCCACTCTTCCGAGTGATTAGCCCCGAAATTGGCAGATTGCCACCCCTAGCACACCTCCTAATTAGCTTCAAATACCGTCAGTATTTGCACAAAAACTTGTCTTTAATACAATCACCCTGAGACCGCGTCATTACCTCTCCTTTTCCGCTAGAAGTCAATAAACCGAGGTTGGGCCGTAAGGGAAAGGACAGGTAAGACGACAGAGGTTCCCTAATCTGGCCCGAAATAAGGGAACTACATGTCGACGGCTCCTATGGTATAAAACAAGGACCTCAGAATACGCGACCCTCCCCTCCCCGAATTGTCGCAATACCCAAACCAGAAAAATGATCACCCCTGTTACCTCCCCTGTATCAGCCGCCCAAAAACTGGAATTATGAAACTACCCCTCATTTCCGGTTGTGAGAAATGGGTCGATTTATGCCCTTACCACAAGTTTCCTATGTCCCTGGTTGTTCCCCATAAAACCCCTGTCCTTCCTAATTAAGTAATCGGGCTGTAAAAGGTTACGTAGGACCCAGAGTGATGTTTTACAAGGTTAACAGACTAGTCCAAGGTAAAGAAATCATCGAAATGAACCCCGTAGTAGTTAAAAGGCAGGATGCATCGATAGAAAGGAAATGTTTAGCCATGTTCGTCTCTCAGCAAAATACCTGTGTAGTACCATGTTAACGTCTCACGAAGGTGGGTCACCATCAGATGAACTGTCGTGACTGTGATAAATAATTTTAAAGGAAAGTCATAGTAAATCCAACAGGCCCGTCACCGGTCATTCATATGCCAGTTGTGAACACTAAATAACGGGCATTTTTCATTCTTTGCCTGGAGCTGGGAGAGAAATAGACTTTTTGATTATCTTCATCTGCAAATTCTCTAAAGACTGTCTTTTCAAACTTGTTTAAGGGTACTGCTGTTGGAGGAGAGAAGGACCGGATGTGGGAGCACGAGGCCTGACTGCAGACTGAGGAACACCTGCGACATTAGCCAAGGCGAGACCACGACAGAAAAGAGCTGCAGGACGAGGCACTGTTTTCGACAACATGAGAAGAAAGGGTCGACCTGATGCCCCTGCTCGATGCCCAGTGTCTGTCGACAAGTCCCCGCTCTCTGAATTCGGTCACACGCTCGCCTATTTGAAGTCTCTCGTTCCCCTAGTCTGTTCCTAATTTGGCCTTGCTCCATCCCCCTTTTCCTCTGACCTACCCTATGGACTGTTTTGAACGCTCTTCTTCCATCTGAACTTTCTGACAATCACCTCAAAGGACACAGGGCGAAAGGGACCTTTCCGACCAGGAACGCGAGGAAAGGGTCGTGCCCTGCAACGCAGAACTTAGAACCGAGCTGGACTTGTAGCTCCACCGCCGGTGCTCAACAGCGCCAACGAAAGGCAACAAAGAATGATGAGAACTCGTTAAACTTCGAACATTTGACATCCCCAATCGCCGTTTCTGCTAGACCTCATTTCTCTCCCAGCCGCCATTGTATTGATCATGCTCCAACCCGAACCTGATATATATGTAATAACCTGCCAGTATGAAATATGCTTGCTGCTCTCGCTACAGAATCGTTTTTGTATTGCATTTCTATGACTTTCCTGCTAGACAAATTGATCAAAGTTTATCAAATAGGCCCACCTCCTAAAAACTAGAAATGTTAAAATGTATTGTTTACGACTCTTCATCTAGGGTTCCTACCGTTTTCTTTCTCATGCCCACCACAATAGAACCGAATAGAAAATGAACCAGCAAGATGTCTTGAATATGTTAAAGGGAGGACTGTTGAAAATTAGTACGTTTCGGTGAACATTATCTGCGCCATCTTGCCTCTCCCTCTGATGCCACACTTTTGTCGTGCGCGCCCGCCATTTTGTTAGATGCCCCGATCAGAACGAACCCTTTTGCATGCCGCTGGCCCCTGACATAGCCTTTCGCCTTCACTAAGCCTGCACGCTGACCACCCCCTGCTTGCACCTGCCTTGAGTCATAAACCCCTCTTCGGCGCTGCTCTGCCCCAGGCCCTCATCCTGTTCCCAGCGCGACACCTCCCTGCTTCCCTTTCATGATCTCCGGCCCTTAGATGCAAACCCCCTTTTTCCCCGTGTGCCCGTTTTGTCTTCCCCGTTCCCAGGCCGACACCCAGCTCTGCCGATACCATTCCTTGCCCCTCCCCGTACAATAGAAAGTTTCCCCCATCAAAGGATCCCCGGGTTGATCAAAGCCCCCACTCCATGAGATCCGATCGAACCCCCCACATTCCGTGAATCGGCGGAATATCCAGCTGCGTGATACTCATCACCTGTTGTGACTAGGGTGGGGACTTCAACTGTAAATGTGTGTGGGAACGGGCCCAAAGGGGATTTCCGGGAATGTCTTTTTCATACATCAAAGCTTTAACATAAATGTGTAATGTACAATAAAGTCATAAACTTGTGTATAAGAGGCCAGGCCTCAGGGATGCAGTTAGAGCACCTCAGAACGATACCTTCTGTCCGTTTCGTTGTGTTCTCCTCCGGAGAGAATAAAAACCTTGTTTCCTGCTTTCCAGTCTCCAGCGCCTGCCTCTTCATTGATTAAATAACTAGAGGGTCACAGAGGCAATACCGCCGGGCAAATATCGATTGTCCCCGACCCGCCTCAGGTTTTTACAGTTGGGTGCACTGGAGTGGGCTAGAGAGGTATGGTAACAAGAGAGATGATGTAGAGAGAAGTAGACAGGTAGAGAAGTGAGGTCCTGAAAAGTATGAAGAGGTGCACTTTAGAGTGAGCCGTGAGGTGGAGAGAGGGCAAAACGATGAGAGAGGTATACAAGCTCATCTCTGGTAA
This sequence comes from Lissotriton helveticus, assembly GCF_964261635.1. Classification (NCBI taxonomy): domain Eukaryota; kingdom Metazoa; phylum Chordata; class Amphibia; order Caudata; family Salamandridae; genus Lissotriton; species Lissotriton helveticus. Next base: position 743,473,607 of record NC_136068.1, read on the forward strand.
ACAGAGTTGCGGCAACAGAGAAAATGGTAGAGGGGAGGTGAAGGGTAGAAAGATGAGGTGTACGGAGAAGAGAAGTGAGGCAATGAAAGGTGAAGTTTCTAAAAAGTTAAGGGAGTGGTAGGGAGAACGGTGGGATAGGAGTGGCGAGGGAAAAGTTGAGGGAAAGAAATCAGAGAGCAGGTAATGATAGGAACAAATAGAAAAAGAAGATAGCAAGAAAGGCATATGGAAGTGGGGAAGGTGAGGTAGGGCAACAGAGGTAGAAAAAGAGGAGGGAAGGTGAACAGATGAGGTAGCAAATGGATGGTATGGTAAATTGGGAGGTTTACTAGTAACAGAGAAATGCAGAGGTGGAGTAGAGAAATAAGATTTAGTGAGAGAGATAGAAAGTAGAAAGGTATAAAATTCCTAGCTGATGTCCTGGAAAGTAAGATGTTATTAAGGACACCCAAGCGATGGTTATTTTTTAAAATTTGTTTTATTTCTATTTCATGTATTTCTATGGCATGGTCCGTAAAACCTAACCAACAGGAAATTACCGTTTCCTAAGAGCAGAAGTAATATGTTATATGACTTCTTTAAAGCAGTCCAACGCAAGATACACTTAATTTCTTCTTTTATCATGCAGAGTATTATGCTCAGCTCCTTCTGATGCTGCATCCCACTGTTACTCTGGTTTCTGTCAGTAAGAGCCACGCCAGCGTTAAGTAACGTGTGAGATCTTCCATGTCATCTAAAACCAATGCTGCCCAGCCAAAAAAGATCTATATTTAAAAAATCTGAAGATTATTCTCTTCGTACATGCAGGGATAAACATTCAAACAACTCTTGTGAAAAGTGTTCAATCCCTACCGAAGAATACAGTGCCATCCCATCTGTGAACTTCCATTGGGCGACAGCAGACAGTTTTATTCTTGACTGGGACGATCTTTACATCTGCATCGTAAAAGTAGCTTACAAATCTATGATCACATACAGTTCATATTACATTCGGTGCTATGCACCCAATTCAAGAGTTATAAAAGTTTCTGAGGCTATATCCACAGCTGTTTTAAGATAGAACTTTCTGAAGGTGAATTCCATGGTGCTGGTTTCATAATATCCTCCTGGTAACCTCCAACCATTAGTACCTTAGAAGCCATAGCCACCTTAACAAGCGAGCACCATCGCATGAGACAACAAAACCAGCCTCTTGCATTGGCCAGGTGGCTAGAGATAGGAAGAAACCTGTCCAAAAGGTTTCCAAATAGAAGCCCATAACTGTTTAAGCACTTTGTTTTAATCTCTTTTGGTACCTTAATACTCCTTGAGGCACTTTACAAACCATATCTTAAGGTGATTCAAGAAAGAAGGTTATGAGATAATTACTTTCGTCCCTCTAGCAATTGTAAACATTACTTCTTATGGAGTAAACTTATATCAAAGATACAAATCCAGTTATGTGATAGAGACTTCTAGCTGAAGATTCCTTAATGTATAATTATTCCCTTGCGTCAGACTGGATATGGAATTTTTTGTGAGCTGTATTCCTGCATGTCAATAGGGGGCGTCGTTTGGTTCCGCATGATATCTACGGTGCCTATGTAAACACCATCCCAGCTCGCTGATGTCCGTTCTTTTCTTTGCATGTCAGTCGAAGCATATCCGGAGAAGACCTACGGCAGTCACGTTTTGACTGACTCAGTGGTTTGTTTGAGACTATGTCTTCTGGTGTGACAGGGATATCCAAGAGGTAGTCTGGTTTGAGCCCTGTTGCGCCTGTCACCAGCAAATGTCGATGATGGACCTGCACATCGTTTGCCTCTGGTGCCTTGAACGCGACAACGACCCCGAGACCTGCATTGATTGTCATGCCATGCACCCCAAGATTGTGAGACAGCGCTCCCTCAAGCTTTGTGCTGTTCGACATGCGACACCAAGACATTATAGGTCGAGTGGAAGGTCCCGGGATCGGTCGCAGAATGACTCTAAGCATTTGCCGTCACACTCAGTCGTCCAGGCGTTCGGGTAAGTCTCACAAACACACAAAGAACAAGGAGTTGGAGAGGTTTTCTACTTTGCCTCATTCCGTCGAAGTCAGCTGATGAGACAACATATTCATTCGAGGCATGGCTCCGGGGGTTGAGCTGCACCTGGGCTGTCTCTGCGCCTTCCCAAGTTTCCAGGAGCTGGATCAACCCCCACCCAACTCAATGAATTTCATGACTCCATGCTCCTTATCTTTCCATGGCCCATCACCTATGGAACGCCTTTGGAACCCTTGGACTTACGAGGGGTCACAACTGGTCTTCCACCAGCAAGTTCTCCCACTGCACCAGTTGGGCCCCTTAGATACATGGACTGGCCCTGACTGGTGCCAGTCGAGCCAGCTTCACCTTCCCCGGTGCCGCCAACGCCATACTCATGCCGGATTCAGACATGGAGCCAGATTGGCATAATCTGATGCCGACTGGAGACATTCCATCCAGGCCAAAGCCTTTGCCCTGTTCCTTTGGCTAGTACTTGGGGGCCACTGGACCATGATGAATATCAGCCACTAGATGTCAATGAAGACATCTTGTAGGAGGATTTGACAGATGCCCTTATATTGGACACCTCGGATGCGGGCTTGGTCTCTCCTCCTACCGTGGCTATGAAGTAGGGAGACTCATTTGCTATAGTGGTGAAGCAGGTGGCCACAGTCCCAGACCTTCAGCTGCCCTCTGTGGCTGTCAAGACAAACGTCTTGACGGAGGTGCTTCAGCCGGGAGTCATCCCTTCTCCCGTTTTAATTAAACCCTCACTGAGATCCGAATCGGGCCTGGTCCAAGCCCTGCACAGGGGTGCCAGTGAATAGTACAATTGCTGATACCATCCCCCTGTCCCAGGGGACCCCAACTTGATCACCCAGCACTCCACCCTGGAGAGCTTGGTGGTCAAGCCGCCACTTCTAGAGTAAATCCTGGGACATTCCCTACGCCTCCACTGGACAGGCAATACAAGAGGCTGGATACCTTTTGAAAAGAAGTTCTTTTCTTTCACCAGCCTGGCACTGCAGTCAGTGAACACCACATACCTTTTGGGCCTATTCTCCCATTTGCTCTGGGAGACTCTTGCGTAGATGCTGCCTATGGTCTCGGAGATAACCCGAGCCATACTCTCCGAAGCTATTGCTGACAGGAGGTACACAGCTAGATTTGCCATATGCTGTGGGCTTGTTATGACTGACTCACTGGGCAGAGTGGTTTCATCGTCGGTGGCTCTTAGGTGCCACACCTAGTTGAGAACCATTGATTTTTCAGGGGATGTCCAGGCCTTGCGCATGGATATGCCTTGGATGGCTCCCATCTCTTCAGAAACGAGGCATACTCATCGTTGGACCAAAGCAAGTCTAGAGCCAGGTCCTTGAGCCAGGTCCTTGAGCCTTTCCGTTGCCCCTCGCCTATCCAAGTCTGCCTTTCACGGCTGAAGGCAGTGACCTGATTAGGGCCACCCGAGTCACCACTGACCACCTCTCAGCCTTCCATGTTAAATGAAGAGTCAGAGAAACAGTGGAGAATATACACCAATAATCATTCATTGTGTACGCTCCCAGCGGGACCCGTCTGCACAGTCTCGAGGGTTGTATGACGAACCATCTGCCACAATGCAATCGCGGAAGTTCTCATTGCGGCAATTACCTCGCAAAGGCAGTCACACCGGCCATTTTGTCATTGCAAGTTGTTGCGACGCAAATATGGCCTTTAATTGGATTGCGTGCCACATCGGCGATTTTACATCGCGCGACATGACAACGCGATGTTTGAGCCTGCACTTTAAAAATATTTTCAACCAATGGGTTGGTGTCTATTTATGGGACATTCCAGGCGTTCTCCAGTACCAGGAAGAATCCATTAATTCCTGACTTATAACACGCCCACAGTGGAATGTTCCCAACAGATGTGGGCGAACAGCATAAGGACAAAAAAAAAGGCTTCTTGTATCTTTCACAGCTCAGAACACTTTTTAAGGCCGCTCCACCCTGGGCTGCGATCAAACTGCCAGACAGGTGAGAGAGGGCCTTTACCAATGGAAAGCTATGCACTGGCACAGACAGTTCTTGGTTGCAGAAATGAAACTTAGCAAAGAGCATTTCTCACAATGAAAAAGGATTAGATTCGAACAGTCAAAGAAAATGGCAGCTGATAAAGAAAATGGCGTTTCGAATGCTAACTTATACATGACATTAAAGAGCACCAGCGAGCATAATCTAATACGGCCACTGAAGAGGCTTCTGTGAGAAAGTGCCATCTTTCCTGCATGGCATGCCCCCACTTTATGCTGAATGGCTGATGCACTTTGACTGAGTGTGCCTTGGGTTCCTTCCAACCAGGTACCCAGGGCCTGTGTTCTTTCCCAAAAAATTTGTTGTACCCAAAACCCAATTGGCATCTCTGGCCACATGTCAGCCCCTGGTCAATGGTACCCTAGGTACCCAGGGCATTGTGACCAGAGAAGACCCCTAAGGGCTGGAGCACTTATTGTGCCCTCCTTAGGGGGCCTGTACACTGACACACACACACACTGCCTTGGCAGGCTGAGTGTCCTGGTACAGAACTAAACAAAGAGTCGACATGCACACATCCCTGTGTGCCATGCCCACAAACACACTATGCACTATGCCAGTGGTGTGGGAACAGGTGCATGAGCCCTGTGCCCCTACAGTACCCAGGACCATTCCTGGGCACTGAAAGTGCAGTGATGCCATTAAGAGTATATGGTGCTGGGAGGTGGTCATTACGAACTCCACAGCACCATGATGGCTACACTGAAGACTGAAGTTTGATATCAAACTTCTCAGCACATTAAACCCACACTGATGCCAGTATGGGATTTAATGCCAAATGCACTACAGAGGGCAACTTAGAGTTGCCGCCTGAACCTAACCTACAATCCACGTCTTGTCTGAGAGGCTGCCTAGGCTGTCACACAGCAGACATGTTGCTGGCCTCCTGGGTAGAGAGCCATCCGCTCTCCTGGGCCTGCAGCAATGCACGTCCTGGGCGAGGTGCTAGGTCTCCTCCCCCAGGATGGGCAGGGGAAGCTTCAAAGGCATGCCGCTTTTTTAGCCCCCACCGGTTCTGACCCCCACTCTGGCGGGAAACCCTATGTGAGTATAGGGGATGTGCCAGCCTGTGCCAGCTCCACCCCCCCTCAGGTGGGAGAGGCGAAGTGAAGCACAACTCTGGGATGAGGATGGGGAGCCCTGCCCAATCACAGATATGCTCCTGCCCCCCTCCCACAGGAGAGGAGCAGGACAGGGGGTGTATTCATCCCAGGACAGGGACTGTATTCATCCCAGGACAGGGACTCATTGGTCCCTGCCCTTACCCTACCTGTAACGTCCCTAAATTTAGTATTTTTTTTGTTTAATTGGCATTTTCGAGAAAGAAAAAACGAACAAAGCATCAGTGTTGACAATAATTTCTGGCGGCAGTTAAAAGCCAAATAAAACACAGTTACATTGGTAGGTAAAACAGATTAGGAGTTGGAAAAACTTTTCGATCAGAACTAGTTACCCCGGACAGCAAAAATAATAGGCCGATGAGCCCTCTAAACAGCAGCTAGAAACAAAGATAAGCACAGACCCCCTAAAGAATGTCAAAACACCCATACCATCGTCCCAAAATGTCAGTCATTTCACGATGGGCAATAGAGCGGGGCCTCATATCGCATAAGAGCGAGTTAAGTATCCAGGCATCTGCAGCAGTCATACTGTACTTATATTGACCATCTGTGTTGTAGGCTGCTGCTACCAGCCAAAACAGAGACCCCCCCAGAGCTCAGTCTCATACAGCAACATACCCCCCACCCCCCCACTCATCTGATCAGTATACATTATAAAATGTGCAGCTTATCTGTACAAGGTCCATTCAGTCTTGATCATCCAGGGAGCCATCCGCAGCACCAGCCTCCCCGTTTCTGAATGATCGGTTCTCCCTCTGCCAGTCCTTTAGGGCTTTCTGTAACGCCTTGGGGTCCGTGAATATCATAGAGCTCCCCTGCCTGTTAATCCTCAGCTTCGCTGGGTAGAGCATTGCGTAGTCTGCTCCCAATTCCTGTAGCTGACGCTTCATTGGCGCAAACTGCTTTCTGGCCTCCTGCTCTCTGGCAGTGAAATCCGGATACAATGAGAGCACGGAGCCCTCATACTGCAATGGTTGCTTTTCCCTAGCCAACATCAGAGTCACGTCGCGGTCTCGATAAATAAGCACTTTAGCGATTATGGGACGAGGGGGGTGCCCCGGCTTAGGTCGTGGTCCCAGCGAGCGGTGGGCCCTCTCGACCACAAACACGGCAGAAAAAGCTGTGTCCCCGAGGCGTTTCTTTAGTAGGCTCTCGACAAAAAGCTCCATATTCCCGGTCTGTGTGGTCTCTGGTAGGCCTGTGATGCGGAGGTTGCACCGCCGAGAGCGAGCTTCCAAATCCTCGGTTTTATCAAGTAAAGACTGCATAGCTCTGCTGATCTGCTTATTCTCAGTGTCCAGAGAGGTCTGCGCCTCCTCCACTTCAGTAATTCGTCGCTCCGACATATCAATTCCCTTCGCATGTTTGCCAGCCGTTCAGCCATTCGGTCCATGCGGTACGTGAGAGCGTCAAGTTTGGTTTCCAGAGTGGTCATTCCCCCCTGGAGGTTCTTCTCCATGGTGATGAGCAAGCCACGTAGGTCTTGTTGCTGAGCCTCCTCCGTCGTGTCGCGTTCCGAATTACTGTTGCCCCCCTGCATCATCCACCGGCCTGGGTCCCTTGGGGCCGAAAGATAGCTTGGGCTGTGTTCTGTCCGAGCGTCCCATATTAGCGGGTAATGCACACTCTCAAGGCAGGAGACAGAACAGGGACCGCTAATAGCTGCAGATCAGGCCCCTACACCAGTACACCCACCGCAAAAGTGCAATTGCGTAAGATACAGGCGTCGCACTTGCCAAGAGAGAGTCCCTCTCCAGGGTCTGTAGTTAGTGGATCTAGGCTGATCGCGGCAGGGCAGTCTCAGCACCGCTAAATCTCCCTCCGTATTGTCTATCCACCCGACGACACAAGTCAGTGGGGGCACCGCAATCCAAGGTGACCAATATGGGAGAGCGCAGGAAAGCCGCGCCCTCAAGCGAGCGCCCAATGCCCCAGCTCAAGCTGCCAGCACCGACCCCCGCTGAAGCAACCCCAGGGATCGCCAAGTTGGGCCGTAGGCACTGCGCCAGGTCGACAGAACCAGGGAGAAGGGCAGGGGCGCGCGTGTGGCGGCGCCCCCAGAGCCACGCTGCGAAGAGGGCCCACCGGTCAGGCCACCTCACAGGGCAGGCAGGCCAACCACTTAGCTGGGTGTCTGCTTGCTGTCCAGCACGTGAAGTGTAACCCAAAATGGCGGTCGCAACACTTCAAGTCCTTCAGCGCCCCCGACCCGGTGAATCAGGCCTGCCGCAAGGGCGTAGCAGCAGTCGAGGAGTTCTCGCCCCCACCCGCTGTCAAGCTTGACAAGCAATGTACCGGAGCGTCCCGGGGCATCGGGGGCGCCTCGGGTCCAGTCGCGGACCTGTGGGACCAGCCGCACACACGGTACTCCCAAGGCAGATCGGAGAGGGGGCACACGGGCCGTCACACCGCCCAGACAGCGAAGAACACCAACCGTAAGGACCGGGGGCTCCAGGAGACTTCATGCTTCACTCCACGCGCGCGGCTCCAGCGCGCCACCGAGGTGAAGGGTCCTCTCTGCGGGAGGGGGGGGGGAAGAGGTGGAAGGACTCAAAAGTAGAGCCCCCACCACCACTATCCCGCACCCCCCAAGCTACTCCCGCCGCTCACCGTTAGATTGTCGCGGCACCACCAGGGTCGCTCCGTAGCTAGGGGAGTCTCCGGGATCGGCAGCGCGAGGGAATCCCGTCATCAGCCGCGGGGTTCTGCGCAATCCAGGCCGCTGCTACACTAGGCCTCAGGGTGGTCCAGGCCTCATCGAGCCTCGTGGCGTCCGCCGGGCAGACCACCAGGGCAGTCCGCAGCAAAACCTGTCCACAGACGAGTCTCTCTCCAAGGCGTCACGGAGTTGCAAAAGTAGGGCTCAACTCGTCAGGATAAATGAAGGATAGAGAGTAGAGACAGAGGAGCCCCGGGACTAGGCGGCCATCACGGGTGCAGGCTAGCTCCCCTAAATGTAGTATTTCGGGGCACCCTGAACCTTCCTTCCTCCGATCCCGATTTGAAAACAAGCAAGAAGATCAAGAAACCAGAAGACCTGCCGTGCAGCTGCTCACAAGAGGTCGCCTCCAACTGACTTGGCCCCAGCCCTAACTGCCTGTGGATCCTTGAACCTGCTCCTGCGAAACTCCGGCGCCTTCCATTGTCCGCAACCTCACAAATCTTGGAGGACAGGACTGCATTGAGACTCTACCAAGACTGGGGCTCCCACAAACAGTGGTTCTGCTCAAAAAGCAACACCCCTGGTGCCAGCCAGGAACCGCGAATCCAGCACACTCTGCACCAGCCGAGTCCGGCCTGTGCCTGAGTGGACAAAGACCCTGAGGACGTCCCCCCGGCGATTGTGACCTGAAATCCAGTGCCCAAGGACCCTCCTCGACGACCCAGATGACGCCTGCAGCCTCACAACCAGGGACCCCTCCAACCGCGACCAGCAGAGGGTAAGATTTCCCAACGTCAAAAGACACCCCTGCACCCCACGGCCCCCTGTGCCCAACTCCGGGGTGCTTACCTATCCTCCAAGATCCCAACTTACCCCTCGAAGTGTTGGTCACTCCTGAAGAACCCCCATCCCTGCAGCCTTTGTTCATCTTCCAAGTTCTCCATTAAATAATATTGAGCGCCCGACGGCTCAAAAGCACCCTGGACCCAGCCGCCCAAGTGCCCCTGGCAGTGCAACCTTTGTCCTAATCTACTTCCGCATTCGCCCTGAGCAAGTGACCAGGAGCCCAGCTTCCACAGACGCGTGGCCTGCTTGCCAGCAGCCACCAACCGAAGGCCCCCTGCCTCTCATACGATAACATTGGGCCTAACTACCTCTGCATCCAGCTGCCCCTGTGTCACTGAGAGTGTACCAACTGTACCTACCTGACCCTAGGAGACCCCCAAGTCTATGCCCAGAACCTTAGCTCTGCCAGTTGAGTACTTACCCAAAAGCCGATAACTCACTTTTCTTCCATAGGGTAACATTGGCGGGTTTCACTTGGAAATTCTTCTAAGTGTGGAGTTTTGGAACTTTAAAATATTCATCAAAAATCAGCTGAACAACAAATTCCAATTTACTCACCTGTAATCAGGAGAGAACCAGGTGCTGCATCTTTTAGCCCAGCACTGACCCTGAAAAGTAATTTTAGCTGTACTTACCAGAAACTTGAATTTCCTTCCATAGGAATCCATTGTCTGGTTTTCACAAGAAAAGTTTCTAAGTGTCGATTTAAAAAAAACTACAAATATTCCTTAAAAATTGCCTGTATGACTTAAACGCATTCTTTCAATTGTTTACAAGAGATGCACCAGTGCTGGATCTAGGATCCAACACTGAGTAAGAAAAAGTAACGATAACACTACTTACCTGCTAAGTGAATTTCCTCCAATAGGATAACATTAGTGATTCTATGTGAAAAAGTTTGGCAACTTTTAAAATACAATAATATTCCTTAAAAATCACTACTGTAACCAAAACTTTTACTCAACTGTTTACAGGAGATGTCCCATCTAGGATCCAGTCCTCTCCTGTGGTTAGAAAAATAATCCAATAAGTAATCAATTGCATTTGATTAGAAATTCCCATTGAGCTCAATGTTGCATTGTGTTTGGAATTGTGTTGGCCATTGCAACAACTGTAACTACTGTACTCAAAAAGTCGATTGTCTATTTGAAAAGTATTTACCTAAAGTAACTCATTCTGAGAAAGTATATTTTGATACCTTGTTGGTTCTAAAATAAAACAACTGTATATTTGTATACAAAACATTGGCTTAGAGTTCAGTTCTTGAGTGTGTGAGACCATTTGCTGAGTGTGTACAACAAATGCTTTGCACTGTCCTCTGATACTGCCTTACTGCTCGACCAAGCTACCACTTTACAGAGTATGGTTAAATCTAACTTTAACCTCTGCCATACCTCTGGGGACTGTGGACTCTGTGCACACTGTACCTTACTTTGGTACAGTATATACAGAGCCACTTTCCTACAGCTTCCATCTGTGCCTCTACCTGCCCAGCTGCCACGACACCCAAGCTTCCCAGCCCATTCGTGGCCGAGGGCACAGTGCCCATAGACCTTGTGGGTCACATAGCCAGAGATCGGGCCAGTGCCCCCCTCCCCTCCTCCCCTCCTCCCCTCCTCCCCACACACACTCCCCACCAGCAGCTGCAGCCTCGAAGCCTTTTTTTGTTTTTCCTCCGACCTTTATGAGCATCCAGTGGGAGGCAGGATATGCCATGACCTGCACCGCTGGAAGTCCACAACATCTGACAGCTGGGTTCTCCAGATTGTTTGAATGGGCTACTTTGTCTACCTTCATGACTACCCTTCCACCCATGCCACCCACTGGAAACAGGCTGATGGAGGATCACATCTCATTACACCACCAGTAAGTGGCAGTCTCTTGGCTAAGGGAGCTATAGAGAGGGTGCTGGCGTTAGATTTAGGTCATGGTGGTTTTTCCTGCTACTTTTTGGTGCCCAAGAAGGACCGAGTCCTTTGTCCAGTCCTAGACCTGCACCCTCTCAATTTCTTTCTGAAAAATTAGAAATTCAGATTGCTCATGCTCGCTCAAGTCCTTCTTCCCTGGACCCGGGAAACTGTATGGGGGCGTTGGACTTGCAAGATGTGTACTTCCACATTTCTGTCCTGCCTGCCCAGACTTTTCCTGCAGTTGTCGGTATGCCACGAGCATTTTCAGTTCACTGTGCTCTCCTTTGGCCTTACTAGTGCCCCTCTGGTGTTCACCAAGGTGATAGCAGTGGATTTCAGCTCATCTGCAGAGAGCAGGGGTGCTACACTTTCCCCCTATCAACAATTGGCTTTTGAAGAAGGTCTCACCACCAGGCAGTCATGCCCCCCCTCCCCCAGACTGCAGCGGACCTCCTTCACTCGCAGGGCTTCACTATCAACATGCCAAAGTCACACCTGATTCCCTCCTAGATGCTCCCTTTCATCAGTGCTGTTCTGGATACAGTGCAGTTTCGGATTTGTGCTTCCGAACCGCGAGCCCAGGATAGTCACGCTATGATACCATTGTTTCAGCGTCTATCCTGGATTTCGGTGGGAATAACTGAGGCTGCTGTGAATCATGGTGTAGCAGCGGGGGGCCCGGTTACACATGGCCTCCTGCATCCTGCTTGTGAAACTATACCGCTGCCATATGCAAGCTCTGTAGTGGAGTCTAAAGTTCAGTGGGTGCAACATCAGGGAAATATCTCCGACATGGTACAGATCTCGGAGGGAGCTGCAAAAGCTCTGCAGTGGTTGTTAAAGAACCACGATTGGCCCAGCAGCAGACCCCTCTCCCTTCCTCAACCACATCTGACAGTAGTGACAGATGTGCTACTCCTGGACTGGGGCAGCCATTTGTGAGAGGTGGAGATCAGAGGCCTGTGGTCTCCGTTGGAGTCCGGGCTCCACTTCAACCTATTGGAGCTACGAGCGATCCGGTTGGCATTGAAAGCTTTTCTACCCTCCATCATGAGAAGGCTAGTGCATGTGTTCACGGACGACGCCACCACCATGGTGTAACGCAACAAATAGGGTAGTGTGGGATCATGGACCCTCTGTAATTAGGTTCTACACCTCTGGACATGGCTGGAAAGTCAGGGCATTTCCCTGGTGGTTCAAAACCTAGCGGGCTCTCTGAAAGCCAGAGCGGACACACTCCGCCAAAGGTGCCTAGCTGAGCACGAATGAGGTCTCCAACCGAAGGTAGTGCAAGGTCTCTTTCAGCAGTGCGAAGATCGTTGGTTAGATCTGTTAGCCACTGCCAACATTGCGCAATGTCAGCAGTTCTGTGCACTGGAGTTTTCAAGGAGGCTCTCACTCTGAGATGCTTTTTTGTCTCGAGTGGAGCTTCGGCCTTCTGTACGCCTTTCTGCCCATACCACTCCTGCCCAGAGTTGAAAAGAAATACGTTTGTAAAGTGCATTATACCCAAAGGTGTCGAAGCGCTGAAGGAAGGCATTCTGCCGCATTTGAAACACGCCCAGAAAGATACTAGAGGGACTAAATGGAGAAGAGGCAAGTTTTCAGATGTTGTTTTTTTAACCCCTTCCATGCTGGTGACGAACCCCAGCCGTCACGCTCCACGGTGCTCGTGTGCTGATGACGGCTGGGGTTCGTCACGGCCCCGCCCTGTTCGTGCGGCTGCCGCACACTGGGGTAATCGCGGCCGCACGGAAGGGGTTAAGGACAGTCAAAGTCTGTTTCCAAAGTATGAGCAGGCAAGGTGTTCATAATTTGGCAGCAGCCACCAAGATAGAACGGCCTCCCCATCTGGCCTTCTGAAATCTGGAAATGATCACCTTACGGGAGGACGATCTGAGAGGCCTGCTAGGCATGTACCAGCGAAAAAGAGAATGGAGTTGGCTGGGTTCTTTCTGATTCAGGGCTTGGAAGACCATGCAGAGAGCCTTGAAGGCTCTCTTCTTTTTGACTGTAAGCCAGTAAAGTACGGATCCCATCTTTAACCTAGAGATGTTGCGGAGTAGGCAGGCAGCCGCATTCTGAATGATTTGAAGCTCATTGAGGCTGAAAGCCTTGAAGTTGAGATTCAGCAATTTACAATAGTCCAATTGCGAGGTGATAAGTGCAATGATAAAAGATGGTTGTAGTTCCAAGGGGATATATGGGGAGCTTTTTCTCAGGGTGTAAGAAAATGCCGTCTTTTTGAATGGTTGCCCCCACTTTTTGCTAAACTGCTGATGTACTTTGACTAAGTTGTTCCTGCCAAACAAGTACCCAGGGCTTTTGTTCTTTCACTAAACTGCATTAAAAACAAAACCCAACTGGCACTCTTTGGTCACAGGTTATTCCCTTGTAAATGATACCCACAGTTACCAAGGGCACGGGCTCCAGACAAGGGCCCTAAGGGCTACAGCACCTATTGTGCCACCCTTAGAGGCCATGTACCTTTACACACACACTGCCTTTGCAGGCTTTGTATTTTGGTGCAGAACAAAGTGAAGAGCCATGCCTACAACCCACCCCCTGGCATAGGTCAGTCACCCCTCTAGCTGGGTGCACTATACCAGTGGTGAGGGTACAGGTGCATGAGCCCTGTACCTCACAGTGTCTTTGCCAATTCTTAGACATTGTAAGTGCAGTAATGCCATTAAGAGTATATGGTGCTGAGTTTGTCATTAAGAACTCCACAGCATCATAATGGCTTTACTGAAAAATGGGAAGTTTGGTATCAAACTTCTCAGCACATTTAACCCACACTAGTGTCAGTGTGGGATTTAATAAAAAATGCACTCAGAGGGCAAAAACGACCTAACATTGGTGTCCATGCTGAGTGGCTGTTCACCAGCTGCCACACCAGACATGTTTCTGGACACCTGGGTTGAGAGCCTGCCGCTCTCAGGGGACTGAAACAATGCACATCCTGGCACGAGGTGCCAAGCCTGCTCTCCCAGGATGAGCAGGGTCCACAAAGGGGAAGCTTTAAAGACTTGACGCCTTTGTGAGCTACCACAGGCCTTTGCTGCTTCCAGCAACTGGCCCCCACAGGTTCTGACTCCTACTTTGGGCAGGAGAATCGGCCGGAAACCCAGGTGAGGAAGGGAGGTGACCCCACCTTTGCCAACCCTGACCCCTCAGGTGGGGGAGGCAAGGTGAGGCACAACTCTCCGTCCCCATCATCTTGCAGATGGGGGACCTAGCCAACCAGACTGAGGCATATGCCCCCGTCCCATTGCAGGGTGGCTTAATAGGGGGTTCCCCCCCCCCCAAGGAAGGGACCCATTGGTCCCAACTGTTACCTAAAAGTAACACCCCTAAATCTAGTATTTAGGGGCAACCCTGAACCTTGCCTCCTCAGACAAGAATCGACCTGACATAGAGAAGAAGGAGCGAAGAAACCATGCTGAACTAAGATGAGGTGGATGCCCACTGACTTGGCCCCAGCCCTACCCACCTGTCCCCACCTCGAACCTGCGCCAGCGAAATCCAGCTGTGTTCTGCAGCCAGCAACCTCAAGAAACAGACCTGACCTGACCTGCCCTGCCTTCCAAGTCAAAGACTTTGTTTCCCCTGAGCACTGGATTTGCTCACCCACAGACTCTGGCTCCGGCCAAATCCGTGAGTCTACACCACTCTGCACCCAACGCCTACAGCCCGAGTTCGAGTGGCCCAACACCAGGAGGAGATCTCCCTGGCAATCTTGAACTGAGATCTGGTGATCTCTGACCTTCCTCGGATCCCCAAACAAAGCCTCCTGCCTCTTTCTTGAGAACCCCTCCAACTGGAGCTCACCTCCAGAAGATCTTCTTCCCCGAGCCTGCAGCCTTTGTTGCAACCGGAGAATACCCATGCCCTGAGCCTAACACCAGGAGCTTTGCTCCCACAACCTTGTGGCCTGCTCGTGAGCAGCCACCAACCGGGGGCCCCCATTCCCCATTTGATAACGTTGGGCCTCAGCACTAGTGCCGCTGAGGGTGCTTTGAGAGTGCATCCTTGACCCTGGGGGAACCCTGGTTCTAACCTAGAATACCAACTCCCACAACCAAGTACTAACCTGATAACCGAAAACCATATTTCCTTCATAGGAATGCATTGACTGTTTTTCCTTAAATATTGTCCTAAGTGTGGAGTTGGTTTTGTATGAGAACTTGAAAAGCTGCAAATATCTAAAAACTGCTTTACTTACCTTTTCTCTAGCAATTGTCCCAGTGTGATATCTAGGCTTATCACACTGAGTAGAAACAGTAATCCATGAATACAGTTGAAATGACTGTTAGATTACTTTTGATTACTTTACAGATTACTTGTCCCTTGCTCATTTGTCACTGGATTCAAGCTAGCCTGGCTGATGAGGGGTGTTACCCTGAAACTGGTCCCAGGATGCTTGTTTCTGGTCAAGGGAAGACCAGGCTCGGCAGTTTGGGCTGGACTGTTCCCATGAGGCACAGGGTCAAGACTGATTTGCATATAGCAGGGTCTGAACTGGGGTGGCGAAGTGAGATAAAGAACGATAATGGATTCAACCCAGATCTGTGACTGGGAGTGAGTGTCTGGAAAAAAAAGTCAGCACTCTGTCTATCATCTCCTTCCGTTTGCTCAGATAAGGGGATGGCCAAGTTCAATGGACATGTCATTGTGATTGGTAAATATGCCATCAAGGGTATGTCCGGCAGCGTGCGTGGCGAAGAGTACCTGCTGGGAGAAACCTATGGTGGGGGTTTTATATAGCGCAAACTTGACCCAAAGGTATCCGGTATCTTTACATGAGCCCCAATTGCTTTACAGACTGACATATTCGGGAGATTAAGTGATTTACCCAGAATCACAAGATGTTGAGTGTCCCTGTAGAGACCCGAACTATGTTCTCCAGCTTTGAGGTCGACCGCTCTAGCAGTTAGGCCACATCCCTCTCCCCCCCCCCAAGTTGGACATCAGTTCGAGAAGGGTGGTTGTGTCTTTACATTAGGAGTCATTAAAATGGAAGTTTAAATCCCCCAGAATGGTGAAGTGATTGTGCCCAAGGAAGGACTCCTAGTTCTGGCACCAGATCTCTGGAAAAATGTCCTTTGTACTAGGGAAGACGGTATACTAGGAGATTGGATAAGGTGTCATTAACAAAGAGTTGAGCCTGAAAAGGGATACCTCCGTAGAGTCTTCAGCACTCATAGCCACAGACTCTAGAATACTGCAAAGCACATTGTGTGCTATAATGGCCATTCCTCCTCTCTTATGACCCTGGCGGTCGAGTTTGGAAATAGTATATCCTGATGGGACAGCGTCCACCAGATCAGAACCAGAGTCCTCTTTGGCCCAGGTTTCCGTTCTAAATAGGCAATCAAGGAACAATGCAAGAATTTCAGTATTATGCTTGATGAGGGACCAAGTATTGAGTAGGGCGCAGCAGAGATGTTTCTGATTGCCAGCGCTGATTCTTGCAGCTTGATATGCGTGCGCTTCCCCCTGCAGGCGATGGAGAACAACTAGGATAATGCCGAGTGTTGAAATAGAAGTAACATTCGGGGCAGTTGCTGATTGCACTGTTATACAAGTCAAGCTTAGTCTGAGATGCACCCTCAGAGTCTGTAGGCCGGAAGTTTATAAATTGGGCCCGGGAATAACGACTTATGATGCTTGTGCTGTGTTGTATCCCAAAACTGGCAGCATCCCTGGCACCCTCCAGGTGCAGACTGGCACAGATAGACTTACCTCTGGCGTGCCATCGGCACACTTTACTGGCTCCTCCCGGCTCAGCGCTGATTGGCTGTCCCCTGATTCAGTGCCAATAGTACGAATGTTTAAAATAAAGCAGCGAAATACACAGATGCAAATTCAGTTTTAAAAACTATTTCTCAAGTAAATCCCAAAGCGTGCATCTAATTCAAATAGAATGTGGTTTTGCAGTTCTCCCTTCAGCTGTTCAGAGAAGTGGCAGAAGTGTGTGCCGGCGTGACCGCGCAGTCGTATTCATTAAGTAGCTGGGGATAAGCTCAGCCCTGATTGGCTGGCACCCTGATTCAGTGGCAATAGCACAAATGTTTTTAAAAAAAAAAGCAGTGAAATGCACAGATGCAAATTCAGTTTTAATTTCTCAGGTAAAGTGCTTTTTTACATTTTCCCCCCAGCTGTCTAAAGAAGCGGCAGCAGCGTGTGTTCGTGCAACCGCACTACTTGTATTCATTAAGTAGCCGGAGAGCTTAACTGGCTCCTCCCAGCTCAGCCCTGATTAGCTGCTCCTTACCAATAGCGTAAATGGTAAAAAAGCGACGAAATACACAGATGCAAATTCAGTTATAGAAGCAATTTCTCAAGTAGATTGCAAAGCGTGCTTCTAATTCAACTGAAGTACGGTTTTACAGTTTCTCCCAGCTGTCTGGAGAAGCGGCAAAAGCGTGTGCCAGCTCAACGGCGTTGTTGTATTCATTAAGTATCCCGGTAACTTAACTGTTCTTAAGAAGATCAGGAATGACTGGACCAAGTCATTCTTGTGGCTCCATAGTGGGCTCGGAGAGTCTGGTATCCCAAGCTGCTGAGCATAGCCATAGGTCCTCCGATCAGGTTGCCCCTTCTGGAGGTTCTTCTGTCACAGCAGCAGGGGAGGGTTTCCCACCCGAGCCTGTCAACTCGCTGCCTTCATGCATGGAGATTGAAAGCTGTCAACTTTTGCCAGAGGATTGTATTGCTATCTTGGCAGCTCGTCGTTCCTCCACCAAGAGGGTATACGCCAGCCGTTGGAGAAATTTTGTGCCATGGTATATAGCCCAACAGGATGACCCTTTATCTGCTCCCCTTTCCCAAGTTTTTGTTTATCCTTACCCTCGCCCAGCAAGAGTCTGCATTGGGCATTTTGAAGGGTTATTTCTCTGAGATGTCCGCCTTCCTGCGGCTGCCAGATCAGCCTTCTCTTTTTAAGTCCCGTATTGTAAATAAGTGTTGCAAACCTTCAAGTAAACTATTTCCTCCAGATTACATCATTATGCCTCAATGGGACCTTAACTTGGTTTTTACCTTTCTAATGTGTGCTCCCTCTGAGCCGCTCCCTACCTGCCCTCTTCAGCTTCTCACCATCAAGACGGCCTTTCTGGAGGCAATTACATCTGCCCCGAGGGCCAGTGGAACTGCAAGTGTTGTCATCTCAGCCTCCATAGGTCTTTCTTCCCAGACAAACTGGTCCGTCCGACCTGAGCTTCCATACTGCGGAAGGTTGTTACCCCATTCCACGCAAGCCAGTCCATCTATTTGCATACCTTTTACACTCCGCCTCTTCTCTCGGAGGAAGAGGAGAGACTGCACTGGCTGGATCAAAAAAGAATGTTGTAATTCAACCTTGACCTCACATAAACGTTCTGAGTGGACAACAAACTCTTCATGGGATATGTTACAGCCAAACAGGAGAAGGCCATGCGTAAATGAATATTCTCTAGATGGATTGTACTCTACATTAAGATCTGATACCTATTGGCCAATAAGCATCCCCCAGAGGGTTTGCGTTCTTATTCAACCAGAGCAAAGGCTGCAACAACTACTTTAGCTCACAGAGTTCCAGTCCTGGACATCTGCCAGACACCAATGTGGGCCTCACTGCACACGTTCACTGAGCACTACTGTCTGGGCAGTCCGGTCTGCCGGGACAAGCACTTTGCCCATTCGGTCCTGCAGGATTTCCTAGTCTAAATCAGTTTGCAGAGCTACCACTGGAAAGGTATTGCTTGGGTATCTATTCTAAGGTACAAAATCTGCGGCTAGAAGTCTTTATCAGATAAACAACTTATCTACCTTTTGTAACTCCTTATCTAGTAGAGACTCTATCTAGCCACAGATTCCTTACCGACCCACCCAGCCTCCTTTTCTGCAAACTGATTTTTAGGTACAGGGCTGTTCCCTTTCTAGGGCCCTAGTTCCACACACCAGTGGTTAGTGTTATTCATAGCTCCATGCTACTAGTGTGGAAAGTTGTGAAAAGAAACTCATCAGTACGCTGGGGTGGCGCCTATATAGGCACAGCACATGTCACTTCCGGCATGGACGATGACAATGTCAGGTGGAGCCAAACATTGCCACCTACAAGTGTACTGTGTTACTGCTCACAAAAATTATGGATCCAGTCTGACGCCTTGGGATAATTCTAAGGTAAGGAATGTCTATCTAGATGGTCTCTACCAGATAATGCATTATCAAAGCTAAGTAACTTATTTATCAGGAGATCTTCTGAATGAAAGAACTGGCTTGCTTCCTCCTACATGATTGCGAACAGAGCAGCAACATCAGCTTGCACGGTGCTGAGGATGCTGTTCTTGGCAGGAAGAGATACTGGAGGTTGGAGCTTATTGTAGCCCGAAGATCTCTGGAGTGTGAGCCAACAAGCCTTGGCAACGGCAAGACAATGCAGTGCACAGGGGTTCGGTCCCAGCAGTTCCGATGAGAGATACTAGCCTCAAAATTGCAGAGAGGGCAGGTCAGGACTTGAGGGAACTGCAGAACCACCACTTTTGTTGCTGAGCCTCAGGAAGTCGTAGGACGTCAGGAGCAGCAGACCGGTCAGCTTCATTGGGGTGCCTGCAGATGCTGGGGAGTGACTCCTTCACTGTAAGGGAGATTACTTTGGGTGTCCTTGATGGCCACAGGTCTGGTGACAATCCTACAATCCTGTAAGAAGCACAGACACAGACGAAGACTTGCAGAACAGCTGGAGTCTTCTTTGGTGCAGTCTCGGTTAAAGACAAAGTCCAGCAACGTCCAAGTGTCCAGACGTCAAGGAGTGACATGGTTTCAGGCATCAGGCTTGTCCCACGATGAATCTAAGGAACATACCCATAGGTAAGCCCTCCAGTATCTTTAGGGAAATAGTTAGAATGACTCAAGGGGGTGGGGGGTCCCTCACTAAGGATTGGCTGAATAGAGGGGTAGATACTCCCATGTCCTTTGTCCAGTTTTGCACCAGAGCGGGAGCCGAGGGCTTCCTGAACTGGCTCAAACTGGAGTATGCAAGGAGGGTACCAAATGCGCCCTTCAAAGCAGTCTGATGGGGCTGGCAAGTACCCCTAGCCCAATACAGTCCTGTCTGGGAGGTGGTCAAACGTCCCTGTGACAGGAAACCTTTTGTTCCACCTTCCCCTGCTCGAGCTCTGCTCAGCAGCACTCGCACAGAATCGTGTCTGTGGTCGGCATCGGCACTCGCTTGTAGTCAGCCCCTGTACATGGGATCATACTTCCAACACTGGAATCAGTGTTTGGGTATGATTCCAACATGTTTGATACCAAACATGACCGGTATCTGTGCATCCACTATATAGTTAAACATCTGTATTGACTGATGTCCACTATATGTATTAAAATAGTTGTCCGCACTTACAAAGCCTGGAGAATCGACTCTGGGATTAGTAGGCGTGTACTGCTTATGCAGGGGCACCCTCATACTGATAACCAGGCACCTGACACTCATAACCAAGCACCCTGACCTCAGGACTGACGAGCCTACCATAGGGTTGGCATATAGGTTTCAAGTACAGAGACCTCCGATATAAGGAAGCTTATATCTGTTGTAAGAGGTGCAAGCACCAACTCACACAGGCTGCCATGAAAGTCCTGTAGTCAAAGTTTAAGTGTACTCCCATTTGTCACACAATAAATGCTGCAGCCTGTGGGAGACCCCTGGGGTACCTATTCCCTGGGTACTTTAGTACCATATAGTAGGACTTACAAAGGTACACCAGTAGCCAATTGTGGATGTACAAAAGTGCTTACCATGGTCAATTTAGAGAGGAAGCACAGTGACTGTGATCCTGATTAGCAGGATCCTAGTCAGACTAGGTAAAAAACATACTGACACCAAGCACAACGTGGGGTTAACCTTGTTAGAATGATCCTACCTTCCTACAGTCAATCTTTCTGAGGACTGATATCCATATTAATCGTGGATGGTGGTGATATGATTTATAACTAGAGTGCTCCTTGTCCAAATATAATGGCGCCATAACACATGGTCACCAGCAGTAGTGTGATCTCACTCGCTTCCATGCCGTCATCCGGAAGTTTTCCACAAGGATAATTTCAGTGACCAAATAATGCTTCATTGGGACTCTGTTACAATAATTGTTTTTGCCCTCTGCTTTCCACGTAGCGTTGCTTAAAGTTCCTATCTTGAGTTAGGACATTTTAATGCAACTCTGTGTCCCAGTGTCCCAAGGTCGGTTTAGGGACATGCTCATACTCTGGAGACCCCCACTTCAACTATACATCAAGATTTTGCAGGTGGTTCAGAGTTGTATAGAGGAGCTCCTCAAGACCATATTTATTCGCCATATCACAACACCTAGGCTGTGTAGCAGCATTACCCTTCCTCTTTCTGCATGATCCCACTTATTAATGATAATTTCGAAGGCCTCAAAAGGTTTTTCCTCTTTCTTTGAAGGTCATTACCTCCATGCTAACTAAATATTATTTTGTCCAAGCGGACTGCTCCTTCCTACAAATCAATGCATAAAGCTATTCCAAAATCTTTCCTGTAACGTAACTTTCCTGTGGTGATCCTAAGGATAATCCCAACTTTTCTAAAGAAAGTTATTTCAGACCGCTACACTAACAAAACTGTTTCCCAGCTCTCGTCAGAAGAAATATCTCTCCACGTGTCCTCAATTAATAAAACACTAGAATACTATTTGGAAAGGAAACACAAGGGTTAGACACTATAGTGAACTGTTTTACTGTTTAACTGTTGGTACTTGGAATGATAACCTTTGAACTCTCATCGCACATTGAATTTAGTTAACATAATGACTTGTCTCTGAACAAGATGAAGTGTTAACCCCTATATCAAATTTAGGTTAAGCTTTGACTGCATGACTTGCTGCCTCAGTTACAAAAGAAACTTTGGAAACACAAGTAGGCATTGTTTTTATGTCTTCTTGATCAAAGCTCTGCTCACCTCCTCACACTGGACCGTACATAGTCCTCTTGTTTCACAGTAAGGCTCAGCCACCCAGCATTTCCTGACAGCACTGCCTGGAAGGAAACGGCACTACTACAAGGACCTCTAGATGGCAAGTATCTCTTTACTAGTGCACAGTGCTCATTAAAATCCAGAATAAAGGAACAGTTAAAAGGACCTGTGCCCCATAATCAAAGTCACTTACCTTATGACATGGCGCAAGTACAGTTTGGAATGTAGTTTAGTTGTGTCCCATGGAAAGCATACCTCCGCAAAGCTCACAAGTTGTCAAGTTTTTTGCTGGTGATGAAGCACAGGACAGGCAAGTCTTAAGTCACACCGGGGTATAAGACACTGGATTCCTGTTTCCTCGCTATGTGGCTGGTACAGCTCTACATGTGGTTATTACCCTTGCTACAATCTACCTGCAAATAATGTGTTTAGATACCATCCTGTTCTTGCCTTCCACGAACACAGTGACTACCAAAATTCCTGCTCATCCAATTTCTGCTTAACTTTAAAATCATGGAAGAAAAATCTGAAATGTATCTTTAACTGGTCGATCTGTTATCCTGTCTTCCTTTCCTCTTCTACTTTCCATTTCTTTCCCCCAAACAGCCTTATTAGTACTTCAATCCTAAAGTTGCTATGGATTTCTCTCCGTTTGCTTAGAAAATATGGAATATAAAGTGTTAGATATGTAAACAATGCTACCAAAGGAGAATGTCTGCAATTACATCTGCAGATAGCGTGAATTACGATATTGCATGAAACCAAATAGAAATTGAACATAGACACCATTAAATGGATCGCAAGAACAATTATCCTCACAAATAAGGGAATTTTTGTTCTCTGCAATCTTGCGACACTTGTTGCAATCTTGAAACAACAATTTGGGCTAATTTTGGGATCCAAACTGTAAGCAAGGTAACAGGACACAACTGCTGGCTCTCAGTGATCCTTCCACCTGGAACTGAGAAAAAAAAGAAAGTAGTAGGAAGAGGAGTGCCTCAGAGTAACACAGTAACAACACAATGGACGAATAGGGCAGGATTAATGTTGGTGCTGGTTTTATTTGTGGGTAACTAAAGAAGAATAAAACAATAGATATAGCAGACACACTATTGTAATATAAACATACTAATGAATTTTTAAAAAATTATACTTTTTGTACACAGTGTGCACTGTGATCAGGGAAAGATAGTCTTCAATCGAATCACAGCAATATTCTATAACTGTTTTAGAGAGGAAAAAGAACAGTCCAAAAGAAGAAAAAAAACACAAACCTCCAAAGATATTCCACAGAGGGAAATGGGGGGGGAAAAATATGAAAGGACGTACCCAATTAAGGCCAAGTGCATGAAAACAAGAAGTAGCTGACCCACACAAGCTATTGCCAAGTATTGAATTGTGGAACTTGCTTCGATTACTGTCTCCAACACGACCAAAAGAGTAAATATACCCATATGCTTCCTGCCTATGAACATGCTAGTGGAGCCACATTGAAAACCGGTCTGACCTCCGAAGTGGCACCCTACATCGCTCCGACCACCCCTGCAGGATACAGATTTGCATACAGAGACCGCCAACACAGACCAAGAGAGGGAATGCAATCCTATACAAAGAATCCTTCAGCCATAGAAGGTACAACCCCTTGCATGGAGCAACTGCACTTTAAGCTAAAGACGTTGGCAACATACACCCACAGTGAAAACCACTTGTACAGAAGGGACATAATGCTACCTTCTCAGACAACATCGACAACCTCATCAGCCCCTTCACCATAGACTACAGCAACTAAATCCTGCTAGGAAACTTAAGCTTCCACCTCGAAGATAAAAACGACCCCAACACCACAGGACTCCTGAAGAGCCTTGAGAACCTGGGGCTGACGCAACACATCACTGAACCCACACACTGCCAGGCACATCCTCAACCTAATTTTTACCACCTTCAACAATGAAATCACAACAACTATGCTGCTCACCTGGACTAACTACACCATCATCCAAATTGGCATACCCCGCCCAATGAGACCTGCCACCACAAACCAGGCCAAACAAAGCTGGAGCAGCGTCTAGGACTCCAGCTGAGCAGCTCAATCAACAAACCCTCACCAACAACCTCAACAGTTACGTCAAACTTCTAGACGACTGGATCATAAAGTGCACAAACTCCCTGGCACCCCAGAAACTCGGTGCACAGGGAAGAACATGAAAGCAGGCCAGCCAGGTACACAGAGGTACTTTGCACATCAAAACAACACTGCAAGCAACTGGAAAGAAAGTGGAGAACAAACGACCTAAAAAACGAGAACATAACATATAACAACAGCCCTAAGACACTACCACTACTGAAAGAAACACAAAAGAAAGCTTAGCAGAGTACATAGACAACTGCTCCAGCCTACAGAACAGAAATCTTCAAGATAGTCAGAGACTTCACTTTACCAGCGGCCACCACAACTGCATCACCCCATCATAGGAACTATGTTACAGCCTCTCAGAATTCTTCAGCGACAAAATCTAAACCATACACCGGTATATCTATCCTTTATGACACTTTGATTACTCTTGCTAATAATACCATGCTACCCCGACTATAGGACAAAGGAATTATTGGGCGTGCAATTGAAAAGTGCATAAGAACGTTTTCTGATATATACCCGATGACCATTTCCTCTCTCCACCCGGGGACTCCCAAACTCTTGGATTCTTTATTATATTTTCGATTATGAGCTATGTGCCGAGCACTACATGAGATTTTTCCTGCCCCACCACTGACCCTCACAGCATTGGAATACATATACACTTATTCCTCACTGTGCAAATTGATAACCAACCTCTACACTCACATGCTAAACACCTCCTTAATACTCCTCATGGAGGCTCATGAGGCCTGGAACTTTTATCTCTACTCTCCCCTGTTGGATAGTCCATAGGCTATTTGGTGTGGCCAGCTGCTAATGTTATGTCCTATGTATTGGCTAAGTCTTCTACACTTTAAATATATTCTTTGCCTATCCCGCACACCACTACAGCTATTCAAAATGGGACTATCTCCCAATACCCACTGTTAAGATGCCATTCACCAACACACCACAGGCCACCATTATCCATCTTGCATTGAATTGCCCTAAAATTGCGGCTTTTTGGAGCAAGATCTTCATTATACTACATGATATCATCGGTCTGTCACCCCTCCTCACTTCCGTAATCGGTGTACTGGGATATGTAAAAGAGATACCCAATACTTCTCGCAGTCTTGCGGCCATGTTACTTCTATTGGCAAAACGCAATGCACTGAGGCAGGAGATGGGTCCCGACTGTTCGTGCTTGGTTCAAGGATGTGTCTTACTGCCATGAACAACTCTGGATATTTTGGGAACTCATGCCATTACGCTCTCACTCGAAAGATATATGGGAATATTTAATTGCACTGTCTGGCAGAGAAATACGGATTTATCTGGCACTGAGGAAGCCTTGACCGTGATTAGATCTACGGGCTCTGAATAGAGGCATTGCAACTTTGTGACATATACTTCAGGTCTCTGTACCTGTAATTTCTATAACTGGAAACTGTTGTTATCATTCTGCATTTTGTTTGGCCTGCTGAGCTGTCATTGGTGTCTTGTCCTATGCTCAATATGTAAGTTGCAATGGTGCTTTATTTGACTGTAATTTCTAGCTGCATGACTGTTAACGTCGGGCTGTCTTTCTGATATCATTAAATGCTAATAAATACAATATAAAACAAGAAGAAAGAAAACAAAGGGTCTGAAGGACATGACCTAGTGAAGGCTTTAGATCTTACCAGAGCGATTTGGTTGATGCTAGAGAGAAGACTATTAATCTGTGACACAAACTCTTCTATGTCCCCACTTTGCGCTGGATTTGAAGTTTATAATGTTATTGCAAATATAATAAAGACGCCTACAGTATAATTTGGATTGCATAAATGGACCGTTGTGTTAGCACACATTTTAGGCTTCCAAAGTTCACCAGGAGGTTAAAACGTTTCAGGTGAACTGGTTTTCCCAAAGATTGTGAACGCCTGAAAGCAAATGGACCACCTGATGACTGACCCATTCGACCACTTACGGCAAGGTAGTAAAAATTGTAAAGCAGCCAGTCTTACAGTACTTAAATGCTACAGTTTGATTCTGTGCTAATCCTCCTATATATACCATTGTGCATTATCCCCAGCAGCTGTGAAATTATTCCCTACAGAAGTAACCCACATATGACTTTGCATAGAACTTGTCTGGAAGATCACATAATTCTAATGTAGAAGTAATGTACTGATCTAGCTCGCAGACTCACCACAACATATGGTCTCATTTTCTGTAAAAACTGTTTTAAAATCCTTTTCTGGCAGTTCCGGAAAAATCTGCATTTCATCTTGCAGTCTACCTGACACCAGTTACATCTGTAAAAACATTTGAAACTCAGAAATGAGTGTTGTCCTTGTTTTCAAATAGCTGCTTTGTAGTTCATTAATTTAAACACTGATGGTTCCATGTGATTCAGTTTGGCACTGTCTTATTCGAAGAGGTTGTGTGTTTACAGATTTTTTTAAGCAGTATCTCCATTTTTGTGTCCTGAATACTTTACAAATTCGGGATACTAAAAGACCTTGCTTTTGTAGTGTCTTTAGACCAGGGTAATCACTGATATAGGGGAGAGGTGTGACGCCGCGGCCAGGGCGACTGACGCTGGAATCTGGGGATCACGGTTCGATCCCCGGCTCCGGCGGCAGATTAGCCCAGCACCATGTGACTCTGGGCAATAGCTCGCTTAATCTTCCCGACGGCCCCCAGCGCCTAGAGACCCTTACGGGTGATTGTGCCCTTTATAAATGTGGACTTTACTTTATATAGGGACTGTAAAATGTTCCAATTTGATGATTCAGTATTTGATTTATTAAGCTGAACACAGCTTAATACAAAGATGTATGAGCTAAAATACAATTTAAAATGGTGCAAAAAGCACTGCAGCAGGTTCAGTTCACTAAAGAATTAGGATTGGAGAGGATGGAAGGCACTTTTCTTTTGCCTTACAAAGAAGATACATAATTTTTTATGTGCGCTGGATTGTGATTACAAATAACAAATGATGTCTGTTATTTCTGACGCAGCCATGCAGCAAAAACTTTTGTAGCACGATCAAAGTGCAGTGTTTTAACAAATACGTTTTATATTCAATTCATATTGTAATTACTTTATTTAAAATTTTGTGAATTATAACTTAAACATACCAACACATTTTTAGTGTGATACTTGTAATTTAAATCTTCCATTTGCTTTTTATTACATTAATACTAAAAAGGTCCAAGAGCAAGAACTAAAAATGGAATAGGAGATGTAAGTAGAAAATATTGAATATCTCCAAAGTACCTCTCTTTTGAGGCACCTGCCACAAATCAAATACTTATAAACATGAGGTGTATGTATCTTTAAATAATTTTCTATCCCTCTGAGAATGTACTACGAGAAAAAGTTATTCTCGGTCTTACAAAATATTCCAATAGGGTACAGTGTGAAGCAACACGACCGATAACTTGTCTGAGGTAACACCTGACGAAAGGTGTTGTTGGGCATAGGTAGGGACATTGTTCATTAATTAATTTAGCCACTTGAAACTGCAGATACAAAAATGACTAAAGTACAACCTTCCCCTCTTTTTTGGAGCAATAAGATTCAAATATGTAGTAAGAATTAACAAGTATTGGCATGCGTTTTGTGTTTTGATTGCAATTGTTAAAAACCCCGCTGCACTAAAAAAGACAAAGCAAACAATTATTGCTTTTTATGTAGATTTTAAGTGATTATTCAGTGTACTTTGTCATGTAAAATGGCTCCTTATGCATTGCAAAGCAAGACCCACACAGGAGGTGGAATGTTGCACCAACAGTCTTATGAGATGAGGTTAGTACTCCTGTGGGTGGAGCCAAATACACACTGTGTATAGTTAAAGAGCTGGTACCGGTCTTACTGACAGCTGTGTTGTCAAGCCAGACCTAATTACAATGCAATTTGACCCCATATTTTTACGTTTGCTGTAATCTGCTTTCTGAAAATACTGTCATTGCACAACTCTGAACTCCTGTTATGCGGTACCAGATGAGGTTTCGCTTTTTTGTGTCATTGATGTAGCATATTGGCACAATTTGTTGATCATGAATAATTCGATTAAATAACAAACAGCAGTATTTTCAAGTGTAGAAGGCTTTACTTTGGAACCTGGGCAGTACCTAACCGTAAGTATTCTCCAATCTTCGATATTATTGCATAAACACATTTAAAGCTTTTCTCTCAGTTGCCCTTTGAAGAAACAGTCTTTTGTTGTTATCCTGCAGCCTTTTATTGATTGTGTAGTCTGTAACGGTTAGTTGTCTCAGAGATACTGTGTAATTGCCTGTTCTAAGAAAAAGAGTGGTAGTGGAGAAATTAGGGGTGAGAAAGGGGGTTGTAGGAGGAGGAGGGGAGATGGGTGGGGTATGATTGTGCAGTGTATACACACCAGTTAATGTAACAGGCTTCTGTTAATGCAATACATTTGTTTTAAATGTAATTAAGTATGTTTCATGGGTTATGCAAATTGAGTTTTCACAGACGTGTAAAAGCAAATGACTTACAAATAAAAAGCAAAGTATGTCTTAATTAAACTTTGTCATTCCTTGAAAGGTCGAAGAGTGTCACCAGTTCCAGCAGCAGCAGCACCACTGCCAGCACAGGCAGTGACTGTTCGTCAGAGAGTGAAGATTCTTCAAGCTCCACTTCTTCTGAAGACAGTGACAGTGATGAAGACTCTTCAAGCTCTTCATCTTCACCATCCTCAAGCAGCTCCACCTCTTCCTCGGATTCTGAAACAGATTCCAGCTCCTCCAGCAGTAGCACGAGCACTAGCAGCGACAGTAGTTCAGATGACGAGCCACCAAGAAAAAAGAAAAAATAAATATTTGACTTTTAACTTTTTTTTTTTTTTTTTTAGAAGGACTGATCTTCGATACGGCGAACTTGGGAATGATTTGTAAAAGACAATAAAATGAACACAGTGGCAAACTCTACTGGGTTACTAAATTTGTTGGTTTCAACTGAAAGGAACACCCTCTTCAGAATTGTACTCAATTTTCAAGGTTTGTGTTTGCAAGTTGAGGCTCCGTAACATAGTAGTTGGTACTAAAGTTTCCTACTCTTCAAATGTTACACGCTTTAGACAGCAACCTTATTTCCTGTCTTGGTAATCCATTTAATTCATTGAGATTAGGAGTGCTTAATCTTGGTTGCAGCTCATGGCTGTCAGTCAAAATCCTTTATGCCGTTTCCATGCCAAAGTGACTTTGTCCCAAATGCGTTTAAATGGCATAGCTGCATACGTGGTCTGTCGTTTTCATCCAGTGGGTGATAATTATTTTTTTCTTCATTGAGGTGTTTTGCTATTATAAAATACAACATAATGTATATGATTGGGACTCCTTTAGTGTAAATATGGTATTTGTACTCTTTGCAAAGTGACAAGTTTCATCTTGTGGATGTGCTTTGCTTTCTGTGCTAGGCTCTTTGAGAACACAGATTGAGAATGTGTTCCTGTAACTATAGCGAACATCCTCAGTCTCTAAAAAGGGAAGTTCCATCTCTGTGCCTTTTTAAAACATTAAACATATTAAAATATGGAGCTGCCAAATTGAATTCTATGAATAATTAGATGTTTTGACTTATTCCTCAACAGTATGACAACACAAGTATATATAATGAAAGGTAGGTTTCAGTGGAGGAACTACATTGCCGATATCCAGTTATTGATAAAGTATTGTAAAGACCTCTGCAAGCATATTTGGTCACCAGATACTGAAAACTGACGGGCTCTGCCACCGAAATGCCTATTGCCCACATGGTGTGTGCATGTTTTTATGTGACATGTAAGCCTCGTTAGTGATTAGCCCTTTTGTAGCCCAGCATTTGTTCATCTGCAAAGCACTTAAAAGCCTTCGTATTTGCAACAGTCCATGCATTTGATTCATATTATGTATGATTGAGATTGGCAGTTGTTTCATGCAATATTTCAGTGCTAACTGCACCACCTAAGTCATAAGCCGCTGTTATTTCTTGCTTTACAAGCGATATAGCAACCTGCAGGAGTCAATGTTCCTTGTCTCAGATTTTTGTTCGCTAGGGTGGAGCATATTTGTGTCTACAAATCTTTTAAATCTCACTTGCTTTGTTTATAAAGCAAATTGTCAAAGTTGAGACTTTTTAAAGATTTCCTTTGAATTAGAGTGCTTTAAAAACGGTGTATGTTTTTGATAAAACCAATAAATGCTTTGTATTTATATTGTGTAAATGTTCTGAAACAATATAGAAACACTATTTAAAAGAGGTCTGTCTGAAGTGCTAAAATGACATTTTGGGCTTTTTACAAGTCAATATTCATGGTATATTTAACATTAGCATGAACATAAATTCATAAATCCCTTTCTCTGGTGCTATAAAATATTGATAATTTTGAAGATTTTCAGTTGTTTACTGAAATATGTAGAAAACCTTTTTGAAGACCAGGAAAAGAAAGTTACTTCTTATATCCTTTGAAAGCATGCAAAAGAGCAGGCTTTTGGTTTACACACACTGGTGTTTAGAAAGATTTCAAATTTACATTAAAAAATTGATTTCTAAGTGACAAAACATTTCAATTTTTTTAATAGACAGAATGTTGAGGTCAACACTCATTACATTTGGGTCCATGTCTGTTTTATGATGTTGGATTACTGAATGTAGCTATTCACATTAGTCCATTTCATTTTTATTTTTGTTAGTGTTTACATTAACCTTGTGCAGCCTTTGATTGATATCTAAAATCCGCAAACATTTTGTATTTCTCAATAGAGATAAGTGATTTTGATTTGGGCTCTAAGTCGGGTCAAGGTTTTGCTAAAGTGTGACAAGCTTCTAAATTGAACATTCTAAATAGTTATTTGGGGGGGGGGAAAGCACACACAAATCCCCTCAATCATTTCAAGATAGTTATTTTGTTTAGTAACCCAAAATAACAGATCCATTTCCAATAGCTGTTGTTTAATTTAGTAACATTTCAAAGTCTCCTGACTAATTCTTAGTGAATTATATTTTGTAAAGTTGTAAACGGTTCTATAGTGTAGATAATGAAAAGCCTTATTCTTCAAGCATATTTGTTTTCAGTATTAGTTACCTAGGAACACACGTACTCATTGTTGCTGATCTGCACACTTCACTATAAGCCAGTGAGTGTGAATATCTTTATGCTCTGTTAAGATTTACAAATATTTGCGCTCTAATTCACCTTGACTCTACCCCAGGTCTTCTCACAGACTTGCGATATCCTTTGTAAACTGACATGTGCAGCATTTGTTTTCACGAAGAACATGCTTATGAAGTACAGACGCTGTATGGATATGACATAGATGTAATTGATCTGAGCTTTATACATTTAACTAGAGTTAAAATATATATTTTGATTTTAATAGATATGTTTCCTTAGCATGCTTGATATTCTGATTGTGTTTTTCCAATCTTGGACCTTAGGAAGGGGATGCCTTCCAAATATTTTTCTCGTCACGCTTGCTAATAGACCACACTTGCTAATAGATGTGAAACATGTTGCCACCATTTGTTTCTTTACTTAAATCAAAATGTGAGCCTTTGCATTGAATTGCCTATATATTCTTATAGACTGTAACATCTTAAAAGACATGTCCAAAATTACTGGCTTTTTATAAATGGCGCCAGAGCTACAGTACAATTGTTTATTTGTTATCTGGGAGGGTAAAATGCTTTAGATTTGTGATCCTCTTTTGGGCAGCAATGAGCTATACAATATTTTGGTAGGGGATCCAGTTTTCATTTTGTCTAACTAACTGATTGCAATGCATCATTTGATCTGACTCCTCTGTCGCAGAGTCGAAATTCACTCTTTGTTAATAGCAGTATAAAGTCAAACCCAATTATTTTTTTTTTTTTGTGACTTTGCCATTTCATAAATAATGTAATTACTTCCTGCAGTTCTTCTCTTAGGTTTTAGTTACTTTTTATTGTTCCAAACTCCTGTAATGCTTCCTACATGATGGCCATCATACTGAAGGAGTTTCACATTTGAATTTTTCTGTGCTGCAGTCCCTCATCTAGTAGATGTTTTCTTATTTTATTTTATCTTGCAATTCAACTTTTTCATTTAAATATTCAGTAATATTTCTTTACTTAAGTTTTTGAACTGGAGTTCTGCGAGAGATTTCTCTGTGGAAGTATCAGAAGTTTGCCACATGCACATGCGTTGGGAAATATGCTCCACCTATGTTGAATACATTTGTGTACATCTAAGTAGAGGAAGAAACTTAAACCGAATCATTTTTTATCTTGAACAACAAAGGCGGTCCAAAAATAATTATTTTTGACATATATTTTTAGATTGATTTATGATGAAATGTAAAGTGTCTATGCACGCAGAAATTGGTGCATGTATTATACTCCACAGAACGCTGAGGCAGATATTGGCCTTTTAGTGGTGCTCACCATATGTATTGAAGAGTAGGTCTGAATTGTATAGCAGATTCTTGAAGACCCATTTTTATGAAGAGTAGAAAAACACATTATTTTGATATGTTTAGAAAATAGATGCATTACTTACATAATGAGTTCTTTTCAAGAATTTCCCTCAAGTCTTTTGTATACCATTCTCCCCCTTGTTTTAGTGCTCGAGAGAGAGAGCGGTAGAAAGATTTGAGTTGAGTTTAAACAATAAGTAAACAACTTGCTATAGAATGAATTTAATTTTGATTTCAAAACTGTTCATTTGGAGCTATTTTCTATATTTTGTATTAAAGAAGAGTAACATGTAGGATAACTTCCAAATTAAATGTGTACTCTCAACAGTGTTTGATAAATATGTATATACACACACATTCACTTGTATATATGTTGTGAGTCTGCATTTAAGTATTTATCTATTCATTTCTGTTAAACCTTTGCAAAGATTGTAAATAAAGAATTGCTTTAAATAGTTGTGCTAAAGAATGTACCTTCCAAAAAAATAAACCTTAATAAATTATTAAACACTGACTGCGGTACTTAACTAATGAATAATGCATTGAAACCATTGCAAGATATTTTGTTATTCAAACAGGTGGCATTCATTATCTACATCATACCATCAAGATTTCTGGTGCACAATATGGATCTGTCACCACAGTAATTCTAGCCATATACTTACTGCAGCTTTGTTTGTTTTGAGAAATTAGTTGAGTTTCTTCACCAATTGGTTCCCATATGTATTCTTGATTCTGGAGTTGCATCTGGAAATGTAGCTTACCAAATACCCACTACAGCATGTGTTAAAAGCATCTATATTTTCAAAATGAAAAAGACCAGTTTTCTTGGCCATCAGAAGCGGGTCAAGCATGAATAGATGTATTGCACAGTGACAGTTTTGCCTTATTTGCAAAAAAGAAACAAAGCTTGTCTAGTCCAGGTTCAAATATATCTTATTTTGAATACATCATTTAATTCTTATTTTGAAAACATTTAATTCTGGATAACCTCTTTCCCGAATGGTCTGTTGTCACAATTTAATTGCCAATGAATGTGTATGCCAGCTTGTATCTGGTAGTATTTACACTTTTATAGAGGGGTTCAGGGATACAATAAATTTAAATGTTTTTTAATAGAAGGGGATTCAGTCGTTTCAGTCCACTGGCTGACCTTCAGCCTTCTGATTGGACATAATTATCTCATTGCAAAACCAACAATTTGAAATAAACTTTTTGAATTATTAGCTGCTAATCACTAACCTAGAGTCCTAAAGTGATTACATACGTAGTTTATTTCAAGTCTCTACTAATTCAGAACTTTCTGTTTTTAAATAGTTCTTACATATGAAATCACTGATATCCCTTCAATGTTGGTGAGGGAAACGGGCCACTTTGCGCAAAAAGTATTGAATCAACAATAAATGTTTTTAACCTGTTCCATGCTGCGGACTGCCCCGGCCGTCTGACGTCACAGTGGGCGTGTGCGGAGGAAGGCTGGGGGCCGTCTGAGCCCCGCCCACTGATTAATTGTCCAGCACCACGGGGGAATTTGTGCCGCGGTCAAGGTGTTAATGTGCTCTGCAGAAAGAAATTACTTTTGACAAACGTGAAAAAAAATAATTGAACAACTTTTGGCAGAATTATAAGATTAAGTGTCACCTTTTGTGATAAATTATATCTAAACAAAACAAGAAAGCTTCCATTGAGATGTGTGCCTAGACGTCTGGTGTTACTTGTAACATGATTGCTGATTGTGATGTAAGCATTGTAGCGCTGGAAGCAGCAGGAGGAGGAGGCGGGGGAGGCTCAGCAGCAGCAGGGCGTAGGAGGCAGCGGCACGGAACAACTGCATGCGGGGGTAGAAGCAGGCGAGACGATGAGCTGGAAAGCGGGCTCCTGGGAAGTCGTGGAGGCTCTGATTGAGCCTGCTGCTCTCTGGTTCTTGTGCCGCGCATTGCCCCACTCAACTGCTCTCTAGTCCGCCCGTCCACGTCCACGCTTATTATCTAGGGCTGTATTCGGTGCAGTCGGTACAGGAGATGGGGCAGTAAAGAGTAGCGCTGGCTCGAACAAGGAGCGGCTTGTGCTGCAGGTCTCCTCTGACAGTGCGAAAGGGGCCCGCAATACGCTGGTGCGGTTTGCACAACAGAGAGGCTCGTCTGCCACGTGCAGCTCATCTAGTACCGCCAACCTACTCAGTTCTCCCTCTGCAAACGCTGCTGCTGGTGAGGAAGTGGAGGCACCAGAGCGTCACAGCGCTGATTGAGTGTTAGGATCAGCCAAACACCCTGTTTGGAACAAAGCACAGGTCACCGCTGTGCATAAGCATTACAAAGGACCAGTGGCAAGCTGAGCTGAGACACAGTGGAGATACAGCGGAGCTGGTTTAAAGTCACGAGCGACACTCCCAACAGCAATAAATACCAAATTGCATTTTCCCCTGGTACAAGTGCAACCAACAAATAGAACTTACGCAGCAGAGGGCGAAGAACTCTTAGAGCTCTATAGGGCGCCATCTTAGAGGGGACACACGAACATAGCTGAACAGAGGAATAGGCTGTAATTGAAACTGATATAGCCAAGTCTTGTGTGTGCAAAATCAAACATCACTATAATTATCAACTCAAAGGAAGAACTTAAGCCATTGTTTGACACATTTTTATGTAGATTCAAGCAAAATATACATGAGCAATCCATAAATCATTATCGAATACAACCAGAGAGCTGAACATAACCAGAGTGCTCACAGGGAGCCCATTGGAAGTCTCTGGCGAAGTTCAAACACTCAAATACTTAGCTATACTTAATTGCTTATATAGACGATCGGCATCTGAAGCAGCCAGTACAAAAAAATTGGTTCCTACAGAATGGTTCCTCCAGGAAGGTGCAAGACTTGCTGGTCTGTTGTGTCACTAACATTAAAAGCTAAAGCCCCACCTGAAAAATTAGATCTGGGAAGGTCAGGAAGCAAACACAAAAAACATCAAATGAAAAGAAAGGGTTAAAACGTTCTAAAACCCTCCTGGAAAACCTGACAAAATCAGATCAAGGAGTTACATTAATATCACCTATTCAATCATTATTCGGGACAATCAATCTCAGTGGAAAATTCACCTTCCTAAAGGATCTAACTTGTGCCATCTACCATGTATGCAACTACGGACAAAATTACGTGCCTTCCAGAAGGTGAATTAAACCCTTCTATATACCAGAATTCAGGACAAACAGTAAAACAGAAGGACAAGACTATAGAAAATCCCTCCAGTGGCAACAGAATAGTGAAACTAACCCAATGGCATGCTAAAAACTTAATACACTCCAAAACTTGAGTCACAGGATACCGCCTCACAGCCAGCTACTCACCGTGATGATTTCAATGTAGTAGAAGCTAATGACTCCTGGCTAGAATCAATCTCATTAACAAGTAACCTGGACTTAATGCAGGCTCTAGAAGTTATAATAATGAATCCAAGTGACAATCGGATCAGTAACTTAGCCAACGACCAACTGGAAGACCAGCAACAAACATTCATTGAGATTTCAAGTGCATTGGAACAATCGAACTGTGAGGCCTCAAATTCAATGCATAAAAATCAAGGAAGCGAAGAAAAACATAAAAAATGCCCAACAGCACGGCAATGAAGGCAAGCCCGATAAAACCACATTAATAAAGGTAATAAGTGGGGGGGAAAAAGGAACAGTCTTATGACACTGGCCAAGGAGAAAGATAATAAGCTAGAAACTAAAGTGGAAGACCTTCTAAACCTACCCCCCTTGCTGATAAACTCCCTGCAAGCGTCATTTAGTTATCTCAATATGTAATTGGACAAACTGGACATCCAGATTAATTTAATGAACATAATAGCAACACACATTACAGGTATAAATCTAAAACTTGAAACATTGAAGGATCTCGTAACACAGACAAACAGAACTGCTACTGCCGAATCCATCTGTGCATGTGGTCCAATTGTTGACCAACTAAGCGCAGTACCAACTATGAGAATTTTGAATGAAGGCAAACCGAGCGATCAGTCAATCACATCAACCGATCCAGCGCAGGCTCATTCCAAAAACGCAAATAAAATATTGACCCCAGAAACACTAATTCCTCAAACCCCTCCCCCCCCCCCCCCAAAAAAAAAAAAATATAAGCAAACCAGAGCCCATTAGCTCTATGCAAGAGCTTGGTAAAAATAAAAATAAAAACTCAACCTTACAAAAATTGCTACAGTTAAAAAACAATACACCGGAGAGCAGTTCAGTGCCAGCCCAGCAATCAACCAATAAAATGAACAAGAAATTTCCCTGGTCCCATCCCAAACAAAGAGACAGACTAAACGAGCCAGGAAAGCCAGAAAGAATCTTCTGCACAGAGGAAAGGGCTATCTACAAGGGAAGTGTGTGAGAAAGTGCCCTCTTTCTGCATAGTTGCTCCAACTTTTTGCTGAATTGCTGATGTGCTTTGAATGAGTGTGCCCATGGCTCCTACTAATCGGGTACCCAGGGCCTATGTTCTTTCCCTAAAACTGCATTGGAGCCTAAACCCAATAGGCATCTCTGGCCACAGGTCAGCCCCTGGTAAATGGTACCACTGGTACCCAGGGCACTCTGACCAGAGAAAGCCTCTAAGGGCTGCTGCACTTATTGTGCCACCCTTGGAGGTCCTGTACCCTGACACTCACACACTGCCTTTGCAGGCTGCGTGTCATGGTGCAGAACAAAGTGAGGAGTCCACATGGCACACATCCCTATGTGACATGCCTACAAACCACTGCCCTGGCATAGATCAGTCACCCCTCTAGCTGGGTACACTATACCAGTAGTGAGGATACAGGTGCATGAGCCCTGTACCCCTACAGTGTCCAAGTCCATTCTTAGACATTGTAAGTGCAGTGCTGCCATTAAGAGTATATGGTGCTGGGAGTTTGTCATTACAAACTCCCCAGCACCATAACGGCTACACTGAAAACTGAGAAGTTTGGTATCAAACTTCCAAGCACATTAAACTCACTCTGATGCCAGTGTGGGATTTAATGAAAAATGCACACAGAGGGCATCTTAGAGATACCCCTGAAAACTAGCCCACCACTAGTGTCCAGGCTGAGTGGCTGCTGTCAGTTGCCTCCACCAGACCTGTTTCTGGACCCCTGGGTCAAGAGCCTGCTGCTCTCTGGGGGCAGAAACAATGCACATCTTGGGACGAGGTGCCAAGCCTCCTCCCCCACGATGGGCAGGGTTCACGAAGGGGAATCTTCAAAGGCCTGCCGCCTTTGTGAGCTTCCCCTGGCCAATTGCTGCTTTCAGCAACTGGTCCCCACTGGTTCTGACCCTACTTTGGGCGGGAGAACCAGCTGGAAAAATAAGTGAGGAAGAGAGGTGTGCTCACCTCTGCCAACTCCACCCTTCAGGTGGGGGAGGCGAGGTGATGCACAACTCTGTCCACACCATCTTAAAGATGGGGGATTCAGCCAACCGGGGACAGGCACATGCTCCCCCTCCCACTGGAGGGTGGCATAATAGGGGGTGTACCCACCTCAGGGAAGGGATCCATTCTTTCCTGCCGTTTACCTACCCGTAACGCCCCTAAATCTAGTTTTTAGGGGCACCCCTGAACCTTGCTTCCTCAGATCCAGACAAGAAACAGGAAGAAAAGAAGGACCGAACACCCGTGCAGCTGCTAACAAGAGGAAGACACCCACTGACTTGGCCTCAGCCCCACCGGCCTGTCTCTCCCTCGAACCTGCAACTGCGAAATCCCGGTGTGTCCTGCAGCCAGCAACCTAAAAAACCCAGGAGGACCTGCCTGCCTGCCTGCCTTCACTTCCAAATACTGCTTCTCCCGTGAACACCGAATTTGTTTAACTGCAACCTCTGGCAGCAGCCGGAAACCGCGAATCCGCCCCACTCTGCACCACGGCCCTAGCTCGAGTGGGCAAACACCACAAGGAGGTCACCTCAGCGATCCTGAACAGAGATCCAGTGACCCCTAACCTGCCTCCAGCCGACGCCTGCAGTCTTAATCCAGAAGGCCCCCTAACCGCGACCAGGAGCTGGTAAGAAGATCAGATCCCAAAAGCACCCCTGCACCTGACTCCCCATGGCCTTGTGTGCCCAATCCAACGGTGCCTAACCAACCCCTAACTTCTCAAGTTACCTCTCGAAGTGGTGGTCGCACCCAGAAGTCCTTCGTCTCCCTGCCTACAGTGCTTTTGCAAACCAGAGGTTCTCCATTGGAAACACCAGGGCATCCGACCTTGAAACAGCAACCTGCATCTGCCCGCCCTAATGCCGCTGAGGTTGCACCTTTGGTGCTAATTTGTTTCCCCATTTGCCCTGAGCTAAAGTCCAGGAGCTTTGCTCCCACTTCCCAGTGGCCTGCTTGCCAGCAGCCACCAACCGGAGGTCCCCTAACCCCATTGGATCACATTGGGCCGCATCACTCTGCACCTGGCCGCCCTAGTGCCGCTGAGGGTGTAACAAGAGTGCATCACTGACCCTGGGAGACCCCTGTGTCGAACACCAGAACCTCAACTCCAAAGACCAATTACGTACCTAAAAAACAATACCCATATGTTCGAGGCATATGGGCTGCAAACCACACACTGGTTTGCATAGATCACCATCTCGTGGTGGGCCAGGATGATTACACTTTGTTTTTCTTGGAAGAGTCTTTGTCTGTTGGATGACTCCTCCTGTAGATCGTAGTGCGCATGGGCATCGACTCCATCATCGGGCTCGGATGTGTTTATCGTTTGGTCCCGTTACTGATCTCCTTTCGACTTCCAGAACAGTAATTCCGGTTACCTGCATCGAAGAAAGGCTTGCGCTTCTCGATTCCAGCGTTCGCTGGGCCCAACTGCGCCATTGGGCCTTCGGCTCATGAAAAAAACACCTTTCAAGAAGTACCCTCAGTGTGTACACTACTGTTGTCACATAAAACCACGACCACATTACCAATACTTAGTGGAGTGGTGAGACATGCACCAGAGGTATTCAAAGACCCAGTCAGAGCCAGGGTAATTATTCCCAGACTGGAAAAGAAGTATAAAGCGGCTCCGACTGACCCAACATACATCAAAGGTCAGCTGCCATTAGACTCATTGGTAGTATCAAATGCGAGAAAAAGAGCTAACTCGCAGACAACAGGGGATGCTCCACCCCCGACAAAGAGTCTAAGCTTTTAGATGCTTCAGGGAAACGCACCATCTCACAAGCAGCCAATGTCTGGAGAGTTGCTAACACTCAGGCTTTGTTAGCGAGATATGATCGAGCTCATTATGATGAGTTGGAATCACTCATGGAACATTTACCAGAGCAATATAAGACCAGGGCCTCTGATCTAATACAAGAAGGCAAGGTTATTACAAATACCTCAATCCGCTGTGCATTAGACACTGCAGACACAGCCTCTAGAGCAATAAATACAGGAGTACCGTTGCGTAGACATGCATGGCTACGCATCTCTGGGTTCAAAGCAGTAGTGCAGGCCAGTATTTTAAATCAACCCTCTGACCAGCAACATCTCTTTGGTCCAACAGTTGATAGTGCACTAGAGAAGATGAAGAAAGATACACATACGGCAAAATCCATGGGAGCTTTACAAACTCAGACCCATGGAGCGTCCTTTCGTCGCTCCTCATATAGAGGCGCCTCTAAGGGGTTTCAAACTGACAACACCTCCTCTTCTTATAAAGCACCCACCCAAACCTCACCCAGCAGAGGGTATTACAGAGGAGGATATAGAGGTAACAACAATAAGGGCAGAGGCAGCAACAACCGCAATGCCTCCACTCCCAAACAGAGACTTCCCTTCCATCCCCCCAGACCATTCCACTCATGACGGGGGGAGATTACAACAGTTCCTAACTGTCTCGAACTCCATCACCACAGACAGGTGGGTAAGACAAATAATTCAGTCAGGTTATTGCCTGGAGCTCATTTCCACTCCTCCAACAATACCACCCAGACAACGTCCCATGTCACAGGAACATCTCCTACTTCTAAGACAAGAGGTTGCATCTCTTTTACAAAAGAATGCAGTAGAACCTGTCCCAAAACACCATCAAAACACAGGAGTTTACTCCCTATACTTTCTCATACCCAAAAAGGACAGATCCCTCAGACCTATACTAGATCTAAGGCCCCGGAACCTGTACATATAATCCGACCATTTCCATATGGTCACACTACAACAAGTTCGGCCGTTGTTAAAACAAGGCGACTTCCTTGCCACATTAGATCTCAAGGACGCTTACTTTCACACTCCTATCCATCAATTTCACAGAAAGTACCTTTGATTTGTACTAGAAGGTCAACACTACCAATTCAAAGTACTCCCTTTTGGAGTAACTACAGCACCTCAAGTGTTTACAAAGTGTCTAGCAGTAGTAGCAGCACACTTGAGAAAGGACAACATTCATGTCTTCCCATGCCTAGTTAATAAAATCCAAGTTATACAACCAATTTGTACAGCACATGCATCAGACCATCTTCTGTTGCACAAGCTGGGATTCACAGTAAATCCAAAGAAGTCACACCTCCAACCATCCCTATCTCAACAGTATTCAGGTGCCACAATAGATACCTCCAAAGCAATTGCATACCCCAATCTTACAAGGATACAAAGTATGCAAGCTCTTATACAAACATTCCAGCCACAACACTCACTACCAGCTCGAGTGTTCATGCAATTAATAGGAATGATGGCATCTTACATTTCCATAGTACCATACGCAAGACTACATATGCGCCCCATACAAAGTGTTTGACAAGTCAGCGGAATAAGGCTCAACAACAAATAACAGATCTGGTGGTGGTAGACGACCAGACATATCACTCTCTGCAGTGGTAGAACACCAAAAACCTTTCCAAGGCCCGGTCGTTCATAGAGCCTGTTCCACAGGTGGTGCTAACCACAGACTCATCTCTCACAGGATGGGGAGCGCATTTAGAGAAACACACAGTACAAGGTACATGGACACGGCAACAAAAGTTACTCCACATAAATTATCTGGAGTTGTTAGCGATTTTCCTAGCTCTAAAATAGTTTCAACATTACCCGTCAAGAATGGCTGTATTGGTCCCTACAGACAATATGACGGCCATGTATTACATCCAAAAGGAAGGAGGAACACACTCCGTACAGCTCTCCCGGCTGGCACAGAGGGAAACATCCTTTACAACACAACTTTTACCACGCAGTGCTATTATAACGCAGGTTTTACAACGAAAACCATTACAACGCATTGCGCTGGGGGGCGCTCTAGGATAGGGAATAGATTTAATTTACTATCCAACACCTTCCCTAGTGTCCACGGGGACTGGAGTTGGAATAGTAAATTAAATTATTCACTATCCAGCACCCCAAAGCGCTATGCGTTGTAATGGTACGCGTTGTAAAAACTGCATTGTAACAGCATGCGTGGTAAAAGCATGCGTTGTAATGTCATACATCCGGCGCAGAGCATATGGAGGTGGGCCATTCCTCAAAACATCTTTCAGTTATCAGAACATCTACCAGGAGTTCACAAACAAGTTGCAGATCTGTTTAAGTCGTCAAAGACAACAGATACACGAGTGGGAACTTCATCCACAAGTTCTTCAACCATTCTTTCACAAGTGGGGACAACCATAGATAGATCTGTTCGCCACACACCGCAACTCCAAATGCCCAAGCTTCTCCGCCAGATACCCACACCCATTGTCCAAACGCAATGCGGTATGGATGAGTTGGTCAAACAAATTTGCGTACGCTTTTCCACCTCTCCCACTAATTCCGTTAGTGGTACGCAAGCTACAGCAACATTCCCTCACATTGATTCTCATAGCACCAACGTGGGCAAGACAACCGTGGTACACCACACTACTAGAGTGTCATGGGGATCTACACTGTGTTAAGATAACATGAGCTTATTAGAAGTTTAAACGCCATTTTTCCTTTCTGCTGCCTTTGCACACGGCACACATTATTACAAATGTTTAGAGTCTAGCAGACTTTTGCTTCACACGAGAATAATATGTTTTCCTATAGTAGCAGCTTTGCTTGGTAAGCTTTGTCTGAACAGTGAGTGCCGAGGCCTTCAAGGTTATTTCAACACAGTGGTTGTTCGGTCTGATCAGCGCACGTTCTAGACATAACATATATGCAGCTGTGGCCACCTCTGATTTTGGCGCGTTTAATAATGCCCTGCGCAGGCATGCAAACACACTTTGGAGAACATTCGCATGCAGAAAGCTGGTGTAGAAATGATGCGATCCATTTCTACTAGGACCAGAGGTATGGGGCCGCCCTTGTAAACCCAAGAGACCTTCTGTAGATCTAAAATAACCTACTAGCAAGGGAGGGTGAAATCTAGCCTATTTCCATTTAGCATTTTAACATGCTTTCTCCTTTTGTATTTTATGGAATAGTAACTTTGCTGATAATCTTGTTGCTTATAATATGCCTGCTTGTATTAGCTAAGATACTGCGCCTGAGAACACGGGATTAGAAATAAATATTTCAAACTTGCACGTGTCTTCATTTACTCCCCGTTTTGGACTGGTATGAGAGTATAACGAAAGAGTGTTCATGTGTTCCACATTGCCTGAGGTATTCTAAGTTCCATGTTCTGGGTTGTCTAATCATTGGGGGTATGGAAGAACCAATGAGACACTGATTGCTAGTCTGGTATGAGATTTTGGCTACTATGGTGAGTTTTGGTACACCCTAATTCACTGAGGTTCCAAGTCTCTATGCACAGTTCTGTGTATGAGCAGGATCCCTGCTCCATGGCGCCCAATGCTGGTGGTCTTATTACATGACACGTGAGTAGTACTTCATTTAGTCCTTAACCCCTTCACTATTGTTTCCGGATAATAGTAGCGTCGAACAAACCTACCTATAGTTACATAGGTCTTTTCAAACGGTTGCCTTTCGAATTACTACCCAGTTGCGCTACTAAGTGTTACATTGTACCTTTTTCTTCTCTTTGTCACTATGGCTGACATTTTTATACCGCAACGTAGTCGCATTGCGGTTCGCAATCATTTGCAAGCATACAATGTTGATTTGGAGGGCATGGCAGTGATTTTGGTCGTAAGTGCTGAGGTTGCATACCCGTTTGAGATATTTTACTAATGGGTGACGTTTCCTGCAGTAAATGTAAATGTTATTTGTACTTGTAAAGCGCACTAATACCCCAACTGGGGTGTCCTGGCGCTGTAACGCATACCGCTGTGGAACCCTTCCTGGCTTTTCCCTGTGAAATGTCCACTCCTGGGCACCCCCAAGGTGAAGCCAGGCATCCCAGCGCTGTTGGGGCTGTTGTGGAGATTAAGCAAGCTATTGCCCAGAGTTGCAGAGTGGGACCCATGATTAGAATAGGCACCGAGGCGAGAATTATCAGGTCCGAGGAAGTTGAGCCCAAGACCCGCCGAGGCGGGAATTAAACCCTGGTCCAAGCCAGACCTCTGCCTCAGGGTCTGCCTCTAACCATTGAGCCACACTTCTCCAGTAGAAGCGGCTACGCAGGTTTTTCACACTTACACGCACACAGCCGTGCCCAGGGAATATGTCCCTTATAGGACACAGGAGATTCCGATTTCTGCATGGCAGCACTGTTTGGTTTGATGGCGCCCTTCCCCACAGTGTAACGGCGGCTAGATTGGGTCCTATGTCCATTCCAGGTGCTTCCTGGACGGTTTTGGCTGGATTCACT
The DNA here is from genome assembly GCF_964261635.1 of Lissotriton helveticus. Taxonomy (NCBI): domain Eukaryota; kingdom Metazoa; phylum Chordata; class Amphibia; order Caudata; family Salamandridae; genus Lissotriton; species Lissotriton helveticus. The sequence goes on from NC_136068.1 coordinate 743,517,449, forward strand.
CCGCTTCCTCGTGCGGGCCAAGTCCCCGTTGCTGAGTTACGGATCCTATATGACTCTTCTATTAGTGTTATTAGGGCCCTAGTTCAATATATTACCCACAATTTCCAGGGCGGGCCCCTGGTGTTGCGGCCCTTCCAGCTGGACCGAGCGGAATGAAGCTGAGTCCTGTGATGGTCAATGCAGTATTGGGCAAGCGTCCCCAAGATAAGGATGATATGCCTTTTTGGCTTGCTGAGAAGTTTGACCAGCTGGAGGCAGTTTTTCCTAATTAGAGTCCCGTAGAAAAACACAGGATTCTTACAATTAGTTTACCCAAGGATTTGGTACCAGAAGCCGGTGACTGTGAGTCATGGGGTAAAATTTTTGCGGCTGTGTACACGAGGTGCTTCGGCACTCCGTCAATGGCTGTCCTTTCAACTATCATTAAGCGTGTTCAGGACGAACACAGCCCTGAGGCTGCTGTTGAATTGGGAATGAGACTCATTGGCACATTTGATGTGGTAGCTGATTTCGTCCTTTCTAATGTAAAGGGAGATGCAGTGAACTTTCAAGTGGCTAATGCCTTACGGAATGTCCCCGACGCAGACAAACCCCGACAGTTATCGAGAATTATTAGGGCTGCGTATAAAACCATTGGCTGCAATAGTTTAGGTGTCAAGCCCTTTACTGCTAAAGATAAAAAGCAAACCCAGGGTGCGACTCCTGAAACAGACGTTCAATCCACAGCTCCAAAGAAAAATTGGAACAGAAATAAAAAACAGGGGAAACAGAAACAGGAGTCCCGTCCCTCATCACCAGTGCCTGCGTCTACTGAGCGCGTTTATGATTTGGACTACGATTATGATTAAGTCGCCTGATCGATTTCAGGTTCCTGATCAACGCTCTCCTCATTCTTTACAGGACACACCGACCTCATCGTCCGGTGGTGGAGGCGGCAGCAGAGGTCGGGGTGGCCAGCAGAGTAGCGACCAGCCCCGCCCGAAAGACGGAAAAGGCAAGCAGGACGATTCTTCACAGAAAAGACCCCAGTTTCAGAAAAAGAAAGTTGCCGCGTTAACAGCGAGATATGCCACAGATAGTGAGAACGCAGCTTCGGAATCAGACATGGGAGCTGACGTAGTTGAACAGCGCAGAGGAGATTACCATAGTGCGAGAGGCCCTGTGTGCACTACTGAAGGTGACAGCGACTGACCAATATGTTGTTGTGGAAACAGCTGATACCAGAGTAGCTCCCCCTGATAGGCTTTATGAAATTGTCCTTTTAATTGAAGGTGACATACAACGTACCATAAAAGAGGTATTTTGGGAAAATACTATCTATGACATTTTGTTAGCGGAGGCTGACTCGCCCCCACCTTTTGTTCTCGCGTCTCCGAGAGGGGAGGAGGTAATCCTCCCTAGTTTTACGCACACAGTGTCCAAGGAGCAAGCGCTGAATTTTGCAGAAATGTGGGCTAAGGCCCTTGCGCCGGCTCTGTACCGTACACACTGTGGTTGGGATACATTTTCCCCGCACCATGAGATTCCCTAACGGTCTATGCCACAGCCTCAACCTCAATATCCCATCCGGCGGGAAGCTAAGGCTTCCGTTGCGGAGATCCTTGAACAATTAGAATATCAAGGAGTGATTGAAACTTCTGTGTCACCAATGAAAAACCCACTTTTTACTGTGACCAAGCCTGACGGTTTGTACCGTTTAGTATTGGATTACCGGCATTTGAATTCGCATTGCCGTACCTATGCAGTGCAGAATACCCACAGCTCTGCTCTAGTGGATGGACTTGTGCGAAAACGGTTTAAAACCACACTTGACATATCCAACGGGTTTTTTGCCCACAATTTGAATGGTCTAAGTTCCCAATGGACCTGTTTTACTTGTGGCGGCAAACAACGCCAATTTAAACGCCTGGCTATGGGCTATAAGAATAGTCCAGGTGTTTGCTGCCCGTATCATCTCTCTCTTGGATAGAGTTGACCCAGATGCATGTTCGTATGTGGATGACCTCTATCTCACAGACAAAATTTGGGCGCATCTGTGTCGCGTTGATTGCATAATTTGTAACTTTGCGGACTTCGGTTACAAATTCAACTTTGCAAAGTCTCACATTGCAGAGTACACAGTATTGTTCCTGGGCTACGAGCTCAACAATGAAGGTTGAGGATTGGCTCCTCACTTCTTGGAGAAATGCGCACAGCTGCACACTCCTACAACTCTGAAAAAATTAAAGCCCTTGCTGGGATTTTTTAATTTCGGGTGTACTTACATTCCCGAATATGCCCAGCGTATCAAGCCTTTGTATGCTTTGATACAACCTACTTTCACCAAATCGTGCTGGCTGCCTGAACATTCAGCCATTTTGCAATCTTTGCCGACTGATCTTCTAGAATCTAAATTCTTACTGACTCGTGATAACCACTCCAGCCTGGTGATAAGAATCATCCCTGGGGCGGTGGGTTTCACTTACCTTACTTTTAACGAAGGAGACACAGTACCTATTGCTTACAAGTCACACTTGTAGACTTCGGCTGAAATGCGGTTTTCCACTGTGGAAAAAGTTTTGACAGCAGCGCAAATGGCGATTCTTAAGGAACGTGCACTGTCGTAGGGAAAACGCATGTTGGTTGTTACCCCGTATCCTGCACTAGAGGCCGTGACGAAGGCCAGTGTACCAAATTCTAAAGCTTTGCACCCATGGTGGATACAATGGGCAGCATCTTTGACGTCTCTGGATGTCACGTTTATTTTTGATGCCTCCTTACAGTCACAAGAGTTTTTGCAGTATGAATTTATTCATCCTGTGCCATTGACTATGCGACCTTTGGAGGATTTCCATTGTATCATATACACTGATGGTTCAGCGCAGGTTGCGCATGGGTCTAAGCACGCATACGTCTCAGCTTGCGCCATTGTGGTAGGTACTATGGCAAATGATGAATTCAAGTCCAAAGTCGTGCACACGCAGACTTTAGGGGACTGTACCGCACAATTGGCAGAGCTCCGTGCTCTGATGCTTGCATTGGAGTACGCTAATCCTAGTGTGACGACTCTTATTGTGAGTGATTCTTACTACTGTGTCCAGTCTTACAATGAGAACCTGTCCTTTTGGATTCAGAATGATTTTTGTGACTCCAAAGGTAGCACAATAAAACATAAAATGATCTGGGTCAGAGTGGCTGAACTTAAAGAGCAGTTGCCACTCGTGTATGTAATTCACACTCTCTGTCATCAGCGCGTGGGAGTTCACACTGTTGGCAATTCTTTGGCCGATGAGGCCGCAAAATTAGCAGTATCGACATATTTGGTTGCAGCAGTTACACGTTTCAAGAGTAAGATTGATGATGATATCTTGGCGGCTGTAGCCGCGACTGAGAAGGGAAGTAAATATCCTAATGGGTTCCCTTCAAAGTATTCAAACCACTTATGTCCTGATAAAGTTCCTTATGTGAAAATACCGGACGATGGTGAAAGGTTAATTCCCAACGCGGACCTCAGGTCCACACTGATTACAGCTGCCCATGAAGGTGTTGCGTCTGCGCATGTGGGCGTTTCGGCTACTGTATCTCAGTTACAACAACGTTTCTGGTGGCGGGAACTGTACAAACAGACGCGCGATTATGTCCTTCAATGTGACATTTGCCAGCAGATTAAACCTTCAACTGCTTCGCGTCCGCCCTGATCTTTGGACTGGGTAAGAGTGGTCTGCTTAATTCAGGCACTCTGTTCATCACCACCCCCTTTTCTGAATCAGCGCGTCCGCCCCAGACACAGTTGTACATTTCTAATAAACCCCTTGGTTGTGTTTATTTAGATCACTGCGGTCCTTTTTCTTCTGATACTGCGTATAAGTACATCTTAGTAGCAGTTGATTCGTGCACACGCTTTGTGTGGGTGTGGCCACACCGCAGCGCTGATTCACGAACTGTCAGAGACTTGCGTGTCTTTGTAGGGATTTTTGCCTGTGGCACCTTCCATTCGGATCAGGGTCCTGCTTTCGCCTCTAAGGCGTATAGGGATGCCATGACTTCGTTGGGGGTCCAAGTCAAGTTTTTGTCTCCATACAGACCTGAGGGTAATAGTGTTGTGGAACAAATTAACCGAGATTTAAAGCAGTCTTTGACAGCTAGGGTTATAGGCACTGGCAGGAACTGGCTGGCCCACCTCAAGTAGCGTGCAGCGTGCCGTTAATAATCTCCCTAGAAGGTCTCTGGGTGGTCTTTGCAGCGATGCATGGAGTCCTGGGATGTTGGAATGTTTTTGCAACGGCGCAAGATTTCTTGGCACGCTGCTACATTGAGGATACATCGAGTTGCTAGCGGCTCCGGTAATTGAAGAACATGTATGTTCTTTCCCTTTGCTAAATTGGATGGCTGACATGTTTTCAGATGAGAACAGTGACTTCCTATTGGAGGCTGTTGCTACACATTTTGCATATAAATTGTTGGATTGAGTTGTGTCATTGCTTCTCTCTCTTCCATGACCGAGGCCACAAGTTGGACATCGGATACGTTTTACATTTTTTTCTCTCAGCTTAATTTTTTTCTGCCCAGACCAATTGACTTCATTATGTCCATGGCTAGAAGTACATTCAAATTATGGAGTTTTTTGTTCCCGTGTTTTCCCTGTGGCAATTTGAACTTGGTTCTGACGGTTGTTCTTGAACTCTGCTTTCCAAATTTGCCCTTTGTCTTATCCGTGCTCGGATCAAGGGAGGGTGTCATGGGGATTTACATCGTGTTAAGTTAGCATGAGCTTATTAGAAGTTTAAACGCCATTTTTCCTTTCTGCTGCCTTTGCACATGGCACACATTATTACAGATGTTTAGAGTCTAGCAGACTGTTTTGCTTCACACGAGAATAATATGTTTTCCTATAGTAGCAGCTTTACTTGGTAAGCTTTGTCTGAACAGTGAGTGCCAAGGCCTTGAAGGTTATTTCAACACAGTGGTTGTTGTACGGTCTGATCAGCGCACGTTCTAGACATAACATATATGCAGCTGTGGCCACCTCTGATTTTGGCGCGTTTAAGAATGCACTGCGCAGGCATGCAAACACACTTTGGAGAACATGCGCACGCAGAGAGCTGGTGTAGAAAATGTTGTGATCCATTTCTACTAGGACCAGAGGTATGAGGCCGCCCTTGTAAACCCAAGAGACCTTCTGTAGATATAAAATAACCTACTAGCAAGGGAGAGTGAAATCTAGGTGTAATCTAGCCTATTTCAATTGAGCATTTTAACATGCTTTCTCCTTTTGTATTTTATGGAATAGTAACTATGCTGATAATCTTGTTGCTTATAATATGTCTCCTTGTATTAGCTAAGATACTGCGCCTGACAACACTGCTTTAGAAATAAATATTTCAAACTGTCTTCATTTACTCCCCGTTTTGGACTAGTATGAAAGTATAACGAAAGAGTGTTCATGTGTTCCACATTGCCTGAGGTATTCTACGTTCCATGTTCTGGGTTGTCTAATCATTGGGGCTATGGAAGAACCAATGAGACCCTGATTGCTAGTCTGGTAGGGGATTTTGGCTACTATGGTGAGTTTTGGCACACCCTAATTCACTGAGGTTCCAAGTCTCTATGCACAGTTCTGTGTATGAGCAGAATCCCTGCTACAAGAGCTATCAGTAGTACCACATCAAAAATTAAAACTCTCTCCACATCTACTAACACAGAACCATGAAGAGATCATGCATCCAGACCCAATGCAGCTCAATCTAGCGATTTGGCGCCTGAGATCTTAGAATTTGGATACCTCATTCTCCCGCCTGATTGCATGAATGTCATAAAAGAAGCGAGACACCCCACCACTAGAGCATGCTACGCAGCCAAGTGGAAAAGGTTTGTTGTGTATTGCACAAATAACATTAACCCATTTGATGTTTCCATACAAAACATCATATGCTACCTACTTCATCTACAAAGATGTAATTTAGCGTACTCCTCAATCAGGTTACATATTGCTGCTATAGCAGCTTATTTTCAAAACAGACAACATTTGTCATTGTTTAGAGTACCTGCCATCAAGGCGTTTATGGAAGGATTAAAAAGAATAATTTCTCCCAGAATACCACCATCTCCGGTATGGAATTTAAATATTGTTCTCAATAGACTTATGGGTCCTCCATTTGAACTATTACATAAGTGTGAGTTACAGTTCTTTACGTGGAAAGTTGCATATTTAGTTGCTATTACCTCACTCAGAAGAGTAAGTGAGATTCAGGCATTAACAATTCAAGAACAATTTATACAACTCCATCACAACAAAGTGGCTCTTAAGACAAACCTGAAATTCCTGCCAAAAGTAATTTCACCATTCCACCTCAACCAATCTATTGAGTTGCCAGTATTCTTTTCCCAACCTCAAACAGTTGCAGAAAGAGCTCTACACACATTAGATGTAAAAACAGCACTCCTCTACTACATTGACAGGACAAAACCGTTTTGTAAAACAAAACAACTGTTTGTGTCCTTTTCTCCTCCACACAAAGGCAATCCTATTTCAAAATCAGGCATTGCAAGGTGGATTGTTAAGTGCATACAAATCTTTTACCAAAAAGCAAAACGCACTCTATTCATTCCCCCTAGGGCTCATTCTACCCGTAAATTAGGGGCATCTATGGCATTCCTAGGAAATATACCATTAGATGATATCTGTAAAGCAGCTACATGGTCTACACCACACACATTTACAAAACACTACTGTGTAGATGTGCAGGCAAAACAACAAGCTACTGTGGGTCAGGCTGTACTCAAAACATTATTTCAAACTACTGCAACAGATACGGGTGGTCCGCTAAGGGAGAAAACTGCTGTGCAATCGATGCAATAGTGTGTGGTCTGCAGCCCATATGCCTCAAACGGAAAATGCTACTTACCATTATGCATCTGTTCTTGGCATTTAGGGCTGCAGAACCACACAAGCCCCCCCTGCCTCCCCGGCTACCTATATCTGTTCCAGTAATATCTTAATTAGATACACAATACATGGACATCCTTATCTATACTCCTACAACTCCATCAGTTGCCCAATGGCGAAAACAATCTGAAGATGGAGTCTATGCCCATGCACACTACGATCTACAGGAGGAGTCATCCAACAGACAAAGACTCTTCCAAGAAAAACAAAGTGTAATCATCCGGGCCCACCACCAGATGGTGATCTATGCAATAGTGTGTGGTTCTGCAGCACTACATGCCAAGAACAGATGCATACTGCTTGAAAGTAGCATTTTCCTTTCCTCCATAGGATAACGTTGACACTTTTTCCCGAAAAAGTTACTAAGTGTGGAGTTTTGAAACCTAAAGAAATTCTTTAAAATTGTACGATTTAACAAAAACGCTTTTACTCACCTGTTTACAGGAAATGTCCCAGTGCTGCATCCAGGCATACAGCACTGAGTAAGATTAGTAATCCAAAAGTAACTTAACTGCTATTTTACTGAAAATTCCATTCAAGTCTATGTACTGTATTTACAAGTGATTGCCTTTCTCTGAAACAATACTGTAAGTCAAACCATAGTACATTTACAATTTCAATTGAATTGTATTACAATCAGCATTTACTACTGTAAAGTATGTATTGCTTACCTGTGCCAGGCTTTCTTGGTTCTAGAAATAAAATAACTAAAAGAGTATTTTTATACAAAACAATTGGTTTGAAGTTCAGTCTTTGAGTGCGTGAATTCATTTGCCGACTGTGTACAACAAATGCTTAACACTGTCCTTTGATACTGCCTTACTGCTCGCCCATACTACCACCAATAGAGTGTAAGGTTCTATCTAATTTTACCTCTGCATGCCTTTGGGGTTCCACTGGACTCTGTGCACACTATACCTCACTTTGGTATAGTATTTACTGAGCCAGCTTCCTTCAAAGAGATTATATCCAATCTTTAAACCAACCCAAAAGAATCAAGATCTAGCAAAGACCAATTCTACAACAAATCAAGTAGTCAAGAAAGATACCGAGCACATACATGAAACCTTGTCGTTGGATTTTCTAGACTCTACAACAATGGAGACAGTTGGGATAAATAACGTACAGAACCCATGGGATAAAGCCCTGAACGTGAGAAACCGTCCTCATGGAAACCCAAAACCTTACCGATCTGAAGATTCAGAGCAGGGAAGGGAACATCACCTGGTATAAAAGGAATAAAACTTATATAGACACTGTTGCAACCAACACTAAAATTGAGAGGACCACAAATAAAGAGTGCGCCAAACAAACTACATTTAGATCATACAACTCTGAAGAAAATAATTATCCTGGACAAAAATCAGCATGAAGTGGTCGTGCAGAAGTGTTCTCAGCAAACAAAGAGCAAAACATTCGGATAGTAAACAACGTAAACCTACATAAGAATAACAAGAAGTATCAAACGTCAAAACAACAACATGAAAAACCAGAGTCTAATTCCTATTCCCAACCTTTGACAAAGGACGTAGAGCAGCCAACAAACTCCAACAATCAGGTCATACTAACACCTAAATTGGTATTGCAAGGTCATCAGGATTGCCTCAATAGAGGAAACATCCTGAGACTGATGGCAGCAATACCGATACTAAACCATCTCTCATCGACTGATATGCTATCCATCGAGTTCATCACTCAGGGGGATAAAAAACAAAAGGAACAAACCCTGCCTACGTGGAAGACAGAGGAGACTATCATTAATTTTAAATGCATCCCAACAGTTTAAAGCCTGGGGCATAACACTTTCAAAGCCCCAAGGCAATGCTATCCTTTACCAGTGCTAAGCTTGCATGGAAACTGCGCCTCCAAGCTAAATACAACTCCAGTATACTCTGTACTCCAGAGCGCGAGAGGTAAGACGCAAGATGCAGAGTAAGAATTAAAAGCACAATGGGAGGCTCAGAATGAACATAATCGGCTCAGGACTGCACCTACCCAAAATGATGCAGGAAGGGAATGACTCGCTAACAATAGAAATAAAGGTAATCAATTGTCAATAAATCTCATATTATGGAATACCGCAGGAGCAAAACACGAATTGCAGGACAACTTGCCACCAGACAGCTGGAAAAAAATGTGAGATTGCCCTCCAAGAGACGTGGTTGATCAAACCAGTTCGAGTGGCAGGCTACATTCTCCACCATGTAAAAGCAAAAAGACAGCAACGATACAGGAGACCAAATGGTGGCCTTGCAGTTTACGTCTCTACTGCATTGAACAGAACATCTGGGCAACTGCCTAATTCAACAACCGATATGCAACTAATTAAATTGACTTTGCATAGAAAGGCAACCAGCTCAATAATACTGATAAATGTCTATGTGCACCCAAGCAAAGTAAAAAAAGCTTTGCTATTTAATAAATTGACTACAACGATAATGGAAATAAGGTTCGGGAATCCAACATTGGAAAGCCTCATAAAAGGTGACTTCAATTCCAACATAATATGTACACCAGATGAAGATTATCATTTTACCGCAGAAAATGGTTAGTACAACCACAAGCATGCTCAGCATTCAAGCGACATGCTCAAAATGGACAATAATTTGTGACCGATCAGGAACATCTCGGTCTGATAGTAATAAACTGCAGATACCAGAAGGACAGACCTCCAAGATGTACGAATTCCCGCTCTACAATAGATTATATAATTCTCTCTTTACCCAGATTCAAAAAGGCGAAATGGGGAGGAAGAGCCTTTTCCACTCTGGCCCCTAAATTGTGGAATAACCTCCCGCCCCCCCCCCCCCCCCCCCGAGCTTTCCAACCAACCTTCCCTGACTATGTTTCGGAAGCTCTTGAAGACTTGGCTCTTCTCTCAGGCCTATTACTGATTGTTTAAATTCGTTGTCTGTTTCTTGTAATTGTACATATATACTTTATGTTTTAGTCTGCGCCTTGATGCCCTTTGGGCTAAGTTTGCGCATTATAAATAATCCTTCATTCATTCATTCATTATAAATAATCCTTCACCGTTGCTTGCACAAGTGAAGAATTTCTCAATCAAATATAGCACAAGTGACCACTACTACCAACACCTCGAATTATCAATTTCTCCTCCGAGGCACATGATGGCTCCTCCAGAACTAGGGCAAATAACTAACTTGAAGCGCGTAAGATGGTCAAGCAAAACTCTGCCTAAGCTAGTGAGCATCGCAAAGGAATTGAAAGTAAGCAGTGACAACCTGGAAGGTACTCAAGTAAAGATCTGTGAGGCATTTTTAACAAAGTTGCTAGATGATGCTCCTGCAATTAATCAGACCTGGAGGCTAATGCACAGGCAGCTCAGACGCATGGGGAAAAAAGCTTGGAGTTTAAGAAATGAATTAAGAAGAACAGTTAGATCCAGAGAGAACACCGTAATGACAAAGGACGCATGGGATAAAATAAAAAATCTTAAGCAGTACAAAAAGAAAATCTGGAATAATGAGAGAACTCAAACAGACATTTTCTGGTCTAAACTCCTCTTTAATGCAAAACATCTGATCACCAGAGCCTTCTAGGAGACAGCCTCACAAGATCATTAAAATAAATAAATGCTGCATGTGTCCCAGAGGCAGCTTGGGTAGTTCTAGCTAATACTTTTGCCAAAAAGGTATACAAAAGCACCAATAATTCGAAAATTCACCAGCTGTTTCTTGGCAATGGAACACAAAATAGCAGTGGAACCAGCTCCCAGAACGTTGAGCATAAACGATAACTCTGCGAATTCGACCACATTCACACCCACCCCAGAGCTCTGAATGGCCTAACAGAACAGTCCCTATTACAGTATACAGAGAATAATATATCAAAGTAATAAGTTAAGGCAGAATGGATGGGGCCCCTGGCCTAAATAGTATTAAACAGGCGATCTATAAACTGGAACCTGATTATTGAGCCCCGTTATCACGGCTATTCAATGAGGTGGGCACTTAGAACATACTTCCTGACAGTTGGAGAGGGTCAATAATCAGCCCGGTGTATAAAGGAGGCGCCCGGACAGATCCCGCCAATTACAGATTGATCACCCTCTTATAATATTATGCCTTTCTGATTCTTAGAGACTTGGTAGATTGATCAAACAACAACAATATAATTCCATTTAACCAATCTGGATTCCATAGAGGCTTCGGCACCACAACAAATATATTAGCTTTAGGGTTAATGGCTGACAAAAGTATGCACATGCGGAAAAATCTACATTTGTGTTTCATAATATTTAAAGCACCATTTGACTGCATAAACAGAGGCCTCTTATGGAAAAATTTAAGATGTGGGTCCTCCCGGAAATAACTGAGCCATAAAGCAGCTGTACACAAATACGTGGGTCCAAGTCAAACTAGCTGATGGTATGCGACTCACAAGAAGAATACACACTGAGGTAGGCCTTAAACAAGGTTGCGTTTTAGCCCCTCACTTGTACAGATGGGGGATCAAGGCCGAGGGACGATGAGAGCCCAAGAAGTTGACCTCTGGAACCTGTAGGTGCTCCCGCGAGTCCTTCTCCACCGTTGTGCTTCGACTCTCCCACAATTGGGTCGTTGAACCCCCATGTGTAACTCTGCATCTTGACCCATCCGTGGCAATTTTGGTTTCTCTTTGTTCTACACTCAGCTATGTGGAACTACCAGTAGCACCTACACGATCCGAAGGTCAAATCCTTGGGGTCCAGTCGTGCCTCAGCCTGGATCCCCCTGCTCCGGCACATTTTCTCTCTTTGCCCCGGTAATTGGACTCAATGCGATCCCCTTGGCTAGTCCCTATTATTGAACACCTACCGGACTGATGCAATTCCCTTGGTTGTCTCATTCTGGTTGTTCTTGTTACATGCATTCCGCTAGGCATCTCCCTCAGGCTATATTTCTGTAGTCCTGATGATGATCCCATTATTGTATAAGGGGTCGAAACCTGTGGACCTTAGCTCCTTGACACAATTTTATTTGTGTATCTACTGTATGTTCTGCAATGGGGCACTCTGTATGTTTGTGTCCTTATTATTGGATTTTACCAGGGCTGCCTGTGACTATGCTTGAGTTCTTTGAAATTGCTTTTCTTGATTATTATCCCACTGCCTATGTCTTCTCTCTATTCATGATGTTACTAAAAATAACTATATTCCTAATAGGACTCCTTCAACACAGTCTTTTATTATATTACTGTGCTAAATATACCATTTAGATAGGTAGGGGACCATTGTGTCTGTATGATTAACTGTACCTCAGGTTCCTCTCCGATTACTTGGTTTCCCTTGTTTTGTTTGTAAAATATAGGTCCTGAGCTGGGCATTTACTAGCGGTAGGCACCTGGGACTGGGGATCACTTTACAGCAATAGTATTGCTAAGCTATTACGATGATTAAAGACAGGCACTCCAAGACAGTGTAGGCTGATCAAATGGATAATTACACTCACCTGGTGCTGAATGAGGGTGCTGGCCAACCAGGCTCCATCTGCAGGGCCTCGAGCCCCAACAATGGCTAAACCTTTGGTGGCAATAATGGGCAGAAGGAGGCCATGCTTGTAAAAATGGACTCCTTGGCTATTGAGGTCGGCCTTTTTCGTGCAGACTTTCAAAACATGTCACATAGGGTCGGGGAGGCGGAAGGGCAAGTCATGGAACTTCAGCAGGAAGTGAGGATCCTAAAAAAGACACTAGCCGCGTTCCAGTCACACACTGTCCGAATTGAGGAAAGGATTGAAGATGCAAAGGGGTACTCCAGAAGTAATAACCTCAGATTTTGGACTTCCCTGAGTAAGCAGAGGGACAATCCGTAGAGTTGTTTCAGGAGTACTGGATCACAAATGCTCTGAAGCTATAAACTCGCCACAAAGTTCTTCATGATAGAACATGCCCACTGGACGCTGGCGCCCGTGCCAAAGCTTGGAGTGCTGCCCCAAGCCATTATTGGCAGGCTTTTTTTTTTTGAAAACCTTTATTTATCTTATGCATAGTACACAGCGTCTGCCTACAACCACTACGGGCCGGCCGCTATGACAATCAACAACATTCCAGGTCGTCTTACTGTGCGGAAAAGCTAAAAATAAGAGCACTACGGTGTATTAGCAGCAGACATAAGAAGAATAACGCAGGTTTCATTTTATAAATTTAAAGAGGTGTCATACATTCAGACCAAACAACCGAAAGGGCGAGCCATACGACATAGTATCAACTAAAGGAGCAGCAATAGTTAGGATTTGTGCGTTGAACATTGTAGACAGGATACATAAACACTATACTTCATTCCGCGCCAGTCAGTGCCCACCCAGTCAATATATCACTGCAGGTTTTATTTGCAAACTTAACCACTATATAGCAGGACGTGAGAGGGCACATTCCTACAGCAGGAAGAAAGGATCCAGTGTCATACAATAAAGCGAGTTTTACGTGGAACAAGCCATGTAGGAGGATACAGGCCCTCTAAGAAATATAATCGGGAAGTGAAAACAGGATATGCGAGCATTCAATGGCTGTGTACTAATATCAACGCCGTACACACAAAATCCAATAAACAGTGCAAATAACATAAGCACAGATTGCTAAATCCTACCCAAAAGGAACACCACCCGACCCCCGGTCTGATCTAAAATATACGAAAAAAATGAAAAAGGAAAAAGAAATAAAAGAAATATAAAAGGAGAAACACAATCGTGCAAGATGGGCGCCACCCCGGGCCAGGCATCCCGCGGCTAATAATACAGAAGAAAGTAGAGGGCTGGCGAGAAGAAGGGTATGGCAGTCGCGACGGAGCATCGAAACAGATAAAAGTGGCATAGCGACAGACCCCAACCCACTCATGCCAGAGAAGCGAGGACAGAAGCGGCACCGCTATAAAGGGATAGAAAAGGGCCATAGAACCAAAAAAAAAAAACATCTGAAAGACCCCGCCCACCCGTCCCACCCCGCACCCCTGCAGAAGGCTACGGCCTACCCTCCAAACAGCGTGCCTGTCGCCCTAATCCGAAACCCGAAATATAGTAAAGAAAGAAAGTAGAATAAGGAGACAAAAAGAAGGAGGAAAGGGAATATGACGCAAAAAGAAGATGTGAGGGAGGAGCCAGAGGATATGAACAAACACACTCGCTACGACCCTCCCCCGACCAACAAATGAATAATTATCAAATCAATACTACACCTTCACTTACAGCAAAAACCCACAGGGGGGGGAAGGGGGGGAAATTGTAACGTTTCACAATGTCGAGAGTACAAGCATCAATGCAACGGACAGGTAAACCAGCAGTCTATCAGTGTCTTGCAACTTACCCCCAGCCCTTCCTAATCACGAAACCAACCCAATAAAGGATAACATGGAGCGGACCACCCAGCACAGAATAATCGTAATGTTGACCAGGGTTACGGCAGTGATGTAGAGTAGGGAGAGCCACCATACTAATGGAATACAAAAAGTCAATGAAGCAAGTCAATTGTAGCAGCAACGACAGGGCAAGCAAAAGCAAGCCGGAGTCCAGTTTCGCAGTTCGACAATGCAAAGGTGCCCCACCAGGACCAAAGCTCGAACCCATCGAAGCGGGAGCAAACAGCGGTCCACCATAGTTCCCAATTGCCCGGGAAGGAGCAGATCTCTGCGTCGTGTGCAAGTCCTCGAAGTCCGGGCGGTGAGAAAGCGGAGGTTCAAAAGCCACCGGCCCATCAAGCGGCCGAAGAACAGCGACAGCAACTCCTGGCGCAGCCGAAGGGGGCAAAGCAATGGAGGCATCAGGACGATGGGGGTGCATGAAAGAGCGACGACCCAAAATGGCGGCGGGCCGCATGGGGTCGGTAGAAGCACCGGGGGCCAAGACAGCGTACAAGGACATCAAGGCGTCCAGGACATCTCCGAGCGTGGGCGCTCGAGCACACGCCCAAGCCTCCGCGCAATCCTGCCAGCAAGGTTCGTCGGTGCAGAGCGGATCACCCCACACGTTGTTGGTAGCCATTTTGTGAGTTTCGCCGCCCCGCACTCCATTGTGGGCCCCCAAACAGTTCCCAAATGCAGGACTTTACAGACCTCCGGAGGTTCCCAACAATGGCCTCACCGGCACAGAACGGGCCGGCGCTCAATGGGGGGGGGGGGGGCCCCTCCGAACAGTGGCGGGCCCCACAAGCGAGAGCCAGGCGCGGGGTCCAGGGCTGCCGGACAGAACAAAGGCGAAGGGACCCCTTCACACAGTCAGCCCCCGACACATCTCGTCCCCCTCCAGCCGCACGGTCCACAAATCGGGGCCGGTTCAGGATCGCCGGGGCATACACACAACGGCTCCCACCAGTGGCTCACTCTCGGGGCCGGCAATCTCAGCACCGCCGGTCGGGTCCCACAGGCGAGGTCCCGGTCTCGAGCGCCCGGAGGCCCCAATCCCACCGAGGGCACAGCTGCGGACCCACAGCACGCAGGAGCCTCCGGACCAGACGGTGAGTAAGAGTGGGTCGTTAAATTCCAAAATCTGTAGTGAAGTATCGTCGCAGTACAGGATATATTGCAGGATATTCGAGGTTGGCCGGAGGGCCGACGGAGCTGAGCTAAAAGGCGGCCATTACGCTCTCGAGTTAGGCTCCTCCCCATTGGCAGGCTTTTTAATTACAGAGACCACGACTCACTATTGCAGCATGTTCGGGTGCAAGGAGCTCCACAATATAAGGGGAGGAATATTACCATATTCCTGGATTATACCCATCAGGTGCAGGATATACGCAAGGACTCTGTCAATCAAAAAGAGACCACAGGACTTAGACCTCCGGTACAGCCTAATGTTCCCTGCTAAACTTAGGGTGCAACACAATGGAAAGGTCTTCTTTTTTGTTACCCGCGGGGAGGCAAATGACTGGTGAGACGCTGGGAGGAGCAAAGCGGAAGCCATCCTAGAGTTGCAGAATAGAAGGTAGTGATGCCACCTGCTGGTCAACACATTTGCATAGGAACTTTACAGGCTTGGCGGGATGGACTGGAGCCCGCCAAACGGGGAGGTTGTGGTCTGCCTGGATGGTTCGTTGGAGGACTCAAACTGCGACTTGAACTCTCGTGAATCATTCAGGCTCCAGAGACTAGATCGTGATTATGTGAGTGATGTGGGCTAGCGAAAGGAGAGCAGATGACTGAGATGCTCTGGTGAGGTATACGCCGCCCTGGACTATGACGCCATGTCCCTGCATCAGGGATTGACAAATGGACAAGCTGCATATGATAAGTTGAGGCCGTTGTGGACTCCAGGAGTCTGCAGAGCCGCAGGTAAATGGGGGTCTACTATAATGTATACTTATTACCTTTGCCATTGGACACACTGTTGCGTTGGTGGGGAAAGCTATTGATTTTGTGCTTCTGTTGATAGGCGGGGGACATTTTTTAAGTGATGTTGCCTAGCACCATGTGATTGCAATCTTTTGGATGTAAGGTTTCAGACAGCGAAGGAGGGCTGCGGTCACACTGGGGCGGCTTGAGTGCCATAGGTTTTGCTGCGCCGGTGGGATGCTAGGCCCTCAGCACAATGCTATTAGGAAGGTAGAGTCTTTGGCATCTGAGGTGTGGATGGGCGAAGGGTGCTGAGTGATGACAAGGATTGTTGCCCTCCCACAGGGTGGATAAAAAATCCCGCTATGACCAGAGTACTCCGCGAAGTCATGAGGGGCCTTGGGCTACAGGATGTATGGAGGGTGTATAACCTAAAAAGCCGCCCCTACTCTGGTTTCCCCCTAGCGACTGGGATATATAGTCATCTTGATTATTGCCTGAAGTCCGGTACCTCAGTCCACAACATAGTTACTATTTCATACTTGGCACTCTACCTGTAAGATCATTCCCCTTTATTGTTTTCATACAAAACGGGTAGGAGGGTCCCCAGGGTGCCACTTTGGCAGTTGAGGGTGGAGGCCTTGGCGGACCCAGTCTTAGAACACACCTGTCTCTGAGGTAAACTGTGAGAGCACAAACACATTGGCCATGGAGTGGGATGTTATGAAAGTGGTCCTATGGGGAATTGCATGAAGTCTATATATGGGGTAACAGTGCAGCTCACACACATGCTGAAGTGCAGGAAAAGGGGCTGGGCGCACTGGTGGAGTGTTTAGCTGCAGAGGTTGGGGGGGGATGGAAGGAATCCAAAAGAGCGCTGCTGGAGACTTGGGATCCGTTGGACAAATTTGTGCATACCAAATATAGACTGCCTGTATGCAGAGGGATATAAGTCTGGCCCATGTTAGCTATGCTTCTCTGTAGTGAATACCAGAGGACACCAGTGGTGGGGGTGCGTGATGCACAGGGCAGGGAGGTGCGCTCCCAGCATGATAGCACAGAAGTATTTGCAATGTATCTGCAGGGAGTATATGCAGCACCAGATGATAGCTTCAGAACGTCAGGGAAGGACTACCTGACCAACCTACAAATGGCCAGTATTCCTAGGGAGGGCAGGGAATAGCTAGATGCGCTCCTCATCAAGGAAGAACTCGTAGCAGTTATTCAAGCATTGAAAATGGCTAAGGCCCCTGGAGGGGATGGCTTGCCACCTGAGTTAGATCGGACGAGGGTGGGCTCCCTTGTGCATTGCCTACTGGTAGTGCATCAGGAGGCAGTTGGGAGAGGACTGTAGCCAGAGTCCACAAGGTCGCCTCTTACCACCCCTTCTCAATGCTGAATTTAGATGTAAAAATACTCTGCAAAATTCTGGTGAGCAGGCTTCTGGTCTATTTGCTGTCCCTGGTTCATGAGGACCAGTGCAATCTCATTCCATGTAGAAACATTCTGTATAATCTGAGACAACTCTCCCTGGTTATGCATGTCCCAGAATTGAGGGATGCTACCTATACACTGGCACTGCTTGATATAAAGCAAGCATTTGAATCCCTCTCATGGGGCTTCCTGTGGCAAATGCTGCAGAAGGTGGTATTGGGGAGGCATATATCAAAGGGGTGCAGTTGCTATATCAAATCAAATCAGGTGTTTAAGCGCAACTACTCACCTGTAAGGGTCTCAAGGCACTGCACGGTGTGTGGGGGGGGTTCGCATGTTCCAATCCATCAAGGAGGAGGTCTGTTGAAGAGCCAGATTTTGAGGTTTCTTGCGAAGATGGGGAGCGATGTTATCTGTCTGAGGTGGAGCGGAAGGTCGTTCCAGGCTCTGGCCGCGCAGAAGGAGTGGCCTCCTAATCTGGTTTTTCTGGTGCGGGAGACCATGTCGTAGGAGAGCTGGGCTGATCGTAGGGTCCTTTGGGGTGCGTGGAATTTGAGTCGGCTGTTCAGGTATGCTGGTCTGGTGTCGTGGAGGGCCTTGTGAGCATGGGTTAGCATCTTGAAGGTGACTCTATCTCCGATGGGGAGCCAGTGGAGTGTGCGCAGGTGCTGGGAGATGAGGCAGTGTCTTGGCAGGTTGAGAACAAGTCTTGCGGCTGCGTTTTGGTTGGTCTGTAGCTTGTGGGTGAAGTTTTTGTTTATTCCGGTATAGAGTGCGTTGCCGTTGGGTCTCGTGGCAAGTGTACGTATTGGCAGGACAGTATCACAGTTTTCCCCTCAACCAGGGGACTAGGCAGGGTTGCCCGATATCGCTTTTGCTATTTGCAGTGGCGATGGAGGCCCTAGCATGTAAATTGCGATCGCTATTGCTTGGGTGTGGAGTAATGGCTGGGGAGTTAACACATGGTCTCTCGGCATGCGGATGCACTGGTATATTTGCGACAGCCAGTGTACTCTTTGTCCGTTATATTAACAACTCTGGCGGAGTTTGAAGAGGTCTCCAGGATTTATGTAAATTAGACCAAGTCTAAACTGTTTCCTTTGGACACTCTGGAGGAGATTCCGCAACAGAATCTCCCGAAACTGGGGCTCCCATGGGAGGCCAACAGTGTGAGATATCGCAGGACAAGAATAGCAAGGGAGGTGGGGGCGTTCGAGACTCTGAACATCAGTAGAGTCCTGGAGTGTCTTAAGTCCTCTGTGAATTTTTTGAACACTCTCCAATTGTCCCTTTTGGGTAAGGTGGCACTTGAAACAAGCATTAAAAATGCAATAGGTCGCGCCTTTCATTAAGTTAAAGCCATTGGCTTTGCTACACAATACCATTAGCAAAGCAGATAGCTTTAACTTAATCAAAGGTGAGATCTATTACATTTTCAATTCTTGTTTATTCCTCCTCTCCCGTTTCACAGCCCCCTATCCACGTCCCACCCCCCCCATCACAAACTTAAATGCACAGGCGCGCACTTTAGATATCAGCACGGCACCCACTTTCATATTAACAGACGGGCGCGGCGCTTTGTTGCAGCACAGTGCCCCCTTTTCATTCTGCCTCTCCCGTGTCACACCCCCCCATCCACGTCCCGCCCCCCACACACAAAGTTAAATATGCACGGGCACTGCACTTGAGTTTTCAGCACGGCACCCCCTTTCATATTAACAACAAGGGGGTGCTGCGCTTTATGCTACAGCAGGTGCCCGTTTTTATTCCTCCTCTCCTGTGTCACAGCCCCCCATCCTCATCCCACCCACTTACACAAACTTCAATATGCACAGGGTCCATGCTTTAGCTTTCAGCACTGGGCCAACTTACATGTGTTGTTCTCTTTCCCCACTATTTTGCCACGTCACTTCCCTTCTTTCCCACAACTGTCCTACATATGATTTCACTCCCTCTGCGCCTCCTGCTTACACATACGCTTCCATACTTAATAGCTTGCACTTACTTTCTTTATAAAAACACTCCACTGCAAATAAAAAACATAAATAAAAAAACAGTGTAATTTATAACCGCAATAGCTCTAACTTTACAAATGGAAGACCTATTGCATTCCAAATGCTTGTTAAATGTCATGTGTTTTGTTTAATCTTGCATGCTCTACGAATGTTTACTTTACAGTTTCATAATTAAAACATGTTCAGCATTATTTACAAGAATATCATTGTTGTTACTCTTATCTTAAAAAACTAACAATCATTGACAGTCAAGGGAAAGTGACCTCTCTGTCTATTTGACTATCTGAGCATTCTCTTCACTAGCCAAACCTGTCTGTCTGTCTGTCTGGACATTGTCTCTCCACTGAATTGTGTCTTTAAAAGTTTTGGTGACATATTTGAACTGCTTTGCGTTACCCTCTTATCCTTTAACTCATAATGTAGTACTGTTCAGCTTCAGGGACTTGAGTTAACTAGAAATGTGTAATAAAGTAAAAATGTATCCCTTACAGGAGCCCTCAAAATAGGTCTTCCCCGGGGCCCCCAGATCCCTTCAAACGACGCGGTCGGTGAGCACACACATGCATGTTTTTCATCCCACTAAAGCGCTGCTAAACTCTTGGCATCTGTGCGTGTAGGAGAGGAAGGGGAAAAGTGTCGGAGCCGGTTGATAGTTTTGGGATGGCGACATGGGCAGCGCCGGGGGACATATCGAGCGCGCATGGGACAGAAGAGAAGGTTAGGGCAGAGGATATGCTGAGAGTAATTGGGTGGGGGAGAACAGCAAGTGGACGGTGTCAAGGGCAGGACGAGGATTGTGAGGTCAGGAGGAGAAAGAAAAATAATGTTTGTAAGGAATGAGGGCGGAAGGACAGGAAGCGAAAAAAGTTGGTTGGAAAAGATCGGTAGAGCCACAGGGAGGAGTGAGTGGCGCCGGAGCGGGAAACTGTGGAGAAGGATCAGAGAGGCATGGGGTGGGCGTGGAGAGGAAGGGTGAAACGGATGGGAGGGTCAGCATAAACGTTTAACTGGGAGGCGCCGCAGGGAAGGACACCCGAGAGGGGCTTGCACACTGTCCGGCCAAGCACGGCGCTTTGGGCTCTGAAAGAAGGAGGGGCCCAACGGGGGGAGGGAGGGAACGCAAAAGCCAATGTAACTCAAGCTTTGTTCTTGTCTATCTGATGTCGCGTGTAATCCCCAGAAACGCCGCGCGTGCACATCTTCTGTCTGTCCGCATGCAGGCTTTGGAATCCGTATTGATTCCAAAATGCCTTTGCATGGCGAGAGCAACGCATGTGCGCTGCTAACGCCAGGCGAGACCTAAAAATGATTGTTTTGCCTCGCTGTCTCTACGTCTTTTAGGGGGCCCTGTTTGACATCGCCAGAAAATACTTTGGTGAGTTAGATAAAATTATTTTGAACTTCTTTGGGCATTGGGCCGGAGGAGGGTGGAGTCTGGAATCATACTCTAATACGTACCTGGAGGCGTGGTGACCTGGAATAGCCTAATTTGGAGTTGCAACATTGTGCTGCTCAGCTACAACACGCGGTCCATTGGCCAGACGAAGGGGAGAACAGGGAGAAACAGTTGCTGTGCGGTTCGTGTGGTGGATGCCTCTACCCGAACTCCTGATGTTAGGTGCAGGAGAACCAGACTCAGTCCGATATGTGGTAAGGTAGTTGTATTGGGTTTAGGAGAGGGCAGTCTGGCAGGTACTACATCACGCTCCGTATGCACCAGACTTATCCATTTGGTAAACAATGGCGGTAGATCAGTGACGAGAGGGAGGCCCTGACACATTGGGGGATCTTTTTCCGCATGACAAATTCATTACCCTGCCAGATGCGATGAAAATGGCAATTTAGGACATGGAAATACAGAACCTAGGTTTTGGGTGCACTCCTTTGCTTACGGCCTCCAACATGCATCTGTTATAACATTTGCTATACTCAAGTATTTCAAACTGAAAGCAGTGTGCACTCTACATATAGGCATCTCTAACACATTAATCACTTTTACTGCAATCTCACTATAATTCTTTCGTTATTTATTTTCACTTTTTACCTTGACTCATAGTTGTATCATTCATTCACTTTCATGAAGGAGGGAGTAAGCAAAGGAGTGCACCCACACCTAGATTCAGTATTTTGATTGCTGTCAAATCAGTAGGGTAGCACCCACAAAATGTCTATAGATTCTATTTCAAACATAACAGACAACAGAGCAACAACTCAGGCTTACACTTCGGATTACGCCTCAGAAATATAAACCCTCATACAGGAAGTTAAACTCTCAGATGTACAGGGGGATCGATTTCCCAACAGCTCAAACAATTAGAGTACATAACAAGACAGGAACTTAATCAAAGATTTCATGCGTCAATACTTGTACAGTACCACCAAGCTAAGCGAATTCCCAGAAGCCTACGCCTGTCAATCAAACCAATGTTATTCAGGTTTTTATCAGAACAGCGTATTTATGGATAAATGGTACGCTATTCTAAACAAATGCTCTTTAGAATTTGATTTTATTATTGATGGAAGAATTATCCAGAACCATCCGGGAATTAAAAGAAGAAATTTTCATTATCAAAAAGGCCTGGAAAGAAGGATGGAACTGGATACATGGAAAATCACCCTTGAAGAGACCAACCAAAAGTTGTAAACATACAGTAGAAAATTACAAGAAGGAAAATTGAGGAAGTTTAAAAGGAACACGTTTGATTACAAGTTGAATGAGGTATACACTTGGGTAGAGTTATATGCACAGCGACGTTTTAACACCAAGAAAACAACTACGTCATCTGAAGACAGTGTAGTATCTGAAAAGGACTTGGAAACTAACAGGACACTGGTTCAATCATTAACAACTATCTCAACACTACTTAACACACTTGTAGAAACTATAGATTCTGATCATCCAGCCACTTCAGTGTCTTTTTTTTTGTTCCAAATTCTGGATCTAGGACAACTGCCACACACAGGAACAGGCACACAAGGACCCCACGCAAAACCAGGAGAGGAAAGGGAAAAGGGATGCAAGAACTTGAGATGTCAAAACAAAGTTTAATAGTCAACATATCTTCCACACAATTATCGGCGCAACAAATGCAAGTCTTGCACAAAGGGATGTCGTTTATATCCACTAACGACACTAATGAACTGGAATGCGAAGTAGCGGTGTACAGATTTATGGGAACATTGCGGTTGCGATTTTTTTTTTTCGATAGATCATCAGGCAACAAAGATTCAGAAGAACAGGAAATGCTGGAGTTTAAAACCCAGGATTACATTTCAAGCTCCAGTTTCTCATAAAATGCTGGACACTTTCGAGATTATGGTTAAAAGAAATTTAAAAAAATGTAAAGGACAAAATCTAACACCACAGGAATTGGCTTACTATCCAATCCCTAGCAAACAATCAAAAACTTACATTTCAAACTGCTGATAAAGAAGGAGCATTGGTAGTAATGGACACTCAATACTACCAGACCAAAGTTGATCAACATGTGTCGGATACAGCTATGTATATGCCTTTGGAGAGAGGTCCCACATCACAATTGAACATGATTTTGGACAAAGCTGAAGAAATGGGCTGGATAAATTGAACAACAAGGTTATTTTTAACAGCTAATCAATCAATTAATTAGAGTACTTGTAAAGCGCGCTACTTACCCATGAGGGTCTCTAGGGACTGATGGGAGGGGGGTGCTGCTACTGCGCCAAGAGACAGGTCTTGAGGAGTCTTCTAAAGGCGAGTAGGTCTTGGGTCTGCCGTATGTGGGTAGGGAGGGTGTTCCAGGTCTTGGCTGCGAGGTAAGAGAAGGATCTGCCACGGAGGT
The DNA here is from genome assembly GCF_964261635.1 of Lissotriton helveticus. NCBI lineage: Eukaryota > Metazoa > Chordata > Amphibia > Caudata > Salamandridae > Lissotriton > Lissotriton helveticus. Next base: position 743,540,906 of record NC_136068.1, read on the forward strand.
CGTTCGTTGGATGCGGGGGACAGCGGCGAGGGCGAGGCTGGTGGAGCGGAGCTGGCAGGTGGGGGTGTAGAAGCTGAGTCTGCTGTTAAGGTAGGCCGGTCCGGCTTTCTGGAGTGCTTTGTGTGCGTGGGTGAGGAGCTTGAAGGTGATCCTCTTGTCGACGGGGAGAGGATGAGCTGGGTATCGTCTGCTTAGGAGATGATGTTGAGGTCGTGAAGGCGGGCCACTTGTGCGAGGGGGGCCTTGTAGATGTTGAACAGCATCGGGCTGAGGGATGAGCCCTGGGGGACGCAGCAAATGATGTCGGTGGCTTCGGATCGGAAGGGTGGGAAGTGGACGCTCTGGGTTCTGTAGTAGGGGATCTCTGTGTATAGTCATAATCTAGTGAATAGTCCCGCCCATGTGCGTGGACCCCGGAGCAATCAAAAATAATCTCTTACAGTGTCAAAAAATGCAGAAATGCATAGACACTTAAGAGAGAATTTAAAGACAGATAATGCAGCCAAAAAAGGCTACACTGTCCAGTACTTCAACTAGAAATTCCACCACAAAATCCACAAAACAGCAAAGCCTGTACAGATTTCCCTTGCTTAACAGCAAAACCCCTCAGGAATGATAGAGAGAAGAACCTGGACAGACAAGCCCCATAGGCTGCCATTATGTGGCTTAAATAGGATACTGTGCCTTTAAGGAACCTTCCAGAACCTTCTCCCAGTATCCCAGAATGCATAGCAGGTCCAACTTAGTTTCAGTTCTTTTTTCCGGCTCCTGCAAGCCGGACCCTGGAGCATTGAGCTCTCCCTTTTCAAGGGTTTTGTTGGTGTTTTTACACTAAATTCGATTTTTGGTGCTTTTAAAGTACTTTGGTTGCTTTCCTCTTGGGTTTCTGCACTCTTTTATTGTCCATAATGGCAGCATTATTTGACAAATGCCCGGAGTGCTCCAGGAAGAAGGCCAAGTCAGACCCCCATGAGGTCTGTATCCTCTGCCTTCCCTCTTCCCACATCCCTGAGGACTGTGTGATCTGCAGAGGCTTCTCTGGAAGGACCCTGAAGGACAGGAGAAAAATCAGACTTCAGGGACTTGAAGAAAGAAGATTGAAGGCTCGAGGTGGGTCAGGAGGGGCTCCTGCCCATGCTGAGGCCTCTGGGGGGCTCCCCAGGGGCAGGAAGTCCAGCCCGCGCCCAAGATCTCCGTCTGGGTCAGTTGCGATGACCACGACGTCGAGAGGGCGGTCCACGGCCAGTTCCCGGTCTCCCCAGGGCTCTGGGTTGAGAAAACGTCGCCCGTCGACGTCGAGGGACGTGTTCCGGCCACCGTCGAAGCCGGTGTCGATCTCCTCGTCGTCGCCGTCGGCGTCGAGTGGTCGACATCGGAGGGCCCGCGTCGGCGCTCGCCGTCGAGGCGACACCGCCGTTCGCCGTCAAGGACTTCGTCGTCGAGGGGATCCTCGTCGTCGAGACCGCCGTCGAGACGGGAGAAGTCTCCGGCACCGAAGACGTCGAAACATCCCAAGAGATAGACGTCGAGACGTTCAAAGAGATTGACGGCGAGGCGATCCAAGAGGTCGACGTCGAGACGATCGAAGAGGTCGAGGTCGCCGTCGAGGCACCATCGCCCGTCGTCGAGGTTTCGTGGTTCGTCCATCTGGTCGGGGTCGACGTCGAGACGTAGACACCGTTCGACGTCGAAGAGTGAGAAACGGTCGACGCCGAAGGGCCGCTCGACGTCTAAGGATCCACGGTCGTCGTCGGAGCACCGATCTTCGGCGTCGGGAGGCCGTAAGGACAGGCCTAGGACTGTGGGGGGCTCCCCACGGTCAGAACAGGATGATGGCTCGCCGGGAACGGCGTATTCCGAGGTTTATACCCCGAAGAAGCCTTCTGCACCTTCGCTGCCTCCTTTACCGAAGGGTCCGCCTCCGAAGGCTCCGACCCCTCCGCCAGTGCATCCTCTGCCGGCTCCTCAGGCCCCGCGTCCGGTGACGCCCCCACCCCCGGTTCCGCCGAGGGTGGTGTCGATGCCCAAATTTCCGACGCCACCGAAGAAGACTCCTAGGAAGCCTAGGGCGTCTGAACCGGGGAGGCCGACGGACCGTCCGAGACCCAAGAGATCGAGGTCTCGCTCGGGGAGAAGGGACGGATCCAGGAGTGGACGTGGTTCTTCATCGAGATCCAGGCATCGCCATAGGAGGCGTAGGTCCAGGTCACGGTCTGCTTCTGGGACCCGTTCTTACTCTCCCACGCTGTCTGATTCGCCGGAGACTAGGGTGTCTCCTATAGACGATATCGGCACGTTCCAGGAGGTTCTCCTGCGTGGGGCGGCGAAGTTGGGGATCAAGGTTGAAACGCCTACACCTTCGACTTCGGTGATCTTTGAGACATTACATAAAAAACACATGTCTCGCCCGCTGCTACCTCTGGTGCCGGGGCTCCTCGAACCGGCTGAACAGCTCTTCCTGACACCGGCAGTGGTGAAGTCTGCGCCTTCCAGGCTCCTCAAAAAGTACAGAGCTCCGGACTCGGACCCAGCCTTCTTGAGAAAGGACCCGGTGCCGGATTCGGTTATTGTGACGGCGGCCCGGAAGCTTCATGCCACCTCCCCTGCATCCACGGTGCCTCCAGACAAGGAGAGCCGCTGGATCGACTCTGCTGGTCGGAAGGCGTGTGGTACGTCCTCCTCTTCGATGAAAGCCGCCAGTGACTCGGCGTTGTTGGGACGATACGACCGTGCACTGTGGGACTCAATGGAGCAGTTTGCAGACCTCGTTCCTCGAGACCGCAGGGAGGACTTCATGGAGATCGTCCAGGAGGGGATGCTGGTCTCTAATCAGGCCATCAGCGCCGCGGCGGATATCTCCTTGCTGTCTGCGCACGGATACTGCCACGGGATTAACCAGCGACGCCATGCTTGGCTCAGGTTGACGTCGCTTAAACCGGAAGCGCAACAACGTGTGGCGAATCTCCCGTTTTCCAGAGATACTCTCTTCGGAAAACATGCGGATGACGAGATGGCCAGGATGAAGGCCGAGGCGGAGACCCTGACGGCGGTAGGCTTGGAGAAGCCCAAGGAGAAGAAACCCTACCGCCAGTTCCAGCGACGGTTCGGGTCGCAGGGTCGAGGAAGGGGACAGTCTTCTGGGCAGCATCACCAGCAGCCACAACAGCAGCAGTACAGAAGGCCCTTCCAGAAACACCAGGGGGGTAGAGGTAGACAGCAGTCCTCTACCGCGACCAAGGGCCCGGCCGGGTCTTGACCCTGAGCGGTTACTTCCCCCTCGTCCGTTACCCGCTCCGGTGGGGGGAAGCGTTCAATTTTTTCTGGCAGAGTGGAGAAAAATTACTCAGGACAAGTGGGTGCTGAATATTGTTTGCAATGGATACAGTCTTCGGTTCATCAGCCCTCCTCCATCGATCCCTCCGGTCAGCTCGCAGTATCAGCTGCGCGAGCTCCAGGCGGAGGCAGACATCCTGCTGAGAAAAAGGGCGATAGAGGACGTACCTCTGTCTCAAAGAGGAAGAGGTCTTTACTCTCGGTTCTTTCTCGTCCGCAAGAAGGACAAGAACGAGTTCAGGCCCATTCTGGACTTGCGACAGGCAAACAAGTGGATTCGCAGGGAAAAGTTTCGCATGCTGTCGTTGCATCAGATCTACCCTCAGCTGCAACGAGGAGATTGGATGTGTGCCATAGATCTACAGGATGCATACTTCCATGTGCCTATTGCATGCAAACACAGGAAGTTTCTGCGCTTTCAAGTCGGCACCAATCACTATCAGTACACGGTGCTTCCCTTCGGGCTGAAGTCTGCACCCAGGACATTTTCGAAATGCATGGCAGTGGTAGCGGCACACCTGAGGAAGAACAAGGTGTTTGTCTACCCGTACCTGGACGATTGGTTGATCAAGGCCTCCTCCTTCTCGGAAGCTCAAGCACACTTCCAGAGGACGTGCGTTCTCTTGAACAAGCTGGGGTTGCACATCAACATGTCCAAGTCTGTCCCGACTCCGGTCCAGTGCATCAAGTACTTGGGAGCCTCCATCAACACGCTGTCAGCAAGCGTGTCTCCTTCGGAGGAGCGACGTTTGTCACTCCTTCGGAAGGCTCAGGCTCTCATGTCTACTCCATCCACGACAGTGAGGACGGTGTCTTCTCTGCTGGGATTGATGGCCTCGTGTATCTTCCTGACGCCACATGCACGGCTGCACATGAGACCGCTGCAGGAGTGCTTGGAGGATCAATGGGACCAGAGGAGAGGATCTTGGGACGACAAGATACGACCGTCTTTGCATGCTCTTCAGTCTCTGAAGTGGTGGTGCTCGAAGGAGAATCTTCTCAGGGGGGTTCCCTTCCACAAGGACATTCCCACACAGACTATCGTGACGGATGCTTCTCTCCAGGGCTGGGGAGCGCACTCCGGAGACCTGCAGATTCAAGGGACGTGGTCCCAGACGGAGGCCACGTACCACATCAATTTCCTGGAACTCAGGGCTGTGCACTTGGCGCTGAAGGCTTTTCACCCGTCCTTTCAGACCAACTCTCTGCTTGTTCAGACGGACAACACGACAACGATGTATTACCTCAACAAGTAGGGGGGCTCGAGATCGCGCACTTTGTCGCAGGAGGCGCAGGCGATCTGGCACTGGCTTCTGGCTCGAGGACTGTCGATAACGGCCACCCACCTGCCAGGTGTGCAGAATGTTCAGGCAGACGAACTGAGCAGACTCATTCAGGAAAACCACGAATGGGTCATAAGCGACGAAGTTCTGGGAGAAGTCTTCGCAAGGTGGGGGACTCCAGACGTAGATCTGTTCGCCACCGCCGAAAACAGAAAATGCCGAGGCTTCGCCTCCAGGTACTACCAGCCGGGGACGCTGGGGAACGCGTTATGGATCAACTGGTCGAACAGCTTTCTGTACGCTTTTCCACCAATTCCCCTGATTCCGGCGGTTCTCATCAAGCTGTCCCAATCCAGGGCGAGAATGATTCTGATTGCCCCGGAATGGCCCAGACAGTGGTGGTTCACGGACCTGCTTCACCGGTCTCTCCTTCCTCACACGAAGCTGCCGTGCAGGCCGGACCTTCTCACGAAGTTCGGGGGGCGGATGGTGCATCCCAACCTCTCGTCTTTGAGTTTGGCGGCATGGCTCCTGAAATAGTGCAATATGGCCATCTGAATCTCCCAGAGGATTGTATGGACATACTGAAGGAGGCTAAACGCCCTTCCACTAGGACTTCTTATGCTTACAAGTGGAAGAGGTTTTGCATCTGGTGCAAATCTAAGAACTTTAACCCTACAACATGCAAGGAAGATGTCATCCTTCCATATCTACTGCATCTGGCGCAGTCGGGCCTTAATGTCCATTCCATTAAGGTTCATCTAGCTACTTTGACTGCCTACAGGAAAGGCCCTTCACAGACTTCCTTCTTCCAGATCCCTGTGATCAAAGATTTTTTGGAAGGCTTGAGGAAAGTGTTCCCTCCTGTCAGGCTTCCTTCGCCTTCGTGGGACTTGAATGTGGTGCTGTCCAGATTGATGAAGGAGCCTTTTGAACCTATTCATAAGGCTTCGTTGCAGCACCTGTCCTGGAAGGCGGCGTTCCTCGTGGCCATTACATCGGCCCGCAGGGTGAGTGAAATTCAGGCGTTGTGTTGCCAAGAACCTTATACTGTATTTCATGCTGCTAAGGTTGTTATGCGTACTCACCCTAAGTTTCTTCCCAAGGTTGTTTCTGATTTTCATATCAATCAGACTATCACTTTGCCTACGTTCTTTCAGAATCCGTCATCTCCAGCGGAAAGGTCTTTACATTCCCTGGATGTGAGGAGGGTACTGAAGTTTTATCTTGATAAGACTAAAGATATTCGTAGGTCAGACCAATTGTTCATTAATTATGGCTCAGTCAGGACAGGTCTTGCTACCTCTAAACAGTCCATCTCGAGGTGGATTGTGTCCTGCATACAATTGTGTTACTGCAAAGCTAATAAGACCTTAGGGGTAAGCCTAAGGCTCATTCCACCAGAGGCAAAGCTGCCATGACAGCTATGCTTCGTAATGTTCCCTTTGCAGAGATCTGCAAGGCGGCCACTTGGAAGTCGGTCCATACCTTTGCTAAGCATTACTGCCTGGACACTGATGCCAGGGCAGACGCTCAGGTTGGGCAGGCTTCGCTGCGGAATTTGTTCGCACAATAGTGGCGTAATTTCATACTCTCCACCGCCGCTTGATGTGGGGATGGGCTTGCCATTCTATTCACTAGATTATGACTATACACAGAGATCCCCTACTACAGAAGGAGTAGTTTCTGTCCTGTAACTCCAGTTCTGTAGTAGGGGTATCTCTGTTATAGTCATAAGCGCCCTCCCGCCTCCCCGGTGGAGATTTGTTCAGGTGCATAATGCTACAGGTCTGGCGTTTTTTACGCCTTCAAAAAGAACTGAAACTAAGTTGGACCTGCTATGCATTCTGGGATACTGGGAGAAGGTTCTGGAAGGTTCCTTAAAGGCACAGTATCCTATTTAAGCCACATAATGGCAGCCTATGGGGCTTGTCTGTCCAGGTTCTTCTCTCTATCATTCCTGAGGGATTTTGCTGTTAAGCAAGGGAAATCTGTACAGGCTTTGCTGTTTTGTGGATTTTGTGGTGGAATTTCTAGTTGAAGTACTGGACAGTGTAGCCTTTTTTGGCTGCATTATCTGTCTTTAAATTCTCTCTTAAGTGTCTATGCATTTCTGCATTTTTTGACACTGTAAGAGATTATTTTTGATTGCTCCGGGGTCCACGCACATGGGCGGGACTATTCACTAGATTATGACTATAACAGAGATACCCCTACTACAGAACTGGAGTTACAGGACAGAAACTACTCCTTCTGCCGGAGAGGAAGGACGTGGTCCAGTCAAGGGCCCTCTCTTGGATTCCGGCTTCTAGGAGGCATGTCTTTAGAGTGCGATGGCAGACCGTGTCGAAGGCGACCGACAGGTCCAGGAGGATGAGGGCTGATGTTTCGCCGTTGTCTAGTTGGCGCCTGATGTCGTCTGTGGCGGCGATGAGGGCTGTCTCGGTGCTGTGGTTTCATCTGAATTCGGACTGGGATGGGTCCAAGATGTAACCTCCGCAGGCCAAGGTTATGCATGATTCCAAAAATACATAAAGATTTACAAGACCCTCCATTTCGTCCCATTGTTTTGGGATGCGTAAGCAATTAATCCATGGCGGGTTAGGGAGGAGGCAAACATCGATACACGCGACACAGCAGCAGCCACGTTATAAGGTACAAAGAGGTTCGGGGAATTACGATATAGAGTATTATTATGAGATTAAAACTATGGTGTTCATAGGTGGAGTGTAAGTGATATGAAACTGGACAGCAGTATTTTCAGGACTGCACTTTGGTGTAAAGATGGTAGTAAGATTCATTGGTTTGCTTTTGCACTCAATCAATCAGGGGTTTGCAGAGCGCGCTACTCACCCGTGAGGGTTTCAAGGTGCGGGGGGAGCAGCTCCGGATCAGTCAAAGAGCCAGGTCTTGAGGTCCTTCCTAAACATGTGCAGGGTTGGGGAGCATCTGATGTTCACAGGGAGCTCGTTCCAGGTCTTGGCTGCGATGTAGGAGAAGGCTCTCCTGCCGGTTCTGTTTCTGCAGATGCGGAGACCTCTGCCAGGGCGAGGTCGGCGGAGCGGAGGTTCCTCTTGGGTACGTGGAAGGATACTCTGTTGTTGAGGTATTTGGGTCTGATGTTGTTGAGGGATTTGTAGGTAAGGGTGAGGAGTTTGAAGGTGATCCTATTTTCGATGGGGAGTCAGTGGAGGCCTCGCAGGTGTTGGGTCATGTGCTCGTGGCGCGGAGTCCCGAGGACGAGTCTGGCTGCAGCGTCCAGGATGGTTTGAAGTTTTGTAGAAGAGTTCTGTTGACTCCGGCGTAGAGGGCGTTGCCGTAGTCCCGTCTGCTGGTTATGAGTGCGTGGGTGACTGTCTTTCTGCAGTCGGGGGTCCATTTGAAGGTCTTCCGGAGGATGCGAAGGCAGTTGAAACTGTTGGAAGTGATAGCGTTGATCTGGTGGTTCATGGAGAGGGATTAGTCAAGGATTATGCTGAAGTTCCGAGCGTGGTCTGTCGGGTGGGTGGGTTCCCGAGGGCAGAGGGCCACCAGGTGTTGTCCCAGGTGGAGTTGCAAGGTCTGAGGATGAGACCTCAGTCTTTTCTGACTTGAGCTTCAAGCAGCTGTCTTTCCTCCAGGCTGCCAGGTTCTTCATTCCTTCCTGGAAGCAGAGTCTGGTGTCTTCAGGATTCTTTGTGAGTGAGAGGATGAGCTGGGTGTCGTCGGCGTAGGATACTATGCTGAGCCCATGCTGTCTGACGATGGCGGAGAGGGGGGCCATGTAGATGTTGAAGAGCGTCGGGCTGAGCGATGATCCTAGAAGCATGTTACATCACTGTCATTAGCGAATCAAAGTGCCATTCTACGGTTTGGTTATTCCATTACAGCGTATTCAGAGAGTCCAGTTAGAGATATTGCAGTTTATGTGGTTTCCGTATAGTAAGTAGAAGGACTGTCATTTGCATGAAGCAGTGATATTTTGGAGATTATAGAGATGGTGGTCACTTACTTACGGTTTGGTAACTTCCTGTTCCTATTTGTTCACTTCCTGTTGCTGTTTGGTCACTTCCTGTGCATGGGTATTTAAAGGGTTGGATCCTTCAGTTCCTTGCATTGCAACACTCTGCGCTCCTGCTGGTGTGTCCTTGCTCCTGCTGGTATCATTTGCTCCTGCATGGTGTATCTGTGATTCCTGTAGCCTACCCTGTTCCTTATTTGGCCTTCTATTCCGGTTCGGATTTCTGGCCTTCTTTTTCTCCTTCTGGTGGTTTCTTTCGTTCCTCTTAATTCCTGGCGTTCCCACTTCTACCAGAGGTTTTCCCTACGAGTTTGTTTCCTCTTGGGATTCCTTTTGGAGGGCACGGTCTGCTTTGGCTATTTCATTGTCAGCGGCACCGTGACTATCAGAAGGGGTCGTCCTTACCCCGGGCAGACAAGAACCCTCAAGAACCGAACACGAGAAACTCTCCAACACGCCAGAGCTGGAAAGAACATCACAAGTCTTGACATTAGTATGCTAAGCACTAGGGAACTAACGATATTGAAGGCACTATTCATGATTGGAGTGGTATAGCAAGACTGATCAGGTTATTAGATTACTAGCTTACCCGTCGCGCGTTGCTGCGATCTCTGAAGAAAGGAAATTCAAGGAAACTCGTGATAACATTCCATTTACATTGTGTCATTTTTATTGAAACTTATTCATTTTAATATGTAAAACATTTCAAAGTGTCGTTTTAATTCTATTTATTTATTCGAGTGCTTGTGGACACACAATTTTTTGTTTTTCCGTCTGGTGCGTACATCAGTATTCGAAAGATTATGAGGGCCCTCTGGGGCCGATATTTAAAAAATGTTATGCCAGAAACCTTCGCAGGAGTGTACTCAACAACTTCCCAAAGTTTTATGGCGATCGGATGAATGGTGTAGTAATGCATAAAGGACAAACAGACAGACAGACAGACATTCGTTTATATATATATATATATATATATATATATATATATATATATATATATATATATATATAGATTACATATAGATCCACTGTTGTACTACATTATTTTGTATTATTTTTTCTCTTGCAGAATTGCCCCTGAGAAAGGGGCCCAAAGTCCTGAAATGTATTGGGCATGATAAATGTCATGTGTTTATAACATGTTTATGTAGTTTCACTTTGCATATGTCAGAGAATCATTTGTATATATATCATAATCAATACAATGTGTATTCATGAAAGTGAATGAATGATACAACTATGAATCATGTTAAAAGTGAAAATAAATAACGAAAATAAATATATTGAAATTGCAGTAAAAGTGATTAATTTGTTGGAGATACCTATATGTGCACACTGCTTTCAGGTTGAATTACTTGAGTATAGCAACAATTTAGGCCATGGGCAATTTTTGCAGTTTGCTAAAGTAGCTGCCACAGCTCATGGTATCTGGCCTTCATTCTCAGACACCCTTGAAGAGTCACAGACGTAGGTGAGTTTACTCACCTTCGCAGGGGGGCGTATGTTAATCTCCTCTGTGTACAGGGCACTCTGGGAGGGTGTCCCACTGCTCGCGCTGCCATTACAGGGTAGTTGGCAGCAGAGGATACTGGGGGAACCGATTACTGACAAGGAGGGGGAGGGCATCCATGCAGGGGTGAAGACTGCCTCAGCCAACACTAGGTTCAAATTGTTACAACATAATGTTATTCACCAGGTATATCTTACCCCCGCCACATTGCATGCCCCGTTGTTTGTTCGGAGGAGCAGATTTTGTGCATATGTTATGGCGATGGCCCGAGCTGAATACATACAGGCAGACCATAGTAGATAGGTTAAATACAGCCACGGGTAGAGAGACCCCAGAGATACTAAACAATGCCTGTTGGGGCAGGTACCGACATGCAAGAAGAAATGCCTTAATAGGCTGTTCCTGTTGCTGTAATTGGTCCTCGCTAAGTGCAAAGTGGCTATTCATTCGATGTCAAATACTCTTCCAGAAGTGCATGAATGGGTAAGGCATATGACGGAATGGGTGGTGGCTGAAGAAAGCCGCATGCGAAAGTGCCAGAGAGACAATAAACTGATGACTTGCAGACTTGGGCATCGATGCTTGTTGATCTACTAGGGCCCCCAGATGCCAGGCCCTCATAGCCATATTGGATAATAGTGGAAGATATGAAAGTGACGAGTGGTCTAGGCCATGGGTGGGGTAGAAGCAATGTTGTGAATGAGTGTCAATACGCTTGACCAACAGAAGTCAGTATATGCATAATTCTTGTGCTCGGCTTGGCCAATCCGGAGCATAACCTCCGCAGCTCCTCTCTTTCACCTCAGGGAATGTTCATTGCTCAGTCTTATGCAGCAGTTGTGGAGGAGCAGGGGGAGAGGAGTTGGGTTGTCAAAGGCAGGCAGTCCTCCCATGGTTCAGGAGTCAACAGCTGCAGGACAAATTGACTTTGGCGCAATTTTTTACGTAGAATGCAGACAGGCGGCAGGGTTAGTGCCAGGCCAGCTGCTTTTTCTCTCCTCTCTGCTTTTGTGGCTCTCCAGTGTCCTCTCTTTTCTTAGGTGTTTTAAAATGACTTCCCCGGTCACTTATACTGGCAGTAAAGGGACTGACCAACACAGGGGCATATCTGCTCCTGCATGTATGCCCTTGATGGAACAAGGACTCGTGAATAAGAGACTTGCTCAGTATAATCCTCTCATATAATCTTGTAACAAAGTATTAATAATGTTTGTAGTACTCATTTTGCACAACGTTATACATTTTCTAGAAAAGGGGGAAGCTTACCTATTTGTTTTACTAACAAGTAACCCGAGTGTAACTAAAGATGACTCCTAACGCAGAAAAAGAAACTGCGCATGCGTCAGCCGCATGACGTCATAAAGCTTGGAGGGCAAACTCTGCTTCTGCGCAATGGCATCTAATATAGCCGCTTGAGAACTCACCTGCTAAGCATCTGCTTTGCTGAAACTAAACTGTGTTACATACTAAATGCTAATGCATAAATAGTCTTTAAAAGTAAATGGGATTAGAGTAGAGATAGGTGGTATACAGCAAAATAATTTTATTTGAATCTAATATTTTGTCTTTTTGACCTCTCTGTTAGTTCGTATTTGGGACTCCTAGAAATGTAAAGGTCTGATAACCACGTGAGATTGGGGCATGCGCAGGAGAGACAACTCCGGAGCAATGAGCTCAAGTCTTGGGACTCATCCAAAGACACTCCCTAGACGTACCCTGGGAACCAGCTGAACATACTGACGATTCAATGAAGAACTGTGAAATTGTATTCATTGTTGTCAATAAGTTCTCAAATATGGGTGGGAAATAAAGCTTGGGAGAACAAATTAATGGGCAGTAACTTAACCACTTAACCGTGGCGGTAATTCCGCTGCGGTGTGGCGGTTTAATCGAGTGGGTGGGGCCACGTCGGCCAACGGAAGTGCGCAGCACTACGGAGGTTGTGCACGCGATAGCCGTTGGCCGACAGAAGCACTCAACGGATTGCAACAATAAGCTTTTTAGAAAAGTATTAAACTTAGCATGGTGTGATGATCATCCCCTCAGCCTGTCCAATCAGAATTAGGAATTTCATAAGGTTGAAACATTTAGGGGTGGAACATGCCATTAAGAAAGTATAATTAGGGTAGTTAGTTAAATTAGTTTGAGCAGTTGCTGCCAGAACACTGAGAGATAGAGATGCTGTCAGAATGCTGATCGAATACCTGATGTAGCAGACTTAGAATTTTTAAGCAAAATAGAATTAAAAGAAGATTGCGGAAGAATCGAGCAGGTAATAGAATTAGAAGAAGATCGTGGAAGAACCGAGGAGGAAGTTAGTATCAGAGAGGGGTGAGATGCAGGCGTCGAATCCAAGTGAGGTAATCTGTCCTGTCCTATCCTGTCCTGAAGAACCTGTCACCTGAACTCTTTGAGGGGGCCATAACTCTTGGCCAGAGGAGTCTGATTTTCGCACCATCCTAGGTAAATATAAATCTGTGTATTGTGGTAATGTACCTTTTCTCTCTATCCTCTCTTTCCTGAGGTACTTGTCACTGAAATCTTATTAATTTGGTAAAGTGATCTTACCTCTTCTGATATATGATTAATTTAGATAAACATTTAGAACTTTCCTGAGTCTGTTGTTATTTAATAAGAAGTCAGATAAATGAGACCAATGTCATGGTCATCAAATCTAATCAACTAAAATAGATCCATAGGTAAAGAAAGGGCTTAGTATTAATACAGATTTAAGGACTGAAATTCAAACAGCCGTATTAGTTTAGCCCTATAAATTGACCCCCAGCGGGTGTTTACCGGCCTATATGGTGTGCGTGTGTTTATGGGCTCAGATGAGTGCTTAGTGATAAATGTCTGCAGGTTGGTAGCCCGCTGGATTGTTAGCAAAGAATTCGCTGGTGAAATATTGGTGTTATATCACCTAGAAAGGGTAACACTGGAAAAGTAGCAGGTTCTTCTGAGCTTAAGTGAAGAGTAAACGGAAAGGTTTTACTCGTATTGTGTATGAAGAGTAAGCGGAAGGTTTTACTCGTAGTAAAAGAAATCAACCACTAGCTTTAGACATAATAGCAAATGTTTTTATGTTGTTATTAATAAAAACTTTGGTGAAAGGTTAAAAGAAAATAATACGTTTTCGTATTACCTTGTGAAGGGAGGGGAAGCTGCTGGAGTTGCACTGACGTCACAAAGTGCTGTGCTGGGATTGGTCGAAACAGCAGGCATGTGATTTATGGAGGATTGTTTGTAAAGGAGGGGTCAATAGTGAGGAGTGAATACTGACGTCACATTAGAGCCGCACTAGTATTGGTTAAACACATTTTGTGAAATTAAGCTTGATTGGATAAAAGAATAAAAGCGGCAACAGGATTGGAGAACATGAGTGTAAACAAAAGAACTAATTATTTGACAAAATAGAAGCATTATTAATAATAGATAACTGGGGGAGGAGCTACGCAAGCAACCAAGATGGCCGCATAAGCTCCCGGCTCCGTCGACCTCCGTCGCTGGCGGACTTATCCTGAACTTTATCCTGACCTCCCGCCAGACTCCCGTGTGTCTGAATCGTTGCTGAGCTCAGGGGGGCAATCCCGGAGTCTTTATCGATTTTACAGACGAAGTTACGCCGTCTTTCATTTTCGGGCCTACTCCAGTGTGTGAGCCGGGGCCTCGAGTACTGACCCAGCCGGGTTTCAGTTGAACAACATCGGCCGCGGGTACCCGGCGGAGTCCGGTCTCATCGGAGTGAAACATATTCTCGATCCTGGTGGTGGTCTTTGGTCCCGGCGAATACTAGACGAGCGGCGCGAGACGTGGTTGCTGCGGTGGGTGGGGGGCCAGGTCCCGGGACCCTGTTGCAGCCTTCGGGGTCCGCGGGTGGGGCCCCTGCTCTCGGCAGCTGTGTACAGAGTGCCAAGCTTGAGAGTCGCCAGTCGCCTCCGTCCACTCCGCGCCTGTTGGTTTCCCCGGAGTAGCCGGCCTCCGGGGTTCGAAGATCTGCTTTGTTATCGTTCACGCGGAGACGGATCGGACGATGTGTGGACCGACCTTGGGGACCGTAATGGCCGCCATCGGGGCTCTTCGCCTGCAAATGGAGGCTGCTCTCCACAATTTGATCGCAAGCATCGAGACTGTTTGTTTGAGACCGGACTCCGGCCTTGTGTCAGACCTGCAACATATGGTGACCCCCGCGAAGCTTGATCTACCTTGAGAGGAGGCCCCCGAGGATAATCAGGAACTGGTGCCAATTGTACCCGCGCAGCTACAGCGGTACGTTACCGGAGCCCCTGAACAACTAGCAAGATCGGCAAAGTTATCGCCCGCACAGGACTCATTGCTTCCTACCTTTCTGGAGACCTCCATGAATACTTTTTGGATTGACTTTCGTGTATCTGATAGACTTCAAGACTTAACCTTTTTGACCCTTTCAGGCTATATCGATCTCCTTTTTCACACAACGCTTTGACTCTTTTGCTATTATATTGGTCCTGCTGGATGGGGTTTGTGCAATGGATCGTAAGGGCCAGGGCAGAATTTGACTGTTTCAATTCAGTACTGTGATTTTCTTTTGGCTCTGCTGGGTTGTATCTGTGGGAGTGGGGGCCAGATGGAATTCTGATTGTTTGGGTTTGGTGTGACGGCTATGTTCGAAAAGGGATTTGCTGCATTTGTGGTGCCGGGGGCTGGGTGGGATGGTCTTTTCTCTGTCGGTGGCTCCCCTATCGGTTTGCTTATTAGTCTGCTATAACTCGCTTAATACCACTGTAGGGGACGTCTGCTTCTGGCGGGGGGGAGGGGAGTCCGGGAGCTCGTATCGTTTTGTACTATATCTCCTCCTCCATCTTTTCCCTTCCTTGGGGTGTAGTTTAGGGGGCGACAGGCACGCTGCTAGTGGGGTTAGGTCGTAGCCATCTACAGGGGTGCAGGGTGGGGGGTTGTGGGGGGTGTGTTTATTTTTCCTTTATTTTGTTCTATGACCTTTCTATTTCCCCTTTCCCTTCTTCACAAGAGACGTGGCATATTCTCCTGAACCTTTTGTTCCTCATATCTGGGTGTCGTATGTCCAATCTTCATATCCTGTACCCTTGGTGGGCGGGTTCTGATAATGTTTGCTTACGGTTATTTGTATTGTATTGTTTTGCCCCAGCTCTAGCTGGTATTGATATTTCTCAAATGCCTATAATTGTAGTGTACTACCTCAACTCCTTTGCCCGTTCACTGCTGTAGTATGTTCCGCCAAATGACACCCGATATGTATATTTTGCTCTTGTGTTATAATCAATAAAAATATATATATAAAAAAAAATAATAATAGATAACTGAGTTTGTATGTGGAAATACAATCCAACTTTAATAGGAACCCGTCCAGATAGAAGATATTTACGTTTTGCTAGACAAGAATATATAAGAGGACCAAGTCATAATATATACGGAGATAAAAGAAAAATTTCTCTGATGCAAAGGATCAAGAATAATTTCAAGAAAGATAAACCCATAAAGACTAGAGAAGGAATTCTTATCCCACCACCTAAAACTCCTGCCTCATTTATGATGATGGAAAAGGAATATCATACCTGTGTATGGTTAGAAAATTGGATTGGGTATACAAAAGGTGACGGAATATTGACTTTTCCAGAAAATGATACATTCAATGGTAGATTCCTTCAGAATTTAAGAAATAGAATGAATTAATTAGAACCCAGACCTAGATTAACTCAGTATGAAGCTTTGGAGGAATGGGAAATGGAGGCATTTGACTGAGACAGATCTAGGAGTACTAGAGGTTATAGAGGATTTTATCCTGAAATGATGCGTGTGTCATGTGAAGACCAAATGAAACAATGGAGACAAGCAATGGTCATAGAAGGACTGTATCCTGTATTAATGTTAGAGGAACAGTCTGGAGGCAAGTGTACAAGAATAACCAAACATATGACAGGTTGTGGAGAATCAGAAGATGAGTTTATGGAAGATATCCTAAGAAAGAATCCTCCACCATATCAGGAAGGACCCAATAGAACTATACTGAGTGCTCCTACTTTAGAAACGCCGTTAGTTCCTCAAATTTTGCATGATTCCTTAAATTAAAGAAAACTACAGGAAAAGGAAAGAGAAGCGATACATAAAAATAGAGATACATTTATACAGAAAATAACCCAATTGAACTTACACCCTGAATCATTAACTATACCAGTGACTATAGGACCTGTTGTCCCACTGTATGGGAATTAAGGAAATCGTCCAAACCTTCCAGTTATGGCCACTCCTGTAATAGAACCTAGAAAGGAAAACCTAATAATTGAGGATCAAGCTAGTGAATGTGAATCAGTAATATCATTAATAGATTTACCAATAAGAGAACAGATAAGTGAAACTCCAAAAAGAGTTACACCTAGTTGTTCAAAGGAAATACGATTAGAAACCTCCACAGGAACTAAAAGTGCTACAATAGTGTCACCAGAAGAATTGGAAAGGTGGGCACAGGGAATAGACAAACCGGTTGTGAGAAAGTGCCATCTGTCTTGCATTAGTATGCCCCCAATTTTTGCTGAACTGCTGATGTTCTTTGACTGAGTGTGCCCTGGGCTCCTGCCAACCAGGTACACAGGGCCTGTGTTCCTTCCCTAAAGCTGTGTTGAAACAAAACCCAATTGGCATCTCTGGCCACCTATCAGCCCCTAGTAAATCGTACACCAGGTACTCAGGGCATGGTGAGCAGAGAAGCACCCTAAGGGCTGCAGCACTTATTGTGACACCCTTAGGGGCCCTGACACCCACACACTGCCTTTGCAGGCTGAGTGTCTAAGTACAGAACTAAACAGAGCGTCGACATGGCACACATCCCTGTGTGCCATGCCCACAAACCCCACTGCCCTGGCATACATCAGTCACCCCTCTAGCTGGGTGCCCCATGCCAGTGGTGTGGGCACAGGTTTATGAGCCCTGTGCCCCTACAGTACCCAGGGCCATTCCTGGGCACTGTAAGTGCAGTGCTGCCATTTAAGAGTATATGGTGCTGGGAGGTCGTCATTACGAACTCCACAGCACCATGATGGCTTCACTGAAGATTGAGAAGTTTGGTATCAAACTGCTCAGCACTTTAAACCCGCACTGATGCCAGTGTGAGGTTTAATGTAAAATGCACCAGAGGGCATCTTAGAGATGCCCCCTGAAACCTAACCTACAATCCACGTCTGGACTGAGTGGCTCCCCAGCCTGCCACACAGCAGACATGTTACTGGACCCCTGGGTGGAGAGCCCCTCGCTCTCCAGGGCCTGCAACAATGCACATCCTGGTCGAGGTGCTAGGTCTCCTCCCCCAGGATGGGCAGGGGGACGCTTCAAAGGCATGCCACCTCTGTGAGCTTCTCCAGACCATTTGCTGTACCCAGCAACTGCCCCCACCAGTTCTGACCCCCATTCTGGCGGGAAGACTGGCGGGAAACTCTACGTCAGGAAGGGTGTGCCAGCCTGTGCCAACCCCACCCCTCAGGTGGGGGAGGCGAGGTGAAGCACGACCCCGGGCTCCAGCCATCTTGAAGATGGGAAGCCCTGCCCAATCACAGCTAGGTTCCTGCCCCCCTCCCACCAGAGAGGAGCAGGCGAGGGGGGTGTACCCACCTCAGGACAGGGACCTATTGGTCCCTGCCCTTGCCCTACCTGTAACTCCCCTAAATTTAGTATTTAGGGGCTCCCTGAACCTTCCTTCCTCAGATCCCCATAAGAAAAGAAGAAAGAAGATCAAGAAAAAGAAGACTCGCCGTGCAGCTGCTCACAACAGGACGACACCCACTGACTTGACCCCAGCCCTACCGACCCATCGAACCTGGAACCTGCTCCTGCTTAATCCTGGCGACTCCTGCTGTCGTGATTACTGGACTCCAGTTACGTAAGGGGGCCAACATAGGCAAAACACACACAATACCCTTCCCTGTTTGAATGTAATCTTAGTTTCACGCAGGTCAGCCCTTTGGACTACAACTCCCAGAAGACCTAGGGGCGCTGAAACAGGAAGAAGAGACCAGGTGACTCCCAAGGGCCTATTCCGATACAAACTCCGCCTCTGTGTGTGAACGGTGCTTGACAATTTACCCCCGACGCCGAGTAGCGGATGGTGCTTTCCCGCTGGAAGATTCCCCGGTACAACGCCACAGAGACACTGTAATTTATCGCCAAGGCTGCGCGATACCAAAGAGCACTCGGGTGCTCAGTTTCCTGGACGTCGGACTCCAGCGCCGATGTGGATCTCCCTCGCTGGTGACACAGGTATTACTTCCGGAATTCCGAGAGTAGAAGACTGCGTCCGGATGCGCTCTCCTCTCGGTGTTGTGGCACGTTACCGCTGACTATACTCCGCAGTGCTGCGGATTGGCCCATGTTCAAAGGGCTTCCAGTATACTTTGTTGTTTCGCCAGTTCTAACCTCTGCAGTCCAAGAGGTGTCTCCGAGGGGTAGTTTTAAGTCTGGGTTGCCTGCTCCTTTTATGAGTTAGTTCCGGCTGGGACTCGTTTAGGATATTGTTTTTTACTGTACTCTCCGAGGGGTATTCTATTCGAAAGTTCCTTTTGGCAAGACGATATTGTGGAGCGTTTTTGGACTATTCAGCAGCATACTGGAAGGTGTCCTTATGCTAAAACAACCCTGTGGTGATCTTGAATAGTGCCCTCCATGACTTTGATTTATTTGGTAACAAGAGGAGTTCTCTAGGTTCCTTATTGTGTATACTATGTGGTCCCAGGTACAGAAACTTTATGTGAGTGTAACATTCCTATAATAATAGTGGTGACCCGTATGAATGCATTCTGTGTCTCTTACTGTCTTCTTGCTTTCTGTTACATACAGTGTTACCAGATAAAGGCAGACGAGATAGACCAGACCTGTGAAGTGACAGGAATTCTTTATTATTTTGTCCCCTTCCCTTTTCCCTTGGGTGCTCCTTTTCCCGCAGTGTTGTCCTTGCATTGTGGTGGGGCTAGTGTTCAGGGTAAGAGGGAGGCTACTCTTCACGGCATTGTTCCTGCTGGCTGCTGCAGAAAGGTTAGTGGCGCAGATCTTACCTGGTGCTGCTGACAACCATGACACCTGCGGACAGCAACCTTGGGACACCCGGAGGACCTGCCTGCCTTGACCCTCTTAAAGACTGGGACTCCCATAAGCAGAGGCTCTGCTTCAACAACCAACCCCTGTTGCCAGCCAGGAAGCTCAAGACCTGCCCACTCTGCACCCGACGAGCCCGGCCCATGCCCGAGTGATCCAAGACCACGAGGATGTTCCCCCAGCTACTGGGACCCAAAGTCCAGTGCCCAAAGACCCTCCTCAACGAACCAGATAAAGCCTGCAGCCTCAGAACCAGGGACCCCTCCAACTGCGACCAGCCGAGGTTAAGATTTCCCGACACCCAAAGACACCCCTGCACCCGGCGCTCTGCGGCTCCCTGTGCCTCCCTTTGGGGTACATACCTCTTCTCCAGAATCCCAACTTACCTCTCGAAGTGGTGGTCACACCTGAAGAATCACCGTCCTCGAGTCTGCAGCCTTTGTTCCCTTTTTACCTTTCACATTGAATAACATTGAGCACCCGACGGCTCAAAAGCACCCTGCATCCAGCCGCCCGAGTGCCTTTGGCAGTGCAACCTTTGCCCTATCCTACTTCCCCATTTGCCCTGAGCAAGTGACCAGGAGCCCAGTTCCCACAGCCACGTGGCCTGCTAGCCAGCAGCCACCAACCGAAGGCCCCCTGCCCCTCATTGGCTAACATTGGGCCTAACTACCTCTGCACCCGGATGCCCCTGTGCCGCTGAGGGTGAACCAACTGTACCTACCTGACCCTGGGGGACCCCCGAGTCTATGCCCAGAACCTTAACATCACCAGCCGAGTTCTCACCTGGAAACCGTAACTCACTTACCTGCCATTGGTTAACATTGAAGTTTTAAAAACTTAAAATATTCCTATAAAATCAGCCGAGTAACGAATTCAAAAGTACTCACCTGTGACCAAGAGAGAAGCCAGTACTGTACCTTGTAGCCCAGTATTGAACCACAAAAGTAATCCGAACCGGGTTTACCATTAACCTGTATTTTCTCCATAGGAATCCATTGTCTGCTTTTCTATGAAATTTCTTCCAAGTGTCTACTTTTGAAAACTTGAAATATTCTTTAAAATTCGCACATACTACTGAAACGTAATTACTCACCTGTCTTAAGTAGAGATCCAAGTGCTGGACCAGGGAGCCCAGTACTGGATAACAAAAGTATCGAGAACATAATTTACCTGTAACCTGAATTTTAGCCCATTGGATAACACTACCAGATTTTCACTGAAACGTTTTTAAGTGTGAACTTTTTAAATACCTTTTTATTCCTTACAAATCATTGCAATAACCAAAACGTTTTTACTAAACTGTTTCCAGCTTAGACCCCAGGACTGAATCTAGGATCCAGTCTTGGACTCACAAAAGTAATCTGCAAAGTAATCAACTGTAATTGGGTAGAAAAACCCATTGGGCTCAATGCTAAATTGTGTTTAGAACTGTGTTGCCTATTGCGACCACTGTACCTATTGTGTTTACAAAGTCATTGCCTTTCTGCAAAGCAATAACTTGAGATTACTCATCACTGAGAAAAGTATATTTTGATACCTGTTGGTTCTAAAAATAAAACAACTATATCTTTTGATAAAAAAAAACAATTGGCCTGGAGTTCAGTCCTTGAGTGTGTGAAACCTTTTGCTGACTGAGTGTGTACAACAAATGCTTTACAGTGTCCTCTGGTACTGCCCTACTGCTCAACCAAGCTACCACTTTTGAGAGTAAGGTCAGCCCTGACTTTACCCTCTGTTATACCTCTGGGGTTGGTGGCCTCTATACACACTGCACCTTACTTTGGCGGTGGTGTCAAGGAAGCACTACAAATGCGTGACTTTGCGGTTTAGTGCGGTAATGCGGACCAACACTCAAAAATACGTTAGGATCACGCCTACTGCGTGACACTTGGCAGGGCTGGGATGCTTGTTTCCAGTCCACGGAGGACCTGGCCTGGCAGTTCGGGCAGGACTGTTCCCATTGGGTGCAGGGTCAAGACTGATTTGCATATGGCTGGGCCCAAACTGGAATGGCATGGTGAGCCAAAAAAACTTTGGCTCTAAGCCCAGATCTCTGTACTGGAGTGAATGTATGACATTGTTCTGCATTCTGCCCATCAATTGTTCTTTTTGCCTGGTGTTTGCGATGTTACTGTGAAAGAAGTTGGCCAGGTTGTGGCAGAGTTGTTGGGAGGTAGTGATCAGGGCTTTAAGTGGGCCGGGTCTCCAGGGGTCTGAGCACCGGCAGTTTTTTTAAAAGGGCCTTGAAACGGGTCTCTATCGGGCTCTGTTTTTTTCCGGACTGCAGTGACAGCAGTTTGCTGTTTGCAGTTTGCTGTCATTCCATTCCGGAAAAAAGTGCCAGGGCGCAAAACAGCCCGATAGAGACCCGTTACGGGAGAGCAAGCACATCGATGTGCGCTGCTCACTTCTCACAAGCAGAGAAGTTACGTCATGACGTCATGCCTGGTGAGCGTTGTGGGGGAAGGGAAATCCTTTTAAAGAGTCATTTTCTTTC
The DNA here is from genome assembly GCF_964261635.1 of Lissotriton helveticus. Taxonomy (NCBI): domain Eukaryota; kingdom Metazoa; phylum Chordata; class Amphibia; order Caudata; family Salamandridae; genus Lissotriton; species Lissotriton helveticus. Next base: position 743,562,625 of record NC_136068.1, read on the forward strand.
TGGATTTCCCTTCTCTTTCTGAAACGCAGGAACACTGCGGTGTCAGCAGGGCTTCAATTGGAAGCGTTTTCAATATTATATGTAACAAGCCATAGTTGCAGCTTATTTATCTTATGCATCTAATAACAATTGACAAAGCCAATAGTCCTTACTTGTTCTAGGTATGATGTTACTTGTTCACAAACCTGGATGCAATGGCAGAAACAGCAAAATACAACTCGGGCGGCACACTATGCTAAGCACAGATTTTTAGCATGTGTTTTAAAACCACGCCCCTAATTACACTGGCCACGCCCCTTTGAGAGACCCCCCAGTTTTTTTTATCCCACTTAAAGCCCTGGTAGTGATGCTGTTGGCAGCAGGCGAGGTATAGTACTTGACGAAATTATCGTTTTAATTAATTTTTAATCGACTATGCTTCTATAGTCATCGGGGTTGGAGGTCAATATGATGTTACTTTTATTAGTCTTGCCACTTTGTAATCGCCCCAAAGAATTCATAAAGCTCGAGAGCTCTGTCCGATCACTTTAGATGCTGTTGGGTCTCTAGGTACAGGAAGGGGTCAGTAAAGGACGCAAGCCTCGCTCTTCACAGAATCTTCATAGGTTTCATACACTTAAAATGGAGGTCATACTGCCGTTTACATTCTAGTGTCTACGGTGCACGTAGTTTCGACGGGCTGGCTTTAAAGACAGAGCATGTGACGAGCGAGACACGGTCCCTCCCCTTTCTTGTCAGGGTTCTTCCCCGTAGGAGGAACGCTGCCTGCGGGTCACGTGATGGTGGTAGTGAACGACAGGGCGTGGCTGGCGGAGTGACGCCGCTGCCGTCGGAGGTCCTGGAAGCAGCTGGGCTCTCTAGGCCTCCCAAACCACAACAACAAACGGCAGTGATCGCCGCGCGCCCCTGTGTTCACGAGCAGCCGACCCCACCTCTGACGGCGAGAGATGGCGGCGGCGGTGAGATCTGTGCTCGCGGCCCCGGCTCTGTGAGACAGCGGGTGCGCGGGGCCGCTTCTGTCCCCCCCCCTCCGTGTGTGAGGCGGACGCACAAAGAGACTTTGCCTGGCTGCGTGCGGAGGTCACAGGGCGGGCCTGGCAGGAAGAGGTAGGCAAGGGGTCAAAGGGCTGGGTCTGTGACAGGCATTCCCACTGTCTGGAATGTGTGTGTTTGTGGGAGGGGGCAGTGCCCGTGGATGGCACTCTACATGATTCTCTTAGTGGGAACAAGTTATTGTATGTCAGTGCTGTCCCCTAGTATTCCCTCTTGGGCATTTCAGGATTTTACCTTCAGAGTCAAATGACGTGCTTACCAAAAATGAATGTCATTGTGTAATATAACTGGTGCTCATGTAAAGCACTCCAATACCCTCGGCCGAGTAAGCGCTATATAAACAAAACTGCGAAAAATAGTGACTCTCCTCCCTGTGCTACCTTTACTTCCGTGTGCCTCCCGAGTGTATGTAGTTGTCTCTTTTCTTGATTGTATGTATTTCCTTGAGTATGTCTTTCGAGGGACTCGGGTGTCCCCCCTCATTTAAGTGTCTAGGATTAAGTCTGCTTCTTTTGTGAATGTCCTTTAACTTGCTGTAGCTTGAGTTGCTACAGTCTTCTCCACCCTCAGAGTGGATGCCACCAATCCAACTCTTTCATGTGTATACAGTCCTCCACTGGTGCCCTCCCATAGTTCACTACCGCATTTTTTAGCACCTTTACTGTTCATAGTTTACATTTTAGCCGACCTTTCAATTTCTACCTCCGCCGCATACACCGTGTCTTTTATCTTGGCACTGGTGGCATTCTCTCCCCGCCCTCCCCAATCTTGCATATTATTTCATAGAAACAGTTCTTTCTCTCATGTTTGTACTTACTCATTCATCTCTGATTATTCTTTATTGCCGGCGACCCTCGCAGCCAATTTTATTTATCTTTTGAAGTTCTCCACTACAGAGAAAAGTATGAATGATTTCCCACGTGCTCTCTCCCGGTGTGGGTTTTGTGGTGGTATTTGATTACGCTAGCTTATGTTGCGTAAATGCTTATTTGAGTGATTGTGTCATTTTTGGTACTAGACTCACACCACTTGGATTACCACCTCCCGGTTCTTGTGCACTCGGTTTGTTTTTGATTTGAAGACGTTTGGTGCTAAACCACTGATTGTAATTTAGTGTGCTGGGATTTAAAGACCAGAAGACACAAAGACAGAGACTCCTTATTAGGGTGCTTTCGTTGATTGGAGCTGCTGACCTGTCTGCTGTGGCCTACTTGGAATTAATCTCTCCTTGTACTTGACGCCTTGGCTTTGTTCGTGCAGTTTTAGCAGCTTGCGGGCAGCGGACGCTCCGGGTGGGCGGTCCTTTTTGGGAAGCTTGGTGCATCAGTGTTCGTTGATGCCATTGAGCCCCCTCTCTGCTCCTTATTGTTTGCCTGATTTGCTGCGGGGAAGTGAAGATTTTGCGGTGGTTGATGGGAGAATCTTACTGGCCAGGGATGGATTGAGCAGTTTTGAAATCTGATAGCAAGAAATGTTGTATGGGTTTACCATGTGCCATTTTCAGATCGGTAGCATATTGTAATATCGTTTAAAATAAAATAGCATACTCTGTGGAAGAGGTGTGGCGCCAGGTGTGGCGGCCAGGGCGACTGACGCTGGAATCTGGGGACCACGGTTCGATCCCCGGCTCCGGCGGCAGGTAAGCCCAGCACCATGTGACTCTGGGCAATAGCTCGCTTAATCTTCCCGACGGCCCCCCAGCGCCTAGAGACCCTTACGGGTGATTGTGCGCTTTACAAATGTGGACTTTACTTTACTTTACTTCCTTCCTTTCCAAATTTGATATTTTCACATGCAATGGATTTTGTTCTAGTGTCGTTTCGGGTATTTCACAAAAAAGTTAGACACAGACGTATAGGCGACAGGTAGTTTGTTTATGTATTGTATAACACGATTGTTGCAAATCCCAGCATTTTGCGCACATAATAATGCTCTGCTTTTCAAGGAGAATAGTGCTTCAAAAACATAAAGGATTTTAACTACTTGTTTCTGTTTTGGACGTGATTCTACAATTCACATAGCAGACCGACAGTTAACTTAAACCATTTATATGATCTGTGCACAGTTTCGAACTGTTCTTTTGACGTGGGCGATTTTTTTCCTTTAAGCAATAGATTATTTAGTGTTCTGGCAGATAAGTTGATATTGTGAGCCATTTTTGCAGGGGTTGGTGTTCTATAGCGCTAGTTGACTACCTAACCGTGTGTGTGTGCATGTATATGTATGCGTGTATATATGTGTGTGTGTGTATATATGTGTGTGTGTGTATATATGTGTGTGTGTGTGTATATATGTGTGTGTGTGTGTATGTATGTGTGTGTGTATATATATATATATATATATATATAATGTGTGTATGTGTATATAGTTATACATACACACACCGTGACCGTGTGTGACCTTGGATCAACAAAAACCAACACATCTGACCAGGGTCAAGCACTTCAATTCTTTAGTTTCAAATAGTCAAACAATAGTTGCAACAACTTCCAGCTGAGATGCCCACTTGTAACAAAAACTCACACAAAAGGAAGGTGCACTTGATAGAATTCAAACAGGCGTTAACTTAAAGCTCACAAAGTCTGTGGAGCTGTTATTTGGGATCCTTCCAGAAGTTCACTATCTGACCCAGGATTATGTGAATCGGACTTGATTTTACTATCTCTCACATATGAACGACTGCAAATCGACTTAGCCTTCAGGTTACTTAACCGATAATTACAAAAGCCCTGATGAAGTTCCTGTGGCACTGGGGAACGAAACGCGTAAACAGCAGAATTCGTGGAGCTTTAAATTGTTGCTTGTTTGACTTTTATCAAGTGCACCTTCCTTTTGTGTGAATTGAAATCGTGTGTGACCTTCGTTGGATATGTATGGAGAACGCGGCTGGATAGTCATGAGATGATTGTTGCTGTAGAATCTGGAAAAAAATATCTATCTATCTATCTATCCCAGCACCATGTAAAATGACAGGCAACTAACCAGGCAGTAATACAAGTGTTACAGATCTTTTTTCATATGATGGTGATAAAATACACCCAGAGCGTTTCGGGCAAATAATGCCTTCTGTATATCTAGCTAAAAGGTACTTTTGTTTTAGATTCATTACCACATTTGGAATATCTTGATTAGCCCCCTACCAAAATCCCCATGTCTAACCAGCCCTTGCGTAAAATATTTTCAGCATTACCCCCTCAACTGATATTCATACTTGTTTACAATTATTTTGCAGGCTAATGAATTTTAATACGACTTGAGGGTGTTTTCATTATGTAGAAAGGAGCCAAAACGTGTGAGGCTATATGGCAGTAAGTTGGGAGTTTTGCCATATTCTGTAGTTCATATTCTCACTTTGTGGTCTTGTGCTTTTTAGATGGTTATTCAACATCCATGTGTTATGGCACAATAGCAGTCAACAAGTTTTGAATCAGAGGTCTAAGGGGCTATCCATTAAAAAAATTATTTGGGTGTCACCTGCATAGTTGTAACCAATGAAGTTTTATGATTATTCAAATTTGACATGGGGGTTAGGTCGAAGTTAAATAAGATAGGGAAAATTATGGACCCCTGTGGAACTCCACAGTATTGTTTGTTTGTGTGTGTGTGGAGGCGATGTTAAACATGGTAGGTTGACTACACTTTGCTTGCAAGTTAACCCCTTGCACGCTGATGACGAGCTGGGCTCGTCATCAGGTAGCCTCCTCGCACGCTGATGACTAGCCCAGCTCGTCACGTAAAGTGCGCTTTTGAAAATCTCAGCGTGCGAGCGGAATTCCGCACGCATGCGGTTAAGAAGCAATTTATTTTGAAGCATTTTCAAATATTCTGATATTGTGAAGTCTGTGCAGTAGCACGCAGTGGTGGACAGTGTGAAATGCAGCAGATAAATCCAGACGCAATAAGATTATACTCGGCTTTTGTCCACTGAGTTTTAGGTTATCATAGACGTATATGATGCCTGACTCTGCCTGGTCTGAATCGAACAGTTGGTCTGACAATAAGCCATTGATTTTTGGCATATACATATCATGTATTAATGTAATTAACTGAGATATTAACATGATTTATGCTTTGGTGTCAGCTCACATGGTTTCGATTGTGGCAAGGAAGGTGCGCAAAGCGGTTATGTCCCAGTTACTTGCTAGTACAAAACTTTGCTTATCCAGAATTGAAAACATTTCAGCATGTGGCTTCAAGACCTCAGGAGCCAAAGATGGGAGTAGGCCTGGGCGTAGTTCGCAGAGTTTTGCTAAGCGGAACTCCGCAAAGTTATAAAAAAACTCAGCGAAGTTCCACGAGTGGCGGAGTGCAGTGCGAACTGCCGTTTGTGCTGGTATTCCTGCTGCTCGGGTAGAAATTCTACCCAAGTGGCAGAGCGGGGAAAAATCTCCTCTGCACATCTCAAAGCAGAGTTTTCTGCACTCTGCGAGCTCCGCGGAGTGCAGAAAACTCAGCAAACTCTGCGAACGGTTCGAAGTTCACCACCCAGGCCTAGATAGGAGCATATATTAAACCACCTTAAAAGTAACAAACTGTCTTGGGGCACAGCAGGGGTATGCCACTTCATTGAACATGGGACTACAATTTCACAAAACACAAGTTGCCACACGAAATTCCAGAGGGGGACTTAGTGACGCTGATTAATACATTTAACAAGGTTAAATGAGATGCATTTTTGGTTAGAGTGCAAGGACGTCTCTTGTGTCTCCATGCCATTCCTCCATGGTAAAGTGTGATCCAAAGGACCTTCCTTCTTCCTCTGACTCATCACTTAAAGCAATAGGGATCACCCTTTCTTACTGAATAGCTGGCTTCATATGAGAGTTCCTTGGTTGTTGGTTTATTTTTTTGTAGGACACTAAATTGGAGGGAAGGCCTCACAAGTGTGAAAGGCTGAGACTGGTAACTAGATCTGACACAATACATTTTCTTCAACTAAAAAGAAAGAGAATAAAACTTTGGTAATAAAACACTATTTATGTGCTATCATTCCCTATGTGAATCTGTCGCTGAAGCTTGTGGTTCACTCCTCCAAGTGATGTTACGCCTGCTAGGGATATAGCCTTAAAGCCTACTTCTGCATGATACACTTGTACAGTGTTGACAAGAAGGGCTCATTATGCAGATGATGTCTTGATGCTCAAGTGAACATTTTAAGACAAATTAACTTTCCTGACCCAATCATTTAATCGCAAGTAACACAAAATGTAATTATCTAAAAAAATAATTGTTACAAAACTGGCTTTTCAGATCTGGCTATTAAATGTTCAGTTTTCAATGCGTATATTTAGAACCACTACCCCACAACTTTCCCTACAACCCATCCCTCCTGCAGAGCATACATCGCGCAGACAGGTGCTTCGTAAAAGCCAACATGAACAGCTCTGTTGTACCCAACCTTCTAGTACCCATGGCAGAGCATAACAGTGTTCTAATCTTATATCTGCATTATTGTTCTGTGTTTAACCTCTTCCATGCGTCAGACGTCCCACGTCACGGTTGGCGTGAGCATCGGACTGCCGGGGCGGTCCGATCTGCCCACGCGTGGAATTCGCCCGCACCACAGCGCAATGTGCAACGCGGCGAAGCTGTTAATGAAAGCACAGCCCTGAAATTAGTTTAGTTATTTCTGCCTTTCAAGAAAATATTAAACTTTAATCCCTTCAACTCAGGACTGCAAAACAGAAGGTAAGGACTTTGTGTGGCAAATGAAACATTTGATCATCTGAGTTGTGACAGAACAATCTAGGTCCTTACCTCATCATGGTCTCAGCAGTGCATAATGTGTGTTTTCAGCTGTGTTCATGTTTCAGACTAAGTTGGTGTCCATTTTTCTTTGATCATTTGAAGATCTTGAGACGAGTACTGCAATTGCACCCCGGAAAATGATGTAGCTTTCAGCCTTAGATCCTCATGCCTGTGTCTGTTTATAGCTTGAACTTGTTATAACCAGGTTCAACTTACTGTAACAGCTATTTTGTCGAGTAAGTACCCATAAGTATGCACAAATTGCCGAAATCTTTGCAGGAGACTGTGTTCTCTGTTTATTTAGCAGCAACAATTGTGCACAAGGAACTCATTTTAAGAAACTGTGTTGCATGTTTGCAAGGGTTAAATTTTACCATGATTGTCATACACATGAATAAGTAAATTATATAATCCAAATATCTAGATTAATTAAATACTTGCAATATTACTTAATGTTTGTGAAAAAGTAGCCCGAGGAGTATATTGATTAATACTCACTAAAGCCGAAATGAGTAATATATTTATTTATAGTTTCAGAAAATCGTAATAAAAAACATGCTCACACACCAAAGTATATTTACAATGCAGCAACAATAATTTGAAAATAGAAAAATAGTGACATTTGTGACCAGAGTCAAGTGACCATAACCAACTTGTATTAAAACATGAAATGGCTGTATTTAAAAAACAAAAAAAATGACAGGTTATTGGAGAAAGAAGGATGTCTTTTGTTATTCTGATTCACTGTTTCAGATCAAGGACCAGAGTCTTTTCTAGTGCTTTCAAAACTTTCCTTAATGGTTGCCGATGACGTTTCGACCCAACTGAGGATATGGGAGTCACTTGAGGACAGAGAATTCCTGGGGACTAGGGGCACTTATGCCCATGTAGCAAGCTCCGAATCTATTATAGCATAAGTCTTCTTAGTCACCGATAGTCGTTCGCCTTTCTTTCAGTAATTTAGGGTGGATATATGCATTGGTTTAATACCACATAAGAATGAAATATTTTTTATCCGCATCGCCTTTGAATGAGCAACTGTTGCATGTTTCTCAATGTAGTCCCAAAGACAGGGATGCATCCGATGTAACTTTGATTCAATTAGAAAACCCAACGTGCGCAGTACTATAAGTGACTCTCTGCAAGTCAGGCAGAGCTGAAGCTCGATACCGGAGGATTGGAATCAAGAGGCTGTTGGAGAATTCCAATTTGCGAAGCCTGGGGAGATTGACTGCTCCAACCCATCAGAGCTATTGCATTGCAAATGTTTTTTTTCTTTCTATTTTATTATTTTTATATGTAATAAGCGCTGGTACCATGATTGCTTGAAAAATAAACATTTGCAGTGCCATAGCTGTCGCATTACTGAAAGTTTTAAGCTATTGGCATTGCGTTATTATTAGCAATGTCAATAGCTCAAACTTTCAGTAATGCAAGACCTCTGGCAGTGAAAGTGCTCGTTAGGGTTTACGCCTGCTAGTCGGTTGTAAGCTGTCAGATTGTGAAAGACCTATTGTTGACTTACCCTGAACTGATAATGGATTTACAGTCCATCCATCAGGTGGCTTTGCTGCCACTCATTTGCTTGCTTCTTATTCATTTTTTTGCCTGTGTTATTCTGGTCATCCCTCCCCTAAAGTGAAGCATCTGTACCATCCATCCTTTTCTTTGGCAGTCTTGTGTACTCCCACTACTCACTTCTAGGAAACAACTTTTCCTTTTTGGTTTGAACTTTCCGTGAGAATGCACGTTTGCTAGCTCTCAGTCCTCTCGGACCCCGGCACTCAGTGCTGCTATCCCTTGTCCTTCCCACACCATATTGCTCTCTCCCTTGTGTGCTACTTTTCCCTTCTTCCCCACCGTACTTGTCTTTATTTGTTTTGTTCTAATGCTCCCTGCAATTGCCCTTTGTACCCTCCCGTTTACCATACCACCACAGGGCACTGCATTTTTAATAAGGGCAAGGCAGCAACCAATTGCATGGTGATATGCTCATGTATGTTAATGATGACACGGCCGCTGGTTGCTATAGTGGTATTCTACCCCCACTCCTCCCCATTTCCCTTTGGTCGATGCTGCACAGGACATGATTTTCTGCTGGTTCTCTGTAACATTGGCAAAAGATGATACCTATTGGGCTTGCCAATTCTGTTAGATCTGTGTTCTGACAACTTAACTATCAAACAGACCGATTGAAAATGTGTAGTGGGCTTTGCACCTACCCTTTGACTTGAGACTTTGTCAATCATGTCTTGGCACATCTCAGAAGCGTATTCAGCTCGCATCTAAAGCTATTGGTTGTTTGATATGTCCTTCGTCTCCATCCGTTGAGTCCCCTCAGGCTGTTTTAGTAAAGTCTTGGAACCAAGTTAAGATGCATTTGACTATGTTTTGGATGAACTATACATATGATGCTGTGTATCGCGGGAGAGGTGTGGCGCAGCAGCCAGGGGGGCTGACTCCGGAGCATGGGGCTCACGGTTCGATCCCCGGTTCTGGCCGCAGCTCAGCACCATGTGACTCTGGGCAGTACAAGTTTACAAGCTTATTTTCATTAGCGTAGTTAATTAAAAACCATTGCTACAAAATATGTTGATAAAAAGTTTCTTTATAAATTATGTTAAAAGAAAAATGAATAAAGAGTTTGGTTAAAACCGATGATGGTTCGTTTCCATTGCAGTTTATAGTAGGCCATTCGCTTGCTGAATGACTATTAGCTGCCATGCACATGTGTGAAGATGTTGTTCTGCAGGGGGTAATGTTGGTGCTGGCACAATCCTCTCGCAGTTATGGCATTTTCTTCCCCACCTGCCTCAAGAACTTCACCAAGCGACAATTAAGCTACGGGTCCTTGGGTGCAAAGCAGGCCAGCACAGCTTGTCTCCGCGTGCGAATGCCTCTTTGGTTAAAAAATAGTTATAAAACTCCGGGCAGGATGTTCGTTTATCACCACAACGGCCCACAACGCCTTGAGATAATTCGGGGTTATTAGTTTGCGCTTTGCAAATACTGGGTTATTATTGGAGGGGGGGATAATGTAGAGGCACCAGACAGAGACCAATCTTAAGATGTAATTTGATAAGGTAAGGGAGGTGCAAAACTTGTCAGTTTGAAATGGGAGTGAGGTTCCTTTTCTAGGTTTATCAGTGTAGGGAAAAATGTAAATCTAGTTTTTCTGGCAATAAATCAGACTATCCATAGTTTGTGAAAATCATTTTCACCTGCGATTATATTATTTTTGTCTGTGGTATATATATTTCCATTTTAAGGACTTTTTACAAATGTTTACTGAGCATTACTGTCTACCATCTTACTCTTAAGGGCGTGCATTTTGTGGGTCAGGTTGTGATTATAGACCATTTGTCATAACCCCTTTCAGAGGGACATGGGGCATGCCGCAGCTACTGAGCCCAACTGTGGTGATTGAGGCCTTTTACTCCTAATGTCCTGGTGTCCGACCTACTATGAATCCTGAGCAACTAGATCAAGTACCCCTTCTTACTTGACTTTTATTGGTAGCTGTGGATGGGCAAGGTCTCTCTAGGGGGCAGGGAGAAGTGTAGATACAGGTAAGTGAACATGACTCATAACTCTTAAATACGAACAATACATTGCAGTCCAGTCTAATAATTAATTTTGTAAGATAAAGTAGTGTATTATTTTTAACTGTACACATGCATGAGAATAACATTATTGAGCAATAACCCCATCCCCTTGAGGTTAGGGCACTAGTTGTTTTCAAGCCTATCCCTATTCCACCTTCTTTCTTCTCACATGGTCAGGGTGATTCACCATTCACTGGTTGCCGCATCCTGAAAATGCTTACTACTCGAGAATTCCCTTTGACTCTTTAGTAATTAGTCAAGCATCAATGGTTCCACAGCACCCTAAGTAGTGAGTCCCCTGGGCCCCAAAGGCCCAGTTCCAGTCTTACCAGCTTTGGTGTTGTGGAAGAATTCAGTGGTGCAGCAAGCGCCATTGCCTCAGGCTTTCTAGAGTTCTGATCTTGTTTGGTTGAAGTCGTGCTGCTCGCGGTACACATGACGGCAACCAGCAGGCGCAGACTCTGTACTTCAAGCAGCGCTACTGGTTCATTTCTGCGATGGGATTAGCTCCCGCTCCTCATACACCAAGTAAGTCACTCTTTCCGTCATGGGAGGGGGTGTGATTCGATCCTCCAGCTCCTGGCTGGAGTCCAGCGAGGGTGCGTCGTCTTTGGCGGTCCTTGCGATCCTCTGGGGAACCAGTCAAGTGCAGGTGTGGGCATGACCCACCGGTTACAGCCACAACCTTTCTGTCCGGGAAATGCCCTAAACTCTTGGCCGCAGTAGTGCTGGCAGAACCCCTGGCGAATGGTGTGGCTGAAGTTCTTGCAGACTCTGTTGATGCCATTGCCCTCACTATGTTGGCCCCTCCTGGCACACGGGGTTGCCGATAGACGCGGACACAAGTCTCATGCTCCTGGCCTAATAAGTTTAAAGTGGCTCCTCTGGCATACGGGTCACCGTAATGAGGTTGTGCGTACCTAGCACTTCCTGCATGGTGTTACTTTCACGGCTTGGATTGCTGCAGCACTCTCCTCGCAAACGAGGGCCGCCGGACGTTTCCTGAACACTGGCAACAGCAGATCAGTGCACAGACGTTCTCATACGTTGTTCAGGGAGTCGTCCCGAAAGGGCGCCACTCTGGACTTTGCTCTCTCAAACTTTCTCCTCTTCTTCACAGGGCACACTTGTCTTAGCAGGCACTGGTTCTCCAGGGCAGGTGGTCTTTGCTTCCTTGGGCGGTGTTTCCTCATCCAGCAGGAACACTAGCAGGCCTTGGCCCCCAGTCCTTGTCACAGGCAGAAGTCTTGCAGGGCTTCCCCATCTCACACAGCCCGTCTCACTGCTTGGCAGATGACGAATTTTGGGGTCTCAACCGTACCTTGTTATAGCCCATTTCGAGACACCAAATGTGGTTTAGGGTGTGGGTCTTTGAAGTTTTACGTTAGTGTTCTGCTTCTTTTGAAGTGTACATTTCTCTTTTTCTTGCCTCTTGAAAGTCAGTTACAGCAGGAAAGACTCCGAAGTTGATTGTCCCACAGCACAGTTCATGGTAGTAACCAGAGTTCACACCTGGATGTCAGCCAGTGATATGTACATCAAAAGGTTAATCCTGGGCTCACAGCCCTAATCTTTGATTCCCTCATGAGCCCCATTTCCTTCCTGAGATGTGTTCAGGCTCCTTATTTGTGATCTATCACTGAATCAAAAAGCAAGCTTTTGAAGTGTAAAAGGAGATTCGCTTCCTCCCTTCCTCCAATGTGTGTCCCACCCAGTTAACAGAAATGCTGCAATACTCAAATGCGTGTTTTTTGGGTGGAGGGGTGAGATGCCTCTACTCCTGTCTACACCAGGCAGGTCTGAGCTTCCGAAAATACTTTTGGCCTTCCATGTAATTAATGTACCATTGCAGGCACACTTGCACTCGGTGTAATTTCACATCACACATGCTCTCCAGAACTATTACCTCCATGCATTGTGCCTCTACTGTCAGACATGCATTCAGTGCACACATTCAGTCTGTCTGCACTGCTCAGTAAATGTACCTTTTATGTGTATACCTGGGTGTGCTTTATGCAAACACACTCAGCTAGCACACACATTCACCATGTGCTTGCTGCACAACTCTTCACCCTTCATGTATTGTCTGTCACGCAAGCATACATGCATCCTTTACACGCTTTCATTGCACATGCACTACATCTCTCAGGTAATGTATTGCTTGCATACACCCAGTATTTGTGGTATTTGTAGAGCGCAACACTCATCCCAAGGGATATCACGGCGCTGAAAGAAAAAGGGGACTGCTGAGTTCATACGGGGGGAGTTAGTCTTTAGGGAAGAGGTGAGTTTTAAGTTTTTGCCGGAACTGAAGGAGATCTGTGGTGTGTCTAAGATCCATGGGCAGATCATTCCATCGTTTGGCCGCTAGGTGTGAGAAGGCTCGTCCACCCGTTCTAGTTTTGTAGATGCGTTTAGGTTTAGCTAGGGCTAAGTTGTTGGATCTTAGGTTCCTGTTTGGAATGTAAAACTCAATTTTCCCTTGCAGGATTGTAGGGCCTGTCTTGTGGAGGGCTTTGTGCGCATGACAGAGTAGTTTGAAGGTGGCTCGCTGGCGCATTGGCAGCCAGTGGAGTTGTTTCAGGCATGCTGATGCTGAATCTCGTTTGCCCTTATTGCATACCAGTTTGGCTGCCTGATTCTGAAGAACCTGTAAGCGGGAGAACAGTTGCTCGTTCATCCCTTCGAATAGGGCATTGCCATAATCCAGGCGGCTAACCAGAAGGGCATGAGTGATTGTGCGCCGACAGTCTAGTGGGATCCAGGAGAAGATTTTGGCTAGGAGTTTCAGGATTGCAAATCCTTTGCCCCAGAGTATGCGTACATGGTCTTTCATGGATAATGCATTGTCCATCATAATGCCGAGGTTTCTGGCATACTGTTTCGGGGTGGGGGCTGTTCCCAGTGTCGGTGGCCACCACGTATCATTCCATGATAGTTTTGCTCCTCCGAACAGTAGTATTTCAGATTTTCCGGCATTAAGTTTGAGGCAATGGTTACGCATCCACTCTGCCATTTCAGAGAGGCAACTATGTAGTTTTATTTTGGTTGTTTCCGATCTTTCCGATCTTTCATCCATGGTCACCATCAGCTGTGTGTCGTCGGCGTAAGAACATACGCCGATGCCCCACTTTCTTCCAATGTCAGCCAGAGATGAGACGTAGACATTGAAGAGAGTGGGGCTTAAAGAGGCCCCTTGTGGGACTCCACAGCCAATGTGACGGGGTTTAGAGTGGAATTGGCCCATGTGCACAGCTTGAGAGCGGTTGCTCAGGAAGGATTCAATCCATTTTAACGCCGTGTCTTGTACTCCTTTGCTCTGTAGGATGTTTAACAGGCATTCGTGCGACACCGTGTCGAACGCTGCCGACAGGTCTAGCAGTATCAGAGCCACCGATCCCCCTTGATCTGTGATGCATCTGACACTGTCCGACACTGCCAGCAGCGTGGCCTCGGTGCTGTTGTTAGATCTAAAGCCGGTTTGGGTGGGGTCCAGAAGCGAGTTGTCCTCCAAGTATTTGGACAGCTGTGAGTTTACCATTTTCTCCAGTGCTTTGGAGAGGTAGGGGAGCTGTGAGATCGGCCTGTAGTTTTCTGGGTTGAGGATGTCCGAGCCGGCTACCCAGTACATGCACCAACCATACATGCACTGTACAGCACTGCTCTATCCCTGCGCTGTACACTTCCCAGGCATTCATACATCCAGGTGGAAGTAAGGTTTTTCCCTTGGTGGAAGATTAATGCAAAACTTGGGTTAAAAAGTTACCAACATTAAGGAATATCACAAAATATTAGCCCATACGTTAAGTCCTGCCTGGTTCAAAATGTGGCCATACAACATATAAAGTGTATATTTAAAAAGTTATTTATTTAGAAAAAATCAATGATGTTGGCAGTTAAAAAATACAAATAACATTTACAGTTAATGGCATCCTATTGGTATAATCATGAAAACATACGTATGCGGAAGACAAAACAATTTTGCCTAAACAGCTAAATGTTAAAACAAATTACTGGATCTCAATCCTATCTTAAAAAAGGAGCACCACCTACGCCCAAACCTTATGTCACAGAAACAATCAAACAGATAGACCTGGAACAGACAATACAATTTGTCATCAAATAACAGTGGCTATGAAAGTTGATAATTGCAATAATGTGTAATCACGTGTGCAGCAAATCTAGAGAAATTCATAGAGCCAACTATATGTAATCAATACGTTGTATCTGCCAACAGGACTGATACCCAATAACAAGACAACCAACCAGTGCCCATTACGAGAGAGACGTATACTTTTCTTGAAAAAGATGGAGTAATATAATCAAGCCATCGAAACGCGTCGCCGCTACATTCAACACAATCAATGGGAAATAACTAATCCTATAGATAAGCCAAATAACATGCCACCAGGATTAGTTTTTTAAAACTGTTAAACCCTGATGTGTTATTTCATTACAAATTGTATTGTCTGTTCCACGTCTCTCTGTTTGATTTTTAAACATACACTTTATATGTTGTATGGCCACATTTTGAACCAGGCAGGACTTAACGCATGGGCAAATATTTTGTGCTGATCCTTAATGTTGGTAACTTTTCAACCCAAATTTTGCATTAATCTTCCACCAAGGGAAAACCGTACTTCTACCTTTTAGTAGTACCCTACTCCCCTGGTTGGTAAAAGGGGTCTCTCTCATTCTTTTGAATATTTATACATCCAGTACTCCTGTGGTGCACCGCACTCCACCTCTACCAATGGTGATTTTAAACACTGCAGCAGAACTTTTAACAAGGGGAGTGAAACTGTAGGCCTCACTCCAGTGACGCAGGATAAACAAGCATTGGCATAGCCAATAGGTCTCGCCTTTGGGACCTTTAGAAGTATTTAGTTATCCAGCACAATATTCTTGGAGCAGCAACATTAACTGTTGCATGGTTAAACACTTATAAGGTCCCAAAGGCAAGACCTATTGGCTAGCGGCCAAGCAAGGTGAGGGTGGGGGGGGGGGGTTTGGGGGTTCCCTATCCAGATCTGCAGTGGGAATTTGACAGATAATTTACATTAAGATGTTTTATGCTTCATGGACATTTTCAGGGTTGTCTTTGCTTTGTTGTGAAAACTAAAGAGTAGACCGAAATGAAGATCTGAACCCATCTACCCTTGAACAACTTACATAGTACCATGGCACTCGTGCACCGCAATGCTTGCACCAAAATCTGCACAGAATGATCAATGCAAACACATTTTGTGCAGCCATCCATCGGTGAAAAGATCATATTTACACTTAGAAGGTCGGTGCAAAAAAATCTCAGGCAAAATTCACTGCACTTGTACAACGTTTACGTAGTCTGGTCACACTCCGATGTTTTTCATTGTCCGGGCTGCAGTTACACTTGTGCTTACAAGCATCTTTCTGAGCTTGTATGTGTGTGTTTAAGAGAGAAAAACAGAGCGAGACAGAGAGGGGCATAATATGAGAGAGAAACAGACAGCCACGGAGACAGGCTGCGAAAAGAGTGAATGAAAGAGTAAAAGAAGGGGAGCAGGAGAGAGACGTGGAAGCTGATGGCGAAAAATGTGCGTGCGAAAGGGAGAACGAGAGTGTCACGGAGGCTAAGAGTAAATGTGTGTGTTTGAGAGAGCAAATACAAGAGACTAGTGATGGCTACGAAAGGCAGATAGTGTGCTCTTGGGAGTAAAAAAAAAAAAAAAAAAGAGGCACGTCTGGCGTGTGGTGTGCGCGCACCATGACGAGAGAGGAAAGCCAAATGGCGCCTCTGCTTGTCATTGTGCGCGTAACCGCACGCTCTATGCCACCCAGAAATCTGTGGTCAGACTTTTTAAAGCCCGTTTACTAAATGTCTTGCAGAGCAGCAAATGTGCTAGCTCAGCCAAGACCTAAAAAGGACCTGTTCACAACTACTGATCACTACTTGGTGTACTGCCTCCACAACGCATCCACGTGCTGCTTAACTCATAGAGAATAAGGTAGTCTTCCACCACTTTGATGGTAGAACTTTGGGTGCCCCTACTGGTCCAACAAGACTGTGGTCCATAACGACAGGCCCATGTCATGGTGCACATGCATGATCCGTGTTTACCTATGATAAAAAATCAGCATTAGCGATCCAGACAACAGTAGATTTGCGCACTCCAGGCAGATGTGCATGTTTTTAACCATGCAAAAGACTTTTCTGTCCCAATCCCGTTTCATACTTCCAAAGGAAATATTGGACTGATGGAAAAGTGCTCTGTGGGAGGGCGGGCTTGATAAACGGGCGAGGAGGCAGGATGAGTGGTCTGAAAGAAAGATTTTTATTATCAACAGTGGAAGGTATGGGGTCTATAATTGGCTTTTCCTCTGGTTCTTCTTCGGATGAGTCCTGTGATGAGCTGGAGTTTGATGGGGCTTTCCGGGATGATGGTTCTGGTTCCTCTTCCTCTTTGTTGAGGTGGTCTCCCCGGAGGCTCATAGGAGGAAAAGAAGGTGGGAGCCGTGAGAAATAGATTGTTGAACAGTTCTTTGTTTAAGGGTTATACCTTCATCACACCTTTAGTGTTATCAGACCTGCTATGGTGCTGAGGTGGGATTAGTGAGGGAGGGGAAACAAGTTTAGTGCCTAGGGAATTTTTAGGAGGGTGCTCGGGGAAGAACGTATTGGACTAAGGTAATCCTCATATAAACAAAGGGTAAAAAAAAAACAATACAGATTCCTACACATGTTCGTGCTATCGGTCGTACTGACACTTAAGGCGCAACTGCAGGAGTATCCCCTCTACCCCCAGCCCAACCCGATGTTCCCACCTGCTTCCCACAACCCGCCTCCCGGTACCCTCGAGCCGCCAGTACTCACCGGCTCCGCCACAACTCTCGAGTTGCAGCCGCTCCCCAGCATCCTCCGGACACCACCAATCTTCACACCAGCTCTCCTCCAATTCCTCCTGGCTCGCTGATGGTTTCGCGTCTGGTCTCTCGGGTCCCGCGTCTGGTCTCTCGTGTCCCGCGTCGGGTCTCTCGTCGGGTCTCTCGTCGGGTCTCTCGTCTTCTTTCTCGTACTCGCTCGTTCTCCCTTTCGTGCCACTGGTCTCTGACGCCTACCTTTGACCTCTGCCTCCTTTCATTGGGCAGATACGAATACTTCGGTGTCCTTTGGGGTCACTTCCGAGATGTTTTCCCTGTTGGTGTTTCTCTGTGAAGATACAGGAAAGGAGCATGGTATTGGTAGTCCTGAAGCAGAGTCCTAGGCTGAACACTGGACCCGTTGCTGCATCTCCCCTCATAGCGATATTCCGGTAAGTCTTTCCTCCGTTCCCCGGACTTCCTCACAGTTACACAGGGTATTATTGCTGCAAGAGAATGTTCTTTTCAAAAGGAGTTCTTGTGATGCAAGTGTGTTTAAATGCACGCATAGAACATGCAATCTTTGTGCATGCCAGTTATATAGTTTGATCACAGATCGATCATATCATGGCCTCCAGAAGAGATTAGAGACAGAAAAGGTTGTTTTCGACTGACTAAACTGTAGCAAATGCATGGCAATTTGATTTAAAAATGCATCCCCTAATGGTGGATTGTGCATATTATCATTACCAGGATGAAAATGTTTTCAATATTTCTTCTTCTGATGGTAAGTATAGCATCATTGATAGTCATGTTTTGCGGAGAGTATGGATTGTTTTCAGAGGCAGCAAAGAGGACCATTGCCTAAATTATATTCAGGGTAAATAGGTTATCTTTAATAGTTGACGCTGATACTGGGCTAACTTAATAATGCTGTAGAGGTTCCCTGGAAGTGAGTGTGAATCTGCAGAGATTTTGTCCAGTAGAAAGAACACCAGGAAATCACTTTCCGGATCACTTTTAAGACTAGTTTGGCTATGAGTTTAGTGTTTGTGGCAAACGAGGAATTAATTTAGGAGGAGTCAATTGCCATATGGTCATTGGACCTCCAAGTTTAGCTCAACAGTGCTTTTGACAACAAGGCTGTAGTTCTACGTATTTGTTGTAATGTTGATATAACTTTAGGTATCGAGCATTATTTGTTAGAAACAGTCATCCTTTCTTTACCACTGAGCTCCACTTAGAGCTGTTTTCAAACTTTATTTTGTGTCAGTTTTAAAGTGTTTCGCCCATCTCTTGATCATATAAAGCACGTTCTACGAAATATAACAGGCTCCTTTATTTTAGAAAAATAATCTAAAGTTTTGATATATAAATACCCCCTTTAAATTCGCATAAAACAAATCTTCAGTTAATCTTTATTGTATTCAACTATATTATTGCTCTATGGCATTCTGAACGTTGTTACGTAGTCCGGAGTATCGCATTTGTGTTGAAAGTGCATGAAAATAAAACATTTATAACATAAATATTTAACTTTGCGATAAGCATCAACCAGAAGTTTAGATTTCCCAATATAAGCAGTCTTCTGTTTTCAGCAGTAAGTCTCCGCACGCAACTGGTGTGAGTAGCGCTCCACTAAGTGTACGTAATGGTGATTGTGAAGTTTGGCCTGGTCTGTGTTTTTATTTTTTTAAATAATTTTTTATATACTGCATTATTTAGGCAGATGTGCGCATGTGCATTAGGCAAACACCATTCACAGTCGAGAGCTGAACTATTTCCTCATGCTGTATGGTGGGCAGAAGAGTGAATGGCACCTGAACAGTCAAATTGATACATTGCAGCAGTCAGTGATGTTTACTTGTCCTGTTGCATGTTAATAGGATGTCAAGTGCCAGCTGTGGGCTATTTAACAAGTTAGTGAGTTCTGGGAACTGTACTGTTCCTTTGCTTAAAAATAAAAAATAGTTGTCGCATGCACCTGGTAACTATTGTTTTTGAGTGGAGTTGGCTTTTTTTGTCATTGTTGCTTCTTGTCGTGACAGGATGTGTGTACTTTTACTTTCGGAGAGGAATGATTGCAACTGTCTGTGTGTGTCCTTTTTGTGCCTGTTCTGCAAGTAACTGAATCTTGAGATTCTTTTACTATAGGGAAGTCAACATATTAATTTTCTTTTAGGTTATTCTGTGGGTCTTTTCAACCCACTTCCGCTCCTATCCCCCTCCCCTTTTTCCATCTTTCTTCTCTTTAGCATCTTTGCACTTTACACATCTACACTCCTTCATTTTTTACCCCAGCTCATTTGACCTCTTCAGTATTTTCTTACCTTTTCCTTTCCTCGCTGTCCTAATGTCCTTTTCCCTTCTCTCCCCTCTACTTAACACCCCATCTTTTAGATGTCTGCCTGTTCTCTCATCTGCTCTTCTGACCTTAATTCTCTCCTTTTCATCGCTCCTTCCTCTTGTTTGATCAACCTTTTGTTCTTTGTCCTCTCCTTTGTCTGTTCATGCACCATTGTCCCCTTCTTTCTGTTCATCCACCATTTTCTGTCTGTTGCCCCCCTCCTTGACTTCTTCTTTTTCAATCTTTCGTCTTTATTTACTTCCTTAATTACCTGCCTCCTCAATGCACTTTTCCATTTCTAGTGGTTTAACCACTAATATGGTGTTGAGTACAGAATGCATCTTGCCTTGGTGCGGCAACCTTGAGAGGGCTTAGATCGTGAACCACTACAAAATTATGGTGGGGCTGTGAGGTTAGGAAAGGGACTTCGAGGAACATATCCTATTGACGAGCAATGAAGATCACTGTGCAATCTTAATTATTCATGAACATTCTGCCACTTACACAATTAACTTGATTCCTACCTGTTCTGCTGTGGGTGTGGACTTAAGGCTTAGACCTGGTCTGATTATCCGGTTCTGGTGAAGTTGAGGGGCGTTAAAGGGAATTTGGATGAGGAGAATGAGAATGCTACCCTGGAATACAAAGCAACATTTACTCACAATTCGAGAATTAGCAAATCGGAGTTCTCTTAAAAAGCATATACATGAGCAACATGCATACACCTGTTTTTTTTTCCCCTGCAAAAGAAAGATTTTGTATTCTTAAATACCCTATGGATTGTTCCTAATATTTGTGTGCATCCGAAAACCTTTCAAGGCAATATACCAAAGTTAGCTAATTTTAATTTATGAATATTTCCCCGAGTTTGTGTGTGTATTTTTCTAATTTTATTTTAAAATTAAACTCTCACTTAATCACTTGATCTTGCAAGAGTTTTTCTAGAGCAGTGGGTTCGTAAAAGTACTTGTCTGGAGAGAGTGAGGCTAGATCTCACCAAGTCCCTTCACCGGTCTGCAAAATATATAAGGCCTCTACGGTTCCTGGTGCAAAGTTCCCTGATGCCGTTAGTAATAGATACCGAATATTGTGAGTGGATGTAGCACTCTCCCCTCGACTAACTGCACTATCGGGCTGTGGGGCAGAAGCTAAACGCCAGTGGTAGGTTTTCTCTGCCAATGTTGAATGCAAGTCAGTCCTGACATGGTACTTAAGATACTTCATAAAATTACTTGTTTAGTCTCCTTTCTTTCTTCTGAAGAAGCATGTGCCCCCTACTCCTAACGTCCATTAGTCTTCTAAAGGGATGCCAGGCAGGCAACTAGTTAAACTGCATTTATCTGTACGCATAGAATCTTCAAGAGCACAGCAAAGTATGAGTTATCGCTTAAGGAATCTCTCCCAGGAATAACTGGACCCATTGCCATGGCTGGGAGTTTGTAGAACTTGTATTACTTATGTAAATATTATCGTATCAGGTTTTGAATAAAACACTAATGAGGTTAATCTGTTGACTTTTGAAGTTTTCTCTTGATGGATGTGTTCACTACATTATTCTTTTGCCTTCTTGAGGACAAGAAACTTAAGCATTTCTAGATCGCTTAAAAGTTTTTGTTTGATACTATTGGTGGACCATTCAGTGCTTAATTTCTTGAGTCTTGCCAAGCGTTTACATCCCTTAGTAATGTGTAGGAGACTTTCTCATTAGGATCTGCATTAATGTTATTAGCTTGTTGCATACAGTGATACTTCTTCACTTGTTCTTGTGACATCCATTCTGGATTTAAAATTATTTAAGGTTGTGAATGGATGATTCCTTAAACTAAAAGGTGTTTCAGAATTTGAATACATGAATTTGACCATAAGGCAAATAATCTGCGTTCCTACTTATTGTTGCTTAATGTGACCTACCTGCCCCGCCCTGGAACTTTTAGGAGGAAAGATGCAGTGAGTCATGTGTGTCTTCATAATTTCAGAACTTGCTCAGCTGGTCTGTCCTGTGTCTTAAGTGTTGACACCTCAATAACCTTTTTGTTGCTGGTTTTTATTTCCCTCTTCTTTTTCCTACCCGCCCAGTGTCACCTTCACTTCATAGTTGGAAGGCTCATGCTACATACTTGCAAGATCTACCTTTTTTAATTGAAATAAAGCCACTGCAAGTTTGAGACAAATGCTGTTTGCCTTCTTTTGCCATCTAAAGTTATGGAAGTTTTGAGAACGTTAAAAAACCCTTCTCGAAATGTGAATCAAATGCTGATTTGTTTTTTCTTCCATTATTTAGTGTAAGGCGGAATTTGGATGACATCACAGTGATATACTGGTGGTTGAAAGCATTGTTTTGTCCCTGTTATTATCCTTGACCACTTGAACATTTCTTTCTGAGGTGTAGCAGTTTTTTTTGTTGACATTTTTTTTATTGCGTCGTGTCAAATACACTGCAGCACCCTGTAACCCAGAGGCTAACTGCTACATTTTACAGCACCGAAATTGCTTTGACATTTAAGATATACATTGTGTATAAGAAAGTGATAAATCGCCAACAAAACTACCCCCCCAATGCACTGTCTTTGCACCACATATTAGACATCACCTGCCCTCCCAATGCATCCATGATGAGTCCCGTTGAACAATTTGACCCCTGTACCACAGTCTTACCCAGTTAACCCAGCATTGCAATATCTCCTGCAGTGACAAGCTCCAGGTGAAGGCCTCTATATTCCGCCCATCTCTTACAGATCTTAAAGTGCTTTTGCGGGACATCCCCAGGCTTTAAAAATAGGAACCTCAAGACCCATATTAAAATCAAGACCATTTTTCCATGAGGTGTAGCAGTTTTAACTAAGTTGAGGGGTGTTTAGTCTGAGTTGTGAAGTATCTTTTGAGTCACAATTCCAGGTAGGTTATTGGATTTTCAGTTTGCAAATGTAGGGTCTTTTATGGTAGACCATTCTTCTACGAAAGGTAAAGTAAAAATATTTATTGACAGCGCACTAGTGCATTCATATTCTGATTTTGCACAAAAAAAGTGTATGAATACGGGTAGTGAGACAACCTAACACTAGTAAGGTAGTTGACATTTTCTGGTCGTTCCTTGGAGAGGAATCTTTTTTTTTGTCAAAAGATAAGTTAATTCTGTGTTCTTGATCATTTTACTCGGTACTTTCGGCATTTTCACCCTTGCATGATTCCTTTTCATGATGACACAGCTTATTTTTATTTCTCAGCTGCCTCCAGATCTCATCCTTTTCAATGGCATACTGTGAATCATTGACCCTTGGCTTTGGGTGACAGGTGGTACTGTTGTTCAACATATTCTTTTCTTCGATGTAAACTCAGTAACTCATCATACGTGCATTCTCTAACTCAGATTTGTACTCGTACATCCAATCATCCACCAAGTGACTTATTCGCTATAAAACAGACTCTAAACCACAAGCATATGCAAGGTAGATTAGAAGAATAAAAGTTGAAAAACAAAACGTGCTGCCACCTACACTTGAGGGGCATATACTTGAAATACAAATATAAAATGAAACCTGACAAAATGCAGCCATTTTGCAGTGGTATTGTACATAGTGTGGCATTGTTTTAACGTTCTAACATGGCTGCCCCGTTTGAACAATGTGTTGGCTATCTTGGAGCAGTGTAAACAATGATTCTTCATTCTAAAATGGTAGCTCAGTGAACATCACACTGAGCAGCCACCTTTGAATAGTTTATCATTGTTGTACTGATCAAAGGTGGCCAACATGATGCTCCTAAACGTGGTGACCGTTTGGAGCAATAAAACAATGTTACATTATGGGCTATACCCTTTTTTTTTTTTTTTAAATTTTCTTTTTTTATAAGTAGCGGCTGTCCAGAATGTGGCATGCTGCTGATGAAATAAGGGTCAAGTGAGGAACCCAATAGGGCTGGCTGGGGAGCTGCAGAGACGTATGTATTATTTTGTGTGTACGTATCAAAACATCTGTTAACTGCCTATGTTGTAACTTTTCAGCAAGACATAAATTAGAAATGTCAACAATTAGTTTTGGCTAAAAAATAAACCAAGTTCTTCCAGAGGGAGAGAATTCAGACAGTGCTAATCTTCGACACCCAGGGGTTTGTCTGAAGGATAACCATTACCAGGCACCTTGCCTGTTAAAAGCCCCCTGTGAGAACCCAGGTTACAAAATACTTGTCTAGAGGTTTTAAAACAATGCATTTACAATCCACTGTTGTTGTAATATTTCGTAATAAAAAGATCAGCCCTATAGCCTTGAGATGTGACTCGTCACCACAACCAGCTCAGTTGTGCTTTATTTAGTGCAAGCTTTCCTACAAAGCAAAAAGTGTGATACAAGCACTATCAACTGAATAACAACTTAATAGCAATCGTAATCTGTAGTGAGGAGATCAACATTTTGGGCAGAGCAAAGCCACTTTCTCAGTAGTCCTTCTTAAAGCTCTTTTTGTGTAATCACATCAGGCTTGGTCGCGGATGTGCTTTCATGCAAGACATAAAGGTGATCTCCTCAAGACTTGCACGATTCCT
Source organism: Lissotriton helveticus (assembly GCF_964261635.1). NCBI lineage: Eukaryota > Metazoa > Chordata > Amphibia > Caudata > Salamandridae > Lissotriton > Lissotriton helveticus. Next base: position 743,586,755 of record NC_136068.1, read on the forward strand.
TTTACAGATGGTGGCACATTTTTCACCAATTTTTTCTACATCGACTGTTTAGTTACGTGATCTGAATATAAGCCTTTTTTATTGAAATGTTGCCAGTGATTTCTAAGTTTGTATTGCACAAAACAAAATTCTGTAATTCACAGGGCAGACTTTATTTGCAGAAAATACAGCTATCCTAAACAAATCAACGGCTAATGCAGCATTTCTTTTTTTTACAGGGCTAGTAAAAAATCTCGAATATAAGAAAATGTTTTCATATTTTCATTACTGCTCTCAAAGCATTAATCTGTGCACCTGACAACGTCGCCCTTATGGGCCAATATGTGATGCATTGGTGTACCAATGAATCCTCTTCAGTGTGTGAACATAAACATTGAATTTGTAAATGCAGAACTTTGTCAGCAAAAAGTTAAATACAGTGTTCCATGCTGCACCTTTTCTTTTTTCAATCGTAATACTACTGTCAATGTAGTGCCAAAGGAAATTTATCTTGGAATGTTTTTAATTCCTTACATTGCTGCTGTCCATATAAAATTTCACTTATAATACATGTTGAGTGGAAATTCTTCTTAAATATTAGGACATTCACCCCCAACTAAATAAGACCTTTCTCAAAACAGTGACAGACATTCCTGCAGTCTGAGGCAACAATGAAGAAGCCCTTACAATTCCTTCATCCACTCACCCTCCAAGGTCTGGCGCCAATTGCCGTCTGTGATCTGCTGCATGTTGCTCCTCTTTCCCATGGAGCGCTGCCCCATGAGCACCACGAGACAGATCACGAAGAGCACCGCCTGTCACTGTCTGCGGGACGCCATCATTGGCAACAGAGACCGCTCCAAGGACTCTGCTTTGGCGAAAGCATTGCGCAGGCACACACGGCAGACAAACTTGTCCTACCTTTGTTTCGGTGTCTGAGTTTGGCGTCACACAGCGAATTTTTTTAGTCCCGTAGTAGGAAGAATTTGAAGTATGTATGGAGAAGGAAAAGTGAAAGCGCGCGCATCGCAGGCTGTATAACGCTAGCCTCCGGGACAGGAGATGTGCATGCGTACTGTCCGCGCGTTCCACCTCCTGTCTCCCTTCCAGCACCAAAAGTGGCGGCAATAGATTAGCTAGGGAAACAGCGCATGCGCTGCATTCGCACGCGAGACCTAAAAATTAAACCAAGTATGATGCGGACATGCCTCATCTTTCTAAAGAGTACTAAAATCAGTTAATTAATTCAAATAATAAGTAATGTTATATGGTCCTTTATTTCCGTCTCACGGTTTAGGTACTATTCCTAAACCACTCCGCCTTGTGATTTGTCACCAGAACCTCTCAGTAGCCTCTCACCACATTACACAGTTACTCATTATAAGTAGGGCTCCCAGTTGTATGGCTTTTTCTTTTTTTTTTTTTTACGTTTCCGTCTATTTATTTTTTGCTAATTTTATCTGTATTTATCCATATTTAATTTGGGGTTTGTGAAAAATATGTAGCTGAAACTGGTATATTTCCACATTTAACTAATAAAAATAAACTTGGTCTTGAATGCCTGCCATGTTCAGTGATCAGAACACCCACAGAAGATAAATCAAAGCATTTATATGAAAATATGCAAATTTCAGTATCCACCTTCTGCATATCTGCTGCAGTTTAAGACTCTTTACAAAAATTCTGTTTTTTTAACCCACTTATCAATCCACACTGCTATTGACCCGGCACTCATGGCAGAGAGAATTTAGAATCACTCAAAAAGCAACTCAATTTAATTTTTATCCCCGTTTAAAAATAAATACAGAGAAGGAAATAAATGCTTCATTTAGATAATTAGTGAAATGCTGCAGTTTACACCAGAATACTGTTAGCTTTTACGTTCTCAGGGTATAACGTACTGATAGTTTTAGCTGGTCCTTTGATATCACAGAGGTAAATCGGCAGCCTAGCGGTGTTCTTAGTTGTCTGTTTTGCCCGCCCATCGATAACTCGGTTTGCATCTCAAACCAGTTTACAATTCATTTTCCTTTGATTCACTCTTTGGTTGCTGCTGTGCTAGATGCTTTCTTGTTTCTTTGATTTTCTCTTAATGTATTACCTCTTCCTTTGGTTCGTCCGTTTGAAGCTAATTGTAGCATTAAGGTGAACCTATCGAACTTTATTGATTTTAGTTTTTAGGTCTTGTTGAGTCAGGCCATGCTCTGCTCTGCACGCCATTTAGTCAGTGGCTTTTGGAAATGCTTCTAAAAGCTGTTGCCGGCCACCAGCTTTCGGTTACGTGCACAAGCGCGCCTTGCTCCGCCTCTGCAATCCACGCTGCTGTACGCGCATCACTCTCGCGTGCACAAGCGCGCCTTGCTCCGCCTCTGCAATCCACGCTGCTGTACGCGCATCACTCTCGCTTTCACAGCGATCGCTTTTGCAGCCGCGCGGCCAATGCTGGCTACATTCGACACAATAATTAATTGATATCTGTACCACTAATAATGGCTTTGTTCTGTGTCAGTTAGGTAGAGATCTTTTGCATTAGAATGTAATGGAGTGTGAGTCAGCAGTGGGACCACAAAGACCTAACCACAATTTTATGTTTGGCATTGTTCACTTTATTATTTTTGATGGGATTTGTTTCTCTTGCCAAATTGTTAATGATGTATGTTTTACAGCTGTCTCCCTGCTATGCTTCTTTTCCCTCCCCCACCGCATTCAGTATTGCCCTCTCTAGTCCATGTGCTTTTCGCTCTCACCCTCTGTGATTGCACTCTTGTGCTTCTCCCCTTGTATTGCCTTTTCGCCCGTAGCGTCTTCCCTCCCTGCCAACTCCAGGTTTCTCTCTCTCACCCATTGCTTTTCTGTGCCCCCACCCTCTCCTTTGTGTTGCTTCCGTCTCTCACTGAAAACAATGTTTTGCATGTTTTTGGGTTTCGCCTGCCGAAGGCTGCGCTCTGCGCAGCTTTTCGGCGCAGGCGAAATCCTTTGTTAACTATAAGTGCTTCGGGAACGTCCCCCGGCTCCCATTGGCTAGCTCCATAAATGGAGGCTAGCCATTGGGTGCCGGATCTGTCCGTCAAGGCCGGACCAGATTCGGGGGCGTTCCCGAGAATTTTTCTCTTTTGGCCACGTCATGCGGCGGTGGGCGGGGCTTTTTTTTTGGCTGGTTGAGGTTTGTTTGGGCCATTTGGCGGCCGGCCGAGGAAGTCCAGGTGAGTGGTTCCTTTCCGGTCCTTTCCCGCCCCCCCCCGCTATCCGTTTCTTTCCCGCCCCCCCTCCCCTCGTCCGTGTCTTTCCCGCCCCCCCCCCCCCCCTTGTTTTATTATTGTGTGGGTTGGGAGTGAGAGGGTAGATTGCTCGGTATATTAAATAATTGTCTGGCAGAGAGGAGGACCCTGCGGAGTTCGTCTATGTCCATGCGGGTTGTTGGTGAGAGGCTCTAGTTCAGTTTTCTGCTTTGCATTTTGGTATTTGTAGTCCCGTTTCTCAGTTATTAATACCTGTAAGTTCCTTAATGGAAAGCTAAACCTTGGTGATGAGGATAAGCTACTCTCGCATGAAGTTTGAAAACTTCAGAGTTCTGCTTCGGTATTTGTGTTACTTTTGAAACATTAAGCCAGCCACTTTATCGCTCACTTTGTTAGCCGCTTATTTTCGTTTGTAGGTGGGGCTTGCTTTAGTCTTTGCGTTCAGTGCCTGGGCATGCTTTTTTCTGGACCTGGAAACAGTGGGTTTTGTCCCTCTTCTTTTTCTAGCGCAGAAAACCCATAACACTCATGAGAACAGACAGTGGGGTGGTGTACTTCCGGGAAGCACTGGAGCTGGACTTGTACTTCCGGTACGGCGTCCCGGCGCTCTCCGGCCAGCTTTCTGCCGCTGGCTCCCGTACGCGGCCAGTGGAGGGGACTCTCCCCTCCGGCGCTGCCTGCTCCCCGCTCTGAGGCCCAGTGGCGGGGCGAGCTGAGGCCGCGGTGAGCGAGATATGGATATACTGACCATCATCTCAGGATGTCTTTTTCTAGCCGCCGACATCTTCGCCATCGCGAGCATCGCCAACCCCGACTGGATCAACACCGGCGAGTCTGCAGGTGAGGAGGGAGAAGTAGGGGCGAAGTCGGTGGTAAAGGATGCTCTACAATTGGGGGGGGGCGGCTCTGCAGCATTATTTATACGGCAGGGTGCCATGGCATGAAAGTGTGTGTTTGGGGAAGTAAACCAGGGGTCTGCGAGTGAGCAGTCTTACGGGCCGTAGATGTCTTTACCAAAGATTAACGGACTTTTAGCTTTTGAGCTTGTAATAAATATAGACCGAGCGTGCATTCGGAATCTGCTGTGTATCTGGGAACCTGAAATCCACCTAGTTATGAAGAACCTTCCTTAGTTGTGCTGTACAAGGGCCCTTCGATGCCTGTGTGCGACAGTGTTCATGATAGTGTGTGGTGGTACTGTAATTCTCACTACAAAGTACATGCCTGTCTGGCGGTAACTGGAAGCTGGCATCCGGTTCAAGGGGTCTTGAGAAACACCGAGTGGTGGTGAGAGGATAGTGGTCGGCGGGAAGAAAACAATGCCCGTGTGGACGGTTTGCATTTTAAGTAAAATGAGAATAAAGGCTGGGATGCAGTAACGTATGCGTGTAAGTGTGTGATCCTCTACCTTTGAGCTGACGGTCATCAGAACAAGGATTTTCGTCCCGGGGTCTGCGATTTACTTACAGTGGTCCACTGATAAAGTAGACTGAGCCGAAGGTGGGTTTATGATAAGAGATGCGTAAGCACTGTCCTCGGAACAGTGCTCAGTGCATGTTGTGTTAAAGGTATTCCATTACAAGTATGGTGCTTGTGTTTAGATGTCGTCAAT